>NC_142506.1:30413500-31678000 GCF_057876585.1 Rhinolophus sinicus
GCTGGTGAAAGTGGCCTTCAGAGTCTAACTATCTGATGGCAAGGCTGAAGGATCCACACTGATCTATGTGGCTGCAGCAGAGTCTTAGATAAAACACAATAACAAGAAATAAGAATTTCTAAGATAATTGCAACCCCTTGTATTCCTCAGGGCTATTAGTTTGTAAACAACAGAAATGAGCTCCGGATAACTGAAGATAAAAGAAATGTATTGGAATAGCCCAGAGAACCACAAGAAAACCCCTCAGCAGGGACCCGGTGGCTCCAGAGATCTAGGAAGCAGGAAGTAATGGGAGCCCTGTCTTTTGGGAGGAAACTGTTTTGCCATTTTGGGTCCTGTGTCACATGGCTCAAGATCTAATTTCTACAGGGCAAGATTCCTGTTTGCTTCCTTCAGGTCATGTGCTCACCTTTGGCTGGGACTAGGGTACCTTGAGTGACAGCCCCACCACGCCTGCAAGAAATGGATTAGGGAGTGTCTCGATGGACAGAGATGTGGGTGCTGTGCAAAGGTTGTCCACATGTGGATTTACTCACCTAGGCTTTCCCTAGAGAGGCACATGTAGGCTCTCACTGGAGTAAATCTTATGCAGCACTGGTTGTTAGAATTGTGATTGAAAATATTAGAAACAGAAATAAAGAAAGAATTCAAGAAGCAATGTCAAAAGAGCAACCTGTGTGTGTGTGATGAAAGGGGGAAAATTTAGTTCTCTTCAATTCACTGCTTTTCAGAGTTTCCATGTATAATTTGGGAAAGATGCCCCAATTAGCTATATCCAATGGGAGGCACTAGTGTTAACCACAGGTAAAAGACAAATATGGAAGAAATAAATGGAAAAAATCTGCGAAGTCAAACTTTGAGCTGAAGCATAAAAGTTAGCCTACGACGTGTAGTTGTCGAAAGAACAAAAAAATTTCTTTGATCATGTATACCAGGGGTGCCAAAAAAATGTATGCACATGACTTGTATTCATCTTTTGTTATCGGTATATATTGAGTATTACAATTTTAATACAGTTTTTTCCTTTCTTAAAATGTGTATACATTTTTGGGGGCGTCTCTGTAGTCACTCTTTATTCTAATAAAGAGTTATTCAAAAAAATGTAAAATTATATTGGAGATAAAATATTCAGAAAACACACACACACACACACACACACACACACACTTTCTCTCTCCTGATGAATTAACAAGTCAGGAAGAAAATGAATAGCACAGATATTCACAGGAGTGAGGGAGGTGGTTGCAGTGCTGAAAGAGACCAACCCATAGATGAGTCTAGAAGAATAAAAGGCTGAACTGAAAAAAAATCTGAAGTCAAAGGACTACAATGCAACAAAGGCAAATATACCCTTGAATAGAAGGCTGAGGGCCTCTCTCTTGATTCATTCACTCAACGAACAGATGCTGAGCTCCAGCTATGTTCAAGATGCTGTACCAGGTCTTGAGGAGATATCACCACTGACTCAAGGAATCTGCATTTATGACCACTTTACCCTCTCATACTGAGATTCTTTAAAGACCTAGCAGCAAAAATATGGTAGAATAATGCTGATTAAGTTTAATTTTTTAAATTTTTTTCTGTGTAGCTGCTTGAATCTATCACTGGAAAAAAGACACACAAAAATTAGAAATACAGCATGGAACTTCAAATCAAATTTCAAATCAGTTTTAAAAAATTTTCTAATTTAAAAAAACTCTTGAAGCTTACCAACTCATTTTATTATTGTTTCAAAAGCAAAGATAGAATCTGTCTTTAAAAGGTCATGTTTCTATCATGGTAATAAAACAATTAAAAAAAATTATTTAACATATTACTCTACTCAGTTGGAAAAACATAACAAAACATGAAGCAGGTTCAGAATTCGGAATAAGCTAGGCTAGTCTTGGGGGGTTGTTTTTGGAGAGCAGGAATAGGGTAAGGAATTTTCTGGATTTTGTCCAGGTCAGATCCAGTTTAAACTTCAAAGACAGAATAATATTGTTATTTGACTTCAGTTTCAATTCAAATTAAAATATCAGTTTCCTACTTTGGGTTTAGTTCAACTCCCTGCTGAGAGCTGAGAATGTCATTTCATGGAAGAAAAGATGCCAGAGCAATTATTTTTTAACTCATTTTATGACCCCCTATCCCACTGTAAATTGAGTATAGCCAACGGCTTTCAGATTTGCAGAGCACTGAAGCACTGTGGAAATCCTCCAGTTCACAGAGCGCCTTGGGCTCTGCAACACATGTAGCCAGAGAGCCTTTGTGAGCTTGTACCCTATGCCACCGAGAGGCAGAAGGGCCACCAGGGTCTGATGAGGCCCAGGTATGTGGGTTGGCCGGGTGACAAGGATTAGGAAGTGGGAGATAGGCTATGGGGAAGATGACACTTAACATGGAGAAGGAGGCCAGAGGCATGAAATGGACCAGGAGAAAGGTCAAGGCAGGCACAAAGATGCCTGCCTGCCTTCTACTCTTGACCCATCCCTAGAGACCCTGAACAAGCAACTCAGTGTCCAGAAACTGAATATTGGGGGAAGGTGATGATACAAAGAAGCGATGAAAACGGCAGTTGCGAAAAACACGGCTCTTTTCTCCTCCTTCCCCTGCTCCACATGCTTCTGTATCCATCACAACCTTGCTTAGAGGGGGATGACCTGGAGCTGCTGCCTCTCCACCCACCCACCCACCCACCCCCATGACTATTTCTGCCAACAACCCCCAGTTCTGGTCATCTTGCTTTCTTATGGAGGCAATTCAAACACTACTCAAAATGATAATCACGTAAGCCCTTTCTCCACCCCATCTCCACCTTTAAAAAAGTCATTTCAGAGACTTCCTGGGAAAGTCTTTAAGCAAAAATGGCAAACAGATTTACAGTATCATACTAGATCCCATCATTAAATCTATCCCCTGCTAAACCTGTGCATTTGCCCACCTGTGCTCTCTGTTTATGATACTTTGAGTGATTAAAAAAAGACAAAAAATGTTGCTCAGGTGTTGAGAAGATTAAACGAGATGACACAGAAAGTGCCTTACAAAAAGCAAAAATTACTATAAGATTCAAGGCCACATTAAACATTCTGGGCTTGTTGCAGACTTCCAATGGCCTAGAGTTATAAATACTGTATAAATAATATGTGTATGTGTTTCTGTTGGGTTTTTAAACTATTCTATCTTTTATTGATAGTTCCAATCATACCTTTACTATTACTACCAGTACTAGCAGCAGTTATTGTCAGACACTTTGCCTAACACTTTACATACATCAATTCAATTAACCCTCCAAAGAATCCTCTGAGGTCACTATTCCCAGCTTCTCTATAAGCTGTACAAAGGAACTGAGGGATTCCATAATTATGTAGTAGTCCGCCCTCTCACCCACTGATTTAAAATGCCACCTTTACCATAAAGTGAATTGCCATATATACATGATTACGCTTTTAACTCTCTATTCTGTGTTCAACTATTTCTGCCTCAGTACCAGAGCTTTTTCTTATGGCTTTATTAATTGTATATTTTCCTATTTAATATCATTACACCTTTTTTCAAGAACATCTTGTCTTTTTAAATAGATTTCGCCCACATGAAGCCTATATTTTAATTGTATTTAGCTTGCTGTCTAGGGAAGAAACACACTAGTACTATATACAAAAGACACAGGAGGTAAACTATATCCTATCATTTAATTCTTCCTGAAGAGGCAAATGATGTTACCAGCTTCTTATCTAGTCTTCTAGAAATAGTCCATACATGTGAACTTTAAAATAAGTAATCAAGTTCTACCAAGAAATTCAATTAAAACTTTAAGAGTTAATTGAATTTATAGGTTAGTGTGAGGGAAAATTCATATCTATACAATTACAAATCTATTCAGCAGCCAGAATGTCTTTCCACTTCTTTTGGTCTTCTTTTATGCCCTTCACTAAATTTTTACAATCTTGTTAATATCTTACATGTTTCTGATAATATTTGTGCCTAAATATTCTAGTGTTTTTGGTTGTGTGACAATAATGACTAGAATTCTGGTGTGTTGATTTTGCATCTTTCTTATGAGTCTACTTATAATTTCTCATTTAACTTTCTTGCATTTTCTATCTGGATGATGATATTGTTTACAAATAATGACAGTTAATCCTTCCTTTCAAACTTTATACTACTTTTCTTGTGCCAATTTTATTGATTTAGTAATACTTTTAGCAGACTTCAGAATAGTAGCAGAGGTAGAAGATAATGCCATCTTTTCCCTGTCTTTGTGGGAATACTACTCTACACTACAAAGTACTATGTCTGCTGTGTTCCAGTAGCTAAGTTTCCATCTATTGCACCTACTAGGAGTTTTAAATAGCAATGGGGATCGAATTTAATTAAAAGCTTTTCAACATCTACCGTGTTTCCCCGAAAATAAGACCTAGCCGGACAATCAGCTCTAATGTGTTTTTTGGAGCAAAAATTAATATAAGACCCAGTATTATATTATGTTATGTTATGTTATGTTATGTTATGTTATGTTATGTTATGTTATGTTATGTTATGTTATGTTATGTTATGTTATATTATATTATATTATATAAGACAGGATCTTATTTTACATTATATAAGACCCAGTATTATATTATATTATATTATATTATATTATATTATATTATATTATATTATACCCGGTCTTATAGTAAAATAATCATATTAATTTTTGCTCCAAAAGACACATTAGAGCTGATTGTCTGGCTAGGTCTTATTTTTGGGGAAACACAGTATTGAGATTCGCAATCGATTTTCTTCCTTTAATCTATTAACATATTGAATTGTACTAATAGAGTTCCTGATGTCAAACCACTTTTGAATACTTAAACTTGAACTTACTTGGACATAAAGCATTGTTTAAAAATTACTTTATTATTTTTGCATCTATGTTCATAAATGAGATTAGGATCTTAGTTTTGAAGGCCCTCAAATATCAGTTTAAGAAATCTGGATTTCTTTGCTGATGAAGGCTGAGAACAATGAAGGTTTGGTTAATGTTTTTACTACCTTTGAAAATCTTATCATGAGCAGTCCAGTGATAAGAATTTATCTTTGGGTCATTGCGTGGTCTCTCTTCTGCTCTTTATTGCTGAATGTTTTTGACTTTGTCTTATTCCAGACACTGTTGTTAAATGACTATTGTGGAGATATAGCTGTGAAATTTTTCCTTTTCTTTTTGTATTAGAAAAGATGCATTCTATATTGACTTGTAAAAATTTTAATTGAGAAGCAATCTATTTTAGGTAACTATTGTTTCTTTTATGCTTTCGTGCCATGTATTTTTGCACAAGAGTAGTTTGCAAAGAAGTGTCAAATTATGTGGATAATAACTCTATTGGAAAAGAAGTTGATTCCCAAAGTCCCCTTCAATGGACTATTAAAAGAGTAGGACATAATATATGAACATGGGCAGGGTGACCAAATGTGCTTATTTTTCCAGGACTGCCCAAATTTTTAGGTACTCTGTTCTATTGTCAAACCACATGTCAGCATTCATGTCTTTTGTTTTCCTAAAATAAAGTCACTGTAGGTAGAAGAAGACCAGCTAAAATTCATCAAGTGTGCCAGAAAGCCTAAGATATGCCAAAGAATTTAAATTCTCTAACAACATTGGTGGGAAACATGTTGTTGGCCCTTGTGGACTCCTGATAATAATCCTCCAGTAGCCATAGTGTCAGAGGCCACACAATGTCTTTAGGATGACCTTAGGCAATGTGGTAGGGACAGTAGCAAGTGTTCAGAGGACTTGCCTGACTTCCAACAACTGACTTCCATCAGTTTGGATTTTCAGTTCTGCTTAAGGATAGTTCTTAATGCCTTTGCCAGATTGCCAGTTGTCCTCCTATCCATTCTCCCCTTCTTTACAAAATAACAGTGTTTAGGTGAGCACATGGCTGCCTACACAAAGACATTTCCCAGTCTTCCTTTCAGCTAAGTGTCCATATGACTAAATTTCTCCCATGAGCTTATGAATAGAAATTATGTGCATCACTTCTAGGTCTTTCCGTTAAAACAATTAGGTACATACTTTCCATTGTACATTTTCTACTTCCATAGAAGTAGAAGCTAAAGGTGCAATGACCACAGGTCATACATCTTTCCCTTACTCTCCTGTCATAAAGGTACTAATTTACAAGGTATGATCAAACAATACGGTGAATGTTTAAATAAAAAAAAAAATTATTACAGTGAAAGACACATTGCCATTAATCCCCCTCAAAATGCCCCCCCCACCTCACTTCGAACACACTTATCCCATCATTTTGCCACTTTCTGAAGCAGTTCTGGAAGCACTCTTCTGTGAGTGCCTTTAGTTATGCTGTTGTGCCTGTCTCGATGATCTGAAGGATCATTTTGACTTTGGGGAAGAGCCGGAAGTCGCACGGTGCCAGATCCAGTGAGTAAGGTGGATGAGGACACACCATAATGCTTTTATTAGACAGAAATTGCTGTATACTAGAAGTGATTTGTGACACGGAGTGTTGTCATGATGGAAGATGATTTATGGCACACTTTAGAACACACCTTCTCTCAACCGTAGCTCACACCCGTCTGACTGCACTGAACAAATAGAAACTTGTCACACTCTGTTAATAAGGTTCCTTGTGCTGCTTCCTGTATTGAAGATCCCTGCCTTTCCATTGGCTGGCACACGGCTACAGCATTCACCGTAGTTTTTTTCATCACAACGGAAAGGCTCCGTATCACATAGAACTTCTGGTACTGCAATTCCTGTCAAACAAAAACATTATGATATGTCCTCGTCCACCTCATTCACTGGATCTGGCACTGTGTGACTTCTGGATCATTTCCAAAGTCAAAATGACCATGAAAGGTAAATGGTTTGAATCAATTCAGGACTTTGAGGCACCCACGACAGTGCAACTAAAGATACTCACAAAAGAGGACTTCCAGAACTGCTTCAGAAAGTGGCAAAAATGATGAGATAAATGTGTTCAAAGTGAGGGGGAGTATTTTGAGGGGGATTAATGGCAATGTGTCTTTTACTGTAATACATTTTTTTCATTTAAACATTTACCATATATTTTTTTGATCACACTGTGTGTATATCTCTTCAGGGCTTGCCTAACTATAGGGGAGAGCCATGCTTTGGCAGATGGAAACTGGAGACAAAGCATTTTATACCCCTGCGATAGTTGGGGACATACTCACTATGTAGGTGTTGGTGGTGGACAGACCCCAGTTCCCACTAAGAAGTCCTAAAAGCCTGTTACTCCAGAGTTGTGCAGCGGAAGCGTGCTCGGCCCATATGAAAGCCTGTTACTCACACATGAGACACCAAAGCTTAGCCCACAGATGCTCCTGATTGTTCTGAAGTAGGAGGCCTGGAGAAGCAAGGGCAGTTTAATATCTGTTGGAAGAATTAATAATAATTATACAGTAATTAACTATGTACTGGTTCAAAACAAACAAAGTCTGAGAAATTAAGTGGCATTTTATAGAAGCTATCATCACACAGAATGAAATAAAGTTAAGGGGGAAGAACTAAATTATAAACACAAGGGAAAATTCTAATATCAAGCTAAATAGATTATTATAAAATATTTTAAGAATTCCAGTGTGAGTCCTGCTTCTCTGCAAGGCAGATTAAACAACACATTTTTAATTTTAATTGTAGCAAGAAAACCTAAATATTAGCTAAAGCTTAAATGATAGGTTCCTGGGTTGGCACGTTAGCAAAAACCTCCAAGGAGAAATTACATTCAGAGGCATAAGTTGAAAAATACAAATAAATAAAATAAATTTACAAATCAATTAAACATATAATTTTTTTTAAATGGTGTTGGAACAAGTGGACATCCACTTGCAAAAAAATAATGAATCTAGATACAGACTTTACAGGCTTCACAAAAATTAACTTAAAATGGATCAAAGACCTAAATATAAAAAGCAAAACTATTACATTCCTCAAAGATAACAGGAAAAAATCTAGATGATCTTGGGTATGGTAATGTCTTTTTAGGTACAACACCAAAGACACAATCCATAAAAGCAATAATTCATAAGCTGGACTTCATTAAAATGAAAAACGTCTGCTCTGTGAAAGATAATGTCAAGAGAAAGAAGAAAAGCCACAAATTGGGAGAAAATATTTGCAAAAACATATCTCATAAAGAACGGTTACCAAAAAATGCAAAAAACTCTTAAAGCTCAGCAGTAAGAAAACAAACAACCTGGTTAAAAAATGGGCCAAAGGCCTTAATAGATGCCTCACTGAAGAAGATATACTCATACAGATGACAAATAAGCATACAAAAAGATTCTCTACATCGTAAGTCATCAGGGAAATGCAAATTAAAACAATGAGAAATACCACTACACACCTATTCGAATGGCAAAAATCTGGAACACTGACCACACTGAATGCTGGAGAGGATGTGGAACAACAGGAACTCTCATTCATTGCTGGTGGGAAAGCAAAATTGTGCAGCCACTTTGGAAGACAGTTTGGCGGTTTCTTGCACGACTAAACATCCTCTACCATATGATCCAGTAATCACATTCCTTTGTATTTGCCCAAAGGAGTAGAAAACCTGTGTCCACACAAAAACCTGTGCACAGATATTTACAGCAATTTTATTCACAATTGCCAAAACATAAAAGCAACCGAGATGTCCTTCAGTAAATGAATGGATAATTCATTCATTTCTTGGATGGTACATCCAGGAAATGGAATATTATTCAGTGCTAAAAAGAAATGAGCTATCACATCATGTAAAGACATCAAGGAACCATAAATGCATATTACTAAGTGAAAGAAGGCAATGTGAAAGCCTAAATACTGTATGTTTCAAGCTATATGACATTCTGAAAAAGGCAAAACTATGGAGACAGTAAAAAGATCAGTGGTTGCCAGGTGTTAGGGGAATAGGAGGGATGTAGGCAGAGCAGTGAAATTATTCTGTGTGACACTATAATGCTGGATAGTATATAGTGTATGACACTATAATGGTGGATACATGTATTTGTCCAAACAAAGGTTTGGATCACATATTTGTCCAAACCTGTAGAATGGACAATACAAAGCATAAACCCTAATGTAAGCTATGGACTTCGGGTAACTATCATGTGTCAGTGTAGGTTCATCTGTCGTAACAAATGTCCCACCTATTGGGGAGGTTGCTAATGGGGGAGACTGTGCATGTGTGGGGGGCAGGGAGTATATTAGAAATCTCTGTACCTTCCGCTAAATTTTACTGTGAATCTAAAACTGCTTTTAAAAATAAAGTCTTTTTTTTTTTTTTTTTTTTTAAGTAAAGAAGGTAAAGGGCTACAATAACTAGAAGCAGGCATTCTTGGAAATAATAGAAAGGGTGGAAGAACGGGGCCCAAGTAGTACATGCTCTCTGGTTCCAGCAATCCATCAGAGAGTCTTTGCAGCACTTAGCAATACCTAGAATTTTCTTATGTATTTGTTCACTTGTTTATTTCCTGTCTCACATGCCCTGGGGGATAGTGACTCTGCTTTTCACTGTAGGAAACCCAGCTCCTAGAACAGTGCCTTAGGCATACAGGACAGCTACTCAACATATATTTGTGGTGTGGCTGATCCCCTTCCCCTTTGTCAGGGACACACCACAACCTAATTCTCCTTTCCTCCCCACCAACCTTCTCACGCCCTTCCCTCCAACGTGAAGAGTCCTTACGTGATCTGGGAGACCAAGTGGACGGTAGCTGGAGAGCCTTGCCCGATATCATCATGGATGGTTCTCTGCACCTGCCTTTGTCAGAGTGCTTCCTCCTCCCCATAAGCCCAAACTACTGATACTGAAAGGCCACAAAAGACCCCTTCCCCTCTGAGTCCCTCCCCTCCCTAAGGCAGTTAGCTGAGCTGCCTGAGTGGGAAGAGCCACCTGCAGCCAGATACAAGCCACATACATACGTAATTTTCAATTTTCAAGTAGCCTCACTTAAAAATGTAAAAAGAAACAGGTAACATTAATATTAATATCATATTTAATTTAACACAATATATCCAAAATATTATTTCAACATGCAATCAGTATGAAAGAGTTATTAATGAGATCATTTACATTTTTTTGCATCAAGTCTTCAAATTTCCGTGTAGGCGTGTGTTTTACACTGACAGCACATCAGTTGCGCTAGCCGCATTGCAAGCGCTCAACAGCCACCTGTGGCAAGAGGCTTCCCATTGGATAGTGCAGACTAGAACAAGGAAATGGGAGAAAAACCTCCACTGATGTTAAAAATGACACCTCCCACCCTCATGTTGTCATCTCCAGTATCTAAGGCATGGCCCAGAGGATAGCAGTATGGCCAAGGGAAGGAAATGGAAGGGTGGGCAGGAGATGGGAGCAGGGGTGCGGTGTGGAGGGAATTGGCCATGACCCTGCACTTCATCAGCTTGTCTTGACTGCATCAGAGATGCTTGCCCCACACGGTGTCTGGCAGGCTGCTTGGGCTGTGCCAGTTCCCTGAAGGGGGTATCAATGGACAAAGAAGCTCGCAAGGGGTCATCTGGAAGCTGCCTCTCTCATGCCCATTTCCAGAGCTTGTGCAGGCTTCCCCTGTGCCTCTAGGCGTTGTCGCATGACTACCAAACACAAACACCCTTGTGCTATTTTGTCTGTGTTCCAAAAAGGTGCTTTTACAGCATCTCTGCACCAATCAGACTAAAGCATAATTACTCTATTATGAAGCCGGGCCTGGTTTAAGAAACTGCCATCAAAAGTTTCCAAGACTCCCTACCTGGTACTTGTGAGCTTCTTCCCCCTTTTTACTGGAGGGGAAGCGGCCTCAGAAGCCAGTCGCTGCCCATAAACAGACAGTGAGTCAGGCAGGAAGCCAGCACCTCCCCCACCATTAGCATGACAGGAAGGAGTTGAAGTAGCCTGGTGGTGACGCCTTCCTTGTTGAGCAAGGTCACGTTCCATTTGAGTGAATGTTTCAGATGCTTGCAGCTCATGTTCATTACCACCTTTGGGCAGAAGACCTAAAAAGATAATGAACACGATCTAACTTTTTCTTAATGAATCATGTTTATGGTTATGGCTAATACTTCTTATTTATGTTTTAATGTAATTGTTTTTGTCTCTTCTCTATGATTCCCGGCTGTCTCTTTTGTTATCTGATCCCTGCTTGCTCCAGTCTCCCTTCCGCAAATGTTCCATTTTGTATTGGCTGAGGTCTGAAAAGTCAGATAACTGTGTCTTACAGAAATGTGTGTAAACTAAGAGTCAATAAGCTTCGTAGAATGATCCCAAGGTCTCTCTCTTAGTTGGATATTTAAGTGCTTGGGCTTTTTCACAACTATTTTACATGCTCAGAGATTTTTTCTGAATGTGATTTGCTCTGAAGTTTCACTTATCTACAGATAATTGAGGACTTCCTTTATTTGTTTGTAAACATTACTTTTCTAGGTTATACCAAGTTTCTCTGCCTTTTACTTTCTGTAGTTTTTTAAGATATTGGAGAAAATGATTCCAGCTTAGGATCCAAGCTTAGGTAACTTCCGGGGAAACACAAAGATGGTATTATTCGCTGTATCAAATGTTCTCATTTTTCACTAACTTCTGGGCACTTTTACAAATATTCTTAAAGAAAGCATTCATAGCTTATTATCTACCAGAGGAAAAATGGAAACCAAACCTGCTTTCACTCACACCTACCTTTTAAAAAAACATATCCATACAGTTTCTTACTGAGAAGATGGAAAGGAATAATTGCCAGCTGGCAACAGAAGTTGTTGTTTTGGAGTCTAGTATAACGGTAGTTGTGATGGAATCAGAGTTTCCTCTGTTTTCTTATCCTTGGGAGCGTTTCTCATTTGCCCCTATCTCTAAAACCCTAAATTCTGTGAGCTCTTGACAAGCATTAAGTCTCATTCTCGGTTGAGGGAGAAGTGTCATTGCTCCAAATTCTCCCTTCAGACTAGGGCATAACAAAGAGCTCGACTGCAAAAAAGAATCCAGACGTAGAGAGGGTGACAACAGGGAAAGCAGAGGGGCATAAAGTTTACCAAAGCTTACCTTCATGGAAATGGGTGAAACAGTTGACTCCACCATCCCAAATAGTTTTGCTGCCCCAAACTGGGGTAGGAGATGGGTGGGGGAAGGCATGTGACATTACACGACTTTCTAAGTAGTAATCTATGTTGCATCAGGTCACAATAGGAAGAGGCTGGATTCTGAGGACTGCAAATAAACCTGTCCAGGGAAACCGGTGTTGACCAAGGGGTCCTTTGAACCATACAAAGCTTACTTCCTTCTCAGAGACACAACCTAATCCAACCTGGGGGAAGTATTCAAAGCTCATAGCAATGTTTACTGAACAGATAAGTCATAAAAAAAAGCTACACCTTTCCAGGAAGTCTGATGATGGCACGGGTGAGAAAGCAGGTATAACCAGGTACAGCCCTGCCCCATTTTTGACTCACGTTCTGACTATGTTCTTCAAGCTTCACTATGCCTCAGCTTCTCCACCTGTCAAATGGGAGGAGGAGGGGGTGGGATTGTTTGGTAAAATTCCTTGAAATCTTTTGGCTGAAAGGTTCTTCAAAAGGGCAAGAGAGTAGTAATTACCCCTTAGCTGTTAGGTATGGGGTTGCTATAAACAGGGTCTGGAATAGGGTCATGTTGTCATATACTTGTTTACAACAGTAAGTGAGGCATATAATGATCAAAGGAAAGATTGTCAGAATTCTTTAGTAGGGCATGCGTTCAAGAAAGCTGAGACTCAGTCCTCCCAAGGATCAAATAGCCCCTCTGAATGTACTTTCAGCAGAGATTGTCCATCATCCTAGAGCACTGCTTCTCAAGGTGGCCTGCCCATGGCAGCTATGAATCAGGGTGTGTTCAGGTGATCTAGGAGACTGACTGGCCCCAAATATAATTTATACTGAAGTGGTGTGCGTGTGTGTGTGTGTGTGTGTGTGTGTGTGTATACAGGCACATTCCTGCCAAATCTAAATGTGCCTTAATAAATACAAAACGTAAGTCTAAAAATGTAGCCTAGGCAAATCCCTACCAAGTTAGTTCCAGGATGGCATTGTTACCGTAGGCGGAAAGAATAGGGCCGCTGGGAGAAAGGAGGAGGAAAGCAAGGAGGACGTGTGGGAAAACAAAGGAGGGAGGAGATGAGATCATTCTTAAGAAAAAGTGCAGCAACAAGACTGGCCAGAACTAGATTTTGGTGCTGAGAGCAGATCTAGGACACCATCTCGTCCCTCAATGTGAACTTTAGCTAATTATAATGGATTATAATATTATTAGCATTGCGATTAGGGAAAATCTCCACCCCCTGTGCCACCATGGCAGTTGCAACAAGAGCCAAATAAGGACAAAAATCCCTTCTCCCAACAGGAAGGAATGGTCAGCAAGGAACCACCCAGGAACACCTATAACACTAAGACCCCTAACTCTTGAATATTTTCCACCCTCATTTTAGAAATAACAAATGTCTAAGCCTCTTTGTTCTTTGGCACTGTTGTTCTCCTCCAGGCCTGCCCACTCGCCCTTCTTGAGAGTGTACTGTCCCTCTAATAAATTCACCACTTGCTTGGCCTATTCGGTGCATCTTAAAGTCTGTCCTGTGATGATACCAAGAATGTGTTTTTCAGCAACAGCCTGTGTCCATGTGCTATAACATAGTGGTGGCCAGAGAAAAGGCGAACACGATGATCCTGAGCTTTTAGCTCTAACAGACTAAAATGGAAGGCATTTGGGCGGGGGGTCTATGACATATTCTGAAAGGATAGGTCAGGGAATTACACTAACATCGGGAAAGATCAACAATGTTGGCAGGCGCAGGCTTTCAGTAATGTTAATATCCCACCAACCAATAAAAGGTGACTGGGGCATGGCAGAGGAGTAGTGTCAGGGATAAACACTGAAATGAGGTGTGTGACATTTGTCAGTTATCACAAGACACTTTGGTAGGTATATTTGGAATTTACTGGTGTATAGGGTAGCCAAGTGTTCAGTTTTATCCAAGTAAAGTGGTGAGGTTTCTATTCTACTTTCACCTGGAATGTAGAATTAAGGGATAGGAAGACACATCTTAAGAAAAGATTTAACTATTGGCATAAGCATAAGAAACATATCAGAACTCACTGTCTCCCTCTCACTCTCTCCCCATTGCTCTTAAACCTCTTTTTTTAAAAATCATTATTCTTGTTGATCTAGATTATTAAACTAATTATTTTAGATGTCTGGTACAGAGTAGGTGTTCAAATGCCACTGAATGAATGAATGAAGAAAAGCATTTTAATTTTCAGAAATACGCTGTGAAGCAGACTGGTAAAGGACGTTAGCACCGTGGCACATCAGCGAAAGGAAGGCAGTGGGGAGAGATTCTGCAGAGTGTAAATTTCTTTCCTTCCTGGCCTTCTGCCTCTGCTCTTTTGTTAGGGCCCCTGATACCAAGAGCCTCTAACCCCTTCGGGAATGGATGTTGGTGCAACATGACTGGGAATGATCCTGGACTCTGAGGCCCTGGAAGGGCCTGTCATGCCTCCCTGGAATAACAGGGGAGCCCTGAAGACCTATCGTTATGTAGGAATTACAGCTTGATAATATGTAGAAATTCCCCAATCCCTAGTAAATCCCAAGTGAACTTTCCAGACAGCATAGCAGATTGGAGCTTGGGTCTTGGAATCTCAACTCTGTCATTCACTAGCTGGGTGTCCTTGAGCAAGGTTGTGGGGACAGAGCCAGGAGTGCAGTTTCCAGGCTCTCGGCCTCACGTGGAAAGGTGCTGGCTCGGGTAGTAAATGGTCATCAACTGTGATCGGATGGCCATCAGCTGTGGCTAGTTGGCCGTCAGCTGTAACCAGTGAGCCATTGGCCACTAATATAACTGCCGTGGCTCCACTAGCAGAAAATGGGGGGCTAGAAAGAAGTTGATGGCTGAGCTGGCAAGAGTGGATTGCAGTTAGGATGGCAGATTGAAGCTAGCGAGAGTCGTCAGTCGGTTGGCAGAAAAGCGGACAGCAGTTCACACGTTGTGTGAATCCAGCCTCCAGTGAGACTATAGTGGTATGACTCCCCTACCTATGGTTCCATGGGTGTTCCTTTTTGGCCTCACCATATCCTGTGTTCTTATGTGGGGAGCGGGAGCAGAGACCCCGCATGACACCCTGCACGACAAAGGTCTTACCCATTCTGAGCCTTAAGTTCCTCATTCGAAAATGGGTTAACAGTAGTATTGACCTTATCAAGCTGTTTTGAGGATTTAAGGAGAAAATCCATGTAAAACCTCTTAGTGCAATGCCTAGAACATAGTAAACAGTCAACAACTGTTAACTATTCTGTTCCACGACTCCTGTTAAATGGTCTGATACCCACACTTCTGCAGATGACATGATAGGTTTCAATCACAGTTACATTTATTCATTCATCCGTTCTTTAGCAGCCATTCCTTAGGATCTAAGATTTTTAAGTCAGATGTTAGGCACAAACTGTAGGATACAAATAAGAAGCAGACAAGGATCCTGCCTTCAAACAGCTTACAGCATAATACAGTGTGGTACCTCGGTTTTTTAATGCAATCCATTCCAGAATACCGTTCGAGTTCTGAAACGTTTGAAAACTGAGGTGCGTTTTCCCCATAGAAAGTAATGCAAAATGGATTAATCCGTTCCAGACCTTTAAAATCAACCCCTAAAACTGCAAATTTAGCATAATTTTACTACCTAATGATACCATAGACCGGTAAAGTTTACTGCGTTCGTAAACCGAAATGTTTGTCCACGGAGACGTTCAAAAACCGAGGTACCACTGATAGGTGATAAAAGTGTAAGATAGAAACAGAAAGTGTCCTTAAAAGAGATATAGATGAAGTGCTGTGGATACCCAGAAGAGAGAGAGCAGATGGGGAGAGGAATCACTTCTGTTGAGCCTTGACAAATGGGCAGCTTTGGAAACTGGGTGGAGGTAAGAATGAGGGAGAGAATATGTAGGACAGAAGGCAAAGGAGAATTCAGAGAGTGAAGACCACAGAAGTTTTGCTTGGCAAAGAGAACCAAAGGAAATATGTTAGAAGGTAAGTTGGAGCCAGTTAAGGAGCATGTGCCACATGTTTACGAACGCCCTTTCCAGAGCCTTTTCTAAGCCCTCATGTCTGTTTCTCATGACCAGGGTCTCCAGCCACAGGTGATGGATTCAGGTGGATACCTGATCCAAGCACAGATGATAGACTGGCTCATAACATGAATAAAAATATTAACTAGGCCGAGTATTCTGTGTCAAAAATCTGAATAAAAATTGTTCTGGTTACTATTGCTGCATCACAAGTTATCCCAAACTATGGCTGCTTTGCTCTATTGCTGCAGAATTGAGTAGATGTAAGAGACCGAATGGCCCTCAAAGCCTGAAATATTTATTATCTAGCCTTTCAGGGAAAGTTTACCAACCGTGCCCTAGGGAGACCAGTCAAACAGTTGTTGTGTAAGGTGTGCTGGAAATGAAGAGAAGAGGCTAGAAAATGCAATGAGAAGCCACCATCAGAATTGGGTAGCAGAAGATGAAGAAGGAGTGAAAAAAATAAGGCATGTGTTGAAGGTTCATCAACAGGTCTGGGAGCATTTGTATAAGAAGAACCAAGGCAACTAGAAGCCAACATTTCCGAGTGGTTGTCAATACATTCTCTGCTAATATCTAGCAACAAGGACAGCACTTAAGGAAAGTAGGAGCCTGACTTAGTATGTCTCACCAGACCCAGGGGAAGATGGGTATACAATGCATGTGCAGCTATGACACAGGAGGCCCTGCCCAGGAATGATTTTGTAATCAGATAATAACTACAAAACAAAAGTTAAAACAAAGTCCTTGCAAATGAAGGTAATTTCAAAATTCCTCAGATATTTTCCTTGTATTTCTCAAATGGCATGAAAGGAGAACATATTAGAATCTTCTCAGTTTCTTCTTCCCTGTACTGGCCCCACACCAAGTCACCAGCTCCTGAGTGGCTCATAGTGCTGCTCCCCCAAAACTAGCAGCTCTGTCAGCCTTCTCAGTCCTCAGCCTCTTACCATCCTTCTTTCTACCTCCTTTCTGAAATCTCCATTGCCAAAGCCCACTGGGTTTGGCAAGGCCTTGAAGGGAAGACAGAGAACTGGGCAGTCCAGGCACGAGTCCTCCATAGTGGGTGGGGTGAGGAGAAAGCCTGAGAATAGCCATGGGCTAATACTTCTTCATTTCATCCAAATATGATATTTTTTCCTTTCCCATTATTTTATTTCTTTTTTTAATAGACTTTGTTGTCTTACAGCAGTTTTAAGTTCACAGCAAAACTGAGCAGAATGTACAGATATTTCCCATACATTCCCTGCCCTTCTCCCAAACCCAAACACAACCTCCTCCACTATCAACATCTCACACCAGAGCAGTACATTTGTTACAATTGAAGAAACTGCATTGACACGTCATAGGCATCCAAAGTCCATAGCTTACATTTGCGTTCTCTCTTTGTGTTGTTCATTCTATAGTTGGGACAAATGTATAATGACATGTATCTACCACTATAGTGCCATACAGAATAGTTTCACTGGCCTAAAACCTCTGTGCTCTGCCTATTCATCCCTCCTATTCTCCCAACCCTTGGTAACAACTATCTTTTACTGTCTCCATAGTTTTGTCTTTTCCAGAATGTCATGTAGTTGGAATCATCCAGTATGAAGCTTTTCACATTGGCTTCTTTCACTTAGGAACATGCATTTAAGGTTCCTCCATGTCTTTTCATGGCTTGATAGCTCATTTCTTTTTATCATTGAATATTATTCCATTGTTTGGTTTTACAATTTATTGATCCAATGTATATTCAAATACATTGTTGTTATAGTTATTTTGAACAAACTGTCATCTGTTATATCAATTAAGAGTAAGAAAAAGAATAGCTTTTATTTCACCTGTACTTATTCATTCTCCTATGCTCTTCCGTTATGTAGATCTAAGTCTCTAACCTATATCATTTTTCTTCTCTGTAAAGAATTTTTAGCATTTCTTGCAAGGCAGGTCTAATGGGAACAAATTCCCTCAATTTTTATTGTCTGAAAAAGTATTTCTCCTTCACTTTGGAGGGATAATTACATAGGGTACAGAATTTTAGGTTGGTGTTTCTGTTTTCTCTTAACACTTTAAACATTTCACTCCATTCTTTTCTTGTTTGCATGGTTTTTGAGGAGAAATTAGATGTAATTCTTATCTTTGCTCCTCTATAGGTAAGATGTTTTCCTCTGGGTTTTTTCATGATTTTTTTAATCTTTGATTTTTCTTTAGTTTGGAAACAACATGCCTAGGTGTAGTTTTTTTTTTTTTTTTTTTTTTTTTTGCTTTGTTTTGTTTTGTTTTTCTATTTATTCTGCTTGGTTTTCTCTGAGCTTTTTGGATCTGTAGTTTGTTGTCTAACACTAATTTGGGGGAAATTCTCAGTCATTATTGTTTCAAATATTTCTTATGTTCTTTTCTCTCCTTCTCCTCCTTCTGGTATTTCCATTATGCATGTATTATACCTCTTGAAGTTGTTCCATAGTTCTCAGATTCTGTTCTGTTTTTTTCTATTTTTTTTTGGTCTTTTTCTGTTTGCTTTTGAGTTTTGGAGGTTTCTGTTGAGATATCTTCAAGCGGAGATATTCTTTCCTAATAAGCCCATCAAAGGCATTCTTCATTTCTGGTGGTTTTGTTCTGTTTCCTGTTACAGGGTTATAGATCTCTAGTATTTCTTTTTTATTCTTTCTTGGAATTTCCATCTCTTTGCTTACATTGTCCATCTGTTCTTGCATGCTAACTGCTTTATCCATTAGAGCCCTTAGCATATTAATTCAGTTGTTTTAAATTTCCAGGTTGATAATTCCAACATCCCTGCCATAACCGAGTCTGGTTTTTTATATCTTTATTTTTTAATTAAATTTATTGGGGTAACATTGGTTAATAACATTATGTAAACGAGACTGGTTCTGATGCTTGCTTCTTCCTTTCAAATGGTTTTGTCTTTTAGTATGTCTTGCAATTTTTTTCTTGATAGTTGGGCATAATGTCCTGGGTAAAATGAACTGTTGTAATAGGCCTTTAGTGATATGGTGGTGAGTTGTGAGGGTAGGGGAAGCGTCCTATAGCCTATGATTAGGTCTTGGTCTTTTAGTGAGCCTTTGCCCATGAACTGTGAACTTCACAAGTGCTTCTCAGTGCCCCCCCACACACTTTAGGTGGGGCAGGATGCCTGCAGGAGGCTGGGGTTGGGTGTTTCCCTTCTCCTATGTGGAAAGCTAGAGCTGGCTGGAGGCAGGTATTTCTCTTCCCCCAGATCAGTTAGGCTCTGATAAAACCCCAGTAAGTGGCTCTACTTAAATAATTTCTTTTGAGAGCAGAACATGTTAAGAACAGACTGCTCTGGAGTAGTTCAAAATGGTTCCTTTTCCCCTTCCCTGCTGGAAGCATGAGGGAATTTTTCTCCAGTATTTGCTGTGAGAATCTGGTAGAACTCCAGGAGTTAAAACTCTCAAAAGTGTGGGGGTGCCCTGAGGACTGGGTCCCCTGGAGCTGTCTACCCTGAGCCTCTAACATCGTCAGTTACAGTTCAGGTTTCCCTACCTTGACATAGTTCCTCTGGAGGATTCTGCTTCAGTAAGTTGTGATTCCCTGTATTTGCCTGTTACTCTTGTCCAGTTTGGGGGGCAGTGGTTTGCCCTGTGATCTCACTCCTCTTATGGATCTAAAAAAGAGTTGCTAATTTTTCAGTTTGTTCAGTTTTTATTTGTTGTTATGATGGAGTGGTGACTTCCAAGCTGCTTACATGCTAGTCCAGAAACTGGAAGTTCCACCTAAATGTTTTGAAGTGTAGAAAGACAACTAATATGTATTGAGTGCCTGCCCTAAGTCAAGTGCCTTACCTGATCCAATGTTTCATTGACTCCTTTCAGCAATCCTCTAGGGAAGGTATGATTCTTCCCATTTTGCAGATGAGAAGTCCACGAGGAAGGTGACTTGCCCAGGTGTTTATAACTAGGACCGGATCTCCCTCACTCTAAACCCCATGTGTTTCCAGCTATGTCTGTATGCTGGAAATAAAGGAGGAATAAAGAGCAGAAATAACTTAAGCATCAAAACCTATTTTCCATGTTTATAAAACCAGCACATACTATAATATCTATGGAGAAAGGCCCCTTTGTGTGATTAGATTCTAAAGAGACCAGTGTTGGTAAAGCCCTAGGCATTGAGTTTTTAGCTACTGCTAGACATAGACTTGGCATTTAATAAATTCTTGCCAAATGAATGAATGAATGTGTGTTCCGTGGTGCATATTACAGAGCATTAAGGAATTCTTACAATGTGTCTAGCACTATGTTAAGTGCTTTGCGTTTCTTATCTTGTGTGATCCTCTTAACAACATAAGGGAGGTGCAATTATTCTTCCCATTTTTTGCTGTTGAGGAATCAGAGACTTAGAAAAAGTAAATAACTTGCTCAAGGTCATATAATTCATAATGATAGAGGTGGGGCTGGGCCCAGGCCTGTCAGGATGCACAGTTCATGCTCTAGACCTAGGCTTTCCTGCCTCCTGCGAGGAGGGTGGGAGGGGCTTTTGCATACACAGCCCTGGGGTTTTCAGGCATCCCTGGGGATGTTCCCGCTAAGTGCCTTCTATCCATTACCACACGTGAGGCCCTTATCTCCTCCAGATGCCTTTTTTCACCACGCATGGCTGAGGGCATTTTAAAGCTTCCCCCAGACTCTGATCCATGACTCCACAGAATCAGTTAGGCTGAAGAATCAGGCCGGGGACAAGTGCAAGCACTGTGGCTCAATAGACTTGCAATGCGACCTAGGTAAGCGTGGTGATGAGGAAGGGTCTTGAGCTCCCTGGGAAGGGTCATGATCCCTACTCTGGCTTCTCTATCCTACTCCAGAACGTCAGATGGACAGAGCACAGGATTAGAAGATGGTCGAGCTACAGTGACCTGAATTAGGGGTCGTTTTTACGGTTGCTGGCTATGTCACCCTGGTGAAACCCCTTAATTTTGTTAAGACTCAGTTTCCTCTTCTATAGCACAATAATCATAGTAGGAATAACGATTTCTATCTCATGGGGCTACCTTAATGTGACCAGGCATATGAAGTCTCTTTGGAACTGCGAAGCACTCTACAAGTGACTCAGTTCCCAGAGCCCGGGACATGGATCTTTTCTACTCCACACCACACCCCTTCATGAAGGGGAAGGGAGAGCCTTTCATAAACCAAGGGTATCCCAGGACCTGGTGTTTTGCCTGGGTCTGATTTCTGACCCAGTGTTTGGAACAGTGAGCAATGAAGAAGCTACAGCTTCCTCGGTTGGTCTGGCTATGGTCATCCCTGGGGAGAAGTGGGGTTTGTAGCCTATTGGAGCCCCCTGCATCTTTAGGGACGTAAGAATGTTAAGCTTGTCCCTTCTCTCTCTTGATGATCACAGACACCTCTCTCATTAGTCCCTGCGTAGGCCCACCTATTTATGTCCCTTACAGGCAAGGCTGGGCCATTTTGAGTGACATGGGCCTTTACCTCCCTCAGGACCCTACTAATCATAGCAAGACCCTCTGTCACCCCAGCTCCACCCTGGGACAGCCAAGATACACCAAGGATGTGTCTGCTGGGAGCAGCGGTGGGTTAACAGTTGGTTAAACCCTCAACCTACAGTCCTCCCCACCCAGAGGCACAGAATCACAACTCACACATGAAGGAACTAGTCACTCTTTCTGAACCTCGTTCTTCATGAACTGTTGCTCAAATGGCATGGCAATCAGAGGCTTCTTGGGGAAGGAACACAGTCTTCTGTTCTGAAGTGAGAAGTTTAATGTAAGATGATGGCTCAGGAGGGAGACAGTGCTGTGCGCCACAGGGAAATCCCCGTGGTCCTCCACCCAAGGCTCGCTCCTTTGAGAAGGCATTTTCCTATTTCCTCTGTTAAGAGGCAAGATTAGCCAGGGACATCCCTTGGTGTTGAAAAGTAGCTCTGAGGATAAACATTCTTTTAGATCCCTAGATAGTAATCAAACATCACTCTGGGATCTTAGTTCAAACACAGTTCTCAAATATCTCAATGGTAAGTCAATATTTATGATCATATCTATAATAATTAAATATAGATATAAATGTGTATATGTATATATATATATATATATATATATATATATATATATATATATATATATATATTCCACTTGTACAAATGACAGCAGCAACTATAGCAGCAACTTACAGCAGGATTCTTCATTGCTTCCCTCTGCCAAATATAATTGACTGAGTCGCTCATGTCACTTCAGACAAATCGTAAATAAAAGAAAATCTCATCACCTGTTCAGTATAAGTACTTTATTTCTACTTTAAGTCATAATATTCCTCTTAGTAATGGTTTAAAAATGGTTGCTTGAACTATACACTAATGTTCAAGCAAGAAACCCAAATTTGTCTTTATCATTTGATCAAAAAACATTTTGCATTTACAGCTGGCAAAACACTATACAAATACAATCAACCCTCAATGCAGACATCTGGATAGTAATACTTGATTGTGGTAGAGGATAGTGACTGGCTCAGGAGACAGGCTTGGGAGAGGAGAACATCTTATTAACAAATACCTTCTTTGCAGTTCTCCATAAGAATATTAATAATTTTGCAACTTTAAGATTGTTATTCTAGGGCTTTATCTCAAGATTCATCAGCATCATAGAATCTGCGACTAGAAGGCACCTGAGAGATCATCTAGATAGTTCCTAATTTCACATTGAGTGAACTAGGATTGGATCAGCACTAAATTAGAAAAAAAAAAACAAGAAGGAAAGGCTTGAGTTTATACTTATTCTTTAAAGACACTCTGAGCACTGTTCATTCATTCAACTGAAATGTATTGAACACATTCCATATGCAGGCATGTTGCTAGGTGTCAAGGATATTAGGGAGAGAAGTGGTCCCTGCCTTCTAAGAACTGAAGTTTTTTGGGCACCATAATGTTTCCAGCACATTTAACCCTCACAGATATACCATAAGGTACGTATTACTATCCTCATTTTATAGATGAAGAAGATGACACTTAGAGAGGTTAAGTCCAAGATCACATGGATAGTACCTAGAAAGCAGGAATTCAACACCCACCTATCAGATTGTATTCATTTTTTTTCTTGCTACATAACAAGTTACCACAAACTTAGTGGTTTAGAATAATACCCATTTATTATCTCACAGTCTCTGTAAGTCAGAAGTTTGGGCACAGTTTAGCTGGCTCTCTGCTCAGGTCTCATGAGACTGAAATCAAGATGTCAGCTAGGACCACAATCTCATGTGAGCTCTGGGGTCCTCTTCCAAGTTTCCTGGTTGTTGGCAGAATTCCGTGTGTTATGGTTGTAGGACTGAGGCCCTCAGCTCCTAGAGGCCTCCCACCATTCCCTGCCATGTGGCCTCTCCACACACAGCAGATTACTTCTTCATGGCCAGCAGGAGAGCGTCTGTGTTGCTTCAAATCTCTCCTTATTCATTAGAGTAAAATCCTACTATATTCACAAGTCCTGCCCACATGCAAGGGTCAGGAATCTTGGGAAATGTTTTAGAATTCTGCCTGCCATGCAGAATACCCACATATTCTTTAAATTAGTCAGTTCCTCTCCAAAGTTATGGGCATTGGTTCTGGATACAGGCAGAAAAACAAGTTATATCAGGTAAATGTAATGCAAGAATTATGTACAAAGTAGAAAGAAAGATAGAAAGAAAAAAATGGTCCACTATGCATAAGTGATGGAGATAGAGAGGGGAAGTTTACAGGGAGTTTCAAGAGGTGATGTCTTAATTGGATGGTTAGAAAAAGAACTGTGCCTTTTCATTTCTGTCTCTGCTGCCTAGCACAGCATTAAGGCATATAGTAGACCCTTGATTAATGTTTGTTGGCATGAATGACCGTGTACTGTAGGTGTCTTCTAGGTGGAGGAAGGGAAAGAACATTCTAAGTAGAGGGAAATTCATGCACAGAGGCCCAAAGATTTGAAGCCACATGCCATGTTTAAGGACCAGTGAGAAGGATCAGATTAGTTAAACATTCAAGGCAAGACACAGCAAGAGAAAAGGCAGACAATGGGGCCAGAATGTGGGGTGGGGTAGGGGAAGGGGTGAATATAGTGCTAAGGAGGCAGGATTTTATTTTGTAAACGAAGGGGAATACTTGAAGTGTTTTAAGTACATGAAAAATACCAGATTTGTGTTTGAGAAAGTTAGCTCCAGTGGAGAGCACAGTATGATGGCTGGTCTGGTGCAAGGCTTAGGATGGATGGGACTGGGGCTAAGCCAAGGCTGAAGGAATTAGTGCTGGGTGGTCTTGTGGTGCAAGCGAGGGAGGAGGAAGATCTACACTAAGACAGTGGCAGTGGGACCGGAGAAGAGGAATGGCTTCTGAAGCTGAATGGGAAGCAGAGTTGACAGAACAGCATGCCTGAATGGATCTGAGGGTGAAGGAGTCATGGAGGGATGACCTGAAGATGACTGTGGCTCAGGAGACGGGTAAATGGGTAGGATCATCAATTAAACTTGAAGTCTAAGAAAGGGAATAGGTTTGAGGAAGAGGAAGGGGCGGGGGTGGTGGCTGTGATGGCTGGAAAAAGGACGACCCTGGATAACAAGTACACTTTGGGACATGTTGAGTTTGAGGTGCCTGTGGAATATCCCAACTGAGAATTCAGAAGGAGGCAGTTGAGTTCTGAGCTCTGAAGCTCAATGGGGCTGGATACACATCAGAGTTTCTAGCTTCTAGGTGAGTAATCGAGCACAGCTATGGATAACCACAAAGGGACAGTGTGTCAAGTTAGAAAATAGGAAATCTGAGAATAAAACCCTGAGTTACCAAGTCTACAACGTTTAGGGAAGAAAACCAGAGCCAGAATCAAAGGCGAGCGAAGAGAGGCTCTGAGGGGAACTGTGAGTGTGGGGATTCATAATAATAATAATAATAATAATAATAATAATAATTACCACAGAACATAAAGAAGAAATGAGGGGCTGCTTCACTGTCAGGAGAAATCAGGCCCATGAACATCCTTGGTGGTATTTCACTGGCTTGAGTTGTAAAAAATACAGAGAGCAAGACCCATCACACCATGTGTATATTAAACAAACATGAAACAGTAAATTAGCTAGTAGAACAGATTGTCACAGATTTCTTTATTGGGTTAGGAAATACATGTTTCACTGAGGTCTATTCTTTTGAAGAAAAAAGAACTTTGAGTTAAAAGTATATTATTCTCCTTTGATCTCTATAATTAAGAGATTTGACCCAAGTATTCATCAGCCCTTAATGAAAATCAGCGGCATTCCCATTACTTTCTGTGGTTTGTTTTCCCATAACTTGAAGAATAAAAGAGTATCTTTCATAAGAACATCAGGGGTAAACAGGATTTCATAAGAAGAACGACTTCTGTGGAAAAACAAAATTTTAAAAGGAGACAAATCCACTTTCTATTCAGTTTTTTTTTTCCCCCATTCTCATACTCCACCAAATAACCTGAACAAATACCAGCAAATACTTTGCCCCACCAAAGTTTGGATATGCTTCAAACATATCCAAAGAAGGACAATATACTTAACTGAAAAAAATATAAAGGTAAAGTCAACCAAGTGTGCATTGATTCATCACAATCTCACACCTCATTACCCAGAGCAGTGATAACTTAGTCAAGGCCCAGCCCCAGCTAAAATGCAGAGATTCAAGTGCCAAAAGTCAGTCTCTCTCAGCTTTTCTTCTTGGATCCCTGGAATCTGATGTCTTGCTGAGTGGCTGGCCAAGCCTTCACATTCTTGGTGACTTAGAGGAGGAAGGAGCCTTGGCAGAACAGCAATAACACACACAGACACACACACAACACAGTTATGCACACACACACACACACACATATACAGACCACACACACACACACAAACACACACACACCCTCACTTTAGTGCTATACAATCCCCAAAACAGGCTCTTTTGCTTCAATAAGAATGATAAACTTCTAAGTTCTAGAATGAGGCTGAGTATGTTTATGTGAAATTATCCTGTTTCTCTGCTATTCTGTTGGCAGGTGGCTTGCACTGGGTTCACATAAGGAAATCAGTGGATGACAGAAGGATTGGTGAGAACTTTGAACAATGGGGACAGTAACATGGTAAAGAGAAATAGGACTAAGGATAGAGGAAGAGGCTAAAAAGAATAGCAGGTCTCGGTGAAGCTGGCAGTGGGAAATGCCAACAGCTCCTGGAGCCCATGTGAGCAGAAAGCAGAGGCCGTTAGTCCATTAATCAAGCAGAAGTAGAACCAAAGAAGAAAGCACATGAGTTGGAAAGAATAGAAAAGGACAAAGTATTTTCTTAGTGAGAATGGGAAAGTCACATACCCTTCTTCTCCCCTCCCCAACATGACTGCTGTTTTATTTTGTTGAGAAAGTATTCCAACATGGAAATGCTCTCTAGCCTTTAGTTTATAAGAAAATATATTAATCATTCCCAGTGAAAATGTATTTGAATGTCAGCAAAACAGCAATACATCTAGTTCATGGACATGAACTAGATGAGTCTAAGCACTTTTATCTCCTGCCTGTGGAGGTTTGGAGTAAAGCAGAGGTTCAAACGTGCAATGGTATGAACACAATCAAACTGGATCCACCACTTATGGTAGGACCTTGGGTAGGTTCTTGATGTCTCCAAACCTCAGTTTTCTCATCTACACAGTGGGAATAATAACATTTCAGATCTATAATCCTGTGCCAGCAATTCAGAAATCCAAAGAGCTCTAAAAAACAAAACAGATTTTTTAAAAAAGCTTACACGAAATTCACTTGATGGCAAAACCTAACCTGAACTGATGGGAGACTTTATATAGTTTTATCTTACTCAGGGCATGATTATGCATGTTTGCTGTCTAAATGTTAATGTTTGATGAAGGATGCTGCCCCAGACCTTGCTGGTTGTAGTGGTGGTGGTGGTGGTGGGATGTTATGAATAATACAGTATATACACTGATTTGTCTCTCAGAAATGTGAACAATTCTGAAGCGTACCTGGAATCTGGATAAGGGATTGAGGACCTGTTCCTTTGGGGTTGCTGGAACTACTACGGGAGATAATGTGTGTGACATCATTGCAAGGATGCCTGGCACTTTGTGAATGCTCAGGAAATACAAACTAGAAATCACTTGAATAAGGAGTGATTCTGCTCTTGCTCTTGTCTTGAATTCTTGTCTTTGGAATTCACCCATCAAATTGTGAAGCTTCTACTCCCCTTCCATCAGCCCTGTACTTGTTGGGAGAAGATCCTCCCTGATAGGAAGGTTCTGCACCACGTTCTTGCTGGTGCGCTAGAGTTGAGACCCAGAGAACAAGGCCAACAAAAAAGTTCTGAATACACAACATCCAAGAATCACAAGGATAGGGAGATCTGAAGTTGGACATACTCCCTCCCAAAGGTGGAATGGCCTGATGGAAGGAGGCTCAACTTTGGAGTCAGAGAGGCCTCAGTCCTGGCTCTGTCCTCCCTAGTGGTGGGAATTGCTGGGTCTCAGTTTCTTCATGAAGTTTCATCATGAAGGTGACATACACTGTGTGGGGCCTGGTACCTAGAAGGTGCTTAACAAAGGACAGGTAGACAGACACACGCTCCACACACCATTATACTAAGTGACAAGAAAATCGAGGTTACAAATACAGTTCTGCCTTGTCCTAAGTCAACCAGAGCTCCCCAGAGAAAGATTGAAGCCTTACTTTTCCTGCAAAAGTGAGATTAAGAGGCCAAGCAGAAGGTGCTTTCCATCTTTGAAGAGTTCTAAGCCCACAGCAGTGGGAGCTGAGCCTAGGTTCTTCTCTCCTGACAAGGTAGTCACCTTTGCCTCTTTTAGGACAAGGTGATTTATGGATACAAAGATGGTCAATAAAGCTCATTCAAACACTGATTTCAGTTTTTGGATGGATTACTAAACCCTAGTTTGACTCTAACCCTTATAAAAAGAATAATTTTAAAATGTACTTGGGAGGAGGGAGGGTTGTTTAAAGTCATTTAAAGTTAATCCTTTCATGAAAGAGAACTTTCACCCAAATTATCATCTTGTCCTCGTGTGCTCAAATCAGCACTAAAACAAAGAGTAAATAGATATCTGTTATAGGTGGTGGGCTTGAGATTACCCCCAGCCAATGCCTCATTTAGTACAGTTGGAAATTTACCTGCATAATCACATTTTCTTTAGACTTGAGCCACAGGACTTGAGAAATGCCAGGTGTAAGACATTATCCACCTCCAGGCTTTCCTAAGCACCTCTCCTTTCCTCTTTCCTGCGCATTTTGGCTGGTGGTGAGGAGCTCCCCTTTTCTCACCGTCCTATGGACCTCAGGGTTTCAGATTCTCATTCCAGGTGAGTCGCAGCAGCATTGAGAACACATAATATCAGAGCCTGATCCCAGCATGAAGAGGTTTCCAGGAACATCCTTTGAATGGTGGCTGTCCATGAACTCACTCCCATCTCTTCAGAGCAGGATGGCTAAACAGGCAGATCAACGATGTGGTTAGGGCACCAACAAAGCTGGGGCAACAGAAGAAAGGATAAAGAATGAACATGGCAGAGAGAAAAGGGAATATTTTAGAAATAATTTGACATTTGATTAATTTCTTAAAGCATCAAAGTTTAAAATAAATATCTATGAGTCCATACTGGTATAAATAAATAACTGAATAAATAAATAAAGGTAGGAAAAAGAACAGCCCTTCCTTACAAAAGAATCTCACTTGATAAATGAAGAAAGGGAGTTTCCAATCAAATGGTGGAGTAGGTAAATGCTGTGCTTGCCTCCTCTCACAACCACATCAAAATTACAACTAAACTGTAGAACAACTATCATTGAAAATCACCTGAAGTCTAGCTGAACAGAAATCCTACAACTAATAACATACAGAAGAAGACACCTGGAGACTTATAGGAGGGGCATAGACAGTGAACAGGCTGGTCCCACACCCATGTGACTGATAAAAATTGGGAGGGATATCTCAGCTCTAGGGGTCCTTTTCCCTGCCCTGGAGGAGTGAGGAGTCCCAGCCCCACACCAAGCTCCCCAGCCCAATGTTCCAGTGCCGGAGAGAGAAGTCCCCACAACTTTTGGCTGTGAAAACCAGTGGAGATTGTGGCTGAGTGAGACGGAGAGCAACTGGGGTCCCAGGCATTGCTCTTAAAGTGCCCACGCCTGGACTTATTTGCTGACACACTCACTCAATCTGAGTTCCAATACTGGGACAGCAGCTCAAAAAGTGCCAGAGATATACAGGGAAGAACTGAATTGTCTAGGTTCAGGATGAGGGCTGGAGGAGCAGCTTTCTACTGGACAGAAGTGCTGGTAGAAGCCATTGTTTCTTTGTGGAGCCCTCCCTGCTCCCGGTGTGCAGATGCAGGCAGCTGCCATATCTGAGTCTCCATCAACCTGGCTAACACCATTCATTCACACCACCCTGGTGATTCCCTGAGAACCCGCCCCACCCAACTTTCATGCACACCCAACCTGCTTCAAGTGACTTTTCTGTACAAACGGCCTGCCTTGGCTCATGCTGCAGAGTATACTAAAATCTCTCAAAGGTTCATAAAACCGAAACAAGCAGCATTTGGCTTTGGTATGTCTTGTACCACTTGCTGAGGAGCCCTAAGCCCAGCACTAATGGCAGCCAGCCTCAGTTTGTGGCTTGGCCCATTGAGGCACTTCCAAGACCAGCATGGTGGCTGTTTGCAGTTGCTTTGTAGCTCATGCCAGGAGGCCCCAGGCAGGGCACAGGCTATGGCTGAATTTGGCCTGTGGTGGGCCCTTCTCAGGATGCCCTGGGGCTGGCACACCTGGTGGCCAGCTTTGGACCAAGCCAGAGCATCACTTGAGTGCCTCTGAGGATGACACACCCAAAGGGCATACTGGGTAGGCACCAGAGCCCTGCTAAAGCAAATCCTGCTCTGTAGGGTCAGCGCCTGCACAAAAGCTCCTCCACTGTAGTCATGGCCTGTTGTCAAAACTAATCAGCCAAAGGGTCAGTCCCTCCCATTAATGTGAAAACAGCAACCAAGGCTCAACTACAGCAGGAGGGCATACTTGGAGCATCTATCTCAGGTGACCAAGGAGAATGCATCACTAGGCCTCAAAGGACACCTACCATTATACATAAGGCTATTCTACTAAGACTGGGAGGCATAGCAGCTCTACCTAATACATAGAAACAATCACAGGGAGGCAGACAAAATGGGGAGATAAAGAAACATGTCCCAAATGAAAGAACAGAATAAAGCTCCACAAAAAGAACTGAACAAAATGGAGATAAGCAATCTACCAGATGCAAAGTTCAAAACACTTGTTATAAGGATGCTCAGTGATCTCACAGAGAACCTCAACAAAGAAATAGGAAACATAAAAATGGAGATAGAAAACATAAAACAGAACCAGTTAGCAATAAAGAATACAATAACTTAAATGAAGAATACATTAGAGGGAATCAACAGTAGATTAGATGAAGCAGAGGATAGAATTAGCAATTCAGAAGATAAGGGAACAGAAAACACCCAATCAGAACAGAAAAAGAATCCCCCCCAAAATGAGGATAGTTTAAGGGACAACATCAAGCATACCAACATTCACATCATAGGGGTACCAGAAGGAGAAGATAATAAACAAGGGATTGTGACCCTATTTGAAGAAATAATTACAGAAAACTTCCTTAATCTCATGAAGGAAATAGACACAGAAGCCCGGGAAGTGCAGAGAGTCCCAAACAAGATGCATCCAAAGAGGCCCACACCAAGACACACCATAATTAAAATACCAAAGGTTAAAGACAAAGAGAGAATCTTAAAAGCAGCAAAGAACAGCAGTTAGTTACTTACAAGGGAGCTCTCATAAGATTGTCAGCTGATTTCTCAATAGAAACTTTGCAGGCAGAAGGGATTGCCGTGAAATATTCCAAGTGATGAAAAGCAAGGATTTACAACCAAGACTGCTCTACCCAGCAAAGCTATCATTTAGAACTGAGGGACAGATAAGGAGCTTCCCAGACAAGAAAAAGCTAACCGAATTCATCGCCACCAAACCAGTATTACCAGTATTACAAGGAATGTTAAAGGGACTTTTTGAAGAAGAAGAAGAAGAAGAAGAAGAAGAAGAAGAAGAAGAAGAAGGAGGAGGAGGAGGAGGAGGAGGAGGAGGAGGAGGAGGAGGAGGAGGAGGGGGAGGAGGAGGAAGAGGAGGAGGAGAAAAATATAAACAATAAAATGGCAATAACTACATATCTATCAACAATTACTTTCAATGTAAATGGATTAAATGCTTCAATCAAAAGACACAGAGTGGCTAAATGGATAAGAAAATAAGACCCATACGTATGCTGTCTATAAGAGACTCACTTCAGATCGAAAGAACACACAGACTGAAAGTAAAGGGATGGAAAAAGATATTTAATGAAAATGGAAACAAACAAAAAAATCTGAGGTAGCAATACTTATACCAGACAAAATAGACTTTAAAACAAAAGCTGTAACAAGAGACAAAGAAGGACCTAGTAATTCCCTTCTGGGTATTTATCTGAAGAAACCCAAAACATTACTTTGAGGAGACATGTTCATCTATATGTTCATTGCAGCAGTTTACAATGGCCAAGATATGGAGGCAGCCCGGGTGTCCATCGATGAATGAATGGATAAAGAGGAGGTGATACATACTGGGGGTACCAAAAAAATGTACACAAGTGGACACTTTGATCAACATTTCTGAAGCACTTTAATCATTTCTCCATAATCAGAAGTGTCTGGATGCTGATGGTAACCACTTTGAGCACCTCTTGTAATTGCAGGAGTCAAAAGTGACTTGTATTCATCTTTTGTTATCAGTATATATTGAGTATTACAATTTTAATAGTTTTTTCCTTTCTTAAAATGTGTATACTTTTTTGGCACCCTCTGTATATACAATGGAATATTGCTCGGCCATGGAAAGGAATGGGATCTTGCCATCTGCAGTGGTTTGGATGGACCTGGAGGGCATTGTGCTGAGTGGAATATGTCAGACAGAGAAAGAGTGATTTCACTTATATGTAGAATCTAAACCACAAAATAAACAAAAAAACAAAACAGAAACAAACTTATACATACCGAGAACACTTTGATGGTTGCCAGATAAGAGGGAGGTTGGGGAAAGTGGGTGAAAAAGGGTAAGGAATTAAGAAGTACAAATTGGTTGTTACAAAGTAGTCATGGGGGATGTAGGGTACAACATAAGGAATACAGTCAATAATATTGTAATAACTATGTATGGTGTCAGACGGGTACTAGATTTATCAAGGTGATAGATGGGAGGGGGGTTTGAAGGCAGGGTGAAAAAGGTGAAGAGATTAAGACGTACAAATTGGTAGTTACAAAATAGTCATTGGGATGTAAAGTAAAGCACAGGGAATGTAGTCAATAATATTGTGATGATATGGTACAGTGTCAGATGGTTGCTGGACTTATAGTGGTGTTCCCTTCTTTAGGTATATAAATGTTGAATAACTATGGTATACATTGGAAACTAATGTAATATTGTATATTAGCTATGTTTTAATAAAAATCTTAAAAATAAAAAATACATGTAGAAATAATGAAGAAAATAGAAAAACACCATTAGTACACCACAGTAATAATTGTTGCAGGCAAGATCCACAAATGGATGCTAAAATTAGTAGGCAAAAGTTTGAGGAGAAACAGGATATTTGCAGTCTCAAGGTATTTCTTCCATCTTCCTTATTTATTACAAAGAGAAAAATAGTAACTTTACAGTGGGGAAATCCAGCAGATCCCACCTTAACCAAGTAATCGAGGTTCCCATCACCAGTACTGAGACACATCGATATATATACCTCCTGATATTTTGCACGATGAAGGGTATTCTTGCCAAAAATGTATAACTTCAACTTAACCATGAGAAAACATTGAACAATCACAAATTAAGGGACATTCTAGAAAAATAACCAACCCCTACTTTTCAAAACTGTCAAAGTCATGACAGACAAGAAAAGATGAAGAATTGTCATAGATTGGAATCAACTAATGAGGCATGACAACTAAATGCAGTGTGGGATCCCGGATTGGATATGGGAACGGAAAAAGGACATTAGTGGAAAAACTGGAGAAATATGAACAGAGAACAAAGTCAGTAGTTTAGTTAGTAGTATTGTGCTTGGGTTAATTTCTGAATTACTATTGTTATCCTAGATGTTAACGTTAAGGAAAGCTGGGCGAAGTCTACAGGGGAACTCTCTGTACCTTTTGCCTAAAATTAGGTCAAAATAAAAGTTTTTATTTTTTAATCATAAAGTAATGGGAATATTGTAGGACTTCCTTGCATTATTCAATGCTTTGGTATTAATTCTATTTGTGAATTCTATATTGGGGGTAGGGAAGGGACAATAAGGTGTTAGAATTATTTCAGGGTTCAGGGCCTCTAAATGCTACTCTGGGAAAATTGACTTTGTCCCTAGAAAGTCCCCAGGCAGCTCTATTCCTCATCCAAGCCCATTTTTTTCCTTCTCTGAGGCTGAAAGATCTTAAAAACACCACTTCCAGGATGGTTCCAAGGGCTTGGGCCTCTGACCCCTAGGATGGGGCCATACTTTATGGTGTCAATAAGTCAATCCCACATGAATAGATCATTCATCCTTAATTCTAGAGACAGATCATGCAATGCTCAGGGGAGGGTCATTTCCTTAGAGTAATAATAGAACCTATTTTGCAGGTGGTAAGAATTAGATGAGCTAATATATGCTATAACATGGGTGGACTTTGAAAACATTATACCACATTTAGCCCGACACAAAAGGACAAACATTGCATGATTCCATTTACATGAGGTGCCTAAAATAGGCAAATTCATAGTGACAGAAAGCAGAATGGTGGTTATCAAGGGCTGGGAGGAGGGAGAAATGAGGAGTTACTGTTTATTGGGTACAGAGTTTCTCTTGGGATGATGAAAAGTTTTGGGGATGGATAGCAGTGATGGTCGCACAACATTATGACTGTACTTAATATCACTGAATTGTACACTGAAAAAATGGTTAAAGTGGTAAACTTTAATGTATAAGAACATTAAAGATACTAGAAAATGTATAAGAATTAATAATACGTTTAAAAACAAAAAATACTAGAAAATGTATAATAATTAGATAAGATGATAAAAAGCTCCTATAAAGCCCCAGCCCAGAGTCGACACTCAGATACCTCTTTCACGAAAGTTTCAGAAAATAGAACTATTATAGAATTGTTCAGTGTCATTTTTGGCTGTGGCAGCCACACATGATTTTTATAATTAATCACATTGTTAACACCATGGACTGGTTTTCAACACATTTTTTACGCTATACAGTGTTAAGACCAAATGATGAATTTTTAAAAAATATTAGGCTCAAATATCCTGTAAGAGCATTTTTGTTTAGAATAACAGATAAAAACTGAAACTGACTATGTGATTTATAATGCTACTATTGGGAAATTTGGTCATGGCTCCAGGTGTAACTTAACAAGTACGCTTACAACTATGCCCCAATTTTGTTGGTTAATTAAATACGTGCCTCCCCAGATTTGTCCAATAATTTCTAACCCTCTCCCCACTTCCACCACCACTGCTGCCATCACTGCCACCACTTCCAACCAAGGACACCTGAGCCACGTGGGGAGGTCATTTCACACCTAGACTCATAGCCCAGGTTTGGCATTGCTGTGTGGCCACTGTAGCTAAACTTGAAAATCACTCTTAGTGTTAGTGTTGTTATGACATCTTACTGCTGCTGAGCATGGGGCCAAACTCTGCTAATATGCTGACACACGCTGGCGTTTCATCACCCTTATCTCTCAGCCCTAGTTTTATGATAAGGCTCCCTACTGCCTGGTGAGCCTTTAGCTCAACCTTTTTGTTAAGTGAGGTTCACATACAGGGATGTGGCCTTGGACCCCCGAGTGAGACACCTTCTTGCAGAAGCCTTCTTTTTTATGGTTTTCTGTGATGAAACGTTGTTATTTTACTTTTTAGCTTTGGTTTTGTAATCACTGGTTACATAATGAATTTTGATTCTGTGCCTGCGAAATCAGTCTGCATTATTAAAGTCACAGGAGAGGAAACAGCTGCTTTAGAACACACGGTGATGGGCTCTCGGTATCCCTCCCCTCCACCACCGTTCCTGCTAACCTTGTGGAAGAGCGTTTTCACAGCATACTACACTTTCTGGGGGATGGAAATGGCACAGCATGACACTGCCTTCACTTTCGCATAAAGAGTAGTAGATCCTAGGATGATTTGAAAAAAAAATTATTGAACTAATACTGGCATATCACATTATACTAGTTTCAGGTATACAAAATAATAATTCAATGTTTGTGTACACTACAAAGTGATCACCACAATAAGTCACCATACAATTGACCTCCTTAACCCATTTCTCTGTTCCCCTCTGGTGACCACCAATCTGTTCTCTGTATCTATGAGTTTTGTTTTGTTTGTTTTGTTTTGTTTTTTAGATTTCACTTATAAGTGAAATAACGCAGTATTTGTCTTTCTTTGTCTGACTTATTTCACTTAGCATAATACGCTCAAGGTCCATCCATACTGTTGCAAATGGCAAGATTTCCTTCTTTCCTGTAGCTGAGTAATATTCCATTGTATATATGTACCACTTCTTCTTTATCCATTCATCCACCAATGGACACTTACATTGTTTCCATATCTTGGCTAATGTAAATAATGCTGCAATGAACATAGGGGTGCATCTTCTCAAATTAGTGTTTTGTTTTCTGTGGATAAATCACAGAAGTGGAATAACTACATTAAATGGTAGCTCTATTTCTAATGGATGCCTTTTACTTCTATTTCTTGCCTAATTGCTCTGGCTAGGACTTCCAATATTATGTTCAATAAAAGTGAAAGAGTGGGCATCCTTGTCTTGTTCCTGATCTTAGAGGAAAAGCATTCAGTTTTTCACTGTTAAGTAAGATGTTAGCTGTGGGTTTGTCATATATGGCCTTTATTATGTTGAGGCACATTGTCTCTATACCTACTGTGTTGAGAGTTTTTATCATAAATGGCTGTTGAATTTTGTTAAATGCTTTTTCTGCATCTATGGAGAGGATGATCTGATTTTTATCCTTCATTTCATTAACGTGTTGTACTTATCACATTGATTGATTTGTGAATGTTGAACCATCCTGTGTCCCTGGAATAAATACCAGTTGGTCATGTTGTATGATTCTTTTAATGTATTATTAAATTTAGTTTGCTAATAGGTCATCGAAGTTTTTCAAATCTATGTGTATCAGGGAGATTGGCCTGTTATTTTCTTTTTTTATGTTGTTGTTGTCTGGTTTTGGTATTAGGGTAATGCCTACTTATGAAATGAGTTTGGAAGTGTTCCCTCCTCTTCAATTTTTTGGAAGAATTTGAGAAGGATATGTATTAAATCTTCTTTAAGTAGAATTTACCAGTCAAACTGTCTAGTCCTGGACTTTTGCTTATTGGGAGGTTTTGGTTACTGATTCAATCTCCCTACTCGTAATTGGTCTATGCAGATTTCCTATTTCTTCATAATTTAATCTTAGAAGATTGCATGTTGTCGAAATTTATCGTTTTCTTCTAGGTTGTCCAGTTTGTTGGTATGTAATCATTTATAGTAGTCTCTCATGATCCTTTGTATTTCTGTAGTATCAGTTGTAGCTTCTCTTCTATTTCTGATTTTATTTGAACCATCTCTCTTTTTTTCTTGGTGAGTCTAGCTAAAGGTTTTAGGATTATTTGAAATGTGCAATTTTGTAAAACATCAGCTACCTCTAGTAAGTCTAACTCAATCTGCCTCACTTATCTCTAAGTGCTTGAAACTCTATATTTTTTACCTCAAGATTAGGGTTGCCAGATAAAATATATGACTCCCAGTTAAATTTCAACTGAATATAAACAATGAATACTTTTTAAGTAAGTATGTCCTAAATTTGCATGGGATATACTTATGCTAAAGAATTATTTGTTATTTATCTGAAGTTCAAATTCTATTGGGGACCCTCTTATTTTTTTATTTGCTAAATCTGGCAGCCCTACTTGAGATCAGACTCTTGTCATTGTTCTATCCTCTGGGTCTGTCCTTGTGGGATTCTGATAATTCATTCTGCCAAGTCTGAGAATGAGTCAAGGAAAGAATTTTAATCACACTTGGTTTTTTGTTCTTATCTAGCTCCAAATGTCACAGATAAGCATTAAATTCATAAGTAAATTAAAAATATTCATTTGGATAACTGAAGTTTAGATCATTTTTATTCTAAAACTTTAGCAAGATTGGAGGCAGTATGGTGTGAAGAAATTTAGCAAATATGGTGTCAAGAGATCTAATCACTTATCCCAGGTCAAGTGGCCAGGGTGTGGCATTTTCTCTTTAGTCTTTATTTGAAAACTCAAAGGATTAGATTAAATTCCGTCTAGAGTTTCTTCCAGGGCTAAACATTCAAGCTTCAAAAAACCTTAAACCTCCAAGGTATATTATTCAAAAATTATCATATTAGATGACAATAAACTTAAACATCAGAAAATTTTTATGCTGAAAAATTTCAATAAGTTGCTTACTGAATTTCCATCTGAGAAGAGTACAAGTCTTGACATCCTCAGAACTCTTGCTATTATGTTAATTATTTTGTGCAAACATCTTAATTAGTATTCAGGTACAATATTTGCCTATAATAATACTCTAATAAAATTTTCCACATGTATGTCATTCTTAAATAACTTTGGTAAAATCCCACATTCTAGAATGAAGCTATAGACTCAAGTCATTAGTAGTTATTCAAAGGGGAGATTAATATGATCTTGGGCAAAGGAAGATATTTTATGGAAACATTCTTAATCTCAGCCCAAAATACATACTAAAGACAAGAGCACTTTGGTGAGCATACTTTTCAAGTAGATTCAACAAACATATTGATGACTTGGGCCATCCTGGGAACACACTCCTCTGGCTTCAACCTCTATTTATAAGTGTATGGCTTCCGAAGTCTGCATGTCCACAATTCGTTTCTCTTCTGAGTTTCAGAATAAAACTTCCAACTCCCTACTAGAAATCTCCACCTAGAAGTATCACAGGCACCTCAAACTAAGTTTCCTGATATCTTCACTCACAACCTGCTTTATTCATCTCCTCAAACTTGGCTAATGGTGTTATTATCCACCATCATTATTAGCCCATGCTAGAAATCTGGTAATTACCTCCACCCTGAATCAACAAGTTTCCAAGTCTACTCAATTCTACCTCCTAAATGTCTCTTGAATCTATGTCCCCTTTATCCACTCTAAGGCCACTGCAGTAGTCCAGGTGAGAAAGTTCAAACCCTCTCACCTGGCCTACTGCAGATAGTGGTCTTCAGAATCTTTCTCACCCATCTGCATGGAGACAAAGTGGTGTTTCTAAAATAAGCTCAGATAATCCTAACCCTTGCTTGCAATAGCCCTCCACTGCCTAGAGAAGGTCAAAACTCTTTCTCATGGTGCATGTGGCCTTTTAATTTTGGAGCTGATTGCTCCAACTTCACCTCCCTCCTCAATACTCTAACACACAACAACTTGCCATTTCCCCAACCCATTATCTCCTTTCAAGCTTGCCTGTATGGATCCCTTTACAGAAATATCCCTCATGTTCTCCAACTGGCAAATTCCTACTCATTCCTCAAGACTTCATTCAAGTGTCACCTCTAGGCAAGCTTCTCTGCCTAGTTCCCTTCCTTATTCCACCGCACGCCCGGTTAATGACTCCTTGCCCTACAATGCATCAGCACATTGTTTATACCTTAATTGTACTGATAACCTCTTGCATTACAATTATGTAGTTTTCATCTGTTTCATCTACTAATCTAAGAACTCTTTAAAGATGGGGCCATGCTTTATTTTGGCTTTGCATTCCTAGAACCCACTAAAGGGCTTGGCACAAGGAAAGTGTTCCATGAACATTATTTTTCAGGGAAAAAGAGGTGGCACTTTTAAATAGGTATTATGCTAAGTGCTTTATCTCATTTATTTCCTATAATAACTATAAACAGGAAGATACTACTATTACCTCCATTTTATAGATTATGAAACCAAAAGTTTAAGTAACTTGTCCAGGTCCACGTAGTTAATAAGTAATAGAGTCCACACAGGGCTTTTGTTCCTCCAGATTCTTTCCATTGTCAACTATGTGGTGGTATTAATGAGCAGAGAAGAAGTAAAATGTCAGGAGGATTAAAAGGGCACTATAAGGAACAGGGATATTTTACAGATTGGATAATATGTTTCTCAATTGTTTTTACTAATTAAATATTCTGTGAATTTCACTTTAATTTCAGGCTTCTTGGTCTTTTTTTTTTTTTTTTTTTTTAATTTTAATGGGGAATATTGGGGAACAGTGTGCTTTTCCAGGACCCATTAGCTCCATTTCAAGTCGTTGTTTTCAATCTAGTTGTGGAGGGTGCAGCTCACTGGCCCACATGGGACTCAAACCAGCAACCCTGGTGTTATAAGCACTGTGCTCTAACCACTGAGCAAACCGGCCACTCATCCTGGTCTTTATTTTTAATTTTTTATTACTACGAAATACTTGCTATTATGGAAAAAGTTCATAAAACATCTGAAGTTTGACAATTAAGTTTGAGAACTCATCCTAGAAAAAGTGCTACATACCTCATTGCTGAATATCACTATGGTCACCTTCAAAGTACTCCCCTTGGGAAGCTGTGTGCTGACATCACAGCCTAGTCCACCCTTCAAAGCAATTTTGGAACTCTTTTTCTGGAATGGCCATCAGAGTTGTCATCATATTACCCTTAATGTCTTGAATGTCATCAAAATGTCTTCCTTTCAATATGTCCTTTATCTTCAGGCAAAGAAAGAAGTCATTGGGGGCCAGATCAGATGAGTAGGGAGGGTGTTCCAATACAGTTATTTGTTTACTGGCTAAAAACTCCCTCACAGACAGTGCCGTGTGAGCTGGTGCATTGTCGTGATGTAAGAGCCATGAATTGTTGGTGAAAAGTTCAGGTCATCCAACTTTTCCATGCAGCCTTTTCAGCACTTCCAAATAGTAAACTTAGTTAACTGTTTGTCCAGTTGGTATAAATTCATAATGAATAATCCCTCTGACATCAAAAAAGGTCAGCAACATTGGAACAAGTTTGCGAACTTAATTGTCAGACATCGTCTGTATGGTTTAAGAATAATAATTGCATGTGTATCCTCCACCCATGTCAAGAAATAGAATTGCCAGGGCCTCAGAGCCTTGCCCCTTCTTGTCTCTCTTCCTGAGTGCTCAAGGAACCACCACCCTGACTTCTGTGATAGTCATTTCTTTGCTTTCATTTGTTGCTTTGCCACATAGATATAGACACATGTATAGATGATCCCTGACTTATGATGGTTCAATTTATGATTTTTGACTTGATGCAAAAGTGATACACATTCAGTATAAACCATACTTTGAATTTTGATTTTTTTCCTGGGATAGTGATACGTGGTATATTTTCTTGTGACACTGGGTAGCAGCAATTAGCTGCAGTTTCCAGTCAGCCACATGATCACAAGGGTGAACAACCAATACTCTACAGTGTAGTATTGTATTAAATGTATTTTTGACTTACAATATTTTCAATTATGATGGGTTTATTGGGACATAAACCCATCACAAGTCAAGCAGTGTGTGTGTGTGTGCGTGTGTGTGTGCGCCACAAATTTAGTGGCTTAAAATTATCTTACAGTCCTAGGGGTCAGAGGTCTAAAATGGCTCTGCACGTCTGTTCTTTCTATAGGCCCTAGGGGAGAATCTGTTATTCCACCTTTTCCAGCTTTTAGAGGCTGCCTACATTCCTTGATTTGTGGCCTCTTCCTCCATCTTCAAAGCCAGCAGCATAGCGTCTTCTCTCCTCTCTGCCCTCTGCTTCTGTTCTCTTCTCTCTGACTCTGAGTCTGCTACCTCCCTCTTAGAAGGATCCTTGTGATTGCATGGGGTTCAAGTAGATAATCCAGAATAATCTCCCTATCTCAAGGTTCTCAACTTATTCATATTTGCAAAGTTCCTTTTGCCTATAAGATAACAAATTTACAGGTTCCAGGTATTAGGACATGGACATCTTTGGGGCCATTATTTAGCTCATTATAACCCCTAAATAATTTCCTTTAGTTATATCTGTTTTTGAACTTAAATATATGGAATCATATTATATATATTCTTTTGCTCATGCAATCTACTTACATTTAATGAGATTATTTATTTATGGAGTTTAAACCATCATCTCATTTATATCTATCTCATCTATTATGTGTTGCCTTTTCTTTCCTTGTCTTCTTGGATTATTCAAAAAAAATTAAATTATTCCATTATTTTCTTTCTACTGGTGTGGAAATTATATACTCTCTATTTTTAGTGAATTAATCTAGAAATAAATATGCATCCTTAGCTTAAATTCTGAAATTAATCAATGTCTTTACCCTTCTCCCACATAATTCAAAAGCCTTAAAACATTTTAATTCCATTCTTTCCTGACATGTTGTCATTGTCAGATATTTTAATTCTATCTTATTTTCATTGTTGTAAGGTTTGCCCTTCAAGACATTAATTATTACTACAGTTTTATACTGTTAGCGTTCACTTAGATGTATCCATATATTTACCATTTTCTTTGCTGTTTCGTCTTCTATCTCAGGTCTTTCTTGTGAGATCACTTTTATTCTACCTACAGGAAAAGTTTTAGAGTGTTCTGGTGGCAAACTCTTTCTGTTTTGAGCTACCTAAAAATGACTTTACTTTAACCTCATTCTTGAAAAATACTTTTGCTGCAGTATAATTCTAGGTTGTCAGTTATTTAAGTGTATTGATGGTTTAATTCTACTGGCTTCTGGCTTCCTTTGTTACTTCCTTTGTTACTATCGAGAATTCAGTTATTATTCTAGTTGCCACTACTTTGAGGATCATCTCTTTCTTTGGTTCATTTCAAGACCTTGTTTGTCCTTGGTTTGTTAAAGTTTCACGATGATGAGTCTAAATGTAGATTTCTTTTGATTTTTCCTGCGTATCATTTTTGAACCTGTGGATTGATGTCTTTAATCAGTTCTGAAAAATTCTTAGCCATTACCTTTTCAAATATTATCTTTATTGAAGCCCTTCTCTCCTTTCCTTCTGGGAGTCAGATTAAATAAATGCTAGACATTTTCTCCTTGTTCTCCATGCCTCTTAACCTCTCTTTTATATTTGCTGTATTGTTGTCTCTCTGTACTATATGCTGAATAACTTCTTCTGATCTATATTTTAATTCTCTAATTCTCTCTTCAGTGGTGTCTAAACTGCTTAAACATGTCTATTGAGTTTCTAATTTTGGTTATTGTATTTTTTATTTTGAGAATTTCTATTTGGTTCTTTTTCAAATCTGCTATGTTCCTTTTCTATATATATATTTTCTGTTTTTTCTTTGAATTTAGTAAGCATAGTTGCTTTTATAGACTGTTTAATAATTTCAAAATATGAAGTCTTTGGTGGCCTCTTTTTTTAGTTCTTGATGGCTTATGTCATTGTAGGCTTAGTTATTTTTTACTGTATGCTGCTCATTGTCCTTGAAATTTTATTTAGGGTTATTCTTTGAAGCCTAGGATGATATCAATATCTCCCAGAGAGAACTTTAATTTGCCCCTGTTAGGCACACAGGGATACTTTATACTAAATCACTTTAAACTAAATTTACAACTTGAGAGGTTTTATAGTTTGTTGTTTATTTATTTGATCACCAAAGTGATATAGATTTGGAAGCTGTGAGAGTACCAACTTTCAGTTATAACTTCTCAGAGCAGTTTCTTACTTTTACCACCAGTCCTGCTCTGCTCATCATAAGGGCAACTTTTCTTGTAGTCTGCTGGGCCTGAGGGTAGAGACACATTTACTTTTATTTTACCCTTGTACTAAGGGTTTGACCCATATCAGTGAGGAAAGGGGTAGATCCTGGACTTTGATTCTGTTCCTCTGTCCTGAGGAGCCCTCAGAACCAAAATTCAAGTTTGCCCCAATTGGCAAATGTCTTCATTTCAAAAACAGCTTTAGGATGTTATTTAACTTGCGGAGATCTTGTTTTCCCTTTATCTTGGACTTTAGTTACTTCCTATCTTGCCAGGTCTTTGATACATTTAAGAAGTTAAAAAAATTTTTAGTCAGCATTTTTGGTTGTTTCTAGTGGGAGGTTGGTCTGATCCCTAACCTGCCTTATTCCTGGAAATGGAATTTCTCTGCTCTTCTTAGATTTGGTTGAACTGAACACTTAGAAACTAAAAAACCAACATGACCTTCTTACTCTAAGCAAGTTATCATATGGAAAAGCAAGCATATATTTTTAAAGTCTTCTATACTTCAGGAACACAATTATTGCAAGATTCCTTTAAATACACAAAAATTGAATTACATAAAACTTTTCAGGGATATGTGTGAAATTTTCTAAGAAATGTTTTCCAATAAATTTAATTTTCTAACCACTACTAAATCATTTTAAAATTGCAACATGTTTTCCAGAAATTACTTTTCCAAAAACTCAAACACTAAGAATCCAAGAGCAAGTATAAAATGACTCTACATAGTCTAACTAGATGGCAAATGTTCCTCACCTAATTTAACATACTTTATTCATCAGAAAGTCTCTAAGGCCTCATTCAGAGCTTATTAACTCTTATTTTATACACAAGTCAAAGAAACCTCATCCTCTGGTTTTCTAGCCCATAAACCTTTAGGAACAATAACGAAAGAAAACACGCGTTTTGAAAGGCAGGTTCATTGTAAGATCCAGGAACAGTGTCTGACAGCTCCACAAGGAGAGAGTAGACCGGACTATTAAAATCTGCCTAAAAACTCAAGAAGAGGCTCATTGGAGACATTGAGGCCAGCACACTACCACAGCTCGTGGAAGGCTCACTGCTCTTCCCCACAGCGTAGTGAATAAACATCTGTGCTCTTGGTGCTGATCCTGGCAGCATCAAACAGTGAGGCTCTTTCTGAAGGCAGACAACGATGTAATGCCTCTAATCCATGTTTTATATTTATAAGTAATTAAAATGAAACATTAATTTATCTTAAAATTTTTCTTGATTTGGAGAACCTCACTCACTAGCAGGTTCCAATAAATAAGCTTTTCTGTGATATAGCGTCTTATAACCCAGTTTCCCGCTGAGACTGACTCCAGAAAATTCAGAGCTTATAAATATACATTCAAGACCTTTAGCCTTCAATCTAGGAATTAAAATAGGAACTTAAGAGAAAACAACTAGAGTGGCCACGTTTGAAAGAGTCAAAGAGGTCTGGCTTTACTTTAGAGCATCCCACTTCAGGCAAGTTATGTAGATTCACAAAAGAGAAATTTTATCAGTGCAAAATGGGACTGTCAAGATTGTTAAGTGATAAATAATAATCAGGGCTCAAAGGGTGCATGGCGAAGGGGAGGTAAAAGGAATGGGAGGAGAGAAAATGCTCTCCAGAGGCCCTGCTTTTATTTATTTCCCTTTAAGCACGAATAATGCCATCCCTGCCTCCTGACGTAAGTTAGAAGCCAGGACTCACAACTTACACATTGATTTTGGACCCAACTGAAATGTGGGTCCTGTTTCTGTGATATTAGAAATCATTGCTTGAAAGATTTCATACTTTGCTAATCTCATGAGATGAGACGCTGAGTTTTAGTATCATTCTTATTATTATATCATGAGTAGAATCTCAAAAGCTGGAAAACCCGGATACCTTATTATGAGATGCTGGCTACCACATGTCTTTCCAATGTAATTCCCTGTATTTTTCCCTTAGTATTTATCATACCAACTGGATTTTTTAAGTACTTATTTTCTATTTGTAAGTTTTTCCCCTTGTTTTAAGTTTCACAAATGAAGTTACCAACTGAACTATAGGAGAAAAGGGCTTCTGTTTTGTTTAGAATTGGAAAATTTGTTTCATTTTGCAAACTAATTCTGGTTGATTTGACGGAAAGCCATGTTTTGAAAAATACTGAAGCCGCTTCCAGGCTCAGGAGGAAAAAGCTCTAAGATACATTAGCAATATCTGCCCAACTGGGAGAGGGAGTGCAAGCAGGCCTGTCAAATATTTGTTATCCTTGGCTTAGCGCAACAAATATTTATTGAATGCCTATTTATATGTGAAGTAGTGTGTAAAGTGCAGGCTTTTAGTTTGTTTGAGATTTCCTAAAGGCATCCTAAGAAGTAGCCCATATAGCTCTTCTCTCTGTCGTAGCAGACTTCATCTCATTATCAATGAACCGGCTGAGTGCCACAAGGGTATAGGCTTCTGTCCTGTAGGCATCTGAAAGAGCAGAGGTGGGGCTGCACACACAGCGCTCCATGGGCTCATCTAACAATGACAGGAATGCCCCATAGCCAAGAGTAATTGTTTTTAAAAGGCACAAGCTTTGTGAGTGGTGTCAAGGTCAAAATCCAGAATAATCTGAAGTTTGTGAAATGCCTAACAAAAGGGCCCTTTCTGTTCAAATTAAAGTTTATTGGGTTCACAATGGTTGGTAAAGTTACATCGGATTCAAGTGTGCAATTCTGTAATGCATCATCTATGTATCACACTGTGTGTTCACCACTCAGAGTCAGTTCTCCTTCCATCACCATATATTTAATCCCATTTACCCTCATCTACCACCCCGTCCCCCCTTACCCTCTGGTAACCATTAATCTGTTGTCTATGTCTATCAATTTTTGTTTCTTTGTTTATTTGTCTTGTTTCTTTGTTGCTTTCAGTTTTATATCCCACATATCAGTGGAATCAGATGGTTGTCAACTTTTTCTGTCTGACTTATTTCACTTAGCATGATAATCTCAAGATCCATCCATGCAGTCGCAAATGGCACTATTTCACAAAAGGGTTTTTTACAAGCTAGGTTTGGACCAAAAAGACCAAACAAGTGAGACTAGGATACATTTCTTAGGAGAGATTAGTAATTGTGGGGACAAAGCCCCAGAGAGCAGTTTCCAGGCTCTTGGCCTCACGTGGAGGGGTGCTGGCTTGGGTAGTAGATGGCCGTGGGCTGTGGCTAGTTGGCCATCAGCTGTAGCCAGTTAGCCAATTGGCCACTGATATAACTGCCGTGGCTGGGCTGGGGAGTGGGAGTCAGTCAGTTGGCAGAAAAGCAGACAGCAGGTCGCACGTCGTGTGAATCCAGCGTCCAGTGAGACTATAGTGGTATGACTCCCCTACCTATAGCTCCGTGGGTGTTCCTTTTTGGCCTCACCATGTCCTGCGTTCTTATGTGGGGAGCGGGAGCAGAGACCCCGCAGGTCGCCCCGCACGACAGTAATGCTAATAGATTATAATAAAAAAAATAATTACCAAATTATTTTCCATCATATTCCTCTATATAAGGTGTTTCTTACAGGGCGGTGCATCAGAATCCCCCAGAATGTTTGTTACAATGTATCTTCCCAGGCCCCATCTCAAACTTACTAAGCCTACATCTCTGAGAGCAGGCTGGGAATATGCATTTTTAACAGGCTCTGCCTCCTCCAAGAGATTCTTATGTCCTCTGAAGATTTAAAACCACTATTCTTAAGAACAGAACAATGGCTACAAGGAAATGAAGCCCAATATAATAAGTGACGAGGTGGTAAAAGAGTACTAGCTGCTTCAAATGACTTTAATTCTGCCAAACCTATGACATGCATCCAGTATAATGAAGTAACTTGCAAATGTAATCATACAAACACCACCACCAATCTTTAAGAAATCATAGAGAATGGCAGAAGTGCTTGAAACGTAGAGATAGACAAATATTGTTTGCCATTATGTGGCAAAAAGAGGGATTCAAGAAAATACAGAACTGTCAATTTTATATGGATTCCTAGCAAAACTTTGAAAAAGGTTAACAAACAGTGTTTTTAAGCCCTTAAAAATGGAGTGTTGATGTCGTGCAGGAGACCCTGCTCCCTGCGCCATTTGTCGTGTGCGGAGGCCTTCTCGCCGCGCCATCTTTCAGGCGGGGCGGCCTGCGGGGTCTCTGCTCCCGCTCCCCACACAAGAACGCAGGATATGGTGAGGCCAAAAAGGAACACCCACGGAGCCATAGGTAGGGGAGTCATACCACTGTGGTCTCACTGGAGGCTGGGCCCACTGGACGCGTGACCTGCCGTCCGCCTTTCCGCCAACCGACCAACCGACGACTCTCCTCCACTCTCTCGACTCTGTTCCTCTCTCTCGGCTCTCCTCTTCTGCTCTCCTCGGCTCTGCTTGGCTCTTTGGCAATCCTCGGCAGTCCTCCGTAGTCGCAGCAGTTATACCTGCGGCCAATCGGCTAACTGGCCACAGCCAACGGTCAATCAGCCACAGCCGACGGCCATTCACCACCCGAGCCAGTACCCCTTCACGTGAGGCTGAGAGCCTGTAAACTACTCTCTGGGGCTCTGTCCCCACAGTTGATCGTTAAGAGTCAGCCTGGAGTCACCAGAAAAACATCTGTATGTATCTTGTATTTAAAGCTGCATCAATCCCTTACTGAAAATATTCAAGTTATAAATTATAAATAAGAAACTCCACATACTAAATTGACTTCATTTCTTTTTTTTATAATTCTGCTAGAACAATAGAATGATGAACTTAGCTTATGTTGGGTTGTTAGACATTTGACAAAGAATCTCATGGTAGACACTGGGAAAGATGAAGAAATCTGAGAAAATTGATAGGACTAACCATTAACATTTATTGAGAGTCTACTATATGTCAAGAACTGTTCTAAGTGTTTTGTTAGTACTAATTCATTTAATCCTCAAGCCATCCCAATAAAGTAAAAACAATGGTTTCATTTTACAGGTGAGGAAACTAAGCAGAAATTCATCAGGTAATTCACTCAGGATCATATAGCCAGGATATGGTGGAGCTAGGGTTTGAGAGGTCTGCTCTGAGATCGAAGCTTGGGCACCTAACAACTGCATTATATTTCAGATGGATGGAATCACAACTGAGGGAAATACCATCAGACAGAGTTGATCTGTAGATTCATGCTGATCTGAGGGATTCACTAATGGGTCCACAAATTCATCCCAGAGGTACTTCACATTTTTATTCCATCAAAATATAGAACTTGGGTTTACCAAATTTACAAATGGCAGAAAGACAGAGGAAGGGATAGGTAATAAGGTAAATGAGAGAATCATAATTCAGAATGATCTTGACAGATAGGCATAACAGGCCAGAACCCACAAAATGAAATTTAATAAGGACCATAGTAAAATTCTATATCCTAGTTTCAAAAGTAAGTACAATTAGGAACACCCAGCTAATGAGCATAAGGAAAAAAATATAGAAACCTAGGAGATTAATTGGAGAGTCAGTCTCCTATAGATTGAGTTCAAAATGAGAATATGCAACACATAACAACCTCACATACTTCTATGTCTAACTGGACCCCTGACCCACATCCCTCCAAAACTGAAGCTACCATTTTTCATCAAAGCTGAGATACCATTGATTTCAGGATGCACCAGTGTCTTAGCAGCACTGAGAAAGGGGGAAGGGATGCCATCAATTAACTAGGACACAATGCTTTCATATCACTTAGCATTTTTATTTTACAAAAACTGAAAGAACTATTTAAACTTGAATAGCTTTTTGAGGAAGACACAATGACTGTTGTGGTTCCCACCTCCCGGCTATTACCTCTTGCCGAAGAACAGATCAGTCAGAACATTCATCGGGCCAGAGGGGGCAATTCATGGATTAGAGTCATACTAACCAGCCCCTGTAGAAAGTATGGGCAGACTTGATTAGAGGCACAAAGGAATAGAACCTCAAAGTGAAAGGACTTGGTCTTCTATCAAGACTGAGAATCACCACGAGAAAAATTCTTCGTGCTGACAGTTCTAAGACCTAGGATGGTTTCCAGATGAGAATCCACAAGTGATCACTAATTTGCACGGTTCCGAGATTAAGTAACCTACTTCCATCGACACAGAACCAGGAGTAGAGACTGAAATCGCCACTGCTGATGGTTAACACAACTATTTTGATTTTTATCTGTTGCTATGTAGCAGTTTACTAGACATTGATTTTATCATATATCAACTGTGCATGCACAAAAGGGAAATATAAGAAATAAATAGGTTAAAGTATTCCCCAAACTTCTTATGCAGAATTCAATCTTACAAAATGTGTTTCCTTTGGGGTGGCCGGTTAGCTCAGTTGGTTGGAGTGTGGTGCTAATAACACCAAGGTTGCTGGTTCAATCACCGCATGGGCCACTGGGAACTGCGCCCTCCTTAAAAATAAAATAAAACAAAACAAAACCAAAATGTGTTTCCCTTCAGAATTGGGTAAATACGTATTTTACAAAACACAATCATCCTAGGTACCACCAGGAGTGTCAGTTAGACACTCAGCATGTCTTTAAATAATTCTTTTAAGGATTTTTTTTCAAGCCAGTGACTTCATCCTCCTTCATCCACAAGTTCTAATGCAAGTCTTTTCTTACATTTTCTGGTGTCAACAGAGGGTTTCAGAAGATAACCAAGATTATATTACCTCCTGAAATGGTCCTTATATTATTTGTTCAATGAAACATTGATGGGTTGCCATTGTCCATTGTGTCATCAGAAACATAAAGCAAGTTGGCACATGTGCAGGAAGCCCCTGCTACAGCTTGTCTGTCACCTGGCCAACAGCAATTACAAGACACCATTAATTAGAACAGGCATTCTAATTTTAGAGATGTTAACTATGAAAAGATAAATATCTAACAATCAGTAAATTTCAGTAATTATGCTCTACTTGCAAGCTGAACCCCCTCCGAACTTTGGGATCTATGCTGTCCCACGACAGAGAAGTTCAAGGGACTCTTATGTTCAAGGACTTAAAAGTCACAGTCCTGTCTAATCTGATGTATCTTAATCTAATCATCCATGATTTTGCTAAGAGAAGAATTGGAATCTTCATTTTCCAGGCAGGAGTATGAGTGAGTTACCCAGCTGGAGAGTGACTTTGGCTAAATGACGTCTGGTAGCTCCACCTCAATGCATCATCCACTTCTTCACATCTCATGGAATGGGCCGTAGTCATCACAAACTCAACAATTTTTCCTGAAATATGTGGTCAAGAAGTTGAGGATTTACAAACAATGTAGGATACCTTTCTTATAAGTATTGCAGTGAAGAGGATAAAAATTGAACTCAAGCTGACGTGGTTTCAATTCTGACACTTACTAGATGTATGATCTTGGCTGAGTTTGCCTTGCTAAGCTTTAATGTCCTCATCGTTAAAATAGAGGTTGCCATATTTATTACTATTAAATAAAATAATCTACGTATTAACAAAATTCTGAACACCATGCTTGGCACACACAGTAAACAAACAATAAGTGGTACACCAGAACGAATTTCTGATGGATGAAAGATGTAAATGTAAAACATGAAATAATAAAAATAGTTGAAGATGACATGGAAGATTATTTTTACAATATCCAGAATGGAGAAGGCTTTTCTAAATATACTTATGAAGATGAAGGAGAAGGAGTAGAAAAAAATGTGCAAAATGAAAACATTGATACATTTGACTATTTAAAAATAAATCTTTTCTACATAGAAAACAAACAACTTAAAGTGAAGAGACAAATGACAAACTGGGAAAAAATTGTTGTATTATGTAACACAAAGGGTTATTTTCTTTAATATATAAAGGTCTTCTAGAAATCAACAAGGAAAAGAACCTTAAACTAGTAATTGAAAGTTTTGCAAAGGACATGTAAAATATAAATTGCTTTTAAACATATAAAAACATGTTTAACCTCATTCATAAGAAAAGAAGTGAAGTAGACAAGTCAAAACTGTAATCAGCTCTTTGGCTTCTGTGCCCTCCCTCCAATACTGTCTTACCCACCTGCCAGGACCTCTGCTCACTGACAAGCACAGGATCTTCCTCACGCTGCCTCTCTTCACCGTGGACTCTCTCTCTTGTCTCCTCTTACCCTCACTAAATGTAAGCACATTGAAGAAAGAAAGGCTTGCCCCTCCACTGGTCCCAGGCTTTCCCCCTACCTTCCTGGTTCTGACTATTCTAGACTGGCTCCCTGCAGTGAGGAATGAGTTCTGGTTAGGATAGTTTAAAACCTGTTTAGTTTTGTTTTTATATAGGAGTCCACAATCAGGGAGCAATAATCTGGAATATTCTGACCCAATCAACTCACTTAGAGTAAAAATGTTCTGTTCTTAGATAAAGGGCAGTGCATTCAGAGGGCAGTCACCAGGGTGACGGGTATTGAAATCATGCTATTTAGGAAGCAGCTGAAGGAACTGAGGATGTTAGGGTTTGGGGGAAACTACCAAAGGAAACATAGCTGTCCTCAAACAGCTGAAGGGCTGTCTGTTTTGGGAGAATGGGTCCGTCTTGCTGGGTACCGCCACAAAGGCAGAACTCAGAAGGAAGGATACAAGTCACTGGGAGAGCTGATAAACTTCAGAACAGTCAGAGCTTGTTAAAAGTGGAGTGAGTGCCTTTTAAAGGAATGACCTCTCTGTAGCTGGACATATTCAAGCAAACAATGGATGACAGACTTTGAGGAAGAAATCCTTCTCAGAAAGGCTACCACGGGCCAACCTAAGATCTCTCTCTCTCTCTCTCTCTCTCTCTCTCTCTCTCTCTCTCTCTCTCTCTCTCAGATTCTCTATCTTCTCTACTTTGTTTTTTCTCCTTAATGTATATCAATACTTAACGTCCTATATATTTTACTTTTTTTATCTTGTTTATTGTCATCCTCTCTCAACTGCATGGAACCTCCTGGAGATGAAGGACTTTGACTGTTGTATTTGTTGTCCTATCTATTGTTTAGGACATACTTGCCACACAGGAGGCATTCACTGCTGAGTGAATGAATGATCAGGGATCCTTGTAGAAGGAAACTCTCTGCCTGGGGTAATTAGCGGGTCTGATTGTCTCTGGGTGCTTTCCATCTCTAGAATTTTAGGATTTAATAAGCCCTATAAAGTGTGCCCATGGCCTCTGACATTTGGAGCTAACCCTGGCTGGAGAGGCATTTCAGAGAGGACCATAAAGGCCATGTGTGCAAATTCCTAAATAGATGCAGAATGCGTGTGGCCAGTGCAGAGCAGGGACCAAAGCATGGCTGTTGTGGGGTGGGGGCAGGAAGGTTCCAATGAGGAGGAGGGATTTGAGACATGAGCTACATAGGAAGACATAGATTTTAGGTAGAAATCTCAGCCTTTGAGCAAGTTACTTAATGTCTCTGAGACTCAATTTCCTCATTTATAAAAACCTTGCAGGATTGTTGTGAAAATGAAATGTGAATCACTGGGCCCAGGGCCAATCACAGAAGGTAGTTATTCAGAAAGTGCTTGCTTCCCATATGGTGATTGCTATTGTGCTATTTAACTTGAGTTTTGACAGGGTGAGATTTTATCAACAGAGATGTGTAAAAAGGAGGGCTTGCAATGTAGAGAGCAGGGCTTCTACAAAGGCTCACATGCAGGAAAACAAAAATTATACTAGCACATAGAGCTCAAAAGCAGGGGATCTGGACACAACTGCCTAGCTTCAGATCTGCGCTCTCATTAACTGGGTGACCTCGGGCAAGTTACTTAACCTCTCTGTACCTCAATATCCTCATCTGTAAAATAGGGCTAATAATAATACCTATATTATAGGTTGTTGTGAGGATTAAATGAGTTACCATAGGTAAAGCACTGAGAACAGTGACTAGCACAATATGAGCCTCTATACATGTAACTAGTAGGATTATTATGTGTTCTGAAGAAAGTGTGCCACAGATCCGTTTGGTTGAAGGAGAGGAAGGAGATGTGGGAAGGCAGGGTGAAACCAGACGTGAGTGTCATGACAGTGTGAGCTCTGCCAGACAGGGGCTTTTCATATGTGTAAGTCTAGGCCCGCGTTCCAGGTCCAGCCCATCTCCCATCATCTGCCTTCCACAGAAAGCTTCTCTCAACTGCCCTGTCCTCTGGGTTCCCAGATCACCCTGGATTGCTGCTTTACATAGACTGCCTTGTATTATCACCTACAATTTTACATTCTGCTTCTTCAACAAAATTGTGAACTTACTGAGGAAGAAAATAAAATAAAATAAAATGCCCATCATAGGCCACAGTTAATCCAGTTCCTTTCCACTCTACTCTCCCGTGAGTGTGAGGGGCCTATGTGGGTGGATAAGAACAGCCTCGGAATCAGATGGTCCTGTGTTTGAATTCCAGCTCTCCTACTTTTGAGATATATGTCCTGGGCAAGTTGCTTAACCTTACTAGACCTCAGTTCCATCATCTTAAAATGTGGAAAATACTATTACCTACCTCATAGGGCTGATGTAAAGATTGACATAATGCATGAAAAATAATCAGCACAGAGCCTGAGCTCATAGTAAACGTTTGGTAAGTGGTATCTTTGATTATTCTCAAGGCAAAAAGAGAACACTGCTAAGAAGTGAGTCTATCAACACAGTCTGTAGTTTACTGCAGCATGGAGTAGGGAGAGGTACCCACTGCAATAGTCCAGCATTGGAGTGATAAGGACTTTTGACCCTCTTTAGCCCCTGCCCTCCCCCTGAACCCCCACAACTGTGCAAGCACTGGTCATTCAATCTCATTCAGATGACAGTCTTAGTTTCAGTAACAAAATGGTAAGTACCTACTATGGATTGTATCAATATCAATGTCTTGGCTGTGATATTGTACTTTATATAGAATGCAAGAGGTTACCATTGAGGGAAAGTGAGTGAAGGGTATATGGCATCTCTATATTATTTCTTATAACTGCATATAGTTTATAATTATCTCAAAATAAAAATAATTTAAAAGTAAGTACCTATATTAACTCTTATGTTTCCTGGCCCCCTTTTTTATGACCTTCTTCCTCCCTAACTCATGCCCACAGGTCTTGCTTGCCCCTGTGTCCCACACAGAACAGCACTTACATTGAATAGTATCCATGGCCCACTGAAAATCTGGTGAAAATAGAACAACAAAATAGACCATTATTGAGTGTTTGTTGTGTGTCAGAATGGTTCAAAATACTTTCTATATGACTCTTTAATCTTTACAATGACCTTTGAGATTTTTATCATCCTTATTTTACAAATGAGAAAAATCAGGCTTTGAGAAATTGAATAACTTGTTCAAGGTCACAAAGCAGAGCCAAGACTCCAAATTTTCTGGGCTCCAAAGCTTATTTGGTCACTATTCTTTGTAGAGTTCATAAAACCTGAGAGTTCAATTATTAAAAACAGCATTTTTAAGTGTATTTTTTGATAGCCAATGGGGTTTTCTTTATCTGTGCTCATCGAATTCTGCAGACAGCTCCCAGCAATCATACAACAATAAGGAAAAGCAAACTCAATCCTTCACCCCTGTCAAGCCTTTGCCCAAACGTTTCCTCGTCCATGAGGCCTGCTCTGACCTCCATGTTAAATGTTTGCAACTCCCCCACCACCACCCATACACACTTACTCCCACTAGGTAAACCAATTGTCCTGATTTGCCAGGAACTCACAGGGTTCCTGGAATACAGGGCTTTTCAGTTTTAAAATAAAGATAGTCCCTGAAAAACAGGAAGGAATTGGTCACCCTGCCTTGCTCAACCTACTTTATCTCCCTTCCCTGCAAGCCAGGAAGATATCTAGGGACAACAGGTTCCAAGCTGAGGCAATAGCAAGTGCAAGGCCTTGGGGCAAAACATGCTTGGTAATTCAAAGGAAGAGCAGAGAGGAGAGTGGGGTGGGAGATTAAGACAGAGTTGGGAGAGGGGCAGACCATGCAGTGCCTTGCAGTCTTGGTGATGACTTTAGATTTTATGAACTTTGACTGAGAATGGAAACAACTGGAGGGTTTGAGTAAAGAAGTAACATGATCAGACATACATTTAAAAAGCATCCCTGTGTTGAAAATAAATTGGAGTGGTGAGGAGGTAGAGGCAAAATAAGGGCAAAAGCAGGATGAACATTTTGGAGGCTATTACAATAGTCCAGGTTGAAAGATGGTCACCTAGAGCAGGGTGATGGCAGTAGATATAGTGAAAAGTGGTTAGAATCAGGATGGCTCCAAAGGTGAAGGTGATCAGTTTTGCTGATGGATTGAATGTGGGGTATAAAAGAAAGAGAGAAGTTGAAGGTGATTCTAAAATTTTTGGCCTGAGCAATTGGTGGAATGGAGCTGCCATTTTCTGAGATGGAGAAGACCTGACAAAGAGCAGGTGTAAGGGCACAAGTCAAGAGTTCATTGTGGGAGGTGTTGAGTGTGAGATTCCCATTAGAAACTAAGTGAAATGTTGAGGAGACAGCTTTAGATATTGGTTTAGGATTCCCCAGAGGAATCAGGGTTAGAGACATAAATCCAGAGTCATCACAAATAAGTGATTTTTATCACTATATGACTTGATGAGAACACCTAGAAAGTGGGTTGATAGAGATGACAAGAGGACCAAGGACTGAGCTTTGGGTCTCTCTGTTGCCCAGCAGTAGGGAGGAATAGGATGAACCAGCAAAAGAGACCCGGAATTGAGGTGGGAGGAGAGTTGAGAGAAAGGCGTGTCTCAGAGGTCGAGGGGAAATGGTTCTCAGAAGGAGGCAGTGAAGTGCTGTGTCAACCAAAGCTGCTGAAATGAGTACTGGGAAAAGATCTTGGCATCATGCTGTCTTTGGCAGCGTGATCGTCATTGATGACCTTGATGGAAGCTGTCTTTATGAAGTTCTGGGGATGAAAGCCTGATTAGATTGAGTGTAAAAGAGAAAGGGCTCAATGCAACGTGGTGTCCTAAATTGGGTCAAACAGATCCACATTAGTGGAAAAACTGGTGAAACCCTAATAAAATCTGGTGTTTAGTGAATAGTACTAATGCACCAATGTTAGTTTCTTGGTTTTGACAAATATGTCATAGTAACATAAGATGTTGACATTAGGAACAAAAAAGTGAGAGATGTACGGGAGCTCTCTGTATTATCTTTACAACTTTTCTGTAAATTTAAAATTATTCCAAAACAAAGAGGAGGGAAGGAGGAAAGGAACAAGCAAATATAGACAACTTTCTCAAATAGTTTGTCTATGAATGACTTTTTGGGCTCTGCTGATATTCTATCACTAAAACTTTCAGCTCTTTGAGAAGAGACATTTTTTCCCTGCTCTAAAGCAAATCCTCCTGTAAAAGATAATCCATTAATCCTTTTAGTCATTTATACCTTAGAACTATAGTTTATCAGTTTTTCTGAAAGCAAGTGGGATAAGAAGGGAACAAGTCAGTGTTTGCTTCTTTCATAATTTAGTCTGAACTAGAATTCTTGAGTGACGTACCTTGTGCTTGTTTAGTTTTGCTTCTAATCTTAATATTTCCCTACTACAAACTCATGTCATTCGTAGGCCTGTTTCTTCCTTCCTTCCTTCCTTCCTTCCTTCCTTCCTTCCTTCCTTCCTTCCTTCCTTCCTTCCTTCCTTCACTCCTTCCTTCTTTTATGATTGCTTACAAAATTAGCAAAAGTTGGGGCAGAAACTTGTTTATTGGTCACAAGTGCTTTTACAAAGTTATATTTTTACGACTTTGTCCTGGCACTTACCCAAGGGTAATCCACTACAGAAAACCATATCTGAAGCCCCCACATGACATTGCCTAGCCAAAAGACAGTGGCAGGAACGACAGTCTCTCTGAAAATTACATGTTCTTGCCTTATCTTGCTCTCGCAGATTCTTGACCTTTTTGCTACTCCTGTTGTTTATACTGAGAGTATTGAATTCCTAGGAGTAGGAGAGAAACACATATATTTAAAGAAGCTGTTTATGCGTCCTTTTTTCTGAGTCAAATATTATATGTAGAACTTTATAATCCAATTATTATGTCTCATGAAATAAATAAAAGAAATACATTTTGAACTAATGGTATTTTATTTATATATATTTTAAATTTTTGTTTTATTTTTTAATTTTAAGTGTGTTTTTCTAGGACCCATCAGCTCCAAGTCAAGTAGTTGTTTCAATCTAGTTGTGCAGGGCGCAGCTCACAGTGGTTCATGAGGGGGATTGAACCAGCAACCTTGTTGTTAAAAGCACCACGTTCTAACCAACTGAGGTAACTGGCCACCCCTCAATTAACTGTATTTTAAATAGGTAATGTCATAGTGTTATGAAACAACATCACTTTGACTTTTTGAGGATGAAATTGTACTTAAATAATTTTGTTTTAGTTCATTGAAGCAAAAACATTAACTTCCGAAGGAAAAGGAAGTATAAGCTAGCCAATTAGCACCTACGCAATTTCTACTAAACTTTAAAATACAGTTGAGTTCATTATTACGTATGAAATCCTTAGCTTCATAAAATGTCCATTGTTGTTCTAATTAGAAAAAATTCAACCATAGTATTCTTTTCAAATTTATAATACTGTAATCGGTCTCTTTTGATCTTGGTACACTAGAGTTCTCCTCAGCTTACGAGGCCTGTCATTGCCTTCAAGGCCAATTTATAGGAAAATGAGTACCTGTCCAAGACTTCATTAAGAGAACACAAAACCTTTTATGATGATTGGATGCTCAGCCTTAAAAACATAGTGCTAGTGTTTCTGTTTCATCTGTTGTTTAAAATGCCAACATTTTACCCAGAAAGGAAAGGGAGTCCTTAGTTTGCCTTCACATACTGGTTTGGGTGATTAGGAAGGACGACTCACGGAAAGCGACATTTAAGCTGAGACTGAGGCCAGGGCCAACTTCATGGGGTTATAACCCATGTGGCCACACAGGACCCCATACTCAGAAGGGTCTGTGCATAATTTAATACTCTGCTGTTACCATCTTGAAATTCTTCACCATTTTTGAGTAAGAGGGCCTGATTTTCATTTTACTGGGGGCCCTGCAAATTAGGTGGTCAGTTCTGCCTGGTGTAGCGTAGTGCTTTGTGAAATATTTGTTGAGTGGATGACAAGAAAGAGCCAGGCACGCAAAGAACCCACAAGTGAACATACAGGTAGAAGGATCAGTAGATGCCAAGGCCTTGCAGTGAGAAGGAGGCTGGTGTGTGTGAGCGGGGCTGCCAGGTTGCACATTTCCAGGGGCATCATTCACCCTGCAGCCTACTGAATGCCCCCCTGAAATTATGCACTGAGCAACCCGCCTGTCTGCACATGGTGGCCCTGTGTCTGAGAAACAGAAAAGTCAGTGCGGATAGATCATTACAAGGTGATGTAGTGTAGGTGGGTGGGTCAGCTGCAGTGTAGACAGCTTACTACAGGAGAGAGGAGAACGGTGGGATGTAAAATGGGAGAGTCTGGCAGGGACCAGAGCACATAGGGCCTCACAGATCATGAGGCTAGGCTTGGATTTTATTCTTAGATGAGATGAAAGGCAGATGAGTTTTAAGCAGATGAGTGACATGATTTGATTTACTTACAAGATGACTCCAGCTTCAGTGTGGAAAGTGGATGGAGGGGGTCAGAATGAAAGCAGGTAGACTGGTCAAGAGTCCAGGTTAGCAATAGTGTCATGATGTCTTGGACTTTGGTGGCAGCAGCAGAAAGTGAAGTGTGAGCCAATTCAGTATATATTTTAGAACCAGTAGTGGTATTTACTAGCAATATTTATGCCTGTTTCTACTGGCAGCTACTAACCTGGTTTGTTCTATGTCATAGGAAATCACTAAATTCTCAAGGTCATCTTAATTGTCAGAGTTGATGGAGTCCTATCTGACTTGCCTGTTCCGAGAGTACACAGCTACATAACAGATCTAGGTGTATCCAATTTAGATTATGAAATCATGCTCTTCTATGAAACAAGGAATCTGGCACTTGTGGATATATTTATTTTTGATTATCAAGAATCTCTGTCATATCAATAGGAAATGAAACCACAAAAAATAAAACTATCAAAATTAGTTAAGACAAGAACTGCTGTATCATAATGACTATGTTCCCATAGCAACAAGATATGCAAAAACCTGGGGCCACTTTGCAGCCAGCACACGACTATGGATTGACAATGAGCTCGTTGGTGGATGGTGGGAGTCCGCTGGTGGCTGCCTCCTTCCAACAGGCAAAAAATTCTCCCCAGTAGCAGGATAGTGAAAACTGCCATAGAATTCAGCTACCTTCAAAGCACCCTGATACACAATTGTCAAAGATTTAGGAATACAGAATAAATATGAAACTGAGCACTTTGGAGATAAGCAACTTTGTATGGTGCCAAGTCCAAGATCAACCTCCAGACCAGCAGGCAGCCTAGAGAATAAGGTCAGATTACTGATATTTGTCCTTGACCAAGATGTCCAGCATCTTCAGCAAATCAAGCTCTCTGCACTTTAAAATCCATGGAAGGAGCTTCAGCAGTGTCATGCATTTGAATTTGAGTTATGCTTTTTAGTCATCAAGCTCCTCTTTCCAGCACTGGCCTGACAGAGCATGGTGGGTAGAGGGGTGTGACAACTATTTTGCATTGCTCTGAAACTGGGATGCAGGGCAAAGCACACCATAAGGACAAAAGGCAACATGACTGCAGAATGCTTGGGAGGAAAGGGAAGCCCATAAACCAACCTGGTGTGTCACAATTAGACCTGGGGTGGGTCAGCTCAAGTAGATAGGAGGCAGAAAGAACCGTGATAATTTTGGAAACTAGTCCTATAGAAGAGCAGAGATCCACAAACCAGAAGACAGTTTTTATACACCGGCTTGGTGTGGGAGAGAATGTTGCATAGACATAGTGTTAGAAGGAGAGAAACAATGGCTGCCTGAGCACCTTCTAGTGGGAAACTAGTGCTAGAAGACGTGATTCACCCTGGCTCTGCCACCTACTAGCTGTGGAGCCTTGGGCATGTCCTTTAAGCTGTCTGAGTCCCAGTTTTTCTCATTTGTCACCAAAGAATACTTCTGAATATTTGTCCTATGTGTCACTGCTGTAGCATTTGATGCTGGACCCACCCTGACCTTAAAGAACCTTCCTTTTTCTATTGACTTCTCTAAACTCCTAGTCTCTGGCCCTCCTACCAGTCTGACCACTCTTCATTAGTTTCTCTTCTAGTGCTCACCTCTTAAATGCCAGTGCTCCTCAGCACTGATCCCTCTTCCCACGTCACACTCTGGGCAATCCTGTTCACATCCAAGCTCTGCCTACCACAGTGTTTTCCCAATCTATCTCCAGCACCAGCCATTCTCAGGGTCCATGGACAAGTATTTTCAACTACATAGAGGAATGGAGATTTCTACCTTGATGTTCTTCAGTCAACTGAAACTCATTATTTCTAGTTCAATCTCATATTCTTCTCTCCTTTCTCTCCCGCTAGATTTTCTATCACAGTTAATAACTAGGAGCATCCACTCACCTAGAAACCTAGGAGTTGTTTTTCCTCCCTCACATAAGATCCAACAGTCATCAAAAATATATTTCTCAAATACATATTTTGCTCTCCAATACATAGCCACTATTTAATTCTACTCCAGAGGATATTATTAGAATTGGATTTTGAAGAGTTCTATTTAATTGGCTTAAAGGAATTATGCACTTATATTAAAAAAGAACTTAAAAATATAATAGAAACTAATCCAAATGTTTTTGAAGATCATGTAATCTGGAAAAATACTTGATATTAAAGCTGTTTTGAATTTGGTTTGGTTAAATAAGCATGTCTTTAGAGTTATTAGCATGATATAGCCGGTATTACAAAAATAAATTCATATTATTTCTGCTACAAAGTTTGACAGCAGGAAAATGTCTTGGGATAATAATTAGTTAATTATTATTGTCTGATATCTCATGAAGTTTTCATAGGTAATTTCACCATAATTATTAACAACTAATAATCTAAAAAGATGTAAGTAGGATAAAAATTTATTTTAGGGAGAACTTTTTAGTAATAATTATACGGTATATGTATTTAAAATAGTTTCCTAGGGTGGCTTCCAGTCAAGATGACACAGTAGGTAAATGCTGTGCTCACCTCCTCCCATGACCACATCAAAATTACAACTAAACTACAGAACAACCATCGTTGAGAACCTCCTGAAGTCTAGCTGAAGTTCTATAACTAAGGATATACAGAAGAAACCACATTGAGGCTGGTAGAAGGGACAGAGACACTGAACGGGCTGGTCCCACACCCACGTGTGGTGGTTAAAAACTTGGAGAGATATCTAGGCTGTGGAGTTCCCCCCATGAGGTCCCAGCCCACACCATGGCTCCCCAGCACAGGGTTCCAGTGCCAGGAAGAGAAGTCCCCATAACTTCTGGCTGTGAAAACCAGCAGAGATTATGACTGAGTGAAACAGAGAGCTGCTGGAGTCCCAGGTACTCTTCCTAAAGGAATGATGCATGGATTCACCTGCTGAAGGACTTATTCTCTCTGAGCTCCAGCATTTCGACAGCAGCTCAAAAGGTGCCAGGGACACTGGAGAGAAACTGAATTGTCTGGCTTTAAGGTGAGGACTGGCAGGGCAGCTTTCTCCCAGATAGAAGTTCTGGCAGAAGCTATCGTTCCTTTGTTGAGCTTTCACCCCTCCCAGTGTGCAGATGCAGGCTGCCACCATATCTGTGTCCATCAACCTAGTTAAAACTGTTTGCCCCACCTGATGATTCCCTGATACGTCGCCTTACCCAACTTGCGGGAGCACCCAAGCCACTTCCAGTGACTTTTCCATACAAATGGCCTGTCTTGCTCATACTTTGAACTTTCCCAAAATCTCTCAAAGGTTCACACCCCAAACAAGGAGCATCTGGCCGTGGCGTGACCCATACCTCATGCTAAGCAGCCCTAAGCCTGGCATTAGCGTTACCTGTCCTCAGTTTCCAGGTTAGCCTCCCCCAGGCTCCTCCTAGTCCAGCACAAGTGGCAACAATCTGCAGACCACTTTGTAGCTCATACCAAGTGGCCCCAGGCAGGGGACAGGCAGCAGCTGAACTTGGCCTGCCCCAGAGCCCCTTCCAAGAAACCCCACAACCAGTGGCCAGTTTCAGACCACACCAAAGCACCAGCTAACTACCTCCACAAATGACACACCAAAAGGGCACACTAGGCAGGCACTAGAGCCCCACTAAAGTGAATCCTCCTCTGGAGGGTCAGCCCCTGCACAACAGCTCCTCCACTATAATAAGGCCAGTCCTCACAACCAATCAGCCCAAGGGTCAATCCTTCCCACTGATGTGCCAACAGCAACCAAGGCTCAACTACAACAGGAGGGCACACACAACCCACACAAGGGATACACCTGGAGCACTTGACTCAGGTGACCAGGGAGACTGTGCCACTGGGCCTCAAAGGACACTTGCTGCTAAAGCTACTCTACTATGACCTGAAGGCGTAACTCTACCTAATACATAGAAAAACACAGGGAGGTAGCCAAAATGGACTGCCTCCATTTGGGACAAAGAACTATGTCCCAAATGAGAGAACAGAATAAAGTGTTTTTCTAGAATTTCCTATAAATGGAATCATACCAGGATGTCCTGACAATCAATGAGACCTGGAACATTGTAAGAAAGGAGAATTCCAGTAAGGGGTTTTCAAAATCTAAATGCTCCAAGGAAGAAAGTATACAGTGAAAGATCTCGTCAGGGTAGATAATAAAAACTAGCATCCTTGGAATTATATGCCAGGCACATAATCTCCTAATTGCCCCATGGGGTACCTACTACTACTATTTCCATTTTGCTGGTGAAGGAACAGAGATACAGAAAAAAGGAAACTGCCCGTGGGAGACACAGAGTTGTGCTGCTCAGAGGCCCTTGAGGGAAAGACTTGCCACTCAGCTGTCAATAGACAGCTTCCTCCTTCAGGTCCTGCTCAGCTGCAGAGACCCGTATCATGCAAGGTCATGACCTGCCTGGGCATCTGGTGACTGGGTGAGAGAGGGGATAAAGTCCAGGACACTTCAGCTTGATACAGGACAACTTGGACAGGCCATCCTTGCTTGAGAACTTCCTATCAGGCTGGCTGAGACTTTGTTGAACTGTCTTTGCCTTCTTCCTCTGCCCTCCTCCCTCCCTCTTCCTCTCATGGCCTTGATTTCTAATAACCATCTTGCACCTCCAAGTCCGTCTCAGTGCCTGCTTTGAGAGACACCACGCTGCGATACTGCCTGAAATCATGTAGCTAGTAAGTGGTGAAGATGGGCTTCTGACACAAGCAGTCTACCTGTAATCAAAATTCCACAGCGGATTGCGAAATCTACTCACAGGATAAATTCAAGTTCCACAGAGTGGCATTTAAGGCCATTTATAATTTGATTCCAATCTTCTTTGCTCACCTTGTTTCCTACCACTCCCCATGACACTATCGCCATACCAAGCACTTGCTCAAGTGGTATTTTGACTGGAATGCCCTTTCTCTTCCCAATGAGGTCCTTCCAAGTCTAGCTCAGACATCATCTCCTCTGTGCAGCCTCTCTGAGACCCCCCTGCCCACTCCCCCAGAGAGTAAGCAACAGCATAGCATAGTGAATGCAGCCTGAAAGTCTGTCAGGCTTAAGTTCAAATGCCAGCTCCGTGACATAGCTGTGTGACACAGAGTGAATTATGTAACTCCATTTCCTATCTATAATATGGGGATAATAACAACTACCTCACTGGCTTGTGAATTAAATAAAATCTGTAAGTTACCTCGCCCCGTACTTCTCCTTCATGAATGGGCATAGAGATGTCTTGAACATCTTGTTAAAACGCGGAGCCTGAATCAGTCGGTGTAGGGTGAGGCCTGAAATCCTGTATTTCTAACAAGTACCCAGGTGACATAGATGCTGGTGCCTGGTGAACTGCACTTTGAGGAGCAAGACCCTCGCCTAGTACCTGGCACTTAGTAGGCACTCAGTGGCATTTACTTTTCCCCACCCCCTTCTTTAATTCTTCCTTTTGGTGCCCATAACATTTTGCTCATTCCACTTGCGTAATGCTAACCACATCATACTTTACTTAGCTGCTACAAGTATATCTGTGTCTCCCACTAGACTCTGAGCAATTTAAGGAGAGAAACTGTATCTTCCTCTCAATATCACCAGTGCCCAGCATAGGGACAGATATATAAAAAGGGATCAATAAATGTTTGATGAATTAAGCCTATAAAATGGAAATAAAAATATCAAGTCTCCATGTCTCAATAAGTTGTTGTAATGAGGCAAGTGCGATAATTTGGGAGCGAGAGCGGAGAAACGTATCGTGTGGTACAGACATAAAGTATTATCATCCATCAGCTTTCCACTCTGCAGCAGTTCAGATTTATGCAGCTGAAGCATGTTTACTCGTGGCGGTTGCTCAGACTCTGGTGATTATAAAAACTCAGTTTCATCTATAGTTTAAAAATAAACCAAGTTCTCTTGGGATAACAACTGTGGCATCTTTGCCTGCGGTAAGAAAGTAATTACAATGATGTAAATGAAAAGTGTGTATCTTTCGTTCAATCGATCGTTCATCAGGAAGCAGGCAATGAGTACCTCTCTCAAAGTGGAGTTGGGTTTTCTTATCTACCTCCCCCAAATGACTAAGTGATACAGCCTTATTGTCTCCTACCTGTTTGAAGGTGGGCAGATAAATGGAAGATGAGGTTAGAAGCAGGGTAGATGTGAAAGCAGCTCAGAAAGCAGCTCAAGACTAAGGAGAAAATACCCATCTTCCTTTCTGGGTGGGGCTTGGGCCATGTGGTGGAGTGACCTAAGTGGCTTTACTCGGTGAGTGGGCATGACCCTGCCTGCTCCATTAGCAGATGGTCCCAGGTGTGGTGGGACGGTGTGTGCCTCAAAGCTAGCCATCTGTAAGTCATTCCCACAAAAATGGTTACGCTGGAGGACTCATGCAGTGATTCACCTGAAACCCATTCAGGTGTTTTTCCTTCTGCGTTGCAAAGGATGATGCCAGGTAGGCCACCAGCAAGAGCTCTGTGGGGCTTGCCCTGCTTCTTGGTAGTGGTGCTGGTAGGTGATGGAATGAGGGGACTGAGACAAGTCCTGGAGAAGACTCTGCCTCGTGCTTTAGGCAGGATTCTGAGTCAGCCATTCCTGACTACGTAGAAAATGCTGGGTGAGAAGTTTAATGTAAAAGCAAAGTTCCTAAAATCCAGCAAGATGTGGCTGATGTGACAGTTTCATGTAGATCAAGAATAAATACCTACAAATCAATAAAATAATATTTTAAAATAATTTTAATGGCAGTAAGATAAAATTCGTGGCAAATATAAAGACAAAGGCAGAAAAAAAGCCATATGTTAAGAACGTTCAAAATGAGTTAAATATATATGTGTATATCATTCAAAAAATATTAATTCTCATTATGTTTGGGTGATTTAAATTTCTATGTTTATTTTTTCTGTATTTTCCTAATTAATATGTATTATTTTATTACATGGGAAAATGTTTTCCTTAAAAAAAAAAGGGAGAAAAGTTTAGAAGTAAATGAACCAAAAGATTAATAGTAATTATCGGTGAATTACGGGCTTATAAATATTTTGTACTTCTTAATTTTACTTTCATTTGTTCTACACAAATATATATTGCTTTTATAATTAAAAAATGTTAAATTTCCTTAAGGTATATAGTAGCAGTACAAAATAAAGAAAAGTTCATTTACCCAGCTCCAAACCCCAAAATGATCCCTGATTCCTTTCTCTTTTACTTCCTGCACCTAATTTATCAGCAAGCTGGTTGACTCCAAAATACCTTTGGAATCTCAACCATGTCTCCTCCTCTGTCTCTGCCTATACCCTGGTCCAAGCCTGTCACTTGAATTATACTGCAATCACCTCCTGATTTCTCTGATTCCATTCTCTGCCATATACAACCTCTTCTTCCCATTCTAGCCAAAGAAAGCTTTTGACCCATAAAAGCTTGTGCCTGTCTTCTGCCTAGAGTCTTCAATGGCTCCCCATTGCCCTCATGATAAAATCCAGACTCCTCACCCCAGCCAGAGCCCATCGCTCCCAGCTCCTCTCCTATACCTCTTCCTTACTCACTTCACTCCAGCCACATTGTCCTTCTTTCTGTTTCTCAGTTTAGGAAAAACTTGCATTTGAACGCTCATCACACAGATCTTTAAATGCCACTTCCTTCTTCTCAATCAGGTCTCATACTAAACCTCACCTCCTCAGAGAAGCCTTTGCTGACCATCTTAATCTGAAATAGCCTACTAGCTCTCTCTAGTTCCTCATTCTGATTTTAATTTCATTTTTTAAGACACCGATATTTTCTGTTTTCTAACTGCTTGCATCAGAAAGTACAGGGAAGTGTCTTTGTCCTTCTTACTCACCCTTGTATTCCTAAGAACTTTGAACAGAGCCCAGTACCTAGGAGGTGCCCAATATTTTAGAATAAATTAGAGGTTAGGGAGAGTGTAATTAATGGAATTCCAAGTCTAGACTCACCAAGGCCGAGGAAAGCAAAATTATTTCTTATGGCCAATTCTGCGAGGATTCATGGAAAACGTGGGAGATTTGGGGGTGTTCGCAATTCCCACAGGCTGGTCCCAAACTGTCTTTGGAGCCATCTCTTCTGATATTTCCAGACGGTTTCTTAAGAGCCTTTCCCCATAGTGTCCTCTCTCTTTTTCGTGTCACTAAATTCTTGCGCTCTCATCATCAACCTTTTAATCATTTGGTCGCTAGTCCAGCTTCAGGAGAGAGCTTATATTCCAACCATAGAAGCCATGGAACCTCTTTGCTCCGTCCAGCATTAATTCCTAGGACACTCAGAGCTCCAGAAGAAAGCTTTGATTTCTCCCTGTGCCATCTTTTCCTGCTGCTCCACGTAGGAAATGCTGATGTGCTAGGAAGAGATGTGTCAGCAGATTGTACTGTGGGGATCTTTGAATGCTAGTCCAAAGATTGCACGCTCTGTATTAGAGAGCACAGAGCCCCACATGGTGTGTGACTGCTCTTCTTGTAACTACTGCATGCAGAAGTCCTGCCTTTTGGTGGTATTACCTGAGGATTTTGTACTTAATAACTAAGTTTAGGCCACCATGTAGAGAGATGATTTGAAATGTACTTGATTCAGTGACATGTACGTAGGCAAACATCCCCTGACTCCTCCCATAGGTCCCTTCTCCTAGATGCAACCACTATTACCATTTTGGTAGATGATCATTTAACTCACAGGATTTAGTCATGGTTACTGGTTAAGCAGCTTCAGAATGGCAAACATTTTCTCCAGCCATTCCCACACTTTCATAAACTCAACTATCATAAACTTACTCTGTAATGAATATAAGACACAAAATCAAGAGATTGTTTGCTGATTTTTAGCTCAAATTGTAACCAGGCTATTGCTGATTCTTTGAGGCCTTAGGTGGGCCTGTACTGTTTGCTGTAGTTGGACATATTTCTAGATAAACTAAAAAATCTAGAATCCAGAACAAGCTCTATACCTAAGCAGATAACACCCCTGTAGTGATTTCAGAGATGAAAAGATTCACTGTCCTTTAATACCACCCATGTGAGCTTTCTAGGACAGGCACAATTCCCTCCACTTTGCTCATGGTGTAACACGGGGTCATACAAAGAACATGTGATAAACAGGTCTGGATGCAAAACCCAGGTCTTCTTGTAAACTCGGTGACCTAGGACATGTTGCTTAACTTCTCTGAGGCGCTTTCCTCCAGTGTAAAATCAGAACAATATATATACCTCATAGGGTTGTTGTGAAGATTAAACATAATGATCTGTGTGAATGGCTCTCACAAAGTAGGTATGCCCTACTTTGTTAAATGACTTAAGACCCGTTTAAAATTCAGATGAGATCCCCCAAGAGTGTCTTATGTTACTGGTCCCACTTGACTCTGTGTAACATCAGCATCTGCTGGTATCTCTCTCTTCCTGTTTGGAGCCAGCCCCTCTGCAGCCAATCCCATTGTATCTCTCATCCTGTCTCCTTCCAGCACCTGCTACCATCATTAATTTTTGTCTCCTGTATCTTGAGTCTCTCTTGTCCATTGGCTTTTTGCTTTCAGGTTGCTCAAGTCTTTCATACTAAAAACAAAAGGTCCATCAGTGAATCCTGTGTCCTCCACTATCTCCCATTCTTTCATCTTCTTTTCTAACAAACAAACTTGAAAAATAACCCCTTGAGCTGGGACAGGACTTCTAGAATCTGCTCAAGGCTACAGGCTAAGTAGACTTCCATCCTCCTTCCATGTTGGTGGTAAATGAGGAAGACTTTGGATCCCAGCTAAGGCAGGGAGGGAAGGACCCAGCAGTGATTAAGAGAAGGGGCCCAGCTCCTCTTCATTTCCCCCTGCTTTTAAGAGCCTGGGGAGATTCCAGGTGAAAGACCAGCCTTCCCTCAGAAGAACCGTACACTCCATTTTAACTGAGTTCAAGTTTGACCCGGAAGGGAAGGACATCCTGAGGCTCCCCATTCACCTTGAAGTTACAAAACTGCCCTTGAGATAAGTCTCAAGTCACATCCTTGGGCTGTCCTCCAGAGAGCCACTGTCCAGTGGGGGCTGAGCAGGAACAAACCAGAGCAATGACAGGGAACCTCATCTTCCATAATATGGTGGCTCTCTAGACCCTAGAAATTGTGAGGGTTGGGGCAAGGTCTGAGGAAGTCAGAGGAGGGACATTAACTAAAAGGGAAGTGACTCGTGAAAGCCTACTGATTCCGAGGCTCGACAGATGGCATCACTGAGAGATGTAATCGTTCATGCAGAGCCCCCTGGTTCACTGCTCCCCCTTGAGGAGGGATCTCTGTTGGAATGGAAGGTGGATCCATCATCTACAAATAGAGGGAAGCAAAAAGATGGAGACAGTTAGAGGGATCTAGGGAAAGTGGAGTGATGTTGAGAAAAGGATCACCCCTGCATTCTCTACCAGGATTGGTTTTAGGGTTTCTCCTGTCTACTTTACGGTTCTTGTTCCCAATTGCTTGGCTCCTAGGCAAGAGGGAAGGTCAAAAAGAAAAGAACCGTCCCCCTCAAGTGACTGTGGTCTACACCAGCATCTTACGATGGAAAGCATGGAACTGTCTTCACTTCCTCCCCTCCCACCCATTCACTTCCACCACATCCCTGGAACCATCTCTCCCAGGGTTACTGAAGTCTCCCTTTATGCAGAATCCAAGGGGGACTTCTAAGTCCTTCTTTCCTGGATCTCTCTTGGGAGTTGCCACCCTTCCTTGAGACTGTCCGTTGGTTCCTGAAACTTTTCCATTTTCCTTCTCCTTCTTTGGTCTCAGGACTTTTGTTCCTCTTCATGGTTCTTCCTCCGCCTACCCCCTAAATATTGAAAAATCCAAGGATTTTTTCCTTGGATCATTGTCCTTCTCTGACTTGTCTAAACAACCACAGTCTCAGACTCTACCTACCACCTCTGTGTGGAGAACACACAAATTCTTACGTCCAGCACTGACTTCCTCTCTGAGCACCCAGAAACTACATATAACTGAATGCTGAATATCTTTACTTTGAAGTCACACACACACATCAAAATTAACATTTGCAAAACTAACCTTATTATTTTCCCTCCACTTAGCCCCCTATCCCCTAGATTCTACAAAACAAATCCTGGTATCCTTCCCTCTCTATTTCATATGTAAGTTCATGGTACTGCCATCCACTCAACACCCAAACCAGAACCTGGGTGTCCTCCTGTAACCCTTATCTTTCCTTCCGACATTGTGTGTCCAAATACTAAGTCCTGTTGGTGTTTGCTTCTGGAATGTTTCTTCTCCACTATAATAGTTCAGAATTGACTATCTTTCTCTGGAATATAGTCTCCTAACTTCCTCTGGACTAGCTCCATCTTAAAATCATACTCCACCCTAGAGCTGGAAAGATAAATCCAAATTTGCCCTGTTATTCTCTTGCTTAGAAAACCAGAATGTTTTCTTCTTACCCATGAGACTGATGGCTCTCCTTGATTTGACCCCTATCTGTTTTTCTATCCACCCCTCAACTTATACTTGTTATTCCCACAACTCACCATGCTAATTCTCATGGACTGTGCTGGGAATACCCTGCCCACCTCTCTCTACTTGTAAAACTCTTACTTAGTTTGTAAGATATAAGTCAGATGTTATCATTTCCAAGAACCCTCCGCTGAACCCTTAGGGCGGGTTCTGGCTCCCGGTCATCACACCCTGTTACCATGTGTCCCGGGGAATAATTGGGAAGAGTAGCAGTCTCCCAGGACATTCCTGTGGTGAATTTACTAGTCCAGGTTCTGGTACTCAACCTGGCAGATACAGAAACCTGATTTCATCAGCTTATTGAGAACAGATCCATCTCTTCGTGGCAGACTCAAATTAACTAACTTCTTGAATAGGTATAGAGTCAGAATGTCAACACATTCATTATAGTAAGAACTACAACTTTCCTATGGACTCTAATACTGGAGTGTGAGAGAACAGCGCATTCTTTCCCTGCAAAGAGACCTACCATGGCCATGATGAGAATTGGAACAATGGAAGTTAGATAAATCAAACAACTCATGGAATCAGATTTAAAAAATCTGATACCTCTATCTCCACATCAGAATGGGCTTGCCAATGAGAATGCAATATTAGAAGTCTGTTTTTTAATGTTCCCTGGATAATCACTGCCAATGCTAGCCTCTGTAATGCTTTTCTTACTTCCCTGGCTGACTAAATCCTGTGCCTCCTGGTCTGGGTGCTTCTGTCTCATTGATCCTTTAATGAACTTACTGAAGAGGCCTGTTAGCAAAGGCCACCCTTTTGGCTTATGCTTTGGTTCTTTAAGTGTGGGTTTCATAATTTAAGAACTCACGCTTATTTCCAGGTTCTTGAGTCAGGCCTCTCTGTAGCAGACAAATAGAAAGCAGAAACTTGAACACTTTTCTATCATTATCAGAAACAGGAGTCCAGCACCTCGCAAGGGAGGTGGGGTGAAGGGATGGGAGTTTTGGGGAAAGGTTTAAGAATTCCTCTCTCTTACCTCCATTCCAGCACAATTTTCAAAAACAGCAGCCTTGTACACAAGTTTTTGGAGTTAGAATTTGCCACTGCCATTGTTAACATTGTGCTGAAGACTATCAAGGAAGTGATGGAAGCTCAGTAGTCAGACCTTGAGACCTACAGAGAAGGAAGGCAAAGGTTGGCACTGGTTTTCCTGTGCTTCACACCCCCAACTCTACGCCACCATCAACCTAGAGCAGTCCGGGAACCAGCAGGGTCAGCATCACCTGGGAATGTGTTGGAAATGCAGGCTCCCAGGCCCCACTCCTGATGTACTGAATCAGAAACTCTAGGAATATGGCCCAGTAATTTGTGTTTTAACAGGCCCTCAGGGAGAGTGTGACGTCCAGTGAAATATGAGAACTACTGACCTGTGGCCCTCCTCCCAACACACCGCCACTCACACCCAGGCTGGCCTGTCTGCTGGATGGATTCCCCCTGATACTAGGAAGTGGCTTTCCCTGAGCCAGCCTCAGGGATCTTGTTTTATTTATACCTGTATTCCCAGGTCGAGCACACTAAAGATGTTTAATATATGGCTAGTGAGCTAAGCTGAATTGCATAAACTGAGATAAGTTCATTTATGCTATTCCTTACATGTCTATGATTCAGCGATACCCAAGATTGTCTTTCACATCATTTCTGTCTATTTTCCTCAGAAGTTCCTTTCCCCCCTTCTCCATCTCCCTAATTCTAATGTCCAAGCCCTCCAAGGCCCTGTGGTGCATAGTCTGTTCTTTCCTCTTTAAATTCAGTCCCTCAGAAATATTCACACTATTTCAAATATCACTGCTATGGCATAATTTCCAGCTATAGATTTCCCCCTGAAGGTCCCAGCGTATCATACTCAACAAGGGCTACCCCATGCTCTTACCCCCTTCATTCCTTCCTCCTACCTTGTCCCTGGTTGTCTGACCTCATTCCTTCTGTGAGTGGTCTCACCATTCTCTCTCACTTTGGCTCCAACTCCTATTCTTGCTGATATCCCTGAATCTGTCCTCCATTCATTGCTTCCATTCCATTCTAGTCAACACAACAATAGTTAAAGTCTTAATTGCTGGGCAATTGTGATTGGCTCCCAACAGTTCTCTACCTCACATGTCTCCTAGCTCTGACCCAACCACAGCTCGTCACTATCAGAATAATTTTCATAAGACACCACTAAGGTCCTGACAGGGAGGGCAGCCCTGCAGAAAAAAAACTATCATGAACATGACGTCCCTGTTCCCACAGCACCATTCCTGAGAATTTTCACAGGTCCCACCCCAAAGAATCTATCCACCCACGTCACCCTTGTCCTCAAACTAGGCTCCTCTCTCTCCCCACTTACTCTAATTTTTTCTTCCCTTCCTTCCCAGACTTGAAATTTATTCTTCATCATGTAAGCCATTTGACTCCTAACTTATTCCTGCCATCTCCTTAAGACTACCTTCTGACAATCAAAATGGTCTGAGAAAGGATTTCACTAAGTCCTGTTGTTTAGCTAAAGATAGTTCTTTCTCTTAAAAGAAGTTCTGTTGACTGGTTTTAATCTTAACACTGTATCTTTTCTCCCCACTACAGGGTGATGAAGGATCAAAGAGGTTCAGACTGCAGTGGGTTATCAGACTGCAGTGGGTCCAGGCCCAAAGGCCTCCAGAGGCTTCCTGAGTACACTGGAATCCTGAGAGAGGGAAAGTACCAGCCTTTAAAGGGTGGTGCGAAGAAAATGCAGAACTGGAATCTGTCTGACTGTACTTCCATAGAGAAAGTTAAACCTACTTCCTTTTGGATGCCACTCAAGAGAAGGTAAGAAAAGACCCAGAGGTCAAGAGACATTTGCAAAACTAGTCTCATTCCTTTCGTAGAGAAACCTCCTAGCTAAGAAGGTCAACCAAAGCATTTCCCAGCAAGGTGTTCCTAGGCTTGCTTGGGATGACATAATTGTTTTCTTAGTGAATATGCATCTCTTAATCCTGGAAAGATTTCCAATTAATAGAGATGTAGAGAAGGAAATCATATCTCATGGTGTTATATTTTTGTAGATAAGGGATCTATATGTGTGGTATTTTAAATGCTTCCGATGTTCGATGTTTTAAATACTTTTAATGTTTAATAGTATTTAACAGAAACACGTTTAAGGTTTAATAAAGTATCTGAAAATTAACCTTGCAATGCTGATTTAAAGCATATAACTAATTGATTTAAACTTTTAAGTTAAAAATCTTTTTAAAGTTTCTATTCTATACTGGAACTTTTAAGATAACCTACCACTTGCAATGTGTATTTGTTTTTTAGTTTTATGAGAATTACTTAAGAATTTGGAAGGGCTTGTTAGTAAAAAAAATTGCTGTGCTTGAAAAAATAATCAAATTATTAAATTAATAAATGCAATTTAAAATGATTAACCAAGTGGATCAGATATCAATTTGCTAGAGAAATGGAATAATTAAATGGAAATATTTAATGTAAAAGCTTAAAGACAAATTTTGAATTTTAAAGTGATGAATATTAATTTTTAAAAACCAAAGCTTAAAAACCTGTAGCTTCTAAATAATCCTATCAGGGTGACAAGTCTTAATGTATTTTGAAAATCCTTTTCTTTTTTTATACTACCACACCACAGAGAAGTTCACAAGGAAATATCAAAATCTATAAATGTGAATTCTTCTCAACAGTGAATTGCCAAGCAAAGAGCATCTAAGGCTACGTGAGTAGGCAGAGAATGTGCTGTATGGGAAAGAGAGTCAGAGGTTAAAAAAAAAAATGACACAATGTAAACTCTGACTTCTGACCTTGTTTCTAGACTTGTTTCTGTGGTTGCCTTCAGGCCTTCAACTAAATATCCTTGAACCACCTTCAACTTTGCATTTCAGAAACTTTGCTCATCACTTTTTTATCTCCACCTCTCTACTGTTGGCCTCAGCCAAAAGGTTTTGCTTCAGAATTAACATGTTTATTGCACCACAATCAGCCCAGTTCTACAGGCTGGAAACCTTCTGGTTGGTTTTTTAATCTTCCTTCTCTTTCTTCCCTACTCAAATCCATCATCTCGTCCTGATGAGCCTTTCTCTGAAGGTCCACTTTCCTTCCATTTTCCTCAGTTACCACCAGTTTATGACTATGTCACCTTACACCAGGATTACTGCACTAGTCTTCGGTCGGTCTCCTCTGCTGCAATTCATTCTACATAGCTGTCAGAGTCATCAAACGTTGCTCTCATCTCTTTTATTTGCATAAGCTTTTACCAAATCCCCAATGCATGTCAAATAAAATCCAATCTCACCTTGACATCTAAGGTCTCGGCCAACTAGGAGTACTCTTCATCTTAGTATCCTCAGCTTTCATTATTCCTACTAGATGGAACCTCTCTATTTGTTGGCCACATTCTCCACATGACATCCTGCCTATGGGCACTTCTGTGTTTGCATAGCCCATTGCCTCTGTATTGACGGTGAGGATCCCTCTTGTTTCTGACCCTTGAATCTGGTTTCTTCCTCTCCTTCCAAATTGTTAACACTCACTTCTTCCTAGGCTTTCTAATAGATCTCATTTGGCTATATACAATGCTACATACAATTCATAACGTCCGTGGTATCTGTATACATTTCCATAATTAATTTCCATGTGTTTGTATTATTCTATAACAATGTCTTCAGTTTTGCAGGTGTATTGTTTCCTTAAAGAGACTATGGAAATTTAGGGAAGGAATTTTACCAGTCTTGTCAACCACAAGGGTGGTAAAGAGGATCAAATGAAATAGTTTATGTAGATGTACTTTGTACACTACCAAGTTTTATTCAAATACAGTGTTGGAATAGTGGTGGTGTGGCTGAAAACTTCAAGGATTTGGACTTAGAAGTTTGACTTGCAAGAGTTAAGTTCACTGATTCTCTTTTACCAGTTATGTTGTTTTAAGAAAAATTTAATCTTTCCTGAGTTCAAGTAACTTCACCAGTAAAATGGCCATAAGATGCCTTAGAGGGTAGATGGGGTTGTGAAGATCAAATAAATCGACAAAAAACTTTTTACAAACTTTAAAGCACCATATAAATGCATATTTTTCAGTAATGATGAGGTAAGCACTTGGCTAATAAATGTCAAAAGAATGACCAATACTTGTTGACTTAGTGACTCTAAAAGATCATAAGATGAAGAGGACATACCATTATGGCATAAGCAGCATTACTTAATAGATGGCATATCATTGCAGATGCAAGTAGCTTTAATGAATCAAACATATTGAACCACTCTGACTTGCAAAAGAAGTATTTAGGCCTACAGACAGAGGTTAACAGAATAAAAAACCTCATATAAAAACAGTATTTCTTTTAGAGTAACATACTGTGTTTCATTATGAGGGACTATTTGAAAGGGCAAGCACTGTTTTAGGTCCTGCAGATGGATTGGTGAAGGCAGTTCAAGTCCCTGTTCTCAGGGATCTTACATTCCAACGGAAGAGAGATAAAATGTAAATAAACAAAGTAACTGTAGATTAGAATAAGTGCTATGAAGAAAGTAGCAGCGTGTGGTGGGATGAGGGGGCACTACAGATGACACATTCAGGAAAGACATCAAGGAGGCGACATGGAAGCTGAGGTTGGAGGATGACGTAGAGAGTCACAGAAAGAGCCCAGGAAAGAGCGTGCCAGACTGAGAGAAGAGAGAGTGCAAAGGCCCTGAGGCAGGAAGGGAGGGGCTGGCTATGTTAAGAGGCCTGTAGGATTACGAAGAGCCTAGTGATTACGAAGTCTGGAGCCGATCACGCAAAGCCTGGCAGGCCTTGGTGAGGAGTTCGGATTTTATTCTATGCACAATGGGAAGCCACTAAAGGAGCTTGCTTGCATATTATTGAAACTATAATTATACCATTTTTAAAAAAATCATAGTCAGTGTTATCATAATATAATATTTTGGGTCACTTCACAAAGCTTAGCATGATTTGCTTCAAAAGATAAGTTTAAAAGATAAAGGACTAGCCAATTTTAAATTTGGGACTCCTCCATATGGGCGGGGTACACTGAGCAGGAGCTGCCATAGGTTCTACCTGCTATTATCCTTAACTTTCTTGTACAATTAATATTCTACACATTCTAAATGCAAGCTGTCTCATCAGTTGTCAAGAGGGCAGACAAGCCATCTTCAGGTATCCTTTAAAATAGATTCTTAAGACTGCAGTCATAGGGAAAGAGACTGTTGATATACTGATATAGAGTGATCCCCGAGATAAGTTAAGAGGGAAAAGCCTGTGCACAATGAAGGCATGATATCATTATATACTCTATATGCATAAACTATTCCTGGGACACATAAGAAACTGATAACGTGTCGCACCTATGAGTAGCTGGGGATAGAGTGGGAGAGAATTCTGTCTACCTTTTTATATTTTTTCATGTTTTAAACAACATGAATGTATTACCTATTCAAAAAAATTAAAATCCTAAATTTTTTTCAGTATAGATCCCATCTTTAAGAAAATGGACAATATCCCAGAAGGAATTTGTATCGCTGGGTAACCTAAAATTATTCCGTATACTTAGAAAGGAGGTTTAGGATCTAGACCTACGCTGTCCACTACAGTAGTCACGAGTCACGTGTCTATTTAACTTTAACTTTAAATTAATTAAATTTAAAATTCAGTTCACTAGCCACATTTCAAGTGCTCAATAGCCATTATCTGTGGATAGCACAGATATAGAATGTTCCCCCATTATGGAAAGTTCTATCAGACAGTCTGTTATACACTTATGCAAAATACCACCAAGGTGATGAACTAGCTTTAAAACGCTGCTGATTAATACAGAGAGACTCAGGAGTACCAAAATTCAAACATATTCCAACATGCATTTTCCCAAAATGACTCACTAGAATGGCACATTGAGGTGCAATCAAAACTCCCAGCATGAGATTTCTAAGGCAGTTAGGGAGATAATTTTGTCACTACAAAAAAAGTCAGTTTGCACTAGTATAGACACTGGCAGTTATGGCCTAAGAGTTAAGAATTATTCTTCTAAATGTAAACTTAGATTAAGTAAAACTAACATACATAATATTTACTGAATTTAATATTCTGCACTGATTCAATAAATGAGCCAAATAGTACTAACATGGTAAAGGTAAGTAATGAGATTCAATTATATCAACTTCTTTAGTACAATTCGCCAACTTTTCTCATTTTTGCTATCCTTATGTACTCAGCTTTTTAAAAATTAACATATTTCAACTCACTGTAGTCATCACTCACTGTTGTCAATACTCAAATTGACAGAATTTAGCCAATGGGTTTCCCTTAAACTGGCTTCTGTTTTCTTCCATACAACACCATTTTGAAAGCAGTCTTGCTTTCTGGCCAGAAAATATTTCAAGATTCACCTGTACCTTCCCAGACCCAGACATGAATCAGCCATTATTCGAAGCCATGTTGTTTCTTTTAAGTGAAAAATAGTATTAGACCCCAAAATTTAGGCATTAGGAGTGCATATTAGGCTCACGATGGTGGACTAATATTATTTCTTGGGCATTTCATTGAACAGAGCTAGAAAAGACATATTTTATTAAATATTATTAGTTTATATTAATATTTCCAACTTAGTTCTCACATTATATATGCTACTTCAATTTTTTAATTCTTCATCCAAATTATATTTCCTTATTATAATTCAATGAAACCTTCAATTATCATGGCAAATAAAAATGTTGGATTCTTAACAAAGTTAGCATAATCACTCACTACTCCCTTCTTTTATCTGATGATAAAAGCATAAAATATTAAAACAAATATTAATATTAATAGTGAAATTACTATGTAACATTCAAATTTTTCTTTGCTTTTCTATTTGAATGCATCTCACTAAGGCCGTCTAGCCAATTATTTTGCCACTCACAATAAGTCTTCATTTTGCATGCTTACATAATACTTACAAGTGTATAGTTCAGCCCTCTTGTCTTTTTCCATGTGAGGGCATCGGCAGACAGAAAACTGACACTTCTGAGTTCTTGGATGTAGTGGCTTTCAGCCTCTCACTTTTACCTCTTGAGAAACTAGGATTTTGTTTTTCAAATGCAAAATTACTTCATCAACAGTTAAATGGCAGATACACTATCCACATTATCTTTTAAAAACAGATTTTTATATGCAAAGAAATGGACACTGTTCCAAACTTATTAGTGAAAAGGAAATGGTATGGAGGTTCCTCAAAAACATTAAAAATAGAATTACCTTATTACCCAGCAATTCCACTCCTGGGTATTTATCCAAAGAAATCCAAACACTGATTTGAAAAAATATATGCACCCCTATGTTTATTGCAGCACTATTCACAACAGCCAAAATATGGAAACAACCAAAATGCGCATCAATAGACGATTGGATAAAGAAATTGAGGTACATTTCCACAATGGAGTATCACTATTCCATAAAAAAGAATGAAATCTTACCATTTGCTACAACATGGATGGACCTAGAGAATATTATGCTAAGTGAAATAAGTCAGACTGAGAAAGACAAATACCATATGATCTCACTTACATGTAGAATCTAAAGAACAGAATAAATGAGCAAACAAAACAGAAATAGACTCATAGGTAAAGAGGAAAAAAAACTGATGGTTGCTATATGGGAGGGAGGTTGGAGGGTGAGGGAGAAGGTGAAGGGATTAGAAAGTACAAATTAGTAGTCACAAAATAGTCATGGGGATGTGAAATACAGTATAGGGAATATAAACAATAATGTTGTACAGATTACGTAGGGTGTCAGATGGGCACTGGACTTATTGGGGGAATCATTGCATAGATTGTGTAGATGCTTGACCACTGTGCTGTATGATGGAGAAGCTGATGACGTAGAATAACATTGAATGTCAACTATAATTAAATATATATATATACATGCCAAAAAATGTATACACATTTTAAGAAAGGAAAACTGTATTAAAATTGTACACTTTGAGCACCTCTTTTAGTTGCAGAAGTCAAACGTGACTTGTATTCATCTTTTGTTATCGGTATATGATTATTACAATTTTAATACAGTTTTCCTTAAAATGTGTATACATGTTTTAGCATATATATACACATATATATATATATATATAACATATATACATATATATAATATATATATTATAAATATGTGGTCACGGGATGTAAAGTATAGCATGGAGAATATAGTCAATGGTATTGTAACAGCTATATACAATGCCAGAGGGGTAGTAGACTGGCAGGGGAGTTATCACTTTGTGAGGTGTGTAAATGTCTAATCATTATGTTGTTCTGTACACCTGAAACTAACAAAAAAAGAAAAGGAAAGGTATCACTGGGTAAATCTTAAGTCTAACCGATTAAAAGTAGGCTTAAAAACCAGACAATACAACTATAGATTTCCAAGTCAGAAACACACTGGACAGGTACCTACACCCGATTCTGTCACTATAATCATTCAACGTACACTTGTGCAGAAGGACATAGGGCAGTTATCCACCATTTAGCATAAATACATTTTTTTGCTCAACCTATGAGTGAGCCCAAAGAAATATTTCCAGAAGGAAGTTGTTCAGATGTATTTGGTTTTCTAGAATAAATAAAATAAACCAATGAACCATAATTACTTACAGGAGCTGCCTACTAACTAATAATACTGAAGTGGAACTGATTTTCTTCATTTAATCTGACAGGTCGGTCACTTATGACTCACGAGAGCTGCCAGTGTTCTATCAGGGCCTAACCCAAAGGAGGTGGCACTACCACTGAGTGCGTTGCTAGTGGGCCTGGACCTGGAGTCTAGCTGAGTGCTGACCTTCTCTGGGCCTCACTTTGCTCTTCCCTTGAGCTGTGTGTTGAGTAAACAGGCTTGCTAAATGGTGGCTATTGTTAAATTAAGGAAACAGCCTGATTGCTCCTCTCATGCCCCTGCCCCAAATACCCAAAGCTGAGTTCAATGCACCAGCTTTGTGTACTCAGAGCACCTTGTGCTCCCCTACTACTATTCCACTTAGTGTGTTGCATTACACTGTTTGGCAATCATGTCTGTCACCACATTAGACTACATTTCCTTCATGTCATATTTTGCCATTATAGAAGTCTCCAGAAAGCATACCCCTTTAGTAGGGAGTTGCTATATTCCCTTATTATTCGCATCAGATAGGCCTCTTAATGTTAGATTTAAATACCTCATAAAACCAGTCAACTGTGATTTAGCTTACATAACAAGGTATATTATAAATTATTCTAGGTATATCCTAGAGAGATGTAGCATAAAAATTATTTGTAAGTTATTTATAAATCTCTAGATTTATTCTAGAGAACTATGCAATCCTTTCACTAAAAACATCTACACAAGAGGTGAATTCAATGGCATTAATGTTATTACAGATTCTTTAAGGTAGAGATTCTTTTCTCTATTTCTGTATCTGCAGTGTTCCAAGGTTCTTATCATATCACTCAGTAAATATATAGAGAAAGAGTAAAGTATATATGTATATGTAAATATATATAGTCCTTTTCAATCACCAACCCAGAATAGTTGTCCTTTAGTCACCTACCAGAGACTTCAGTTTGAAAATTACTTCAATCTACCTTTTTAAAAAGACCCACTGATATTTGAGATATATTGCCTGAAGGCTACACAACCACCAGTTTCTATAGATTTGGTAAGTTTTATGTCAAGTTCAGCTCTTAATAGAAATAACTTGGCTGGATTATAGTTAGTCATTATTAAGAGGTAACAAAAGAAAAACACCCACATGAAAATTGTTCCTGCGTTTTTTGTAAAATCACTATGACAGTTGCCCAATTCTTTAGGAAGTAAGCTCCATGAAGGCAGAGACTTTACTAGTTTTAATATTTTATATGCAGTGCCTTAAACAGCACACACTATAGGCCTAAATAAATATTTGATTTGCACTGAACGAATGAATGAATTCTGTAAATTCAATGTCCTTTACATAAAGAAATACACAAAAAATTCTTTTTAAGATTTACTACAGGGAAAAAGTTTTACTTCCTGAATAAAATGGTGTGCTTTTTTTCATTAGACCAAAGTGCGGCTATTCCAAGAATATCTTATTGGTCTCCCTTTGTCTGTGTTTCAAATTCAATACATTTACACTGTCACCAAAATTACCTTCTGATAAACCACAAGACCACAAGATTAAATTCTGTGCCCCGTTTCATTGCAGCCTCAATCTATTTTTCCAAGATTCAAGCCCGAATCTATTTTTCCTTGTATTTGTCCCCTCTCACTCTTTCACTTGCTTTTATTCCCTTCTATCTGCCATGTTTCAGCCTTGGAATTTTGTAATACCTTCAACAAATCTTGCTTATTCCCACCTCTATGACATCCGTGATGTTATTTCCTGTACCTTACAATACCCTTTCCTCTCATTATTCCAAGTACTGGCCCCCCTTAATTCCCAAATACCTCATCTTTTGAACTTGCACTGCCTGTGTTTGAATCAAAGTTGTTCAACTTCCCTAAGCCTTAATTTCCTCATTGGCAATACTGTAGTTTCACACCTGATAGGGTTGTGATGAGGACGCATGTAAATGCTCAATAAACACTAGCTCAGAATATTAATACATTTTTTTTCTATTTACCAGAAATTTTTGATCATTCTTTATACTTTACATGCTTAGGTTATCTGTGCCTTAGGAACCACAGTCCTAGAGTATTATCCCTTTCGAAGCTCTCACATTGACCCCTCCACACATAATTCACACCCTAATTATTATTGTTATTATTTTAAAGTTTATTTAATTTTTTTCACACCCTAATTAGGTAATTGACTTAAATTATTTGTTTTTGTTGTTATTTGTCTAATCTTTAACATTATCTCAATGTAGCCATTGCATTTTGCTGTTCTCCAAATTGGTTTAGGACAGTGACAGTTGTATCTTTTGTATGTCTGTATGTGTATGTCTCTGTTTAATACTCCTGACATGAATTTGAATTTAGTATCTGCCAAATCAATATGTAGTTATACTTACAGAAATAGGAGTTGCTCAATAAATGGTAGCACTGTGCATGATGTAATTTAAATTTACATATAGTATCAGGTCTTACAATAGTCCTACTAGGTAGAGAGAGATAATGCCTGTTACAGTAGTGTCCCTGCTGTTATCATTGTAACAAATATACTGGTTCAACAGGGAGGGTTAGGTTTAGAAGAGCACTTTATAAGAAACTTATGTCTTCTGAGATTTCTCTGAGTTTATTATTCTCTTCAACAACAAAGCCTTTAATTATCCTTTTCTCCCAATATAGTTTCTGTGTTTATGACCCTAAGTGGGTCTGTTTCAGGATCTTGCTTCTTCCTTGGCAGTCATTTTCTCAGAACTAATGTCATGTTGCATCATCTGACACACAATGTTACAACCAATTTCAAACTCTTATAGATCCCTTTCTTCTTGGTTGGTATGAGGAAAATATGTAATGCATCTGAAAGAAAACACAAAATCTGAATGGGACTCTTATTATAGAAAATCCTTCTGATCGTAGGCACAATTTACAAATTTGAGTAGGTATTGTATTCCCAGCAAACCGAAGAACCAAATAGCTAATCTTCCTAAACATTGCATAGTTTGAGTCTCATTATGGACATTGATTAATATTTTTCTATTTTAAGGACTTACAGAAAGTATATCCCTTCAGTTGGGAGGGGACTACTATATTCTCTTACTATTCATCTCAAATATATCTCTTATTATTACCTAAAAATCTTATAAGCCCAGACAACTTTAATTTGTCTTACATTACGTGAAACACTATAAATTATTCTGTAATTATTCAGAATAAATCCTGGATATAGCCTGAAAATTATTTATACATCTCTAGTGAAGTTCAAGTGAGCAACTTCTCTGGAGAACTTTACATTTTATCTGCTAAGATAAAAACAGGTTAATTGAATAGTGTTGATGTCATTAGACATTCTCAAGCACCCACAGTGAGATGCTGCACATATAAAGACATTATTCTGTCCCACAGCTTGCAATCTAAAATTAGATATACACAGGCAAGCCAGATAAACATAGACAGCACATTTTTTAAGACCAAAAATAAATGATGGAGAGAAATATGAAGAGTAGCGAATCAAGAAGCCAAAGGGAATTGACAAATATTCTATCTTCTGCCTTTTATTTGTAGCCTCAACCATCTTTATCAGAATCAATCATACTGCTGAAGTCAAAGAGGGAGGCTGTCTGATTGGCCCTGAAGAGTAACAGGACATGAATGGGATTTGCCATTGTATAGTGTCCTCAGCTTTGGAGGTCCAGAAACTCCTTTTATCCAGCAGTCCTTGTTTGCCCTGCTTGCCTAACTCTGGGTACTAGAGATCTACTACCTCCAAGCTCAGCATTGGAAATGAGTGCCCAACCAGTATGTTAGGAAATACTCCTTCCAGTACCTGTGGAGTTTGGAAGTAGTACACTGCACGAGGCCAAGCAGCCTGGACTTGAACACAGCTCTAGGTGTCAATGTGAACTTCAGGTTGAGATCTGATTAATCCCCATCCTTGTGTGGTCAGTCCACAAGGCTGATTGGTCTTCTCCCTAGTCAGGCTGAAAAAAAACAAACACCTCCAATTTGCAAGGCTTCACATTTGGTGGTAGGAATACAGATAAATAGGACATAAGCTCTCTTTTAAAGCTTGCAAATTATTTTGGGAGACAGCTCATAAACAGAGTGTTTTAATACAATGTGGTAAAGTAGGGGCAGAGGGGTGGTCAAGTTAAAGCCCAAAGGAAGGGTACCCACCCCACTCTGGTGGTGAGGAAGGGTGACAAGGAGACGAGGAATAGTTGGAGAGCTGGGAGGAACCAGAAGCCAAGAGAGTTAGAAAAAGAGGAGGAGGAAAACAGGGTCAGATTCTGCAGATGGTAAACAAAATGGATCTGAAGAAAGTCCATTGGATTTGTCAAATATTAGAGGGATCATTGGCAACTGTTGACAGGGGCAGTTTGAGTGTGTAGACGTGGGAGAATCCATATCATAGTGGGTTGAGGATTTAAGGGGAGACAAGAAGTGGAAATAAAAAGCTTGGCTGTGAAAAGAGTATGAATGAGAGAAGAACGTTATTAAGGGAAAATGTGGGTTTTTTGTTTTGATTTTTGATTGGAAAGGTTTCTAATTTGAGAGAAAGGAGCTCTTGGAGATAAAGAGAACGAGGTGATTTGATTGATGGACCAAGGGAACACCTTCTTGGTTCCAGTTCCAGATCCAGCTGTTTCCTCCTGAGATGAGCTCTGATTCTCTCTCCTGATTCAACTAGCCACCTCCCCCCACCACCCCTGCCACCAGGGATGGACTTTGCTTCTAGTTTCCCTTGCACATACTCAACTATACCTCCCTAAAATATGACAATGATATCCCCTGAATGTCAAGAACCACAGCTGCATAGAAATCCTGATGACCAGCTTCCTTCCCAAAGTATTTATTAATCTACAAAGAACTGATAAACCTTTCCAGTGACTAGAATACTTCTACCATCCAGGTCATCCATTTCCTGTGTCAAGGTGCCCTGGAAGGTTAACTATTCATTGGACTGATCAATTGGGAAGTTACTTTTTCAAAATGGATTTGTAAGAGGTCTTTTGAGAGTTATTTAATCCACGCTCTAGTGAAACCTGAGAGTAAACCCTTTCTGGTGACTGGAGTACTCAAAACCACCCTAGCCAGTGCATGCCAAACTCTTACTGACGAAGTTTTCTAGACTCCAAGCAGACCATTTTTTTCATCTTTGTTATTTATAATCATTTTAGTGAGGTCCACCAGAAACTGTACCCTCATCTTCCTCTACCAGAAGTAGATGTAAAATCCCCTGGATAATCTTAGTAATTACGCATGGTTTGGGTAGTTTTAACTCAGTGTAATCTAATTTCCAAATTATTAGAGGTGATCTCCCTTATTCTTCTTTATCGAATACACCTCCTCTTTTATTCTTGTTTGGTATTTCATACCGTCTCTGCTCAGTAATTTAATGAAAGCACTAAAATGAAGTCATGTTTTCTTTTCAAGTACTATAATGGAATTTCCACCCTCTTATTTTTTTAAGAAATAAAATTTAGAATCCAATAGAAAATTTTCATTGACAGATAATATACTCGGATTGGATGTTTATTGTACTGATTTTAATGCTTACATTTATATGACTATCAGAGAACTCATCCTAAGCCTCTTAGAATAGGATTTTATTTTTGTCATCTGTCTTCCTTACTAACAGATACAGTACTCTCCATCTAGTAGGCATTCTATAAATATATCGATGGATTGATTTTAACCACAGAATTCTAATAGATCAAATGATTTATCATTTAGTAATAGATCTGTCTTCTTAATGAACAGTCATAAATTTTGCTCTTTTGCCTAACAAAAGCACATGAGGCAACATGTTTTTCAGAAACATTACCTTTTTATCAAGATAGGGGTAAAAGAGCACTTATGTAGGGTTCTGCTAGTTTAAATTTTAATTAAATGAGAATAAAGTACCCAGTCCACACCTGGCAATACATTTACCATGCATTGCAGTAAAGAATGCACTGGGCATTTAACTTGAGACTGTTCCCTCAACAGTAAAATGAAATTATTACTCGCTCCACCTCCTACACAAGATTTGTAGGGAACAAACGATGTTTATGAAAATGCTTTAAAAACTGTAAAATACATTACTACTTTAAAGTGGGAATTTGTATGTTGACTTAATGTCATTCTTATTATCTGGGATTTCTACAGCTATCAATTCATTAAATTTAGCATTCCGATTAAAAGCCATTAACTAATGTATAAAATTGTTTTAGACATTGGTAATACTGCGTTTTAGACTCTTCTAAATTTGCCTGGTTGCAGGTCTGTGGTGCCATGTACAACTGTGATAGACTCATACTTTTAAGAAAAACTTTTTTCTCGAGTACTGTCTTCTACCTCAAAGAAATTTCTGGCAGAAATAGAACGAATCAATGATTCCAACCTAGCACCTTAAGTTAACAGTGATCACGATACTTTAAAGAGGGAAACGGACAAAGCCCCCAAGACAGCGTTCCCAAATTAAAGCCACTGACCAACGACAGAGTCCAAAGAAGAGACTGAGTAGTCTTAAGGCTCGGAAACCAGAGGACGAGAAGCCCAAGGAACCCGCCCCCTACTGGACGCACCGCGGGGGCGGCGACCAGGGTCCAGCGCCCAGACGGTTGGGGGGTCCCAGAGCGGGCGGCCAGGACACGCGGCCAGTTAGGGTCAGCGGGCACAGCCGTTGGGGACTCCAGGTACCAGCAGGCACCGCTTCTGCGGCCGACGCGCGTGGCAGCGCTGCCCGCTAAGACTCGTAGTGTGGTCTGGGTAGGAAAAAGGGGGACCAGCCCTGGCTTCTTTCACGCACATTTCGGAAACCGGGCCTAGAAAGGATCACGCCGGCCCACTAGTGCCCGGCCTCCCTCGGGGGCGGGGGCGGGTAGAGCAGAGCCGGCCGCCGCGGGAGGAGGCCCGGGCAACCGTGCACGTGGGGGGTGGTTAGCGCTGAGGAACCCGGAAGCCCTGAGCACCGCCCACTGCCGCGGTGACGGGTTAACGCTTCTCCGGGGTGGAGGTGGGGGCGGGGTGTGTGGAAAGAGGGCCGTACCACCCGACTTCTCCGAGAGCCGCCCGCGAACCGGCTCTCCCCTCCCCCACTGGCCCTAACACAGCGTGGGCCCCGCCTCTCGGGCCGCGGCGCGTGCGCAGAAGCCCCGCCCCTCCGTTCCAGCCCCACCCCCACACCCGCAGCAGCCGCCGTCACCACCTCTCCCTTCCTCTCTGCTCTTTTCTCCTCCAGTTTTCTCTTCCCTCCTCCCACTCGCCTCTTTTTCTCCACCTCCTCCTCCGGCGCTGACGCTCACGTAGGCCCTGGCGTCAGACGCGCGGGGGCGGGGCGAGTGCCGTGGCGGGTATAAGTAGAGGGTGCAGGAGGCGGTGCTTCCCCTTCTCCCCGGCGGTTAGTGCTGAGAGTGCGGAGTGTGTGCTCCGGGCTCGGAACACACATTTATTATTAAAAAACCCAAAAAAAATCTAAAAAAATCTTTTAAAAAACCCAAAAAAAATTTACAAAACATCCGCGTCTCCCCCGCCGGAGACTTTTATTTTTTTTCTTCCTCTTTTATAAAATAACCCGGTGAAGCAGCCGAGACCGACCTGCCCGCCCGCGGCCCCGCAGCAGCTCCAAGAAGCAACCAAGAGACCGAGGCCTTCCCGCTGCCTGGACCCGACATCGCCACCCTCGCTCCCTAGCCAGCAGCCGGCAGTCAGCGGCAGCGGATCGACTCCGTTCTGCGGCCGTTGAGTAGTTTTCGATTCCGGTTGATTTTTGTCCCTCTGTGCTTGCCCCCGCTCCCCTCCCCCCGACTCCGGCCCCCAGCCCCAGCACTAGCCCTCCTCACGGAAAGGTCGCGGCCTGTGGCTCTGCGGGCAGCCGTGCCGAGATGAACCCCAGCGCCCCCAGCTACCCCATGGCCTCGCTCTACGTGGGGGATCTACACCCCGACGTGACCGAGGCGATGCTCTATGAGAAGTTCAGCCCGGCCGGGCCCATCCTGTCCATCCGGGTCTGCAGGGACATGATCACCCGCCGCTCCTTGGGCTACGCGTATGTGAACTTCCAGCAGCCGGCGGACGGTGAGAAGCCGGGCCCGGCGGGCGGGCTGGCGGCCATGAGGCTCAGGCGGCAGCGGGCGGGCTAGGCCGACGGGTCTGGGGGGGGCGGGCGGGAGGGCATGTCACCCCCTCCAACCCGGGACCGGCGGGAGAGCGCCGGCACCCGCGTTCCCCTTCCCCTCGGGGACACGCGCAGCCGACAGCCGCACGCCTCTCGCTCGCCAGGCCACTTCCTCCTTTGCAACCATTTTCTCGGCCTCAGCCGCTCTCAAACTTTAGGGTGATGACGCGCCGGGAGGGTGGGTGAGAGTAGTCGCTCCCGCCAGTAGTCCTGGGATTCTGGGGAGTGGCGCGCCGAGCCCCTTTCTCCGGTAATAGGTAGAGGCGCTCCCCCCACCTGGGGCTCTTGCCGGCGCCCCAGGACCGGGAGGAAGTGTAATTCGGTGCTCGAAAAATACCACGTGTTGAACCCTGTAACCTCACAGGCCCGAGGCCTGTTCCTGTTACTGGCCCAATCGCCTGGGGAAGCCACAAGGACTTTGAATACTCAAAGTTAATACGGAGATGCAGTGGGGGTCCTCAGGTTTCTAATTCAATTCTGAATAATTTGTCAGTGATTGATGGCTCTAGAAACGTAAATTACCAGTAAGATTTGCATTTGGGGTTTTCCCCTGGTTCAAACATTTCTCTCTAACGTTAATAGGGTGGGAGGAGGGGATGTGGAGGATGATCCCTTTGAAAGGCCATCGTTTTCTCAGGCAGTTAAGATCATTTTAATTTTTTAATCAAGTTAGTTTCATGGTACTGATAATTTGTTCAGAATATTGTTTTTATCTCTTCTGAAATAGTTCCTGTGATTTTGAGGGGTTTTATTTAAAAATGTATTGACCAAGTTTGGCTGTAAAATGTTACTTGTGAGTGTAGTGTGTGGACTGGGCCATTATTGTTCTGTGGCATTCGAGTACTTCAGGTTTCTTTTATTTTTTAAAATGGTCCAGAATATCTATAAATCATGGAGAATGAGTACCAAGTAACAGATTAGAGTTAGCTTGAAACTTATGGGGGAAAAGCTAGCTGACTTTATGTTTTTATTTTGAAATTAAACAGTTCACAAAAGCAAAATTGAGCAAACATGATGCCATATGTGGCCTGATGTGTGTTGCCAAGATTTTTTCCTTATACCTGCATCAGTTGACTTCCAAAAGTCACCTTCAGTCGACTTTAGGGCCCAGTTTTGCTTTTTCCTACCAGGCTGCTTAAATACATGTCAAATATTCTAAAATACACAGATAATTGTTTTTATTTTTGTAGAAAAGATGTTAAAGGTGGAATTTAAACTTTAATTAAGTTCACTTAATGAAACTTTAATTACTTAATGATCAGCTTTTCATTTGTTAAAGTTAATACTCAGATTTTGGGTAGGCAGACTTAATTGAGTTACACTGAGCCAAAAGTTGTAAAACAGCACTGCAGGTTTCCTGCCCTTTTGCTCTGTAAGCAGTAGCTCCAAATGTCACTCCATAACAGTTCTTCCCAACTCTGGGTAAGATTTACCACTCAATAGAAGATAAAGTAATACTAGGAAAGATAATTTTGAGTCAGGTAATCAAAATCTAACGAGTTGATAGAGAAAACTTGAACAAGTTCTAGATACTGGAAAATAGTAACTTTTGAAAGTGGCTTTTATTTTTTCCAAGCTTAACCATTTTAAAATTTAAAAAGCAATTTTTAAAATTTCTTGGGGATTTGAAAAGTTGAACTTTAGATTACCATGGTTACAGGACAGGGTAGGTAGTAATTAGTGTATACCAAAGAAGATAGCATTTTTCCACCTTTCAGTTTGATTTCTATATGTACAAATTACTGTCATTCCAAATAGTTTTTTTAGTGGTTTTCTTTTTCTGTTTCCTTATTTATTGCTACATGAATAGACTTTATTGCTTCAGAATAACTTCTGAAAGTGACCAGTTTCCAATTAAACCGGAAGAGGTGACTCATTAAAAAGAAGCTTTAGCAAAGTCAGCTAAAAAAAACTAGGGGAGCTGAGTGGGTGTGGTCAATTGATAAAGAGCTGACAGCTGATCGGCACTATTTTTTAGAAAGTGAAATTTTCATTTATAAAAAGAAGTGGCCAGAAAATTTGCCCCCTCAATAACTTCAGTTACATTGGCATGGAATTCGTGAAAATTGGTGTAGAACTTCAAACGGACCACCTTTTCCCCCCTCTGAAGAGATTAGTCTTTTTCGCTTAAGGATGTATTTTTTTCATTTTGAGTCTCAACTTCTTTAAGTGTTTCTTTAATGGTACAGGTGCACATAATTCAATCCTTTGTAGATCCTAAAATTGTAGGGTAGATTTTGAAATTTTGTAGCATTATCCAGAAAAAATTGGTTAAATGATCAGTTACTGAGTAAAACAGTGATCTAAGATAAAATTGGTTTTATACATCAATAAAGCGTTAATAAAAAGCGTGAATTGTGACTATTGTAGTTGTAGTTTTTAAAGGCCTAATTCAAATCTTGATCTGAATAAATACCTTATTTTTTACATGGCAATAGGAAGTTGTGCCATGATTCACTGAAAATCCTCCCAATAATTCAGGAAGTTCTTATTTTAAGAAAATAGACTAACTTGTGTAATATTGGAAGTGATAAGCTGCCAATGAAACCACTAATTTTGGCGAGCAATAAGGGAGAAGTTAAAATACTTAAAAATCCATGTAATACTTTTCAGCCTGTGGATCATTTTCAGTTGCCTAATGTCTTTTATATTGCTCATTAAGCATTATGTTGCTCATTATGTGAAAGGGAATTTTGGTTTTATTTTGACTAGGAACAAAAAAGTGCTTTTAAATTAATGGCAATGAAAGGAAGAAATGTTTCAGAAATACATTAATAGTGATATGTCATCCATTAATGAGTGGGAAATCTTGGGTTTCTGATATTTGTCTTCTCTTTTTGCATTTTAAGTTTAAATCTAGACTACTGAGAGGTAAGGTCCAGTCATCTTGAAGTTTAAAGAGGTAGAGCGATCGAATGCCTAACAACTCCACCTCACACACAATAGATTGTATAATTTTAAGTGGCTTGTAAAAGTTTTGAAGTAATATTTACTCTGAAAATGTCCTTGTAGCGGAGCGTGCTTTGGACACCATGAATTTTGATGTTATAAAGGGCAAGCCAGTACGCATCATGTGGTCTCAGCGTGATCCATCACTTCGCAAAAGTGGAGTGGGCAACATATTCATTAAAAATTTGGACAAATCCATTGATAATAAAGCACTGTATGATACGTTTTCTGCTTTTGGTAACATCCTTTCATGTAAGGTAAGTGAAAAGGTGACAGTAAACATATTTATAGTATCTTAGCTATTTGCACTTTATTCCTTAAAATAGCGATATTGTCTGTTAATAGATATCTTTATGTCCCAAATACCCAGGTTAGGTGGCTGACAAGTTACAGTTGACCCTTGAATAGTGCACGTTTGAACTTAATGGGTCCACTTAAACACAGATTTTTTTTCAATAAGTACCTGTAGTGTTTTTTATCTGTGACTGGGCATCCACGGATACAGAGAACTGGTTGTATGCATTTTATGTAGGGACTTTGAGCATCTGTGGATTTTGGTATCCACAGGGGCTCCTGGAACCAATTCCCCCATGGATACTGAGGGACAACTTAACGTTTTGGGGAGTCAAAAGTTATACTTAGATTTTTTACTGTACTGGAGTGGGGGGAGGTCTGCACCCCTAACTCTTGTGTTAGCTGTGTTTCGAACACTGGAAAAATGCTAAATTAATAGTAAGTAATGAAAAATTGGTATACATTTTTTCCTAGGTGGTTTGTGATGAAAATGGTTCCAAGGGTTATGGATTTGTACATTTTGAGACACAGGAAGCAGCTGAAAGAGCTATTGAAAAAATGAATGGGATGCTTCTAAATGATCGCAAAGTGTAAGTATAAATATTTAGTTAATCATGCTTCAAGTCTGTTTTTAATAATTCAAATACGTTCATTTTACAAGTTAATATATTTGCTCTTAAAGAGATACAGTTAGAATGAAAATAAACCACATTTTGGTAGATTTTATAATTGTGTTTTCTCTACATTTAATGTAACATACAAATAACTGAATTAATAAAATGGTCAACATTCAAACCAAAAAGGAAAAGGGAGAAAGTGAATATGCTAGGATATAGAACTTTTTCAAAGTAAGTGCACAGTTGAAAAACTAGGAGTCAAGACAGAAACTTAATTGTAAGTCCTGAGGTAGTAAGTAGCCCATTTTACATTTGAGGAAACGGGCTAAAATAATTTTCCTGTATGTACATGCTAGTATGATAGGTTAGGATACAAACCCAGTGTTCTAAATTCAGAGACCAGGGTGGCTCTTACTAGTTATACTGCTGCAATTTATTGATGGAATTTAAAGTTAGGGTATTGTTTTGTTTTTTTAACTTTTGACCCCCTTCACCTCTTTAAAGAAACAAAGCTCAATTAAACCAGAAGTCTTCGTTTCATGATTAATCTTTCTGAAGTAAACTTGTTCTTAAAAGTTGCAAACTTTTAAAATAATGACACTGATAAGACTTCTATAAGACTTTCTGCTTCAGGTTGTAAGAATACAGACTTTATGAGCCCAACGAAATGATACATCTTAATTTTTTTTATCCTCAGTGCCAGTGGATTTTGGTTAATTATCTGGGCAGTTTCAGCTGTGAGGTCATATTGTAAATGATCTGTGAGTTCACGTTACTGTGTAATGATGGCATGCAAATTGGGTTTGGTTGTTATAAGTCAATTGCATCACTCTTAAGGTGTGGTTCTCATAAATCAGCGCATCAGGTGGTGTGATCTGGTCTGTACATGAAGGAGTCCTTACGCACATGGTGTTACCTGTTTGAATTCTGTGTCAATTGCATGATTGAGGAAAGACTTTGTAATATATAAAGAACCCATGTAAGACTTAGGAAAACCAGCACCTCCTCAATATGAATAGTGTTTACAAAGACTAATTCTTAGATAAGAGTACATCTTTAAATGAGAAATAATTCAGCATTATTAGTATTCACAGGTGAAAACAACTGTTTGCCTGTCAACAATGCTTTAGAGAGTAAAAAAGTATGCCTACCACTGGTGGGGTCTCTAGATTAAATAAAGACTTAATTTATTGCTGTTCTGAGAATAAAATTACATAACCCTTTTGGAAACAGTTTGTATGCATAAACTTAGGGTCGTTTATATACCCTTTGAACTACCATGATTTTTCTGCGACTCTGCCCTAAGAACAAGTAATAGTCTCATAAAGTTCCAGCATTACTTACAGAGGCAAAAAGTTATGTCCACAAAGGTATATTATGCTTCCGTTGGAACATTTATAAAATTAATAGCATGGAGAAGCACCACCATATGGGTGGGGGGTGTACAAGGAAACAAAATCATAGGTATCTCCTTTAACGTTCTTGAACACAGAAACAAAAAAAATACGAAAAGTTAGTTGTGATTTGAATGGGATTATAGGAGATGGTTTTCTGTTTTGATGTATATTAAATATTTTTTAGTGATCCATGTACTACTTTTGTATTAAGGGAAAACTAAATTTTTAAAATGCATTCTGTTGATACTGTTGCAAAGAAAATTATGCTCGCCTATTGTGTGTTAAGAGTACAGAATTCAGAAGTTTACGTTTTAATTTAGGAGATTGCAAACAAAGTTTAAGGACCACTTGAAAAAGAAGTGATGAAAGCTTTTAGATCTTTTCATTGGCATGGTGCATGTTTACTCCCACTCATTTGTATTGATAGGCGTGATCTCATTAACCCTGGGTTAGCTGGACCAGAAGGGAGACAAGTGTGTATTAAGACACAAAATTGTGATTGTAATTACAATATTTGTTCTTATTTTATGCTTTCATTTCTTCAATTGAGGCCCTGTTCTGTTTTATAGTATGCTCTGTTGGGGGCGCTGAAATTATCAGTAACATTTACAAATCAACCATCAGGCTTAATTAATTTGAACTTCATAAAATAGAACCTAATTTTATAGTCCTTTCATACTTCATTAGATTTGTTGGACGATTTAAGTCTCGTAAAGAACGAGAAGCAGAACTCGGAGCTAGGGCAAAAGAATTCACCAACGTTTACATCAAGAATTTTGGAGAAGACATGGATGATGAGCGCCTTAAGGATCTCTTTGGCAAGTTTGGTAATGTGTCTGAATTAAATTTTTATACTCAAAGTTTTGAATATAATTGCTCAACATTAGTTTTGGCTAGTTTTATATACTACAAAAGTAAATGAAATGAGATTTAACATGGTACTTAAAAATATTTGTAGTAATTTGGGTTAAGCTACTGATAGTCTATTATATTTCAAAGTAGTATACAAATAGAATTTTATCCGGTTATAAGAACAATAGCATTGTATTAGCACAGCAAGGTGTGACTGTAATTAGAACAGATTTTAAAAGGTTTTGCACTGTTGAGAAATTGGTGGATTTATGCATTTATAGATCCTATCTCATCAGAGCATGCATGTGACACAGCCATCTTAGGTTGGAGTGCAGTCTTTATGGGACAGGAAGGCTGGCTAACTTTAGGCTATTTGGCTAGTCTCAGTAGCATCATATTTGAGCAATTTTAACAATGACGTTTACAGACAAAGCCAAAGATCCAGATTTTCCAAGGGTATCTCCTTGGGATGGCCTTCTGAATCCATGGGATCTTAAACTACTCTTTCCTTGTATTTCAAATTAACTTTATTAAACTCCAAATTAATGAGGTGTAACCAGCCTTACTTTAGATAGTTGTGTTAAGTGATCAGGTGAACCTTATATTGTACATTTTTATAAATGATTTGCTTGCCTCTTACCCTTTGCTTTCCTTTGGTTGACCTTAAATAATTTAAGGTGGCTTTTTAAAAGCATTTCAAATAATAAAGAATTAGAAAATCTAATCCTTTTCTATTGCCAAGCTAGCACGCCACATTGAACCCTCTATTCCTTTGAGCAAAAACGTCATTATTGCATAAAGATGAATTGTGTAAGACAAAAATATGTGACATCATGTCTTGCATCTTATTCCACATTTTCTTTGGTGACCAGCTTTTGTATATTTCATCTGTCTTGTTTTTAATAAGAAGCTATTTCTAAAGTTGAATATTGTTAACTGCTATCCCAAATGAATAATGCTATGTCAGTTTGAACACCAATATGTAAATATGTCAATTATTTGTGGTTTACATAACAGACATTGGAAATGGAGCCTTAGGACTGAGATACATTCAGAAGTAATAGTCTACCTATGCCCATACATTTTGAGTAATTTCTGTAATCAAATGTGATTTTTACCCTTTTTTGCCCCACCTACCTGAGGTAACACCTACCTCACTTAAGTCTCTATTTCACTTAAGAGTGTAGAGAGGGGACTTGTGTCTTCAGAAACATGCCACCTCCTCCATGTGATGCTGCTATGTCTTCCCAAATGTCAAACCCTGTATTGCCTATTGAAATATAGTCTTAAGAAATTCTTATTTCTTAATTCTGATGTCAAGGAAACCAATTATTGGGTTTTAAAAAAAAAACACCTTTTCTTTTTGCTAATGTTAAAAACTTCATTTTTCACAGTTGTCTAAAGCATACTTCTATAAATGAAAGTAGGAATGTTTCAGGGAATAGAGTATTTATTTAGCTTGTTAGTAGAAAGAAAGGGTCTTTGAAGAGAATATTTAGTGTCTTTGGCCAGATGGATGGGGTTCAGTTAGAGCACGAATAAATTTCTGAAGGCTTGGAATTTTTCTAACTATTTTTTCATGGCTTTGTTTTTATATATTGAAGTTTGAAATGTATAAACTAAGTGTTGTATAGTATATCTTGAGTCATTAAAAAATTTTGTTTTTAGGACCTGCCTTAAGTGTGAAAGTAATGACTGATGAAAGTGGAAAATCCAAAGGTTTTGGATTTGTGAGCTTCGAAAGGCATGAAGATGCACAGAAAGTAAGACTTAAATATACTAAAGGCAGTGTGGTTTTCTGTATTTTATAGTAAAGGGGGATGTAAAGTTGGGTTGCTCTTGTGTTGAAATTTACATGCACACCAAAGGCTATTTTGTATGTTCCTCTTTACGTGTGTTGTTTTGAATTAGTTGCATTTTATGTATTAGTTTTCACAGTATAAGTTGGAAACCTGTGTTTTTGCAAAACTTGTTTTATTTTTGTAGTGGGTCTATCTTTAGCTTTCATAATCTAACAAGTTTTCTTTATTGTTAAAGAAATGAACTTTGCAAGTAATTAAAATTTTTGTGATTTCTGTAAGGCTGTGGATGAGATGAATGGCAAGGAGCTCAATGGAAAACAAATTTACGTTGGTCGAGCTCAGAAAAAAGTGGAACGGCAGACGGAACTTAAGCGCAAATTTGAACAGATGAAACAAGATAGGATCACCAGATACCAGGTTCATTTTTAATTGAACAAGCAAAATATGACAGGGATGAGGAAATCTATTTTACTTTCATTTCAGTTACTGCCAGATAACTGGAAGGTTTGAGAGGGGGAAAAGAGAAGAAACATGGGATAAAACAATAGGAAGTGTGATTAAGTACCACCATCGTTTTCTTTTTCTACAGTTGTGTTTTCTTTTTTTTTCTTAGGGTGTTAACCTTTATGTGAAAAATCTTGATGATGGTATTGATGATGAACGTCTCCGGAAAGAGTTTTCTCCATTTGGTACAATCACTAGTGCAAAGGTAAAGCATATGATGAATTTTTTTTAAAGATTTTGGGAAAATCCATACACATAGATACATGTATATAAATTTTACATTATTTTGTAGACGAATAGCCAAATAGGATCCCCCTACCCCAAACAAACTTTATTTTTCTGGAAATTGAGTTTTTCATTCATTGCTTCAGAAACAATAAAATTTGAAGTGGACATTGTAGCCCCATGGTTTATTTTTGCAGATGGCAAGTTCTGAAATCTTTATGAGGAAGGCTGCATTTGATGACTGTAGTTACTGATTGGTCCTCAGTGATACACACTGTTCTATACTCTGCTATGCTAGTTATTTAACTGGTTAAAGAAGGCAGTTTATTAGGGAACTATACTTGTTAACTATCAGGCTAATCTATTCACTTACTCAGTTCATTCTGGGGAGTCAAACTTCAAGTCCCCTAGCAGTAAAGATGGAGATCATATTTCTTTTTACTTGAAATCAGAAATTAAGAAATAACAGTAGGACTCTATTCTAAAGTATGGAATTTTGATTCAAGAAACTACTCTAGGTCGTTTTTATGGTGTCCGTGGTACACGAATCCCTTTGTATATAAAGTTTTGTGCACATGTATTTTGGAGGGGTGGGAGGAGTGTCTGAAACTTTAGGCAGGTCCTCAAAAGTATAGCAACAATTAAAACTCAGTGCCCTGGAATGACCTCGTGATTTATCTTTCTACTCAACTTTTCCTGGCAACCCCATTGGTTATGAAAGTAAGGAAATGTTAGGGGCATGATAGATGAATACAAATAAAAATGCAGGTGATGTGGTTGCCTTGTGTTTCAGCCTGTGCATGTGTAAGTACCTGGAGTGTGACAGAATATATTCCTGATTGTCTTTATCCTTAGTATGTTCCCTGAAAGCATTTTAAATTGAATAGTTTGCATTAGATTATTTGGAATGCATCATGCATGCATTTTTTTTACAAAGGAGAGTCTTTATTAAGTCTTTTTTTTTTTTTTTTAAGTCCTTTGTGGATAGTAATGTGCCTGTTGGCAAGTAGGTGAAAAGTTTGGCAAGAATTTATTTTGGAGGAAGAGGGCATTATGTTGATTTAATAGTGCTTGCTGGAAAACAAATTTATCAAGGTAGAAGGGTAAAAAGTGAGAGGCGACCCTTCCATCTTCTGTTTTCAGCTTCCAAAAAGGAGTTTGAGTGGCCATTCCAGATAATTTTCCACACTTGTCCAGTTTATATGTAGTTTTTAGAAAACAGGATCATACTATACATATTTTGCAATTTGCTGTTTTATTTAGTAGTAGATCTATATATTTATTTCAATCATTTTTCTTAGTTATTTGCTGAATATTCATGGTGTGGATGCACCATTGGTTATTTTACTGTAACCGTATTGATAATCATTTAGGTTGCTTTGCATGTTTCCACTGTTAGACCTACCAGTCTAATAAACATTCTTATACATGTATATCTTAGCACATGTGCCAGTATTTCTGAAGTTCTAGAGTTGAAATTACTGATTTAACTGAATTGTCCAAAAGGGCTGAACAAACTTCTACATCTTGTTAATTTAGTAGAAAGTGGTATGCATCTTTTCAAATGGTGACGTGTTTTTCATGTGTTTACTAGTTTTGCCTTTTCTTTGCATATTTTTACATTACATTGTTTTGTTTTTTTTAATGGAGAATTTTATGTCAGCCCTTTTTTTATATATATTGCAAATATTTTCTCCCAGTTTTACACTTAGGACTTTGGGATCTTGTGTCATCTTAGATTTTCTCTGTATTTTTGCATTTTATGTTCAGATTGAGACTCTTACCGGGCAATTTTATTTTTTAATGTGATATAAGAGATTTAACTTCTTTTCAGTTGTGCCAATATACCATGTACTAAATAGTTAAAAGTCCATTTTTCCCCCACTATTTAAAAATGTTTAACATACTAAATTCCCATAATTGCATGGGTATGTTTCTGGAGTTTTTTTTTTTTTTCCATTTAGATATAATTGACATATGGCATTTAATTCCAGGTATACAACATAATTTGATATTTGTATAGATTGCAAAGTGATCACCACAATCCATCATATAATTACAAAATTTTTTTGCTTATAATGAAAATTTTTAAGATCTGCTCTCTTAGCAACCTTCAAATATACAATACAGTATTATTAACTGTAGTCCCCATGCTGTACATTACATTCCCATGATTTATTTTGTAGCTAGGAGTTTGTATGTTTTTAACCCCTTTCACCCATTTCCCTTCCCACCCTCACCCTTTTGGCACCCACTAGGCTATTCTCTGTGTCCATGAATTTAGGGTTTTTTTGTTTGTTTTCTTTTACTTTTTATTTTTTGGTTTTTTTTTTGGATTCCACATATAAGTGAGATCATTGGACTCTGTCTTATTTGTTCCACGAGCATACTGTTTTTAAAGTTGGATAGCATGCTTATATATATTACAGGACTTGGGAGGAGTTCTTTGCGTAACCTCATTGCTCGTTTACATTTAAAAGATCTTCGTAGTCAATGAATGGAAGCTTCTTCCTGAATATTGTTATACCCCAGTATTTATGGCCCTTGTCTTGAATGTGAAATTTTTATTTTAAAATAATTGGTATTAGAAGATTCAACTGCTCCCTCCCAAACAGTAGTAAAGCATCTCATCAGCTTGAATTTCTAGAAGAGTCAAATTTTAATTGTGGACATTTCCGGTGGTGCCAAAGAGTCAAATATAGTAGACCTTGAATCTTATTTAGATATTTATACCTTAATATTAAAAACCTAATATCTAAGTAACTAAAGTTGCTGTTTTACCTTTACCCCTTCACTTCTTTGGCTTGGCTAGGATAATGTATATGTGTGGTTTGCCCTTAATATGTAGGCATTAAGGAAAAATTGTTGGGGGATATGGTGAAAGCATTAAGTCTTTAATATTTGAGTCAGTAGCTATAATTGACTAAATAGTAGTGCTCTCCTTTTTGTGCCTCGTTCTACCATTGCATTAACCTTGTTTAATATTTTTTTCTTTTAATAGGTTATGATGGAGGGTGGTCGCAGCAAAGGGTTTGGTTTTGTATGTTTCTCCTCCCCAGAAGAAGCCACTAAAGCAGTTACAGAAATGAATGGTAGAATCGTGGCCACCAAGCCATTGTATGTAGCTTTAGCTCAGCGCAAAGAAGAGCGCCAGGCTCACCTCACTAACCAGTATATGCAGAGAATGGCGAGTGTCAGAGCTGTGCCCAACCCTGTAATCAACCCCTACCAGCCAGCACCTCCTTCAGGTTACTTCATGGCAGCTATTCCACAGGTAGGTTTTAGAAGAGAACAAAAACAGCATTGAAGGTTTTCATATTCGGTCATTTTTAGTGTTTTGTGCAAAAAATAATAGTAAAAGCCTTAAGATGAAAATATTAAGAGACATGTGAATGCTGATTGAATTTGGAAAAAATGGTTAAAGTGTGACGACTTGCTAAATGTTTTGAGAATGTCTAACTAGTTACATGATTTGCTTTTTTCTCTCACTGATGCATTTGCGCTCTGCAGACTCAGAACCGTGCTGCATACTATCCTCCCAGCCAAATTGCTCAACTAAGACCAAGTCCTCGCTGGACTGCTCAGGGTGCCAGACCTCATCGTAAGCCTTTCACTTTTCTCTTAATTAAGGTGGTGAATTATTTGGAAAAGAAATACCCATGAGTTAAATTAGCTGTATATGTCAATGGTATATTAACTTGATTTTCATAATTTATGGGTATCTGTTCATTTGCAAATCCTAGCTTTTTTTTTAAAAGAATTATAAAATGTTTCATAATTCATGTCTTAATGACAGTGATTTCTGTGCTGGTTTGATTGTCCTTTACAAGTTTGGGAATGGATCTAACTCTTAATTTCATACTTGGTTAGACAGTAGTTTTAAAAGATCTTGTTCCATGTATGAGGACCAGCGTCCTGGCATCGTCAGCCTTGCCCTGTAGAATAGTGCTGTATTGCAGGGGCGCTTGGAACGAGGTTCATATATCATGTTCAGATATTAATAAGTCCTTGTTCTTATATGAATGAATGTTTTTATTTAACTGATGATCTGATCTGATAAGTCTGTAGAAATGGCAGGTATGAGACTAAGCTTTAAAAATTGTATTTATATTTGGTCACTTAGCCTTTTGTGCAAACCTCAGCTCTAAAAAAGCACTTTGAGTGAGTCTTCAAGTTAATGTGTTTTCATATCTTTCAATGTAGCATTCCAAAATATGCCCGGTGCTATCCGCCCCGCCGCTCCTAGACCGCCATTTAGTACTATGAGACCAGCTTCTTCACAGGTTCCACGAGTCATGTCAACGCAGCGTGTTGGTGAGTCTTAACCCTGCCTGTAAAAATTGACCTCCAATTTGAAGTAGCAACATAAAACTAAAAAATATGTTTTTAATTTTTTTTAGCTAACACATCAACACAGACAATGGGTCCACGTCCTGCAGCTGCTGCTGCTGCAGCTACTCCTGCTGTCCGCACCGTCCCACAGTATAAATACGCTGCGGGAGTTCGCAATCCTCAGCAACATCTTAATGCACAGCCACAAGTTACCATGCAGCAGGTATGGTGCTGATTTCTTTATAAAGATGCCAGCCCTTGGTTGCAGTCAGAGAAATTGAAGACAGCTATGTGATACAGGAGAGCTTAAAATACCTAGGACATCTTGTGAATTGATGGTCCCAGTAATTGATAGTATGTAAAAACGTCTTATTTGCCTTATACTGTAGGAATTAGACAAGCATTCAGCATCCTGAATTTACTTGTGTGGCTTAACAGTTTTGTTTGCCATAGCTATAAGGAAGAAAGGGTAAAGTTTAGTTTGGTTTGTGAGGTTTGGCTTACCCTTTTTTTTTGACCCTGAGATCAAAAACTGTCATTGATCATAATAGAAATATGGTTAAGAAGAATACTCCAGGTTAAAAACTGAAATATCCTATGTGGTTATAATACTTGAGCAGATAAGTATTAATAACTCCCTTAGGCTATTCTGATTCACTCAGCTTTTCCCATGTATGTTTAGATTGCAGTCTTGATCACTTCAGTGATTTTTCCAGAGATGAGTGTCATTTGTACTTGCCATTAGTTCTGTACTTTAACTTAGGAAATTTCCTATTTTATATCTAGCCTGCTGTTCATGTACAAGGTCAGGAGCCTTTGACTGCTTCCATGTTAGCATCTGCCCCTCCTCAAGAGCAAAAGCAAATGTTGGGTAAGTACCTTTGTCCCACCCAGTTAGTTACAGAGAGACTAGAAAATAGAAAGACGCCTCCTTTTCACCTGATAATAACAGGGTGGCAGGATTGATCTGAATTGGCATGAATGATTATGATAGCACAGTTTGTCTGCCTAACTAATTAAAAGCCCAGAAATCTATTAACATGTTGCTTTTGATGAATTACGGTAATAGGGCATTACTTGCCATGTGCCCTACCACATGTTTGGAAGAGGGAATTTGAACCAGATATGCGGAAACAAATTTGACTTTGCCTGAGCACAGATCTAACTTAATATTGTAACATAGCTTAATCTCAGTTTTTGGCAAACTCATACTGCCAGGAATTAATTGCCTTGTGGTAGATGTTAATTTCTTGTATTTTAACAATTTTCCCATGAAAATGTATTAAAATGTTGGACTATGGGTTAGCATATATTTAACTATATAAAAAAGGTTCATAAAAGCCCCCTTTTTATGTGGTAAATGCCTTTAAAATTCTTTCGATTGAAAGAGTCTTTGAATGTGTTTGTTTCCAGGTGAACGGCTATTTCCTCTAATTCAAGCCATGCACCCTAATCTTGCTGGTAAAATCACTGGCATGTTGTTGGAGATCGACAATTCAGAACTTCTTCATATGCTTGAGTCTCCAGAGTCTCTCCGTTCTAAAGTAATTTAAATTTATCATTTATCTAACTGCCTCTTAGACCATGTATTTCAGGGCTTTTTGTAAGAACTTAATTTCATAGAACATTTAGAAGTGCTGTATACAAGCCACACAGTTCTAAGAGCTTTGTGTTAATTGTAAATTCTCATAATAACAACCTGTGGTGCTATTACTTACATTTTATAAATAGGGAAACAGAGAGCTTGAATAATTTGCCCAATGCTCACACAGCTAGTAAGTGGCAGAGCTTGGTTTCAAATCGTCAGGTTAACTCCGGTGTCCATGTTCTCTTTAACTGTGCTGCTGCTTTTTTGGAGAAAGAGATATTTGCTGATACTTTTCAACTTTGGGGGATTTCTGGTGGAAAGAGAATAAGGTCAAGAGTTCATCATTCTAGAACAGTGGTGGAAATGGAACCCAAAAAGATATGTATGGATACAACTGGAATGTTTTCTTGATTAATAATTGTTTCTACTTTCATCTTTGATGGACATTTATGTATAGTCAGTTTGAGATTCTTCTAGTTACTCCTTTTCAGAGCCAATTTGTTCTTTTTTTAGGTTGATGAAGCTGTAGCTGTGCTACAAGCCCACCAAGCTAAAGAGGCTGCCCAGAAAGCAGTTAACAGTGCCACTGGTGTTCCAACTGTTTAAAGTGAGCTTGACTCCGTCTTTGTTTTAAGCTTGTTTCCTTAATCTTTTATAACAGTTTGAGCATATTTTGAAACATAGCAAGAAATTTTTTTTACCATTAATTCAAATGTATTCCTAATTTTCCAAAGAGATGTAGAAATATTAGAATTAAGGAAATTTTATCTGTTACCCTGATAATAAACTTGGGTTTTTAAAATCAAAGCATGTTCAAACATTTTGTATAGTAGTTTTTATCAAATTGCCTGTAATGGATTGGCCCCGTTGTGTGATTACTCTAGAGGTCTCATAGCTAATACCTTTTCTTGGGTGGCAGCAATGACAGTTGCCCTTGGGCCTCTACTGTTGCCCTTCTTTACTCCCAAGAAACAGCGTAGCCTGGACCAGAGATTGGCAAAGCTTTTTTGTAAAGGACCAGATAGGAAATATTTTTGGCTTTGTTGTAGGCCTTGTCTCTATTGCAGTTGCTGTACTCCCACTGTTAAGACTGTGAAAGCAGCCACAGACAATATGTAAACAAACGGGTGTGGCTGTGTTCCAATAAAACTTTACAGAAACAGGCTGCAGACTGAATTTGGCCCAAGGCTTTTAATTTGCTGCTGATGAGTACTAGTATTGGTCTTCTTAATTTCCTTGTTTTGTTGGTTTGGGTTTTATTGAAGTATTTGATACATAACTGGCAAATTTAATGCCAGTTAATTTCATACATTGTTATATTGTGATATGTTTGCCACGGTTGCAATAAATAGCACCTCTATTACTTTACAGTGATTGGATAATTAAGATCTAGTCTCATAGCAAATTTGATGATTGTAATAATCTGTTTTTCCCCTCACACTTACAGATTGATCAGGGACCACGAAAAGAAACTCGTGCTTCACCGAAGAAAAATATCTAAACATCGAAAAACTTAAATATTATGGAAAAAAAACATTGCAAAATATAAAATAAATAAAAAAAAGAAAGGAAACTTTGAAGCGTACATACTGAGCAAATGCCAGGTCTAGCAAACATAATGCTAGTCCTAGATTACTTATTGATTTAAAAACAACAAAAAACACAAAAAAATAGTAAAATATAAAAACAAACTAATATTTTATAGACCATGAGAAAGAATTTTCATGTACAAAAATTTAAAGCATTCCTTTCTTTAATTTTGTAATTCTTTACCGTGGAATAGCTCAGAATGTCACTTCTGTTTCAAATAACAGAATTGATAACTGAGCAAGGAAACGTAATTTGGATTATAAAATTCTTGCTTTAATAAAAATTAAACAGTGCACGGTGATGTTATGCTATTTTATTTCTCTTGTCTTGTGTAAATAGGTGATAAGCTGGAATTGGCATAAAAACCTTTCATGACAAAGGTACTGTTAAGTTTCAATAGTGTTTTGGTTTTATGGAAAAGAGGAGAAACAAGATGGTTCCTCTAAAGCATTTTATGAATTTAGGCATTCATGTGAATTGAACAAGGAATATCTGTATTTGTTAAATGATCTTAACATTTTTTGAGATGATGCCAATTTGTGACTTAAGGTTTCTAGGCTGGGACATAATTAGCTTAAGCCCTCATTTATATGTATAAGATAGTAACAACAGTTAGACTCTATTACCATGTTTCCCCGAAAATAAGACTTAGCTGGACAGTCAGCTCTAATGCGTCTTTTGGAGCAAAAATTAATATAAGATCGGGTCTTATATAAGATACATAATTATTATATAAGGTATATAATTATATAAGACTGGGTCTTATAGTAAAATTAGTGAAATAGAGGAAGATGTTTTTGGTACAATTTTTATATTGATATCAAAAAGTTAGGATTCATTTTAAGCCTTTTTTTGAATAATTTTTAATTTGATAGTTGATGATTATGACTTCATCTCAGTATGATATCTTAACATCCAACGTACTTGTGAAAAAGGGAGATAAAGGGTCCTATCTCTAGAGAACGTATTTTAGAAGATGAGGGCCGGGGCCCAGAACATCTGCATAAAACAAAAATCCCTGGCAATTGGAATGCTCTTTTGAGAATGGTCTGGTTTTAATCTCTGTTCCATTTCTCTACATACTACTACTGCCAGAGTTAGCTTTCAAAGGTACACATCTGATTATCTCATCACTATGCTAGAATTATGTCAACACCAGCTCTGTTGCCTTTGGGAACAAATAAATAAATCCAAATAAAACCATGCCTGTGACAATGTAAGCCCTCCCTGCATAATGAAGCCTTATGATACTCTACCTGGAATGGCTTCACTTTGGCTTCCTCTTTTGAAATTAAGATGTACACAAAAACCCTATCTCCTACATGGATAAATCTGTACCCAGTAGGCATTGTAATGATCATTTTGTATTTTACCTGACCATAGAACTGCCCTCTAAGGGGCTGACAGTTCATTGAGATGAAAACAATCTGTCACCATGCAAGTTTTTCAGTACTTGAAGGTATAAAAATAATGGGGGTGCCAAAAAAAATGTATACACATGACTGAATATCTTTTGTTGTCGGTATATATTACAATTTCAATACAGTTTTTTCCTTTCTTAAAATGTGTACACATTCTTTTGGCACCTTTTGTATACACCATGTTTTTTCAAATTTGAATACAAAATGGTTCAGGCTTTGAGGTTTTAAAGGAACAGACTAGTTTGAGACACCTTAGAAGGTGCATCTATAATTTACCACAGCTTCAAACTATTCTAAAATCTAAAGTTGCAGATAAGTGCACAGACAGTAGCTTTCTTTGTACATTGGGTAGTTGGAATTTGGTGTTTCTTGTGTGATACGAAGATAAATCATCTCCATCTGTTCTTTAAATACCTTCATTTTCTTAGATGTAGCAAACTCTTGACTGAGAGGAGCCATCAAAACTAAAGTTTTGTGATCTCAATTTAGGAAAAAAATAGTCGATCCTCATCATTGGAAGATACTATATTTGCAAATTCACCTCAAATTTATGTCTGCTCCTATTGGAAGTTTTGAGACTAAATTGATAGGTGACATTCTTCTGTGGGTGCTAGATGTATGAATGGCTAATGGGAAACTGCTTTTTTAGCCTAGAATCTTCTCCATTTCAACATTTATATTGAAACTTGCATGATGAAATCAGCTAAAGTATATTGTTTACAGTATGCCCTCTTTGATTATACAAGTCATGAGCTGCTTAATAATGGGGATACATTCTGAGAAATGCATCCTTAGCAATTAATTTTGTTCTTGTGCGAACATAGTGCACTTAACACAAATCTAGATGATACTTTTATATGACTGGCAGCACGGTAGGTTTACACCAGTATCACAAACATGAGTAATGCGTTGATCTGTGCTATTGTGATGGCTGTGACTTCACTAGGTGACAAGGGATTTTTCTGCATTGTAATCTTGGGACCACCATTGTGTATGCAGTCTGTCGTTGAAATGTTACGTAGTGCATGAGTACTTGCTCTCATCAAACTACAGTCATATGTGACTTAACGGACAGGGATACATACTGACAAATTCTTTAAGCACTTTTGTCACTAAACATAGGGTGCACTTAACACAAATCTAGGTGGTGTAGCCTACTACACACCTAGGCTGTATGGTATAGGCCATTGCTCCTAGGCTATTAACACAAGGTAAGTATCTAAACATAGAAAGGTATAGTAAAAGTATATAAAAGATGTAAATAATGAAACACCTGTATGCGGCACTTCCCATGAGTGGACCTTGGCAGAACTGGAAGTGGGTGTGAGTGATGAGTAAATTTGAAGGCCAAAGAGTGCACTATTGTAGACTAAACTACATTTAGACTACACTAAATTTATAAACTATATTTTCAATAATTAACAGCTTACTGCAACTTAACTATAAACATTTTAATTTTTTTCACTTTAAAAATCTTTTGTAATAACCGTAAAGTTAACACGTACAGCTGTACAAAAACATCCTTATTCTATATGCTTTTTTTCTATTTAAAATTTTTAATTTTATTTTAAACTTAAAAATTAAGACAAACACATTAGCCCAAACCTACACAGTGTCAGGTCATCGATAACACTTGTCTCCACCTTCACATTTTGTCCCACTGGAAGGTATTCAGGGGTAATAGCACTCAGGGAGTTGTCCTGTGATAAAAATGCCTTCTATAACACTTCTGAGGGACCTGCCTCAAGCTCTTCCGGAGGCCATGTTACTCTGTTCAGAAGTGTGTCCTTAGGTTTTCTTGTAAGCAGATAATGCGTCATGTACATTTCTCAATAAAAACCTTTCGGTGTTGGGGTCCATGTTCACATTTTTTAAGGACCTTGTTGAGGCCATGCAAAAGCATCTGCTAACCTCTGAATTTTCTTGGGGGTTCTTGTTCTGCAGTTTTCCCTCTTCTTCAGCTATTCATTCTTATTCCAGTTCCAACAACTTACTCGTCAGTTACTCAGGAACCACCTTTAGGAAACTCTGTCACCCTCATCCACACCCAGGTTAAAGTGTTTGCCATCTCAATCACAAGCTTCATTTTTGCAACTTCCTTACCTCATCCTTGACAAGTCATTTGAAGTTAGGGATGAACCTCTTGAGTGTCTTCCAGATGCCATTTATACACTGCTTGATGACACCACACTGAATCCAAGCAAGGTTCTTGATAGTCATAGATGTAACTCCAGAATTTCATCAGTATCTTCAGTGTCTTCCTCAGTTGCAGCAATAGCTTGAGCAAAACTTGAACAAAGGTCCTCAGGTGGTAGGCCTTAGAAGCTGCTGTAATTCCCTGATCCAAAGGCGGTGTTTGGAGGGGGAAACCATGTTGACATTGGGATGAAGACCAATAAGGATTTCTGGAAGAATTACCAACAATAAACAATTTTGAAAGGTACCTTATTCTCCAAACTCCATTTTGCTGGCGTAGCAATTCAGGAGGGCATCTTCGAAGAGGAGCTGTGTCATCCATAGCTTCTTACTGCTTCTGTAGTACACTGGTAGCATGTGTTTATTGACGTGCTTCAAGGCCCTGGGTTTCTCACCTTGCCAGATTACGAAGGATTTCAGTTTGTAGTCTGAAACATTGCCCCTATTATCCTGTCCTTAAAAGCCTTGAAACCTGACATTAACTTGGCCTTACGGATGAAAGTCCTTTCAGGCATCTATTTCCAGAATAGAGACTTTTCATCCATATTGACTATTAGCTCTGGCAAGTAATTTTTCTGCACAGTCAACTTATCTAGCCTAGTTTCCCAAAATTTTTCAACTGCCTTCACAATCCCTGGCAGATTCCCCACTCACTTTCACATTATGGAATGAATAACGATTCTTGAGTAGTTTAAACCACCCAGAGTTCGCAGTAAATTCAGCATCATAGTTGGGTCCAGCCTTCCCACACTGCAAGTTTTTTGCTTTGGCCATCCATGATCATGGTTCTGTGAGAGATGCTTCTGTCTGGTTGTCAATTCAGGTCCATGTCTGATGAAGGCCCTTCTTGAATTTTCCTTAGTCTCATTGCCTTTCGTGAATCAGATCTTTACAGTTTTCACCTTGTTTTTGTTCTTCAAGATGGTAACTGTGGTGGAATGGGACATGCCTGACAGGCAAGCAGTAACCATCACTGATTTTTCCACCTTTGTAGTCTGTAATCACTTGTTTCCAATCACTCATGTGGCCTCTTATTGGTAATAGTGAATTTTGTATGTTCAGGGGCCATGATGAACCAAACAAGAGACTGTCTCATTTTCTCTTGTGCTTGATTTAATCATAAGACATGGTAACCTATGAGGCTGCTGCTGGCATAACACAGCATACTGTTTTACAGCAAACTTACAAGTAGAAACTGAGTACACTCTAAAATAATCATAAAGAGTATATATAGTAAATACATAAACCAGTAACAGTCGTTTATCATCAAGTATTAGGAACTGTATAATTGTATGTGCTATGCTTTTATATGATCGGCAGGGCAGTAGGTTTGTTGACACCAGCATCACCACAAAGGTGAGTAATGTGTTGCACTAAGACATGATGGCTACAACTCACCAGGCAATAGGAATTTTCAGCTCCATCATAATCTTACGGGACCACCATCATCTATGAGGTCTGTCATTGGCCAAAAACATCATTATGTGCCACGTGACCGTACTAGGTCATGAGGAATATTTTCGAGGATACTTCGACATTTTCTTATCCTTTGGATGTAAAACCATAGTCCCAGATTATTCGTTTGCATTGAGCAAATGACTGCAGAGGACCTGGAGTGCATTCTTCCTATACATTAGTCCCTGCTTACCTGCAGGGGATGTGTTTCAAGGTCCCCAGTGGATACCTGAAGCCGCAGATAATACCAAACTTTCATACTTTCTCTTAAAGGAAGCACTTTATGGCTTTTCTTTGGCACACCCAAATTGCCAGCATCCCTACTCTTGTGCTTTGGGGCCATTGTTAAGTAAAATAACATAAGTTGAACATAAGGACTGCGATACCGTGACAGTCATAACTGAGATGGCTATTAAGTGATTCACAGGCGGTAGCGTATACAGTGTGGATACACTGGGCGAAGGGGTGATGCATGTCCTGCACTAGACAGCACGAGATTTCATCACACTACACAGAACGACACACAATTTAAAATTTGTGAATTATTTCTGTCTGGAATTTCCCATTTAATATTCTCAGACTGGTTCACCGCAGGTTGAAACCATGGAAAGCAAAACTGCAGGTTTCAAGTTGGAAGCAAAATGGGTGGAATTGGTCAATATACTGGCCAATATCATCAAGCCATGATAGAGTGATACACATTGCTCTGCTAGGAAACCAAACCATCATGAGGACATCCTGGAGTCCCCCAATGAGGGTACGCACACCTTTGGACAATGTCAAAGCTACATTAATGAATTTCTATCTCCCTTTTCCTAGACTTCATAGTGACTCACTCTCTTTTGTAAATAGAGCCTATCTTCAGTTCGACAATCTAATTGGTTAGATATAAGAGTTCTTAGTTACCACTTTGATACTTGTCAGATACTGCTGTGTCTTGTCAATCATCTAGTTGCAAGTGCTAGGTGTGTACATGGCAGAATTAGGTAACTCAATTTCGAATTTTAGATGTTACCTAATTCAGCTTTGTATGTGTCCATCCCAATCATGGCTAATTTGGGTGTGTGTGGGGAGGAGATTGTCTTACCTTTAAAGGTAGAAAAGCATGCAATTTACTTATTGACATGGTTACTAATAATATCCCCAGAAAACTTGAAATGACATGGGATATTCATTAGCCTAAACTAACATTCTGTAGAGAAAAAGGTCTTCACATTGGAAGTCAAGAATATTTGTATTTTTTTTTGGAAAGATCCCACAAAATACATAATAACCACTGATAAGGTATATATGAGCAGATGGATTTCTGATTGGTGATGGGATTTTGTTTCTATGTATCACCCCTCGTCCCAAGTAAAATAGTGTAGTACTTGGAATATTTTGCACTCATGTTAAAATTGCCAAGTATATGTGCCAGCCTGACATCCAAAAGTACTTTATCAGTCCCCGAACGTTAATATTTCCCAAACTATTGAAATCAGTCTAAGACATTTTGACCATTTTTCTAAGTAACAGCATAAAAAGTTATAATGTAAAATGAGTCTGATGCTAAACTGTATGCTACACCCATCTTTTCTACTTTTAAACTTAATTGTTGAATAGATTTAATTTTTTAAATAATCACATAAATGTTGGTGACTATTATTCACAATACCAATTGTGATGCACTGATAACTGGTGGCACTGTAATTATTATGGCCAACAATGAAAATTTGGAATGAAATGCCTGAGGAATGGAGCTCATGGTCACTAGGAAGAGACAGCAGTTGTAAGTGCCTGCGTAGAGAGCAGTGATTCTTAAGACAGGGGGCCTGTGTTGTTGGAAAATCATAGGATCTTTTTTTTAACAGTGAAAGAAATGACTGCTTTTGAATCAATACTTGTAAATGCTAAATTGACCATGTGCTACATGTTTACTTATCAAGTGAACCCTTTATGTGCACTATCTCATTTAATTCTTATAACCACCCTATGAGGTTGGTCCTGTAATATATTCCCATTTTATAGATAAACTAAAGCTTCAACAAGTGTACTGACTTGCCCAAAATCACACAGTAAGTGGTAGTGAAGCTAGGATTTGAATCCAGACTTACAGACTTTACAATTCATGTTCTTAAGCTTTGGGTAAACTGCCTGTTATCTACTGTAGAAGTAAAGTTCCATAAAATTTCACGCACTTGGGGTAACTTCAGCCCAGGGGGTGGGAAGTGGAATGGACTCAGAACACAATAGCAAGCCAAAACATAAAAAATACTTCTCTGTTGTAATGTTTTTGGGCAGTCAAAAAACTAAGGGAAAGTGAAAATCATTCTTTAGAAGAAAAAGGAGATCTTTAACTAGGTTGACCTCTTCTGATTTAGATTTTCCTTCCTTCTGAAATGCCTAGACTGCCTAGAAATATCAAACATTTCCTTTAGCAACACTGTGATCATTTTTCTGAGTTTGTTCTTATTCCCATTCTAGGCGCTCTTGGAATTGTAAATGAACTTAACCAAAACCTTTTAATTATCATAAGAGTTTTTATAAAAACTTGTGGAATTAAACTTCTGACCCTGTATTGCTCTTCTGTGCCAATTAGAAAGGTTTGTATGCTGTATACATTACCTTTTCTCAATAGTTATTAAGAAATATGTTAGATAAAATGCCAATTGCTGTTGCTAAAGAAGAAATTTCCAATAAATTAGGTATGTTTTATTTAAGTAACATATACTGCTAGTGAGAGGCAAAGCCAAATCGAGAACAGGCTCTCTGACTCCAGAGTCTGGGCTATTTTTATTTTGTTTTAGTTTAGCTTTTATTTCTCTTGCTAATCTCTCTTTTTTTTTTTTTTTTTTTTTTTTTTAAGAGTTTATTGGAGAAGGGGAACAGGACTTTATCGGGGTAACAGTGTGTACTTCCAGGACTTTTTTTTTTTTTTCCAAGTCAAGTTGTTGTCCTTTCAATCTTAGGTGTGGAGGATGCCATTCAGCTTCAAGTTGTTGTCCATTCAGTCTTAGTTGTGGAGGGTGTAGCTCAGCTCCAGGTCCAGTTGCCATTGCTAGTTGCAGGGGGCGCTGCCCACCATCCCTTGCGGGAGTCGAGGAATTGAACTGGCCACCTTGTGGTTGAGAGCCCGCACTCCAACCAACAACTGAGCCATCCGGGAGGCAGCTCAGCTCAAGGTGCCATGTTCAATCTTAGTTGCATGGGGCGCTGCCCACCATCCCTTGCGGGACTCGAGGAATCGAACTGGCAACCTTGTGGTTGAGACCCCACTGGCCCATGTGGGAATCGAACCGGCAGCCTTCAGAGTTAGGAGCATGGAGCTCTAACCGCCTGAGCCACCAGGCCGGCCCCCTTGCTAATCTTTTTTGCTGAAAAAATTCAACAGACAAGAATTCCTTGTATTTTCTTTACCAATTATATTAATGGATAATAACTTAAAAGACAGCACTTTTTTTTTGTCATTTAAATTTAGCTTTCATCTGGTCCCAGATAGAGATGACTGACGTGACATCATATTCATGGTGGTGTAAGTTATTCCTCTTTTCTCTCTCCTTTAATGACAAGTAACTTGACATCCATAGAGGCACCAAATGAAAGTGTCTTTGCACGTTACACCAACGGACACACCAGTCCACCTCTACACCCTCAACTAAACAAACAGATCCTCAGTAAGGGCTACAGATCCAAGGGATTTGGAGAACCTGTGCCACAGTCATTCATCATGAGGCGGGGAAAAGAGCCTGGAGAGTGCAAAACTGAGCAGATACCCATGAGGGAGAGGATTTATGGCAGCCCAACCTGCCAGAGGGAAGATTTCAGCGTGCCATCAGAGTGGGATAGAGATGAGTTTGGATGTAGAGGAGAGAGAGGAATTCACCAAGGTGGGCCCTCTCCCTAGGGTAACACTGCAAGGCGCTGGGCTTCTGACTCTGGCAGTGGCAACCTCTATGGCAGATGAGGTGGGAAGTGGTGACCTCTCCCATGGAGGAGGTGAAAAGCAAAAGTGGTGAGAGAATGCAGGGTTACCACAGTAGTGTAGGTTTCACAACAAACCATTTCTCTCCTGAAGCACCAAATTTCTGAAGTGGGACCTCGATGACTGGAAGGAGCAAAGAGAAAGGAAAGTAAGCAGATAAGAATATCAAAGGTCATTAGAGAAATGCATTTCCTCATGTCTGCTTCAGGACTTGAGCAAGAAGTTTACTCACAAACCTCTGGGAGTACCACTCGAGGATCCCCTCAACAACATGTGGGCACCCCCAATGCCCCAAGTGCCAAACCTACACCTCCCCCTACTCGTCTGCCAGCTCCTTGTGTGCACTCCTGAGTGCATCCCATGAGCCAGCTCCCAGTGGATGTTCAGATAATAGGCCAAGCTCTAGGGCAAGTGAGAAACCACAAACTTGAGCTATGGTGCCACAGTCTGGAATACAAAAGAAAGGTTTTTTTATAGCCAGCCTGTTGAATTGTAAGAATCAAAGAGGACATGGGTGGGGGGTGGGGGGTGGGAGATGAGGGTAAGGGGGATCGAATATATGGTGATGGAAGGAACACAGACTCTGGGTGATGAACACACAATGGGATTTATAGATGATGTAATACAGAATTGTACACCTGAAATCTATGTAATTTTACTAACAATTGTCACCCCAATAAATTTAATAAAATAAAATTAAAAAAAAAAAAGAATCAAGAGGACATAAAACCTTAGTTAAGAAGGTGTCTGCTACTTCAAATGCGAAAACAGAAATGCATACCTACAAACACTGAATAATCAAGGAAATATGGTATCAAAAAAGAAAATAATTCTACAGCAACTGAACGCAAAGGCACAGAATACTGTGATCTAACTGATGAAGAAGTCAAAATAGCTTTTGTGAAGAAATTTAATGAGCTTCAAGAAAACTCAGAAAGACAATTCAATGAACGTGGGCATAAAATTAATGAATAAAAGCAGTCTTTACCAGAGATTATAAAAAAGAACCAAACAGAAATTCTGGAGCTGATGAATTAAATGAGATGAAGCATGCCATAGAAACATTGGTAACAAGGTGCACCACATGGAAGAAAGAATAAGTGACTTAAAGAATATGAATATAGCAATTAAATTATTTTTAGGAGAACTAAGGTCTAAAGTAAGTGAAGTAACCCTATGAGAACTATCAGATTCAATCAGAAAGACAAATATAAGAATAATTGGTGTACCAGAAGAAGAGCGGGAGAAGAGGGTAGAGAGATTATTTAAAGAAATAATAGCTGAGAACTTCCCCAAACTGGGGAAGGACTTGAACATACACATCTATGAAGCTAATAGAACACCCTATTATTTCAATACAAAAAGACCTTCTCCAAGAAATATAACGAAACTGTCAAAAATCAAAGATGAAGAATCTTAAAGGCAGCCAGGAAGGACAAAAAAAATAACCTACAAAGGAATTCCCATTAGTCTAGCAGTGGGTTTTTCAGCAGACACTCTGCAGAGTAGAGAGAGTAGGAGATAGCAGAATGACAGATTCAAAGTTCTGAAAGATAAAAGAATAACAGTCAAAAATACTTTATCAGGCAAAGTTATCCTTCAGATATAAGAATAAAAAGCTTTCCCAGACAAAAGCTGGGGGAGTTCACCACCACCAGACCTGCCTTGCAAAAAATGCCGAAAGAAGTTCTTTAAGCTGAATGAAAATGTTAATCAAGACATGAAAACATATGAAAGTATAAAATACTCTGGTAAAGGTAAGAAAAAAAGTCAAAATTAGAAAACTGTAACTCTATAGTAGAATGGTGGGTTAACCAGTTAACTATAGTATAAATGTTAAAGGAAGAGTGTTAAAAAACAACAACACTATAGTTATGTATTTAACAAACACACAGCACAAAAAGTGGTAAATTGTGACATCAGAAATACAAAAGGGGAGGAATAAAAGGGTGAAGACTTTATAGGTGAATGAAGATAAGTTGCTACCAGCATAAAATGGACTGTTTTATCTATGAGATGCTTTAGGTAAGTCTCATGGTAACCACAAAGCAAAAATCTATAGTAAGTGTGTGAAATAAAACAAAGGGGGAGGGGTGGGGAGACAGAACATGGCACCATGAAAAACCATCAATTTACAAAGGTAGGCAGAAACAGAGGAAAAAAGAAATGATGGAGATACAAAACAATGAGAAGTCAAACAACGAGATGGCAATAGTTAAGTCCTAACATATCAATAATTTCTATCAATGAATTAAATTTATCAATCAAAAGGCACAAGTGGCTTGATGGATTAAAAAAAACAAGACCCAAATATGTGCTGTTTGAAGGAGGCCTATCTCAATTCTGAAGATACACATAGGCTCAAACTGAAGGTTTCCATGCAAGTGGAAACCAAAACAAAGCAGGGTAAACATAGTTATATCAGATAAAATAGACCTCAAGGCAAAAAAAGATAATGAGACAAAGAAGGTTATTATATAATGATAAAAGGTTTGCTCCATCAAGAAGATATAACAATCATAAATATATATGTACCCAACATTGGAGCCCTAAATATATTAAGCAAATACTAACAAATCTGAAGGGAGAAATAGACAACAACATAATAATTGTAAGGGACTTCAATACCTGATTGTCAGCAAATGATAGATCATTAAAAAAAAAAAAAAAAGAAATGTTGGAATTGAATCATACTTTAGACCAAATGAAGTTAATAGACATAAAGAACATTCCATCCCAAAGCAGCAGAATACACGTTCTTCTCAAGTGCACACAGAATCTTCTTCAGAATAGATCCTATGATAGGACACAAAACAAAGCTTAGCAATTTTAAAAATAATGAAATCACATTAACTATCTTTTGTGACCAAAATGGAATGAAACTAGAAGTCCAAAAGAGAAAAGCTGGAAAATCAACAAATATGTGTAAACTAAATAACACACTTCTGAACAACCAATTGTTCAAAGAAAACATCAAAAGGGAAATAAAAAATTTTCTCAAAACAAATGAAATTGGAAATACAACATATCTATTTCTATGGGATTATGCAACAGTTCTCAGAGAAAAGTTTAAAGTAGTAAATACATATATTGAGAAATGAGAAAGATCTCCAATAAACAACCTAACTTTACACCTCAAGGAATTAGAAAAAGAAGAACAAGTTAAGCCCAAAGTTAGCAGAAGGAAGGAAATATCAGAGCAAAAATAAATAAAATAGAGACCACAGAAACAATGGAAAAGATCAACAAAACTGAGCTAGTTTTTCAAAAAGATAAATAAAATTGACAAACAATTAACTAGACTAAGAATAAAAGAGATAAGAAATAAAATTAGAAATGAAAGAGGCGATAGTACAACTGAAACTACAGAAATACATAGCATCATAAGAGACTACTATGAACAATTATATACCAACAAATTAGATAATCTAGAAGAAATGGATAAATTCCTAAAAGCACAAAATTTACCAAAACTAAATCAAGAAGAAACAGAAAATCTAAACAAACCAATAACGAGTAAAGAGATTAAATGCATAATAAAAACTTCCAGATACAGGAAACCTCAGGACGAGAAATCTTACCTGGTGAATTCTACCAAACGTTTCAAGAAGAATTAATGCCAATATTTTTTAAACTCTTCCAAAACATTGAAGAGGACAGAACATTTCCACATTCATTCTATGAAGCCCGCATTACCCTGATACCAAAACCAGATATGGGCAATGTAAGAAAACTATAGCTCCATATCCCTGATAAGGGTAGATGCAAAAATTCTCAGCAAAATAATAGCAAACCAAACTCAAGAACACAAAGGATTACACAACACGAGCAAGTGAGATTTATCACTAGGATGCAAGAATGGTTCAACATACCCAGATCAATAAGTATAATACATCATATTAATAGAATGAAAGATACAAATCACATGGTCATCACAATAGATTCAGGAAAGTACTTGACAAAATATGATAAAACCTTCAACAGATTGAGTATTTGTCGTGTCCAGTGCAACACAGGCAGTGAACGAACGAGAAGGGGCGGCGAAGGGCTAAGAAAGAAACAGAAATCAAGAAAGTTATGAAACAGGGGGCCAAAGATCTCACAGCCTCAAAGCACTGAGAGCCCGAATGGGGCTGCCTTGTGGCTTTTATTGATGCACACACAAGAAAGTAACATTGTTTTCTCCACAGTCTGTGAATTTCACACATTATACCAAGAAACTGATTCGGACTAATTACCTTTGCCTGCAAGCAGCAAACTGTCAGTTTCAGGATGTACCTCCCTAAGGGACAAAACCTTTATGCTGAAACTTGCTGATATGAATAGATGGAAAACTGTTATCACATCATTGAATCTCTTCCCAAGCAGGTTGTGGGAAGGAATGCAGCCACAAAGGCAGAAGCTCTCCTTAGCCAGGGGAAGGTGGGGGTCTATGCCCACCTCTATCAACCCGGTGGGTTCTCCTGTTGGTCCCCACACGGCTGCACCTGGTTTGGGTTGTTCCCCCCCGCCCCCGGTGGGGAATCTTACCCGTCATTGGCTGACCAGCCATCCCCTGGGGCCTAACAGGGAGACATAAGGTGTAAGCACAAAGGTGAAGCAAAGTCCCTGAAAGCATTAGTCTCACAGATGCTCCTTTCTTTAGGGGTAGGTACGAGGGGACAGACGGGTAGGCTGCTACCTGGCAACAAGTATTGAAGGAATATACCTCAACGTAATAAAGGCCATATATGACAAGGCCACAGCTAACTTCATACTCAGTGGTGAAAAATTGAAAGCTTTTTCTTTAAGATCAGAAACGATAAAGCTGCAGATATAAAATTAACCAACAAAAATCAGTTGTATTTCTATAGACTAATGATGAAACATCTGAAAACAAATAAAACTATCACATTCACAATAGAAGCAAAAACAATAAAATACCTGGTACTAAATTTAATCAAGGAAGTGAAAGACTTTACAACAGAAACTAAAAGACTTCTTTTTTTCAATAAAGATTTTATTGGGGTGGGAACAGGACTTTATTGGGGAACAGTGTATTTTTCCCAGGACCCATCAGCTCCAAGTCAACTTGTTATCCTTTCAGTCTTAGTTGTGGAGGGTGCAGCTCAGCTCCAAGTCCAGTTGCCCTTGTTCAATCTTAGTTGCAGGGAACACAGCCCACCATCCCTTGCAGGGAGTCAAAGCAGCAACCTTGTGGTTGAGAGCATGCTCTCCAACAACCTGAGCCATCCAGCTGCCGGGAACTCAGTGGCAGCTCATTGTCTTCATTCTAGTTGTGGAGGGCGTAGCTCGTTGGCCCATGTGGGAATTGAACTGGCAACCCTGTTGCCCAGAGCTCGCGCTCTAACCAACTGAGCCACCAGTCTGCCCAACTATAAGACTTTTTTTGAAAGAAATCAAAGAAGACACAAATAGAAAGACATCTTGTGTTCATGGATTGGAAGAATTAATTATTAAAATGTTAATACTACCCAAAGCCATCCATAGATTCAACTTAATCCCTATCAAAACTTCATTTGGCATTCTTCATTGAAATAGAAAAAAAAAATTCTAAACTGTGTATGGAACCACAAAAGACTGAAGAGCCAAAGTAATCTTGAGAAACAAAAATAAATCGGAGGTGTCACACTTCCTGATTTCAAACTACAACTGACTCTTAAACAACACAGGGGTTAGAGGTTATTATTATTTAAATAATAAAAAATCCATGTGTAATTTAAGTCTACCCTCTGCATATGCAAATTTCCAACTGTGAATCAAAAATACAGTTCACTTTTAAAATGCAGGAATATAAGTGGACCCTTGTAATTCAAACCCACATTGTTCAAGGGTCAACTGTATACTATAAAGCTGTAGTATGGTCTAAAACAGCATGGTCTTCGCATAAAAATAGGCACATAGATCAATAGAACAGAATAGAGAGCCCAGAATTAAATCCCCACAATCAACTAATATTTAACAAGAGAGCCCCAAAACACCCAATGGAGAAAGACTAATCTCTTCAACAAATGGTGCTGGGAAAACTGGATAAATACATGTAGAAAAATGAAATTGGGCCTCTATCTTACATCGTACACAAAAATTAATTCAAAATCATTCAGAGACGTAGATATTAAGACCTATTACCATAAAACTCCTAGAAGAAAACATAGAGAAGACCTTCTTAACAATGGTCTTGGCAATGATTTTTTGGATGTGACATTAAAAACACAAACAACAAAAGCTGAGATCAACAAATAGAACTACATCAAACTTAAACCTTCTCTATAGAAAGAGAAACAATCAACAAAAAGAAAGGGTAACATATATTGAATAAGGGATTAATATCAAAATATATAAAGAACTCATATAATTCAATAACTGAAAAAGCAATCCAATTAAAAAATAGGCAGAGGAGAAAAATAGTCATTTCTCCAAAGAGGACATCTAAGTAGCCAACAAGTATATGAACAGATGCTCAACATCACTATTCTTCAGAGAAATGCAAATCAAAACCACAATGAGACATCACTATGCTCTTTTTAGAATGTCTATTATCAAATAGACAAGAGGTAACAAGTGTCGGTGAGCATGTGGAGAAAGGGAACCCTTGTACACTGTTGGTGGGAATGAAATTGGTTAAACAACTATGGGAAACAATATGGAGGTTCCTCAAAAAATTAAAAATATATTTACCATATGATCCAGCAATTCTATTTCTGGGTATATACACAAAGGAAATGAAAACAAGATATCTAAAAGATATATGCACTCCCATGTTTATTGCAGCATTATTCATAATAGCAAAGATATGGAAGCAACGTAAGTGCCCACCAACAGATAAATGGATAAATGTGATTATACACACACACAATGGAATTATTATTTAGCCATGAGAAAGAAGAACATTCTGCCATTTTGTGACAACATGGATAGACCTTGAGGATGTTATGCTAAGTGAGATAAGTTAGAGAAAGATAAACACTGGGTGATAGCATTTATATGTGTAATTTACAAAAGCCAAACTTGTGGGGTTCAGGTTTAAGATGATGTAGGAAGATCCTGAATTCACCTCCTGCCATGGGCACACCTATCTACATCTACATATGGAACAATTTCCTCTGAAAAAAACAAAAACTAGCTGAGTGACTCCTATACATTGGGCAAATGAAAAACAAAGCAAAACAAAACCAAAACCACCCCATTTCAAAGCAGGTAGCAGGCTGAGACACAATTTCACTACACGAGGTCTGACAATTAAGTTCGCGAACTCATCCTTGATAAAGTGCTACATACCTCATTGCCGAATATCACTATGGTCACCTTCGAAGTACTCCCCTTGGGAAGCTATGCACTGACTCCAGTGCCTAGTCCACCCTTCAAAGCAATTTTGGAACTCTTTCTCTGGAATGGCCATCAGAGCTGTCATCATATTACCCTTGATGTTCTGAATGTCATCAAAATGTCTTCCTTTCGATATTTCCTTTATCTTTGGGTAAAGAAAGAAGTCATTGGGGGCCAGATCAGGTGAGTAGGGAGGGTGTTCCAATACAGTTATTTGGCTAAAACCTCCCTCACAAACAGTGCTGTGTGAGCTGGTGCATTGTCGTGATGCAAGGGCCATGAATTGTTGGAGAAAAGTTCAGGTTGTCTAACTTTTCCATGCAGCCTTTTCAGCACTTCGAAATAGTAAACTCGGTTAACTGTTTGTCCAGTTGGTACAAATTCATAATGAATAATCCCTCTGATACAAAAAAAAGTTAGCAACATTGCTTCAACAAGTTTGCAAACTTAATTGTCAGATTCGTAAACCCCACACCTGATGCTGAATCAGGAGGCAATTCAAAATTCAGAACTTCTCCTTAAGGAGTGAACAGTTTGAACCTCACATCAGGCACCTTCACCTGAGAAATGAGCCCCCCACCATCTAGCTTTGACAACCAATGTGGCTTGCATCCACAATAACCACAAGGATATAGTGAACTGAAAATGATTTCTAAAGGTTTCATGTGTTTGGACTCACCCAACCCAGGGACCAGCACAGAGGCACCTGACCAAGAGGCACCCAGACTTCCTGTGAAAAAAGGCTTATTTGCATAACTTGAAGCATTAGCCTACGGGGCAGGCATTTAATACACATCTAGGGGCCTGCTGGGGTACTCTTCAGAGACGGAGGCTGGTGGGCGCCATCTTTGCACTCTCCCTCTGCCTCACTCCAGCTTGTTGGTATCTCTGGGAAAGAAGCTTATACTCTCCTCTAATGCTTCAATTTTTGTGGCTTCTACACAGAATGTGTGGCTGTGGTGGCCAGTGGGTTTATGCTCAGGGGTTCCACAGGACTGTAAACAGTAGAGAAAGTGTTCTTAAAAGCCTACCATCCCCTGGGCACAACAAGAGAGGCAACAGACCAAGGCATCCAGCCTGTCGTGCGGGAGACCCTGCTCGCTGCGCCATTTGTCGTGCGGGAGACCCTGCTCGCTCCGCCATTTGTCGGGCGCGGCGCCCTGCGGGGTCTCTGGTCCCGCTCCCCACATAAGAACGCAGGATATGGTAAGGCCAAAAAGGAACACCCACGGAGCCATAGGTAGGGGAGTCATACCACTATGGTCTCACTGGAGGCTGGGCCCACCGGACGCATGACCTGCCGTCCGCCTTTCCGCCAACCGACCGACGACTCTCCTCCACTCTCTCGACTCTGTTCCTCTTTCTCGGCTCTCCTCTTCCGCTCTCTTCAGCTCTCTTCAGCTCTGCTCGGCTCTTCTCAGCTCCTGGCAATCCTCGGCAATCCTTCATAGCCACAGCAGTTATACCGGCGGCCAATCGGCTAACCGGCCACAGCCGACGGCCAATCACCACCCGAGCCAGCACCCTTCCACGTGAGGCCGAGAGCCTGTAAACTACTCTCTTGGGCTCTGTCCCCACACCCCACCCCTACAGGGTCCTGCCTCACAATCTACGCGACAAGCATCTTCCGCAAGGGTCCCTGTGTCATATTAGCTTATTGACACCTACGGACGAAAAGAAACAATAGTCTTAGGAACCAACAATGGCAAATCCCTTCCATCTGGGAGGATACATGCTAGCTTTTTGTCCTGGGAAAGGAGGGTCGCTGCCACTGGCACCTTTCCCAGTTTGTGGTACCAGAACTTTATGGCAGTACTTGGGGTCCCTTGCATAGTTTCAACATGTAACAGAACAGGGGACCCCATAATAGGCCATAGTGAGAGCACATAGGTTCCCCGCAAAATCATCCCGGTATCGGGACCTCTGTATACTACAGTCACTTGCGGTGGCCACTCAGCCACCACCCCTGGCGTCACTTGCAAATCATGAGTCAAACCAGCCCCCCATGGGGCTATCAGACCCAACCACGGACAGTGGGGGCTTTTGACCTGCCAGGGCCAAGTCCATTGCTGCCGTTCCCCTGCTTTCAAGCATGTGGGTGCTGGCAGCAAAATGTTCCCATTCCTGCCGTAGCCTGGCTTTAACAGAGTTTCACTTGTGGTAACTTGTAATTGAATGGTAGCGGCCGTTCAATGTAGCAGAGCTTCTACTGGTGCGGGCTCTCCCTTCTGTGGTCTCTCATTCAGGACTCTCAGGACGTCCCATAGACGCGAGGCCCAGTCACGCATTGTGGGAGGGTGTTTTGACACCCGGAGACCTTGCTTCAAAAGGCCATTATAGTGTTCAATCATTCCAGCTGCTTGTGGATTGTATGGGGTGTGAAACAACCATTGCATGTCCATCCTGGCAGCCCAGCGCTGCACTGTCACCACGCGCCAGGGCTGTGGCAACACTTGAGGAGGGTGGTGAGCATGCCCGTGTGTCACTGCTTTCACCACCCAGATCCAGAGACGGAACTCTCCTACCGACGTCTGTAAGCTGAGGCCATGTAGCACGTCCACCCCTAGAATATACTCCGGAATGGGGGAGACATAAACCTTGTAGGTACGAGGGGGAAGCCTTCCTATACCCAGTGGTGAGGAAACGGCTTTCATAGTCACAGTTTTCCCCCCGTAGCCATCAATGCAGATTGCTGGTCCAGGGAACAGTTCTGGGTTCCCATAAATGAGACTGCAGTCGGCGCCAATGTCAACTAGAGCCAAAACCCTCTGTACATTCGAAGGGGACCAATGTATGGACAGTTCCACGTGGGGCCTCCGGTCCCTGCTCGTCCCCTCTGACCGGGTACCTTGGCCCCACCCCTAATCAAGCTGAAAGGAGTTGGCCTCAAGTGGCTGCATGAAGTCCTGGAGGGACACAGGTCGCGCTTTCCCAGGCTCCTCCTTTATGCTTCTCCGGAATTGTTGTTCCAGACGCAACTGTTTCCAAAGTTCCAGCAGGAGTGCATTGGGTTGTTGGTCTATTTTCTTCCTATCGACCCCTCCTGCCATGAGATCACGCCACATCTGTGCGCGTGTTACTCTCTGAGGCCCACGACCTCGCCCCTTTACCTTTGGTTTGGGCTTCCAGGTCTCAACTGTGCGGACCTCCTGTCTTAACTTCCTTCGCCTCCGGCTTTCAACATCCCCTAGGGTGGCCATGGCAGTTGTAACTTCATGGATCCGTCGCCCTACATACGGTGTAAGAATAGCAACCAAGGATCCAAAAGCACTCGCAGGTGCAGTATCCAAAACCAGATCTCTCATGCTGGCAGTAAAAAGCTCGTCATCTGGGCCCTGCATGTTGAGGTTAAAAATAGCATGTCTCATACCCATTTCACGGATTATCTGCGTAAGTTCTGTATATGACTGCCATTGACTCACAGTGTCTGGCAGCTCGCCAGCCTGTCCCCATACTGTGCGTACCACAGCAGTGAGCCACGCCATTAGAGAATGGTTGCTCTGGTTGTTGGCCAACCTATGGCAGTTTTGTAACCTTTGTCACAGGGACAGATGCACTGTCACGAAGGCTAGCTTTTCCATCTCTCCTGGGGAGTAGAGAATGCTGTCTGCTCCCTCATCCCATAAACGTAATAGCCAAGCCGAGACTGGCTCTCCAGGGCGCTGTCTGTACCACCTCCCCAGCTCCTGCAACTCAGTGGGAGTGTAAGGGGTGTAGGTTGTGAACTCAGTCACAGCTGGGTTGCCGGCAGCAACGCCCCCGGGGCCCAAAGGTTGCTCACGTTTTACCCTTTGCTTTAAGATTGGCTGAGCTTGGGGGTTGGGAGCTACATTGTCTCCACTTGCTTCCTCCGCCTCTGCCTCAGACTCTCCACCTTGGGGCCCCTGTTCTAACAGGCGGACCGGGCTTCCAGCGCTTCCAACCGGGACACCTGGTTCGGCACCCGGGCCATTTCATTAAGCCCATTTTCCGTGTTGAGACTCAAGGCCGTGAGGAACATCCAGCCCCTGCGGCCGGCTGTAGCCTTCTCCTCCTCCAGCAACTGCTCAGCCAGAGCCTGCAGGGCCCTCTCCACACTGGCCGGAGAGCCGTCCATGTCCTCCCACCCCTCCTTGGGGGTCCAACTCCTGAGAACAGTGGCCACCAAACACCATATACTGTGTGGGGGCCACACATCCTCCTGCCCAGTGTCAGACGCCATTCCTACCTGGTCAGAATCTTGCTCACCGTGCCAGGTGTCTGAGTGGGTGGAGGCCTCCTTGTAAGATGTCCACCACCCTCGGAGCTTAAGGCCGCAGCAGATCACCAAAATGAAGGCAATGCCGTCCATGGCCAAGAGGGTGATGTGCCAGCTGGAGGCTTGAGTCTCCCAGGCAGACCACACCTCCCCTTCCCGGTGTCGCTCCTCATGGGCGTTCGGAAGCTGGGCTCTCACACGCACAAACTGCTCCACCATGCTTCGGTAGGTTTTGGCGGGCACCGTACCCTGCTTGCTGCGCCATTTGTCGTGCGGGAGACCCTGCTCGCTGCGCCATTTGTCGTGCGTGGCGGCCTGCGGGGTCTCTGGTCCCACTCCCCACATAACGCAGGACATGGTGAGACCAAAAAGGAGCACCCACGGAGCCATAGGTAGGGGAGTCATACCACTATGGTCTCACTGGAGGCTGGGCCCACCGGACGCATGACCTGCCGTCCGCCTTTCCGCCAACCGACCGACGACTCTCCTCCACTCTCCTCGACTCTGTTCCTCTCCTCCCTTCCGCTCTCCTCTTCTGCTCTCCTCGGCCCTGCTCGGCTCTCTTCGGCTCTGCTCGGCTCCTCGGCAATCCTCGGCAATCCTTCGTAGCCACAGCAGTTATACCTGCGGCCAATCGGCTAACCGGCCACAGCCGATGGCCAATCAGCCACAGCCGGCGGCCATTCACCACCCGAGCCAGCACCCTTCCACGTGAGGCCGAGAGCCTGTAAACTATTCTCTGGGGCTCTGTCCCCACACAGCCTTACTGTGAAAAAGACCTATTAGCTTATCTTCCTAGCTACAGTCTGAGGAGCAGGCTTCTAATTAAACACACATGTAAGGGTCTGCTGTAATTCTCTCCAGCCCCGAAAGGCAGGCACTGTCTTTGCACTCTTCCTCTGCTGCTCTCTAGAGTGCCAGTATTTCCCAGAGAAGAGCTTGTACATGTGTCTGGTGCCCTGGTTTTGTGACTGCCACCCAGGGGATGCCACTTGATCACCGAGATCTGGTGGCCAGTGGGGCTTGCATTCCCAGTCCCATGGGACTGGAATAAATGACAAGACATTTCTTAGCCAGCTACCACTCCTGGGGCACTGTGCAGACAGCAGAATAAAATACACCCCTATGCTTTCTGTGAAGAAGGCCTGTTTGCTTGTTCTGGAGCTTCACCCTGGGAGGCAGGCTGCTGATTTGGCACACAGCTAGACGCCTCCTGCAGTGCACTGCAGGGACGGAGGCCCGTGGTGGTGATCTTTCCACTTTCCCTCCTCCATTTTCCCTCCATCTTGCTCCAAGTTGCTGGTATCTCCCAAAAAGGAGGTTGTACACTTGTTTGGCATCTCAATTTTTGTGACTGATGCCCAGAGGACACCTCTAGATCACATGGCTCTTTCTTATGTGGTTCTTGCTACTTGGGTCCTCTGTTAGTACTCAGTAATGCAATGCAACACTTAATATTGTTAAAGCCCGTTCTGATTGCTGGAGTCAGGGTGTGGAGGGGCATCAAACAACAAAACCTTAGACTATAACCCAGTTACGACATTTTAATCGAGATACAATTAACATACAACATTATATTAGTTTTAGGTATACAACATAATGATTCAATATTTGTATATATTGTGAAATGATCACCACAATAAGTCTAGTTAACCCATCACCACACAGGATTACAATTTTTTTTATTGTGATGAGAACTTTTAAGATCTACTCTCTTAGCAACTTTCAAATATATAATGCAGTATTATTCACTATAGTCATGGTGCTGTAGATTATATCCCTGGGACTTATGTGTAACTGGAAGTTTGTACCTTTTGACTATCTTCTCCCAGCATGTTTTTTTTTAAAGTGTCTTTATTGTTTTGTCCTTTCACTTACTTAAAAAAATAATAGTTCCTCTTAAATACCAATTCAGAATAAAGCAGAAAGTGAAAGCCCTTCATAACTAGATGCGGGAGGGATTGGGGATGGGGAGTTTTGGACTATGTAAAACTCAGAAATGTCTATTGCACCCTAGAAGAATAATGTTTACATGTTCAAACAAGAGATTTTGACATGGTCAAATCAAAACAATCATATCCATGTCCCCGCCTCCAAATCAAAACATGCTCTGCATGGATAGCTGCTGTACAGCTGAGCATGCTATTTTTTACATCAAATTTAACTTTTTACTTTGAAACAATCACAAAGTTACAGAAAAGGTGGAAATATCGTACAAATAATTTTTTTTTTCTAAACTGAGAGTAAGTTGCCAACCAGATGCCCCTCAATCTGAATATTTTAGTGTCTATTTCCTGTAAAAGACATCTCCTATAAGACCATAACATCACCACCCAAGTCATTGATACATGACTACCATCTAATCCTCAGACCCCATTTACGTTTCTCCGATTGTTTCAATAATATCCTTTCTAGCAAAAGACTGTAGTTTAAAAGCATGTTAGTTGTCATGCCTGCTTATCTCCTTCAATTTGGAGCAATTCTTCAGTCTGTTCTTGACTATCATGACCTGGGCACTTGTGAACATTACAGACCAGTTATTCTGTAGAATATTCCTCAGTTTGGATTTGTCTAATGATTCCTTATAATATTGAGATTGTATGTTTTTGGTGAAAATGTCGTAGAGTTGACGCATCTTTCTTCTCATCATCCTGTTAGGCAGCCCCTGGTTCTCGATTTATCCTATTACTGATGATGTTCGCTTTGAACACTTGATTAAGTTGGTATCTGGCACCACAAAGTTGCTATTTTTCCTTTGTAATTGATAAATATTTCATAGGGAGTTACTATGAAACTATGTAAATACCCAATTTCTCAACAAACATTCCGTTTACTCATTGATTTTTAAAATATCTGTATGGATTCATTGCTTTCTACTTTATTCACTGGGTTATAATCTGTTACTATCATTAATTAATTGTAGTGCTCAAATTGTCTGTGATGTGACTAATGGCAGTTCCTTCAAGCTGGCTTCTGTGTCCTTTTGACAAGTTCCCATTATTTTTTGAGCATTTTCTTGCTTTGGGGCACAAGTTGTTCCAGATTTCTTTCTCTTTCTTTCTTTCTTTCTTTCTTTCTTTCTTTCTTTCTTTCTTTCTTTCTTTCTTTCTTTCTTTTCTTCCTTTTCTTCCTTTTCTTCCTTTTCTTCCTTTCCTTCCTTTCCTTCCTTTCCTTCCTTTCCTTCCTTTCCTTCCTTTCCTTCCTTTCCTTCCTTTCCTTCCTTTCCTTCCTTTCCTTCCTTTCCTTCCTTTCCTTCCTTTCCTTCCTTTCCTTCCTTTCCTTCCTTTCCTTCCTTTCCTTCCTTTCCTTCCTTTCCTTCCTTTCCTTCCTTTCCTTCCTTTCCTTCCTTTCCTTCCTTTCCTTCCTTTCCTTCCTTTCCTTCCTTTCTTTCTTTCTTTCTTTCTTTCTTTCTTTCTTTCTTTCCTTCTTTCCTTCCTTCCAGTGGCTGTTTTCAATCTTAGTTGCAGGGGGGTGCAGCCCACCATCCCATGCGGGAATTGAACCAGCAACCTTGTTGTTGAGAGCTCACATTCTAATCAACTGAGCCATCTGGCCGCCCCTCTGGAAGCTTATTGTCTTCAATCTAGTTGTGGTGGAGGGCACACCTCACTGGCCCATGTAGAAATCGAACTGGCAACCCTGTTGTTCAGAACTTGCACTCTAACCAACTGAGCCATCTGGCCGCCCCTCCAAGTTTTCTTATATTTTTTCTGCTTCAGCCCTACAATCAGCCAGTTCTCCAAGGAGCCCTGGTTTCTTTTAGTGAAAAACAGCATTTAGAAGCCCAGAGTGACAGCATTTAGAAGCCCTGTCACATGAGTGATAGGTGTACTCATATATCTTTAGAAGGTTGATGCACCTAAGCTCTATCAGTGAAAAGAGCTAGGGAACATACTAAAGACCTACTGAATCAGAGTTTGCATTTTTAACAGAATCCCCAGGTGGCTCATATGCACATTAAAGTGTGAGAAGCACTGCCCACCTAGAGTAAATGACCTTAGTGTCTAAGCCAGTTGTTAGGGGACCAGCCATTACAACTGCATCTCAGCCATTAGAAAGGACACAAAAACACTCACCTCCCTGTTGAGTCAACTTCCTTTAATCCCAGAAGACTCTCACAACAATTCTGAGAACATCTCATTTCTTAGAACTTAGCCACATGGCTGCATGCAAAGGAGACAAGGAAATCTAGTCTCATTTGGGTCCTTTGCCACCTGGAATAAAACGTGTGTTCTGTTTCTAAGGATGAAAGGGAATGGTAGATATTGGTTAGGGTTCATGAGTCTCTGCCTCCTGCTCCTCTATGTCCTCTCAACATTCTGGGAAGTTGTTGGTACAAGCAGCCAGCACTAGGCACAGCTAACAATCACCCAAAGGTGGACAGCAGGGAGGACCGTGGTTAACTCAGAGTTGAAGCATAAAGGTAAACTCTTCCTTCCATATATACTCTTGTTACTATCATGCTTGCCCTCCCTACCTTCTGCCTGGCCCCAGTCTGGAGCTAGGGCCAAAATTCAGGGAGCGACAAGGTAGAATAAAGAGTGTGGAAGGCGCAGTAGCTCAGCTGGCAGACTCTAGAAAGGGCAGATTCTAGAAACAGACTTCCCAGATTCAAACCCCAGCACTATCACTTACCAGCTTTGGGCTTTCAGGAAGTTAACTTTCAGTAAATTAGCCCATTGCTTAAAGGGCTCATTAGGCCTCAATGCCTTTATTTTAAAACCAGGATGAGTATAGGGCTATCTCACAGCTTGTTGTGAAGATGTAATGGACACAACCCGTGAAAAGCTCTTGGAGCACCTGGCCCATAGCGAGCTCTCCATAAACAGTAGTTCTTATTACTGAGCAGAACCACAAAGAGCAAAGACACAGATTTCCTGGACACAGCTGCCAATCCTGACAGTGGGCTTGGGCCCAGAGATCTGTTTCACAAGAAGTACAGAAACCACCAATTTGGAAATGCTTCCGTTTACTTAATACTTTCAGGCCAACATTCCCACCAGTTTAGAGACATTGCAACTAGCTCCACTATTATTTAACACCCTTGTGACAAATACCTAGGATTTGTCTGTTTATTATTTTATGGCACAGTATCTTTTCTTTCCTTGAGTTTGGTTTCCCTTCCTAACTACTTGAACTATTTCCAACACATTTTTAAACAATATTTCAAAAAAGAAAAACAAACCGAAAAACCCAATGTGCTAGATATAGTGTTTGACTTTGCACACATCCTCCCCACGATAAAGCCTGCAGCCACCACTGTCCCTTTATAAGGACTTAGCAAACCCTGGCAAGGCCACATCCGTCACTAGATACACAAAAAGCGACACTATCATTTTCTTAGACAAACATCCTGGGCAATTTGGCTTCTTTTACTTTGTCATTAATACAACCGGTTTTGCTGAGTACCTTAGGGGACCTTGAAGGACCAGTTCTTGTTGTTTTTAACCTCCTCACTGGCTTATCATTTTGGTTTATAATTCTAACATACTTGCCAATGGTTCCCAGGTACCACTGAAGGAAATGTCTAAGGTAAACAAAGAGCATTTTTGCTTCTTAAGATCCAGGTCTCCCTGACATGATGGGAAAGATTTAAAGAATGCCAAGGAGCATGTGAGTGTGTGTGTGTTTGTGGGTGTTTATGCAAAAGTAGGACTAGATGTTCCCCGGCTGCCACAACATTGCTTTAGCTCCTTCTGCCACATCCCAGTTTGGCTGGAACTGTTGGAACTAATCTGTCTGCCCTTTTAACCTCTGATTTAAGCTGGGGCCAAAATGACACCGGGTTGGCCACCTCAGAGACCAGAGACGTGCATGAGAAGAGTAACAGTGCCCCCTACAGGTGTGTGCCTATGACAGTGAACTTGACAATCTCAGGGGCCTCCTGAGCAGCAGGAGCATGTTTCTTGGTATCTCCCCTGCTGGCATGTGCAAAGTGATGATTAGTGCTTATTGCCATCATCTCACGAAGGTCAGAGCCTGGACCCTTTGTGTTATCTCTGCAGTGGGCTGTGGGAGCTACAGCTGGGTCTGGTCTGTTCAGCTGAGTTTTCCATTTTTCTCTTCCTGGTAATAGTACCCCCTTCCCGTCAGGAAATTTCTCCCCCATTCCAGGTGAATCTAGTAGGTTTGATAAGCTACAGTGCTTGATCCTGCCTATAGGGGTGAAATTATGATCTAACCAGACCAACCTCAGTCCTGTATCCCTTTGGACATTGCTGAGTAAGCTAGAAAGCAGGAGCTCTTCCTTGATACCAACCTCACTTACCTGCCGTATCCGGCCGTCAAGTCCTGCCACTCAACCTCCTAGATTTCTTTTCTGTCCATTCCTCCTATCAACCTAATCCCAGCTGTTATCATCTCTCTCTTGAACAACTGGATAGCCTCCTAATGGATGTTCCCACGTTCATCTGGGCCACCTCCATCCAGTCTATTGCAGCTGGAGTCATTCTTTCAAATGACAAATATGATTGTGACACCCCACCCATTCCCCATTTCTATCCTGGCTTCTCATGGCCTTAGGATAAAGACAAAAGTCCTTAATGTGGCCCACAAGGTACTTCATGGACGGCTCCCTCCCCATGTCTCCTGTCTCACCTGCACTCCTCTCTGCAGGATATTTTCATTCTAGCTACTCCGGCTTCTTACAGCCCCAGGTCATAGTATTAATATGCTGCTTTGTACATATTTCTCTTTTCACCCTAACAGCCCTTGCCTTAGCTCTTCGCCTAGGTTACTCATCGTTTTGATTTTAGCTCAAATATCATTTATTTACGGAAGCTTTCCCTGACCTCCAAGGTCAAATCCTCTTGTGCGCTCTCATATCACCATCTATCACTTTCTCAACGCACTTGCCACAATCTTGCCGCAATTTTGCATTTGTTGGCCAATTGATTTATGTTTGTCTCCCACACAGATTACCGGCTTCATGAAGCTAAATATGGTGTCATTTTAATTGTAATATTTGTTGAATGACTGACAATGAATTAATTGGTCCAAGTGGTGGGCACCAAGCATAGGCTGGGCCAACTGGAGCCTTTCCTCAGAATTTCCCAAATCAAAGGTGGAAGAATACTGCCCTCTTTTCCTTTGGGCTTATGAGCCACCGGGAGGCAGGTTCTGGGTCATAGATGACAATCTTCCCTGCCTTATAGTGCTTACCTGTCTGCAAAATGAAACCTGGCAAGTGGAGAGGAAGGAGAGTCATGCTGGAGTGGCATCCCTCGTTCCATTCCCAGGCCCCTGAGCACGGGAGCCTCAGTTCTCCAAACCCCAAGTCATTCCCAGCTGTGAGAGCCAATAAATTCCCCCAGTTTACGTAAGCTGGTCTGAGTTGGGTTTTTTTGTCACCTGCAACAGAAAGACCCTTGGCTAAATCAAGTTAACCCCATGAGTGAGTCAAGAGATCTAGGACCCTCAGAGAGACATTGAGTTAGGACTTTAAAAAACAATCAGCCTAAAGGCAAGTTAAGGTTGTATTTGACACAGCAAATTTTGCCTACTACAATTAGACCACACATGTGCCCATTGCCATCTGCTATAGGGAAGGTGGCCCTAACCTACTATCAAGGACTTGGGATGTGGTTCAAGTATTTCACTCAAAGGCTGAGTCTATCTCTGCAACAAAAAGCAGCAACCAATCTAACCAGCCACTCATTCCTGCAACAAACATGTATTATGCAGCTACTATGTGCACCACAGATACCACAGGGAACCCAAAGTGAATAAGATCCAGTCCCTTGAGAGGTTTAGAGTGGTTTATTAGAGGGTGTGGCATAGACATAACTAACAAGATAGAAAGTGCTCAGAACTACTCTCAGTTAGCTAACCGCTGAAAGGGGTGGGGCAGCACGCCAGAAGGACCTGGCTGTGAATTTTGGCTCTTCTACTCACTGACACTGAGCCTTACTTAGTTTCCTCTGCTGTTAATGGGGATAATAATACCCTTGCAGGTTATTAGAAGGATTAAAACAGATAAAATATATAAAGTGCCAAGCAGAAAGGCTTTCAGTAAACTGGAGTTAATGTTATTATGTGTGCAGATGGTACTTTCAGAGCAACCTGGAAAGAGCCACTGCCCAAAATTGTACCCCCCACCCCCAATCAGCCAGAGCACTTGAAATCCCAAGCATTAGGGATTTGGGTTTGGGGGCTATGGTTTAATGGCTAGAAAGTCCCTGTGAAAATGCAAATGTGTTACTTGAAAGTCCTACCACAGTGAGTCATTAGACGACACAAACACTTATCGCGGATGAGTTAAACTGATCATCAAAGAGCAGAACAGGACTTGGAGAATAAGGCACATGGTAATGCGACCTGGTTCCAATGCCAGGCACTGGGGCACAGGCTTTCCATGCCCAATCGACCTCAAGACGATTGACTAAGCTCTTGGTGGCTTCGTTTCCTCATCTGAGGACCCTAATAATTACAGAATGTTTCTCATAGGATTGTTTTGATAATTAATTAAAATAATGCAGGAAAATAACATGTCATAGTGCCTGGGAAAGCCCGAATTGGAGCCCAAGCCTGTCAGAGTGGTTAGGAAGCACTAGCAGTCACAGTCCATCTAATAAGGAGGGAAACAGCAAAAGAAGATGAGGAAGCCCTCAGATTCACCTGCCACCCAGAGCAGTTAAGGTAACAGAGCAGCTGTGGTAACATGACCACAGTGTACTGTTTCACCAACTGATTTTATTTCCTTCAGATGTATACCCAGAAGTGGGATAACTACTGGGTCATAAGGTAGTTCTATTTTTAATTTTTTGAGGAACCTCCATACAGTTTTCCATAATGGCTACACTAAGTTACACTCCCATCAACAGTGTGTTAGGATTCTCTTTTCTCTACATCCTCACCAACATTTGTTACCACCAACTGAAAATGGTCAATAAACGGATGAGAAACGAATGATGCAGCAGGATCCTTTTATGGTGGCAACACAAAAGCGAAAGATGTGACCAGATCTCTTACCTCGAGGAAGTCTGTTCCTGAACTCCCACCTGTTCTGCAAATGTCACCTTTTAAAGTGTGTGCTCTCATCTTGTACTTTCCAAGGCTTACGATGTGCTCTGTATCTAATATTCTAAGACAGGTAAACTGACACTAAATTGATGCAGACAGGAAAGAAGTGAGGTATTTGGTTAACAGATCAATTGACATATTTGGTTAACTGACTCATGGATACAGAGAACAGATTGGTGGTTGCCAGAGGTGTGGGGGTGGAGGGTGGGAGAAATGGTGAAGGGGTTAAAAAGTACAAACTTCCAGCTATAAAATAAATAAGTCATGGGGATGTAAGGTACAGCATGGTGACAACAGTCAATAACACTGTATTGTATATTTGAAATTTGCTAAGAGTGTAGATCTTAAAAATTCTCATAAAAAATTTTTTTGTAACTATGTATGATAGGTATTAACTAGACTTATTGTGGTGATCATTTCACAATATGTACAAATATCAAATCATTATGTTGTACGCCTAAAACTAATTTGACAATTATATCTCAATAAAAAATACATATATTATCTTAAAAAAAAAAAAAAAGGTCTCTCAGCCTGAGATTTGGAGAGAACAGTGGGGTTGGTGGAGGTTCCCAGACACTGGAGAACCTGCCAGTTGCATCTTGACCACCTGGGGAGCTTTAGACACAAGCCCAGTTCTCAAGATCTGCCCCTTGGAGAACCTAATTCCATAGGTCTGGGATAGGAAGTAAGAGAAAGGGGGCAGCAGAGACTTCTTTTTGTTAAAGGCTTGGTCAAGATATAATTCACATGTACAAGCCAATGGTTTTTAGTATATTCACAGAGCTATGCAACCATCCCCATGATTGATTTTAGAACATTTTTCATCACCTTGAAAGAAACGCTGTGCCCATTAGCTATTCCTCTCCAATCCCTCCATCACCCCAGCCTCAGGCAACCACTAACGTACTTTCTGTCTGTATAGATTTACCTATTCTGGACAGTTCATATAAATAGAATCATATAGCTTGTGGTCTTTTATGATTGGATTCTTTTACTTAATATAGTGTTTTCAGGGTTCATCTATGTAGTAGTATGTATCAATATTCTATTTTTTATATAGCCAGATAATATTCCATTGTATGGATATACCACATTTTATTTATCAATCCATTATTTGCTGGAAGTTTGGGTTGTTTTCAGTGTTAGGCTATTATGAATATGCTGCTGTGAACATTCAGGTATAAATGTTTGTGTGGACAAGACTTATTTTTTAAGTGCTTTCTTATGTCAGTGGTTCTCAAACAGGGGTGACTTTGTCCCCTTGCTTCTGACATCAAGTGGATAGACGCCAGGGATGCTGCAAAACAGCGTACGATGGACAGGGCAGTGACACAACAAAGAATTATACCACTGAAAATGTCAGTAGTGCACAGGCTGAGAATCCTCTGCCCGAGGTGACTCAGATGTACAGCGAGGAGGTTTGGGAAGCACTGAGGACCCTCATTCTCCCTTCTTGCAATTGAACAACATCTGGACAATTTCAAACGTGTAAAACCCAGCCTTTTCTTCAAAAACTTCTTCAAAGAAAGAGGACCAACATTCCTTTCGAATGGTCTGAGGTTTATTGTTCATATGAGAGGTTCTTAACCTAGGATCTGGGGCTTTGGGGAATTTAGGAGCCTCCTAAAGCTGTCTATAAAATTGTGTGTGCATGCCAATTTTTATGGAGAGAGGGTCTCCATTCTAAATGGGCCCATGCGCCAGATCCTTTATGTCAATTTTCTCCTGTTCCCTTTTCATAGGCAGAAAATTCTGTTCTCTAAAGGCAGTTAATCAAGACTTAGAGATGAAAGGGAGCCCCTGTGCAGGTCAAAGTGGAGGTTAAGCCGTTTGTCCAAATTGTGGCAGAGACAAGCCTAGACCTTTCCTCTGCGATTCACAGGGAAGGAGCCTTTAATAAAATATTCTAGCTAAGTGGTGAAGACCCTGGGCCTTGGAGCCAGGTGGCCTGGCCTGGAATTACTGCCCTGCCAACCTCTGGTTGTGTGATCTTAGGGAAGACACTTAACCTTTGTGTGCTTCCACTTCCTTACCTGAAAAATGGGGGTGGTAATAGTAACCAACTCATTGGTGAGAATTAAGTGGATAAAGTGCTTAGAATGATGTCTAGCAGGTTGTAAACACTTAGTGTTCGTTACTTACATAGCACTGCTCTATTATTTTAACATAGGAATACTCAGTATTAAAAACGTAAAACAATCAGCTCTGAAACCATTATAAATGTAATATAATCTCCCTTTGACATGTCAGTGTGAATTTTGTTGCTGCCTTTGAAGGTACCTTTTTTTTAATGCTTTTTCTTTTTCTTTTTTTTTAATTTTTTATTGGGGAATATTGGAGAACAGTGTGTTTCTCCAGAGCCCATCAGCTCCAAGTCGTTGTCCTTCAGTCTAGTTGTGGAGGGCTCAGCTCAGCTCCAAATCCAGTCGCAGTTTTCAATCTTTAGCTGCAGGGGGCGCAGCCCACCCTCCCATGTGGGAATTGAACCAGCAAACCCCACTGTACACAGCTCGCGCTCTAACCAACTGAGCCATGTGGCTGCCCCTGAAGGCACTTTTTAAAATATGTATATAATCTATTGGATAGTGGTAAGTGCCATGAAGAAAAATGAAGCAAGCCAAGGGAGACAGAAAGTGAAGGGGTGGGAGGAGGGCATGAAGTGTTTTGCACAGGATGGTCAGGGAAGACATCTCTGAGAAGGTGACATTTTAGCGGAAGAAAGCAAGGGATGAGCCATGTGGCCATCTGGGAAAAGAGAACTTCTGGCAGAAGGAACAGCAAGTACAAAGGCCCTAGCACAGGGGGTTACTTGACTCAGCCATGAATCCAGAGTGAGCAAGGGGGAGAGCAGTAGGAGATGAGTCAGGAAAGTGGGAGCAGTGGGAGGGAGTTAGTACCCTGAGGGAGAAAGGGAGCTGCCAGAAGGTTGGAATAGGAATGATAGGACCTGGCTTAGAGGAGAGGATGGGGGTAGGAGCAGTGAGAGATCATGTTGGCTAGACCAGGATGGAAGTAGGAGAAGGTGAGAAGGGATAGCATTCTGGATATATTTTAAAGAAAGAGCCACAGGCTTTGCCAATGGATCAGAAATGGGATGCGAGAGAAAGAGGGAATCAAGGCTATCTCCAAAGTAAACACCAGCTCCTTTTACAACTTAGTTCAAGTTCTGTAAATGTCAAACTCTTTATACATTTCATATATTCAATTTTAAGCATCTCAAATGCTAGACTAACAAGTATAACCTTCCCCAATGCTCAAACAACCTTAGAAAATCTAATAAATTTTGACAGTGATTTGCCAGTTATCTTAAATATTATAGTATTGTTAATAAACTTGAATTAATTCTATTATACTTCTCAACTTAAAAAAAATCACAAGGTTAATATGTGGGATACCCTACAATGTCAAGTCCTCTTTTTTTTTTTTTTTTTTTTTTTCCATTGGGGAAGGGGAACAGGACTTTATTGGGGAACAGTGTGTACTTCCAGGCCTTTTTTTCCAAGTCAAGTTGTTGTCCTTTCAATCTCAGTTGTGAAGGGCGCAGCTCAGCTCCAGGTCCAGTTGCCGTTTTCTAGTTGCACAGCCCACCATCCCTTGCGGGAGTCGAACCGGCAACCTTGTGGTTGAGAGCCCACTGGACCATGTGGGAATCGAACCAGCAGCCTTCGGAGTTAGGAGCATGGAGCTCTAACCACCTGAGCCACCGGGCCGGCCCCTCAAGTCCTCTTAAACATAACAATATTGTAGGTATCAATTGATAAACATTATATAGGCCATTTCTAAATTTAACTCAAAAACAGTAATAAGGTCTGACAATTAAGTTTGCGAACTTTCTACTGTCCACTTACACAGTGGAAAGTTTGCTAACTTAATTGTCTCACTTTGCATTTGTCAATTCCTTGGCTTTTTAGCAGCAGTGTACAATGCAATGCAACAAAATACAGAATACATGTTTGGTGAACATTCGTTCATATCTACAAGATGGCAGCTAAAGATTAGGTTTCTATACTGACATTAACTATCCTACAAGCAATTAGCATTACATCATAATATGCCATGAAAGCTTTTTTTATACTGAAAAAATCGAAATAAAAACCTATATTTGTAAACTTTTATACAAAATGTAACTTTTCAGGTGGAAGTAAAAAAAAATTGTCTACTTACTATTCAATACACATAAGATTTAATTTTTTGTTACACTGAGGGGAAAAAAGCACTTTTGTGTTGGGAAAATAAAACTTCAAAAAATAAGAATCAACCATTACCTTAACATCAACTACTGATAATATTATGAAGACAAATTAAACTGAGTTAGGAGAGAAAAGAAGTGAGGGTAGGAGAATAAAAGGCTGGGAGGGCAAAGGAGGATTGTTATTTTAGCTGAGATAGGCAGGTGGTCCAAGGAAGAGACATTTGTGTAGAGACCTGAATGAAGAGAAGGATGGATCAAGTGTCTGGGGATGACAGAACAGTAAACAAACAAACAAATCAAACAACAACAACAACAAAAACAAGGTCCTGAAGCAGAAGACTGCTGGTCCAGGAATAGGAGGGCTAGAGTGGAGTGAAAGGGGCTGAGGGGAGAAGTGCATTGTACCACTCAGCACATCTGTTTGTGGACTGTGGTCTCCCACCAGACTATGAGTCTCAAGTCTTTGTATCGCTAGGTACTATGTCAGCCCCTGGAATATGCTCAAAAATATTTATTAAATAAAGGGAAGTGAATTATTAACTACGTATAGCTCGTCCATCAGCAAATTAGAGTATCAGTATTGTAGGTTCAATTCTGTCGTGCCATGCAAAACCCAACTGGGAGATGTGACATTTATGGAGCTCTCCTGAGGCTTTGTTTTATAGAAAATACAGTCTGCAGCCCATAAGAAGGAAAGTCAGATGGACCACCGATTGGTAAGAACAATGAAAGTCTTTTCCTTGGTTCTTACAAGAGCATACTATTCCCTAGAGTGCCATTATTGTACACAACCGCTTATACGCAGTCAAGGGTTACCAAAATTAGTGCTTTGCTAGTGTTTCCTAGGGACTGATTTAACATTCAACCAAGGAGCCAGGCTGTCAAACCCTGCTCTGGGGTGTTGCCATCTCCCACTGTGCATGTGCACAGCATTGCCAGAATTCCTGCCAATTTTAGGTGGAAGCTTTGTTATTATTGCATCATCACTGTTGTTTAGAGCGGTTCATGGCTTTCTCTTGCAGTTTTGCTTGCATTTTAATGGTAATTTTCTGTTTCTCCTTACCCTTAGCAATCTGGTTTGTTTTGTAAGCCCTGCAGGCTGTGATAGAGAGTATTTCATCAACACTTTCCCATTGCTTAGGTTTTAAGTTGGTGTGTATTGATTTTTGTGGATTATTGTCATGTAAGTCTGTTCAGCTTCCCTTCCGCTTGCATGTGGTAAGAACACTCCACTTTTACTTTGGGGACCCCTGCCAATTCCTTGTGGCTCTAGCGGGGCTGTGAAACTTGGAGCCTTGCCTCTCTCCTTGCCCCCGCGCAAAGGGTGCTCAGCTAACCAGGCTAGCCAAGAAGAGCACTTTGTGGTGAGCCCTGGGCTCAGGGATGGGTCCTGACCCATACCAGCCCATCAGAGTCTCTTCACTATGAGTTAGCAATTCAGTGCTCCTTAGGAGGGAGCAGCAGACTGCCCTCTTCCTCTAGGACAGTGGTTCTTGAAACTAACACTTTCTTTTTATAAACAATTATTTTTTTATCCCTTTAATATACCAAAAGAGAATTCATAGATAACACGTATGTCATTAAAAAAATCAACATGCTCTCCTAACTCCTAACAAAAGAGATATAAAAATATCTTATAAAAATAATTTAATAAAACAGTTTATAATAAATTAATAATGCATCAATATGTAAATGCATGGGCATGACTACACTTGAAGATATAGTAAGACAATCAGATGTTTGCCCCAAACATGTAGAATAACCATAACTATGACAACGACAGATGGAGATGTATGCAGCTGAGCTGCATGGTATCTCCAATACCATTAGTGACACTACCATTAGTGATGTGTTATCTAATGTCACTAATAGTGAAGAGTCCTTGGTAAAATCTGAAACAAAACAAAGTACAATTTTCTCTCACTTTACACATGGTAGTTAGTATTCATGAATAATTCAGTGTATAGTAAAATTGAGCAATATATCTAGGGTCCTACTGAGGTGCTCTCTGGGGACAAAGGCAGTGGATGTCATCTTTCATTCTCCCTATGCCTTGCTTCAGGTTGTCATCATCTCCTGGAAAGAAGCTTGTACACTTGTCTGGCCCCCCAATTTTTGTGGCTGCCACCCAGAGGCCACCTCTATATCACCTGACTCTGGTGGCCTGTGGGGCTTATGCTTGTGGGCCCCACAGGACTGTAACCAACAGAGAAAGTTCTTCACTGGCTACCACCTGCATGAAGAGTAGAGCAGCAGAGAGGAGACATACTAAGGAGCCCAACTGTTCTGTGAAAGAGACCTATTAGCTTATCTTCATAGCTACAGTCTGAGGGGAAGGCTTCTAATTAAACACACATCTAAAGCCATCTGTGATGTTCTCCAGAGACCTCAGAGGGTGGATGCTATCTTTGCAGTCTCCCTCTGCTATTCTCCAGAGCACTGGTATCTCCTGGAGGGGAGCTTGTACACACATCTGGTGCCACAGTTTTACATCTGATGTCCTGGTTTTTGTAATTGCCACCCAGGGGACATTCCTTGATCACCTGTTTGGTGGCCAACAAATGGGGCTTGTGTTCACAAGCTCAATGGGATAATAGCAAAGAAAGAAACAGTTCTTACCTATTCATCACCCCAGGGCTCAACAGAGGAAGCAGACAAAAACACCCATCTCCTAGTTTTCCCCTAAAAGAGATTATATTTGCATACTTTAAAAGCTTCTGCCTAGGGGTCTGGTTTCTAATCAGTCTGAATCTAGGTGCTGACTAAGATCTTCCCCTTTGGGACACTGACAGGTCTTGGTACACCATCAACCTGGAAACCACTAAAAATAGACTGCTTGGACAATCATAACGGTTTGACAAGCAAAAGCTAGGGCAGGGTAGAACAATAAGGCTCATCTTCAACATAAGACCACTCCTTCAAGATGGGGAGAGGTGGCTGTTTCATCAAACACAGGGAAACCAATGAAGAAGAGACAAGGAAAAGGAAGAAAAGGAGGGATATGTTCCAAATGAAAGAACAAGATATAAACCTCAGAAAAAGCTCTTAATAAATTGGAGATAAGTGATTTAGCTGATCAGGAGGTTCAAAATAATGGTCATAAAGATGCTCCCCAAATCCAGGAGACGAATGGATGAATAAAGTGAGAATTTCAACAAAGAAAGAAAATATATAAGAAAGTACCAAACAGAAGTCACGGAGCTGTAGAATACAGTAACTGGACTGAAAAACACACCACAGGGGTTAAATAGCAGACCAGATGAAGCGGAAGGATCCATGAACTTGAAGAAAGGCAGTGGTACTCACCCAATCAAATGCTCTGACATCAGTGTCAGCAATATGTTTTTGAATATGTCTCCTTGGGCAAGGCCAACAAAAGAAAAACAAACAAATGGGACTAGATCAAACTAAAAAGTTTCAGTACAGTAAAGGAAACCATCAACAAAACAAAAAGACAACCCACTAAATGGGAAAAGATATATACAAATGATATAGCTGATAAAAGATTAAAATCCAAAATACATAAGGAACAAATACAACTCAACATTAAAAAACAAACAATCCAATTTAAAAATGAGCATTTTCTGAATAGACATTTCTCCAAAGAAGACATAGAGATGGCCAACAGGAGTATGAAAAGATGCTCAACATCACTAATCATCAGGGAAATGCAAATCAAAACCACAATGAGCAATTACCTCACACCTGTCAGAATGGCTTTTATCAAAATGGCAAAAAATAACAAGTGTTGGTGACGATGTGAAGGGAAACCTTGTGCACTATTGGTGGGAATGTAAATTGGTACAGCCACTATGGAAAACAGAATGGAGGTTCCTCAAAAATTTAAAAATAGAACTATCATATGATCCATCAATTCTACTTCTAGGTATTTATCAAAAAAACCCAAACAAACCCAAAACACACTTACTCAAAAAGATATATGTACCCCTATGTTAATTTCAGCATTATTTACAATTGCCAAGACATAAAAGTAACCTAAGTATCCACTGATAGGTGAATGGATAAAGAAGATAATGTATATGTATGCAGCGGAATATTATTCAGCCATAAAAAGAAGAAAATCTTCCCATTTGTGGCAACATGGATAGAATTTGAGGTCTTAGGCTAAGTGAAATAAGCCAGACAGAGAAATATAAATACCATATGATTCACTTATATGTGGAATCTTAATTTTTAAAAAAGGAAAAGAAAAAAAGTCTGAGTTCATAGATACAGAGAAAAGAATGGTGGTTGTCGGGGGTGGAGGGCATGGACAAAATAGGTGAAGGGGGGCAAAGGGTACAATCTTCCAGTTATAAAATAAATAAGTTAAGGGCATATAATGTACAGCATGGTGACTATAGTTAATAATACTGTATTGTATACTGGAAAGTTGCTAAGGGAGTAGATCTTAAAAGTTCTTATCACAAGAAACAAAATTTTAACCATGTGTACTGATGGATGTTAACTAGATTTATTGTGATCATTTCACAATGTACTATATATATGTATATATATTCATTATGTTGTATACTTGAAACTAATGTTATATGTCAATTATATATTTTTTAAAAGTTCACAAATGACTTTATGTTTATACATAAAATAAGGTTGGTCTAGGCTCAATTATAAATAAGCTTTCCATCTACATGAATGTCCAGTGGGACATTAGAAACTTGTGTGGAACATGAGACAATTCTTCTTTTATAGGAATTTCCCATTCTTTGCTGGATGTAGCACTAAATTTAAGCGGTAGCGCCCCACCATCTTTGTGAGAACCCAAACCATCCAACAAATTTTCCAGATGCTCTCTAGGGGGCGCTGCTGCCTCCCTCCCCACGTTGAGCAGCTCTGCCTGGGATCATGAGGTCTGCACTCCGGCTGCTTGCAGTCATCTCTGCCAGCTTCCTCGAAGCAGTTATCTGTAGAAGACACGAATAAAGCCAATTTGGAGAGAAGGTAGAACTGAGAGACAGCCAGACAGAAAGAGTCCAGAAATATTTGAGCTCCAGGATTCATGTACAGGTCTGATAATAAAGTTCCCGACCTTGTAGCAACGATGTTACTAACTTTTTTTGATAACAAAGGGATTATTCATTATGAATTTGTACCAACTGGACAAACAGTTATCCAAGTTTACTATTTCGAAGTGCTGAAAAGGCTGTGTGCAAAAGTCAGACAACAATGACTTGAACTTTTCTCCAATAATTCATGGCTCTTGCATCATGACAATGCACCAGCTCCCAGGGCACTGTCTGCGAGGGAGTTTTTAGCCAGTAAACAAATAACTGTATTGGAACACCCTCCCTACTCACCTGATCTGGCCCCCAGTGACTTCTTTCTTTACCCAAAGATATAGGAAATATTGAAAGGAAGACACTTTGATGACATTCAGGACATCAAGGGAAATACAATGACACCTCTGATGGCCATTCCAGAAAAAGAGTTCCAAAATTGCTTTGAAGGGTGGCATAGGTGCATAGTTTCCCAAGGGGAGGGCTTCAAAGGTGATGGTAGTGATATTCAGCAATGAGGTATGTAGCACTTTTCCTACGATTAGTTCGCAAACTTAATTGTTATAACTTTGCATGCCTGAAGTCAGATACTTCCCAGTTTACAAGAGTATTAAATTTCCTTTTTGTTTGAGTTACATCGAGTTTGATCTCTGACACATGCAGCCAAAATTCAGCCTAATACGTGATTCGAAAGATAGTTGTAGATATAATTTTTTAAATTGTTCAATGATACTTCATCATTACTACTGACTTACTTTTTTCCTCTGCAAAGTAGGAGGAGAAAGGGAAAGTGAACTCCGGGGTGTTATATCGCAGTAAGTCAGGCCTAGTAAGGCCTATGAGCAAATGATCCCACTTTTTATTTTTCTCATGGTACTAATCTATCCCTACACACACAAATGCACACATGTGAGTCCTGGCAGGCATGTTCTATGGCCATTTTCTGGGCATAGCTGATGGATCAAATTCTCTTTCCCAGAAATTTCAACCCAGGGTCTAGTGGACTGAATCATTCTCTCTAGGGCTGGAACCGTTATAGATAATATGAACAGTAGGGTGGGGGAAGGGGAGAGCTATAATGTGCTATATTCTGTCAGTTGATTTATGGAAACTGATTACCAGATGTGCAGAAAGAAGAAAGGAGAAACCGAGTTTCAGAAATATTCCAGTCCCAAGATCCATGCCTTCCCAATATGTGATTCGAAAGACAGTTGTAGATATAATTTACAGTTGTAGATCCAACTATATCCTGCCCTTGTGTTCTTCAAGAACCTGTGTCTTTAAGTAAATTTTTGCTTTTTGTTTATATCTCCAGTGTGTTTCTCTACTTGCCTCTAAAGAATTCTAAGCTAACACCTTATTTCTACAGGTATTCTAAGTTCTCTTCTCACATCAAATCAGATCACCAGGAATTCACACAGCATGGCCAGGGTGAGGGGGTGGGTCATCTTCTGCAGAACAACCTCCAGGGGGCGGAGTGTGGGTGTGGGGAGGTAGTGTGTTGTGCTTGGCTTTAATCAGAGGTCAACACAAGAAACAACCATAGGCTTTTATATTCAACTTCAGGCTCAGACCCTCATCAGCTGTGTCTTTCGGGGTATAAGTTACTAAACTCTTCTCATCTTTAAACTTGGGACAGTAATAATAACTCACCACCTAAGGCAGTGAGAGAGCTTTGGAGGCAGAATTTTGACATTTAAATCTTGGCTCTGATGTATTTGGCTATGTCACCTTGAGCAAACCCTTTCTGTGCCTTAGTTTCTTATCTCTAAAATGGGAATATTTTTTAAAGGACTTATAAAGTAGGATGACATAGTCAAATGCTGTATGAAAATAACAATTATGAGTTCCAGCTATAAAAGCTTGACATATTAGTTGACTTTTCAGAGCCTCTTTTTCCTCATTAGCAAAATGGGGCTCCTGTGGCCCTGCCTTGCCTCCCATTCCTCCACTCCAGTTCAGTGGCTTTGTTTCTGTTTCTCCAGGAGAACTTGAGGCTTTTTCAAACTTGCTGATTTTCTGCCTTAAACCCTCTTTTTTCTAACCCTCTAACTTAGGTTCTTCATCTGGCTAATCCCAACTCACTCTTCAGGACTCAGTTAAATGTTCCTGGTCCAGATAAGCCTTCCCTGCCCATCCTGAGAAGGGACTCAGGATGGCTCCCTTTTCACTTCCAAGCCCTCACAGGCTCCGTGCTCTGCCCTCTAAGCTTGTCTTTTATAGAATGGATCATATTTGGAGTGTATTCTAGTTGCTTTCTTTCTTGCTGAATGTCCGGCTTCCCCATGAGAGTGCATGAGCATAGGGCAGCTGGCACATCCACCACAGTACCCACAACCCAGGCACAGAGCCAGGCACACAGCAGATACCCACTAAACACACTCTCCCCTCTTGACTGAATAGCAGCCCCCTTGCTTGACCAGCTCACTGCTGGAGTCACTAACTCAACTTTATTCCTACAACTCCCCTGTGAGAGATGCAGAAAAGCTGGTTGTCCTCAAGTTCATGTTTATTTAACTGAAATCAAAGTCTGATAGCTGAATAGTAAGACAGGCTCAGCAGGCAGGACGAACCCAGGCATGTTATTTACAGGGCGTCCTGGCACGGCTGGTAATACTCCTTCTTTATTCCCAGCCATGGAGCCATGGCTCTCATTTCTGTTGAAGAAACAAAATCTTCTTTATTTAAACCCTTCAACAATAGGGTTTCAAGGGGCAGGGAGAGCCCCACTCTGTTTCAGAGCTGTGGGGGCATCACTGTAATTCACACAGTATCCTCACAACTAAGGAAGAGGAAGAAGAGCCAAAAAGAATCAAAATCAGAAACAAAACAATTTTTCTGAAAAGGCATTCCTCAAAAGCCCTGTGCACTCAGATAAGGGCTGGTTAAGTCGTTTCCAGTTGTACTGTCAAAAAAAGAGCTATTTCTCTTTTTAAACTTTCAAAGATATTATTTACTCAGTGACAATCATATACTCCTAGTTTACACTGATTTATTTTCAAAAGTAAACTTTTGAAAAAATAAGGCCAACTGTGCTATGACACTATTGTTGAGACAGAAATTTCTAGTGCTGAACAAATTCATACCTAGAAATGTACTCTAGTCTATGAATAGCTGAAGTGGATGTTGTAAGGGGACTTCAACATGTGGTAAGAGAGTTTGGATGACAAATGATGGCAGTTAAGAGCTTGGGTACTGCAAACACATGGTACAACTGCCATCTCCCCAGCTCTGCCCATGACAGGCATTGCTAAGTAATCATAGCAGTTTAGCAGGACAGTTGAGAATGCTGGCTCTAGAATCATACTGTCTGGGTTTGAATCCTGGCTCTGCCATTTAACAGCTGCATGACCTTGGGCACTTTACTCAACCATGCTGTGCTTCAGTTAGCTCATTGATAAAGGAGCAGAGGAGTGCCTATCTTAATGTTACGACATTGACCAAGTGATCAAATGATTTCATATATATAAAGCACTTAGAAGCATGTTTAGCCCAAAGTAAGTACTCAAGAAATGTTAAGCTCTTAAGCCAGAATGGGCACAACTGTAGTGCCCATCAATAAGTGAATACATAAATTGTGGTATATACACACAATAGAAAAGGAAAAAACTATTAACATACACAAAAACCTGGATATCTCACAATAAATATGTGGAGTGGAAAAATAGACCAAAAAAATATATAGGACATGATTCCCTTTATAGAGAACTCTTGAAAATGCAAACTGATCTACAGTGACAGAAAACACATCAGCAGTTGCTTGGGAACGGGGACGCAGAGAGGCAGGAGGGATGGATTACAAAGGGGCACGAAGAAACTTTTGTGGGTGATGGATATAGTTACTATCTTGATTGTGGTGACGGTTTCATGAGGGTTCACATATGTCAAAACTTATCAAACTACATAGTTTAAATACATGTGATTTGTTAGATGTCAATTATATCTCAACAAAACTGTCTAAAACAAAAAAGAAATATTAGCCATTGCCATTACCCGATCTTTGGTTAACCCAGTGCCCCAGGTGGTCATTACTGGGTCAGAGTCAACACTCAGTTCTAGTCTTAATTGGTTTTCCCTGGTTTAGATGAACCTTTTGATTCTCTCACTTATGAGAATTTGTGATTCTGTAACTCACTAGTCCTCACTAGTCCTGATTAGACCTTAGACAAATCACTGAAATTCTTTGAGCCTCAATGTTTTTTCACCAATAACATGGAAATTATAATACCTACCTACTTTTCTGGATTGTTGTGAAGGTCGAATGTGGAAATGCTCATCAAAGTGCTCCACAACGTCTGGTGTTGGGCAAACATAAGGGGATGACGCGTGCTACATGAGTTCGAATATTCGACGTATTTGCCAGGACTTGATCTGCTAGCAGAAATTGATACTAAGTACTTCTTAAAGCAGCTCCTTTACAAATATTATTTGGATTTATGATTTTCGTGTGAATACCTTTGTTAGCTCATTTTTATGGTTAATCATCTGGGTCTGTGGAGAGGGCAGACTCAGAGATGTCAGAGTCTGAGGGCCTCAGGCCAGGCCACTTGGAAAGAACTGGCCAGTGTTAGAGGGGATTGCTGTATATAGAAACTGCCCAGGTGGAGAGTTTGCTACCTACGGAAGCTTCTTCCTTCTGGCCAGAGGCCCCTACCCTTCAATGAGTTGAAGCCAGGTGCTGGGTGGTGTAGCTGAGCCTGGCTTGATCTCTTGTATAAAAACAATTGTTTAGTATCAATCTAGAGAGCCTGCAGGGGTGTCTGCTGGAAACAGCATATGTTAAAATGCCTCATTTCGGGGGTGGGAGGGAGTTTATACACCCAGAGTAAAAAAGACTAGAAAGATACAAACTAAAATTGTTCCAAATGTGTGCCAAGAGGTATAAACCAAAGCACTAACAGTGGTTACTTTTAGACTTGGGGTTGGGAAGCTTTTCACTTTGTTCTCTTGGCTTAGTTCTATTTTCTAAGTTTTCTACAATAAGTGGATATTGCTTTTGCAAAAAGAAAACAAAAACAAAATAACAAAAACTCCTAAACCAAAGTATTTCTAGCTTGGAATTGCTACCTTTGTTCAAAAAAGCAAGAAATATTCTTGTTACTTCTAACTAATAAAGATAACCATCACCTGTGAACAAACAGAAAAATAAATAAAATGTCTCAAGCTGATGTATGATCTGCCAGCTCAGGCATCAGTCTGAGATCTGTGCCATGGGGTAGTTTCAGGAAGGTCCTGCTATGCCCCTTGACACCCAACTGAAAAAGACAGTGATGTCCCCCAAGGCTCCTTATGTCCCTTATTGCTAGATTTTGCTCTGTAATCCATACATGAATCTAAATTCTTAAATCTAAACTCTTCAATTTTCTGCTTGGACCACTCAGTTTGAAACCAGTTGTTTTGTACCGTGAATCTCCCCAAGTCTATCAGCCAGTGGGTCCAGAACAAGTCCCACCAAGAGTGATGACATAGCTGTCACTGGTTCATGGCCCTCCCTGCTCAACTGAGATCTGTACCCACTGCAAAGAACCTCTTAAAAATGTGGTGATCCCCTGCAGCTTCTCACCTGTGCTCACACAAAGTCTCCTCTGGCCATGCCCCACTGTCTCTCTCATGGCTTCTGCAGTGTCCTTGTATCCTACACTGCACTGCAGAGCCCAAACGGTCAAATTTCAAATCCTGGCTGTGGGATTTACTGTCTGTGTAACCTTGGGCGAGATACTTAACTTCTCTGTGTCTCAGTTTCTTTATTAGCAAAATGGGCACAACAGTATCTATTTCATAGGGTTGTGTGAGGGATTAAGTACTCTGAATAGCACCCAGCACATAGTAACTACATTTTTATTATTGGCCAATGTTTCTGCTCAGCATTTTGGGCATCCACTCACTATTCCTCTGCAGGTTTCTAGCAGCACGAGAAACAAATATTCACTGTACATATGGATGGAAAAGACTGAATAAAACCCAGGCAACGTTTGACAGACTTCAATTTTATCCCAGCAAGCTGCTTGGATGTTCTTAATGCAGCTTCCCTGGGAGGCATTTTTCCAAGACTAGACCTCATCTTTTACAGAGGCAGTTGGAGCCAAATCTCAATCTTCAGAATTCTAGGAGCTGTGAGGGGCTCTGACCATAATGGGTTTTATTCATTCTCCAGTGCTTTCACATCTGGGAGTTTTAAAAGCCCGATGCCCAGGCTATACCTCCAGCCAATTAAATTGGGATCCCTGAAGCTGGGACCCAGGCATCAGTATTGCTTTAAAAGCTTCCCTGGTGATTCCAATGTGCAATCAAGGCTGAGAAGTGCTGCCTAGGTCTAAACCAAATGTCACCATAGTAACGGATCATAGGTGGTGGCTAGTGTATGGTCATATTTAAAGACATAGCAGATGTTAATAAACTGACAAGATTGGGGGCACAAAAGGCTCAGGAATGGAACCTTTAAGATATCAAAGCTCCACGGTATATTTTTTCACCTTTTTGAAAGACGCTTAGTTTGGGGGACCCCAGGTAGTACAGCTTGTGTTCTTGTAGTGCACAGGGTTGTAGGGGAACAGTTCTTTCCTGTTTTATCAAATCTCACCCTGCTCTCAATTAGAACTCCCTGCATGAGTCCAAAGCCAGGGCTGGGCAAAGCCAAGTCAATGCCGCACACTCCTGAAGTAGCCCTGCCCTGGAGTCATTCAGTGTCTCATTAAGGAGAACTGAGATATAAAGGGGAAATAACCAACCCTGCGGTACGAGGCAAGATGGGAAGCCATGCCCTGAAGTATAGAGAAGGGGGCTGTGGAGAGTATCTGAAGAGGTGGGAAGCAGTCCAGAGGAGGCCACTGCGGAGGGATGCAAGGTGTGTGTCCTTGAGAAAGATCCTTAACCTCACTGTGCTTGTTTCTCCAGATGTCAAAAGGGGATAATAGTACTTACGTCAGGGTCACTTTGAAGATGTAAAGAGTTAGTACAATGTATTAAAGTAGTGCTTGGCACTGAGTAAACCCTTATAAGGTTAGCTGTGCTTATTATCATTATCCTGAGTATAATTACTGTGTTTCCTCCAAAATAAGACCTAGCTGGACAATCAGCTCTAATGCGTCTTTTGGAGCAAAAATTAATATAAGACCTGGTCTTATTTTACTATAAGCTGGGGTCTTACAATATAATATAATAATACAATATAATACTGGGTCTTACATTAATTTTTACTCCAAAAGATGCATTAGAGCTGATTGTCCGGCTAGGTCTTATTTTGGGGGAAACACAATATTAAGCAGCAATGGTTAATTCAGATTTTTTTTACAACCTGGGTGATATTTTCCTCAATAATATTCCCATCACTTTGGAGAGGCAACAAATTCCTTTCCATTGCATCTTTTGGGATAACTTTGGGTGGTCCTTTGAACTCTGATGTTCGAGATCTGTGTTTATGTTATAACCATGACTGACATCTATATGACCTGTAACAGAGGCATACCTCAGAGATATTGCAGGTTCAGTTCCAGTTTATTCACCACAATAAAGTGAATACTGCAATAAAGTGAGTCACACAATTTTTTTTGTTTTACAGTGCGTACAAAAGTTATATTTACTCTATACTGTAGTCTATAAAGTGTGCAATACCATGTCTAAAAGCAATGTACATACCATAATTAAAATATACTTTGTTGCTAACAATAATCTGAGCCTTCAACAAGTCATAATATTTTTGCTGGTGAAGGGTCTTGCCTCAATGTTGATGGCTGCTGACTGATCAGGATGGTGGTTGCTGAAGATTGGAGTGGCTATGGCTAGTTCTAAATAAGACAATAATAAAGTTGGCTACATCAACTTCTCTGTAGCATACAATAATGTTTAATATCATTTTACCCACAGAACTTTTTTCAAATTGGAGTCAATCTTCTCAAACCCTGTCACTGCTATATCAACTACCATGTTTCCCCGAAAATAAGACCTAGCCGGACCATCAGCTCTAATGCGTCTTTTGGAGCAAAAATTAATATAAGACCCGGTATTATATATTATATTATATTATATTATATTATATTATATTATATTATATTATATTATATTATATTATATTATATTATATTATATTATATTATACCGGGTCTTATATTAAAATAAGACCCAGTATTATATTATATTATATTATATTATGTTATGTTATGTTACATTACGTTACGTTACGTTACATTGCATTATACCTGGTCTTATGTTATGTTATATAAGACCAGGTCTTACATTATATTAAAATAAGACCGGGTCTTATATTAATTTTTGCTCCAAAAGACGCATTAGGGCTGATGATCCGGCTAGGTCTTATTTTCAGGGAAGCATGGTAGTTCATGAAATATTCTAAATCTTTTGTTGTCATTTCAATAATCTTCACAGCAACTTTACCAGGAGGAAATTCCATTGCAAGAAACCACTTTCTTTGCTCATCCATAAGAAATAACTCCTCACCCGTGAAAGTTTTATCATGAGATTGTAGCAATTTTGTCATAACTTCAGGCTCCACTTCTAATTCTAGTTCTTTTGCTGTTTCAGTCATATCTCCTTTGCTTCCTCCACTAAAGTCTTGAATCCCTCAAGTCATCCATGAGGGTTCTTCAACTTCTTCCAAACTCCTGTTAATATTTTGACCTCTTCCCATGAATCACAAATATTCTTAATGGCATCTAGAATGCTGAATCCTTTCCAGAGGTTTTCAATTTATTTTACCCAGATGCATCAGAGGAATCACTATTTATGGTAGCTGTTGTCTTACAAAATGTATTTCTTAAATAATAAGACTTGAAAGTCAGAATTACTCATTGGCCCATGGACTCCTGTTAGCAGGCATGAACACAACATTAACTATGGGGTGGCCGGTTAGCTCATTTGGTTGTAGCACGGTGCTCTTAACAACAAGGTTACCGGTTCGATCCCGCATGGGTCACTGTGAGCTGCGCCCTCCACAACTAGATGGAAACAACTACTTTACTTGGAGCTGATGGGTCCTGGAAAAACATACTTAAATAAAAGTTGAAAAACAACATTAACCTCATTGTGCATCTCCATTAGAACTCTTGGGTGAGCAGTTGTATGGTCAATGAGCAATAATATTTTGAAAGGAATCCTTTTTGCTAAGCAGTAGGTCTCAGCAGTGGACTTAAAATATTCAGTAAATCATATTATAAACAGATGTACCATAATCAAGGCTTTGTTTTTCCATTTATAGAGCACAGGCAGAGTGTATTTAGCATAATTCTTAAGGACCCTAGGCTTTTTTGAGCAGTAAATGAGAATTGGCTTCAACTTAAAGTTACCAGCCTAATTAGTCCCTAACAAGAGAGTCAGCCTATCCTTTGAAGCTTTGAAAGCAAGAGATTGACATCTCTTCTTTAGCTACTGTGTTTCCCTGAAAATAAGACCTAACTGGAAAATAAGCCCTAGCATGATTTTTCAGGATGACATCCCCTGAACATAAGCCCTAATGTGTCTTTTGGAGCAAAATTAATATAAGACTTGGTCTTATTTTCAGGGAAACATGGTATGAAAGTCCTAGATGGCATCTTCTTCCAATACAAGGCTGTTTCATCTTCATTGAAAATCTGTTGTTTAGTAGCTACTGTTAATGATCTTAGCTAGATCTTCTGGGTAACTTGCTGCAGCTTCTATGGGAGCAGTTGCTGCCTCACCTTGCACTTCTATGTTGCGGAAGTGGCTTCTTTCCTTAAACATCATGAATGAACCTCTGCTAACTTCAAACTTTCCTTCTGCAGCTTTCTTGTCTCTTTCAGCCTTCATAGAATTGAAAAGAGGTAGGGCTTTGCTCTGGATTGGCTTTTGTTTAAGGGAATCTTGTGGCTGGCTTGTTCTACCCAGACTACTAAAACTTCATATCAGCAATAAGTCTCTTGCTTTCTTATTCATATTATTATTGGAGTTATACTTTTAATTTCCTTCAATAACTTTTTCTTTGTATTCACAATTTCACTGTTTTGCACAAGAAGCCTAATTTTCCATCTATCTTGGCTTTCAACATGCCTACCTCACTAAGCTTAATCATTTCTAGCTTTTGATTTAAAGTGAGAGATGTGAGACTTTGTTTTACTTAGAGGCCATTGAAGCGTTATTACTTGGTCTAGTTTCAATGTTGTTGTATCAGGGGATAGGGAGGGCTTGCAAAGCAACTTAACAGAGCAGGGCTGTAGATGCAGACTGCCTGTTTCACATCACAACTCTACAAATTTTGCCATTTAGACCAAGTTTCTTAATTTTGCTTTGCCTCGGTTTCTCCATTTGTATATGAGGATAATATAAGTACCTACTTCAGGTGGTTGTCGTGACAATAAAATGAGTTCATTCATGTAAAGAGTTTAGAACAAAACCTGGCAGAGTGTAAGTTCTCAAAAAGTATTAGCTGTTATTATTATACTTATCTCTTGGGCATGTTTGAGCACTGTACCTTGCACAGTACAGGGTACACAGGAGGAGCTCAATAATGTTCATTGATAAATTGTAACATTAATAACTAAAATGTGAGGGGGAAGAAATAAAAGTATAAAATTTCTATGTGTTCTTGAAGTTATAAGCTTACAATAGCATGTTTTAAGTACATTTTATGACAGCCTCATGGGAACCACAAAGAAAAAAACCTATAGTAGATATACAAAAGATTATGATAAAGGAATCAAAGCATACCACCAAAAAATCATCAAATCACAAAGGAAGAAGCTTGAGAGGAAGAAAGGGAACAAAGAACTAAAAAACAGTCAAACAACAAAATGGCAATAGTGAGTCCTTACTTATCCATAATTACTGTGACTATAAACAAATTAAATTCTCTCATCAAAAGACACAGAATGACTAAATGAATAAAAAAACGAAAGATCCAGTGGTATTCTGCTGACAAGAGACTGACTTTAGCTTGAAGGACACACAGGCTGAAAGTGAAGGGGTAGAAAAAGATATTCCAAGCAAATGATAACCGAGGGAGCAGGGTAGTTTTACTTATACCACACACACACACACACACACACACACGCACACACACACACAAACTTTCACCTGAAAATATCACAAGAGACAAAGAAGGTTATTATATAATATAAAAAGGTGAAGTCATCAAGAAGGTATAACAATTGTAAATATTTAGCACCTAACATTGGAGCACTGAAATATATAGCATACATACTAAGGGAACTAAAAGAGAAATAAATATCAATACAATAATAGTAGGGGACTTTAATGCCCCTGTTCTCAACTATGGATAGATCATCCAGACAAAGAACCGATAAGGAAACAGTGAATTTAAACAACATCATAGACAAAATGAACCTAACAGATATACACAGATATATTCCAGCCAACAACAGCAGAGTATATAGTAGTCTTCTCAAGTGCAAACAGTCTCAACAAATTTAAGATAGAAATTATATCAAGCATCTTTCCTGAGACAATAGTATGAAACTAGAAATCTATAACAGTGGGGAAATTGGGAAATTCACAAATACATGGAAATTAAACAGCACACTCCTGAACAACCGATGGATCAAAGAAGAGATCAAATGGTAGATCAAAAGATATCTTAAAACAAATGGAAGTGGAAACACAACATACCAAGACTTAAAGGATGCAGCAAAAGCAGTTCTAGAGGAAAGTTTATAGCTATAAACACCCACATTAAGAAAAAAGAAAGTTCTCAAATAACCTAACATTGTACCTCAAGGAACGAGAAAAAGAAAAAGAAACTAAGCCCAAAATTAGCTGAAGGAAGGAAATAATAAAGATTAGAAAATAAATAAATGTAATAGAGAATGAAAAGACTAGACGAGATTAACAAAACTAAAAATTTGTTCCCTAAAATGATAAATTTAGACTCACTAAGAAAAAAAGAGACGACCTAGAAGAAATTAATAAATTCATAGAAACATATAACCTATCAAGACCAAATGATGAAAAAATAGAAAATATGAACAGACTGTTTATCACTAAGGAGATTGGGTCAGTAATCAAAAACATCCCAACAAACAAAAGTCCAAGACCAGACAGCTTCACTGGTGAATTATACCAAATGTTTAAAGAAGAATAAATACCAATCTTTCTCAAACTCTTCCAAAAATACAGAAGAGGGAACACTTCCAAATATTTTATGAGGCTACCATTGCCCTGCTACCAAAACCAAACAAAAACACCACAAGAAAAAAAAAAAGGCAATTACTGGCCAATATCCCTGATGAACAAAGATGCAAATATCCTCAACAAAAATATTAGCAAGCTAAATTCAACAATACATTAAAAGGATCATACACCATGACCAAGTGGGATTTATTCCAGGGATGCAAGAATGGTTCAACATCCACAAAAATCAATGTGATATACCACATTAATAAAATGCAGGATAAAAATCATGATCATCTTAATAGTTGCAGAAAAGCATTTGACAAAATTCAACATCCATTTATGATGAAAACTCTCAACAAAGTGGGTATAGAGGGAAGATACCTTGACATAATAAAGTCCATATATGACAAGCCCAAGGCTAACATCATAATCAATGGTGAAACGCTGAAAGCTTTTCCTCTAAGATAAGTAACAAATCAAGGATGCCCACTCTCCCCATTTTTATTCAACATAATTGAAGTCTTAGCCAGAGAAATTGGGCAAGAAAAGGAATAAAAGACATCTAAATCAGAAAGAAAGAAGTAAAACTGTCACTATTTGCAAGTGACATGATACGTGATATTATATACAGAAAATCCTAAAGACTCCACCAAAAAACCCCCACAAAACAACAAACTGTTAGAATTAACAAACAAAGTCAGTTAAGTTGCAGGATACAAAATCAAAATACAAAAATTTGTTGCATTTCTGTTCCATTATTCACTAATAATGAACTATGAAAAAGATAAATTAACAATTTCATTTACAATTGCATCAAAAAGAACAATATACTTACGAATAAATTTAATCAAAGAAGTAAAAGACCTTTATACTGAAAACTATCTGACATTGATGAAAGAAATTAAAGACACAAACAAATGGAAAGATATTCTGTGCTCATGAATTGAAAGAATATTGTTAAAATGTCCATACTACCCAAAGCAATCTATAGATTCAATGCAATCCCTATCAAAATTTTAATGGCATTTTTCACAGAAATAGGACAATCCTAAAATATGCATGAAACTAAAAAAGACCCTGAAAAGCCAAAGCAATCTTGAGAAAGAAAAACAAAACTGAAGGCATTACAGTCCCTGCTTTCAAAGTATATTACAAAGACATAGTATCCAAACAATATGATACTGGCATAAAAACAGACACATAGATCAATGGACCAGAATAGAGAGCCCACAAATAAACCCACTCATATATGATCAATTAATTTATGACAAAGGGACCAAGAAGATAAAATGGAGAAAGGGCAACTTCTTCAATAAATGCTACCAGAAAAACTGGACAGCCACATGCAAAAGAATGACACTGGATCAATATCTTATACCATACTCCAAAACCAATGCAAAATGGATTAAAGATTTGAACATAAGACCTGAAACCATAAAACTCCTAAAAGAAAACACAGGTGGTAAGCTCCTTGACATTGGTCTTGGTGATGATATTTTGGATGTGACACTGAAAGCAAAGGCAATAAAAGCAAAAATAAACAAGTAGGACTACATCAAACTGAAAAAGTTCTGCACATCAAAAGAAACAATCAAGAAAATAAAAAGCCAACTTTTGAAATGGGAGAAAATATTTGCAAATCATATATCTGACAAGGGGTTAATATTCAAAATATATAAAGAACTCACATAACTCTATAAAAAAACAAATATGATTGAAAAAGGGACAGAGGATCTGAATAGACATTTTTCCAAAGAAGTTAAACAATAGCCACTAAGTACATGAAAATGTGCTTAATATCACTAATCATTAGGAAAATGCAAATCAAAACCATAATGAGATATCACCTCACGCCTGTTAGAATGGGTATTATATAAAAGACAAGAAATAACAAGTGTTAGCAAGGATGTGGATAAAAGAATGTGCACTCTTGGTGCAAATGTAAATTGGTGCAGCCACTATGGTAGACAGTATGGATGGAAGTTCCTCAAAAAATTAAAAATTGAAATACCATATGATCCAGCAATTCCACTTCTGAGTATTTATTCAAAAGAAATGAAAACACTAACTCCAAAAGATAAACAAGGTGTGATCAAACAATACCGTGAATGTTTAAAATTAAAAAAAAATTTTTTTACAATAAAAGACACATTGCCATTAATCCCCCTCAAAATACCCGCGTCCCCCCCCCCCCCCCAGCTTCAAACACACTTATCCCATCATTCTTGCCACTTTCTAAAGCAGTTCTTGAAGTCCTCTTTCATGGGTCTCTTTAGTTGCACTGTTGTGGCTGCCTTGATGTTCTAAATCGATTCAAAACATTTACCTTTCATGGTGATTTTGACTTTGGGGAAGAACCAGAAGTTGCATGGTGCCGGATGCAGTGAATAAGATGGATGAGGACACACTGTAATGTTTTTATTTGGCAGAAATTGACGTACTAGAAATGAGGTGCGACATGGAGACTTGCCTTTTTTCACTGTGATCAAAAACTATGGTGAATGCTGCTGCCGAGAGCCATCCAACAGAAAGGCAGGGATCTTCAATATGGCAAGTGGTGCGTTGTACCTTAGTAACAGTGTGTGACAAGTTTCAACTTGTTTGGTGCAGTCAGTTGGGTGTGAGCTATGGTTGAGAGAAGGTGTGTTTTAAAGTGTGCCATAAATCATGGATCATGAACAACGCATTAGCATGAAATGGGCAAACGATTTCATCCTCCATCATGACAACGCTCCATGTCACACATCGCTTCTGGTACGCAATTTTTGTCAAATAAAACATTATAGTGTGTCCCTATCCACCTTATTCACTGGATCTGGCACCGTGTGACTTCTGGCTCTTCCCCGAAGTCAAAATCACCGTGAGTATTTTGAATTGATTCAGGAAATCGAGGCAGCCATGACAGCGCAACTAAAGACACTCATGAATGAGGCCTTCCAGAACTGCTTCAGAAAGTGGCAAGAATGGTAGGTAAGTGTGTTTGAAGCAAGGGGGAGTACTTTGAGGAGGATTAATGGCAATGTGTCTTTTATTGTAATAAAATATTTTTTAATTTAAACATTCACTATATGTTTCGATCACACCTCATGTGTACCCCCATGTTCACTACAGCACTATTTACAGTAGCCAATACATGGAAGCACACTTAATGTGCATCAACGGGTGAATGGATAAAGAAAATGTGAGTGATATATATATGGAATATTGTTCAGCCATTAAAAAAGAAGGACATCTTTCCATTTGCAACAACAAGGGTGTATCTTGAGGGTATTATGTGAGTGAAATAAGTCAGACAGAGAAAGACAATTACCATATGATCTGACTTATACGTGGAATCTAAAAAACAAAACAACCAAGCTCATAGATACAGAGAACAAATTGGTGGTTGGTAGAGGCAGAGGCAGAGGGAGGTGGGTAAAATGGGTAAAGGCGGTCAAAAGATACAGACTTCCAGTTATAAAATAAATAAGTCTCAGGGATGCAATGTGCATCATGGTGATTATATTAAGAATACTACATTTCATTACTAAGAGAGTAAATCTTAAAAATTCTCATCACAAGATAAAACATTTTGTAACTATATGTATGGTGATGGATGTTAACTACACTATTGTGGTGACCCTTTTGCAATACATACAAATATTGAATCATGTTGCATATCTGAAGCTAATATAATATGTCAATTATACCTCAATTTTTAAAAATGGGCAAAAAGCTTGAATAACTATTTTCCCAAAGAAGATATACAAAGGGCCAACAGGTACATGAAAAGGTGCTCAACATCACTAATGATCAAAGAAATACAACTCTAAACCACAAAGAGATATTACTTCACACTATTAGAATAACTGCTTTCAAAAACAAAAGATATAATAAGTGTTGGTGAGGATGTAAAGAAAAAAGAACTCTTGTGCACTGTTTGCCCAAATGTAAACTGGTACAGCCACTATGAAAAATAGTATGAAGATTCCTCAAAAAACTGCCATATGATCCAGCAATCCCATTTTTGGATATCTAACCAAAGAAAAGAAATCATATCTCAAAGAGATATTTATACCCCTATGTCCACTGCAGCATTATTTACAATAGTTAAGACATGGAAATAACCTAGGTGTCCATGAACGGATGACTGGATAGAGAAAATGTGGTATGTATATATACAATGGAATATTATTCAGCCATGAAAAGGAAATCCTACCTTTTGCAGCAATATGGATGAACCTTGAGGACATTACGCTAAGTAAAGTCAGAGAAAGAAAAATGCTATGTGATATCACTTACCATGTTTCCCCGAAAATAAGACCTAACCAGAAAATAAGCCCTAGCATGATTTTTCAGGATGACATCCCCTGAACATAAGTCCTAATGTGTCTTTTGGAGCTAAAATTAATATAAGACCCAGTCTTATATTAAGACAGTGTATGAAGAATTTTTAAAAAAACAAACTCATAGGAACAGGGAGTAGATTGGTGGTTGCTACAGGCTGGGGATGAAGGAATGGGTGATGGTAAATAAAGGGTACAAACTTTCAGTTTTGAAATGAATCAGTTCTGGGGATCTAATGTACAGCATGGTGACTTTTGTTAACCATACTATATTTTATACTTGAAAGTGCTAAGAGAGTAGATCTTAAATGTTTTCACTACAAAAAAACAACACAGTAACTATATGAGGTGATCAATGTGTTAACTAATCTTATTATGGGAATAATTTTGCAATATATACATGTATCAAATTACCACATTGTACACCGTAAACTTACACAAAATTATGTCAATTATACCTCAATAAAGTTGGAAAAAATAAAACACAAAGTAATCTGGCCAAAAAAGGTCACTGACTGCGTGAGTAACAGATGACTCGGAGGCACAGACGTCAGAGGTGGAGGAGGACAGGGACTTGCAGAGTCTGGTCCTGTTCCAGTTCAGTTTCAGTGCTGCCATCAGTGAAAGAGAGGAAATGGCCTGTTTGGACAACACTATGGGGTTGAACTAGTGCTCAAACAGGCAGAAGAAAGTTCCCAGGAGGACAGGCCTGACCAGGATGCTCTGCTTTGCTGCCCTGAAGACTGGCTAGATCCCAGAGCCTACCTGGCCAGCCTCTGCCCCAGGGGACACTCAGAGACACCCACACCCCTGGCCCTGGTTTAGGGTGGTTCTCCAGATCAGAGATGTCCCACAGGCAGAGGAAAAGCCCTAAGGCCCATCTACCCTGGACTGGAAATCCCCTTGAGGTGGGTACAGCTATGAACACAATTTCATAGAGGAAAAAAGTGCAGTTTAAGAGTCTACTATCTTGCCCAAAGCCTCTCAACTAAATGACACCAAGCTGGGATATAAATTCCTGTTGCCATTTTTTCAGTCACTACATTACATTGCCTCCCTAACTTAAGTCTCCAAGTCTCAATCCCCTTTTCTGTCAAACCAGAACTGTCAATGGTTCCTGGCTGTTACTGAGGAAATGCAACGGCATCATGTACTTCGGAGCCTGGCACACAGTCAGCATGCAGGACCTGAGGGATGCTCAGCAAGTGTTGGTGCTTCTTCACTAGTCTCATATTTCCATTTCAGGCACTCAGCTCTCACCCAAGGGTGACACGCATTTTAAGGGACTTTCTTCAACGATTCTGATTAAATCCCGGAATAAACTACTCATGCATATGATAAAATGATCTGTGGTCTTGGAAAAGTTACTCCACTCTCTGGTCCTGTTCTGTCACTGTTCATGTTTACCTGGGAGAGTAACGGGAGGATTGAAGCACAGGAGGAAGCAGGGAGACAGCCCAGTGCCTACCGTGTGACAGACACACGTGTGGCTGCTGCTCTCCTCTACCTTCCTTCAATCCCAGTGGCCACGGCAAGGTGGGAGGAACTCTATCCTGATTTAACTAAAATAAGAGAATTAGGAGGATTACTTTCCACAGCAACTAAAAATGAGAGACTGTTGAAAGAACTTGGGATGCTTAGTCCAGATAACACAGGTTTTATATGAATATAATTAACTGAATGCTGGCATCTATTTGAAACCAGAGCTTCTTGAGAAATCAAGAGAGGCCCAAGCCACTTCCATTTAATGAAGTTTCTGGTATATTAATTAAAAAGAGAAACACACATCTTTTTTAAAAGGAAAAATATTGGGCTGGCCCCAGTGGCTGAGGTGTTGGAGCGCTGTGTTCCTAGAGCCGAGGTTGCTGGTTCAATTCCCACATGGGCCAGTGAGTTGCGCCCTCTACAACTAAGAATGTGAACAACAGCTCTCCCTGGAGCTGGGCTGCGGTGAGCAGCTGGAGGGCCTCGTGAGCTGGCGTGAGGTGGCATGGGCTGCCACGGGCTGCCAAGCGCTGCTGTGTGCTGCAGTGGGCTACCGTGTGCTGCCGTGAGCAGCCAGTAGCCCACAAAAGCTGCTGTGAGCGGCCCACTGAGGACTGGCAACTGATTGCCTCAGACTGGGGGTGGGGGTGAGGTGGGAGGTGGTGGTGCAGCCCAAGGCTCTTAATACCAGTATGGGCCAGGGAACTGTGTCCTACACAACTGGACTGAGAAACAATGGCTTGAACTGGAGGGGAAGGGAGAGGCAGAAGAAGGGGGGAAAAAAAGGAAAAATATTTAGTAGTTAAAAAATACTAAAGCAGGGTTACAAATACAATTAACTGTTGAACAGCGTCGGCCCAGCCCACCACAGCCCAGTTGAAAATCCAGGTATAATTCAAGTTGGCTCTTTGAATACTCAGATTCCTGACCTCACATTTAAAATACAATTGATACTTGAACAAGGTGGGTTTGAATTGCACTGGTCCATTTACACGAAGATTTTAAAAATCCTTAAGTGTTACATTTAAGGAATATTAACACAAAAAAAACTGAACCTAATATAATCGCACTAGTCAGAGTAATTACTAGATTTATGTATTTTTTTAAAAATCTTAATTTATAGTGCACTACAGGCAGTGTTGACAGGTAATGGGACACAAACTATTTTCAATCCTGTCAAGCCACCTACTTAAAGACACTGTCAACATTGGGGTCTGAATGTGATGTCTCTGTCTTTCACCACAGTCCTGTCGTGAGGGAGACTGGACATTCAACAAGCCACAGAGATCAGAATGGGGCCCTGGAGTGGACACGTGGAGAAGCCTGGTTTCTCCTTGGCTGTGCACCCGCGACCTCCTACCTCCTAACCTCCAGCACACAGCCCGACCCTGATGTTGGAGCGGGGTGGAAAGTAGCTTGTGATTTACTAGTTTAGCTCGAGTGCAGGACATCTATGCGGCTCGAGCAACGATATTTAACTTTTGGGGGTTCAGGGAACCCTCTGAAAATCTGATAAAAACTCCGGACCTTCTCCCCAGATGAATTATATCTCCCCAGTCACTCACCCACGCACAGTTTTTTTCCCCCAAGAGGCCCCCAGGAGTCCATGGACTCCAGGGCGAAACCCCTGTCCGGAGGACGGCTCTCGCGCTCTCTAGGGTCGCTCTCTGTTCTGAATTCTGCCCCAGGCCCCGCCTGGCACGTGGGAGCCCTGCCTCGGGTGTAAACTGGCTGTGGGCGGTGCCCAGCCCTTGGCCATAGACGCGCTCCATTCTCCACTGGTCCCGGGACTCTAGCTGCGCGGCCACAGCGGACCGCGGACCAGGAGGCTGCGCAGCCCGGCCCCCGACCCCACCTGCGGACTCCGAGGGCAGAGGGGAAGCCGCAGCAGGGCCCCGCCCCGGCCGGCGTGGCCAGCTAGGCGAACCCACCGCTCTAGGGGCTCAGAGCCGATGCTGCGTCGCCTCCAGTCCCGCTCCTCGAGTGTTGGCGGAGCCCCGACTCGCGGACCGCGCAGCGCCACCACCCGAGCCATGAAGATGCACTTCTGTATTCCGGTGTCCCAGCAGCAGCCGGACGCGCTGGGGGGACGCTACACGGTGCGCCTGGGGCCGGGGTCCGACTGGGCAGGGAGGAGGCGGTGACATGGTGGGGGCTCAGCAGATCGCTGGGCTAATCCGGGATGGGACGTCTCTGTGTTTGCAGCTGTACTCCGTGTACCTGGACGGGTTCCTATTCTGCAGGGTGCGCTACAGCCAGCTGCATCGTTGGAACGAACAGGTGAGCTGGTTCGAGGCAAGTACTAGCCGGTTCACCTGAGGCAAGTGAGGAAAAGTACGCCCAGTGGGGTCTAAGCGCGCGACTATGGCAAGATACTGGGTCTTTTGAGGGTTTCAGGCTCCTTCCTAATCTGCGATACAGGGTTGTGGTAAGGATTAATTGTGAGTTGTTTGGCGGACAACTCAGTGAATACATGTTGTTTCTCCTAATCATCTACAGCTAGGAGATCAGGGAACAGAGCACAGGTGATTCTCCCAACCAACCGTTTCAGCCCAACGATCCCCACCAGCTCCCCCTAGCAGGGTGCTGGGCCATGGTGGGCTCCAATTCAGTGCTACCTGTTCCCCAGGACGATGTCCCCATTCAAAATGAGCAAACCAAGTCTAGACCAAGGCATAGTCTTAGAAATCGTGTACGTGGTATTTAATCTCCTTCCTCCGAGAGTTCTTAAGCTTACCCCCCTTTAAAAAGGTGTGTATTTTTCTTTTCAAACCACTGCATTCGTAGGCTTCAAGTACTGGCAGGCTTGGAAACCTATTGTTATTATAACAATAATATCAAGACAGGAGGCCATTTCCCGCTGTAGTTTCTCACTCTGATGTCCTGATAGCGGTTTCTCTGGGATGAAGACTGATTTATTAGCGTGCTCTAATGGGTTTTATTATCCTAGTAAAGAAGTATTGCAAGTCTTCAAAATGGGGGTTAGAGGAGTAAAGTTTGGAAATAAACTTCACCCTCTCCCCCACCCCCCCATGCACAGATTTTTCTTTTTATTTATTTATTGTTTAGATTTTGTATCCTGATGATAAAGAGAGGAGAGAGAGAGAGAAAAGGAAAGAAAAGAAAAGAAAAGAAAAAAGAAAAGAAAGGAATGTGGGGACAGAGCCAGGAGTGCAGTTTCCAGGCTCTCTGCCTCCCGTGGAAAGGTGCTCACTAGGGTAGTAAATGGCCATCAACTGTGATTGGATGGCCATCAGCTGTGGCTAGTTGGCCGTCAGCTGTAACCAGTGAGCCATTGGCCACTAATATAACTGCCGTGGCTATGCTAGCAAAAAATGGGGGCTAGCAAGAAGATGGTGGCTGAGCTAACAAGAGCGAATTGCAGTTAGCACGCGGATTGCAGCTAGCAAGTGAGGTTGGTTGCCAGAGAGAAGTAGATGGGCAGGTTGCAGATAGTGTGGCTCCTCCTTCCTGTGTCTCCAACTCAGCCGCCAGCGAGACTAGAGTGGTATGACTCCCATTTATGGCTCTGTGGGTGTTCCCTTTTGGCCTCACCATATCCTGAGTTCTTATATTGGGAAGCGGGACCAGAGACCCCGCATGACACCCTGCATGATAGGGAGGGAGTGAGGAAGGAACCTTGCCTAGGCAATAGCTATTAACATTTTGGGGAGAATCATTTCAGACAATTTCTGGGATTCTAGTAAGTAGACACACTATGTTTTCTTTAAACATCTGTTGATGGACCACTCAGTTTCATTTTTTCTATGAAAAACCTCACTGCAGTGAGCCCTCTTGCTCATACATACAAAAAGCCAGCTGTACTGTAGTTGTGTATTTGTGTGGTGTCTTTGAATTGCCAGCACATGGTACAGTGCCTGTGCACCAGTAGGTGCTCAGCAATGATTGTCAGATGACTGGATGAGGAAAGGCATGGGTTCAGACTGCTGAAAGATGAGAAGCTACTTGTGACCAAAACGTGTTAGGAATGTTGGGAAGACTGCAGTGGCAGGCAGATGGGGATCTCAAAGGAAGAGAAAGGAAAGGTGTTTTAGGCATTTGGATGAGGAAGTTGAGGTATCATCTCCCACCCTTATCTGCTTTCCTGCAACGTGAGGTAGGATTGGGGAGGTAGCCCTCTCAAGGTGAAAAGCAGGAGGTAACAGAGAAAAGCAGGAGGACGGTGGAATTGGCTAACCGTTTCCTGGCTGGTCACCTCACCTCTTTTATGACCTTCAATTTTCTCATCAGAAATAATAAGCAAATAGGTGGTTATGGATGTCAATGTCACAGAGTACTTGTGAGGATTAGGGACCAGTTTTGCATATAGCCTGGCACATAATATATGCTCAGTAAACACTGACTGACCGAAAGGCTTGAAGAATTCCTGAATCTGGCCCATGTTAACCAACAGACTCAGGAGAGTGCTTGTTTTCAGAAAAACTTGGACCTATCAAATCCTAGCAGGTGCAGAAGCAGAGACATAAACTGAGTTAACTTTTGATCTTCTGTTTTGGAAGTCATGAACAAGAAGCTGTTTGTGATTCACTGCAGTGGACTCTTAAATATTGAATTGCCACAACCCAGTGCCTTCTGTAGGGTATACAATAGGTGCTAATGAATGCTTCATATTTGTCCCAGGTTTCTCAAGATCCTAAAGTGGAGATTTCTTTATCTGGTTCCCAACTACCTTACACCTTGCAATTATAATTGTTTTGCTTTTCTGTAGGAAAAATTCCCATTTTAAAGAAACTAGTTAGATCTTAGGTGGCTATTGGTATTTATTATTAATTTAAAACAAAAACTAACAATTAAGCAGTTACTGTGTGCTAAGGTTGGTGCCAAGAGCTTTATATGTAATAGCATGTTTAATTTTTACAACAGTTCTATAAGCTAGGATTATAGTTAGTCCCATTTAACAGATGAGGAAACTGAGGCAGAACTTGCCCAAAGTCATACTGCTCGTAAGGGTTGGAACCAGGATTTGATCTCCAGAACCTATTCTGACCCATTATGTTTTGTGGTTTCTTACCAAAGTTGACAAAATAAATTGTATCAGTACAACAATTGAGTCAAATGATTGAGTTCAAACTTTTAGGTTGGTGCAAAAGTAGTAATGGCGGCTTTTGTAATTATTTTTAATCTTTAAAACCGCAATTATTTTTGTACCAACCTAATATTCTTTTGCTTTATTTTGGAATAACATAAAATGTCCTAATTTCAGGTGTTTAGAGTGATGCAGTAAATGTATACAATTACCACCACCATAATCAAGATAGGGAACAGTTCCCACATTCTAAAAGATCCCTTGTTTCCTTTGCCCTTGATCCCCTCACTCTCGCCCCAAGCAACGAAGATCTGCTTTCTGTCATCAGAGTTCCAGGCACAGGACTTAATTCCAGCTGCCCAGCAAGCGCCTGTACTGCAATCGTCATCACTCCCGTTTTATAGACAGAGTCTGAGTAAGGTTGCCAGATACAGCAAATAAAAATACAGGACCCCCAGTGAATTTCAGATAAACAACTAACTTTTTTTTTTTTTTTTAAGTATAACTACATCCCGAGCAATATTTGGGACATACTTCACTGGAAATCCTGTATTTTATCTAGCAACCATAAGTCTGAGGCAAACACTGGGTGACCTCTCCCAGCCACTTTTCATCTGGATTTTATTCTTCCTATTCCGTAGAAGATGTGAAATGACTCAGAATTCTAAATCTGATTTACACTATAAAAAAGGAAACAATACAAAGGCTCTATTTGTGTGTGTGTGTGTGTGTGTTGAGTATGTAAGTGTATTTCCAATTGATTTTCTGAGAATTTCTGCATCCTGATAGAATAGAAATTTCATCTTATAGAATTAACTGACTTACTCATTTACTAAAGAAAAATTTACTAAGTTCCTATTAGATGCCATGCCCTGTGTTAAATCAGGGGAAGACTATGAATTGAGCACATGTGAGTTTTGGCTTTAAGATCTGGATTCTATTTCATGTGTCATATATTGTTTTATATTGCTTGTGTATTAGAACTCTAAGATTGAGGAGGAGCCCCTGGCCTAGGTGAGATAGTCCCTGCTCCTTCTCAGCCAAGCTATGTGGAAACTAGCTCATGCATGTAAGACCAAACCTGGGTGCAGGTGGTTATGTTTCCAAGAGGTCAGTTGTCTGAAGTCATTGCCTGCAGTCCTGTCCCCTGGTGAGGCTCCCTCCAGGTCTGGCGGCTTGCCCCCACTGCTGCTGAATGCTGCCCATCTCTCCACCACGTGAACTGCCTGACCTGACTTCTTTCTGTGCCTTTAGATGAATAAAACCAGTTTGATTTATGTCCCTGCCCTAACCTGCACCATCTCCCTCAAATGGATCGAAAGAAATCTGTGAAGGTAACATTTAACTGGCCATCTGTGTAAGTGATACTGGACTCTATGAAGAGATGCTTTCCTCTTTGCAAATGTCCTGCTAGCATCAGACATGGCAGTGGGGATCCTTCACTGGGAGAGGAGGGTTGTGTGAGACCATGTGCAGTGGTCCAGGCTTTCTTCCTGCCCAGGGCAGACCCAGCTTGGCTCCTTTCCCTCTTTCACCTGATCTTCCCTCTTCCCCAGTCAAACTCGCTGTTGTATCAGGCTGCCCTATTCATTGCCTCTGCCTGGCTCATGTCCCCCTCCTGGAAAGACTCCAGCTTTCTGGCCAACTGGTCAGGGACCAGCCCTTTCTCCAGGCCCCCCTCAAGCCTCACCTCATCTGGGAAGTCCCGCTTGATGGCATGAGATGCCTTTCTCTGATTCCTGTGCAGGACCTTGCCATGTTTCTGTTTTTTGTTTGTATATTTTGTCTGCCCTGATTACTTAGTTGCAAAAACCAAATATTAAATAAAGGAATGAAGGCTGTAGGCATGCCTACCCAGCATTTTAAAGAATCCTGCTTTAGTACACATTCAACAGACATTTGGTAAAAGAGGAGGAGGAGGAGGGATGGGGGAGGAAAATGAGGGGGAGAAGAAGGAAAAAGTAGTGAAGAAACTGTGTCCAAGTTCTGCCACTCATCAGCTTGTAGGACCTTGGTCTAAGGCATTTCCCTCCCTAAGCTTTAGGTTACGCTTCTTGTTAAGTCATCTTGTCAAGGTTGTCAAGGTGACAGGATGTTGTCAGGTACCCTCATTGTCAAGGTGGGAGGATGGCGATGTGAATGGCGGTGATGATCATCTGCCTCAGGGTTGTTTTGAGGAACAAATGGGATGATGTATAAGCTGCAGGCTAATGTTCTTTGGTACCAGCTGCCACAGCCCAGATTGCTTTGAGTTATGGCTCTTTATCTGGAGAATGTGGGATTTTGATTACAAGGGGCCTTAAAGAGGTGGGATGAGTGAGTCAACATTAGAGAAAGAGACTGTAGAAAGGCTGTTCGTTGTGTCTGTAATTCCATTTGTCTCCGATCAGCCTGTGAGTGCGTAGCCCAGAAGGAGGTAATATTTTCAATTGACCGGTAAAGCCTTCTTCATGTTAAAATGCAGAATTGCATGATGGAAAAATCACAGGAGATTGTGCTGGGATTAAAAAATTATATTATCTGAACATGGTCTTTCCAAAAAAAAAAAAAAAAAAAGACCAAACAAACTGAAACACCTCACAACAAAGGGACAGAAGTGTGTTATCCTTTTGGTCTCTTGAAACAATTTTTTGAAAGAGTGGGCTGCACTGTAATACCAGAAAATTCTCAGCATGCTCCTGGCTTTAATACCTAAACTATGTGCTGTCTGAGCCTAGTAGAAAAAGCTGTATTTTGATAGAGTTGAAGAACTTGTGAGTTGATGAGTGACTTTTGGCAGACTTGACTGCAGTTTACTGTATGTTTATCTTCCCCCTTCCACCAATATTAGAGAAGGGAGGGGAAAGATTGTTTGAGAAGTGAGCTCAGGTTGTAAAACCTGCTGGGAGAGTTTTTGCTCTGTGATGCGTATTAGAACCTTAATCCTTGTTGACTTTCCCCCCTGCAGACCTTGGCCTTAGGGAAGGGGCTTCTGAAAGCTGCTCTCCTACAGATGGATAACCCAGGCAGCCCTGCTGGTTCAAGTCTTCTGTGATTCAACCCAATTTGGGAGCATCTGTGACATTTATGAACATGTGCCAACGAAGACAATTGCCTTTTAAAGATCACTTAATCAAAAAAGAATTGCATGCGAAGAAGACAGGACTTTGCTTTTATTTAATGGAATTAGCAGAGATGGGGTACAGAAATTCCAGGATATTTGAGCAGACCTGCCGGGGATGATGCTCCATCCTAGTTGCCTTTGGAAAGTCTCTGGCATGATGGGAAAATATCCTTGAATTTAAAAGAAACAGAATTGTTGTTATTTTATACTTCTAGATTTAGAAGAAAGTTTGCAAACTTAAATGGCTACAGGGGTCAGGCAGATAATTTAAATGAAAGGTGTGGATCAGGTGAGAGGCAATGGGGAGTGGTGGGAACTGCTTAGGTCTCTAAAGGCGATGGTTGCCTGAGAGAATGGGAACCCAGTTATTCCAGACCTTCTGATTTTTCAAGAGAAGCCAGAATATCAGTTCTTTTTACATAAACTTTAATTTTGTAGACCAGTTTTAGAGTTACACAAAAATTGCAGAGATAATACAGAGTTCCACCCAATTTTCCCTATTGTTTTCCATTAATATGGTACATTTATTACAGTTAATGAACCAGTATTGATACAATATTATTAAGTATAGTCCATAATTTATTTAGACTTTACCTAATGTCCTTAGTGTTCACCTAATGTCCTATTCCTGTTCCAGGAGCCCATCTAGAATACCACATTACATTTAGTTGTCATATCTCCGTAGGCTCCTCTTGGCTGTGATAGTTTCTTAGACTTTCCTTGTTTTTAATGACTGATTGTCTTGAGGAGTACTGGTCATACATTTTGTGGAATGTCCCTCTCTTGGAATCTCATGTTTTCACATGACCAGACTGGGGTGATGTGTTTTGGGAAGGGAGACGACAAAGGTCAAATGCCATTCTAATCACATCATATCAAGGGCACCTGCTAGCAACATGACTTATTACTGTTGATGTTGACCTCGATCACCTTACTGAGGCAGTGTTTGTCAGGTTTCTGTAACTCTTCTTCCTCCCCTTCCACAGTATACTCTTTGGAAGGAAGTCACTATGCACAGCCCATACTTAAAGAGTGAGAAGTTATACTCTATCTCCTTGCGGGATGAGTGTCTACATAAATTATTTGGGATTCTTCTGTACAGGAGATTTGTCTATTTGCTCCTGTTTATTTATTTGTTCAGTAATTTATATCTGTATGGACTCCTGGATATTTATACTTTGGGTTATACTTCAATACTACTTCATTTTGTTGCTCAAATTATTCTAGCTTTGGCCTGTGGGAGCACTTTCAGTTTGCTCCTATGTCTCTTTCATGTACCCCTATTGTTGATTTTTTTTGTTTTTGTTGCTGTTGTTGTTTTGAGCACTTCCTTGTTTTCTGGTGCTACAAAGTGCTCCAGACTTATCTTGCATCTTTACGGCCTCATTCCTAGATTCAGCCATTTCTCCATGGAGCCCTGGAAGCTTTTATTGGAGAACAGTATTAGAAACCAAGATCTGGGCGCTAGGTGTGTTCGTTGCTGCACTGTTGTTGCCTCCAGTTCCTCTCAGCTGACAATATGGTAAATGTTTAAATTAAAAAAATATTACAGTGAAAGACACTTTGCCATTAATCCTCCTCAAAATACTTCCTCTTGCTTTGAACATACTTATCCCATCATTCTTGCCACTTTCTGAAGCAGTTCTGGAAGTCCTCTTTCATGAGTGTCTTTAGTTGTGCTGTCGTGGTTGCCCCAATGTCCTGAATCATTTTGACTTTGGGGAAGAGCCAGAAGTCACATGGTGCCAGATCTGGTGAATAAGGTGGATGAGGACACACTGTAATGTTTTTATTTGACAGAAATTGCCATATACCAGAAGCGATGTGTGACATGGAGTGTTATCATGATGGAGGATGATTTATGGCACACTTTAAAACACATTTTCTCTCAAATGTAGCTCGCACCTGACTGACTGCACTGAACAAGTTGAAACTTGTCACACACTGTTACTAAGGTTCAACATGCCGCTTCCCATATCGAAGATCCCTGCCTTTCCATTGGATGGCACTAGGTAGCAGCATTCACTGTATATTTTGAGCACAGTGGAAAGGCTCTGTGTCACACATCACTTCTGGTACAGCAGTTTCTGTCAAATAAAAACATTACGGTGTGTCCTCATCCGACTTATTCACCAGATATGGCACCATGGAACTTCTGGCTCTTCCCCAAAGTCAAAATGACCATAAAAGGTAAACATTTTGAATTGATTCAGGACATCAAGGCAGCCATGACAGCACAACTAAAGACAATCATGAAAGAGGACTTCCAGAACTGCTTCAGAAAGTGGCAAGAATGGTGGGATAAGTGTGTTCAAAGTGAGGGGAAGTATTTTGAGGAGGATTAATGGCAATGTGTCTTTTACTGTAATAATTTTTTTTTAATTTAAACATTCACGGTAGATTTTTTTTTTTTAAAAAAAAAAAGATGTTACTGGGGAAGGGGAACAGGAATTTGTTGGGGAACAGTGTGTATTTCCAGGACTTTATTGGGGAATAGTATGTGTTTTTCCCAGGACCCTTCAGCTCTAAGTCAAGTTGTTGTCCTTTCAGTCTTAGTTGTGGAGGGTGTAGCTCAGCTCCAAGTCCAGTTGCCCTTGTTCAATCTTAGTTGCAGGGGGCATAGCCCACCATCCCTTGCAGGGGTCGAACTGGCAACTTTGTGGTTGAGAGCATATGCTCCAACCAACTGAGCCATCCAGTCACCCAGGAGCTCACTGGCAGCTCAGCAGCAGCTTGTTGTCTTCACTCTAGTTGCCAAGAGCGCAGCCCGCTGACCCATGTGGGAATCAAATCGGCAACCCTGTTGCCCAGAGCTCAAGTTCTAACCAACTGAGCCACCCATCTACCCTCACGATAGTTTGTATTACACCTGGTATGTTAAGCTAAACATGAGTTTATACCAATATCCCCAACTATAATCCATTACCAATGGATCTTTCTAGCCTACTCCCCTTACTTATCTGTAAACTCCCACTCCAACAATGAGAAACCCGATTCCCACTTACTGCCATCTGGGTATTAATTGTTTGATTCTGTACGCACATATAGCAGTATTGGAGTGAGTATATGAGCAGTATATGAGCTGTACCTACATAAGGAAACAATTTTATCAACTAGAACACAGTTCTTATGTACACTTCTTTTGCCTTTAGTTTTACAGACTCACTGATCACGCCACTTGTTTCCCTTTGTTGCTATATTTCAGACATTTGTAATATAGTTAATTTCTTTTGTCATATTCTGCATTCCATCCTGGGTTTTCCCCTACCTCCTAAATGATTTTTAAAATATTTTCATATGTTAAGGTTGTGTTGTAAAGTTTAATAGGTTTGACAACAACATAGCATCATGTATCCACAATGACAGTATAATACAGAATAATTTCACTACCCTAAAAAAATTGCTTCACCAATTTAATGCCCCCTGTGCCAAGCTCCTGGGGACCGTTGACCTTTTTATTATCTCTATAATTTTGCTTTCTCCAAAATGTCATATAATTGAAATCATGCAGTATACAGCTTTTCCAGACTGTCTTCTTTCACTTATCAATATGCTTTTAAGTTTCCTCCATGTCTTTTCATGGCTTGACAGCACATTTCTTTTTATTGCTGGATAATATTCCACTGTATGGATGTACCACAGTATGTTTTTCCATTCACATATCGAAGAACATCGTGGTTGCTTCTAGTTTTGGATAGTTATGAATAAAGCAGCTACAAACATTCACATGCATGTTTTTGTGGACATAGTTTTCAAATTTAGCGTACATATCTGGGAGTATTATTACTGGATATTACATAGTAAATATTATAGAGTGTTATATGGTAAAACTACATTAGCTTATAAGAAATTGTCAGACTATCTTCCAAAGTGGCTATCCCATTCTATATTCCCTCCAGGACATGAGTTTAAACATTTTTAAATCACAAAAATAAATGTTGGGGTCAAATTCAAATTCTCTAAAAATCAAACAACAACCTAGCAGACTAAACAAAACACATCAGGATGCTCTATCTGTCCTATAGGCAGGCAATTAATAATAACTTTCTAGATGTTAAGCAAACACTGTCCAATAGCATTTGCTGTGCTATGGAAATGCTCCTTATTGGCTTCATCCAATCCAGTAGGAACTTGCCATATTTCGAGTGGCTATTGAGTATTTGAAATGTTGCTAGTATGACTGAAGAACTGAATTTTAATTTCATTTTAATTAAGTTTAAATTTAAGTAGTCACAGGTAGCTAATGGATGTCATATTGGATGGCATAGTTCTAGACCGTTTTAAGGATATTTGTCTTTATTTGAGTGAGATGGGAAACCATGAAAGATTTGAGCAAGGCAGGAGAATGATCTAACCTACATTTTAAATATCCTCCTAGATTCTTAATTAGGAATAAACTGAAGGGAGTCAAGGGCACAAACAGAGAGATCTCTTAGAAGTACAATAATCTGAGAAAGCGACAGTGGTTTGGACTGGGCTGACAGCAGTGGGGGTGGAGAGAAGTGGTGAGGTTCTCCATGCATTTTGAAGTTAGAACCTGTGCAAGGTAAATATTTGCCAAATACACATTGTATTTGTGACAAAGGCCATGGAATTAAAATTCTTACCTGTTTGTAGTCTCATTTCTCTCAGCTCTGCTTTCATTTTCTTTCAGCCATTGTATTTGTTTTGTTTTTAATTTTTATTGGAGAATATTGGGGTACAGTGTGTTTCTCCAGGGCCCATCAGCTCCAAGTCATTGTCCTTCAATCTAGTTGTGGAGGGCGCAGCTCAGCTCCAAGTTCAGTCACCGTTTTCAATCTTAGTTGCAGGGGGTGTAGCCCACCATCCCATGCGGGAATTGAACCGGCAAATTGTTGTTGAGAGCTCGCGCTCTAACCAACTGAGCCATCTGGCCGCCCTAAGCCATTGGTTTTGATAATAGAGTTTTAGCCCACCTGCTCCAGAGGTGCCATATTAAAACCTGACTGGGTTCCTTACTGGTTTCCTTTCTCCTATTTTAAAGAGAATGATGCTGTGCCTTATCTTCAAGCCACCACTGTAAGGGTAGGACTGGAATGAAGATGATGCACTTTGCTTATCTTAATTTAAAAATTATTTTTAATGCACCCACTATTAACTTGCAGAAATATAAGTGCCATGGTCTTGGGTTATATGTGGATGGGTAGGAGGGAGGGAATGGCCTGACTGGATTTCTAGTGGGATCGCATGTCAGCCTTATAGGAATTCTATAAACTAGCACTGTCCAAAAGTAATATAAGCCACATATGTAATTTAAAATTTTCTGTAGCCTGATTAAAAAAGCATAAAAAGAAACAAGTTGAAGTAATTTTAATATATTTCACTTAATTCAATATATTCAAAACATTATCATTTCAACATATAATCAATATAAAAAATTATTAGATCTTTTACATTCTCTTTTCTAAGCAACTACGTCTTCATAATGTGCATTGTGTTTTGACACTTATGGCACATCTCAACATAGACTAGCCACATTTCCAGTGATTGTTAGCCACAGGTGGATTAGTGGCTGCCATATTAGCACAGCTGTAAGCATCTGTTATGTTCAGATTTGGTGGAGGTGGGGTGGGGAATTAAATTCCTAATCATTGTCATTGATATCACAGATACTATTTTGATATAAATTAAAGAAATTGTATGATGTGAGTAGTGGGCAGTCTTGTAAAAACAAATGAAAAATCAAAATGTACCCCAAATCTACCAAACTCAGAATGAAGTTGTCACTCTGTGATATGTCTAATAATATCTCTAGAAACCTATACTGAAATAAATTCCTCCTTAAGCCAAAGTATCCCTCCTTTTCGCCACTAGAAAGAGTTAATTTTAAATAAAATGCTGGAGTGAGGTGTGCCCTAAGCGGAGGCTTTGATGTCTCACTAACCTTGAATTAGAGACTCTTGGCCATAAATGTGTGTTTTCTGGATCTTTCAGCTGAGACGGGTCTTTGGAAATTGCCTACCTCCTTTTCCACCAAAGTACTATCTTGCAATGACCACAGCTATGGCGGATGAGAGGAGGGATCAGTTGGAACAATATTTGCAAAATGGTAAGTATTTGGATTTTTTATTATAGATTTATTGAGATTTAGGTTACACACCATAAAATTCATTCATTTAGATATACAACTCAGTGGTTATTAGTATATTTACAGGATTGTACAATCATCACCATGATCTAATTTGAGGACATTTTCATCTCTCCAGAAAAAAACCTCATACCTATTATCAGTCACTCCCTAGTCCTCTCCTCCACCGGCCCCTGTCACTCACTACACTAATTTCTGTCTTTATAGAGTTGCCTGTTCTGGACATTTCAGATAAATGGAATCATACAATACGTGGCCTTTGGATTTGGTTTTAGAAATACTTTTTCTTTTCTCTAGTTTACTTTATTGTAAGAATATAGTATATAATACATATAACACACAAAATGTGTGTTAATTGACTGCTTAAATTATCGGTAATGTTTCCAGTCAACAAAAGTCTATTAGCTAGTTAAGTTTTGGGGGAGTCAAAAGTTATACTCAGATTTTTGACTGCATGGAGGTCAGCATCTCTAACCCCCATGATGTTCAAGTGTCAACTGTATACAATAAAAGGTACATTCCCTTCCACCCCAGACCCCCACCCAGGCTTGTAGAAATAAACACTATTACAGGTGTCTTACGTATTCCTCCGAAACTATCTGAGGATAGTGTATAATAGTGTGTATTATATCCCTGTTTGTTTAATACTAATTGAAATTAAAACTTTTTAAAATTAGATTTATTGTGGTGACACTGAGGTGAGTAAAATTATATAGGTTTCAAGTGTACAATTCTGTAATACATCATCTATATATCACATTGTGTGCTCACCACCCAGAGAAAGTTCTCCTTCCATCACCATATATTTGACCCCTTTTACCCCATTCTATCACCCCTCCCATTCCTTACCCTCTGGTAACCACTAAACTGTTGTCTGTGTCTATGATTTTTGTTTGTTTGTCTTGTTCATTTGATGCTTTCCGTTTTATATCCCGCATATGAGTGAAGTCATATGGTTCTTGACTTTTTGTCTGACTTATTTTGCTTAGCATGATAATCTCAAGATTCATCCATGTTGTTGCAAATGTCAGTATTTCATCTATGGCCAAGTAATAATCCACTGTATATATGAACTACATCTTTTTTATACAATCATCTATTGAAGGACACTTTGGTTGTTTCCATGTCTTGACTACCGTGAATAATGCTGCAATGAACATAGGGGTAAACATATCTTTATGGATAAATGTTTTCAGATTTTTTTTGGTAGATAACCCAGAAGAGGGATTGCTGGGTCATATGGTAATTCTATTCTTAATTTTTTGAGGAACCTCCATGCTGTTGTCCATAGTGACTATACCAACTTACATTCCCACCAGCAGTGTATGAGGGTTCCTTTTTCTCCACAACCTCTCCAACACCTGTTATTACTTGTCTTGTTGGTAACAGCCATTCTACCAGATGTGAGGTGGTAGCTCATTGTGGTTTTGATTTGCATTTTCCTAATAGCATTTTCCTTGAGCATTTTTCAGATATCTGTTGGCCATTTGTTTGAGAAGTGGCTGTTCAGGTCCTCTGCCCATTTTTTAATTGGATTGTTTGTTTTGTTGTTGTTGAGTTGTATGAATTCTTTGTATATTTTGGATATTAGCTCCTTATTGGAGGTATTGTTTGTGAATATCTTCTCCCATTCTGTTGGTTGTTTCTTTGCTTTGTTGATGATTTATTTTGCTTTGCAGAGGCTTTTTGGTTTGATATAGTCCCATTCATTTATTTTCACTTGTACTTCCCTTGCCTTTGAGATCAAATTCATAAAATAGAAAAAAAAAAATCAGATTTATATGGAATCACAAAAGACCCTGAATAGCCAAAACAATCCAAAGAAAGAAGAACAAGGCTGGTGGTATCACACTCACTGCCTTCAATTTATACTTCAAAGTGACAGTAATCAAAACAGCGTGGTATTGGCAGAAAAACAGACACACAGACCAATGGAATAGAATTGAGAATGCAGAAATAAACACACATATATATGGGCAGATAATTTTCAACAAAGGAGCCAAAAACATACAATGGAGAAAAGAAATAAGAAGACGGAATGTTTGAAAGCCATGTGCAAAAGAATAAAACTAGACTGCTGTCACCATATACCAAAATTAACTCAAAATAGATCAAAGACCTAAACATAAAACTTGAAACAGTAAATTACATAGAAGAAAGCATAGGTACTAAACTTAATGACCTTGGGTTCAGAGAGGATTTTATGATTTAACGCTAATTGAAATTTACATACTTTATCTGATTTTTAAAAACTTTTTATTCTGAAAGAATCTCTAACTTACAGAAAAGTCACAAAAAAATAACACAAAAATGTCTGTATACTCTTCACTCAGATTTCTCAAATATTAACATTTTACATTTGTTTTATTCTCTTTCATTTTCCTATGTGTGTTTGTGTTATGTGTGTGTATGTATGTGTATGTGTACATATAAATATAACTTTTGAGACACTTGTGTTGCACACACAAACCACTTCACCCTTAAATACTTCTGTATTTCCTAAGATCAAGGACATTCCCTTCTATAACCACAATATGATTATCAAAATCAGGCAATTACAGTGATACAATAATGTTTTCTAATCTAGAGACCTTATTCAAACTTCATCAACAATTCAACAGATGTCCTTCATAGCAAAAGAAAATTCTTCTGTATGTTGATTTTTTCCGCTTAAAATACATATCTGACAGATCATTCTAGATCAGCAATTATAGATTTATCCTCCTTATTTCTCATGGCTGCACATTTTCTTTTAAAACACAGTAACTGAAAATTTTAGAAGTCATCTATTTCCCATTCATCTTTTGAAATGGAGAACATGCCTCCTTCAGACCTGTTAAATAAGCCCTTCCCAGCTCAAAATGTAATATTTAAAAAATGTTTGCTCTCTCTTGGTTTATTTTCTCACATCTTAAAAAAACCCTCCTTTAACAACTGGCCTTTCACAAATGATTACAGTGCTTAAGGGGTCACTTTCCCAGGCGTGGCCTTTATCCACATCATCAGGAAGTCTCATGCATCCCCTTTGGTAAGATGGCCATGGAGCGATTTGGGTATGCATGACTAAAGGGAGATTCCTGGAAACAGTCACATGGCATTGGTGTGAGGGGTTCATGTTGTCAGGGCTGCCTGGAGGAGGCAAGCTCTGCAGATTTTCATGTATCTGAGAGGTCACAAGGTCCACTGTCTTCAAGGAGGCAGCAATGTGCTGGCAAGGCCTGGAGGATTCCCTGGAGGACAGAGCATTTTAATAGAGAAATCAACCCAGCCCCATGCTAACCTAGCTTGCTGTCCATGTTTTTCAGTAACCGTGGACCCAAACATGTTGAGAAGTGATGTCTTCGTTGATTTTTTAAAACGGGTACAGCTGGTAAGATTGCTCTTCTTTACTAATGTCATATTTCGATGCAGAACATGTGTCTTGGTTAACCATGTGAGCGTTTCCAGCCATCAGCCCCCACAGACGCTTACCTCAACTGATTCAGTGTTGCATGTCAAACAGAACATTGGAGACTTGACACAGGATGGGCGTGTGTCTGAGGGCTGTGGTGGAAGGCATCTTGGTCAGGAGCCTTTCTAAAGAAAGTCACATCTAAGCTCGTATTGGTAGATTTCTGGGGTGGGCAGGGAGATAAGAGTTTACTCTAGCTTTTATTCCCACTAGAGGAAAAAATAACAAAGCAGTAATATCTGGTGGTCTGGGAGACTCATGACCGATATTAGGAAAAGGGAAGCAGTCACCACTTCTTATGGGGGGTGGGCCTTCTCCAACTGCCAGTAGACCCTTCCCCTGGCTCCTTCTAGGGCGAGAGTGATTTACCAGCAGCAAAAAGGATTGCTCCTGCAGGGCTGGTGGGAGCTGTGAGGGCAGGAATGAGCAGTGGTGATACGTGGATGTCCCAGACCATGGAAGGAGTCCAAGGATAGGGATGAGGCTTCCTCACCTCAGTTTTATACAGACCCCACCTGGATATTTCCACTGCATCTCATATGTTTTTGGCCTGCCGTTTCCAAGTGGTTATTGCTAAATAATCACAGGCTCACAGACCTGGCTCTCCAGGGCTGAGCAAGTACAAGAACATCTTCCCGTCTCTGGGCAAGGACGCACAACATAAGAAACATGAATACATGTGACCTTCCAGGAGTCTGAGGGAAGCCTTTGCCAACGATGGCCAAAGGCAAGCTGCAAAAATAAGAGGGGTTTGCTTCTACAGGGACATTTAATCTGGGCTAGGCCAGTGCTTTAGGTACAGTAGCTCATTTCTCTCTTCCAACTTATTAGAAGAGGTGCTATTAGTATCTGTTTTTCAGGTTTCAGGTTAAGTAACTTGTCTAAGGACGCCTGTCTTGTAAGTGGAAGAGATAGGATCTGAACCCAGGAAGCCTGGATCCAGAGCCTTTGTTCCATTGAGGTTGTGAGGTATTTCTAGAGTGGTTGTAGCCTACCTAGCCCTGCCTCCCACTGGGTCCCCCTTGTGTTGTGTGTCTAGCCTCACTTGACTTACTATATTCTGTGATCGATCACCTTCGAGATGAAGGGAATTTTTTTTTTAATGTAAGTGTATACCTTTATTGGAAATATTATAAATTCTATTATATACAATATCCAAAAACAAAAGAGGAACTAATATATCTTTAGCACCTATTAGATGCTAAGTTCTAAGCTATTTTCAATTACACATCCTTAATCCTCATAAGAACTCCTAGGCAGTTTCATTAGACAGGGATACTGAGGCTCAGAGTTTTATAAAATTTTCCAAGGTAAAATTGCTAGAAGAAACTTGCAGAGCGGAGACTTGAATCCTCTTACTTCAGAGTACACTGCCATTCCACCACAACACATTTCCAAGTGTTGCAGGCAATACACAGGTAAATAAGATACAGCCTCTAGGAGCTTGGGACGTAAGACGTATATTGATAAATGATAATATTTGGATTTTATTACTAAAAAGATCCAGTATAGCCATCTTAGCTGTAGATGAAGGGACTTTTGAAAAGGCAAAACTGAAGTCTTTAGACTAAAGACCTTTTTATGTTCTTGGTTCTTAAACTGTCATGTTCTATGTCCTCGTGTGAACAATGTATTTGAGAGAAAAAGGCTGAGAAGGTATTTGGAGTGGCTTTTGTGTGCCTGGGAAGTTAGGGTAACTTATGTATTTGGGAAGTTTTGCCCATCGTGGCTATGTTTCGAGGATGTATTTCCTCATTTTCCTCATTTCCTCTTAAGGATGTTTCCCTTGTAGCTAAATGATCAGGGCCCATTATTAAAGGTGGTGGAAATTTAGAGCTTGGCGAGTCCAAGTATGGATTTTCTTGGATAAGAAAACTCAGGAATAAGCACCATGGCTATCAGACATCCTCTACCTCAGAGAGAATCAATAAAGCACTCTGATTGATCTTTGGGAAATTAACAAATTTCTCAGGTTATTAAATTTGATGAAAGGAGTTAGCACATGGTTTAAAGTGTGTTCAGGCAGTCCATGGTACGGAAGACTTTCTATGTTTCTTAAAGATAAATGTGTTCCATTTTCTAGTGTGAATTGTTCATTTTGTTTCTTGATCCACCCTAGATCAGGATGACAGCTTAGTTAAGGTTTTGTTTTTCTGCATTCCGAATCTACCCAGTTGGCTTTTTTCCTCTAATGTGTTTTGTGTGTTGCTTTTACATTTTACTAATTATACACATTCTAATAAAATTCAGATCACAAAGAGAGGCAAACTTTTCCTTGATCACAATGCCAAACCTAGAATATTTCACCTGTTGTACACTGGCTTTTATTTTGTAATATAAAGGTCTTTCGATGCCATAATTTATCCTATTTACCATATTGTTCAAAATAGTTTTTTTCCAAAGCAAAATGGGCTCATATTTTAAAAAGTAAAATAGCGCTAAAAAGGATTATAGCATAACCATCTCCTGCTCTCCAGAGGCAATAGCTTTCAAATCTTTTAGCTTTTTCTTCAGATTTAAAAATCTGGAGGTTAATGACATACATCTCTAACTTTCTCTTGTTCTTCAATTTGTAGACATTATCTACTGACTGCCTGTTATGGGGATGAGGGTTTCAGCTATTTTTTTTCTTCCAGCTTTCTAGTATCACCTTCTTCCATTACCCTCTTCTCCCCAATTTTGTTATGTAACAATTAAAAAAAATAAATCCTTAGTATTTTGATCACCTTAATACATATGTAACTATTACTTACTGCTGAATAAATAATGTTTATAATTACCTTTACTTTTTAAAACAACTTTTGTTATTCCTGGAGTTAAAAAGGCATCATTTAAAAGAAAAATATATGTTTAGTTGTCTTTAAACATATGACTCTTTCCATACTTATCGCAGTGCTGAAAACAGAATTTTCCCCACAGTCTATCCAGTCAGATTCTTTTCTTGCAGGGGATCCATGCAGAGTCTCTGTTAAAGCTGAGACTTGAGTAAGTTTTCCTGCTAGTAGGAAATAGCCAGTAGAAAAAGAGAGTTTGAGACTGGAGTGGGCGGGATTGGTCTTGATAAGCAATGGCACCAAGTACTTGAGGAAGGAGGACTGAACGTGAATTGGGATTGAGTGGAGGAAGGATGCCTTTTAAACCAAGTGTGAGACAAAGAGAAAGACAAACATAGGGCTAGGCAACGTTCATGGTCCAAGATTTATGAGTATAAGTAGAGTGAGTCCCTTCTTGATGTTTCTTTTGTAGTTATAGGAGGCGAGGCCACCTGGTGGGTTGAGGGATGTGGTTGGTGGTTCAGGGAAAGTGAAGAAGGTTGAAATAGAGTGTGAGTCAGAACTCTATTGACTGAAGTAACTGGTAGGACATGCCAGAGAGAAGGAAGGAGACTGAGGGCCAATTGCTAGCCAATGTGTCTCATTCCAACCAGTGGCAAAGAATTGGGTGATCCTTGAAACTTTTACCTGCCTTAATGTGGAGGTTACCCACTGAGAGAAAGTTATCTCAACTGAAACCATTGTTGCTGTGTTAAACAGAACATTGGAGACTTTAATATTAATGTTCTCTTCTAAAATACCAGTAGTGTAAATGTGCAGTGATGGACTAGAGAGGGAGGTAATGTGTATAAACAATCAATGTTTAAATGTTCCGTTTTAGATGACACCATCCTAGTTTTGTTTCAGCCTCTCACTTGGATTATTTTGAGAAATACGGCACCAAGATTTTTCAAATACCTATTTGTGCAGGCACTGTTCAAAATAAATTTATTGCATAATCCCTGCTCTGAAGGAGTTTATCATCTAAGCAGCCATCTAATCCAGCTGTAAACAAATTAAGTATAAAAAAGCCAAGAACATTCAACAAATAAACACTTAGAGTGGATAAGGTAGAATTCAGCTACTTCCTTATTAGTCAGCCCTTTTTCAGTTGCAAGGACTAAAGTCACAAATGCAAAATTTATTCATTTAAATGAAAAGTCGAAGTATGGCTGGCACTCTTTTCCCACTCTCTACTCCAAGCTCTGCTTTTTCTCTTTGTTGACTTCATTCTCACATAGCCTCCCTCCATTCTGAAAAAATGGCCATTTGTTTCAAAATTAGCAGCCCCAGCTGAAGGAGAATACCCTCAACTTCCTTCCTCTTTCTTTCTAATGGAACCAGAACTCCACTGGGGGAGGAAACCTGCAGGTACCGTGTTTCCCCCAAAATAAGACCCAGGCAGACCATCAGCTCTAATGCACCATAATATAATATAATATAATATAATATAATATAATATAATATAATATAATATAATATAATACCGTGTCTTATTTTAATATAAGACCAGTCTTATATAATATAATGTAATATAAGACCAAGTCTTGTATTAATTTTTGCTCCAAAAGACGCATTAGAGCTGATGGTCTGGCTAGGTCTTATTTTTGGGGAAACATGATAATTGCTAGAGAGAAGGAGGAAGGAAAGTTAAGGGGTGGTTGCCAACTGACTTGTCTCAACCTGACCAGTGGCAAAAGGCTGGGTGTCTGTGACTGAATAAGAAATACATATTTGGTCTCTGAACTGGGTTTCTGACACAGAGTTCCAAACACCCTTGCTATTTCCTGAGTGATGGGGTGATAGGCTTGTCTTGCACAGAGCTTCTAAGACTCATATATAGACGTGGAGTTATAATGTTGCACACCTGAAACTTATATAATGTTATAAACCAATGTTACTGCAGTTTGTTTAAAAAACAGTGTATTTTTGTATGCTAATGACATTACTAGTCACTGGGGGCCCCTAGATAGCTTCGAGATGGGGACTGGTCAAAGGCATAATTACAGGGTTGGAACTTTCAGCCCCAACTTCCAGCCCCCTGGGGAGGGGTGAGAGATTGAGTTAATAGTTGGTCACGCCTGCCTTCGTGAGGAAGCCTCCATAAAAATCCCTGAACTACAGGGTTTGGAGAGCTTCAGGGCTGGTGAACATGCAGAGGTGCTGGGAGGGTGGCGTACGTGGAGAGGGCATGGAAGCTCTGCGCCCCTTCCCACATACCTTGCCTCTTCCATTTGGCTCTTCCTGAGTTGTATCCTTTATAATAAATGGGTAATTGTAAGTAAAGAGCTTTCCTGAGTTCTGTGAGCTGTTCTAGAAAATTATCAAACTTGAGGAGTGTGTCATGGGAACCCCCGACTAATAGCTGGTTGGCCTGAAGTATGAGAGGCCTGGACTTGCGACTGGTGTCTGAAGTTGGGGAGGAGCAGCCTTGTGGGACTGAGCCCTGAACCTCTGGGGTCTGTGCTAACTCCAGGTAGTTAGTGTCAGAAGTATTGGTGTGAATAGAGAAAAACAGTGCTTTTCTCTTTAGTGTCCAATGAGCAATGTAAGAATATTGGAGGATTTTAAGCAAGAGGACATTCTTAGGTTTGCATTAAAAAATATTTCTCTCCTGTGTTTTGAGTCCCAAAGGACATGCCAAGGACTTTGGGGGCTTCAATCACTTCCCCCACACTTCCTCAAATAAATGTCCTTAAGTTGGAAAAAAACCCCAAAAGAGTATATATATGTAAAATCTGGCTGCTGTATGGAGAGTGCTTTATAGGAGGGAAAGAATGGAATGGAGGCAGGAGACCAATACGGAGGCCATGGTAGGCGTCTGGAGAGAGGAGACGTCTGTTGGGTCTAAGGTTCTGGAGATGAAAATGGGATGGATTCAAGAGGTAGTTTAAGATATAAAATGTACAGGACTCTGAACTTGATTAGATATGAGTATTGAAAACATCTTCCTGACTCTTTCCTTGATTCCTTTAATTTTTATCTGTTGCCACTAATTCAAATCAAAGATATAACTTCCTCCTCATTCCCAACAATAACAAAGCAATAAAGCTGCCATTTCAGGGACTGTAATGAGTGCTGTTCCAAGTTCCACATGTTACCTCCTTGAATCCTCACCAGAGCCCTATGAGGTGGGCGCTATTACCATCCTTATTTTAGAGCTGAAGGAATGAGGTGTAAAGAGGGAAAGGGACCTTTCAGGTGTATACAAGGTCACATGCAGTGAGAGGGAAAGGTAGGCGGCTCACCTAAGCATCTGCTCTGTGGACTGTGTGCTTCTTAACCATGCCCGTGGTCTGGCCCAGTCTCTTAGTACCTTACCCACGGATTACTGCAACCCACCTATCTTGAGTCTCCCCCATCTTCCAGACTCTAGTCCATTTGCACCACACTTCCAGACAAATCTTTCTATAACTCTATTTCTATCCTTCCATTTCCCTGATCCAGAATCATTATGGCTTCCTTTTGCCTTTTTAATAAAATTCTCAAGTGTCTGATTTCAGGGCCATCTATAATCTGACTTGCTCTACCAGTCCAATCTGCATCCTCATTTTTCCTTCGCAGAAGAATTTAATAAAGACATGCATTTATATCATTTCGATATTTTACTGGTCTGTAATATGGTTTGAATTGGCAGTTGCGTTGAGGTAACCTAAGTTAATGGTAGGCTTTCCTTTAGAATCATCAAAAAACACTCACATTCTTTCCATTGATTTTGTGAGTGGTTTTCCCCTGAGGCAACAGATATCTGTGATTATAGGCCCAAAACCTTTAAGAACCCAAGACCTGAGCAAAGGTATACCTAGAAAAGGACTATTTACAACAGTTACTCTGGGGAATCCCTTATCACTGATTACCTGTGTATCAGCTAAGTATGGGGTTTTGGGGGGGTCCTGGTGTGGTTCACAATCAATCAGCTATAATGACTGCAGGGAACTAGGGAAACCTTCCAAAATTCCCCTGGAAAAGTAGAAGTGAACAAAGTATGGCCTGAGGTTGTATGGGGATTGCTCAGAGCCTATGTGGTGGAGGAGGCAAACCGGTGGCCCTGACATTCTGTGGAAGGGCTTGGAGTGATTCTCAAAGGATTCTGGGAAATGGGTTGTCCCAGCCCTCGACGCTTGGAGGGAAAACCTGGGAGGTGGTTCTGCATTTGCTGATTCCACGGCCAGTTCTGACAGGGAGAAGCCATAGGACTGTTTGAAGAGTGACAAACACAGTGATCAGTAAGTGGCAAATTCTTATGTAGCCGGAAACTTATTTTATGTGGCGGGAAACAACATAACATAGTACCTTATGCTGGTATTATGGTGGTAACCGGGTGGCTATATAACTTATCCAAACAGACACTTTGGGGAGTGAAAGGAGTGCTATAATTATTACACATGTATTAGACCACTTTGGTTGCCATAACAAAGTACAGACTGGGTAGCTTAAGAACAGAAATGCCTAGACCTATGAGACATAAATTAGTTTTTGTGCATGCATGGAGCGAGAGCAAGCTCTTTGGTCGCTCTTCTTATAAGGGCACTAATCCCATCCTGAGACACATGACCTCACCTAACACATCCTCTCCCTGAGGCCCCGGCTCCAAACACCATCATACTGGAGGTTAGGGCCTCAGCATATGAATGTGGGGTGGGGTGGAGGGCGAGAGCGTGGCCAGGAGACAAAAACATTCAGTCCATAGCAATGCTGGATGCCAGGCTCATACTAGAACCTTCCTGGACCAGCTGGGGGATGTGTCCACTCTACTTAGGGCCCAGGCCCTAGAGTCATGTGGAGCTGGCCTTGCCTCCTGCCTCTGCCACCATCTAGTGTGTCCTCAGGCAAGTTATTTAACCTTTGTGAACTTTTACTTCACCTGAAAAAAGGGAGATTAATAAGTATCTATACCTCATGGAGTTGTTCTGAGAATTAAATGAGCTACTGTATGTGGAGCAGTTAGCATACAGCACAAGGATCAGTATCAGGACCTAACAGTATATTTGTATGTAACAAATTAGATGTGTTTATTCATAAATAATATGCTATTTACACAGTTGCCTATATGTGTAGACATAATACATTCATACACATATGTTGTTTTTTTGGACCAGCCTTTTGAATTCGGAAAACAGCAGATTTTCTCTTCTAAAGTGCTTAGGTTACGAATCATAGAAACTTAGTAATTATAAGTATGATGGAGAGGGGGAGTTAAAATTTAAAGTCACAGCTTGCCTTTTGATAGCAAAATTAGGCAAAATAAGCCTGCCACTAATGTGATTGGCCTTTTGAGATAACTGGACAATGTGGTTGAGTTGTTGGATCCCTCTGGTTTCCTATAAAACCTAATATCTCATCTGTTGTCTGGGAATGGGGTAGGGGTCGTGGCTGGGTGGGGGTGTGTTCAGGAAGACTAAGGAAAAGGGAGGTGTTGCCTGTTAAGGTGGAAGGGTTTCACCTGGTCAGCTTACCTGAGCCCCAAGTTTGCAATCTCCAATCTTCAGGTTGACGATTTGGATCTCTTCTCCCCAACCTGATACCAGAAAGGATACTTGGGCTGGATAAAAAGTTTTAGTCACTAAAAAGAGATCACACCCCACCCCCTGACTCCACCCTCTGTATTACTAATATTCTGGCTTATATAGTAGGTTTAGAACACAGAAACGATTTGAGTGACTCTCAGTTCTCCCGGAGATGACCCATAGCTTGTACCATTCTAAATGCCTAGGAGAGAAGTGAGCTTAATACATACAGTGGATGATGGAACATTAGGGGTTAATCCTATTGTAGATCCTGGGATGAGAAAGGCTGTGACCTGACTCAGCCTCCTGGCCATGAGGCAGCTCTGTGAACTGACAGGATCCCCTTTGGGAGGTGCTAGAAACAGCCTACTCCCAGTTGCAGCTACACTATGAGGCCTGTCTGGGCAACCACTGGCCATGCCCTCCTGGGGGTCCTTCTCTCTGTGGTAACTGAGCACTATCCTCAGCTTTGCACTTTCCTAAACTCAGACAGCCTTCCAGTGTCTAGCATGTCCTTGACATTCTAGAGCACCCCACCCCGGAACCTCACAGGTCCCCAGATTTGCACTCACCTCTAGCACACATACGTCCCCTCACAGAATACATAAGCACAAGCAGAACTTCACTGAGCTGCGGGTGTTTGCACTCAGCTGGGCACCCACGCGCAGACAGTGACTTGCTGCCCCAGGCCTCAGAGTTTGCACACTTGAGATTTTCACTATAGCAGAATCATAAATTACTGCACATTATGGACTTTTAGGGATGCCTGGAAATATTCAAAATGAGAGTTAAAATCTGAGACCACTAAGGCTCACGCGGGTGATTCTTTCCTAAAGTGGATGCCTTGTGGTTTATTTAGAAATCATTCAAGCTGCATGTTATGCTTTGCTTTGGCCTCTCTCCATATCCCTTCTAATCCCCACCCTGCACCCCCAAAACGCCATCCTCCAAATCTCTGCTCTCATGTACTTCTGGGTACTGTGTACCCCAGGGCCCTGGGAGAGGACACTGCTGACGGTCAGCGAGGGCCCCCTGAGGCTGTGTGGGCAGCGAGGGGCCCCTGAGCCTGTGTGGGCAGCGAGGGCCCCTGAGGCTGTGTGGGCAGCGAGGGCCCCCTGAGGCTGTGTGGGCAGCGAGGGCCCCTGAGCCTGTGTGGGCAGTGAGGGCCCCTGAGCCTGTGTGGGCAGCGAGGGCCCCTGAGCCTGTGTGGGCAGCGAGGGCCCCTGAGCCTGTGTGGGCAGCGAGGGCCCCCTGAGGCTGTGTGGGCAGCGAGGGCCCCCTGAGCCTGTGTGGGCAGCGAGGGCCCCCTGAGCCTGTGTGGGCAGCAAGGGCCCCTGAGCCTGTGTGGGCAGCGAGGGCCCCCTGAGGCTGTGTGGGCAGCGGAGGCCCCTGAGGCTGTGTGGGCAGCGAGGGCCCCCTGGGGCTGTGTGGGCAGCGAGGGCCCCTGAGGCTGTGTGGGCAGCGAGGGCCCCTGAGGCTGTGTGGGCAGCGAGGGCCCCTGAGGCTGTGTGGGCAGCGAGGACCCCCTGAGCCTGTGTGGGCAGCGAGGGCCCCCTGAGGCTGTGTGGGCAGCGAGGGGCCCCTGAGGCTGTGTGGGCAGCGAGGGCCCCCTGAGGCTGTGTGGGCAGCGAGGGGCCCCTGAGGCTGTGTGGGCTTACCGTGCTTTCCCTTTGCTCACAGGACACGTTTGGCATCACTACCAAGAAAGCCTCTCTGGACGTATTTTTGCCTGATGGAAGGAGCATTCAAGCTGACATTCTAACATCAGACACTGTCGAAAGAGTCCTAGAGGTAAACTTTATCCAAACACCAGCCCCCAAATTAAACTGAGGAAGTAGTCTACTTGAAGGCAGGGACTAGGATTGGTTATCTTCCACAAGCTTCCTGCCTCTCATTTTACTCTGGATGACTTCTCTGTAGAGATGCTGGGGTTTTCTGGAAGACTGACCAGGGAATCTGAGCTACAGCCATTCCCGTAGCCCCTTTGGTTTTACTTTCTCTGTGGGCATCAATTTTCCGGAGACTTCTTAGGGCTTTCTTAAGGCTGTTGTCAGTTTCCTGGAACTCAGCTAGGGATGTATCCTGGAAACATGAAAAGTGCTTTATTATGGGGTGCTCCACTGTTGGGAGCAGGAAGGAGGCTGGAGCCCAGATGAGTAGGAAACAGGCTGCATCCAGGTGGACTGGTGACAGATTCTAGGAGAGAGTGACAGGGATAGTGGATTTCTCAAAGGCTGAAAGACGTGTCCCTCCTCCCCCACAGAGAAAGCCACTGAAATCCACACCCCAGTGGGTCTAATTCTGTACCATTCCCGGTTTTAGTCAGTTTTCTGAGAACTCCAAGGACGCCCCAGAAAGCATCCTCCCCTTCAGATGTGGTTGTCACCAGCTCTGCCCCGGGCCTATCCTCCTTCTGAGCTGGGCTGCTGAGGGGACACGTCTTTTCACATCCACACAGTGCTCCCAGGCCCCTTTCCTTCAGAGGGTTTTAGTTCTAATCCTCCAGAGACACATACCTAGGAGCATAAAAAGTTATAAACAGGAGGAAGTGGGGAAGTTTCTAGGACCTTGCCAGGGACCGGAAGTTCTCGTGCTAGGGTCATGGTATCTGATGCCTTCTGAGCCGGAAATGAACAGAAATGTTGCCTATTGGGCTCCCAGCTCTCAAGCTGTCTTTACCTAAGACAGTGGGGGTGGGTGGCTCCTCCCTGCATTGTGGCTCTTCTTTCTAGCTTGGAGATTCAGATTCAAGCCCACTGGTACCCTCCTGGCCTCAGAAGAGCAGTTTGTGTCCCCAGATTAGGAAACACCCCTTCTCTAGGTCTTGGCCCCATCTGAGTATGATTGTTTTGGACCTTTCTTCTTGCTAAAGTCACTGCACACACCCGACCTCAGCCTTTTCATGGCTCCTGTATTGCTGACCTGGTTGAATAGTATCAGCTGACTGAGGCCACCCAATGGGAAGTTACCCTGGGCTCCTCCCTGTCCCCCGAGTCCTCCGGCCACTGTATCCCAAGTCTCTTTCCTATTCACTCCTGTTTCAAGCCCTCATCATTCTCAGCTAGATTTCTATAGCAGCCCTGAAATTAGCCTCCCAGCTTCCAGTCTTGCTAATCTTCTACACTGATTTCCAGAATGAGCTTTCTAAAAAGCATCAAACGCCCTTGATGCTTAATGTTTTAGGGGATTTATCCCCCCAAAAACCCCAAATCAAAGTTCCCTCAATTGCCTTCCTGGGACCTACAAAATGAGAGACAGGCACATGAATGAAGGCGGAGGATAGTACCAGTGAGGACCACACACTCAGATCCCTCTGGGGCCAGGCAGGTAACTCAGGCGCAGCTGCGGATGTAAGATGATTTGGAAATGGTTGGGCCTGTGGAGCACTAAAGAGTACCTGCCCTGCCTGATGACATTATTATTGACATGTTTTCAACACACGGGGTTCACTGGCCAACTGAGACTTACCTGCAGCTGAAACTGCCTGCTGGTGGGATTTTGGGGTCTCCTATCTGTTGCGGCTAGGACAAGTCCTGGATTCAAATAAAAATGCTGCTGTGGGGACAGAGCCCCAGAGAGCAGTTTCCAGGCTCTCGGCCTCACGTAGAAAGGTGCTGGCTCAGGTGGTAGATGGCCATCAGCTGTAGCTAGTTGGCCGTTAGCTGTAGCGGTTAGCCATTGGCCACTGATATAACTGCCACGGCTGTGCTGGGGAGTCAAGGAGAGTTGGTCGGTTGGCAACAAAGCAGACAGCAGGTCGCACGTCGTGTGAATCCAGCCTCCAGTGAGACTATAGTGGTGTGACTCCCCTACCTATGGCTCCGTGGGTATTCCTTTTTGGCCTCACCATGTCCTGCGTTCTTATGTGGGGAGCGGGAACAGAGACCCCGCAGGCTGCCCTGCATGACAGCTGCCATGTCGTAGCTGTGTGAGTTTGGGTAAGCTACTTAACTTTTCAAGACAGTGTCTAAGGAATTATAGAAATAGTTCATGTTCCTTCAACAGTGGGTTCTGGTTACTGATCATAATTGGTATTGTTATTGATAGAAGAGGGAGTGCTAAATAAGTGTTGAGTAGGGCAGTAAGGCTAGGGTTCTACAGTACCATCTGTTTTGTCCTGTTCACCTTATAGCTAATAGCTTAAATTTAATTAGGCACATCTATGATCTCAGAAAAATGTGCTTTCTCTCTTCCAATCACATTGCTTGTGAGAAATTCCAACCCATGACACTGACGTCATTAGTATCAGGTACGTTTAACTGGAGGTTCTACCTTCAAGGTGGTGGAGTTTCTATAAAAGGTAAAGTGAGCACGTGGCCAAACAGAAATGTGGATTCTCTTCCAGGGGCTGGGAAATTCTATAGCTGGCATAAAACTAATTTGAATTTTGTAATTAAAAATCATGGTCTGTATCTTCTCAAGCACACTTGCTGTTGTTACTCTCACTTTGCTGTTACCAATGACTTCACCCCCATCTTGCTGGACTCTTTAAAGACTAACAGTATACTAAAAATCCTTTTTTCATTTTTTATGCATTTGCGCTAATGTGGTTTTATTGCTGGCATTTGTGTTTTGAAGCATTGTTAATATCTGCTAAGAAGGGAATATTATTGTGTCTCTACGTAGATGCTTACTCCTCTCAAAAGAAGGTGCTTCTATTTATGTCTATATAAATTATATAAAAGCTTCTCCATTCTCCTTTTCCCACCCCTCTATCTGCCTTGGCATGTAAGCTTGTGGTCTTCACGGAATGAGTCAGAGAAGAGAGAAATCTAATAATTTGAGTGGACATGGGTCATATTTATTTTAGGACAAGATGTCTTTACAATGTTACCTATCAGCGCACACTCACCCATGCACACAGAGCCCTGTGTTGTGGTTTAGGTTTTTTTTGTTTGTTTTACAGAGGTGTGGGGGAGAATGAGGTAGAAAGGAGAATGGGGTTAAGTGTTGAGTAAACTTATAAAAAGTTCCCAGGCTCTTTATTTGCAAAGCTGTCCTAAGGACACCTTCTCATACCATCCACCTAGTAAGACTGCCCCACGAGGTAATTTTCAGGTCTCTGACAAGAAAAGGTCCCCCTTTGAGCCTGGTATTAGGACAACTTCCACCGGGAGAACTTGGAGTCATGGCTGAAGCATCAGCTCACACAGTGCTGTAAAGGCGAGTCCGTGGGTGTTAGAGATGACCCAGAGATTTCAGGTGAGGCATGCAAAGAAATCACTCAGGAACCCAGTCTTAAAGAGGGATTGGGCTGGGTCGGTAGAAAGGGAGAGAGTCTGGGGTAGCATGGACGGTCCTGCTAAGGGCAGGTGAATGTTACAGCCTTGTGACCTGTTGGTAAAAACGAACCCATTGGTGTTGAAATGAAAGCCTTTTGATGTGAACGTCAAAAAGAAATATGAAATCAGGGCAGCCCCAGCCTGGAATCTGAGGATTTCACTGCAAAAATGCCATATAAATTAGACTTGAACATCACAGGAGACGTGAGAGAGAAGCAGGCCTGGAGTGTCAAAGGCAGATAATAGCTGGTACACTTTTATATGACAGCCAAGCAGTGGGGGAACATCCTTTTTCCCATTCCAGCAATCCAGCCCCTAGGAAGGCAAATGGAAGTGCAGGGCGCTGGGGGCACTCTGACAGAAGTATAGATGTTCATTGAGAATGACTGCTGCCCCCCAGTGGACAATAAAGTCCAAAATGATCCCGGAGACTCCACATCTGGGAGGGGGCAACCGACCTCAGCTGAGGCCAGTTCAGGCCCATTGTGGTAAGACAGATTTTCTTCTTCACTCTAACTTTTTTGAATATCTAAATTTTCTCAAATGAGTATGTACCATTTTTAGATTTAGAAAACATTTAATGTCTGCTAGCCCATTAAAGCACTTTTATAGATGTTTATAGGCAATTTCAACTTCTTTCTGCACACTACGATAAGCATGGTGGATACTAATAACTCACCTCCCCACCCCTTGTTTTTGGTTAAAGGTGGTGTCACACAAAATTGGACTATGTCGTGAGCTCTTGGGCTACTTCGGCCTATTTCTCATTCAGTTTTACAAGGAGGGCAAGCTGTCTGGTAAGGAGAGAAGGAATACAGGGTGGGCAGGTATGGGCAGGCACTCCGCCCAGGAGATGCAGGAGTCACAGCTGGTTATCCCCCAGGGGAACTCCCCAGTGTGTGGTCTCTACTACTTTTCTCAGCCCCTGGATCAAAAGTTTATGGGTGGGAGGTTGTGTCTGTATTCAGGATGAGCAGCTCCAGAGAGGTGGCACAGATAGGAGCAAGAGGTCAGGGTTTTCCAGTAACTTCCTCTCCTATCTGCCCCGGTCCCAAATGATGTCCATGTCACCTTCACCACTGTGCCCTGGCTGCTGACCACCAGCCACACCACAATTCCCTTGTGGATGGAGCGCTAAATTCCAGGCGTTAGGGCATCCCCCATTGCCATAATTTCTCCTTGTTAAGGAATATTTGCTAGAAAATGCAGATGACATAAATAAGTTCTTAGATTCTTAAAAAAGATGTAATGAGATAGTGAAAGATGACAGTATGATTCATATAGCTTTTGCTTTATAGTGCATTTCTAGATATTGCAAATTTTTCAGTTGTGAAATGCTATCAGTTATCTTCAAGTAGTTTTCATATGTCTTCATGAAACTGTGGGGAGGTGGTTCTGAGTTGGAAGTTAAGGGTTTGTGTGTGGGCGTGGCCACTGGGATCTGTGGTGTGCTGGTGAAGGCACAGGATCTTTCTGAACCTGTTTCTTCATCTGTATCACAGTGTAAAATCTCTCTCTCTCTCATGGTGTTGGTATTTTATGAGACTAAAATGTTATTTATTTTTCTGAAAAAAATTTAGAAAGTTAAAAACTACATACATGTGTAAGAGAATATTATTATTGTATTTTATTCTTTCCAACATAGTGCTTTGTGTTCTCATTTTAAAGCCACTGTATGTAAACTATTTGTGCTGTTTCAACCCGTAAGATGTCCTCTCCCCTTTCTCTAGTCATGAAAAAATTGGCAGACTTTGAACTCCCTTATGTGAGTCTTCGAAGTTCTGAAGTGGAAAACTGCAAGGTTGGACTCAGGAAGTGGTGAGTAAGCATTGTGACAGTAGGCATTTGAGGCTGTCTTACCATTGCTGATCAGAATTTGTCAGTCTCACAGCCCAACAGCTCACGACAGAGCAGGAACTTTGGGAAGGTGAAGAGGAAAGCAGTGAAGAAGAGAGAGGGGGGAATGAACAAGGCTATTTGTCCGAAAGGATAGGATGTTGAAGATGACTTATACTGGTCTCAAGGAAATACTCGAGGGGTGGTGTCTTGAGGGTGGCAGCCATGAAGATACGGCTTGAAAAACAAGGGCTGTTGGGGTGGGATTGAAGCAGGTAATGGTGAAGAATTGTGGGCTGTGGACTTGTTTTGGAATGGGTTACTGACTATTAATTGAAGGAACTTGTTGATGGTTACAAACAGGTCTGATTCATCTGTTGAACTGTGGTGTTCCCTGAAGGCAAAAGGTGGACTCAGCCAACTCGGAGTGCACTTGAACTGTAAACAGTCGGATTACATTCCTAAAGGATTCCAACAATAAATGCATCTATACCAGGGCCAGCTATATTCCCAGATTGATAGGACACTTTGCTGAAAATACTATCATTCCCCCCAGAAACACAGGGCCCTATGGAGAGCAAACAAAAAGAAAATAACAAAGACACTCCCCAGCTCACCCCCACACACATCGTATAACCTGTAGTTCCCAGGGTTTATTCCCATGGCTGCATTGGATTGCTTCTTTGGTTTACCCTCTCCCAGCCCAGTTATTCTGTAATCTGAGCACAGAAGCTTGAAAGAAAGGCATTTTGAAATCTAGGAATAGCAGTTATCTTGACTTTGTGATGCCCTGCTAGACCTCCAGTCTGCAGTTTTGAATTTTGGAAGAATATACCCAGCAAGGCTAGAAGTTCATTTACTGTTACTCAAAAGTATTTCTGAGAAATGGTCAAAATCTGTGAAACCCTGAGAAGGGAAAAGGAAAAACCCCTAGGAATTCCATCTAAGCGTTTATAGAGTAGTTATGGAAGCTGCTTAGTATAGTAAGAGGCTGAACTCAGTTATTCCTGGGATCAACGTATATGAATCTAAATCCCAACCCTCATAGGGTTTAGCTGAATAACCTTAGCCAAGTTATTCAACAAGCTCTCTAAGCCTCAGTTTCTCTATCTGTAAAATGGGAATAATAACAATAGCGTATACCTCATAGAATTATTGTGAGGGTTAAATAAAGTTATCTATATGGGGTCATATACTCAATAACTTTTGGTCTGGTTTGTTATTGTTATATTGAGGATAATAATGCTGATAATCGTAACAACAAAAATCCTTGGGGCTTAGACTTTTTTGCTCACGAGCTCTCCAGGGAACTTGAGATACAGGACAGATGAAGATTCTGTTCCTCACCTTGAAGCTCGAATTAGAAATTGGGCTTTGCCTGTGTCTTTATTAAATGGGTAAATTCTAGATCATAAGTGAAGTGCATGGTAAAATGTCTACTGCATAACAAGCCAGCATCTTGTATCCAGGCAGATTGCCTTTGCTCATGGGAACTGGGATGAAAGGTGGTCCCACTTCACCTGTTAGAGGTGAGAATCAGCTCACTGGAACGTGAGAACCTGGCATAGCATCCCACAGGTGCCTGGTCCCCTTTCCAGAGTGAGATGGGAGCAGGGAGCCTAGCTTGACTGCCACGAGCTGTGGGATTCCCAGCAGGTGAGGCCTTGCAGTGAGGCCTAGTTGGAGTCTTAGGGATTTTTCTCTGTTCATAAATTCCCTGGTGCATCTCTCCAATGATATAGTTCCTTCCAGACCCTGCCCTGGCCTCTGAGAGCCCCAGTCTGGGATGGGTCTGGGGGCTCTAACTCTCTGATGCAACAGTTCCTATTCTCTGCCACAGGGGGCCCCTGGGAGAGTGGGTAAAATAGCTAAATGGAATGTAAGTAATGAAGTTGCTCTTTAAGTAACATTTTCATCCTTTTCCTTGTTTAAGCCAATGCCATCGGTCTATTCGCCCTACACGTCTGAGTGCAGTGATTCTGCTTACCTCTGACCAGACTTGTTACAGACCAGCCGTAGCTCACCCTTTATTGACAGTTTCTGTCAATTCTTAGCATGACACTGTGCTTATACAGTAACTGTTATTTCATTTCATCCTGGTGATTCTGCTTCCATTAGACAGACATTAGACAGACAAGTCATTTTGCCAGGGGCGCAACTCTGAATAGGACCCAGCCCTTAAGCTCAGGGGTCTTCACACCTAGTGTCAATATCAACTTGATCAGAGCAGTGATCAAGATAAACTCAGGTGCTGAGGAAGCACAGAGTGGGCTCCTAACACAGCCTTGCAGAGTAGGGATCAGAGGAGGGGCCATGAAAATATGGCTTGCGGAGGGGCAGATAAGCCAGGGAAGGCGGTCTGTGAGGGGTGTGGTCTTCCAGGCAGTGGGAGAAGGGAGAAAATATGATTGGAATGTAGAGTGTTGGGGAGGGGAGTAAGAGATGAAATTGGAAATGAAAGCTGGGGCATACCATGAAGGGACTTGGAAGTGAGCAGGATAAATAATCTAACTCCTGGGACTATGAGAATCAAAAGGTTACTCAGGAAAGACCACTCCAGTTGGAATGTGGAGCGTGAGATTGAGGGAACACGACTGAGGCAGAAAGCCTGGTGAGGAGCTTACTGGAGCAGCTCAGACAAGAGACAAAGGTCACCTGGGTACAGGATGGTGATATGAATGTGGGCACTGGGCAGATGAGAATGCCAGGTATTGTGGGTGGGGAAAACGCATGCAGGACGTGGTGACTCAAGTGGGGCTGAGTGTGAATAGGGATACAGAGCATTCCCCTAAAGCTTTTATCATTATTATTATTATTTTGCATCTTTGCTCTCAGTGCCCACTAGGCAAGAGCTTACAGTATACGGAAAGGAAACAGAAGAGATGGAGGGACAAATTGAAGGTTAGACAAGTAGATGGGTGGAGCTTGGTCAGAAAAGGGGGTGTAGGTTCAAAGTGTAGAAGGCACCACTTCAGAGCCCATGAGCTCCCAGGTGTACCCATTAGCCGTGTTAAATTAATTAACCTAATACTCCTCAATTATGCAGGTACATGGACCCATCCCTCGATTCCATGCTGATGGACTGCAGAGCAGCTGTGAAGTTGATCTATATGCAGGTGAGGAAAACCAAGAACCATCAAAACACCACATATTATAAGTCTTTTGGGTTTGAAGCCATTAGAAAGAATTATACTAGTTAAGACTTTTATCTCCATATCTAGAGTAGGCAAATTCATACAGACAGAAGTAGAATAGAGGTTACCAGAGGCTGGGGGAGGGGAGAAGTTATTGTTTCGTAGAGAAAGAATTTATGCTAGGGATGATAAAAGTTTTAGCTATAGAGAGTGGTGACAGTGACACAACAGTGTGAATGTTTTTAGTGCCACTGGATTGTACACTTACAAATGGTTAAAGTTATAAATGTTATATATTTTTTACCACAGTAAAAAATATCAAAATAAAAAAGTAGAGTGTTTGGAGGAAAAAAAAAGAATTCTACCTCCATTTTAACAATCATTGTCTGAATTTGCAGCTGACACCCATCGTCTGGGCTAATCTACATGAGCCTAGAAATGACATCCCTGATAATTGAAAGGTACACATGGTCCCTAAATCTCATTTTAGCATTATCTTCTTTTTCCCTGAGCCAACAAGTGACATTCCAGCCCCCAGGGCCAGCTTCACAGGCAAGTGGCCTGTGAAGCCGGCACTGGGCCATGTGCTCAGAAGGACCCACTGCTTGTTTAATGCTCTGCTGTCACATCTTGGAATTCTCAGTAGTTTTTGAACAAGGGACCCCGCATTTTCATTTTGCATTAGGCCCTGCAAATTATGTAGTTGATCCTGTCTCCCCCTACCCACCAACCCCCAGAAAAGTAAATTTAGAGTTTGGCCTCCACTCCTTTCTCCAGCTCACGTGGTGAAGGTTCTGCTAAGCAGTGTAATGGTCAGCAGAGGCTGCCTCATCATACGCGGCCGCTTACCCCCATCTCAGTTCTCCCTCCTGCTTCACCAGCACCCCTGACAGGGCTCCCCAAGTCAGCATCATGGGAGGCCCGATCCTTTCTAAGGCCTGGCAGCTCTGGGAGGGAGGTGTGGAAACCTCTTTTAAGGAGTTCCATGAGAGATCCCACAGTCTGTTCTCACACAGCAGGCAGAGTGGCAGGTCAGATCCTTGCCCTGTTCAGATTCTCCCGAGTCTTTCCATCTCACTCAGACTAAACCCTAAATCTTTGCACACTTGTTTTATTTTCTCCTTAGCATTTCCTTTCTCTCTCTCCCCCTCTCCCCCTCTCCCCCTCTCCCCCTCTCCCCCTCTCCCCCTCTCCCCCTCTCCCCCTCTCCCCGTCTCCCCCTCTCCCCCTCTCCCCCTCTCCTCCTCCTCTCCCCCTCTCCTCCTCCTCTCCCCCTCTCCTCCTCCTCTCCCCCTCTCCCCCTCTCCCCCTCTCCCCCTCTCCCCCTCTCCCCCTCTCCCCCTCTCCCCCTCTCCCCCTCTCCCCCTCCCTCCCTCGCACAAATATAAATATATGTGTGTATGTTTGTCTATCCATTTTTAACATTTTTTTAATTGTCTCTCTCCCTACTAGAATGATTTCTCCACAAAAGCAGGTGTTTGTTTGTTCACTGCTGTATCCCCGGAAGCTATAACTGTTTCTGGCATGACATTAGTATTAAGCCCTGTGGTGGGCCCGACATTGTAATGCTTGTTTTAAATGCATTGTTTCATATAAACTCATAATAACCCTCCACGTTGTAAGAAGAAACACAAAGTTTGCTGACAAAGGATTCAGTGGGATGAAGAAAAGGGATTTAACAATACTTATTGCTGGTGGCTTTTATATAGCATGATTCTAAGCTGCTATACTCTGTAGCTTTTCATAAACTGAAATTAAAGAGAGGGGAGAAATACAGGTCAGTCATTACTTTCAGTGAGCTTTTCAAAGGAATAACAAGCATTTATAAAACCTACTGTAATATTCACTGGGTGGAGTGTGCTGCTTTGGATTCCTGAAGAGCAGAAGAGGAAAACAGCCTTGGCACATAGTTCCTTAGGTGACTTTGGTTTTGTTTTAAGCAGTTACATTGCTTTAATTGTATTATTTTAAGCAATTCTATATTTTTGGAGTGGTTTGTTATTCAGCAGTAGCTAACTGATACAAAGCTGTATTGTTTTCCCTTTAGCTAAGTAGGTGTGTTGCTGATATATTGCATGTATTGAGCCTAATTGTCATTTTAAACTACTTCAGGACGTTAGTTACACTATAATTCTACATGGAATGGGAGTTATCACTTACACTGAAAAACAAAGAGTGGCAGAGTTCCTTTTTATAGTTAGTAAAGCAAATGTTCATCTTTAAAAAAATGACCATACCGTGTTTCCTTGAAAATAAGACTTAACCAGAAAATAAGCCCTAGCATGATTTTTCAGGATGTTATCCCCTGAACATAAGCCCTAATGCATCTTTTGGAGCAAAAATTAATATAAGACCCGGTCTTCTTTTCAGAGAAACACGGGAGTTCCATATTTTCTTGCAAAGCAACAAACAGGTGCTTTCTGTGCCCAGAGAGAGGAAACTGCTATGCTTTATACTAAGATATGTATAAATGGACTGCCTAGCACAGGCTGAGCAGTGCAGTAAAAGGCAAGAGAAATTGCTAAATGCCTCCGAAGAAATGGAAGTAGTTACTGGAAGAGGCTGGCATGACTGGCTTATGCACCATACAGGACTATCACAAGGCACTGGGTCATTATTTAATTGACAGTGTTTTTTTCTTGGTGTCACACAAAATCATGGTTATCTGAGAACCAACAGTATCTTCATTTTGACAAAATAGAACATTATTTATGTACACATCTCCCCCACTAGACCACCAGCCTCAGGCAGGGACCTTGGCTTTTGGCCCAGGGCTAAGAACTTGGGGGCATAACTGAGCAGACAAAACGGATCCCAGCAAGCAGAATGTCAGATGAGTCACAACCTTAATATCCAGTCCTCCTTGGGTGACTTTTTAAGAGATCAAGACCATCTACTAAATCATTTCTATAAGACTCTTCTAAATTCTAAGGAGACGTATCAGGGTATCACTCAATACATGCTTAATGTCCACTGTTGTATTTTTATGGCTAGAACATAGTTTTGAGTTCCTTTCATAATAGACTTTGATCCACATATAACCATGTGCAGTGTACTTATACCCATATTATAGTAGTTGGCGGGTAATTTACCATTTTAAATGTTTACTGAGGCTCATCAGCATTGTATCCTTGCTATTATGATACATTATTATTTATGTGTCACGTCCAGCGCAACACGGGCAGTGAGGGTGCGAGACGGAGCGGCTTGGGTTAAGTTTTTAAGAAGAAACAGAGACTTAATGCAGTTAAAATCTCCGAAGGCCAGGGATCTCGCAGTCTCAGAGGACTGGAGCCCAGAATAAGGCCGACTGAAGGTTTTTATTGATAGGTATACAAATACAAGAAAGTAACATTGTTTCTTACACGGCCTGTGAGACTCACACATCATAGCAGAACAGTGTTTATTCCAATCACCCTTTGTCTGTAAACAGCCGAAGCACAAGGTCCCCTGATGTCTTAATTAAGGTATGTACCTTCTCAGGGTCAAGTCTCTCATATTGTAACAGTTCTGTTGAGACAAGTGGAGAGAACTGATCTTTATTGTTCTCATGACTTCTCTCACAAATAGGTGTAAAGGAAAAGCCAGAGCCAGCAATGGCTTTTCCTAGGCAGGGGGAAGGGGAGGCAAGGCCCCTTCCCATGTTTTTCTAAGGCAGCTCATTGGGGGTCCCCACTCGGTTCCGCCTGGCTCAGGTTGTATCTCCCATGAGATATCTTACCTGTCTTTAGCTGCAAACCATCTTTTGGGGACCAGACAGAGAGACATAAGGTGTAAACACAAGGATGGAACAGAGTTCCAGAAAGGCACAGTCTCACAGACTCTTCTTTCCTTAAGGAAAGACACGGGGGGATAGTTGGCTAGGCTGTTGTGTGACTGCATTTATATATGGTTTATTTGCTAGGACATCCTTGGTTGAGAATGCGTTACCTAATTCTAATATTGTTCCTGTGGGAAATAGGGTCATTGTGGCATGGTTTCCAGGGTCACATTGTGGTGAGAGGTAGGGACGGCCAGCATCGTAATATGATTTTTATCTGTCTTTGTTATAGAATTGCACCCCAGAGAGAATGGATGGTATTTCCTCTGCTTATATAATAGCTGGAAAAAAGAGGGTTTGTGGAAAGCATATTGAATTGCAGTTTCAAAGATGAATCTGTCCCTTGCTCTGCCACTGGCTCTTTCTCCACGTGGCCTTGGCCCAGACACTTCTTCCTTCTGGAACTAGAACTACGACTCCCTTTTAAGCAGTGAGGTGGAACTAACAGGCCCTAAGTTTTCTCATAGCTTAAATAGACTGTTATTCAAACCTTAGCTCTTTGCCTGGCAAAGTCTTCAAAAAGTTGGAGGTGATGTCATAATAACCTGTGCCATTATCATTGTCATCATTAGTATTCCCTGAATCTGAGTGGAGGTTCTGAGAAATCAAAAGAGGCCCAAGGTCAGCGGGAGGGAGAGACCCCAAATCGCTGCCTCCTTTGGGAAGCCCTCCTTGGCTCCTCCCAAAAGAAAATGCCTCCCTCCTCTGCTTTCATGTTTTTTGTTTAAACCCCCTATTCTGATGCTTCTCACCCAGCATTGTAAATACTGGTTCACATATGTATCTCCCTAGCTAGACTCTGCATTGCCAAGGGCAGAGGCTGTGTCCGGGGTGCCTAGGATATGTGAAGGAGTCAGGAACAATCATCCCTTTAAAGAGTTAATGCAGAAGTTCTTATGAGCACTGATAAATAACGGTGCCATCACAAACGACTACTAAGGCATACTCTTCTGATTTTTCTAAAGCAGATGTGTCCAGAGATGTGAATCAAGATGTGTCAGGATCAAGTGAATTCCCACAATGTGTTTCCTTTCTTCTTCTTGTTAAAAATTTTACTGACATTAACAAAATGCAAGATTGCATATAAAATTGTAAATTTGGGGGTTTTCTCAAAAATACTGAAGGCTTGGTCTATTCTGGGCCTGCATTTCAGCAGGGCCCGTATGGTAACTGTGCAAGTTTGAAAAAAGTGCCCCTTCATCCAGGCAGGGCCCATGGCTTGGTGAGGGGACTGTGGGCTGCTCATTAGCCTCCTAATGCCCCCGTGGCCGGTGCCCTTGGACATGGCCCACCAGGCTGGTCACACATCGCTGGCCTTGCTCAGCCGCAACCAGCTGGAGCCAAGTGGCTGATGCCTTGTTAAAAGAGGCACATGTTTTCTATTTCTCACTATTGTACCCTCTGCAGAGAGCACTAGCGTACGTGTGATTGAAGCTCATGAAAACCATGACTTATGTAATTTCACATGGTTTGAAAAATTAGGTTCTGTGTGAGTCTCCATCAGCCGGTCTTTGGGGAACCACAGAACTAAGTAGAGACATTTGTCTAAACTTGATTTCCTCATCTGGAGTGAGGTACTGTATATAATGCGTTTGAGTGATGACTTGTGAACTCGTACTGAAGGCTTGGTCAATTCTGGGCCTACGTTTCATCAGGGTAAAATATTTTCAAACGTAGTGAAAGAAAAACAGTTATGTTTCCTCTCCTGTAAGACATTTAAGTATCTGTTTGAGTCCCAGCTGCCCTAATGATTATTGATGTGTCTTCGGTTAGGACTTACTGCCGTGATTGCTGTTTCCCTTCTTTATTTAGCCAAGCTTTCTCTCAGACATCGTTGCCCTGAGCTAACAGCCCTTACAGGACTCTGACCGCAAGTAGAATTCAGGACAGAAAATGGCGTTTAATTCTTCGCACCCATCCTGAATCCATTCTAGTGTGGTGTCCAGGTTCAGTTTTGAGAACAGTTGGCAACAAGAAGAAAGTCTTGGGTTGGGTAGCTTTTATGTGGCAAGAATTCAGTGGCTTGGGAAGGGATAAGAGGACCTGGTGTAGTGGTCAGATCTGCGTTTTAATCCAAGTTTGCCGCAACTTGCTGGGTCATCTTGAAAGTCCTAAACTCTCTAGATCTTAATTTACCCATGTATAAAATGTGGTAATTTTCCTACCTTACATAATAGTTTGGAAAAAGCAACTGAGAAATCCTATCTAAAACAGGTTCTCAGTAAATGTTATTTTTCTTCTCTCTAAACTCATCTCATTTTCTCTCTAAATAGCAATGTCAAAAATTTATTCAGCTTTTCATTCTCCTCGTAGAGGTAAGGTAAAACCTGCCAGTATCACTGAGGGATGAAATATATAGATTTATGTTCAGACTAAGGTGTGAGTAAGCACCTGATAATTGGCAAAGAATTATTGCGTGTTGCTGTATGTAAGACATTGGACAAGCCACACTGAGGTGAAGGACACAGGGTCTTCCCTCAAGGGGTTAACAGTCTAATTGAGGATCAATGGAAAACCCTTTCAAAGCATAATAAATAAAAGCAGGGCAGGCTAATTGTATCAATTTAAATTGTACCAATTCTATATGAAGCTTCCTGTTTCCAACCCTCAATATTATATACTTTTTAGTCTCTGCTAAGTTGAGATGGGAAAAAAAGTTATTTGATTACTAGTGAGGTTAAATATATATGCATATATATATATATCCAGTTTGTCACTTGGAATTCATTTTTGTCAATTGCCAATACATATCCTCTGTCCATTTTTCTGTTAGGGATGTTTTCTATTAGGACATTTTTCCTATTTCTTTCTGGAAATAATATTAACTCTTTGCCACATAGGATACAGTCATTTTCCCTGGTTTGCCATTTACTTCTTAGTTTTGTTCTTAGTGGTTTTTATGTGCATGTGTTTTATATTTCATGTATTATATATTCCTTCATTGTGACATTTTGTATTTTTATCTTAAAAAGATATAACCTATCTCAAGATCAGATAAAGATATTCACCTTTGTTTTCTTCTGGATCTTTTATGGTGTTTTTTATACTTAGATCTTTAATGCATCTGAAATTATTTGATTGGGTGGTGTGGGAAAAGAGCTAACTTTATTTTCTTTCTCAAGTGCTGCCAGCTGTCCCCAAACCATTGAACAATCTTTCTATACCCACTAAAAAGTAACTTTTATGACATACTAGGTCCTCTTGGGTCTGTTTTTTATAGCCTTTCATACATGACTATGTTTTTGTCAGAGTAATTCATTTCTGTTAAGTTGCTGATTTTACAACTTATGTTGTTTTAAGGCAATACAGGACATTGAAAAAGAATGGGCCAAACCGACCCAGTTGCAGAGGCAGAAATTAGAGGCTCTCCAGAAAGAAGACAACCAAACAAAGGTAAATCAAATATTGCACCCAAAGAAATCCCTTGGAAGGGAATTAAACATATTGGAATTGAGCTGTTGGTAATTTATAAGACCATCAACATGGGGCTCTTTTAAAGCAACGAGAATACTTTCATTGATTTTTCTGATTATAAAATTAATAAAGACTTTTTTGTTTAAAGAATCTAAAAAATATAATATATTGTGAATCCTTTATCAAGTTAATTAATATAGACCCTCAACATTTTTAATGACCACAGAGTACTCCATTTTACGTTTTGTTATCATTTAGCTAACCAGTTTCCTGAGATTGAAAGTCAGGTTCTTTCCAGCTGTTGCTGCTATAAATCACTTTGGCAGCGAGCGTCATGAGCCTCAGGACTGTGTCTAATAATATATACGTCCCTGTGTTTTCCCAACACCTGGTATGGTTCCTGGCTGAAGGTCCCTACACACTGCAGCTGCATCCTCGGTCTTTGAGTACACATTCTATTATTCTTTAGAATATATTTCTAAACAGCCATTTTTAAAACTTTGTGAAGATGGTGCCAAGTCACACACCCCTGCCCCCAAGAAGTACATGCAAGTCTGACAAAGAAGGCACATTCTAACAGAAGAAATGGCCTCTATTTCATTGTGTTGTCTTTTTTTATTCTTTAAGACTTTGCCATTATTCACCACTAAAGCATTGATTTTGAACAAACTTTAGAGAATTCAGTTATACTTAGCTTGATATAGAATAATTCTTCAAAGTCTGTGATAATTTGAGAATTTTACTGATGAGACTGGGGGACGAAAAGGAAAAAGCACATACTGCCATGATTTAGTATATTCTCCTTCTTGGTATTCCATCATAGCTTTGTCACAGAAGTTTTGGAGTTCAATTTCTCTGCCTGTTTGTAAACTTTTACAATTACAGCTTCTTTTTTTTTTTTTTTTTTTTTTGGAGGGTGCAGTTCCCAGTGGCCCATGTGGGGATTGAACCGGCAACCTTGGTGTTATTAGCACCACGCAGCTACCCAACTAAGCTAACCGGCCATCCCTACAGCTTCTGTTTTGATGGCTAGAATATTTCTGCTACTTTGGATACAATTACCACTTCTGAGGACATTTATGCTCTATAAACTTTTTCATTTAGTAAGAATATTGGTTTTAACCATGCTGCTATGCTCTAACAAAATTTGTATTTTTGCCACAAAACAAATTTTATTTTCCATGATGACTGTTTCATCTGATTTTATAATACTATTTTTAAAATTTTTATTCTTTTAAATAATTTTTTATTTTTCTATTACAATTGACATACAATATTATATTATTTTCAAGTGTACAACACAGTGATTAGACATTTATATAACTTACAAAGTAATCACCTTGATAAGTCTAGTGCCCATCTGATACAATAGATAGTTATTACAGTATTATTGACTATATTCCCTATGCTGTACTTTACATCCCAATGAGTATTTATAACTGGCATTTTGCACATCTTATTCCGGTCTCCATTTTCACCCATCCCCCCAACTCCCCTCCCATCTGGCAGCCATCAAAATGTTCTCTGTATCTATGAGTCTGTTTCTGTTTTGTTTGTTCACTTATTTTGTTTTTTAGATTCCACATTTAAGGACAATCACATGGTTTTCATCTTTCTCTGTCTTACTTATTTCGCTTAGCACAGTACCCTGTAGGTTCATCCATGTTGTTGTAGATGGCAAGATTCCATCCCTTTTTATGGCTGAGTAATATTCCATTATATATATATATATATGTGTGTATACCACCTCCTCTTTATACATTCAACCATCGACAGCCAGCCAGGCTGCCTCCCCATCTTGGCCATCGTAAACAATGCTGCAATGAACGTACAGGTACACGTGTCTCCCTTGAAGTAGCGTTTTGGGTTTCTTCAGATAAATACACAAAGAAGTGGAATTATTGGGTCCTTCTTTGTCTCTTGTTATATAGCCTTTGTTTTAAAGTCTATTTTGTCTGGTATAAGTATTGCTACCCCAGATTTTTTTGTTTGTTTGTTTCCATTTTCATGAAATATCATTGTCCCATCCCTTTACTCTCAGTCTGTGTGTCTTTTGATCTGAAGTGAGTCTCTTGTAGGCAACATATGTAAGGGTTTTGTTTTCTTTTTTTTAAAATGTTAATTATATTCTTTTTGTTTATTAGTTCCAGGTGTACAAAAACAACATAATGATTAGACATTTACATACCTCACAAAGTGATAACCCCACAAGTCTACTACCCATCTGACACCATACATTGCTGTTACAATACCATTGACTATATTCCCTGTGTTGTAGTTTAAATTCCATTACTGCATATTTTTAAATTATAGTTGACATTCAGTATTATTTTTATTAGTTTCAGGTGTACAACATAGTGGTTAGGCATTTATATAATTTATGAAGGGATACTCCCAATAAGTATAGTACTCGTCTGACACTATACATACATAGTTTTTACAATATTAGTGACTGTATTTCCCAATCTGTATTTTATATCCCCATGAGTATTTTGTAACTACCAATTTGTACTTTATAATTGCTTCATCTCTCTTGTCCAGCCCTCAACTTCTTTCCCTTCTAGCAACCATCAGTTTATTCTCTGTATCCATGAGTCTGTTTCTGTTTTGTTTGCTTGTTTATTCTGTTCTTGAGATTTCACATATAAGTGAGATCATTTAGTCTTTCTAACTCTGACTTATCTTAGCATAATACTCTTAAGGTCCATCCATATTGTTGCAAATGGTAAGATTTCATTCTTTTTTATGGCAGAAAAATACTCCATATGTAGATATACCACAAATTCTTTATCTAATTGCCTATTGATGGGCATTTGGGTTGTTTCCATATCTTGGCTATTGTGAATAGTGCTGCAGTAAACACAGGGGTGCATATGTATGTCTTTTCAAATTAATGTTTTGGATTTCTTTGGATAAGTACCCAGGAGTGGAATTGCTGGGTCATAAGGTAGTTCTATTTTTAATTTTTTGAGGAACCTCCATACTGTTTTCCATAGTGGCTGCACTAATTTGCAGTACCACCAATAGTGCATGAGGGTTCCCTTTTCTCCGTATACTCACCAACACTTGATGTTGATGTATTGACGATAGCCATTGTGACAGGTATCAGGTTATATTTCATTGTGGTTCTAATTTGCTTTTCTCTGTTGATTAGTGATGTTGAGTATATTTTCATGTCTATTGGCCATGTGTATGTCTTCTTTGGAGAAATGTCTATTCAGGCCGTCTGCCCATTTTTAAGTTGGATTGTTGGTTATTTTGGTGTCAAGTTGTATGATCTTTTTATAAATTTTGCTTATTAACCCCTTATTGGATGTATCATTGGCAAATATCTTCTCCCATTCACCAGGTTGCCTTTTTGCTTTGTTAATGGTTTCCTTTGCTGTGCAAAAAGCGTTTTAGTTTGTTGTAGTCCTACTTTTTTTTCTTTTGATTCCCTTGCCCAAGGAGAGATATCAGAAAAAACGTTACTAACAGCAATGTCAAGAGAGTTGACTGCCTGTGTTTTCTTCTAGTTTTATGGTTTCAGGTCTTACATTTAAGTGTTTCATTCATTTTGAGTGTATTTTCTATATGGTGTAAGAAGGTGGTCCAGTTTCATTTTTCTGCATGTATCTGTCCAGTTTTCCCAACACCATTTATTGAATGGATTGTCTTTACTCCATTGTATATTATTGCCTCCTTTGTCATAGATTAAATGACCATATAGGTATGGGCATATTTCTGAGCTCTATCATCTGTTCCTTTGATCTGTGTGTCTGTTTTTATGCCAGTACCATGCTGTTTTGATCACTATAGCCTTGTAGTATACTTTGATATCAAGTAATGTGATACCTCCAACTTTGTTCTTCTTTCTCAAGATTACTGGGTCTATTCAGGGTCTTTTGGGTTCCATATAAATTTTAGGATTATTTGTTCTAGTTCTGTGAAAAATGTCGTTGGTATTTTGATAGGGATGCCTTGAATCAATACATTGCGTTGGGTACTATAGACATTTTAATGATGTTAAATCTTTCCATCTATAAGCAGAGTATGTGCTTCCATTTATTTGTATCTTCATTAATTTCTCTCTTCAGTGTCTCATAATTTTCCAAATACAGATCTTTTGCCTCCTTGGTTAAATTTATTCCTAGGTATTTTCTTGGTGCAATTATAAATGATATTGTTTTATTAATTTCTCTTTCTGATATTTATTATTGTTGTATACAAACAAAACCGATTTCTGAATATTAATTTTGTATCCTGCTACATTACTGAATTCATTTATCAGTTCTAATGGATTTTTTTTTTTTTTTTAGTGGAATCTTTAGGGTCCTCTCTGTATATAGTTTCAGGTCATCTGCAAATAATGGGTTTTACTATTTCCTATCTAATTTGGATGCCTTTTATTCCTTTTTCTTGTCAGATTGCTGTGGCTAGGAGTTCCAATACTATGTTGAATAAAAGTGGTGAAAGTGGTTTGTTCCTGATCTTAAGGAAAATGCTTTCTTTCGGTTTTTCACCATTGAATATGATGTTAGCTGTGGGTTTTTCATATAAGGCCTTTATTATGTTGAAGTATGTTCCCTCTATTCCCACTTTGTTGAGAGTTTTTATTATAAATGGATGCTGGATTTTGTCAAAGGCTTTTTCTGCATCTATTGATATGACTGTATGATTTTTATTTTTCTTTATGTGGTGTATCACATTGATTTGCAGATATCAAACCAAGCTTTCATACCAGGAATGAATCCTACTTGTTTGTGATGTATGATCCTTTTAATGTATTGCTGAAATCAGTGTACTAACATTTTGTTGAGGACTTTTGCATCTCTGTTCATTAGGGATATTGGGCTATAATTTTCTTTCCTTTTTTTTTTTGTAATATCTTTGTCTGGTTTTGGATCAGGGAATGGTGGCCTCATAAAGTGAACTTGGGAGCCTTCCCTTCTCTTCAGTTTTTTGGAATAGTTTGAGAAGAATAAGTGTTAACTTTTTTTTTTTTTTTTTTTTTTTTTTTTTAATGTTTGGTAAAATTCACCTATGAAGCTCTCTGGTCCTGGACTTTTGTTTGTTGGGAGCTTGTTGATTACTAATTCAGTTCCATTAGTAGTAATTGGTTGGTTCAGATTTTCTGTTTCTTCTTGATTCACCCTTGGAAGATTGTCTGATCCTAGGAATTTATCCATTTCTTCCAGATTGTCCAATTTTTTGGCGTATAGTTGCTCATAAAATTTTCTTAAATTTTTTTTTTTTATATTTCTGTGGTGTCCATTTCACTTCTCTGCTTTCATTTTTTATTTTATTTATTTGGGCCCTCTCTCTTTTTTTCTTGATGAGTCTGGTTAAAGGTTTGTCGATTTTGTTTATCTTTTCAAAAAACCAGCTCTGAAAATCAATCTTTTTTATTGTTGTGTAAGCTTCTACTTCATTTATTCCTGCTCTGATCATTATTATTTCCTTCCTTATACTCACTTTAGGCTTTGTTTGCTGTTCTTTTTCCAGTTCCATTAGGTGTAAAGTTAGATTGTTTACTTGAGATCTTTTTGTTTTCTTTAGGCTTGCATTGCTATGAATTTCCCTCTTAGGACTGCTTTCACTGTGTCCCATAGATTTCATGTCATTGTGTTTTCATTTTCATTTATCTCAAGGGGTCTTTTGATTTCTTCCTTGTTCTCGTTGACCCATTCATTATTTAGTAGCATGTTATTTAACCTCCATGTGTTTGTGTTTTTTCAGTTTTTTTCTTGTAATTGGTTTTGAGTTTCATACTATTGTGGTCTTTTCTTATTGAGATTTATTTTGTGGCCTCAAATATGATCTGTCTTAGAAAATGTTCCATGTGCACTTGAAAAGAACATATATTCTGCTGCTTTGGGGTAAAATGTTCTAAAAATATACATTAAATTAATGTGGTCTACTGTGTCATTTAAGGCCACTGTTTCTTTGATGATTTTCTGTCTGGAAGATCTGTCCATTGGTGTCAATGGGGGTTTTAAAGTTTGCTACTATGATTGTGTTACTGTCGATCTCTGCCTTTATGTCAGTCAATATTTGTTTTATATATTTAGGTGCTCCTATGTTGGGTGCATAGATGTTTGCTAGGTTTAGGTGCTCTTGTTGGATTGATCCTTTTATCATTATGTAATGTCCTTCTTTGTTTCTTATTGTAGCCTTGGTTTCAACGTCTGTTTTGTCCGATATAAGTATTGCTAATCCAGATTTTTACTCATTTCCATTTGTGTGAAATATCTTTTTCCATCTCTTTACTTTCAGTCTATGTATATCTTTAGATCTGAGGTGGGTCTGTTGTTGTCAGCATATGCATGGGTCTTGTTTTCTTATCCATTTAGCTACCCTATGTCTTTTGATTGGAGCACTTAATATATTTACATTTAAAGTGATTATGGATAGATACAATCATTGCCATTTTTTTCATACTTTTGATCTTCTTTGATTTTTTTGCTTTCTCCCTTCTTAAAGAAGTCCTTTTAACATTTCTTGTAATACTGGCTTGGTGGTAATGAATTCCTTTAGCTTTTTCTTGTCTGTGAAGCTCTTTATCTCTCCTTCAATTTTAAATGATAGGCTGGGTATTACAATCTTTGTTGTAGGTCCCTTGCTTTTTATTACTTTGAACATTTCGTGCCAATCCTTCTGGCCTGCAAAGTTTCTGTTGAATAATCAGCTGACAGTCTTATGGGAATTCCCTTTAGGTAACTAACTGCTTTTCTCTTGCTGCTTTTAAGATTTTCTCTTTGTCTTTAACCTTTGGTATTTTAATTATGTATCTTGGTGTCGGCCTCTTTGGGCTCATCTTTTTTGGGACTGTGCACTTCCTGAGCTTGTATGTTTACTTCCTTCACCAGTTCAGGGAAGTTTTCCATCATTATTTCTTCAAATAGGTTTTAAATTTCTTGCTCTCCCTTTTCTTCTTCTGGTATCCCTATGCTGTTTCACTTGATGTGGTCCCAGAGGCCCCTTAAACTGTCCTCATTTTTTTGTATTCTTTTTTCTTTTTGCTGTTCTGATTAGGTGATTTTTGCTTTCTTGTCTTCAAAATCACTGATTTAAGCCTCTGCTTCATCTAATCTACTATTGACTCCCTCTAATGTATTCTTCATCTCAATTATTGTGTTTTTCATTTCTGACTGGTTATTTTTTATGTTTTTTTTATCTCCATTTTTATGTTTCCTATCTCACGGTTGAAGTTTTCACTGAGTTCATCTACTCTTCCCCTAAGTTCATTGATCATCCTTATAACGAGTGTTTTGAACTTTGTAACTAGTAGATTGCTTGTATCCATTTTGTTTCATTGTTTTTCTAGAGTTTTTGTTCTGCTCTTTCATTTGGGACATGCTTCTTTGTCTCCCCTTTTTGACTGACTCTCTGCGTTTGTTTCTATGTATTAGGCAAATGTACTACATCTCCTGGTCTTGGTAGAGTGGACTTATTTGATAGGTGTCTTGAGTGGGCCAGTGGCCTAGTCTCCCTAGACACCTGAGCCAGGTGCTCCAGGTGTGTCCCTTGTGTAGTTTGTGTGTGCCCTCCAATTGTAGTTGAACATTGATTGCTGTTGGCATGTTAGTGGGAGGAATTGACTCTCTGGATGTTTGGTTGTGAGGAATGGCTGTGACTAGAGCAGAGGAGCTGTTGTGCAGGGACTGACCCCACAGATCAGGATTCACTTTAGTGGGACAGTGGTGCCTGCCTACTTCACCCTTTGGGTGTGTCATTTGTGGAGGTGGTAGGGTGGTTTTCTGGTATGGTCTGAAGCTGGCCACTGGGTGTGTTGGTTTCTGGGGCTCCTTGGTGGGGGCTCTGGTACAGGACAAGGTCAGCCACTGCCTGTGCCCAGTCTGGTGCCATTTGGTATGAGCTACAAAGTGATCTGTAGATGGTTGCCACTTGTGTTAGACTTGGAGGCACCTGGAAGAGCTAAGCTGAGAACTAAGAGGCTGGCTGCCACTGGTGCTGAGCTTGGGGCCACTTACCAAGTGATATGGGCATGCCTAGGCCAGCTGCTGCTTGTTTGGGGGTTGTGAATGTTTGAGAAATGTTAGAAAGTCCACGGAATGAGCCAAGTCAAGCTATTTGTGTGGAAAAACTGCTGGAAGAGGCTTCGGTGGTCCCACAAGTTGGATAAGGCAGTGTTTCAGGGAATCACCAGGGCTGGGTGACTGGTGTTAGCCAGGTTTAATGGAGACTTAGATTTGGTGCCTACCTGCGCCTGCAGGCTCTGTAGTGGGAGGACTCAACCAAGGAACAAGGGCATCTGCCAGCACTTCTGTCTGAAAGAAAGCTGCCTTTCCAGCCCTCACTCTGAAACCAGACAATTCAGTTCATCCCTGTATTTCCTCAATGCGCTTTGAGCTCCTGTCCCAGTGCTGGACTGAGTGAATCCCTCAGCAAGTAAGTCCATGTATGGGCCCTTTAAGAGGAATGCCTGGATCTCCAGCATCCCTTTGTCTCACTCAGCCACAATCCCCACTGGTTTTCACAGGCAGAAGTCATGAGGACTTCTTTTCCTGGCCCTGGAACCCTGGGCTGGGGAGCCGGTGTGGGACTGGTATCCCTTACTTCTCAGGGGGGAATTCTGCAGCTGATATATCCCTCCCAATTTTTAACCCCCACATGTGATGTGGGACCAGCCCACTCTGCATCTTCAGTCTTGTGGCTTCTTCTTTATGTCCTTAATTGTAGGATTTCTGTTCAGCTAGTCTTCAGGCGGTTCTTCATGATGGTTGTTCTGTAGTTTAGTTGTAATTCTCATGGGTGGAGGCAAGCACAGTATTTACCTACTTCTCCATCTTGACCAGAAGTCTTTATGATACTATTTTTACGGTGGTCTTTTAAAAACTTCACATGCATGAATTTGTCTTCTAAATTCAGTCCTCTAAGTTTTCTTTGCATTTTGTTCAAAATCAATACTTTAGTGGTGAACATTGACTAAGTGTAAAGAATAAAAAAAGACAACAGAATGAAGCGGAGTCCATTTCTTCTGTTAAAATATGGCTCGTTTGACTCATACACGCTGCGTGGGGACAGGGTGTGTGTGAGTGTTTTTCTCTCTGAAAAAAAATTGAATCATTATTCAAATTAAGTGATTTTTCTCTTGAAGCATCTAAGGATACTGCTATAACATCAGCGTTATTTAAATGTTTGTGAAATTCTTCTTCTGCTAATGGAGCCAACACATTAGCAACTATTGCTTTACTTTATGTACATATACAAAAAAACTCAGAACTGAAAATGAGTGAAATTCATTTAAAGAAGCAATCATTTTATCTAAATCAAATAGGCTAACTATGGTGTATGGGCAACTGTTTTTGTAAATAAAATTTTATTGGCACACAGCTATGCTCATTCACTTGTGTATTGTCCAATGCTACTTTTGTGCTAGAGCTACCGAGGCGAGTAGTTGCAATAGAAACCATATGCCTGCAAAATGGAAAATATTTACTATGTGGCTCTGCAGAAACATTTGGAAACCTCTGATCTAAATGAAAATATATAAACATACCTTCTGCAGTTACACATGTTAAATTATCTTTTCCAGGTACAGTCTTTTTTTTTTTTTTTGGAGTTTTAAAAAGAGGATAGTATATTAAAAGTAAAGGGTCAGGGGTCCCGAATGGACGTGCACCACAGTCTTCTTAGAACTATTTTCGAGTAGATAATCCTTGCAGATTTCTGTCTTCTGGTTTTCATGCAATCAGTAATATTACTGCACCCTCTTGCTGAATGGCAAATGCCAGCAAGTATTTTAAACAAGTTACTTATTCATCACCAAATTTCTTGTGAAATGCAGCTTAATATTTAATTAAACAAAAAGTTTTCATCTCTTTTAGAGCATTGCAATTAAGAGTTTATTACAATTTTTAAAAAGTTATTAAACAATTAATGATTTATACCATATAATAAATAAGAAACTTTTGTAGGAAGAGCATGAAACTATATGCTTTGTGTGGCAGGATTACTCATCTCCTGGCTCCACCCCTGCACAAGTAACATCTACTCACAACCTGTCATTTCTGACCCAAGAGGAGGCCCGGCAGCTTAATGCATCTCCTAAGGGGAATGCCTGGGCTACAGCACAATGAGCTGGTACAACATGTGGCTGGGAGGGAGAGGAGCCTCAAATACTTCTCCCACCTTGTACCAAAGGTACGGCATGTGTCTCAGCGCATTTTTTAGAGAGTGCTTCATGTAGTACTTGAAAGGGAGGCGTAAGTTACCTTGCTTCAGGAAAGGAACCGGAAAGAGCCAGGTTGTCACTGGGTGGTTTTTCTAACTTATGTGTTAAAGTTGTTAAAGTGAGAACTCCCCTCTGTGCACACACATCTCACATACTAGCAGGCAGGACCATGGTGAAAGCTGGAAGAACAAGGTAGAGGTCACCAAGCTGATAGCAGTTTATTTAAATGCATCAATAATCACTGTTAAAAAGAATGAAAAGTCCTCAATAGACATAAACAGGATGGGATGCTGGGACCACAATTGTGAACTGCAGCTGCCATCTGTTCTTAAGTCACGTCAGAAGCAGAGGGAAAATCTAAACTTCAAAACATCACATAAAAGTGTTCCCTTGACACGTGGGGCTGTCTGAAACTCTATTAAGAAAGCAGACTTACTCTTGCTCTCATTTCATGTCTATTTCCAAAATCTGTTTCTTTGACAATGATACCACCATCACATAATGAACTACTGTAAAAATGAACTAGTTTCCTCCTACATAGACTTCAGCTTAGTTTTTTAAAAGACAGCATTTTAAATGTATACTTTTTGTTTATTTTGCTGTTATAATCTGCTGAGATGAATCATATCTGCTCATTCATTTATTCCCTCTACTCATTTCTTCATTTATCATTCACACATGCAATATTTTCACTCCCACTAAGTACCAAGCACTGCAACAGGAGTAGAGACGTAATGCCATGAGGCAGAAATGATCTGTGCCCTGTTAGAACCCAACATGAACTACCCCAGGCCTTATTGTCAGAGAGCACAGGGCGCATTGTCTTCATATTGTGCAGAAGAAAAAGGTGCAGTCACTGTAACTTAATACCATGTGTCCTCCTAGAATGGTAGTAGCTTCTGACGTGAGGTTTTCATCAAATGGTCTTTTGTTTCCTCCTACCTCTCACACTCTCTTTTGGAGCAGTTTTTGGAGCTGTCCCAGGAGGTACAGCATTATGGATACATGCAGCTGGACCCCTGTACCTGTGACTACCCAGAACCGGGCTGTGGGGCCATTCTTTCTGTGGGCAATAACGAGATCAGCTGCTCCATAACCCTGCCTGATAACCAGACCCAGGACATCATTTTCCAGATGAACAGAGTGAAGTGCTGGCAGGTCACTTTCCTTGTGAGTATCTTGGCACTGCCTTACTCATGATTTAACATCTCCACTCATGATTTAAAATCCTATTGTTTTAGGGTGACAATGTTGACACTAGGGCGACAAAGTTGCCATTTGAATCAGTACCTTGAGTGAACTAACATCTAAGCCACAGTAAGTGTCACCCACTGGTAAAACTTATCTATTGTTTGATATAAGTTTCCCACCCACAGCAGTAGCAACAGCCATCTTTCCACCTTCCAACAATAGGCTTCTCTATTGCTTGAAGGGTAGCTATAGTAATAACAGCATACAGAAATAACAGCTACCATGTATAGAACACTCAATATGTACTTAGTACTGACAAGATCTCTATCCTTAGAAACTGGATGCTGTCCAGCCAGTTATACTTAAAGACCACTGGCATCATACCTACATTGCCATCTTCCAAAAGAAACCCTTATGATTGGATTTGTTGAGTACATGCTTTGTACCAGGTGCTGTGTGGGGCACTGCCACATCTATTATTTAATTCTTACAATAACTCAGTGAACTAAATGGGAATATCCACTTTACACAGGAAACTGAGGTTAACTAGTAGAGGGCAAATACTACTAAAGCAACTGTACTACCAGCTGTTAAATCCACAGAATCCATGGGAATTTTTTATCTGGAAGAGTACTAGGTGTCTCCCTCTCCTTCTTCCCCTTTTTGTGGGCCACGTTTCCCTTTGACAATTCCAAAAATGCTGGTTTCTTGGGGTTCTATTTCTAGCATCTTTCCTCTACGTATTCTCTGAAATTAATTACCCAGACCCCTCTCAAAAGGCCCAGTGTTTCCTGCTGCCTTCTGGACGTCTTCACCAGCTGTCTCATGGACATCTCAAACTCAACCTTTCCCCAAACCAGACTCATCCTTTCTCTCTCATGCCCATCCTAGGGTTCTTCTTCTTGTGTTCCCAATCTTGGTAAATGGGACTTCTATTGCCACCCCCTAATTACCAAACAGGTCACATTGAAATTATATCTCTGACTTTTCTCTCTCTCTTACCTTACATGTTTAATTGCTGGTGGAGACATATGCATTCTACAACCTTGTTATTTTTTAGAATTCTCCCTTTCTCTCCACCTTCATCACTTGCTCCCAATATTTCCTGCCTAGATGGATCCAACAGCCTCCTAACCCTTTTTCCTGCTTCACTTTTTCTCTCTTGGGGTCAGAGAAAATACATCATATGATTTCAGTCCTTTTAAACTTATGGGAATTTGTTTTGAGGCCCAAAATTTGATCTTAGTAAATGTTCCATGTGCATCTGAAAAGAATGTGTATTCTGTTGCTACTGGGTAGATTATTCTATAAATATCAATCAGTTGATAGTGTTCAAATCTCTTATAGCCTTCTACATTTTCTCTCTACTTGTTCTATCAGTTACTGAAGGAGTGTTAAAATTTTCAAATATAATTGTGGATTTGTCTATTCCTTTTACATTTTATCAGTGTTTTCCTGTCTTATTTTATGATTCCACTTGTTTGTACTATTGGCTTTTTAAATTTGCTATACATTTTTTATTTATTTATGATTATTTAAGAGTTTTTAATATACATCTTTAACTTATTTTAGTCTACTTTCAAATATACCACTTCACAAGAAGTGTAAAAACATGACAACCGTGTACTTCTATTTGCCCCTTCTGTCCTTTATGATAGTGGTTGCCAAACTTTATCTCTACATATATTATTAGCCTCATGCCACACACAATTATTTTTGCTTTAAACAGTTCATTATTTTTAGTTAACCTTTTAGTTTTGATACAATTGTAGATTCCCATGCAGTTGTAAGAAGTGGTACAGAGATCCTGTGTACTCTTTACCTATTTTTCTCAATTATTACATCTTGCAAAACTATAGTACAATATCACCACTCAGGATATTGACGTTGGTACAATCAAGAGTCAGAACATTTCCATCACCACCCTCATGTTGGCCTTTTATAGCTATGTCCTCTTTTATAGTTATGCCCACTTTCTCCCACCGCTACTCCTCCTTAACGCCTCAACCACTATCTGTCTGCCATTTCCATAGTGCATCATTTCAAGAATATTATATGAAACTTTTGGAGGTGATAGATATATTTATTACATTGATTGTGGTCATGGTTTCATGGATGTATGTGTATGTCTAAACTCATAAAATTGTATACATTAAATATGTGCAGTTTATTGTATATCAGCCATACCTCAGTAAAACCATTTAAAAATAAAACAAACACACATAAAATGAGGTTATGTATTGGTCAGTTGATGAAAATGTTGTGACCAGAGGTTCACAGGACATAAATCTGTATTTCCCCTTGGGCTATAATTCAGTATTCAGTAATTCAGTATTTACAGTGACTTTATAGAACATGACTACTATGAATTATAACAATTGACTCTTTTTAGAAGGTAGAAATATAAATAAAAGCAAAGAATTGATTACCTTAAGAAAAATAAAAGAATGTTACATGAATGGAATCCTATAGTATGTAGCCTTTTACTCAGCATAATTCTTTGGAAATTCATCCAGGTTGTGGTGTATATCAGTAGTTGGTTTCTTTTCTTTGCTGAGCAGTATTCCATGGTATGGACTGACCAATATTTGTGTAACCATTCACCCAATGAAAGATACCTGGTTGTATCTAGTTTTAGCTATTATGAGTAAAGCTCCTATAAATATTCATGTATAGTTTTTTTTGTCTGAGCACAGATCATTATTTCTCTGGGATAAAAGCCCAGGAGTACATTGCTGGGTCATATAGAAGTTGCATGTTTAGTTTTTAAGAAACCGCCAAATTGTTTTCAAGGGTGGCTATTCCAACCTACATTCCCATCAGCAATGTATGAGTAATCCAGTTTTTCTGCATCATTATCAGCATTTGGTATAGTCACTATTTTTTATTTTAGTCATTCTGATAAGTGTAATGGTGTTTCATTGTGATTTTAATTTGCATTTCCCTCATGGCTAATGATGCTGAACATCTCTTCATGTGGTTATTTACCATCTGTCTATCTTCTTTGGTGAAATGTCTTTTCATATCTTTTGCCCATTTACTAATTAGATTGTTAGTTTACTGTTGAGTTTTGAGAGCACTTAGTACATTCTAGATACTAGTCCTTTGTTGGATATGTGGTTTGCAAATAGTTTCTCTCTCTATGGTGTTTTATCCTCTTAACAGGCATTTTATGGAACAAAAGTTTTACGTTTTGATGAAGTCTAATTCATTAGTTTATTCCTTTCATAGATTGCATTTTTGGTATCATGTCTTTGCCAAACCCTAAATCCTGAAGTTCTTTTCCTAGTTTTTTTCCTAAAAGTTTTATAGTTATAGGTTATACATTTATGTCTATGATCCATTTTGAGTTTATTTTTGTATAGGGTGTGAAACTTAGAACAAGGTTGCTTTATTGCCTATGGAAGTCCAATTGTTCCAGCACTGTTTGTTACAAAGGCTATCTTTCCTCAATTGAATTGCTTCTCTATGTTTGTCATAAAACAGTTGGGCATATTTGTAGGTCTATATTAGTAGGTCTATTTCTAGATTCTTTATTCCATTCCACTGACCTATGTTTCTATCCCTCCACCAGTACCACACAATCATTCCCTTCCTTTGTAATAGCTTTATCAAGATATAATTTACATGCCATACAACTCACCCATGTAAAGCCTCACATACATAGATGTGCGTGCACATCTGTACATCCCCACACGGACTCTGATCATTATTCAACTAAAGATCTGAAAGGAGCTCTCTAGAGCTTTTTCTCTGTATAAATCGCTTGTCTTTGGTCTTCTGTCCCACAAATTCTAACCTGAACTTCTTCAAACTTCTATCTCTTTCTTCTCAACTCAGCAAGACCTCGGGGCTCTATTTGGGTCCCCCGTCCCTGCTCTGAATCCTGGAGACTCCTCCAGGCAGTAAACTGTGAAAGTGTAGGACTCACCTCATTTTTTTTCTCCCTGAGTTAATAGTCATGTATTATCTGTTGTTCAGTGTCAAAGCAGTTGTTTCCCAGTTCATTTCTTACACTGATGGCGTCAGACCAATATTTCTAAAACATAAATCTAATTGTGTTATTATCCAGCTTTTAAAATCTTTTAATACATGCCTGTTGCCTTCAAAATAGAGTCCAGACTCCTTAACTTAGCTTGTAAAATCTGTAAGAGTTAGGGCCCTTTGGTGGCAAGCAATAGAAAAACTAACAATTGTGGCTCTAGTGAAAAAAGGAATTTATTGGAAGGATACGGGGTAACTCACTGATTTAAAGGAAGGGCTGAAGCAGAGATTTAGGAAAATCAGGAGCAAAAGAAGCTCAGATTTTCTAGGAAATTTTCTAGGAATTTTTTTTTTATCAAGACCTGGTCCTTGAGTCTCTTTGCTATGGAATCAGATGAGGAGCACAGAGAATATTTGTTCAATTGCATGAACTTGGATCAGGTGCCACCCAGGAGGGCAATGTTCCCTGATAGTCCTACCTAGAAAGTCATAGTGGAAGAGGGAAGGTTTTCCCAAGGGAATGTGAGACTCTGTTACTAGGAGGAAATGGAAGAGATGCTGTAGAGCAAAAATCCCAGGTGCTTTCTCCCATGCTTTCAGGAATGCGGCCATAGCCTCCCTCCCTAAATTTCTCTCACCACTCATATGCCTTGCAGCCTGTGCTTCAGCCACACTAATCCCTTGCCATGTCGCTAATGTGCCAAGTTCCCTCACACCTCAGTGAATTTGTACGTATTTCTTCTGCTAGGAACCATTTGTTCCTCCAGGCCCCCGAAAAAACCCCACACGTAACAAACTTAGTTTCTATTTCTGCTCATATCCCCCAACTCTGAGAAGCCTACCTTTACCCTCCTGGTCTGGATTAGATGCCCATCCTATTTACTTCCATAGACCTGTGTTTACTTCTCTTACAACACTTATTATATCCAACTGTGTGATGATTTACTCTCATGGTTCCTCATAGACTGATAGCTTTTTGGTAATAAGGGCAGTCTCACTTGTTTTGATATTTTGCCAACACATAAGAGACACTTAAATTTCTATTGAATATCAAATAATATCTTTTTCTCTGTAGGGGACTCTGTTGGATATGGATGGGCCCCAGCGAACTCTGAACCAGAACTTAGAGCTCAGATTTCAGTATAGCGAGGATAGTCGCTGGCAGTGGTTTGTTATTTACACCAAACAGGTGAGTTCTCAGGACAGAGCATGAAAATGACCTATGCTGAAATGCTCTCTTGCTTGCTGGGGTGGACGAAGTATATTACCAACTGGAGCAGAGTGCTAGAATATGCTACACAATTTCTTTTTGACCTAATATAATTTGTTTGCTTTTTGTTTTGTTTTATTTTACTAGTCACCACAGCCTTATATCAGTTAAAAAGGAATTTTGTTACTAGATAACAGAAGACTCAACGAACAGTGGCCTAAATCAAGGGTCAGTAGTCTTTTTCTCAAAGGGCCAGATAGTAAACACTTCAGATTTTAAGGTTTATATGGTCTCTGTTGCAAGTACGTAACTCTGTTGTTGTAGCACAGAAGCAGCCACAGACAGTATGTAAACAAGTGGGTACGGCAGTGTTCCAATAAAACTTTATTTATAAAAATAGATTGGGGGCTGAATTTGTTTGCTGACCCCTGATTTAGACAATATAGATTTTTATCATCTGAATAAGAATACCACAGGTAGATGACTGGCATCTCTATAATTCTCTTGATCTTTTCCAAGCAGATAAATGCTATCCCTTTTATCTGGAAAGCAAAAGCTTTACCCCAGAAGCGCCTGGTAGGCTTTCCATTATGTCTCATTGGCCAGAACTGGGTTGCATGACCACTGCTAGCTGCAAGGGAGTCTAGAAATCAAGCATGTAGCAAAGAGGAACAGGATTCATAATCAGCTCAGAATAAGCATGAGTCATTGCCTGGAGCTGAGCACTTGTCATTCCAAACAAAATCTGTTGTAACAGTGTTCAGTTAGAAGGGAAAGGGGCTGTTGGATAGCAAACTGTCCATGTCTACCACAGACTTATAACTAAAATTGGAAAAGAAATTCTGAAAACAAGATCTAGTTTTCTAAACACCAAATTCAATATAAAGCTTCCTTTTACTGAACTAACTTAAGTAATTTCAATTTGGAGTCAAAACTACAAATGTTCTAAAATGAAACAAAAATAGCAAAGTAATCCTTTTGCCAACATTATGCTCAACCGAAGTCCCTGGTGGTCACACTAAGTTCCATGGAGCATTCTGGTTTTAGGTAGCCAAAGGTCTGTTCAACTCTCTACTTGTAGTACAGTTGTGATCACGAGATAATAGATATCAAAGTCCTCTGAAAAACATGAAGTGCTAAACCAAAATCCTAGGTAAAAGAAATGGGTCCTCAGGTTTACCTTTAATATGAAGCATTCTTAGGGAAATTGCAGGATGTTTGCTTAGGCAAGATTTGCAGTCACTTGAAGAGATAGATTTTAGTAGTGAAACCACCCTCCCTCCCCCAGAATGCTAAGTGCAATAGTTAAATTTTATTATGGTCTTTTAATCTAGTCTGTAGCAAATGAGTTTAAACCACTATAGAGAGGTATAATAAACATTCTTTTAAATGATTCCTAGTAAGGTCTTACTTCCTTTGGAGTGTGGGTTTATTGATATGCACCCAGGGGCTACTTCTGCAAAAGGCAGAAATGTGGCTGTGTGCCTTGCAAATACATACAACTGAGGACTTGGGCCCAAATCTTTATTCAACCCTTTAAACAAAAGCTCAGTACTTTTATATTTAATAAACATTACCTGGTTTATAGCAGAGTCCTAACCTACATATTTATGTACATTGTATAATAATACAAATCAGTCCATACCTGTGGGACACCAATAAACAGCCTTCCTAGCTGCCTCAGCTCAGGGGTAGTTGTTTAACTATTTCATACCCTGGTTTTATGTAGGTTACATATATACACAGATAAACAGGGTTAGTTCTTATCAAAACCAAGAAGTCAACATTTGTTGTTGTTGTATATACACCCTGCGTATGCGTATGTTACTCTTCTTTATTAGTGGCAGTGTCTTTCTTCTCTCTTCCCACTGTTCTGTCCCCTTAAAATAAAGTGAATTCCTATCATGTTCTATAGTCCTGCAAGACTTTGAGATGTTCTCTCTATGTAGCCCACTCTCCCTCTAATTATTTCTATGAACTATCCTCCAAGAGTTTTCTACATGGGCTACCACCACAATCTGAGTTTTCTCTCTCTTTCCTCCTTTCCATCATCTCTGCCCCACCCAACTCCCATTGCAGTGACCATCCGTGAGCACAAACTCAGCCTATACTAAGGTCACCTAGCCTCAAACTTTGAGCAGCAGTTGTCTCAAACCTTGGTAGCGCTGAAAGGGAACAGAGAGCAAGGCAAGAACTGAGAGCAAAACAAGAGAGAAAAAGAATTAATGGGAAAGGAACAAATGGGAACATTATAGGGTACCTTATATTTGGCAGATAGGGGTAAAGATCCTGGAACAAGGAAGCCCCAGCTTTTGTGTAGCAAGATGCATAACACGTCTTGGACTAACCATGATGAACGAACAGTAAAGCCACAGGTGATATTGGGGGCAACTGTCAGACTTGAAGGTGAATGATTAAAGATACCAGAAAAATAAGAAAGTGAAGAAAAACAACTAATTTCTTTTAGTTCAGTAAAAGCCGTAAGGCGCTTAATATAGTCTTTCAAGCAGACAGGTTACTATTTATGCCTCATAATAGGTGTCTCAGTTATTATGCATACAATTAACCGTAAGATTGAACAGCATCAGCTTATTTGGTTAAAGTAATAAGCAGTTTTTATTATTTGTTGCTTGTAAAACATGAGCTGCTTGCAAAGTAACAGAAAAAAATGGGATGTGAGGGGGAAGTTTCAAAAGGGAAAAAGAGAAGTAATGAGATCCATGCCATTTCTCACCTGTCTTTTAAAATTTTACTGTAAATATATCTACATGATTGAGAAAATTTATCATTACTTGCTAATTGCACCTTACACAAAGTTATGGAAGTTGAAGAAATCCAAACTCATACTATTGGAGGGCAGAACTCAAAATCTGCTTCATGGTGTGAGGAGGGAAAGAAGAGAATGAAGATCTCTTCAGTTGAAAGACTTCTTTTTTTCTGGATTTTTTAGGCTTTTTTGCTGAGTAGCTGCTTGAAAAAGATGATCTCAGAAAAGATGGTAAAGCAAGCAGCAGAGAATCCAGAAATGGTAAGTGCTCTTATTTGTGTATACGTTTCACTTTAAGTTCCCACTAAACTACCCTGATCAGCAACCTAGGCCTTCGAGTCTAGGCCTCAAGGATGGAATCCACTGGCCCACCTCTGCCCCTTGGGAGCTCAGTCTTTAACATTCAAGCCTTTTTTCCAAGGAGAAGTCATTCTTACATTGCTAAGAACTCTCTAACCCTTTACCCTGTGTCTTTGTGTTTCTGCCTCCCCGCAAATGGAGGATTCTGGATTCACCATAAAAGCTACATCATAAAGTCGGGATCTTGAGGGGTCTTGAACACAACAGCAGTTATCTTAAACTCTACAGTTTTGTCTCTAGGAAGAACCCCCAGCCTCATGATACTTCCACTGTGCCATATTAAAATGCCTTTATCAGTTGGGAGAAGCCATTGAGTAAAAGAAGCTCTCCCGCCTATACTTTTTTCTCAATGTGAAAGTAAGCTTTGTTACTTTCTTTGTTACTTTCTGAAAGTTACTTTGTTACTTGTTTTTCTAGTCTACATCTCTTTAATAAGAACCTAATAACTCATTGAAAGGGTTGGTGGCAGGCTGTGAAAAGAGTTACTGAGGTTTTAAACTGTTCTACTTGCTTTGTTACAAGATCATAAAAGCATGTCCCCAATAAGACAGTACAGTTTGCTTTTTAAAACATGGTTACAAATACTAATGCTTGGTTGACATTTATAAATGTAACTCAGAATATTACACTGATCTTTAAAAATACAACAGAAAACATTTGGAAATATTCTCTAATGTTTTCATTTAAATTTAGTTCTTTATAAGAGGATGGATGACATCTTTATTTTAACATTGCTCTTTCTTGACTTTGCAGCTTTTTTTCTAAGCAAATAGTTGTATTTTATCTCTTTCTTCCAGAACTGAAAGTATTTCTCCAAGGAAAATAAAATGTACTGCCTCTTGGTATTTAAACAATTCAAAATGTACTAGAGTAGCAAATCAAAGCAATAAAAAAAATCAAGGATGCTCTTTTTAAAAGAGTAATAAAATCTAACCTCTTAGGCAGGATGGATCCCCTTAGGCTCCAGTTATTATATACACAAAAAGAAGAAAGAGAAAAGTAATTAACTGAAATAGCCCTATTAAAAGGGAGAAGTGCCCTCAAATGTGGTTGAATAAAATGTAAGCTAGTTGATGCAGGAAGTACTTCTACCATGAAGAGCTAAAGAGTTTGCTCAATAATAATAATAAAAAAAAGTAGTGATCCATTTATAAAGTTTTCAAGAAAAATAACCACACTAACTACATTCCTTAGATCTGCACACAAAATGAAATCTATAGTTTATCCCTGGTTGCAAAATCAGTGTATCAGTCAATCATTGTATTGCTTTATCCAAATTCTCAAGTTTTATTTTTATTATTTTGGCTCTTGAAAAGACAAATTAATACCCTTCCTCTTGAAAATTGGGTTTTCAAGAGGATATTGTAGGGATAGTCCACATTTCAATCTGGAATTTCGTCTACAAACCCCTGGGTAGAATGGGACTCTGGCAGGGAAAAAGAGCAGACAGATCAGCTGTTTGGATTTCAACTGTTTCTGGGACTTGTATCAAAGTACAGTTGATGAGAACAACTGTAGAGCTTAAAGTAGCCACGTAAGTGTGTGACTGTGACATTCACTTGTTTGCTAGGTAAACACGTAAAGTCTGAACTGATGTGTATCACTTATAGAGGGCTTGTATGGACTAGGAAACAGGTCTCTATTTTGCAAGGCAGCATAGATTTCAAGATTTTAATAATCATGAAAAATATGGGGAAAGGGAGAGACATTGAAGAAACTGTAACCAAATGAGCCCCATAAATAAAGCGGATGGTCCCTAGAAGCAGATTAAATAGTACTGTTTCATCCTAGTAAGAAGGAAAGAATAAAAGAAGAAAATTAGTGCCAACTTAATTAGCTTAGTTAGCTTTAGGCAATGTTTTCAAAGGTAAGTTTTGAAATGTTTATAAAGAGATCATTAAACTTTGATGTCAAACAAATGCACTAAAGAAAAATGTAAATGCTCAACAGTAAAAAAATATGTTAAATTCTTAAAAGCAGTATTAACTGCAAACCAGGAGAAATAACAAATGCTCCTACAGAAAAACCTAAATAAGTTTTGTTAATATGTGCTACTTTTAACCACTACAGAATTACAAGGATTATTTTATTTGAAGATAAATTGTACTAGTTAGAAATAGATAAGTGTCTTCAGCAAAAGGAAAGTTTGTTTCTCTCTCATCTAAGAGAAGCCCAGAGATAGGGAGTCTAGGGCAGGGATGGTAGCTCCATGATGTCATCAGAGAGCTTTTCTCTCTGCCATCTTCAGTGACTTTTACCTCATGCTCAATATGGCTGCTTGAGATCCAGTCATTATATCCACATTCTAGGGAACAAGTATGAGGAAAATATGAAGAAGGGCTCCCTTCTTTTTTTTTAAGAAGTTGTCTCAGAAGTCCCACACAAATTTTTTGCTTACAGCTCATTGGCCAAGAGTTAGTCACATCACAGGCCCACACTTAACTGCAAGGGAGCTGGTAAGTGTAGTCTTTTTGAAGGGTATGTTGTCTCTCCAAATAAATTCAGGTGTTATTACTGTCAACAAAGTCACTGCCACTAATCTTATGCCAACAGGAGTCCCCAGTCTGGGATGCAGAAAGAGGAGAAACTTGATTCAGATGAACAGTTTGCAAACCAGTGAGAGGCAGCCTCTAGTGGAAACAGAAAGTGCTCTCCACTGAGACAAAGGGGAGGCCTACATATATAGAGAAAGTGCCTACCTTGTACCTCATTGAACCATTTTTACGCAAATAAGAAATCCAGATTTGCACAAGGTGATTTCTCCAAATAGTACTGTCCTGATTGGTCAGAACCACAAGTCTGAAATGGCCATTATGGAGCCACTTGGATTGGTTGGTAAAGATGCAGATGAGGGGCAGCCAGATGTCTCAGTTGGTTAGAGCATGAGCTCTGAACAGCAGGGTTGCTGGTTCAATTCCCGCATGGGATGGTGGGCTGCACACCCTGCAACTAAAGATTGAAAACGACAACTGGACTTGGAGCTGAGCTGCAGCCTCCACAACTAGATTGAAGGACAACGACTTGGAGCTAATGGGCCCTGGAGAAACACACTGTCCCCCAATATTCTCCAATAAAAATTTTAAAAAGAAAAAAAAAGACACAAATAAGTATATAGTTGCACAGCTCCATTGGATAGGGCAGGTCTCAGCGCATTGGTTGAAATACAATTCCAGGAACTCTGTTATAAGATTCAGCTCAGCCAGCAATACAAAGTGCAGGAGGCTTGGTTCAGTTTGTGGTTGTTCCTTAATATGCAGTGTGCATGAGAGGCCTCTAAACAATGGTTGTTAGACTCTGATTATGAATTTAGGCCCTGTTAATCATAAGGAGTCCTTCTTGGCAGATGTATGTGTTCTTGAGGCCCACATAACTAAGAAAGAAGGGCAGAATGAATAATGGAGTAGGCTATCAGCAATCTCTGCCATGTAATGAAATATAAGACACAAACAACAAAAAGCAGATGTATTTTATGCAGTAGATGTACTCCTAGGGAGTTTCTGGAAGTGCATTGTTGCTGTTATTATTTTGTATATTGAACCATAATAGAAATACATGAGAGGTATCAGGATGATGCTGGTGAATAATATTCTGAGTTGTAAAACATTTTATATTTTTAATAATCCATACCTAGTTTAATTGTTTTGTTTGTATATTTTTTCCTTAGGTCCACTTAAAAGTGGGTCTGAATCTCTACATAGCTTTTCTGAAAAATGGCAACAACAAGATGAACTTCTGCTTCCCGCTTGCCTCATACCTCTCACTCCCCTCCCCAACTACTATCACCATATATATTTTTCTCTCTTACTTATTTTTCATTTTGGGTAAGGTCACACTATGTAAAACGCCACTGGGCTCAGAGATGGGTGCTTTGAAGTGTGTTCCTGTGATGTGGTAAGGAGGGGGCACACCAAGGGCGGTACTATCTGATGCCCCAGGAATGTTGGCTTTTGAAAAGCTCATTCAGTTCAAAAATATTTTGAATAGCTCATGCAGACACGTTATAGCCATCACGAAAATGGCTTGAGCATAGCAGGAAGACAAAGTTTTAGAGAGCCGGGGGACACTGCTATGCAGGAATAAGTGGTTAGATTATCATCAGAAACTATCGATGAAGGAGAGAGTTCAGGAATATACTGTGTTAGGAAAAAGGGTTACGATTTCCCCCCAACTTTATTTCCCCTAGTAAAGCATTATTAAAATAAGTCAAGGAAACAAGTTATATCAGAAATTACTTAGCATTTTATTTATTTTTATATAGGGAGGGGGAGGGAGAGGATGAGGAGACTAGGAGAGAGAAAAAGTCCAAGAGGTTTTCCATAATTCTGTATTTCACTGCCCAAGACTATTTATACACTATAATGTAATATTGTAAAATAATAATAATAATAATAACAATATAGCAAAACACATAAAACATCAGAGTATTAAGTTCTTATTAGTGAGACTTAATAAGTGACTTTTTTTTTTAAATACTGAGGTAGGCCTCAAATATAGGAACTTTTCTATTAATAATACTAACCTAAAGGAAGTCCTATGCATACTTCAAAACAATACATTTTATAACAAAATTAAGTTAACCATAGTTAAAAGATAATGCTCTTTGCAGTGTCACATTATTTACCCCATTTATTTGGAAATGTCCCGCTCTGTATGCTCATGAATAATAAGCAATAATAAACAACTTAATAATTCACCCCTAATTCTATCATTTATGAATGCCTTTTTTTACCATGCATTGGTTCAAGACTACGCATCAAGGAGCTTATTTGTTGGAGAGAAAGGCGATTAATAAAGAGACACAGTGAGTGAGAGAGTGATAAGACATGTACATAATGTATAGTTGTTTAACAGTAGTTCTTTTCCTGTAAGAAGAGTCTAAGAACTCTTTCCCCGAAACCCTGGCTAGGTCACGTTTATTGGCTGTACCAGACCCTCTCTTTGCCCCTCCAGATTCACTTTCTACTCTCTTCCACTTTCTCTGTACCCTGGAGACTGACCTTCGTGCGCTGTGACCTTGCCCTCTGACCTCCAACCAGGCTCACCAATGGGGAAACCTAGCGAGATTGGAGAGTGAAAGAAAAGCGAGAGTGGGTATTTATTTCTCCCACTCTGTGCCTTCTGGGTCTCTACAGTTGGCACAGCACTCTACTGAGGGCTGTACTCCAGTAGGTGACCTCTCCTCCTGGCAGCTATAGCTACTCCCCTTCCAGCCCCAGCTGCTCTCCTTGCCCTTTCAGGCCCAGAGGTGCTAAGAATTACCCCCCTTATTGCTAGCCCCTGGTGGCTTCAGCATCCTTTCTTTAATTCCCTTTAATCCTGTCCATACCTCCATTAAATAGTTCCTTTTTAAAACTCTCCTCAGTCACCCCAGGAGGGCGCCATCTGTTTTCTGCTGGGAGTCTGACTGTTATGTTAAGTTTACCTTATGTACATGAGGTAGATTCAAGTGTCTTAAACTTCAGTTTGATTCTTCCCTTTTGATTAATGGTGCCTTTTGATTAATCAAAGCCCCATTTGGCTTTGATTCAGCATATGGATTGGAGTTCTGTGGATTATTTCAGGATTTAGAAGTTCATTTCATGTGAAGTCCTTTTAGAATCTGCATTAAATCACAGTATCCATAGGCAACCACCAAGGTTAAACATTAAGCTTCACTTAACTTCTGGCGACTCGATTACTGTACCATTTAGACACTGGAAAATGAAGAGAGACTATGCAGATTAGAAGCGGGTGTGCCTGCTGACCGGGCCATTACGAGGGTTATTGTGGAAGGGGAAATGTGCTGGTTAAATAAGGTATTTGCATGCTTGCTTCTCAGAGCTGTACTGACTGATATTTTTCTAATCTGTTTAGCAGATTGAAGTTCCGGAACAAGGCAAAAGTAAAAAATACCACATTCAACAAAGTCAGCAAAGTCAGTCGGTGAGTAAAATTATGTAATTAGTACATTATAATTTTGATAAATCTGCCCTTTTTTCCCCCTACTAAGTAACCAATGTCATTCTACTTTCAAGAGTAAGCCAGAATTCTCTTTTTCAGAAGCTCTTCCAGGTAGGTTAGGTCAATTGGAGGGCCATCAGAGACATGTAGTATGTTTATTGTAACCCCCACTAGGGCTGGGAGAAATGCTTTTCTGAGTTTTTACATAAAATTTTTTAAAGAAGAACACAAAATTCTTTAGTGATTACCTTCTATACCCCATGCATTTTTTGGAAAATTCTCTTTCTAGTTTGTATATTTTAGTTTCATGGATTTTCTACAGTGTACTCTATATAAAACAACTTTTAAGTTTATAAAATACTTTTTGAGAATTTAAATCTGCTGTGCCAATAACAGTAATGTAAAAATCATAATAGAAAGCATTAATAGGCTCTCATTATTCCCAGGCACTGTTCTGAGCACTTTTATCCTCACTACTGTCCTGTAAATCAGTTGAGGAAACTGAGGCACAGGAGGTTAAGTGATTTGCCCCAGGTTGCACAGTAATCAATGGTGGAAGGAAGCAGGCACTATGACTCCAGAGCCGTGTCCTTTGCCAACTCTTCCTTTATAGGTTCAAATCTTAGTGTAGATGGATGAAATAAAGGTGGCCTCTAAGCAGCATTTGAATGGAATTTATTATTGGTCTAGCTCTTGTCACAGGCTCTGCTGTATATATAAAAATACTTAGTATATGGGGATAGTATTTATAAATATATAAGTATATAGGGTCCTTTCTTAAGTCAATAACCTCAGGAAAAATTTTAAAACAGATTAAAATATAAAGCTTTCTCTCTTTCGTAATAATATATCTGGCTACTTAGATCAGAGACAGGACATGAGAACTCTGCCACTTACTGGCTATGTTTTTTCAGGTAATAACCTAAATGTGTATAAGGGACTCCTGAGGTACTTATTAAAATGTGCCTCCTGGGCTGCACCCCAAAAGACTGATGCAGTAGATCTGAGGTAGAGGCCCTGAATCAGAATGTATAATAAGCACCTCAGTGGGAAACACCACACGGAGCCTCAATTGTTTTAATTTGTAAAAATATAGGTGGCAATCACTCCATCATTTAAATACATCCATTTCGGCAGCAGAGAGACCATGTGGAGTTGTGGTTCTCAACTTTGGCTGCGTACTGGAATCACCTAGAGACATCTAAAAACTAGTGATGGCTGGGGACTGGTAACAGAGTTTTTCAAAGCTCCCAAGTGATTTCATGTACAGCCAGGATTGGAACCATAATGCTAGAACAGTGGTTCTCAAAGTGTAGTCCCTAAACCAGCAGTATCAGCATCCCTTGGGAACTTACTAGACATTCTATTTCTCAGGCCCAATACCTACTGGATCAGAAACTCTGGGGGTGAGAGCCAGCAAGCTGTGTTCAGCATATCCTCCCACTGAGTCTGATGCAATATTCAAATTTGAGAGCCACTGTCCTAGAACAACAGGCAACGCAACTCACAGCACAACTGTGGTCAGCATTGATGCTAATTCCGTTATCCTCTTAGAGGAGCAGCAATGCCAAACAGGCAAACTTCCTTAATGCTCTGAGCAGGGCCAGCGTGTCAGAAGCGGGCCTGGTATCCATCCCACCATGTTGAATTCCAACTTATTTTAGCAAATCTTTCTTTTTTGTTTCTTCATTTTGATTATTTTTAATTTTTTTATGAAAGTATAGTTGGCATTCAATAGCATGTTAGTTTCAGGCATACGACATAGTGATTTGATATTTATATACCTTATAGCAAACCTTTCTATAGAGCTTACCCTGTGCCAGGCACTGTCATGATTACTTTCCATGTATAATTCATTGAGTCCTCATAACACCCCAGGTACTATTATTATCCTTGGTTTATAGCCGAGAGAACTGAAAACACACAGAAAGGTTAAGTAACTTGCCCAAGGTCACACAGCTAGTAAATGGCAGAGGCAGTGTCCAAATCCAAGCAGCCTTTATTTGCGGTTTAACAAATAAAGTTTGTTTGTTTTTTTAACCACTCTGCCATGGGATCTCTCTATCAAGACAAATCCCTCATAGAAAAAAAATGTTTCTTTAGCTGATCTGCTGTTGACGTGTCCTACATTTATTTTGCCAATGCCAAAGCATAGTCTCCATGGTCCTGTCTTTGAGATTTCATAAATACTGAAGGCTGACTACTCAGACACTGGAGGTTTGCAGCCACCATAATCTCTTAAAATGTTTTAAAAGAACTATTATATTTTTTTAAATGTGTATTTGTGTGGGATGTGCAGTAAAGATTTGGGGTGAAGTTAAAAATTGACTGTCACATGGCTGTAAGAAAGGAGAAAAAGACAGGAGAAGCAGAGTTCAAGTGTTAACCTGTAGACATTCCAGTGTTTGGAAAGGTACTCTGGACAGAGCTACCTGGGCACACCAGCAAGGGGCGCTCTCAGCCCTAACAGATGTACACCTAACCCAAAATACATCTTCTACAGGATAAAACCATTTATAATAGCCATTGCTTAAACAAATGTTAACTTTCTGTTGCCTTTTTAATATTAACATCCTTGACTTTTTTTTATTGTTATTGTTGTTATGGAAGTTATTTCCTCCCATGTACATATCTGACCTCTCTGTTTACTTTATAGCAGAAAGATTATTCTAGTTTTCGACCAAGAAAAAGCAAGATTAAAATAGCTGAAGTTGACTGTGTTTTGGGGAACATAAAGGAAGAAGGTCTTTGAAGAGAAAGTCTCACTTTTTAAAATGTCCTCTATGGCTGTCTTGACAGTGAAAGAGGTTAGGAGTTGAAACTGTGCTTCCTACCATCAATGAAAGAAATTTGACACCTTCACAATTTTTTTGTGACATTAAGATGGACCATATTCATCAAGATTCCTGCAGAACTTTGCTAATCTCAAGATGAAAAAGATACATGAGCCAAAGTTGTACAGCTTGTTTTTAATGACTCATAAATGACAAGTGGAAAAGCTGAATCAATTAACATGAAGCTCGTTCTCCCCCACGCCAACTCCAATAGATGTTTACCTGGCTTCATGAAATCTTTTGTATGTTCTGATACCACATGAATGAAAGGCTCTGTATAAAACACTAAGTGCATTTGGAGTTCAGTTCTGAAGACATGACTCATCAGCTGAGGAAAATGTGACTCTAAGAAATGGAATAATGGAAAATGAAATCCGGACTTCAGTGATCCATCCACAGCACCAGAGCAAGAAGGGAATGAAGTACTGATCAGTTTCCTTACATAATTCTGGGCCTACCAATATGCATATGCTCAAGGTAATAGGCTGCCCAGTTCTCTGTTTCTCCACTGTTGTAATTATATTCTGTCCTCAGGATACTGAATTCAGCTCAATAATCATCATGCTGTGTGTATTTTGAATATTTTTGTTTTGGAAAGCTGTGGGGCCCTGCACTTGATATCAGATACCTTACACATCTCTTCACTTTAAAAATATGTATGTTTTTTTCGCTAGATTTTCCTTATCCAAATTCAGTTTATCATGATAATTAACTATATGTAGAATTAAGACTGTAGTAAGGGAGAAGGGCAGAAGAATATATGTAATGTAATGTCGTTAGATAAAGTGCAATATTCTAATGTTCTTTTCTAACCAGCTTGTTAACTAATTATATAATGAATACAAAATATACTCTAGTGAATATAGAATTTACTGATGAAAATTCTATGAATGATCTTTTTGAAGTGTAGAATCTATTAAGGCCCCACAGTATTTATAAAGCAATGCCTCTAGCCATAACTTCTAGTGCCATAAAGTTTTATATTTATATCTTAGTCTATAGTAGGAAATTTTGGCAGGAGGGATCATAAATATCCTAAATAATCCATGGTGAGTATGTTAATTTATTAGATGAAAATAGAAGCTTATCCACTATTTTGCCAACTTAAAAATAGTCGAGGTCTATTTCTTTTTAATAGCAAACACCTACACTGTGCAAGGGACTATTGTAGACACTAGGAAAGCAAACAGAATTTGTATTTGGAGAAGATGCATATATTAGGTTGAACTATATGCAAGTGCTGTTATATAGGTCAGAAATAGTTGAATGTTGTCAATTTGATATGTTTCAACTTGATACATAAGAGTGAGTAATCCCAGACAGCAGGTACTAGGTGTCCAATGTATAGTGTGGACCTGTGTGTCAAAGGAAGTTGGGGGGCAGGAAAGAAGTCCCAAGGGGAAGAGGGACTTTGAAGAAAGAGTAGAGCCAAGTAGACGCAGAGATGGGGGCACACACGTAAAAGGAAAGGACAAACACCTACGGGAGAATGAATACAGTGTTTGGGCAATGATCAGCAAATCTATTTCATGCTAGCAACGTTTTAGGTTAAGGGAGTAGTGAGGAGACAGTGCTAAGAGTATATATGTATACACAAATGTAGCATCCCTGTAAGATAAGTAGAGCAGTTTATCCCTTGTTTGAGAATGGCAAAAACAGAAGCATTGTATTTGTTAGGTTTTTTGACGTTGAGATTATCATCAATATATACCAGAATATGAGAAGAAAAATACAAGTGATGAATGCATTCACAGTATATTCTGTGAAGAATAAAGGAACTGGGATAGCAGAAAACAAAATTCAAAATTTACTTTGTAAAATGACACATTCCTTAGCAGTTCTGTGAGAGAAGAAGGGGCTATTAGCCCTTTTGGGGATTAATGGGCCTAGCTGTATCTAGGAGGAGTTTGGGGGTTTGAATCACTTCTGGATCAAAACATATCATTATCAGATTAAAAAGTCTGAACTCCAACTGCCAGAGTGGCCTTCCCTGCTGCAGCCCCTGAGAGAAGTCCCCCATCACTCCTGGGGGTAATGACCTCACTCTTTGGGTGTTGCTGCTGGAATGACCTTCCCAACCACGCAGCCAACCAGCACAGGAGAGGCATCAGCCAACTCCTGACCTTTATAAAGGTAAGCAATTCTTGAAATCATTCAAGTAACTCCTAAGGGCTGTGGCATGTCTTTGGAAATTACCAGCATATGTTTTAGTCTATAGATTCACTCCTCATATACCTGCAAAATGGTCCTCAGTCAGCCAGATTTTCTCCTGATACGTCTACATTCACCAACATCACTTCTCTCATCATTTCTAGACATGCATCTTCGTCTCTACGGCTGTTCATACTCCTAAAATAACTGGCATAAGTTCTCTGCCCATAGCAAACAAACTTGAGTTTGAAAATTGCACAAAAATCATACCGAGAATAAAAGGCAGAGCTGATTAAATTGTAGTTAGGCCCCGAGGCCCTTGAGTCTTATGATAGGAAACCTGTGCAGGCTTTGTTTGAAGAGCTCACGTGCTCGCCAGAGCCAGGTGTCAGTCAAGGTCAGCATGTAGTAGTGAGCTTACGGCTTGCATGCATCCCCATGTGGACAATTGGGAAGCAAATTTTTTGTTGAGTATATAAGTCAGAAATTATTTGAAGTTCTCCCCCAAAGTGAATTTGAGAATCACCAAGTTGTCTTAGTTTGTGGAAAATCAAATAGGTTCTAAGCCTCAGTGAGAAAATAGTGGCCAAAGTGAACCTAAAATACAAAACAAAAGAAAACTCAGCAATGGAGACTACGCTTCTTCTCCAGATGCTTCCTGTTTGTACCTCCTCCTGCAGTGTGTGGACAGTGGTCCACCAGGCCACTGAAAGAGGGCCAGTGTGCATTCAAGGTGGTGGGAGATAGAGTGGAAAGGACCTCTCTCCTTCATTAGGGTGATCTCAATCCTGTCATCAGTGATCCTAGAAAAAAAAGTCAAGAAGAAGTTAAATGTATTTTGCTTGCTCTTATCACCCAAAAATAAGATGTGCTGAGTTAACTTAGAAAAAGCATGGCTAACCAATAATCCCTTATAAGATGGCTTTTAATTCTTATATTTGTACTTTCTCCCCCACTTTATATTTGTAGTTTGCATGTAAGTTGCTTTATGATAGTTATTTGTTATATTCTTAAGAGATAAGTCGTTCGTATAACAATTTTCCAGACAAGAAAAATTAGATAGAACTTTAGAAAAAGTACACCGTGAGCTTGCATCTTTGGTTTAGCCCTAACCATGTACTTTCCTGTAGGGCAGTCTTTAGCTAACCATATGGGCTTTGCTTGTGTAATATCTTGGAAGGGGTTAGACATTCACTTGATTTAAAGGCACTGACCCTAGTGTTTTTGCATTGTTTGTGCACCGAATGTGGTTTCTCTCCCGGAAATGTGGGAACACAGAGTTGGCTGTACTTCCTAATGAGTTTTCCATCTGTCCACATGAGCACATGTTTGATGGGTTCTGTGGTGCAGCAGTTGTCTGGGGTGGAGGTGCTCTGAGCAGCAGGCTGAAACTGGCGCGTGTGTGTTGGCTTTGCTGTGCATATGGGTGCTCTCATTTGCATTGGAAACTGGTCCCTACAGAACTTCTAAGGAGCTCCAATCCTTTGTAATAGGGTCTAGTGTGCAGAGGAGGAGATGTTGTAAACCTGCTTCTGGGTCCCAATCAAGGGAAGTTCAGAACTTGATTTTCAGCAGTGCAAAAATGATGAGTAAAACAAGTGAAATGGCAGTTATTAAACATAGATGTTGGAAAAGTCAACCATTTGGAGACAAGTTCTATTTAAAAATCAATTCACTATAGAGTTGATTCCCAGATTTTGCTTCACAATAGCTGGTGGAGCAGTATGCTTTCCAGAGACACTAAACCAATAAATATACCTGCTAATGCACAAAAGGAAAGCATCCACTTCCCAGCATGTGTATGGCACCATGTTATGGAAGACAGTAGGAAGATTGTGTATCAGAGTTTATTTTCATATATCAACTGAACATGCATCACAGTGGTTAAACCTAAGATTCTTACAGGTAACTGGATTTATGTCAATTAAGTATGTAAGCATTAGTTACAATTTTGCAATTAGCTATGGGTTGTTTTTCTCTTTTTCTCTCCTTTTTTCTCTTTTCATTTGTCAAAATTAAAGCAGGTGACATGCAGTCTCGGGATCACAGTAAAGGTAGGCTGAGATCTTAGAGTGTGAATTCACTATAGAAAAATTCTACAATCTTACTGCCCTTTACGGGGGACTTAAAAATATAGTCTGCTGGATGATTGACAAAACAAACACAAAAAGCAACTACTTCCACTTTTTTTTTTTAATGTGCCTTGTGAGGTTGGAAGATAGACATATAAAACATATTTTTCAGGTTTTTAAAGAAAATAAAAATCATTTGTAAGTCTTTTCTCATTCTGTTTGCCTTAAAACAACTGCATAGACCAAGAACAATTTGCATTATTTGTTCACTTTTTCCCCCTATAAAAATGTCAAAAGTTTCCTTACTTGTTGGTCAGGAGCGTTAGGTTCCAAAGTTGTATTAGTCCAGTTGTATTTGCAGAAAATTGTTGTCAGAGTGGAATAGCCTTGAGCTTTGTCCTGATTTAGGCATCACAGTTTTGTAAAGGTGGATCAGTGTTTTGAGAGGAGAGCAGAATTGAGGCAAGTTCTGATAAAGTTCACTTCCTGGTGTGTATTTCAAGACTGAGAAGGAGATATGCTTTACTTCTGTCTGAATGATCGCCAGAAGCTGTTTTGAGACTAATATGGGAGTTAAGATCCCTCTAAGCCTAAAATTTCAACTCAGTTTGAGCCCCTGGGGTGAGCTAAGTGCCGTTCTAGGGTTGGAGCAAACTCTTGAACAACACAGATTGCTGGAATCGTCCAAGCTGCTCGTTATTTGGTCCAAGCAGACATCCCAGGGCCTTTTGGGATCAGCATAAGCCCTTCTTTAGCTTCTCCTTTGCCCAGACTTAACAAACCCTGAACTAGCAGAGCCTCTCAGGAGTGGAAATATTAAAGGGTTATACAGGAAACTTATGTCCAGAAAGGAATTTTAAAAAGGCAAGGCTAGCCTACACTATGAGTTTTCCCCCTATTATCTCCTATTGCCTTTCCTTGCATCTGAGAAAATTTATAAACATACTGACTTCTCAAGTTTCTGGTAGTTGTTTTGAAGTACAAAATAAATGATTACATATGTGAACATCGTCATTTCTTGTGCACTCTGGAGAATTTTTTTGACTTTTTCAATGATATGCAGCAGTGTTCTTTGGGAGATCATTTCTTGAGTGCTTTGGAACCCATGTTCTCACATAGTCCTCCATCCTAAGTAAGATAGTACTTTTACATGCCTAATAGCTTCTATCTCATTAACTCAGTGATTGTGAGATCTGGTGGTCACAGGCATAGCTTCTCACCAAACATCCCTGTAATCCAGGTGCCCAGAGATTATGGAATGAAGATAGTCTGATTTATGTGCAGTGATGGTATGTAGGCCGCTCATAGACTCTTAGCCTAGGAAGGGAACACAGAAGTGAGGCATGAAATTTTCCTGCAATTTTCTTGAAATACTTAGAGCATTTAGTTCCACAGAGGATGAGAGGCATGATAGTGGAGTGGAAAATGACCCTTCTGACTTGAATTCTGAGCTTGCTTCTGCTTCAAGTTAGCAATGTGAGTATCAGCAACTTACCATGTTTCCCCGAAAACAAGATCGGGTCTTATATTAAGTTTTGCTCCAAAAGACGCATTAGGGCTTATGTTCAGGGGGTGTCATCCTGAAAAATCATGCTAGGGCTTATTTTCCAGTTAGGTCTTATTTTCGGGGAAACATGGTACCTAACTATATGGCCCTTAGTTTTCTCATCTGCAAAATTAGTTGTAAGAGCCTATATGTGTACTGGATTATTATTATTTTTTAACAACTTGGTTAAGTTGGAACTATGTTTACCAGAGTCCCCTCACCTGTATGGTTCCAGTTGAGAATTAGTCCAAAGAGAACCTTGCATGAGAACTGGGAAACAGCACGGGAGTGGCATTACCTTCTGAAGGTCTTTTCACAATCAGATACAGTGGCTTGCAAATGCAAGATGCCCACAGTTTTCAGCTTGTCCTTGCCCCTCCGAACTCCATTTCAGCTCTTCTTCTTGCCTGCTGGCCCTACTGACCAACAGAACCCTGGGCCCACCACCAGATGCTTGGCATGGGACTCACAGACGCAGTAGCTACACAGAGGGAACAGCTTCCATAGACCTCTCCAACAGCTCTTCCTTAGTGGTCCCACTTCAGTGACCCCCAAGCGATGCTTGGCTTCCCAGAATCCTCAGGCAGACTAGTTTGTGACGTTCTATCTTTCTCCAACACCCCCTTCCAAACCTTCACTTTCTGGACTCCTTGCAGTTGTGTGAGGTGGAATGCCTATAATAAATCCGCTGTTCTGTAACAGTAGTTCTGTTTCCTTGACTGAAACCAGCCTCTCACTACTCACCTTTAAAGGCTTTGAAAAAGCAATATGTTTGCTTAAACCGTGGCAAAAATGATTCCCATACTAATGATCAGTTACTTAACTTTTGGAAGGGGAGGTTAATCAGGGCGAAGCACTACATGTGTACCCGGTAGACATACAGTATTTTGTCTAATATATGTGTAAAAATTTGTAAGGTTCTGGCAGGTGTGGACAACTGCAAAGAAAAACAAGTGGTATTGCAGTGAAGAGCCAAACTCTTCTTTCCAGGGGTCCAGCTGTTACCTTCATAACTCCAGAAATTCAAGGAGATCTAAAATGTTTACTTTGCAGTTAACAAAGAGAGAAAGATCCTTTTCTGAAAGTTTTGCTTGAATACTTAATGTTTACTTGTGCTGGTTGTTGAAGGAAAATATTATCTTCTAGTCTTCAAATTTTTTCCTTAGTTTTGTAAATACAATGCCTGGCACACATACACGCTTCATTCCCCCCGCCACCCCCCCCCCCCCCCGGTGATTTAAATGTTTAAACTGTTGAAGAATTGAAATGAATCTAATTCTGGTGTAGATAGATATATGCTACTTGTCTCATACCCTGTGACTTGTTCATGATTATGCCTTGAGAACCCAGAGTGTTTTTAACAACACCTGATTCACGCTAGTCTGATGTGAGGTAGGACACCTGTGGAAAACACTTTCAGGAGCATGTCTCCCTCTGATGGTCATTTGTTAGGACTACAACAAAGCAAAGTGCCTTCTGGACTATAACTAGAGCTCAAAAACAAGACATGCCTCTTCCCTTGTAGGTGCAGTGTGCTTATTAAACACCTTGTTATTTGGACACATTTCTTTTCTGCAGAGACAACTGGTTACATTGGGATGGTTGCTAGATCACTTTGAGTCTCTTCTGATAAGCTTTCAATTACGTTTTTGAAAGTCTTTTCTGCATTTTCTAAGACAATATATAATCAATATAGACAAAGCCCTTCTTTTCCTTAAACAGAAGAAAACTTCCTAAAATAAAATCCTACCCCAAGCGAATGTGTTCTTCATCCATTCATTCATTCACTCATTTAGTTGTGTCTAATACAGTGGTTCCCAACCCTGGCTGCACACTAGAATTCCTGAGCAGCTTTGAAAAATGCAAATACTGGGCCTTGGTGTTAGTATTTTTAAGCTCCTGTGGTGATTGTAGTGTGCTGTCAGGTTTGAGAATTACTAAGCTAATATTTTTAAGCACCTAGTGTGTGCTGTTCATTGTAGTAGTGCTAAGGATTTAATGGAAGGGATACAACTCGGCTGCACTGGCCTTCTGCCATCACCATTCCCAGGCCACACATATCATCCTCTCTGACACTTCACTTATTCATTGCATAATTAACTTCTCATCCTTTGTGTCTCAGATTAAATATCCCTTATTCAAAGACATCACTGCCCTTCCATTAGGGCACGTATTTTGGGACATTGTTTTCCCTCACAGCATCTCTCCTCTTTTGTAACGCTTGTCCCAGTTGTAATTACAGGTATTGCTTCCCATTAGAACTCTCATAATCAGAACCCAGGACCAAATAGATTTTGGTGATGAGGAAGAGGAGGCAGATTTATCTGAAGGGAATGGAGTTTAAGTTTCAGGACCCTTGGGGTGGTTTGAGTAATATCCCCTCAAAGATGTCCATATATCCTAATCCCCAGAACCTATGACATTGTTACCTTGCACAGTAAAAAGTACTTTGCAGATGTGATTAAGTTAAAGACCTTGAGAGGGAGAGAATATTCTGGGTTATCCCTCCTTATAATCCAAGGATCCTTTAAGGAGGTAGGAAGGTCAAAAGTAGAAAGAGACGATGCAAGGATAGAAGCAGAGGTCAGAGAGAAGAAAAGATGCTATATTGTTGGTTTTCAAGATGAAGGAAGGGGTCAAAAGCCGAGGAATATGGGCAGCCTCTAGAAGCTGGAGAAGGCAAGGAAATGAATTCTCCCTAGAGCTTCCAAAAGGAATGCAGCCCTGCCTACACTTTGATTTTAGCCTAGTGAAACCGATTTTGGACTTCTGACCTCCTGAACTATAAGAGCATTAGTGTTGTTTTAAGTCTAAGTTTTTTTTTTAAAGAAACTGTGGTACTTTTTTTTTTTTTTTTTAAGATTTTATTGGGGAAGGGGAACAGGACTTTATTGGGGAACAGTGTGTACTTCCAGGACTAAGTTGTTGTCCTTTCAGTCTTAGTTATGGAGGGTGCAACTCAGCTCCAGGTCCAGTTGCTGTTTTCTAGTTGCAGGGGGAGCAGCCCACCATCCCTTGCGGGACTCGAGGAATTGAACTGGCAACCTTGTGGTTGAGAGCCCACTGGCCCATGTGGGAATCGAACTGGCAGCCTTTGGAGTTAGGCACATGGAGCTCTAACCGCCTGAGCCACCTGGCTGGCCCTTAAGTCTAAGTTTGCAGTAGTTTGTTACAGTGGCAATAGGGAACTATTACAACCTCCCCTTGTACGGCCCCTTCCAAGACCTTGGAAGGGACTCTGGATGTATGTTTACATGGTCAATGTTTTTGTAAAGCTTGCAAATTTAAAATATTTTCAATACAATTAAGGCTGCTGTCTCTTTGCACTCAGACTTCTCAATGCTCTCTTCTCTGAGTAGCATGGAGTGGCTACAGACATTTTGGGCTCTGGCTAGGCAGAAATGCAGTTAGGGATACTTTAGTTTACATTTAGTGGGATACGTTCCTGTGGTTCACAGTCACTTCCATACAGCGTTAAGTTATTGCTGGAGTATGGGAGTGGCGTCCATGAATACTCCTTATGCCCATTGTGCTAACATCACCACATGAGGTAATATGAAGGAGTCACAGAATATGTGTAGCATGCAATTCATTCCTTTAATCTCACCAGAGAAAAAAGGTGTCCACATAGTCCCTATATTTTTCAGATCAAATAAAAGCAGTAATTCATGAAGATGGAGAGATACATTTGAATACAAGTAATGAATAGGCTCTCAGATTGTTTAATAAACCAATTAATGAAGAAGATTGAACACACTGGGAAAAGGTTGAAATTCTTTGCTGATTTGACATAATCTACAGGTATAATTGAAAATATCATAAACTCAATACACAACCACAAGAAGGACATCCATGACAAATTGGTTAATAAATGCCATTTGTTTGAAGAGTATTTAATATTTGTGATTAGTTACTAGTGTTATTAGTTTCTAATAACATTAGTTATTAGAAAATGTGAAATTCCCTGAAATCTTATAATTCTTCTATGAAAGAAATTTGATAGAGGTTTTCTCAAGTTTGATAATAATCCTGAAAATTTATATGACATTTCCAAGAACAAACTGTTAGACTGACTAATGGCCCTTGAATGGATGGACATGAGATATCCAAGAGGGTGTCTTGGTTGGGTGAGTATACTAGAATTCAGAGGAGCAATGAACATTGTGCAGAGGAAGTCTTCTTGGCTGTCTTCTTAGCTGTAGGACTGGATTTGGTAAACTACAAAAAGAAAAGAAAAAATTGTTTCCAGTAAATGACTTCCCACCACCCCACCATCTACCACATTTTTAATATACATGTATGTTGAACTTAGTCGGGGAATCCTAAAAAGTGGGATGTAAATATTCAAACAGTTTTTTGAAAAAAAGAAAAACTCAGGGTCATATTTTAGAGCAATCGGTCGTTAGTTGCTATTACTAATGTATCAATTTGGGTTATAGAGATGATTTTGCTTAGTGTCCAGCAACTATTAATTAATAAAACTATCCTTGCCTTTGAAGCCTTCATTTAGCCGAAGAGTGGGATGTGTACTTAAAAAAGGGCGTGAAAATTGAAAAACGCTTCTGGACTCAGATGGGAAAAACTCTTCTAGGGTTGTCTTCCCCTTCTTCAATGCTGTGGTTTGGTGTTTTGCCTAATTCAGAGCGGCTGGGCTGCCGTGCGGGCCGCCCGCCTCCAGGGGGCGCGCCGGCCACCGCGGCGTGAGGCCGCTCTGGGCCAGCCGGGGCTTGGCTTGTCTCTCTGGCGGGCTTCTCCTCTCTGGCCGGCCTCTCACGTCCGCCCGCCGCGGTCGCCGTCGCCGCCGCCGCCGTCGCCGGGAAGGTGCAGCAGCAGTCACCTCTGCTTGGCCGAGTATAAGGTACCTGGGACGGGCCCGTGGACGGCCCCAGGGTGGAAGCCACTGACGCTGGCCCCCGAAGCACCGCAGAGCCCAGGCCCGGGGCTTGGCCGAGGGGCCTAAGGGGCGAGGCCGCCGGGGCTCTCCCCACCTATTCGGCGGCCGGAGGGAGCCGTAAAGGTTGTCGCGAGCCCTGGGGCGGGGGGTGTGCTGCTCTTGAGGGCGGGTAAAGGCCTGCGGGCCTTCTTGTTAGCTTTTGCGGGAGGAGGCTGTGGTTGTCCGCGGGAGGGTGCCAGCCTGGATTTGCCCGCCGCGGCGGGCGGGCGTGGGGTGGGCACGCTCGCAGTAAACCCGGAGGTCCGCGCCGGAGCCCTAGCCGGCCTCGGGTCATTAGGCCTGAACGAAACGTGTGCATTTGCGGCTTTGGCACCGTATGTGGCAGATTATAAGGAACCCGCAATCTAGGCGTAAACTGGAGCTGCTGAGATGTCAGTGAACTGCCCCGAATGGCACCTGGCCCTGGGTGCGCGCGTTAAAGGACAGCATTTGCCCCTTGCTTAACATGCAGTGCTCAGAAGCAGATTGTTTACGTCCCAGATTTCCAACCCAGTACTCTTCCTCGAGGAAAAGACATATTCTTCAAAACGTTTCACAGTGTTCAGATATGAACATAATGAGGTAACAGTTCTCATTACTTAGAAAACAATGGTGGTACCAAGGAGCTCCTAGCTTAAAGAGCGGTAATATCAGTGGTACAGGAATTATATTATAGTAATAACTATCTTCAGTGCTTACTGTATGTGAGACATTGTGCTGAGTGCTTTAAATACGTAGTAACTTTATTTAATCCCTGGAAACTGAGGTACAGAGAGTCTACTTTGTTCAAGGTCAGACAGCTAGCAAAAGGTGAGGTGGGGTTTGAGCCTCCTCTCCCTTACACCGGTGTCCCTGCTTCTGTTGCCTTTCCAGACATGTTCTATGAGATTTTATTTGTTTATTAATTTGTTTTCTAGCTTGAACTGATTTCTCTCAGGCTTAATTTTAATGGCTATATGTAAGAGTCTTATACCAACTCCTTTTTACTTTAGAAGAAATTTAATGAGAAAAATGTTTACTCATTAAGGATTATAGTGATGATGAAGTTAAACTTGGACGAGGGCCCTCACGACTCCAATAGTTTCATTTGAAATAGAGAGAGTTTTATTTGGTTGTCAATGAGCTTCATTTCTTCATTATTTGTGTTTCAATACCAGTTTTAGTGAATTTGCAATATTTTAACAGTAGTGCTCAAAGGGAAGATTTTTTTTCAATGACAGTATGATAATATTTTACAGGATGTGGGAAAGGCATTGGAGGGAGACTGAAGAAAAGAGGAATGAAGAGATTTTTGGCATGTTATTTAGAGCAAATTGAGTTAGCATGGAAGATAAAATTTTCACAGTTCTTATCAATATCAGAAGAGAAATCATATTTCCCATTGTGGAAAGAGGTTGGATATTATACTATCCCAAATCTCTTAGCCTTATCATGATTTAAGAGTTTGCATATTCAGCATCCATATAACAAGTGTATATTGAGTGTATTCCATGGCCAGGCACTGTTCTAAGCTCTTCTGAGATGCAAGAGTGAACAACACAAAACAAAATCCTTGTCCTCGTGGAGCTAACATTCCACTGGAGGAAGATAGGGGTGAAGACAAAAAAAAATAATTTTTAAAAATTAAAGTAAAATACATCCAGTCAGATGGTAACAGCTGCTAAGAAGAAAAATAAAGCAGTGAAGGGTCAGGTGGGATGGTAGGGAGTACCAGGGAGGGAGCAGATGCTGTTTTAAAATTAGGAACAGTGTCATGGAGAAGACTCTTGAGCAAAACGTGAAGGAGTACAGGACAGCCATGCAGCTCCCTAGGGGAAGACTACACCAGGCAAGTGCAAAAGCCCAGAAACCACCAGTCTTAGTGGAGGACCAGCAACGAGGCCAGTGGGTTTGAGCAGAGTAAGGAGTTGAAGGGTGGAGTCTGAGAGCTAACTGGTCCTGGTAAAGACTTTGGCTTTTTCTGAGTGAGGAAGGAGGAAATCGGAGGGTTTTGAGCAGAGGAGTTAGGGATTTGACTTTATATTTTTAAACACACTTGCTGCTATGTTTAGAATCAACTGAGGGGCAAGGATGGAAGCAGGGAGACCAGTTAGGAGGTTGGTTTAGTAATCTAAGAGAGAGATGATTGGGGCTTAGAGTAGCAATAGAATAGTAAGAAGCATTCATATTCTAGATAGAGCCGACAGGATTTGCTGATAGATTGGGTGTGGAGTGTGAGTAAAAGAGTGAAGCATGGTTCCAAGGCCTTTGGCCTGAGCTTTTGAGAGCATGGAGTTGCTGTTTACTGAGATGGGGAAGACTTGAGAATGGAGAGATACAAGGAGGTGGGTGAAATGAGAATTAAGAATTTAGTTTTAGCTATGTCAAACTTGATATGCCTGTTCATGTAGGGTTATATGAGGCTGGAGTTCAAGGGAAAGGTCCCGACTTGCAATAGAATTTGGGAGTCATTAGCAAATAGATGGTATTTAAAGTCATAAGATTGTATGAGATCTGGTACAAAGAAATAAAGATTGAGCTTTGGGAATTTCCATGTACGGAGGTTGGAGAGATTAAGGACCACAAAGGAGAATGAGGAGGAAAAGGCTTTGAGGGCAGAAGTGTGGAGTACAGGAATCAAGTGAAGAGAGTGTTTCAGGTAGGAGAATGTTATCAATGGTGTTTCCTCCTGCTGATTTGACAAGTTAAGTAAGATGAGGACTGTGAAATGACCATTGGATTTAGCAATGCAAAGGTCGCTGGTGATCATATCATGCAAGAGCACTTTCAGGAGAATAGCGGGGGGCAGAAAACCTGATTGGTGTGACTTAAAGAGGGAATAGGAGGAGAGGAATTGGAGTCTGCGAGTTTGGCCAACTTTTCAGAAGAGGTTAGCTGTAAATTTTCCATGTATAAATTATGTGACAGCACTATATTCATTTCCACAGTAAATTTTATTTCCAGCTTCAGCTACTTATCACTAGACTTGGATTATTTCATTAATGACTGGTGGAAATAAAATAACTACTGCTACTACTGATAATAAAGTATTAACTTTCAAAATCAATACACAATGAAGCTTGTCCTTTTTACACAATACATTTCAGGGCTTATAAAAGTGCTTGGGTGGAGTGTGTTCCTTTGTTACTTATCTTTGTTCTTAGGTTGAAAATAAAATTAGAGGTGCTACAAACTGCATTTAAAAACAAAAAACATACATACAGAAATTGAGAACCCAGATTAATTTTGAAGTATGCTATCTCAGTAGTACTAAGGACAGTGCTGGGGTACATCATTTGTATTATAAGAAACCACCAGTCTTAGTGGAGGACTAATTAATTCATAAGTAACAAAATAAAACTACACTTGTCTATCGTTATTTGTAAAATGTTGACTAATATTTCATAGAAAGTAAATAATATGGGTTAAATAAGGCAACATGGTTTAAAAAGATAATAAATGCATAAAAAGAGAGTGTAATTTTTATCTGAAGACATGAATTTACGTTCTTATTTCTGTCCTCAGCAAGTCAGTGCTCAGATTCGAATACAAAATAATCTACAAGGCCTACAGTATATACCAGATAATTACACCATCTTGACTTTGGATGCGAGCTCTTTCTGTGGTCTTGTCATGTACTTTTTCCATAGCAAATACATTCATCTGTTGCATTCTAAGGATTTTAAATGATTAGATAAAATGTTTTGAAGTTTACTGTTATATCTACTGACTTTTAAAATCAATTTTTATCTGGAAGATGCCGGGTCCTTCAGTCTACAGATTGAAATCTTTTTTTCAACTGAGGAAATTATTCTCTTAAATTTGCCTTTTATTTTGTCTTTGTTTTATTCTCTGGGAATTTTTCATGGCTTGGCTCTGCACTCTAGTTCTTATAATCATCTCCCTTGTCCTTTTACACTTTTATTTTTCTTTTGCACATCTTCTGAAGTTAGGCCTTTCCATCACTGATTTGATTTTCAGTGATATTTGTTCTGTTCCTTACTGCTTACAATTTATATTGTAAATTATTTTTATATTTTTATTTAACGTAGTCAATTTTTTTTAGCCAGTGTCCTAATACTATTTTTCCCTCTCACTCAGAGTTCTTAATTTTTGTTATATATTTCTAAAAGCAGTTTGTTTGTTTTTTCTATCCCTAATTGGAAATAATTTTTAGTGGTGTGCTGTAGAGCTAATGAACCTATTCTCTTCTAGTGCAGAATTTTTTCATTTACTCCATGTTGACTTTCTTCTGTTAGTCAACCGAACTGTTAGTCTGTTATTCATCTTTTAAAAGTGAAAGAACTCTTGAGATTGTCATTATACGTTTGACCCTTGAACAACACAGGTTTGAATTGCACAGGTCTACTTATACGCAGATTTCTTTTTTCAAAATATACAGTCAGCCCTTCATATCTGGGGGTTTTGCATCCTTGGAATCAACCAACCATAGCTGGAAACAGTATTTTTGCATTCCCAACTACAGGTTCCCAACTGCAGATTACCAACCATGGGTTGAAAATATAGTTTTTAATCTGCAGTTAGTTGAAATTGTGAATGTGAAGAGCTGGCCGACAGTAGATAAATTTTTGGGGAGTCAGAAGTTATATGTGGAGGTTCCAATCAAGATGGCAGAGTAGATAAATGCTGTGCTTGCCTCCTCCCAAGACCATATTAAAATTACAACTAAATTATAGAACAGTAAACTGGAGAACCACCTGAAGACTAGCTGAACAGAAGTACCATAATTAAGGATATAAAGAAGACACATCAAGACTGGTAGGAGGGGCAGAGACATGAAATGGGCTGGCCCCACACCTACATGTGGCAATTGCAAATTGGAGGGATATCTCAGTGGCAGAAGTTCCCCCTGAAGATTGAGGGTTCCCAGCCCCACACTGGGCTCCCCAGCTCAGAATACCAGTGCTGGGAAGAGGAGCCCCTACAACATTGAGCTGTGAAAATCAGCAGGGGTCCCATTTGGGTGAGACAGAAGGCTGCTAAAAACCCAGGCATCCTCTTAAAGGGCCTGTGTAAAAACGCACTCACCCTGGGCTCCAGCAGAGGGACAGTGACTTGGGGGACACAGAGGGAGGAACTGAGTTGTGTGGCTTTAGGGCAAGGGCTGGAGGGACAGCCGCCATTATCCATGTATTGAATGCTCCTGCTACACAGCCAGCAGGCAAACACCATCTTTCCTGTGTTGAGCCCTCCCCCCACATGGCCAAATCTCAGTCTGCATCAGCCTAGTGAACACCACTCACCCCACCCTGATGACTCCCTGAGACCCTTCCCCACCCAACTCACGCACCACCAGAGGCTCTTTCACTGGTGGGCAGCCAGCCCTGGCCTGCACACTGCTGGAGGTTCAGCAGCAAGTAGCTGGCCTCAGATTGCACATTGTTAGATGTTCTTTCAGCAGCAAGCAGCCAGCCTTGGCTCATGGATCACCAGAGGCTCTTTCAGTGGCAAGCAGCCGGCCTCAGCCTGCACTGCTGGACGTTCTTTCAGTGGCAGGCAGCTGGCTTTGGCATGTGCTGCAGTCTTTCTATTTATTTATTTAATTTTTTTTTTTTTTGCAGTCTTTTTTAAAAGCCTCAAAAGGTCTTCAGGCCCCAGGCAGGTGGCGACTGACCTCGGTGTGCCGTGTACCTCTTACTGAGTGTTCCCAGGCTCAGCTTTGGTGCCAAATCAGAATCTGCATTAACCAGGTGGATGCCACTCTCCCCACCCTGGTGACTTCCAGAGCCCCTCGCCTCACCCAACTTGTATACTGCCTGAGGCTCTTTCAGGACCTGAGCCTTGTGTACAGCTGGCAGGCAGTGGGCAGAGGGCCTTGGGGCTCCCTGTGCCTTTGCCTAAGTGGACCCAGGCACAATACTGATGGCAGTTGGCCTCTCACACATGCTTCCGGGTCCAGCACAGGCAGCAACCAACCACAGATTGCTTTGTAGCTCCTACCAGGTAGTCCCAGGCTGGACACAGGCAGTGGCTGACCTTGGCCTGCATAGGAGCTCCTCCCAAGAGGCCCCAGAACCAGCATTCATGCTGCCCGGCTTCAGACCACAACAGAGCACCACCTGATTAGCCCCACAAGGGGCACACCCAAAGGATGGTCTCGGCAGGCACCAGAGCCCACTGGGGCAAATCCTTTTCCATGGGATCAGCCCCCACATAGCAGCTTGTATGCTTTGGTCATGGCCAATCCTCACGGCCAGTTAGCCTGAGGGTCAATACCACTCACTGATGTGCCAGCAGCAGTCAAGGCTCAACTACAACAGGCGGGCATACACAAGTGATACTTCTGGAACTCCCATCTCAGGTGATCAGGGAGACTGTGCCACTAGTTCCCATAGGTCACCTACATAAGGCCACCCTACCAAGACTTGGAGACATAGCAGATCTACCTAATACGTAGAAACAAACAGAGATGCAGCCAAAATGAGACAAAGAAATATATCCCAAATAAAAGAGCAGGAGAAAACTCCAGAAAAAGAACTAAGTGAAATAGAGGCAAACAATCTATTAGATACAGAGTTCAAAACACTGGTTATAAAGATACTCAAGGAACATAGTGAGAACTTCAACAAAGAGATAGTAGGCATAAAATGGACATAGAAACCATAAAAAAGAACCAGTAAGAAATGAATACAATAACAAATGAAGAATACATTAAAAGAAATCACCAGCACAGTAGATGAAGCAGAGGATCAACTAAGCAAATTGGAAGACAAGGTAGCAGTAAACACCCAATCATAACACCAAAAACAAAAGAATTTAAAAGATGAGAATAGTTTAAGGGACCTCAGAGATAACATAAACTGCAACAACATTCACATCATAGGGGTACCAGAAGGAGAAGAGAGAGCAAGGGATTGAGAACTTATTTGAAGAAATAGTGGCTGAAAACTTCCCAAACCTGGTGAAGGACATAGACATACAAGTCCAGGAAGCTCAGAGAGTCGCAAAGAAGATGAGTCAAATGAAGCCCACACCAAGACACATTATAATTAAAATTTCAAAGGTTAGAGACAAAGAGGGACTCTTAAAAGAAACAAAACAAAGGTAGTCAGTTACCACAAGAGAGCTCCCGTAAGATGGTCAGCTGATTTCTCAACAGAATCTTTGCAGGCCAGAAGCGATTGGCACGAAATGTTCAAAGTGATGAAAAGCAACAAACTTACAACCAAGACTACTTTACCCCACAAGGCTATCATTTAAAATTAAAGGCAAGATAAACAGCATCTTGCACAAGAAAATGCTAAAGAAGTTCATCACCACCAAACCAGTATTACAGGAAATGTTAAAGGGATATTTTTATGAAGAAGAATGGGGAAAAAATAAAAGATCAAAAGTAGGAATAATAAAATGGCAATAACTATGTGCCTATCAACAATCACTTTTAATGTAAATTGATTAAATACTCCAATCAAAAGACATAAGGTGGCTGAATGGATAAGAAAAGAAGGCTCATAGGTATCTTGAATACAAGAGACCCACTTCAGATTGAAAGACACAGACAAAGTAAAAGGCTGGGGAAAGATAGGCGAATGGAAACAAAAAAGTTGGAATAGCAATACTTAATTTCAGACAAAATAGACTTTAAAACAAAGGCTGTAATGAGAGACAAAGAAGGACATTACATAATAAGTAAGAGATCAACAAGAGGATATAACCATTGTAAACTTTTATGCACCCAACATAGGAGCACTTAAACATATAAAGCAAATATTGGCTGGCCCAGTGGCTCACGTGGTTGGCACACTGAGCTCCTAATGCCGAGGTCGCTGGTTCAATTCCCACATGGGCCAGTGAGCCGCACCCTTTACAGCTAAGATTGTGAACAGTGGCTCTCCCTGAAGCTGGGCTGCCGTGAGCAGGCAGAGGTTGGGTTGAGCTGCTGTAGGCTGCTGTGTGCTGCCTTGGGCTGCTGTGGGCTGCCGTGGGCTACTGTGGGTGCCTTGGGCTGCTGTGGGCTACTGTGTGCTGCCATGAGCAGTCGGTGGCCAGAGTGAGTGGCTGGCAGCCAGCACGAGTGGCTGGCAGCTGCCGAGAGCTGCTGTGAGCGGTCGACTGCCTCACCCGGGGTGGGGGGAAGCGCAAGGTTCATAATAGCAGCATGGGCCAGGGAGCTGTGACATACTCAAATAGACTGAGAAACAACACCTTGAACTGAAGTGGGGGGTGGGGAGGAGACAGAAGAAGGAGGAAAAAATTATTGACTGACATAAGGGAAAGATTGACAGTACAGTCATAGTAGGGGACTTTACCACCCCATTGACACCAATGGACAGATTTTTCCAGACAGAAAATCACAAGGAAACAATGGCCTTAAGTGACACACTAGACCACATTGATTTAATATACATTTTTAAAGCATTTCACCCCAAAGCAGCAGAATGTACATTCTTTTCAAGTGCACATGGAACATTTTCCAAGACAGACCACATGTTGGGCCACAAGACAAATCTCAATAAATGTAATTTGAAATCATATCAGGCATCTTCTTCTACCATAATGGTATGAAACTAGAAATCAACTACTAGAAAAAAAAACACTGAAAAACACGTGGAGGCTGAAAACATGCTATTAAGAATGGGTCAACAGTGAGATCAAGGAAGAAATCAAAAGATACCTTGAGACAAATGAAAATGAAAACACAATGACCCAAAATCTAGGGGACACAGCAAAAGCAGTCCTAAAGGGAAACTGATAGCAATACAGAGCTGCCTCAAGAAACAAGAAAAATCTCAAATAATTTAATTTTACACCTAAAGGAACTAGGAAAAGAACAGCAAACAAAGTCCAAAGATAGTAGAAGGAAGGCGATAATAAAGATCAGAGTGGAAATAAATGAAATTGAATTTAAAAAAAATACACAAAATAAATGAAACCAAGAGCTGGTTCTTTGAAAAGATAAAGTTGATAAACCTTTAACCAGACTTATCAATAAATAGAGAGGATTCATATAAATAAAATCAGAAATGAAAGAGGAGAAATGACAACTGACACCACATAAATATAAAGGATTATAAGAAAATATTACAATTATTTGCCAACAAATTGGACAGTCTGGAAGAAATGGATAAATTCCTAGAAACATATAATCTACAAAGACTGAGTCAAGAAGAAATAGAAACTTTGAACCAACCGAGTCCTACTAATGAAATTGAATCAGTAATCAAAAAATTACCCCCCCCAAAAAAAAAAGTCCTGGACCAGATGGCTTCACAGGTGAATTTTGCCAAACATTCAAAGAAGAATTAACACCTATCCTTCTCAAACTATTCCAGAAAAGTCAAGAGAAGGGAAGGCTCCGAAGCTCATTTATGAGGCCACCATTACCCTGATTCCAAAACTAAAGACATTACAAATACTCGTGCGTGTGTGCGCATGTACACGTGCGCCAATACCTCTGATGAACGTAGATCAACATATCCTCAACAAAATATTAGCAAATCAAATTCAGCAGTACATTAAAAGGATCACACACCATGAGCAAGTGGGATTTATTTCTGAAATGCAAAGTTGGTTCAGCATCTTCAAATCAATTAACATAATGCACACATAAACATAATGAAGGATAAAAATCATATCATATCAATAGGTGCAGAAAAAGCATTTGACAAAATCCAGCACTCATTTATGATAAAAACTCTCAGCATAGTGGGAATAGAGGGCATACCTCAACATAATAAAGTCCTTATATGGCAAACCTCAGCTAATATGTTCAGTGGTAAAAAGCTAAAAGATCAGGAACAAGCCAACGATGTTCACTTTCACCACTTTTATTCAACTTGATATTGGAAGTCCTTGCCACAGACAAGGAAAAGAAAACAAAAGGCATCCAAATTGGAAAGGAAGTAGTAAAACTTATTATTTGCAGAAGACATGATACCATGTGTAGAGAATCCTAAAGATTCCACACAAAAAAACCCAAACTATTAGAACTGATAAATGAATTCAGTAATGTAGCAGGATACAAAATTAATATATTAATATTCAGAAATCTGTTTCGTTTTTATATACCAAATATCAGAAAGAGAAATTAAGAAAACAATCTCATTTATAATTGCACCAAAAAATAACTAGGAATAAATTTAACCAAGGAGGCAAAAAAAAAAAAAAAAAAAAAAAAAAAAAAAGATCTGTATTTGGAAAATTATAAGACATTGAAGAGAGAAATTAATGAAGATACAAATAAATGAAAGCATATACTGTGCTTATGGATGGAAAAATTTATCATCGTTAAAATGTCTGTAGTACCCAGAGCAATGTATAGATTCAGTGCATCCCTATCAAAATACCCATGGCATTTTTCACAGAACTAGGACAAATAATCCTAAAATTTATATGGAACCACAAAAGACCCCAAATAATCCCAGTAATCTTGAGAAAGAAAAACAAAGTTGGAGGTATCACATTACTTGATATCAAAGTATACTACAAAGCTATAGTAGTCAAAACAGCATGGTACTGGCATAAAAACAAACACAGATCAATGGAACAGATGATAGAGCTCAGAAATATGCTCATACCTATATGGTCATTTTAATCTATGACAAAGGAGGCCAGACTATACAATGGAGTAAAGACAGTCTATTCAATAAATGGTGTTGGGAAAACTGGACAGATATATGCAAAAAATGAAACTGGACCACCTTATACTACATAGAAAAATACTCTCAAAGTGGATTAAATACTTAAATGTAAGACCTGAAACCATAAAACTAGAAGAAAACATAGGCAGTCAACTCTCTTGACACTGATCTTAGTAATGTTTTTTCTGATATCTCTCCTTGGGCAAGGGAAACAAAAAAAATAAATAAATGGGACTATATCAAACTAAAAAGGTTTTGCACAGCAAAGGAAACCATCAACAAAATGAAAAGACAGCCTACTAAATGGGAAAAGATATTTGCCAGTGATACATCTGATAAAGCATTAATATGCAAAATTTATAAAAACTCATACAACTTGACTCCAAAAAACTAACAATCCAATAAAAAAATGGGCAGACGGCCTGAATAGACATATCTCCAAAGAAGACATACACATGGCTAATAGACATACGAAAATATGCTCAACATCACTAATCATCAGAGAAATGCACATTAAAACCACAATGAGATACAACCTCATACTGTCAAAATGGCTATCATCAGTAAATTAGCAAACAAGTTTTGGTGAGTATGAGGGGGAAAGGGAACCTTTGTGCACTATTGGTAGTATTGCAAATTGGTGTAGCCACTATGGAAAACAGTGTGGAAGTTCCTCAAAAGTTAAAACTAGAGCTAACTTATGACCCAGTAATTCCACTACTGGGTATTTATCTGAAGAAATCCAAAACACTAATTCAAAAAGATACATGCACCTATTTGTTCGTTGCAGTGTTATTTACAATAGCCAAGATAGGAGGCAACTTAAGTGCCCATCAGTAAAGAACTGGATAAAGAAGTGGTACACATATACAGTGGAATTTACTCATAAAAAAGAATGAAATCTTACCATTTGCAACAATATGGATGGACCTAGAGGGTATTATGGCAATGAAATAAGTCAGACAGAGAAAGACAAATACCATATGATCTCATTTATATGTGGAATCTAAAGAACAAAATAAATGAACAAACAAAACATGATGGTTGCCAGGTAGGAGGGGATTGGGTGGCCTGGGTGAAAAAGGTGAAGGGATTAAGAAGTACAAATGGCTATTTATGAAACAGTAACAGGGATATAAAGTAAAGCATAGGAAATATAGTCAATATTGTAATAACTATAGTTCCAGGTGGGTACTAGACTAATCCGTGGAATCACTTTGTAAATTATATAAATGTCTAACCACTATGCTATACCCTTGAAACTAGTATAAAATAATACTGAATGTCAATTGCAATTGAAAAAGTTAAAAAATAAAATTGTTTTACTTATACAAAAAAGGTTATACGCGGATTGTTGACTGTGTGGTAGGTCAGCGCTCCTAACCTCCGCACTGTTCAAGGGCCAACTGTACTATTGAATTTGTCCTACCAAATTGTTCAGTAACTTTCTATGAAAGACTTTTAGATTTCATACAAGGAAAATAATTAAAGAGTTGGATTTTATGTAGGTATACCATAAAGGACTCAGTTGTGGTATTTTTAAAAGATTTACCTATTTGAAATCATTTTTGGTATTATTAGAACTTAAGTTTATGGTTATATCTTTGTAATAAAATCCTTTTTTCCAAACCAGTAAACAGACATTAGAATGATCAACTTAACTCAAACTTTATATGTCAGTGACAAAGGAACAGCTGATTTCCAGATTAAATAGATGCGTATTCCTTTCCCCCCCTAGCTTTATTGAGGTATTACTGAGAAATAAAAATTGAATATAGTATTTATGTTGTATAGCATGATTTTTTAAATCGTGTACAATGTGACGATTTAGTTCTTATACACTGTGAAATGCATAATTTAGTTCTTATACATTGTGAAATGGTTATCACAATGAAGTTTATTAACACATCTATCATCTCACATAGTTACATTTGTGTGTATGTAGTGAGAACACCTAAAATCTACTCAGCACATTTCAAGTATACAATACAGTATCATTAACTCTAATCACCATGCTGTGCATTAGATCCTCAGAGCTTATTCATCTTATAATTGAAAGTTTGTATACTTTAACCAACATCTTCCCATTTCTCTCACTCTTCTGTCCCTAGCAGCCGATATTCTACTTTTTGGTTTTATGAGTTAGACTTTTTTAGATTCCTCAGATAAGTGAGATCATACAGTATTTGTCTTTCTGTGTCTGGCTTATTTCACTTAGCATAACGTCTTTCAAGTTCATCTATGTTGCTGCAAATGACAGGATTCCCTTTTTATGCTTGAATAATATATTCCGTGTGTGTGTGTGTGTGTGTGTGTGTGTGTGTGTGTGTGATTTATTATTCATCTCTGATGGATACTTAGGTTGTTCGCATATCTTGACTATAGTGAGTAACACTACAACGAACACACAGAAATCTCCTCAAGATAGTGATTTCATTTCCTTTGGATATACGCATATACCTAGGACAGAAAGCTTGTTCTTTTTTTTATTGCTGTTCAGTTTTTCACAGAGATTATTAGCACTTCCTCTAAAGCAGTGTTTTAGAAACCTTAAGTAATTTAAGCTCTGACTTATCCATCTCTTATAGGTTATCCAATTTCTTGGTGTATAAGTGTTTGTAGTAGTCTGTCATGCAGGGACTCATACAGGTCTCAGCTCCCGCTCCCCACGTAGGAACGCAGGATCTGGTGAGGCCAAAAAGGAACACCCACAGAGCCATAGATAGGGGAGTCATACCACTATATTCTCACTGGCGGCTGGGTTGGAGACACAGGAAGCAGGAGCCACACGATCTGCAACCTGCCGTCCACTTCTCTCTGCCAACCAACCTCACTTGCTAACTGCAATCCGCTCTTGCTAACTCAGCCACCATCTTCTTGCTAGCCCCCATTCTTCTGTTAACATAGCCGCGGCAGTTATGTTAGTGGCCATTGGCTCACTGGTTACAGCTGACGGCCAACTAGCCACAGCTGATGGCCATCCAGTCACAGTTGATGGCCATTTACTACCCGAGTGAGCACCTTTCCACATGAGGGCGAGAGCCTGGAAAATGCACTCCTGGCTCTGTCCCCACATAGTCTCTTACAATCTTTGGTGTTTCTGTGGTATCAGTTGTAACTTCTCTTTCACTTCTAATTTTATTTATCTGAGCCCTCTTTTGTGTTCTTGGTTAGTCTATCTAAATGTTTGTCATAGGTACAGAGAACAAATGGATGGTTACCAGAGGGGAAGGGGGTTGGGAGGTGAGCAAAAGGGATGAAGGGGGTCAGTTGTATGGTGAATGGTCAGTAACTAGACTTTTGGAGGTGATCACTTTGTAGAGTATACAGATGTTGAATTATGTTGTATACCTGAAACTTATATAATGAGATTGTTAGAATATTTTATCTAGGCATTTTAACTTTGGTGGCATTTTTAGTCCCAATATTAGTCAGTTTTTCCAGTAGCCAAATGGCACTGCTTCTTTCATTTAAATGTCTTGATGTCCATTCCCCATCTTTTGGCTATATTTTGCTTGTTGATTATTATGTTGTTTTTTTCTTAAAACAAAAACTGGTATTGACTATAAAAGAGTTTTCCCATAACAAGCTTATTTTTATCTCTCTTGTTTATTCAGAGTGTCTTTCAGCTTGTTCTTTGTCTCCTTGGTCAAGTCCTAGAATTTACCCAGCTGTTATTCAGTATCCAGTCTCCTGAGCTGTTTGTTCCATTTAAATGTGAGATTTTTTAGGCCTTAATTCAACTGCTCCTTGAAGCAGTTGAATAGAGGTCATTGTGCCCCACCCTTTCTTTGACTTTCGTCTTTTGCAGAAACAGTAACATAAGCAATATATTTGTTTCCTTCTTAGAAAGAAATGACAGGAACATATAGCAGTAGATAATAGTAATGATCACTTTAGGTTCTGTGTCATTTAAATATTTTCTTCTAAGTAACAGAAAACCTAATTTAAATTGTCTTAATAAAAAAAGTTATTTATTGATACCTGTATTTGAAAAGTTCAGAGTTAATATGAGCTTCAGATGGGGTTTAATCAAGGATTGGCTCTTTCTCTGTCTGCCTTACTCTGCTTCGTGTGTGTGTGCACGCACACACGCATGCATATATATAAGATATACATGTCAAAATGATGAAAACAACTTTAGATGTCATGTTTATGCCATATTTTCAGAAAAAAAGAAGAGAATGTGTTGCTGTATCATTCTAAGCAAAGAGTCTTATTGGACTGGTTACATGTCCATGTCTAAATAAACCACTACAGTTAGGGAAATGTAATATGTTACATGGCTTAAAATAACCAGGGCTGACCCCTTCAAAGCATATGGGCAGCAAAGAGTTAATAGTGTTGGGTACTAATGGGACAGAACAATGTAGGAATGGCTTTTTAGGAGGTAACCAGTCATGTTCACTACAGTGGCACTGGGCATCTGAGGAAATGAAAAACACATAGTTAGTTTTAGATTAAAACGGTACATTTAGTTCATGTTTTAGTATGTGGCAATAATTGATAAAACGTAAAAAGTGGAAACCCAAAGTATGTAGTCAAAACAATAAGTTAGCTAAATGTCTCTATATAGTAGAAGCACAAAGTGATGAGTGGAGCTGTAGTTGTTCCGGAAGTGGGTAGTGGCAGCCAATATTGTGGCCTTCTTAAAAGAGATCTGCACAAGACAATACGAGTAAGTTTATGGCTTACAGTCTGGGCTTTGGGTACATATTCCCTAAGCATACAAGGAAGCCAAATAAAACTGCTCTTAACTGCTGTCAGAATCTAATGGCTTAAAGAAGCTGGACCTAGCAAGGTGCGAGGATGCAGTCTCACAGTCAGAAACTGAACCAAACTTTTGGCTCCGTGGCTGGATCTGTAATAGCCCCATTGTCACTTATAGACAAGAGCTCAAACTTACCTTGTCTAAGACCTGGTTCTGAACTGCATTCCCAGATGGCAAGGCAGAGGAACTGTATGAGGGAATAAGCATCAGGGGAGGAAGAATGGAGAACAAAAACAAATAATTCTTTCTCCCAAAATAAGCTTACAGCAAAAATTCTAAAATGAATGAAAAAGATCCAGGGCCAAAACAAAACAAAAAAAAACCCCATTCAGTAATATTAGCATTAGAACACACATTCAGTCCTGATGTAAATAAATTAAGAAACCATCCGGCAAAGACTTTTAAGTGTCTGTGCTCAAAGAGAAAAAGGACTCACATTTATTAAAAATGAAGAGTAAATTATGAAACCAAAAGTAACAAAAACAGGTGGATATTAACAACCAATTAGAGCTCTTAGAAATGAAAAGTACAAAGGTTGAGATTAAAAAAAAAGTGTGATGAACTTGTAGACTCAATCCAATCAGAGAGGATAAGTGAATTAGAAGATAGTGCTGAGAACTGCACCTACAATGTAGCACAAAAAACATTGTTTAAAAGAAAAGGACAAATTGATAATTGAGTTTCCAGCGTATATATAATATAGTTGAACAGCAGTATTTGAAGAGATAATAAGTTAGAATTGTCCAGAATTCAAAAAGGACTTGAGTGCTTAGATTCCATGTACACTCTGAATTCCACACAGGATAAATAAATCCTCCTAAATAGATCACAGTGAAACTGTAAAACAGGTGAAGTGAAAACTTTGAGACCAAACAAAGTGAAAAAGACATTCCTTACACAAGGACAACAATTAGACTGAAGCAAACATCTAGCAATAAAAGATACCGGGAAACTGTAGAATAGTTCGCTTCAAAGTGCTGAGGGAAAGTAACTATTATTCAAGAGTAAAGTCAAAATAAAGCTATTTTCCAGTTTACAAAAGCTTAAAAGAGTTTAATACTCACAGATTCTCACTGAAAGAACTAAAGAATGTACTTCAGCCAGAGGAGCAAATCCAGAGGGGAGGCATGGGATTCTTTTTTAAAAAAGAGTGATCTGATTGCTAAAATGTTGGTAAATTTAAACTTTTTTTTTTTAAGTTCCAGAAGAGAGGTTGATTTTTTAAAAAGTAAAGCTAAAATTCTATAGATAACTCTTATGAAGTGGAGTGTTCTATGGTGGTTATAACATGTACTGGGCATTGTGTTCACAATAGAATTTCTACATAATTTTAGACTTTAACAAAAATTATTAGCATGTATGTCAAAAAATAAAAATAAGCAGTTGAAGAAAAGAAATATAATAGTGTTTAAGCCAATACAGAGGAATGAGGAGAATATAGAGAAAAACGTAGTTGAGAGATGATAGGAAAGAAGAAAAAATAAAAAGAGGAACAGAAAACACAAAATAGGATAGTGGAAATAATCCCAAATAGGTCAGAAATCACATAAAATGTAAGTTGATTAAATTCACCTATTGAAAAAAAAATCTTCAAAACAATTAAAAAGCACTTTGTTTCCTATTGTTTACAAGATACATACCTAAAACAAAACTGTACAGAATGGTTGAAATAGAAAAATATCCCCCCACAATGATAACATAAAAAGCTAGTATAATAATATCATTAATGTCAAATGTTGAGGCAAGGAACATTAATAGGAATAAAGAAGATTGCAGTTTCTGCAAAAACAAAGAAGTAATTAAAAGGATACAGATCTCAAAGAAGAGATGAAACAATTTGAAGATAAAGGAGTTGGAAGATACGGAATTACATTAAGATTATGTTATCTCCAGTTAATATAGAGATATATTTCAGCAGCTGGAAAATAACTTCTGGTAAATAGCTGGTAAATAACTTCTACTTCTTGGAAATTAAAAGACATTTAAGCAGTAGAAGTAGACATGATTTCTCTTTAAATGTGATATCAGTTTTATTGGTACATAGTTATATTTTATTAGTCTAGTTACATTTGTTGGCCAACTTCAATGAGTGTCTTAATGCCTGTTGTTACCATTTACGCATTAATGCCAATTTCCATACTCCATTGAAAGACTTATTTGAATGCATACTTTTCATTTGGACCATGCATTCATTTAACTAAAAAAGTAAAAAGTATAGATTGATCACTTAGTATGTAACAGGCACTGCTAGACACTGTGGATCATGTTGAACAAGACAAGCTCCTTCCCTCAAAGAGCTTACATTCAAATGGAAGAGACATATGAGGTCTGACAATTAAGATCATGAACTTGTTGCATTGATGTTGCTAACCTTTTTTTTGTATCAGAGGGATTATTCATTATGAATTTGTACCAACTGCACAAACAGTTAACCAAATTTACTATTTGGAAGTGCTGAAAAGGCTGCGTGAAAAAGTTAGACAACCTGAACTTTTCACCAACAATTCATGGCTCTTGGCATCACGACAGTGCACCAGCTCACACAGCACTGTCTGTGAGGGAGTTTTTAGCCAGTAAACAAATAACTGTATTGGAACACCCCCCCCACTCACCTGATCTGGCCCCCAATGACTTCTTTACCCGAAGATAAAGGAAATATTGAAAGGAAGACATTTTGATGACATTCAGGACATCAAGGGTAATATGACAACAGCTCTGATGGCCATTCCATAAAAAGAGTTCCAAAATGGCTTTGAAGGGTGGACTAGGCACTGGTGTCAGTGCATAACTAACTTCCCAGGTTATCAACCATAGTGATATTCAGCAATGAGATATGTAGCCACTTTTTCTAGGATGAGTTTGCGAACTTAATTGTCCAACCTCATAAATGATTAACTAAATCAGAAAATTCTACATTGATAAGAATCAGGAAGGAAGTAAACAGGGTGATGTGAGAAGTAATTTTGGGACATAAGTTCACTTGAGCTGAGACCCGAGTTCTGGCAATGAGCCAGTTGAGTATAGATCTGTCCAGGGGAAATACATTCCAGTAGAAGGAAAAGTAAGTGCAAAGACCCTGAGGCCAGAAAGAGCTTCAGCGAACATAAAGGAGTCAAGTGGGGCTAGAGTACAGAGAACAAGAACGGTATGGTTAAAATGAAATTAGGTAGGCAGGAGCAAAATCATTCAGTGCTTTGTAGACCGTGGTAAGGATTTTGAAGTTTATTTTAAATGCATTGGGTTGCCATTCCGTTGTCTTATTTAAAACAGAAGAATGACATGAAATGATTTATAGTTTTGAAAGATTTTTTTCCTGTGGGGAGAAGTGAATTGTACAAGGGCAAAAGTGGAACTGGAGAATGGTTAGCAGTTTATTATAGTAGGCTCAGTAAAAGGTCATGCTTGGACCAGCGGAGCCACTAAAAAATTTTTTAGCTTGGAAGTGATGTTCAAAAAGCATGAGATGGAGGTGACAGAAGAGAGAATGAGACTGAGAGACCAATTAGGAAGGCAATGGAAAACTTCATGTATAAGATTATTTGTTAGAACCCAAATTAAGAATGGAGGCAGTGTGAATGGAAAGGAAAAAGAATTTGAGAGAATGGGGTGCTCTCATCATCACCCCTGACCTCCTGCAGGGCAGAAATAATTTTACCTGCTGATACCAAAATGTGGAAATCCTTTTTTTTAAAAATTTATTTTATTTTTTACACACACCTTTCCACACTCCTCGGAAATCCTTTTACCCTTAATTCAGGCTGAACTTTTTGAAGGGGAACTTTTGCTAGGAAACGAAGCAAAACCATTTAGCATCTTTTATTTGTTCATTGCATATAGTTTTCAAAGTTCTTCTGTAAAAACACTGAAGTAAATAGGGTAGATAGTATCCCAATTTTTCAAATGAGGAATGTGAGGCTCTTAGAGATTGGCCACTCAAGACTGTACCTTAGGAAATGGCAGTCAGAACCTAAGATATAAATCTTTTGATTGGTATCTGGTCCTCAGTGCTTATCGTAAGAATAATTCCTGGTAAATTCACAGAGCACAAATCTGTTCATTCAAGTCTTTAAGTCTGCATTCACTGTTTATAGCAAATAATCACTCAACTGGTTATTTCCCCTAGCGTCAACCTTGTCTAGATCGAGAGGGAAACGGTACTTTTGGGTTAGCAGAACACTGACACTGAGATTTGATCCAATTCTCAATTCCTTCTAGAAGTTGTTTTCAGTCTTTTCCATGATCTTTAGTCCTCTCATGCCTTCATGTCTTACGTTACACTTACGCTCGTTGTCCTTGCTCCTATACTTCTTGGTCCTCTGGATGGGGAAGGCCTTTTCTGCCTTGGTGGAAGTGGGGATGCATCTTTCTTGAGGATTAGAAGGAACCAGAAGCTGGCTGAAGAGAGGGAAAGTTGTGCGGACAGATTTCTTCCTGCTTGAGGTAGCCAAAAGAGGGCTGAGAGATGTGAATAGGAGACATTTCATAAGGTGTGAGGAAATGGCAAAGGTGGAAGATTGGAGGTGGTTGTCAGAAGGGGGAGTTATGTGTTAAGATCCGGGTGGTGGAATCAAGTTCCAGTAAGGGTGACTGAAGTGTGGAAATAAAGGTATTTGACATTGAGAAGATTGAAGAACTCTTGGGTTAAACTTTTTTAAGTGATAAATTGATACACATGAAACCATCAAATAAAATATAATGAAAAACTAAAATTTGGGCCAGAGAAGATAAAAGGGAAGTGGTAGAAAAGACAATACATTTGGTAAAAATATTTTAGATTTATTTGCATTAGTATCACTGGGGGAGACATGCTATAGTATCAGTGGTGATTTAATACTTACTTTGCACTTAAAAGTTGAATTTGTTTTTGTGACTGTTCTTATACTTCTCTACCATTTAAGATGCTACACATTTAATAATCCTAGATAATTTTCCACATCCAAAGCTGTGAATTCTGATAATGTACTTTGTTTCATTTATCCAAATACAAGAAATTTATTCTCTCATCTGTTGTTTGAAGACAGTGAAGTCATCTTTTGATAGCATTTTAAAGAACAGTTTTCCTATCATAATTTTCTTTGCTTGACAGTGTGGTTCTCTTGAGTACAAGGGCAAAAGTTCAAAGTAGCAATTGTTCAAAGTTAAAAAAAAACAAAAAACACGAAACTCTTCCTAACAGTTTTATAGTACATCATGCCCCTATCCACAGGTCATGTAAAAAATTATTTTTGAAATGCACACATGTGCCATATTACTCCCAATCTTCTTAGTATTTGTCATAGACCAAATGACAAAATACAGTCATGTACCTCATAACGACAGTTCTGTCAACGACGGACTACATATATGAAAGTGGTCACATGACAGTGTAGTGGAGCTGAAAATTTTCTATCACCTGGTGGTATGGTCGCCAGCCATCATGACGTAGTGTAACGCATTACTCATGGGTTTGGAGAGATGCTAGTGTAAACCTCCTGCACTGCCAGTCGTATAAAAGTACAGATATACAATTATGTACAGTACATAATACTTGATAATCATAATAAATGACTTGCTGGTACTTATTGTACTGTACTTTTATTGTTATTTCACAGTGTACGCTTTCTACTTATTAAAAAAGTTTGCTGTAAAACGGTTAACGCTGGCAGCAACCGTTTGCATCTCATGTTTACTTAAGTGTGTCTTGATTGCATCATTTCTTTTGAATCTGCTTGATTTAATCTCACGTTGTCATGCTGTACAGATGTTTGTAGTCTAGGTGTGTGCTAGGCTCTACCATCTAGGCTTGTATGCGTGTACTCTATGATATCTGTACAAAGACGCAATCACCCAATGATGCATTTCTTAGAACATATCCTTGTCACTAGGCAGCACATGGCTGTAGTAAATAGTTTTGAGAGATTGAAAATAAGGACCAGAAAGAAAATGAGGTTTGTATTTGCTAAATCTAGCAAGCGATTTTATGTTAAGAAAAAAACTGTTGAGAAGACATTTCCTGGAAAACAGCAGATCTGGAAGAGCCATGTAGTTATTAACATTTGAGATCCTTAGTCACTAACCACTCTTTCTTATGTTGGTCACAAGGACCTGGCAGGTCTCTGGGCAGTCAGTAAAAATAGTTCCATGGGCAACCAGTATAGGAATTTGCCAGCCTTTATCCCCATTTCTGAAAGATTCCCTAGAACTCTGAGTACATAGATGCAAACTGAGCCAACTCACAGATCTTCTGTTTTAATAGGAGAGGCTGTGTGTGGGCCAGGTCGCAGTCAGAAAGAGGATTCTTGTAATTCATTGCCCCTCTACTCAGAATTATTGCTCTACTGAAGCAGCTATCAGGACTGTTGATTCAGCTCCTCTTAAAATACTGGCATTTCCTACTTCTTGCCCCACCTCTTAAGCTTCTAAGTGGCAGCATGAGGAAAGTTCCAGCCAAAAAATACAACTTTTGCCTATAATCCTCTACTTACACGTATTTTTATCCTCATAAACTGGGCTAGAAAACCTAGGAGGGAAATCCCTAGTTCTCTTTCTTGAACCCAAAGCCATTTCTAAGCACATAACTCCCTACTTGCTTTTCCCTGGGTGTCACACGATGTCTCCCCAAATTAAATTATCCCAGTCCAAAGGAGGGACAATGGGAAAAGACCACAGGCACTCTTTAAAGCCTCAGACACTCCTCTCAGCTCTCTTACTCAGACTTGACTCACTTCCTACCAAAGATTTTATCCTTAATTCTTATTTAAGTGGAGAGAAAGAGGCAATGTCTAACACCCCATATGGTGGTCCTTTTGCGGCTATACATAAACGGGCCGTTTTTAAAGGCTGGCTGGCTACGTTAGTTTCTTAGTCCTGTTTTCAGTCTTTTTGTTTGTGTGTTTGTTTTTATTTTTTGTTGCATATCCTCATTTACCAGGGCCCCCAGAGGGTAAGAATGAATGGGGTAGGATGTGGGTATAATAATGATGTGTAAGGAGTTCTTGAATTTTAAGAGTCTACCTAGGCCATAAATGTAGGCATCATGGAGCTCTAGACTAGACTAGTGATTTGCAAAGCTCCACACACAATTAGACCACACTTCAAAGGAGTCTATTAGATCTTCTCTGGGTTGTATAGGGAGGGCCCTTGTCCACCCTGTGTCACTAGACTGTTTATTTCACATGAAGGGTGCAGTACATGCTAATACCTAATCTAGCCCGTTGTATAGAATGTGGAAGGGGACAGATTACAATAGAGTTGTGAAAACAACTGTTACGTTGAGGATGTACCGTATTTTTCTACTATGAATCAGGACTAGGGCTAAAACCTGGGGGTGAGGGGTAGTGTGTAAAGTTGCATATGAAGTTACAACCGCTCTGGTTCTCAGTATCCTTATCTGTAAAATAAGGAGATTGGGTTAGATGAGCCTGGATGACCATTCCAGCTCTAAAAATTTCATGGGAATGTTTGTTTTTCTTAAGATCACAATCACGTGCCTTCAAACTACTTCAGGTGAAGTCTGGCATACATTTTTTGGAATATTTAGAAATAAGGAATAATTTACAAAAGTTGTAGTTCCTGTATTTTTAAATGACACTGAATAAATGAATAAGAATGTCATTTTTGTAGCACTTTATTCTATGTAAATGAAATCTGATAAGGTGGGTTCAATGAGGTTTAGATTTCGGAATAGTCCCAGAATCGTATTTATGCTATTAATTTGCTTGGTAAACTTTTTTAAGGAAAATTTAACTTCATACCTATGCTGAATTTTCACAAATTCTAAAGAATTAGTGAGAATTTTAAGTAACTATGCAATTAAACTGAGAGAAATTTCAGTGGCTCTTTTCTTGCCTTGTATCTGTACTAGATGCTAAAGTTGCACTTGAAGCCCAGGTAGACCACAAGGTGGCAACATTAGGCCATAGAAATGAAGTGTAGCTGTAGCTAGGAAAAAAACTGATTTTTAAAAAAAATCAAAATAACTTTTTACAGAAGTAACATATGTGCATGAAAGACTTCAGGTTGACCTTCCAGTGCTTATCTAATGTCTTGATTATTTAATTACAAATTAGAAGCTTCCAGTGGGAGGAAGTCCCTTGCTAAGAATTTTAAACATGGTAGAATTTACACAGTAAAAATTTTAGAAAATATTGAAAGGAATTAGAATAAAATAAAATATCCAGAGTGACCAATATTCCCTTGTGAACAATTAATTTTTATTTATTTTAAGGCAATATCTTTCTAAAAGTTGAATTGTAACTAAATGTTAATACAAACAAATAATAAAGTAATATGAATATTGCAGGAAATATATATCATAAATCCTTCTTTGGTGTTTTTTTGGTTTCCTGATGGAGAAAGAAAAATTTAGGCAAGTGTTTTCTCACAATCTCGATGAGTAACAAAAACTTGACAATAATGAGTTAAGGAATTTAGTCACTTCCTGTAAAGTAGAAAACATTTCCAAATTTTTTATTGTTGTTTTCTCACATTTTAAAAAATTTGCTTCGTATGAGATGATTGCAAAGAGTTAATTCAGAGTATATAAGTTAGACTGATGTTTCCTGTAAATTAAGAAACATTTCCAGATATTTATTGTTTTTCCACAGTCTAAAAAGAAGTTTATTTTCAATGAAATGATTCTAAGGAGTTAATTCAGAGTGTGTGGACTAGAACTAATGTTTACCTTTTTATAATTGATGAAAAATTTGCTAAACTGATTTCTTATATAAAGGAGAATCTTATGAGAACAAACTTAGTGACTTAATATTTTCACCCATAAAATGAGGATAATGATAATTAATACTTACCTTACAGAGTTTTTATGAGGATTAAACCAGTTATTAAAGGAAAAATACTTAAACAGTCCCTGGAGTATCATAACTTAATAAATGTTGAATATTATGTATCTCAGATATTGATACGCAGTCGTTTGCACAGTAATAGCAGATATATAAACAAATCCTTTTTTTCTCTTTTCATTAAGCTTTTTCCCTAAGAACTTCTACTGCATAGTACCTGATTAGCCTACTTTTAATTATATGAACTTAAACATAATGAACTGGCCTTTCTTACAGTCACATTCTGTAATTCATATATTTTGAATTAAACTCAACTTTACTGCATTAATAAATTTTTAATTATGAAGTAATCGATAGCTTGGCATTGAAGAAATCCCAAAGTTACGAATTTTAGACCCAAATTACACTGAAATGTTGATAATACACAAAATGTGAATTCTCCACAAGTTTAGACAAAAGATGAAAATGTATCTGACCATGGTGTGTGGATCTATCGCAACATTAGTCGTATTGCATGTCTATTAATTATTTTTGAGCCTTGGGAGTAAAATTTAGAAGATTCTACTTATAAACTTGATTCTTCAAATGTTCTTCATAGTACTGGGATATCCTGAAAGGACAGTATTCTCAGTTCCTTTCTTAAATTTACTTACTACCAAGCTTTCAAAAGGGAGCCACCTTTTTCCCTCCCAAGAACTCAAAGTAAATAGTAAACATTTGCATATTTTGTCTTTATTTTGGATAGCTATCTCAAAGGTTAAAAATTGGAGTGCTAGCCATATAATCTACGAGAATTCACTTCCCAGGCTTTTCTAAGACAGTCTCCCGAAAAGCAGATAAATAACGATCCTAAGTGCAGCTTAGTTTAAGATGAACTATAGTTTAAGGTGAACTGTAAACCAGAACTTGGAAGTTTTCGAGTGAGCAAAGCAAGCATTGCATCAAGATTGCTGTCACAGTAAAATAATTCACCAATAAAGAAATGAGATTGGTTCCACAGCCATAATCATAGTCATATCCATCTGTCACATCTTTTAAATACATTGCCTGAGAATCCATTATGGTACTCAGATTTTGACCAAAAGTATTATTTTAAAATTCTCTTAGACTATCTAGATTTTGATTGGCTTAAAATATCAATAAATTTGAATCTCTGTAATAATAGGAAAAATACAGGGCCAACTTTTTTAATGTGCTAACAAATTCAATAAGAAAAAACTATGGTACATACATACAATAGAAAACAACCATTAAAAATTGTAATAGAAGACTGGGAACATGGAAGGATGTTCACAATATAGTAAATAGAAGAGTTTAACATTAGTATGCATAGTATGAATTAAATATATACGTATATATTAACATAGAGAAAAAATGCTAGCAATCATAGCATCAAAATATAATAGTTATTTCTACCTGGTAGGATTATGGGTAACTTATTTTCTTTTTTCATATTTATTTTCTTACAAAATGTACAACGAACTGTAGAACTAGTCATAAGAAAAAAATGCTACTTGAAAATCCTGTTAAAATGAACTTAATTGAGTGTACACTCAGCAAAGAATTATTGGATTTTCCTATGTCTAGATTTCAAGAAGCAATGTGCCAGCACTGTGTAATCTGCCATGTTACACAGACAGATCAGACCCGTTTTTTTGTCATCTTGAGACATGGTCTGGCAGGAATTTTTGCAAACAATTGTAAACAAGCAATACAGCTTTGTATGAACCATTTTATCCTGATTATCTTGATTACTGTATAGAGGCTGCATGGCATATGGGAAATATTAGAGACTAAATTGGAAGCCCACTCTGCCATTTCACAGCAGTATGGCCTTAGACTCATTAAACTCTCTGAGCCTTGGAAATTATTTAAGACCAGTCTGTTAGAGAAATAGCTGATGACGATAAGCAGACTGGAAAAACTTATTAATGTTTTGGGAAGTATTTAAATTATTGTTAAAATTTTTACTTGCTCACAGCTAGATTTCTTATAGATACTGTCTTTCTTCCCTTGCCTAATATCTATGAATCTGTGCAGTGCTTAGGTTTTAAGAACAGTAATTTTAAAGTGCTAATAGTTAGGATTTAATGACTTCATTTGAAGTTCTTATTTTATGATTCTTTGAGGTTATTTTATATTTTAAAATAACTGTATCCTTTTAAAAGAGTAAGAATTAACCAAGTGAGGTATAGAGCATCCAGATTTTGGGGTTCCATTTACTGTATATCATTCTCAGTTTTAGTACATTTCTTTGATGTTAAAAAATGTAGGCAATAAGTCTGATAACACCTCTCTCCAGATATGCCATATGTTCCTTGCATTTTGCTGAAGTGTCTCGTGTTTGGTCTCTGATTAAAGTTGCTATGTAGGCAGAGCGTAGTCAGTCCATTAGAACCAGGGATGTAGCACTTAGTCTTGCCTTTGCCCGTGACCTTTCAAAATGAAAAATAAGTCAATACATTATATATGGTTGGTGATATTGGATACAGAAGACCAATTTAAAGTTATGGTATAATAAGTATATGTTAAAATAGGACATGTTTTCTCCATTAGTTCTTAACCATCAAGAACACTATCTTAAAGTTGTACAGATTGAACTAAGATTAACATAAAAGGAAATTAGAAAAGAAAAAGAATATTAACTAGAACTTTCCATAAAGTCAGTGACTTACAAGCTTCTATTAAAATCTTATTTGGATTGGGACAAGCGCTATTTAGTGTAAGGAGCTCTTGTAACTGAGATCTAGGTGACTCCCTTGTCCCAGAGGATGAATGATTCCATCCTTATGATGTTCTCCAGTCAGTGCCACAGAGCACAGGGTTAGGAGTTTGAAACGCTGGGCTGCACCAGCCTTGTAAGACCTGACCACCAGGGCGCTGCTTTTAACAATCCCAGCAAGCTAGCCTCTGGGAAACAGTCAGAGGACACTGTCCCTTAGGAACCAGGCTATGGTGGACAACCAGAGGCTTTCTGGGGCTGGCCTATTCCCACTATTGACTGTTCTTGTGGTTTTTCCTATGCTGGGAACCAGTTCTCTTTTTCTTTCCTAGAAGTCTCTACTCCCCACTGGAGGTCCCCCCAATGTTAGAAGCTGCTGTGTCACCAGGGAATCAGTGTTCTACTACTATGCGAGCTGCTCTCTAGAGTAGAGGACTGGTCTCCCTGTGTCCAGCCTTGGGAGGGTAGTAATTGTTATTTTGGGGGTCCTTAAGTCATACAATTAAGCAGGTAGCTGAAGTGGGTTTCAAACCCAGACTGTCTGACTCCAGATACATTTTGGATGGAGTAGCCACGCTCTTTTAACAGCCTCTGGCTGTAGAACTGCCTCTGTATAGAGTGTAATGCACTCCTAAAAGTAGCCCCTCCCAGGAGAAACAGACTGTATCACATCTGTCTCCCTCTGGCGTTTCCCACCTCTAGAAGCAACCTTCCTTATACTTAGCTTTCACTTCCATTCACATGGGAACAGACTCCCTCTGTGAATCTTGAAAGATACCAGTTCACTGTGCCTTAGAGACACATTAGTGCCTCTAACTCTGCTTGTGGAATGGTTCTTACTCCTCACTCACTTGGGTAAATACCAGGCATCCACCTGAGCCTTTCAAAGGCTTCCATAAATAACCTCTCACTCCCCTGGTTGCCTGAGGCACCCAGCCGGGTGGCCACAAAGAAGACCTTGTATTCTTCCTTGTTTTACGTAGGGAAAGTGGGCACCTTCAGACTCGAGTCTTGTTGTCAAAATCTTTAGGCCTTCATACAACCCAGCAATTGCACGCCTGGTTATTTATCCCAGAGAAATGAAGTCTTACATTCACATAAAACTATGTACCTGAATGTTTTAGAAGCTTTAACATAACAACCAAAAGCTGGAGACAACCAGATGTCCTTTAAAAGGTGAACAGTTAAACAAATTGGTATTACATCCATACCATGGAATACTACTCGGCAATAAAAAAGAAACAGGCTATTGATACAGACAATGACCTAACAAATCCCCAGAGAGTTATGTTGAATGGGGATTATGAGAATTATGGTTCCATTTATGTAATATTCTTGAAATGGCAGTAATAAAAATGGAAGACAGAGTAGTGGTTTCCAGAGGATAAGGAGGTGTGGGGCAGAGGGAAATAGGTGTGGCATGTAAAAGGGCACTATGAGAGATGTTTGTGGTGATGGAAGTGTTCTGTGTCGTGATTATATCAATGTCAATATCCTGATCATGATACGATACTATAGTTTTGCAGGATGTTACTGTTGGGGAAACTGGTAAGAGGTACACAGGATCTCTGTATTATTTCTTACAACTGCATGTGAATCTATAATTATATCAAAATAAAAAGCTTCATTTAAAATATCTTTAGTCCCCTTCACCCCATGGACAATAGTTAATATAATCCTGATTTTTATTCACTTCAGTTACTTCTTGAGGGAGCTATGAATAGATTTCTAGTGATTAAGATCTAATTGAGGTCTTAGACTTTTTTTTGGCAGGTTTCTAGGAATTAGGTCTAATACATTTGTATAATAGTTGTTTGAAATCACAAATCTATAATTTGATCAAGTTTATTTTCTTATGGGGCCTTATATTAAAATAAAATGGCAGAAGTATTGCCTTGTGGATTTAAGGGAACATTAGGATTACTGGGGGGGGGTGTGTGTAACTATATAATCTATAATTCTGTTTCCAAACACGATAGAATTTTCACTTATGTCCTTTTCATAATGTGAGCCCTACTATCTTCAGAATAACCCCCCTACATCATTTTAACTTTGAAAATTAAAGCCAGATTATATATTAGAGAAAGACTTTAGTCAGGAAGACTCAGCTCCAGGGGTCAGGAGAAGCAAGGAAAAGCGAGGCTTTAGGTGAATCGGTATTTGTTCAAGGAAATTGATTAAGTGGCTCTGTGATAGGAAGTTTGTCTAAGTCAGTATTATAAAATCACAGAAAACTAAAACAGTTGAGGAGGGTAGCTATTTTGTATATTATCAGCCATTGTGATATTTGTTCACACTATTGTGGGACTGGTTCTCACATACAGTTTGTCAACCCTGGTTTTCACTTTCAACCCAGCACTGATAGCCCTTATGATACAAGCTGACTTACATATTGTAAGTGGAGCTTCGCAAAGGACCATTAATTATTTCTTTATGTAAGCTTATTTAAAGGGATTCGATAGCAGTGAATATGTAAGACCAGTGAAAGGTTAACCTGAATGTCACGTGAACGTAAGGCTTCACTTCTCAGCTGGAGCTTTAAATTTAGGAGTTTATATTCCACCACTTAGCACGGTACTGGCACATTTCGGTGACACAGTACATTTTTGTTTAACAAATTAATATTGATTTTTTTTGTGGTCCATACTGCCTGCCCATGATCCCCTCTTCTGGGATCCCTCAAGAGAAGAGTGCACTGGGACAGACAGGTTACTTGCAAAAGTCTCTCCGTGCACAGAGGGACACCTGCGTGGGTTCCAAGGCGAGCATGAACATGGAGCAGCACCACAATTCAGGAGGAGTGGGGTCAAGCATGTGCAAAAGACTGCAGATTTGAGCCCGTTTTTCTTTCACACTGGAAAGAAAAGGGGAGGGGGCAGTCTCAGAAGGTGATTTAAGTATCAGCATTCCAGATAGTTTAGAAATATTTTTTCTTAAATGTATCCTGTTTGGTTTAAATATAAGTACTGTTTTTTTTCTACTTTTTCTCCCCATTGCAAGTAGCATTTTTATTTTTAAAAGCGCTTTTGTGGGCTAATCAGATCTAGCCACCATTTCTGTGAAAAGTATGCATTCTGAATTCCAGTGATTTCGAGTGAATGTTCAGAGCCCAGAATTTTTATCTACTGATAGCACATAATTTGATTCTTCATCTTTTATCTTTCTGACCAGGCTTTCTTGTTTATGGGCTACAGAACCACTGTTTATTAAGCCCTTCTGTTCTTCCTTTTTGATACTTTATTACTCGTCACTTACTAACCTTATAAGTTGATGTCTTACCCCTAGATTTTCTGGAGAATATGTACAGGTCCCACTTGCTTCTCTGTGTTTACTAAAACACAGCAAGTCCTTTTTCACACTACACTTTTGTTATAACTGAATTTTCTGTTTACTCTAGATCCTTGCCGGCACATTTCTGGATATCCTGTTGAACCTTCTTAAGAATTCAGAGAAACTGTCAGGTGACCACTGAAAAAAAGATCTAATCTTAAGGCTTACGTGAGTATTTTCTACTGTGGCCTTGGTTTAGGGCAGATTCAGTTCTGTGATCAAGATGAAAAATATTATCTACCTCTGAGCTTATTAAAGTTGGGGGTAAGGTTAGCAGTTTCTCAAGGACACAAAGAAACTCACACAATACAGCACACTTATTCTTGCTTTTAAAATAGACAAGAAAGGCTTTTTTACTTAGCCAACATTCAGAAGAATCCCAGTCTGCAAACCACAAGAATTCTTACTGTGTTGAACCAAAACACCAAGTAGATTGTTTTTCATTATCTATTCATACAAAATGTAACCAAAACACATTACATCTTAAAAAGCACTTGATATGTGGTATTTTATTTTTTAAATAGTTCGTGATAGCTTTGTCATTTTTATGATCCAACCCAATGAATGCAGTAGGGGAAAATAGGGAGATTATCCTCAAAAGAGAATTCTTGACTATTTTATTGAGTAATTTCATTGCGTTAATTTCTTTAAAAAGCATTATTTAGTGTCATAATCTGAAGCTTGTTTTATCTTGATCTCTGTAATTCTTAATCATAAGTAGATTTTCCCCTTATTTAGAATTATCCTTTACAGCTCCTTCTCACCCTTTGTATCCAACAGGTCATTAAGTTGTGCTACTTCTGTCTTATATGTCCCTCCCCAGTATGCCCCGTTCTCTCTGCACTGCCAGACCAGGCTCTCATCTTTTCCTGCCTGGATTTCTGCAGTGACCTACTGATTGATCATCCTGTCTCCAACCTTAACCCCCTCCAATCTAGCCTCTCCATATTGCCAACAAAGTAATCTTTCTGAAAGACTAATGTAATAAGACGAAGCCATTTAATATCCTTCAATGACTCCTTTCCATGGCATTGTTAGGAAGATTAAATAAAATTAATCACGAACCCCTAGTGCAATGCCTGGCTTGGCATAGCCCTCAGTATGTGTGAATGTTTCCCATTTGCCCAGAGAACCCATGGCAGCAGCAAAGCTCTAGTGTAAGGAAGCCCAGGTCTAGAGGGACAGTGTCTCTGCTGGGAAACCAGACTGAAAGGAGTAGGAGCCAAGAATCTCACCAAACTCTACAGCCATGCTTTTCTGCATCCCCTGGAGGTTTGGCACAAGAATAGATTAGTCTAGCATCCAATTCAGTTGGTGTTCCAGAAAGACAGACTTTGGCTGATAAATCATAAGCCAAGCCCATCTGTGACTGAGCTTTTGTAACCTTAGAGTGGGGGAGCATCCCTGTAAACATCACTCTCTGCCTTTGTGTTTTCTCGTTTTGTTTTATTTTCTCTTCAGTTTCTTAGTCAAGTTTCTTTTGTCAGGCTTTACCTTTTTCTTAAATGAACGAAGGGGAAGAGAGAGAGAGAGAAACAGACACACTGAGAGACCACTGAGGTAGGCAAGTATCAGTGAAAGCGGTGTGGACAAACTGGTGAACCTCCATTATGCAAGTGGATGAAATATTAGAGTGGACACAGTTGAGATTGCTGCCTTTGTCCTACCTTTGTATTCCCAGATAGACCTGGTTTTTCTCATCTCTCAGTCTTCAGATAATGGGAGTTTGGTGAAGCCAGATATTTAGATAACTGCAGGACACAGCAGAATAGAATCAATACTGTAAGAAAGATGGACAGTCTGAATTGATTTCATGATATTTCCAATTTTAAATTCAGTTTGTTGCTTTCCTTATCTTTTTCTTTCTATTAAAATTTGAAGTTTGTGCTGTAAACACAATATTTTAGTAGGTCCTCATCGAGTGTTAAGTTCTTTTTTTTTCCATTCTGATTTAGTTAACTTTTGAGCAGACAGTTCTGTTTACCATATAGAATATCTCAACTATAATAAGCAAATATGTGAAAGAGAATTACTTTGTTTTAAATAAAAGTATCAGCAATAGCGTGTGTGTGTGTGTGTGTGTGTGTGTGTGTGTGTGTGTGTGTGTAGGTCTTTGAAATCTAAGGATCATGTATTTATGTCTTCTGACAATGCAGTAAACTTGAAGCAATTATATCTTAATTTTTAAAGTATCTCTTAATCTTTTTACATGATGAAAAGCAAACTAGAGCTTTATAGTAATTTTTTTGCAATTTTAGTCCAGCAGATATGAAGAAACCAAGACATTTTAATGGAAAATAAAATATGATAACTCTGTTGTTGTTTCTGTTTGGTGAGATAATTTATTAGAGGCAGGAGACCAAGAAGGATAAGAAAGTGTTTCTCTAAATGACTTCATTATCTGGATTTAGTTTGGCTTCACTGAATCTCACTCATCTCATATTTCATTACAGGCATATCCCACCCGCCACATCAGAACAATGTCCTACGTTTTTGTAAATGATTCTTCTCAGACTAATGTGCCCTTGCTACAAGCCTGTATTGATGGAGACTTTAACTATTCCAAGCGGCTTTTGGAAAGTGGCTTTGACCCAAATATTCGTGACAGCAGGGGCAGAACAGGCCTCCACCTTGCAGCAGCCCGAGGGAATGTAGACATCTGCCAGTTGTTGCATAAGTTTGGTGCTGATCTTCTGGCCACGGATTATCAAGGGAACACAGCTCTTCATCTCTGTGGTCATGTGGATACTATTCAATTTTTGGTTTCCAATGGACTCAAAATTGATATTTGGTAAGTTCTCTGTGGTTTTTGAAGTCTAGTCATTTCTTCCATTTAGTCTCTCAACTAGTGGTCTAATCTTGGAGTCTATTTTTTGTTTTGTTTCCTCGTTGATCGGTTGAAGTGACACGTTCAGGAAAGGCATTGAGAACAATGGAATCTTAAGGGAGTGAGGGAACAAGGGGATGATTTCTAGATTTATGCTGAAGCAGTGAAAGTTCTATGAAAGTAGTGGCTAGGTTCTGCTACTAATTGTGTATTGTAAGACAAGGGGAAAAGAAGAAAAGAACTAACATTTGTTGAAAATCTGTTGGGCTGGGCACCGTGTTTACTTATGTTAGCTCATTCGTTCCTCAGAATGGTAACTCTTGTGGTGTGTGTTATCTTCATTATACAGATGAAATAGTTGAGACAAGGGGGGTTAAATGACTTAAAGTCACACTGCTGGAATTTGAACCTAGTTCTGCCTGATTCCAAAGCTTGTTTGCCCCCTATCATGTTATATTCCCTGCTAGCGTCATAATCTCTCTGGGGCTCAGAATCCTTTTTATACTGAAAACTTAGAGACATGGTCTTCTTTATTTTTTTTTACAGATACCTTCTCTCTTGAGTGGGAAAGATGTTGGGCCACCTTTAAAACTGAGCATGACCTTTAAACTACAGTTATATGTTGCCCTAATTTATTGGTGCATAATGTCCCTAAATCTGTATAAGATAGTAAATGGTTCTGCTACTATTAATGTAAGGACAGTATGTGGTGGGAATTGGATACAGGATTCAGTGTTATTCGGGCTGTCTCCTATTATCAGTTGTAAATAGCTAGATGTACCAAAGCAGCTTATTTGATTGCTTTAGGGATTGTTTTCTTTTTTTTTTCTTTTTTTAATTCTTAGACATTTTAAATACCAACACTATTCCCATAAAATGTAAATGTCAAATAAGAATAAATCTAGAACTAGACTTTCCAATTAATTTCTGGGAAGATGCCCTCTTTTTCTTTTATTTATTATCATTTATCTACTCTTTTGCCTATAGATTCTTTTTCCTTTTTCCCTAAAAGAAAAAGAATATAAGTTAACTCAAAATTCAGTTTCTGTCTCTACCATTGGTTCTGCTCTGGGTTCTAATTTTGAGTTAATTGTGCCCATGCCTTCTTCACTTATCTACACAAAAAGGTACTAACAATATAATACAACTGCTGCAATGACCTCTTTATTGTTATGACCTTTTTTTTTAGCAATCATCAAGGTGCTACACCCTTAGTTCTGGCAAAGCGCAGGGGAGTGAATAAAGATGTCATCCGATTGCTGGAATCTTTGGAAGAACAGGAGGTAAAAGGATTTAACAGAGGAACTCACTCAAAACTGGAGACCATGCAGACAGCTGAGAGTGAAAGGTACTTAAGATATACTTTTTTAATGGGCAAGTCATTTTAAGTCCCTAGATCTTTTATGACAACTTTTGTGAGCTTTATATTTATTTGCTTTCAAGTACAGGGCTTTGATATTTTCTTTGAACTTCATGTAAGCCCTTACGGCTGCAGATTACAATTGAGGAGCTATTAACAGAAAGTACTACGTGCCCACATGCACATAATGTTCTGTTAGCCACTGTGCAAGGCAGCCTGCTGTTTTGGCAGTACAGGGGAGGAGAGGTGGTTAAGAGCTGAATATGAGGGAAGGAAACAGGAGTTTGAGAATTTTAGTACCGGTCACTAAAAGAATAGAATTTCAAAAAAGTGGGAGAAAGATAAGTAAGGCTAAGAACTTGGACATTAGAAAAGACCAAAAAGGTAGTTTCAAGTGTTGGAAAGTGGAGTGCTGAGGAAAATGAAAACAGGAGAGAAAGTAAGACAAGATTTAACATGTACACAATTCAGTAATGTGAAAGTGACTTTCACATGAATTGGAACAAAATGAAATTTGGGCTCCTGTAAGTAATTGAAGCTAAGATGCAGTGACTGACAGGGTCTTAAATATCTCATCATTTCTCATCTAGATGCAATTCAGAACAGTTTCAGGGAGCTCTGAAAAGGTGACAGTTTTTTTCTTTTGGCCTCACTGGCTCAACAGATTAGGTCAGTAGGCCAGACTTTGTTGTATTAGCATGTAGTTTGGTTGACTGTCATGGCTTTCAGCCTTCCAGATTATACCAGGTAAGAAAGACGATGAGCTTACTATGTAGTCTTCTCCCACAAATTTCAGTGGAATATATTTCAAGGGCCCTCATCAGCTATGGACCCAGTGGATGATTGACAAGAACCTGGATTTAGAATCATATAGACAACTTAGACCATTGGTATCATTGTGTCTTTGAGTTCTAAAAGAAATCCTCTCTATTTTTCATAGTTCACCCTTCATTTGATTCCTTTGTATCCGTGATTGCTTTCATCCCTCTTCATTTGCTGGCTGGTGTACTCCTCGTGGACCACTGATTCTACTCTTAAGCTTAAGACTGTTTCATTTAGAATACTTTCAAATACTTATTACTGTCCAATGAAATTAAAGAATTTTACTTCTAGAACATTGCATACTTCTCATGAATTACCACTGAAAGCTGACAAGTAGATAAAATAAGCAGGAAGTCAAAGACGCATTTACAAGCCCTTTTTCTCTCACCTGTATACTTTGGATCGAATGTCAGAATGCCGTACACAATTTAATAGCATTAAGTTATATATTATTTGTTATAGATCATGTTCTTTCAAAATAACTTGAAATTTATTTTCATCTTTCTATAAAATAGTAGTAAATTACTTTAAGCTTCTTTACCATGAGAAATGTTCAAAAATGTATTTTTGTTTTTGCTCAGTATATTTTGGAAACCTAGCATGGTATAATTGGTTAATAGCTAGTATTTTGGCACGTCTTTATCAGAAATTAATTTTTCATTTTATTTTGCCTCAATTGTGATTACTTTTGAAGTAATTAGTCATTTGAACAGCTCAGTATGAAATTTTTACTCCTGCTTCTTTCCATTCCTGCCATTTCACTTCAGCATGAGAATTTGTATTGTTTACAGCATTGTGTAAAGCCAGTTCTTCAAAAATTGAGTTAATATTTGTACCAGTTTGTCATATCTTGGTTGTCCCGTCTTACTCCTGCCCCCTCAGCGTCATGATAGAAATGCAGTGGTTGAAGCTTAAATTTAAAAGCTTGAAGTCAGCATAATTAGTCATAGTGAAATGCAAATCGAAACCACAGTGAAATGCCACTTCATACCCACTCTGATGGCTGTACTCAGAAAGATGGGCAATAGCAAGTGTTGGCGAGGATGTGGAGAAATTAGAACCCTTATACATTGCTCGTAGGAGTGTAAAATAGTGTAACTGCTTTGGAAACCAGTCTGGCAGTTCATCAAAAAGTTACACAGTGTTACCATATGACCCAACAATTTCACTTCTAGGTATAGACCGAAGAAAATTGAAAACATGTTCACACAAAAACTTGTACACAAAATGTTCACAGCAGAATTATGCATAATAGCCAAAAGGTAGAAACCATCCAAAAGTCCATCAACTGAAAAGAATAACAAAATGTCATCTGTCCATCAGTGGAATATTATTACACCATAAAAAAGAATAAAATACTGATACATGCTATAACATGAATAAACTTTGAAAACATGCTACATGAGAGAAGTCAGTCACAAAAGGCCATGTATTATATGGTTCCATTTATATGAAAGTCCAGAATTGGCAAATAAAAAGTAAATTAGTGCTTGCCAGGAGCTGGGGGGAGGGGCAAGGGAAGTGACTGCTAATGGGCAGAGTTTCTTATAGAGGTGATAAAAACACTGTGGAATTAGATGGAGATGGTTGTACAACTTTGTGAATATACTAAAAACTACTGAATTGTGCACATTGAAAAGGTGAGTTTTATGGTATCTGAATTATAGCTCAATAAAAAAATGTGAGAAAAAAGCTTCAAGGGATTGACTAGCAGATGGCATTATGGCATAGCTGTGTAACAATTAGCCTTTTTTAGAGCAGAAGATAAAGCAAGAGTTTGAATATATTTACTTACAATATTTTCCATTCCCTGAGACATAGCATAATTTCTTAAGGGCCTATAAATCAAGTTGGTGAAAAATATTTATCCACTCCCCCATCTAGCCTAGATTTAATTTAATTCCTTTTACTTTGTAGGTACAGTATGACAAAGACAGTGTAGATGACATATGTGCAAAAAAATTGCACATGAATAAACATATCATGCTAGAATCAGATATTTCCTGGGCAGTAGAAAACATTTCATTAAACAGAGTCACTGCATAAAATTATGATTGGCAGAGCTTCATGAGCTCCTGGAGAATGCTCAACTGAATTCTCATTTTACATCTAACATCTTTGAGTATGAAATCATGTCAACTCGGACATAGTCAATAAATTTCATATAAGTCAGAATTAACCTCTCATGACTTTCTTTATTTATGGTTTTATGTGTTTAAGCCTTCTCAACATTCTAGTCTTATTTTTGAACTTGCTTGAATTTTCTTAAATTTTTGTATTGCTGTATATTCCCACTGCAAAGGTCTTCTCTTATTCAGAGAATAAATATCTGTTCTTTTTAAGATTTTTTTTTTTTAAATTAGGGAAGGGGAACAGGACTTACTGGGGAACAGTGTTTACTTCCAGTTTTTTTCCAAATCAAGTTGTCATTTCAGTCGTAGTTGTGGAGGGCGCAGCTCAGCTCCAGGTCCAGTTGCCGATGTTAGTTGCAAGGGGTACAGCCCACCATCCCTTGCGGGAGTCAAACCAGCAACCTTGTGGTTGAGAGCCCACTGGCCCATGTGGGAATCGAACCAGCAGCCTTTTGCGTTAGGAGCACGGAGCTCCAACTGCCTGAGCCACTGGGCCGGCCAACATCTTTTAATATGAAAAAAAAAGTTTTTGGATGTCAAACAGACAGGTGCATTAGGAAGTCAGCTTCCAATAAGAGACCTCTAACACTAGTAAAGGTAAAAGGACCTCTGGTTAACCGTGTCAAGAAATAAAATAAACTTGTAGGTTTAAAAAAAAAACCTGCCAATTTTGCATAGTGAACGAGACTCTAAAACATTGTTTTATGCTGTTTTCATTGTTCTTTACCCAGATGGGTGGAAGAATATGAAGAGAAGGGGTTTAGGAGGGTAGTGATGACCTTTTATAAGCAATAGATAGTTGATACATCTGAATATGTCCGTTGTGGCTTTAATCTAAATGATACTCTATTATTGGGCCAACATGTTGTGACGTTATTATGGGTGCTGATCCCTTAGAGCTTCGAATTCATCGCAGTGCAGGCTTACAGATACTGAGGTCAGATATACTGTTTTATATTTACAGCAGTCATATTTCACATCGATATAGCTCTGAAAACCAGAATCATTATTTTTAGGGTGTTTGTACTACCTTATTTCAACTAGATTCTGACTTTATGCAGAAGAGAAACTTATTTTGCATTATTGTACAAGATAGAACTAAAACCAATGGTGGGACACTGTTAAGAATTTTTAATGAGTAGACTTGTTCAAATGTGCAACAGACTGAAGAATATCCATTATTAGAGAATTACAGTCAAAAGAAGGAATTTTGTGATTGGTCCGATTATTAAACTAAACTAATAATAATACCCCTTTAACTTTAGGATTCACATGCTGTCTTTGCTTATTTTCACTAACATGAATTCTCAAATTATGAATCTTCATTTTGCATTCTTCTAAATTTAAACTAACCAAATGGGTTTTGGTTTAGCATCTGATGGAAACAACTCATTTGACCTACTTCAAGACTTCTGCTTGGGACCTTTTTATTAGAAAAGGATTTTTTAACTTTGCTAAATACAAAACGAAGAAATATAATCATTATGGTTTAGCAATTTACAGTTTATTGTCCAGATACATGCAGATAGACAAAGTAGATTGTCCAGATACACACAGATATACGTAAATCAGTTCGTGTGAGAGTATATGTATGTATGTCAGTTTTCTTCTTATGAGTGTTGTGTTGTAGGGTTAGGCTTTTCTAAGTAAGTCTTTTCATCAGTTCCCATTGTTTTATGTTTTTGAGATGGGTGAAATGTGTTGTTTCATGCCCGTTTCTGTTCTCTTTGCTTCTTTCACAGTGCTATGGAGAGCCATTCACTCCTCAATCCCAACCTACAGCAAGGTGAAGGAGTCCTGTCCAGCTTCCGAACCACGTGGCAGGAGTTTGTAGAGGATCTGGGCTTCTGGAGGGTTTTGCTCTTGATCTTTGTCATCGCTTTGCTGTCTCTTGGCATTGCCTACTATGTGAGTGGGGTGCTCCCCTTCGTGGAAAACCAGCCTGAACTGGTGCATTAAAGGAGCTCATGGGAGACAAGGCAGATAGATGCCTGTTTCCTGGCTTCCAGTGTTTCTCAGTTTCTCAAAATTGTTCTCTCAGTGCAAGGCAGTGAGGGCTGTTTATTTTTTCTTTCTTCATTTTTACATATTGTAATCCTTTTAGAACAATGTGTAGTCAAGGATACTACATCCTAAAGCTACCTCTGACTCAACCTGACTTGTTAGGAAAGCCTACACATAGCCTTGTTTGATAAAAATATGGGAATGACTCAAGAATGAAAGATAAAGGAAGAAACTAGGAAGCCCTTGCTATAGAAACCTTAGCATAATATAGGACCAACTAAAGTGAAGTGTTCAAAAACAAAAAGATTTTAATTAGTTTTGGTTGGTGGTTTTGTTTTGTTTTGTTTTTGCCAGAGCCTCTTTTCTCTTTTTATTTACGTCCTCTGGGACTAGGGGAGAGGATGAAACATTCAGCTTAAAACTTGAAGTGCTTTTTTCAAAGCCTACATAGTAAATCAGTATTGTTGGAATCTGTTTGGTTTATTTTAATACTTTGTAGTCTAGTCACAAACCAAGTAGAACTTTTGAAACTAAGCTATGTTTTCTTCAAAAATAATTGATTTGATCTTATATTTATTTGTTTTTAGGATAATTTTAAATTTTTTTTTTTTTTTTTTTTTTTTTTTTTTGGGTAAACTGCTTTACTTGTTAATATCTGGGAAGAATGAACTAGAGGGGTTTATTTCACTTTTTAATTTCCCCTAGTGTTTATTTCAAAGGTATTCTATTCATCAAAAATATAGTCAGAAAATTCTTTCTAATTCAGTAGTTAGCAGGGAAAAATAATTCTGATATTTAACTGTGACTGTAATTTTGTAATGCTATTATTATTGTGAAAAATTCAGTTCTATAAGCTTGCCGTATTGTCACAATTGTATCATAGTTCATAATTATTTTATGTGCAATCCTGTTTAGAGGCCCTGTAGAATTGTCATAACAATCCCATCCATGTCAGTAATTCTCTGATAGCAAGAATGGATGGAGTATTTCTGAGTTAACAATGCTGAACACGATTGTACTGGGTTTCATAAACACTTTATGGATAGTAAGTTTATGTAAATTTAAATCTGGCCCCAAAACTATATTGCAGGTTTCAGCAGTACGTTTGAAGTGCTCTTTTGTTAATGATTCTGTTATGTATAAATCATATTCTTGGGTTATTAAAAAAGAATATGAAGACTTGATAATTATTCATTGGGTATAGTGAGAAAACTAGTGAAAAACTAAATAGTTTTACTTTATAAAACAGAGGCATCTAAGCTATTGCTAATTGAATTGCTAGAATTAGAAATTATAGTTTAGAATAGAATTGGTATTACGGATTCATTTTGCTTCTTGTTATTTTCTCTTTTGTATGTATATATTTAGAGTTGAGGTGTTTTCTTTCTTGTGGCTTTATCCTCGCTTAAAGAGCTGTTTTAAAATTCCCTGATTTACCTGGCTGCATCAGTGTCAGCTCACAGAGTCTTGCTTTCAAGTTAGATTCAAACAAAATAAATCATACTTGGTATAAATACATCAAAATCAGCAGACTTTAGAGTGGAATATACTAGAAATCAAGGTATATTCGCAATGAAAGTTGCGGAATTAGCTTTACTTTTGTAAACTTAAACATATGCAAAATTGGTTAAACATACATGTAAATATGTTGCATTTTTAAAATAGATGTTTCCTTTTAAGTGGTGATTTCTTTGTATTCTATTCTCTGCATTCAGAATTCATTAACACTACCAATAAATGTATTTATAATCTCTTAATCACAATCCATTTCGTAATGTATCATTGTTTTTCTTTTAAATTCTTTTTTTTTTTTTTTGTAAATAGGTTGCAATTGGCTGTTTAAAAAAAACAAAGTTTTCTTTTCAAATCTGGTATAATGGGTATATCATGTTTATGTATGTTTGCCTTATAGTAGATGCTTGACCACTGCACTGTACACCTGAAGCTGAAGCTGAATAATATTGTATGTCAACTATAATTCAATATATATATAGTCACGGGATATGGAGTACAGCCTACGGAATAGAGTCAGTGGAATTGTAATAGAGATATGCGATATCATAAGGGCAATAGATTGGGGGAGGAGGGTTATCACTTTGTGAGGCGTGAAATATCTATTACATTGTTTTCTACACCTGAAACTAATAATAATAATAAATGCTCTGAAACTAATTTGGGTGAATTGCTTGCAGGTTTAAAGTGACAACAACTACCATGATTAAATACCTCCCAATTATACAGGTCACTTTATTTTTATTTTATTTTTTTAAATAATGTTTTCAGTTACAGTTGACATACAAATATTATATGAGTTTCAGTTGTACAACATAGTGATTATACATTTATGTAACTTACAAAGTGATTACCCCAATAAATCTACCCCATCTGACACCATACATAGTTATTACAATATTATTGACTACATACCTTATGCTATACCTTATATCCTAGTGACTATTTTGTAACTACAACTTTGTACTTCTTAATCCCTTCCCTTTTTTCACCCGTCCCCTCAATCCCCCTCCCATCTGACAACCATCAAAATGTTCTCTGTATCTATGAGTTTGTTTCTGTTTTGTTTGTTCATTTATTTTGTTCTTTAGATTCCACATATAAATGAGATCATATGGTACTTGTCTTTCTCTGATTCATTCCACTCAGCACAATACCCTCTAGATACATCTATGTTGTTGCAAGATTTCTGGCAAGATTTTATCCTTTTTTATAGCTGAATAATATTCCACTGTGTATATATGTACCACCTCTTCTTTATCCGTTTATCCACTGATGGACACCCACGTTGCCTTCATAGCTTGGCTATTATAAATAATGCAGCAGTGAACATATGAATGCACATGTCCCTTTGAAATAGTGTTTTGGGTTTCTTCAGATAAATACCCAGCAGTGGGATTACTGGGTCCTTTTTTTGTCTCTTGTTATAGCCTTTGTTTTAAGGTCTATTTTATCTAGCATAAATATTGCTACACCAGCTTTCTTTTTTATTTTTCATAGAATATCTTTTTCCATCCCTTTACTTTCAGTCTGTGTGTCTTTAGATCTAAAGTGAGCCTCTTGTAGACATCATATGTAAGGGTCTTGTTTTCTTATCCATTCAACCACTCTATGTCTTTTGATTGGAGCATTTAATTCATTTACAATGAAAGTAATTGTTGAAAGATATGTAGTTATTGCCATTTTATTATTCATATTTTTTATCCTGTTTTTCTTTTTTCGTCTTAAAGAGGTCCCTCTAAGATTGCTTGTTGGTGGTGATGAATTCCTTTAACTTTTTCTTGTCCGGTAAGCTCTTTATCTGTCCTTCGATTCTAAATGATGGCCTTGCTTGGTAGAGTAATCTTGGTTGTAGGTCCTTGCTTTTCATCACTTTGAATATTTTGTGTCAGTCGCTTCTTGCCTGCAAGGTTTCTGTTGAGAAATCAACTGATAGTCTTATGGGAGTGCTCTTGTAGGTAACTAAGTGCTTTTCTCTTGTTGCTTTTAAGATTCTCTCTTTGTCTTTAACCTTCGGTATTTTAATTATGATGTGTCTTGGTGTGGGCCTGTTTGGGTTTATCTTGTTTGGGACTCTGAGCTTCCTGGACTTGTATGTCTATTTCCTTCACCAGGTTTGGGAAGTTTTCCATCATTATTTCTTCAAATAGGTTTTCAATTTCTGGCTGTCTCTCTTCTCCTCTGGTACCCCTATGATGTGTATGTTGGTTCACTTGATGTCCCAGAAGCCCCTTACGCTATCCTCATTTTGGAGGGATTCTTTTTTCTGTTTTCATTGGGTGTTTTCTTCTCCTTTGTCCTCTAAATTGCTGATTTGGTACTAATCTACTGTTGATTCACTCTAATGTATTCTTCACTTCAGTTATTCTTTATTTCTGACTGGTTCTTTCTTATGTTTTCTATCTCCATTATTGTTTCCTATCTCTTTGTTGAAGTTCTCCCTGAGATCATTGAGCACCCTGATAACCAGTGTTTTGAACTCTGCATCTGGTAGATTGCTTGTCTCCATTTTGTTTAGTTCTTTTTCTGGAGCTTTGTTCTGCTCTTTTATTTGGGATGTGTTCTTTTTCTTCCCATTTTGTCTGCCTTCCTGTGTTTGTTTCTATATATTAAGTAGAACTATTAATATCTCCCTGTCTTAGTAGCATGGACTTAGGTAGTAGGTGTCCTGTAGGGCCCAGTGGCCCCTGTGGCCCCAGTGGGACCCAGCTTCCCTGATCACCTGAGCTGGGTGCCGCCAGTGTGTCCCATGTGTGAGTTGTGCATGCCCTCCTGTTGTATTTGAGTTTTAGTCGCTGTTGGCACATCATTGGGAGGGATTGATCCCCAGGCTGATTGGTTGTGAGGACAGGCTGTGACTAAAGTGGATGAGCTGTTGTACAGAGGCTGACCCCATGGAGCAGGATTTGCTTTAGCAGGGCTCTGTTGCCTGCCCAGTCTTCCCTTTGGTTGTTGTCTGTGGAGATGGCCTGGTGGTGCTCAGGAATGGTCTGAAACTGGCCCCTGGGCATGCCAGCCCTGGGTCTTCCTGGGAGGGGCTTCACCACAGGCCAACTTCAGCCTCCACCTGTGCCCTGGGCAGGGCCACCTGGCATGAGCCACAAAGTGATCCACAGATGTCTTCCACCTACACTGGGCTTGGAAGTGCCTGGGAGAGGCCACGCTGCGCACTGAGGTTGGCTGCTGCTAGTGGGGATGCTTAGCAAAAGGTTCGGAGCACACAGAGGCCAGATGCTGCTTGTTTGGGTTTGTGAACCTTTGAGCGATTTTAGGAAAGTCTGCATCATGAGCCAAGACTGGCCATTTGTATGGAAAAGCCACTAGAAGTGGCTTGGGTGGGCCCACAAGTTGGGTGGAGCCAGCTCTCAGGGAATCACCGTGGTGGATCAAATGAACATGTCAGCTGGGTGGTTGGAGACCCAGATATGGTGCCTGCCTGTGTCTGCTCAACAAAGAAACAATGGCTTCCTCCAGCTCCCCATACGTCCCTGGTGCCCCTTGAGTTGCTGTCCCAGCATTGGAACTCAGAACAAGTAAGTCCGTCAGTGAGTAAGTTCGTTCACGAGCCCTTTAAGAGGAATGTCTGGTATCCAGCCACCCTCGTCTCACTCAGCCACAACCTCTGCTGGTTTTCACAGCCAGAAGTTGTGGAACCTTCTCTTCACAGCACTAGAATCCTGGGCTGGGGAGCCTGGTGTGGGGTTGGGATCTCTCTCTCCTTGGGGTCCCTTCACAGCCAAAATACCCCTCCCTATTTTTAACCACCACATGTGCTTATAAGGACCAGCCTGTTTCATGTTTTTCCTCAAGGTGGCTTCTTCCATATGTCCTCACTGTAGGACTTCTGTTCAGCTAGAAGTCAGGCGATTCTCAGTGATGGTTGTTCTGTAGTTTAGTTGTAATTTTGATGTGGTCGTGAGAGAATGTAAGCACAGCATTTACCTATTCCACCATCTTGAGCAGAAAATATACAGGTCACTTTACATGCCTCATTTAATTTCATCCTATGTTCCCTCTACCCCCACTACATTTCTCCATTTTATAAGACGAGGTAACTGATACCAGGAGGGTTAAGTAGCTTGTCCAAGGCCAAACAGCTAGGACATAGTGGAACAAGGATTCCTGACTGAGGCTGTATCCCCAGTTATAAGTTCACTTTTTCTTATCCCCCACTATCTGTCATGAATATGGCAGTGCTAGTATCTAGAACCTCGATTGCTGCCGTCTCCACTCCTGTTCCTAAATTCTTATCTTTTCCTCCTCCTATAATGTACCATTTCCTCACATCCTCCCAGTGTTACTAACCTTTAAAATTCAAGCTCAAACTCCTGTCATGTTCATAAGACATCCCATAGTGAACCATATCTGACTGCCCACTTCTGTATCTATCATTTCCTTACCACTTACCGTACTCAATAAGCATGTGTTTTGTTTTTCATTTGTCTTTTTATAGGCTTCATGAGAGAAGGGACTTAGTCCATTTACTACCCTATCTGTCCACAGTACATCCTGTAGAACTCTTTGTACACAAGTACCGATAGCATTACCTTTTTTTACCTGTAGCTACATTTTTTCTTTTCAGATTAAATAGCTTTTAACCTTTCACATTTTCTCCAACGTGCTGAATGTGTAAGCTGTGCTAGTCATTCTTCCACAATATGCCTGCCATTTGATTGAACACATACATAGTCTCATACTGTGTAACTTCTTTACATAAGAGCATGAGATGTTAGAACAGCATAGCTGCTTTTTTTTTAACCACTTAATATACAAGAAGTCCAGGAACAGTATTCACCTGTTGTTGTTTTAACCAGGCTTTAGTCTTGGACTTGTGAAATTATGTATGTATTAAGTGCTTTCAGCTGCAAGAAATCAAAATCCAAATTCAAAGTGGCTTAAACCATAGAAAGTTTATTGATTTATGTAAATGAAGTCCAGAGGTACCGTAGACCCCAAGGGTGACTTAATTCAAATGTAGCTCAGTTCCCCTGTATTTTTGGCTCTGCCCTGCTGTTTGTTGGCTTCAGCTCGTTTTGAAATGAGTCCAGGATTTTCAGGCCTCACATCCATTTGTTAACCAAGTAAAGAAGAAGAAAGAGTCCATCTTTCCTGTTGTTCTTTCGTATGAAACTTCTTCGAAGCCTCAAGCAAACTTCCTCTATGTTTCCTTGGTTGACATTACATTATATACCCTATTCTCAAACCAACCAATGCCATTTGCTGGTTGATTAGGCCTGGATTGATGAATAGTGATTTGTGGGGTGGGGTTGATAGATTTAATATGATTGGCTTGGACCAATGATTTTAGAAATGATCAGAGGCACTGCTGGCACTTAGTGGGCAGGAGCCATAGATGTTTTACGTTCCACAGCACATGGGACAGTTCAGCACAACAAAGAATTGTTCCACATCATACATGATTCTTGAATGTTCTGATAAGCATTCATACGGGTTAAAAAAAACACAACTGTTTCAGTTATTTAAGCCCAAAACTCAACTTCATTTTACATTTTAAAACAGTGTTTTTATAGTTTTTATGTATAATGATTTTCCAAGAGAATTGAGGGAAGATTCCACTTATTTTGTTCAAAACTTGACCAGAGATTTTATGTTTCAAAAAAAAAAAATCTTGTTATTGACAGCAGTGATATTGCTATATCATCAGTGCTACTGATGAGAATTGAATATGATTATGATTAATAATATAATTCTATGTATAGGTACTGATGACTTCATTGTTTCTTTTCGTGTGCTGGGCCTCAGCATTACCAGACTGAAATAGAGTTTATCATCAATTACTTTCCATTTATTTTGCCGTTATATTACATGATTTATATGAAATCACTTTATTGATTTCAGCAATTGTTACTCACTTTTATCTGGGATTTATACTACAGTTTCCCTTATGTAATCATCTTGGTGTACCTTTTCCAAATAGTTTATCTTGGAGGGTACACCAGGAAGTAGCATTTCTCAAAGTCAACTGGGGGGGGGGGGGGAAGAGGCTAGCATCTGGTTAAACCATGCTTTAAAATTGTTCAGGCTGAAACAATTCCATCTGTGCTAGATGAAGTAGAACTTTGGGATCAAGCCCATCCCTTTGTGCTCGGAAGTAAATTAAAAACAATTTTCTAAGGACGATCTTGGCCCTGCCATGGATACCTCATTGGCTTCCCTCAAAGCACAGGTAGCCAGGGATTCTGCTCAGCTGCCTGCCTTAGACTTTGGATATCACAGACAGCTGCACAGCCCAAGAGATAGGGACCGTCTCTGATATGTCCCACTTAGATGTCAGAGAATACAATCCTTGTGGCCTAATATCAGAAGCTTAGCTGATAATATTTAGAGTATTGCTTGGAAGGTCTTTTAGATCAGCACTGTCCAAACTTTCTACAGTGATGGAAATTTTCTGTATTTGTGCTGCCAGTGTGGTAGCTACTTGTCACTTGCACAGCTATTTAAATTAAATTATAAATTCAGTTCTTCATTAGCACAATTTGAGCCTAAAACCCAACTCCAATTTGCATTTTAAAGCAAAACTAGTCACATTCTAGTGTTCATTAGCCACAAAAGTTTATTGCATTGGTTAGCACGGGTATATAACATTTCTATTTTTGCAGCAAGTTCTTTGGACAGCAGTGTTCTAAAATCTATCTTGAGCTCAAGTCAGGTCAGTGTACAGCTAGTCTTGAACTGGATTATAGCAGTGCCCACCCCGATTGCTTTGGTGAGCTCTTTGTTTTTAAGTGACAACACTGTACAGTGCATATTAAGTCACTTAATCTTCACAAATAGTGATTGTTATCCACACACCTCATAGTTAGGGAAACTAAGGCACCTGAGGTGGTTGGAAAGACATACATGCCCAATGTCTCACAGCTAGTAAGTAGCAGAGCTGGGATTTGAACTCAGGCATTATGGAATGGGAGGCTCTTACTCTAACCATCATGCTAGGACGCCTCCCTCTGTTTAGTTTTGATTATGCCCTTGAAGTAAGGATTAGCCCCGTGTACCTAAGTACTGCATCTGTTCTAAGGAAAGTTACTGGGGCTGCTGTTGGCACAGCTATTCTTTATGAACACCCCTGAGGAGGAACTTTTGCTCCTTATAACCACAAATAACTGCATTTCTGCTGAGCTTTGCTTCATCTTATGTTCTCTATGAATTATGTAATTGATCAGGTAGAATTCCTCTTTCACATTGGATGCTGAAAAGCTTAATGCCAAATTTGGGTTCCACCAAAAGCACTGTAAGATCTTTATGGTGATTTAATAGAACCTCATTCCTGGTTTACTTGCATATCCTGATCTTTAGTTTTATTTTCTTACTCTAAATGTTCACTTTTTATTTATGCTTTTCTGTACTTAAGCCCCCTTAAATTATGTTTGAATTGTGATGGGGGATAGATAGTTAATTAGAAAGTTATTCTTATTAGTATGAATTGCTAGGACTACCACAAAAATACCTATTAATTTCTGGAAGCTAACAGCAGAAAATGCATTGACCTTTTGCAATTGGAAACAATATCTTGTTGGCCTCCTATTCAAAATGCAGTTATTTCTGGCATACCTGCAATTGTCAGTTTACCTTTTTTTGTGTGTCTCTCTTTGTTCCAAAAAGGATTTAAGTCCACCCGAATAAGCAGGTAGTATTCTAAACTCTGGGAATCAAATGTCTCAGCTTGTTCTGTTCTGGAATTCTGATCAGTCATTTGAGTGAAGTCTGATAAATGAACATTAGTAAGTTACTATAATCACAGAATGTAGAGATGGAGGAACATTAGAAATCATCTGGGGCAGGGAAAAAGACCAAGGGGGACTGAATGACTGCAATCCCACAATTAAGAAAGGGCAGAGCTGTTATGTGAATCCAGACATAGTCCACTAGTCTCACCTCTACTGCCTCTTAATGTGTCCCCCTGCCACCATAGGCAATTCCAAATGTTATTTTAAAATACAAGTAGCTGGCATTAGATACATAAAGATAAACTTTCTTGCCAGTTGTATTCTGTGTACTTTAATAATTTAACCAAAACACTGACCTGTTCATTGAGCTGATATTGACATAAGCCAAGGATATATTTTTCTGTAACCCCAGTCTCCATTTATTTGTACACAGGATAATCACGAATCTATCATCTTCTTTCGATAAACACTTTAAGTGAGACATCTTTTCACTTCTCACAAAAAATATCCACATCAAATAATGTACTTTCACTGTAAAGATCTTACACCATGGAAATGCTGTGAGGAAACCAGGCAGAAAGTTACCATATTTTCACTGGTCAGACATACTGTTTCTTATTAGAATAACTATTTCTTCAATTCCATTGTCTGCTGCATACTTTTAATTCAAGTTAGGACATGAATGGTTGCAGGACAGTTTGAAAATTTAAGCCCTGGAGTTATAAAATGCCCTGCTTGGCGGTGTCTAACAAGGCCATTCGCTGCCTGGTTCTCTCATGTGTCAGAGATGTCTTGTGTTGTTAATTGAGCTCTTCAGTGTGTTTCCTATGTGTACTTTCCCACATCTTTGGGAGCATTTCTAAAGAGGCAATGAAAAATGTGTTAGAATAGGAGAGTAACCCACACTCACGGTAAAACTATCGTTGTATCTGCTTAGGAATCACACATTTAGGAGCGTTCAATAGATTCTTCTCCCCACTTTTTCCCCTAAAGTTTGTTTTGTTTTTAATCTGGGTTATTTTTTCATGTCCAAATTAATATAAGGATCAATTTAGTAATAAGCTGTGACCTAGGGTAATTCCAACTAGAAATGTGTAATAGTAAATCTCCTGAGATTAAAAAAGAAATGGATGCTTTTTTTTATTTGCTGGAATGATTACAAATTAACGTGTGGATATATTACTTTATGAGTAAATATATTTCAGCAAATTTCAATTGTTTTCATAGTACCTATTTATGTGCTTTTAAAATTGTGTGATATGCAGTGTTAGCTCTACAGAATGCTTATGTGTTTTTGTATGTGTCCATAAGCCTAATTCCTTTTGAGAGGTTTAAGAATAATCGCTCGCCTAATTCTCTTCCATCTTCATGCTATAAATTGCAAATACTTATAAGTGTGGCATTGCAGAGGCACTTATTTCTTATAATTAGGCTAGGAGAAGGTTATTCTCTATCACAATAAAAATAAAAATTAATATTCTCTTTCTTTGGGGATTAATTTATAAATTTGAAGACCCTGGATCAAGAGTTGGCTGGACTGTTTCACTGAAATTTCAGCCCCTAAGAAACAAAAATAGGTTCTGAAATTGTTTCTAGGTCACTGGCACAGAAATCTGGCAAAAAGCTGTAACTGACTTTGGATAGTCCTAGTTAGTACAATTCCATCAGCACAGTCTGTTCTTTTGGACTGTGATTCAAGTTTAGGAGAAAATAAAATATAGGGATCCCCAAATTCTTACTCTATAGGTTTAGGCTTGGGTGAGTCTCCTTTATTTTAGTAGATCCCCTGACTTGGGGGAGGGGACATATATTTAATCAGTTCTCTATTTCAACTTATTGCACTGTCCACAGTTATTTGTTATTTTAGTTTAAGTTCAAGTGTTGGATCAGACAGTGGAGGCTGTGGTTATGCTAAAAAACATGTAGACTTGGAGTTGATAGATCCCAGCTCTACTTAATATGGACTGACCTCGGTCAAATAATTTAAGCTTTTGGGACCTCTGTCTTCATGTGTAAAACAGAAATAATACCCACCACCTAAACTTATACTAAATAAAAATATCTGAGTGATGTGTGTGTGTGTGTGTGTGTGTGTGTGTATACGCACCTGGCCCTACAAGGGCTGATACTGTTGTTATTCCCATAAAGAAAACAAGGCTTAAAAAGTTATTTCCGAAGGCCATGAAGTAGACCAAACCAAGAGTCAGTCTAATGCTGGTGATTTTGTGCATAGCCATCAGAACACGTGCTTCTCCTATTAAGTGAGTCACCGCATCTGAAAGTACCTGGTACTTTATAGGGACTTAGTATTAAGTTCTCCTTCTTTTCTCTTGGCAGATTAAATTATGTGATTTATTGACTGAAATCTAGCTTTTTATATGCAAATGATTCACACATTATCACACAATTTCTGATTTGCTGTGGAAGCTTTAATAACGGCTTTATTAATTAAACTCCCATCCATGATTTTTCTTAGCAACAGCCTTATAAGAGCTCATAGAAACTTCCAGGCATCGTCTCATTAGCTCTGACAGCCCCTCCTCAGTTAAGGAGCCTCTCAGCCATGAGGAGAACTCAGAGACTTCATCAGTGACAATGCCCAGGCTAGTAAGTGCTGAACTGTCCAATCTCAGGTTTACACTGAGCAGGCAAGTGTACCTTTCTAACCACTTGTGAAGTTTCAAAATGCCTAAGATTCAAGAGGGTGATTTCCACTGTGTTCCATGAGGAAAGATCCACATTGGTAGCCATGTTTACTAAATTGTTTCAAAAGAGATTCGTCTAATAGAGCTACTCTTAAAGAAAATAGAGTCACTGAGAATTATGGGAGCTTATATTTTCTTTCTAGTTGAGCTTTTCTTCTGTTGAGGAAGCATGAATCTTTTCTCTCATGATTTTTGTATCTGCCGTTACGTTGGTGCTGTCAGTTCCCCAGAGCTATGGTGACATCATCTTGCCTAATAACAGAAATGTTTTAATGGCTGAGCTTAGAAATCCACTGTACTTCTTAGGATCTTCAGAAGTACATGTTCGTCATGTGAAATGAGAATGCACTAGATCCTCAGGCAGCAAATCTTCAGTCCCATTCTGGAAAGTGGCAGGCCCAGTACCCAACACAAAGGAGCTCTGCCCTATCTTATTTCCCCTTTGAGAAACCCTACACCTTTCCAAGGCTTGCCTGGCCCTAGCCTTGAGCTGCAATTGGAAGAGAGAGAGAATGTGGAAAGCTAGCAGTTACCTGTTCTCTGGCCTGACTCAGAGAATGCTATAAATAGAAGGAACCTGGAATTCCCACCCACGAAAATTATGATTCTCTTTGTACAGACTAAATATTTGACCCTGCTCAGAATACGACTTTTATTAAATAGAAAGTCTTATTAGAAAGAAATTATTCCAATTCCAGAGTTAGTGGCTGAGCCCCTTTTCTCTTGCTGTTTGAAATTCTTTATTGTCATTAATGGAATCCTAATTATTCAGACTGCGGCCTAATTTTGGTTCACTGACTTACAACTACTCTGCTCAAATAATATTCCCAGCTGTGGAATAAATATAGATGGTCAACTTATGTACAATGTCAGCCTTTTAAAATATTTACGGATATATGATGTTTCTTGATCATTTAATTTGGATAAAATGCGTTGTAACAATGTCCACATGGTGCTTCTGAGCTGCAAGAATGGACACAAAGGGATGAGATGAGATGCCCCACCTTCAGCACCCCAGGGGAAATACACAAACATACAAGGGTCGTCCTGCCTCACCATTTACCAGGTTCATATGCAAATAAACAAGGCACACCTTTTCACAGACACCCTCTCTTTGTGACTGGAAGGCAGAATGGCCTGCTAGTTAAACACGTGGATCTTGGAGTCAGCCAGACCTGGCTTTGGCTCTCAAGCCTACAGTTATAGTGAAATGGTCTTGGCAGGTTTCCTACACTTGCCCCTAGCCTCAGGGTCATCATCTGTTAAATGAGAAGAGTAATACTAACAAGAGGCTCAAATGAAATAATGGATGTAAAATGCTCAATGCAAGGCCTGGTAACTCTCAATTATTAGCATAATTATAGGATTACTTCCCCTTTAGGCCAACTACTATCTAGAACCATGACAGCACCCCGAAAGACAGGACCACCTCTGTTCTCTTGTGACTGGTCAGGCCCCCAGGCTCTGGCTGACTGGATTCCTGGCTGACTGGATAGCTTCCGCTCTTCTGTGAGCTTTCATTAAATAATCCTTTAATTATTAGCTCGAGAGGACATCGACCGCACTCCCTGCCAATCTCTCTGCACCCTCCCCGCAGGAAACCAAGGACATTTGAGGAGCTACGAAACACTTCCCTGTGAACATTAAGAGAGTTCTGAGAGCGAGAACAGGACAGGGCAGGCCCTCCGCTTTCCAGGTCCTTATGTTCGCTGATTTGGTCCCAGTGTGTAGGGTCGCAGAACTGGGAGCTTTTTACCCTCCCCACCTTTACAGAGGAGGAAACTGAGGCTGGAAGCTTGCAAGGCAACAGAAGCTGAATCCAGGCCATCTAACCTCCAGGTCAGCGCTCTGCCCTTGGCTGCTATCTATCACCGGAGCGGAGCGTCAAAGGCGGAGAGAGGAGGGACACAGACGTCAGTGTCCCTGACAGGTGTGGCTGTCCCTGGCACAATTTCTGTCAAGGAGAGGCATCTCTGAAGCTACAGTTGAAGAGGAAGCACAGAGACCTCCCTGCGGGCCCCTCCTGTCCAGTCCCACGGTGTTCCCCTGTAGGCCACCCCGGGGACACCCGCCCTCCCCCTTCCCAGTCCCTCAGGCAGAGCTCAGAGGACCATCCCCTCCTCTGCCGGCAGGATGACTTCCACAAGGCAAATCACACCATTTGATCTTGAACAAAAGGCCGCGAAGGTATCTGAAATGACAACTCCCTGGTGGGTGATGTCATGTTGTTTTGTTTGTCTCCATGGACTGTGGGAATCCAATTTCAGTTGTGAAGAAAATGGTCTGGGGAAAAAAGTTACTTCATTCGGAAAATTCCAAGAAGCCATAAATACGGTTTGCAGCTGATGAAAGCACATTCACAGGCAGACAATGGCTTTTGGATGGAAGAAGCGCCCTCCCAAGAGAGGTGAGAGGCCGGCCCACCGCCCCCGCAGCCCTGCTTCTCCAGGCAGATGTGCTTGTACGCTCCTGGCGAGATCCCTCAGCTCCTTTCCGCTCAGGAGATGCCATATCCCAGGGGCGTGTTTCCCTGGTTCTCATCCTAAATGCCTCCTGCCAAGCCCATCCTGCAGCATCCGGCACAATTGCGTCCACCTCCCCTCTCATAATCGGTTGACCTGGGCTTCTGAGTTGTTAAAGAAAATTTAAAATAACATTTTGTTTCGTTTCATTTCTTATTCACTTTCTAGTCTCACCATCTCTTGTGAATCCTTTTTGCTTTTCATATTCTTTTTCCTCTACAACTGAAATAGTGAGAAAGAGGGAGAAAACAGGATGCAATTCTGTTTTACTTTTCACCAGATATTTCAGAGTATAATTCCCAGTCCAGATCTTCAGCCCTGAGTCAGGAAGGAATAACCACGGCCAGGAAAGACCAGGGACAGAGAGCCTAGATCCAGAGGCAAATTTTCAAGAGATGTTGCATCCCCTGTCATCCCTCCCTCCCTCCCTCCCTCCCTCCCTCCCTCCCTCCCTCCCTCCCTCCCTCCCTCCCTCCCTCCCTCCCTCCCTCCCTCCCTCTCTCTCTCTCTCTCTCTCTCTCTCTCTCTCTCTCTCTCATAAAAACAGTATGAAAAGAATAAAAAATGTTGGAAGACAGGAGAAAGTCTTCCTAACCCAGCCCCTCTTTCCATCGTTGTGTCTTCCTGGCTCCAGGTCCCTCAGTCACTGAGCCCCTCATTCTGTCTTTCCTGTTACCCTTGATCCTTGATCCCCAGCTTTGTTAGGGAGCCCCTCTCACCCCACCTAGCTTCGACAGAGTCGTAGCTCCACGGTGTTCCCCGGCTCTGGGAGCTGGTCTAGCCTGAATCTCGCCCACAGCCTTGTATTTGCATTCCCATGTCGGTCCCCAGAGTCAAAGGTCCCCTTGCGTTTAGTCCTGAGAACACGAAGCCTTTCCCTCTGGCCTATGGTGGTCTCCAAGTGCACGCCCTCAGTCCGGGGTGGTGCCCCCCGTAGTCCACTGGCTGCCATCCTACAGGTCTGAGCTGGGCCATCGCTGCACTCACACTGCCCCATGCACTACAGGCGCCTGTGCTTCTCAGCCTCCTGCCCCTCCCAGTTCCCAGCCTATGTGGGGCTTCAGTGACTGTCTCAGGCACCCAAGGAGGAGGCTGTGTTTTTTGGGAGTGTTTTCAATCCCTCAGGCAAAGCATCACCAGATGATAAAAGAACAAAAACAAAGCCAAAGCTTCTAAAAATGTTCCCATTAACCCAATTAGTCAAATCCTGAAGGGACCTTTGTCTTAATGGAATTTGACTATATCTCAAATATTACTTGAAGTAAAGGAACCATCATTTTGCATTTAGGAAATGTGGATTTTCAAGCTCGTGGGATTTGATTTCTAGGTGTGAGTAGTTTTTCCTTATAGATCGGCACTGTCCCGTAGAATATTATATATTATAGTATATAATATACATTATATGTTAATAGTATATATTATCATGCAAGCCACTTATGTAATTTTAAGTCTTCTAGTAGCCACATTTTTAATATTTCGTTTTTAAATCATTTTTTTCAGTTACAGTTGACATTCAGTATTATTTTATATTAGTTAGACATTTATATAATTTATGCAGTGATTTCCCCCCCATTAACCTAGTACCCACCTAGGACTTTACATAGTTGTTGCAATATTATTGACTATATTCTCTATGCTGGACTTTACATCCCTGTGACTATTTTATAACTGCCAATTTGTGTTTCTTAATCCCTTCACCTTTTTCACTCAGCTCTCCCACTACCCTCCTCTCTGGCAACCATCAGTTTATTCTCTGTATCTCTGAGTCTGTTTCTGTTTTGTTTGTTCCTTTATTTTGTTCTTTAGATTCCACATGTAAGCGAGATAATAGGATATTTGTCTTCCTCACTCTGACTTATTTCACTTAGCTTAATACCCTCTAGGTCCATCCATGTTGTTGCAAATGGTAAGATTTCATTCTTTTTTATGGCAAAGTAATTCCTTTGGATAGATACTCAGAAGTGGAATTGCTGGGTCATAAGGTAGTTCAATTTTTAATTTTTTGAGTAATCTCCATGCTATATTACATAATGGCTGCACGAATTTGTAGTTCCACCAACAGTGCATGAGGGTTCCCTTTACTTCACACTCTCACTAACACTTGTTTGTTGATTTATTGATGATAGCTATTTTGACAGGTGTGAGGTAATATCTCATTGTTTTTTTTAACTTGCATTTCTCTGGTGCTTAGTGACACTTAGCATCTTCTCATATGTCTATTGGCCATGTGTATGTCCTCTTTGGATAAATGTCTATTTAGGTCCTCTGCCCATATTTTAATTAGATTTTTTTTTGGTGTTGAGTTTTATGATATTTTAATAAATTTTGGATACTAACCCCTTATCAGATGTATTATTGGCGAATATCTTCTCCCATTCAGTAGGCTGTCTTTTCGTTTTGTTGATGGTTTCCTTTGCTGTGCAAAACCTTTTTAGATTGATGTAGTCCCATTTGTTTATTTTTTCTTTTGTTTCCCTTACCTGAGAAGAGATATCAGAAAAAAGATTACTAACAGCAATGTCAGAGAGTTTACTGCCTATGTTTTCTTCTAGGAGTTTTATGGTTTTGGTCTTACAATTAAGTCTTTAGTTAATTTTGAGTTTATTCTTGAATATGTTGTTAGAGTTGGTCCAGTTTCACTTTTTTGCATACATCTGTCCAGTTTTCCCAACATCATTTATTGAATAAACTGTCTTTACGCCATTGTATATTCTTGCCTCCTTAATCATAGATTAAATGACCATATATAAACATGGGTATATTTCTAGGCTCTCTGTTCTCATCTATATGTCTGTGTTTATGCCAGTACCATGCTGTTTTGATTGCTATAGCCTTGATAGGTTGATATCAGGTAGCATGATACCTCTAATTTTGTTCTATTTTCTCAAGAGTGCTGTGGCTATTCAGGGTCTTTTGTGGTTTCATGTAAATTTTAGGATTATTTGTTCTAGTCTGTGAAAAATGCCATTGGTATTTTGATAGGGATTGCATTGAATCTATAGATTGCTTTGGGTAGTATTGACATTTTTAATGATGTTAATTCTTCCTATCCATGAGCAATAAATAGGTTTCCATTTATTTGTATCTTCTTAAATTTCTTTCCTCAGTGTCTAATAGTTTTCTGAGTACAGGTCTTTTACCTCCTTGGTTAAATTTATTCCTAGGTATTACTATTATTATTATTATTATTTTATTATTGGGGAATATTGGGGAACAGTGTGTTTTTCCAGGATGTCAAGCCGTTATTTTCAATCTAGTTGTGGAGGGCGCAGCTCACTTGCCCATGTGGAAATCAAACCAGCAACCTTGTTGTTAAGAGCTCGCACTCTAACCAACTGAGCCATCCATCCACCCTTTATTATTATTTTTTGATGCAGTTGTAAATGGGAGTGTTTCCTTAGTTTTTCTTCCTGACAGTTCTATCAGTGTATAAAAATCCAATCAATTCTGAATATTAAATTTGTATCCTGCTACTTTACTGAATTCATTTATCAGTTCTAATAGTTTATGTGGAATCTTTAGGATTCTCTCTATATAGTATCATGTCATCTGCAAATAAAGACAGTTTCACTTCTTTCATATTTGGATGCCTTTTATTTCTTTTTCTTGTCTGATTGCTGTGGCTAGGACTTCCAGTACTATGTTGAATAAAAGTGGTGAAAGTAGACACCCTTGTCTTGTTCCTGATCTTAAGGAGAATGCTTTTAGCTTTCCCCCAATTGAGTATGATATTAGCTGTGGGTTTGTCACATATGGACTTTATTATGTGGAGGTATGTTCCCTCTATTCCCACTTGGCTCAGAATTTTTATCATAAATGGATGCTGGGTTTTGACAAATGCTTTTTCTGCATCTATTGAGATGATCGTATGATTTTTTTAACCTTCATTTTGTTTATGTGGTGTATCAAATTAAGTGATTTGTGAATATTGAACCAACCTTGCATCCCATGAACAGGGTCCCACTTGATCATAGTGTGTGATCCTTTTAATATATTTCTGAATTCAGTTTGCTAACATTTTGTTGAGGACTTTTGCATCTGTGTTCATCAGGGATATCATCCTAAATTTTCTTTTTTTGTAATGTCTTTGTCTGGTTGTGGAATCAGGGTAATAGTAGCTTCATAAAATAAGCTTGGGAGCTTTCTCTCCTCTTAAAGTTTTTGGAATAATTTGAGAAGGATAGGTGTTAATTCTTCTTTGAATGTTTGGTAAAATTCACCTGTGAAGCCATCTTGTCCAGGAATTTTGTTTGTTGGGAGCTTGTTGATTATTGATTCAATTTCGTTAGTAGTAATCAGTCAGTTCAGATTTTCTGTTTCTTCTTAATTCAGTCTTAGAAGATTATACATTTCTAGGAATTTATCCATTTTTTCCAGACTGTCCAATTTGTTGGCATATAATTGTTTGTAATATTTTCATATAATCCTTTGTATTTCCATGGTTTCAGTTGTCACTTCTCTTTCATTTCTGATTTTGTTTATATGGGTCCACACACTTTTTTTCTTGATGAGTCTGGTTAAAAGTTTATCAATTTTGCTTATCCTTTCAAAGAACCAGCTCTTGGTTTCACTGATCTTTTGAATTGTGTTTAAGACTATATTTTGTTTATTTCCACTCTGGTTTTTATTATTTCCTTCTACTCATTTTGGGCTTTGTTTGCTGTTCTTTTTCTAGTTCCTAAGTGTAAGGTTAGATTATTTATTGGAGATTTTTCTTGTTTTCTGAGGTACACCTATATTGCTATGAATTTACCTCTTAGGACTGCTTTCACTGTGTCCCATAGATTTTGGGTCATTGTGTTTTCATTTTCATTTGTCTCAAGGTATCTTTTGATTTCTTCCTTGATCTTGTTGTTGACCCATTCATTGTTTAGTAGCATGTTTTCAGCCTCCCTGTGTTTGTGTGTTTTTCAGTTTTTTTCTTGTAATTGATTTCTAGTTTTATACCATTGTGGTCAGAGAAGATGCTTGATATGATTTCAGTCTCCTTAAATTTACTGAGACTTGTTTTGTGGCCTACCATGTGCACTTGAAAAGAATGTCCCATGTGCACTTAAAAAGAATGTATGTTCTGCTTCTTTGGGGTGAAATACTCTAAAAATGTATATTAAATCAATGTGTAATTTAAAGCTGCTGTTTCCTTGTTGATTTTCTGTCTTGAAGACCAGTCCATTGGTGTTAATGGGGTCTTAAAGTCTCTTACAATGTGTTACTGTCAAACTCTCCCTTTATGTCGGTCAGTATTTGCTTTACATATTTAGGTGCTCCTACATTGGGTGCATAAATGTTTACAAGGGTTATATCCTCTTGTTTGATTGAGCCCTTTATCATTATGTAATGTTTCTCTTTGTCTTTAATTATAGCCTTTGTTTTAAAGTCTTTTTCTTTTTTTTCTTTTTTTTCTTAAATTTATTGGGGTGACAATTGTTAGTAAAATTACATAGATTTCAGGTGTACAATTCTGTATTACATCATCTATAAATCCCATTGTGTGTTCATCACCCAGAGTCAATTCTCCTTCCATCACCATATATTCGATCCCCCTTACCCTCATCTCCCACCCCCCACCCCCCGCCCCCGTTACCCTCTGGCAACCACTAAACTATTGTCTGTGTCTATGAGTTTCTGTTTCTCATTTGTTTGTCTTGTTCTTTTGTTGTTTTTGGTTTATATACCACATATCAGTGAAATCACATGGTTCTCTGTTTTTTCTGTCTGACTTGTTTAGCTCAGCATTACTCTCTCAAGATCCATCCATGTTGTCACAAATGTTCCTATATCATCTTTTCTTACTGCCGAATAGTATTCCATTGTGTGTATATACCACAACTTCTTTATCCATTCATCTATCGAAGGACATTTTGGTTGTTTCCATGTCTTGGCCACCGTAAACAAAGCTGCAATGAACATTGGAGCACACGTGTCTTTATCTCTAAATGTTTTCAGATTTTTTGGGTAGATACCCAGAAGAGGGATTGCTGGGTCATATGGCAATTCTATTCGTAATTCTTTGAGAAACCTCCACACTGCCTTCCATAACGGCTGTACCAGTCTGCATTCCCACCAACAGTGTATGAGGGTTCCTTTTTCTCCACAGCCTCTCCAACATTTGTTATTATTTGTCTTGTTGATGATAGCCATTCTGACTGGGGTGAGGTGATATCTCATTGTGGTTTTGATTTGCATTTCTCTGATGATTAGTGATGTTGAGCATTTTTTCATATGTCTATTTGCCATTTGTATGTCCTCTTTGGAGAAATGTCTCTTCAAGTCCTCTGCCCATTTTTCAATTGGGTTGTTTGTTTTTTTGTTGTTGAGTTGCATGAGTTCCTTATATATTCTGGATACTAGCCCCTTATCGGAGGCACTGTTTGCAAAAATCTTCTCCCATTTAGTTGGTGGCCTCTTTATTTTGTCAATGGTTTCTTTTGCTGTGCAGAAGCTTTTAAGTTTCATATAGTCCCATTCGTTTATTTTAGCTTTTACTTCCATTGCCTTTGGAGTCAAGTTCATAAAATGCTCTTTGAACCCAAGGTCCATAAGTTTAGTACCTATGTTTTCTTCTATGCAGTTTATTGTGTCAGGTCTTATGCTTAAGTCTTTGATCCATTTTGAATTAACTTTGGTACATGGTGACAAATAGCAGTCCAGTTTCATTCTTTTGCACGTGGCTATCCAATTCTCCCAGCACCATTTATTGAAGAGGCTGTCTTTGCTCCATTGTATGTTTTTAGCTTCTTTGTCAAAAATTATCTGTCCATATTTATGTGGTTTTATTTCTGGGTTCTCAATTCTATTCCATTGGTCTATGTGTCTGTTTTTCTGCCAATACCATGCTGTTTTGATTATTGTAGCCCTGTAGTACAAGCCAAAGTCAGGAAGTGTGATACCTCCATTATAGTTCTTTTTCCTTAAGATTGCTTTGGCTATTCGGGGTCTTTTGTGGTTCCAAACAAATCTGATGATTTTTTGTTCTATTTCTTTAAAATATGCCATTGGGACCCATTTTATTAAGTGTTTTAATCATAAATGGATGTTGTATCTTGTCAAATGCTTTTTCTGCATCAATTGATATAATCATATGATTTTTGTCCTTTATTTTGTTTATGTGATGTATCACATTGATGGATTTACGTATGTTGAACCATCCTTGTGCCCCGGGGATGAACCCCACTTGGTCGTGATGAATAATCTTTTTAATGCATTGTTGTATTCGATTTGCTAGAATTTTATTTAGGATTTTTGCATTGGTATTCATCAGAGATATTGGTCTGTAGTTTTCTTTTTTTGTGCTGTCCTTACCAGGTTTTGGTATCAGGGTAATGTTGGCCTCATAAAATGAGTTAGGGAGTACTGTCTCTTCTTCAATTTTTTGGAAGAGTTTGTGCAGAATTGGTATTAGATCCTCTTTGAAGGTTTGGTAGAATTCACTAGTGAAGCCATCTGGTCCCGGACTTTTGCTTTTGGGAAGGTTTTGGATGACTGATTCAATTTCGTTACTGGTGATCGGTCTGTTTAGATTTTCCAGTTCTTCATGGTTCAGCCTTGGAAGGCTATATGTTTCTAAGAACTTGTCCATTTCTTCTAGGTTGTTGAATTTGGTGGCATATAGTCCTTCATAGTATTCTTGGATGATCCTTTGTATTTCTGTGGTGTCCGTGATAACTTCCCCTTTTACGTTTCTGATTTTGTTAATCAGTGTCTTCTCTCTTTTTATCTTAGTAAGTCTAACCAAGGGTTTGTCAATTTTGTTAATCTTTTCAAAGAACCAGCTCTTTGTCATATTAATTTTTTCTATTGTCTTTTTGTTCTCTATTTCATTTAGTTCTGTTCTAATTTTTGTTATTTCCTTTCTTCTGCTGACCTTGGGTTTCACTTGTTCTTCTTTTTCTAGTTCTTTAAGGTGTAACATGAGGTTATTTATTTGGGAGTTTTCTTGTTTTTTGAGATAGGCCTGTAATGAGATAAATTTCCCTCTTAAAACTGCTTTCGCTGCATCCCAAAAATTTTGGTAGGATGTATTTTCATTGTCATTTGTTTCTATGTATCTTTTGCTCTCTCCTCTAATTTCTTCTTTGACCCAGTCCTTCTTTAAAAGTATGTTGTTTAATCTCCATGTATTTGTGTTTTTTCCCGCTTTCTTTTTACAGTTGATATCCAATTTCAAAGCCTTGTGATCAGAGAATATGCATGGTATGATTTCAATCTTCTTAAATTTGTTGAGACTGATTTTATGTCCCAATATATGGTCTATCCTTGAGAATGTTCCGTGTACACTAGAAAAGAATGTATAGTCTGATGTTTTAGGATGAAGTGCTCTATAAATGTCAATGATGTCCATTTCATCTAATGTGTCATTTAGGGCTACTATTTCGTTATTTATTTTCTGTTTGGATGATCTATCCATAGCTGTCAATGATGTATTTAAGTCCCCTAGTATAATTGTGTTTTGGTCAATTTCTCCCTTTAGTTCTGTTAGTAGTTGCTTGGTGTATTTCGGTGCTCCCTGATTGGGGGCATAAATATTGATGACTGTTATGTCTTCTTGTTGTACAGTCCCCTTCACCATTATGAAATGTCCATCTTTGTCTCTTGTTATCTTTTTCACCTTGAAGTCTGTTTCATCTGATATCATTATGGCTACACCTGATTTTCTCTGGGCACCATTTGCTTGGAGTGTCAATTTCCACCCTTTCACTTTGAGTCTATGCTTGTCCTTGTAGCTGAGATGTGTCTCTTGGAGACAGCATATGGTTGGGTTTAGTTTTTTGATCCAATCTGCTACTCTGTGCCTTTTTATTGGTGAGTTCAGTCCATTTACATTTAGGGTGATTATTGATATGTGAGGATTTCCTGTCATTCTATCCTTAGTTTTCTGGTAATGTTGTGTCTCCATTGTTTCTTTGCCTTTTTGTTGTTGTCTATTATTTCTGTGTGGTGGTATTCTATGATGTTTCCCTCTGTTTCTTCTTTTATTTCAGTATATATTTCAATTCTGGATTTATTTTGAGTGGTTACCCTTAAGTTTATGTAAAAGAAAGTTTGATATTTAGAGTATTCCATTTTCTTCAGCACGCTTACTTTCTCCATTCCCAGATTCCGGTTCAGGCCTTTACTCTCCCCCTTTTTGAGTTGTGGTTGCCACAAATTGTCCCTGTTGATGGTGGTCGAATAGCCTCCTTTAGTATTTCTTGTAGTGCAGGTCGTGTATTAGAAAATTCCCTCAGCTTCTGTATGTCTGGAAAGGTCTTTATTCCTCCTTCATATCTAAAGGATATCTTTGCTGGATATATTATTCTTGGCTCATGGTTTCTCTCTTTCAATAGTTTGAATATTTGGTTCCACTCCCTCCTGGCTTGTAGAGTTTCTGCTGAAAAATCTGATGATAATCTAATGGGCTTTCCTTTGTAAGTTACCGTCTTCTTTTCCCTGGCTGCCTTGAGGATTCTTTCTTTGTCGTTGATTTTAGACAGCTTCAATACAATGTGCCTTGGAGAAGGTCTGTTGGGATTGAGGTAACTAGGTGTTCTATTTGCTTCTTGGATTCGAGGGTCCAGTTCTGTCCACAAATTTGGGAAGTTCTCATCGACAATTTGTTTGAATATATTCTCTGTTCCCTTCTCTCTTTCTTCTCCTTCTGGTATGCCCATTATTCTTATATTGCTCTTTCTGATGGAGTCAGAAAGTTCTTGTAGAGTTTTTTCATTTCTTTTAAGTCTCAAGTCTCTTTCTTCTTCTATTTGTGTCATTTCCAGGTTTCTATCTTCGATGTCACTGATTCTTTCCTCCATCTGGTCAACTCTACTACCTAAGCTAGTTATTTCATTCTTAATTTCTTCTATTGAGTTCTTAATCTCCAGAAATTCTATTTGGTTCTTTTTTAAGATTTCAATCTCTTTCGTAAAATGCTCATGCTGTTCTTTGATTGAGTTTCTGAGTTCCTTTAACTGCCTATCTGTGTTTTCTTGTATCTCGTTGAGTTTTTTCAGAACTGCAATCTTGAATTCTCTGTCATTTAAGTCACATATTTCTGTATCTTTAAGTGCCTTCTCTGGAGATTTTTCACTTTCTTTCTGAGCTATCTTGTTGCCTTGGTTATTCATGGCGATTACTGGTTTACTATTTCTCTTCCTAGACATCCACAGGAGTGACTTCTGCAACAGGTTGATAGAAAGTGGTCTTTCTTTTGTTTGCCAGTACTTGTTGGTAGAATGTTTTATTATTTCTCCAACTGCAACTTATTTTTCTTCTCCCACACAGTAGTGCTATGTTTTCTCTGCACTATTCCAACTTCTCACACAATGGGGGGATTCCCTGGGAGATGGGCTTCTCCTCTGTTAATAGTTCGTCTAGGTCACAGGGCGCAGTGTCCCGGTGGGTATGTGGAGAGCTTTTGATGTTCCAAAGCTCTTCCAGCTCCTGATTCAGAGCCCGTATATTTCAGCAGTTCTGTTTACTCCTGCAGGGATCCGCCCAGATAGGTGGGGTCAGGGGCGGGGTGAGTTGTGAGAGGTGGCCCAGAGCAATGGCGGCGACCACCACCACAGCCGGTCCTGCTTCCACAGGTCTCTCCCCTTTGCTGGAACTAGTTGGGCTGTGAATTTGTGTTTGCGGCCCACAGTTCTCAAAACAGCAAATTTTCTGTTGTTTTGATCTGACACTGCTACTGTTTCGCTTCTAGCACCGGGCAGGTGGGGGCGGGGCGAGCTCTGGAAGGGGAGGGAGGGGGCGGCTAGTCTCAGTGCCTAAGGCTCTGTTCTCTGCTCGGCAGTGCGGGCTTAAACCACCGTTTTCAGCCTTTTTCCCTCAGTCTTTTCTCCGAGGTCTCTGCCGTGAGCGTTGGGTTCAGCCGTGTTATATGCTGTCCCCTCAGCCCTGTGGAGCCCTGGCGGAGCCCTAGCAGTCCGATCTCCCGCAGCTGCGGTAGTTCCGGGAAGCAGCGAGCTCGGCGCACTGAACTAGGTCTGCGTCCTGCGCCCGCGCGGCTCCGTCTCCGCGCGCTTCTCCCTTTCCTCCTCCCTCCACTCGCGCGAATCTCCCACCTGTAGGTGATTTCAGTCGGTAGTGGGCCTCTTCGTGTTGCCTGTCTGCTGTGCAGGGAGTCCTTTGTGGAGTTTTTGTTGTTCGATTTGTTGTAAATTCCAGGGGAGCTTTACAGAGGCTCACCTCACTCCGCCATTTTTCCGGAAGTCCTTTTTTTTTTTTTTTTGGTATAAAGATTGCTATGCAACTTTTTTTCATTTCCATTCACATGGAATATCTTTTTCCATGCCTGTACTTTCAGTCTGTGTGTGTCTTTCAATCAGAAGTGAGTCTCTTGTAGACAGCATATGTATGGGTCTTGTTTTCTTATCCATTCAGTTATCCTATGTCTTTTTTTTTAAAATTAGTTTCAGGTGCACAAGACAAAGTAATACTAGACGTTTATCTTTTATATCCCTCACTGTGTGAAGGATGTCTCAAGGTATTCATTTGTCTCAAGGTATCTTTTGATTTCTTCCTTGATCTTGTTGTTGACCCATTCATTGTTTAGTAGCATGTTTTCATGCTACTCCCCCACCCACTATCCCTCTGACATCGCACAGAGCCATTACATTTCCACTGTCTCTATTCCTAATGCTGTACTCCGCTTCTTGTAAGTACGTACATATACACACAGACAGATATATATATATATATATATATATATCTGTCTGTGTGTATATGTACAAACTTGTATATATATATACATATATATATATATATATATATATATATATATATATATATATATATACAAACTTGTAGTTGACATTCATTATTGTTCAGCTTCAGCTTCAGGTGTACAATGCAGTGATCAAGCATCTACATCATCCCTGAGGTGGTCTCCCTAATGAGACAAGTGTCCATCAGATACCCTACAAAATCTTACAACATTATTGATTACATTCCCCAAATTAATTTTCAAAACCCCGTGGCCATCTTGTACCCTATGTCTTTTGATTGGAGCATTTAATACATTTACTTTTAAAATGATTTAATAGATACATAGTTATTGCCATTTTACTATTCATATATTTATCTTTTTGTTGTTGTTGGTTTAAAGAAGTCCCCCTAACATTCCTTGTAATAATGGTTTGGTTGTAATCAACTTTTTTAGCTTTCTTGTCTTGGAAGTTCTTTATCTGTTCTTCAATTTTAAGTGATAGCTTTTCTGTGTAGAATAGTCTTGATTGTAGGTCCCTGCTTTTCATCACTTTGAACGTGTTGTGCCAAAACCTTCTGACCTGCACTGTTTCTGTTGAGACAATCTTATGGGAAAATCAACCTGACAATCTTATGGGAGATCTCTTGTAAGTAACTAGTTACCTTTCTCTTGCTGCTTTTAGGATTCTCTTTTTGTCTTTAACCTTTACCATTTTAATTATAATATGCCTTGATGGGGCCTATTTGGGTTTATCTTGTTTGGGACTCTCTAAGCTTCCTGGGCTTGTATATCTATTTCCTTCACTGGACTGGAAATGTTTTTTGTCATTATTTCTTCAAATATGTTCTCAATCTCTTGTTTTCTCTCGTCTCCTTCTGGTACCCCTGTGATGCAAATGTTCTTACACTTGATGTTGTCCCAGAGGTTTCTTAAACTATCCTCATTGTTTCTTCTTTTTTTTTTTTTTGATTCTTTTGCCTTTTTGATGTTCCAATTGGGTGTTTTCTGTTGCCTTGTCTTCCAAATTGCTGATTTGATCCTCTGCTTCATCTAGTCTGCTGATGATTCCTAGTGCATTCTTTATTTCTGTTATTGTATTCTTCACTTCTGACTGGTTCTTTTTTATGGTTTCTATGTCCTTTTTTATGCTTGCTAGCTCTTTATTGAAGTTCTCACTAAGTTCCTCGAGTATCCTTATAACAATCATTTTGAACTCTGTCTCTGGTAGGTTGGTTGCCTCCATTTCATTTAGTTCTTTTTCTGGAGTATTTTCCTGTCCTTTCATTTGGGACATATTTCTTTGTTTCCTCATTTTTGCTGCCTCTCTGTGTTTGTTTCTATGTATTAGATAGATCTGCTACATCTCCCAGTCTTGGCCAGGTGGCCTTATGTAGTAGTGCCTTGTGGGGCCCATGGCACAGTCTCCCTGGTCACCTGCGCTGGCTGCTCCAGGAGTGTCTCTTGTGTGGGTTGTGTGTGCCCTCCTATTATATTTGAGCCTTTATTGCTATTGGCATGTCAGTGGATGAGATTGACCCTCAGGCTGACTGGCTGTGGGGTTTGGCCACAACCACAGCTTATGAGCTGTTGTGCTGGACACTTAACCCCATGGATCAGGATTCACCCCAGTGGGCTCTGGTGCCTGCTGAGACCGCCCTTTCGGTATGCCACTTGTGGGGCTAATTGGGTGGTGCTCTGCTGGGGTATGAAACTGACCTTCAGGTATGTTGGTTCTGGGGCCTCTCGATGTGGCTTCTTCTTCGTATCCTAAGTTATAGGACTTCAATTCAGCTAGATTTCAGATGGTTCTCCAGGTTGATTTTTCTATAATTTAGTTGTAATTTTCATGTGATCACAGGAGGAGATAAGCGCAGCATTTATCTACCCCACTATCGTGTATCCTTTAGTTGCCACATTTTAAAAAGTAGTAAGAAACTTAATTTTAACAGTATATTTTATTTAAACTAATATATCTAAAACAGTAACATGTAATCAATATTAAAAATTATTAATGAGATATTTTACAGTCTTGTTTGTACTGTCTTTCACATTTTACCTTTCAACATACCTCAACTTAGACTGGCCACATATCAAGTGCTCAGTGGCCACATGTGACTAGTGGCTACTATGCTGGACAGTGTAGTTATAGACAAATGTCATCTAGCCTGGGGTGGGGGGATCCCAATGAGATCTGACCCTAGAAAGTGGGCAGTGGCTCTGAAAACACAGTTGCAGTCCAACAAACCAGAGGCTGTCTGTCTGTCTGAGATGATAAGGCATAACCAGAATCAATCCACGAGGAGTCTGGAGCCTCTCCCAGTTTTCGCAGACCTGACATGGGGTGGAAACCCTCCACATCCATCTTTTCTCTATAGTTTGTTGGTTCAGTCTGAGCAGATCTCGGCTGATAGGCCAGAAGTGGGAAGTTTGCTACCTCTGGAGAAACTTCATTAATTAATTCAACAAATACTTATCAGGCAGCTTCTATGTACCAGGCACTGTTCTAGAACTTGGGGTACAGCAATGAAAAAACATTCAGATTTCTGCCCTTGAGGGAGTGGACAGACAATAAAAAGTAAACAAAATAAATAATCAGATTGAACAGTATATTAGAAAGTGGGGAGTGCTGTGGAAACAAAGGAAACAATAGAATAAGATAAGAAAATAAGTGCTAGGGGTGGGGCAAGTTGCCGTATTAAATTTTGTGGTTAGAGTAGGTCTCATTGAGAAGGTGAGATTTTAGCAAGTCTGTATGCAAAGCACTGAAGGAGGTAAAGAACATAACAGATAGAGCCAAGGCCCTCAGGTGGGCAAGAATGTCCCTAACCTGTTCAAGAAACAGCAAAAAGACCAGTGTGTCTGGAGAGGAATGAGCAAGGAAGAGAGTATCAAGAGATGAAATCACAGAGGTAGCATGGTAGGGGCTAGATCATAGAGGGCCTTGCAGATGATTGAAAGGAAACTGGCTTGCAAAAGGATAGCTGGCAGGGTAGTGGGGTCAAGAGAAAGCTTTTGTAAATATCAACTTTATTGAAGCATAATTTACATTTAATACATTTGAAGTATACAGTTTGAGTTTTGACAAATGTATATATCCTACATGTAACATAATCTCTACGACAATTAAGATATATAACACTTGCATTACCCCCCAAAATTCCGTCATGCCCCTTTATAGTCAATCCCTCACACCTCCATATCTCATCCCCTAGCCCCAGGCAACCTCTGATCTGCTTTTTGTCACTGAGATTAGTTTTGCCTTTTCTAGAATTTCATGTAAATTGAATCATACAGGTGGTACTCTGTGTCTGCCTTCTTTTACTCAGCATAGTTTTGAAATACAGCCATGTTGCTGTATGTGTCAGTAGTTCCTTTCTTTATGTCATTGAATAGTATTCCATTGTATGGATATATCACAATTTGATTACCCATTCATTTCCTGTTGGACATTTGAGTTGTTTCCAGTTTGGGGCTATTATGATTAAAGATGCTATAAATATTTGTATACAAATCTTTGTGTGGACATAAAGTTCACTGCTCTTGGGTAGACATCTAGTAGTAGAATCGTTGGCTCATATAGTAATGTATGGTTAATTTTATTAGAAATTACAAAAATGTTTTCCAAAATGACTATATACTTTTACACTCTTACCAGCGATGGATGTATGAGTTCTTGTTGCTGCACAGATTTACCAACACTTGGTATTGTCAGTCTTTAAACTATAGATGAAGGTTTTTAAAAAATTGTTTTAGTTACAGGTGACATTCAATATTATATTAACTTCAGGTGTACAGCATAGTTTGGTTTCGTTTTTTCAATAGATTTTTTTATTTTGGAATAGCTTTAGATTCAAAGAAGAATTGAAAACACAGTGTAGAAAGCTCTGGTGTACCCCTCACCTAGGTTTTTTAATATTACCTTTTTTGAGCTCATGGTATATTTGTCAAAATTAAGAAATCAACCTTTAGACAATATTAATAGCCCATCGATAATCTCTAATCAGATTTCACCAATTTTCTCACTAATGTCCTTTTTCTGTTCCAGGATTCCACGTTGCATTTAGTCATCATGTCTCAGTGTTCTCTAATCTGTGATTGTTTCTGTCTTTACTTGTTTTTTTTTTTTTTTTTTTTTTTTTTTTTATGACCTTTACAGTTTTAAAGAGTACGGGTCAAGTTTTTTGTAGAGTGTTCCTCAATTTGAGTTTATCTGAGATTTCCTTATGATTCAACTGAGGTTATGGGTTTTGGGGCAGAACGTCCCTGAGGTGAAGTGCCCTTGTCATTAGGTTGTATCATGGGGTACAAGATAGCAACATGGCATATCACTGGTGGTGTTATCTTCATCACTTGTTTAAGATGGTGTCCACCAGGATTCTTCCCTATAAAGTTACTATTTTTCCCTTCCATACTCTACTTTTTGTAATGCAGTCACTAAGTGCAGTCCATCCTCAAGTAGAGGGGATTGAAACTCCACCTCCTTGAGGGAGGGAGTATCTACATGTATTATTTAGAATCCTTCTATAGGGAGATTTTTTTCCCCTTCTCCATTATTTCTTAATTTGTTGCATCATTTACTGTAGAGAAAACTTTCTCATTAAAAGATGAGAAAATAATAGCATATTTGTATGTTGATGTAGATGATCTAATATAGAGCAAAATATTGTGAGAGTTTCTTTAGTTTTTTTCAGCAAGTGTTGAAATTTTTTTTCACTATTAGAATTTATACCAGCCCTTTGCTCATGTCATTTTAAAGTCCATTTCTACCCATAATTCAGTTTCCTTAGGCCCTGTTGGTGGTCAGAGGGCCTATTAAGGTTGGGGCAGAGATTTCATAGATGGCCCAACCCTGGCTAAGAACTCCTCAGAACCAGACATCAGGCCTGGTTTTCCAGCAGAACCTCTTGGTGCTTATGGAAGGGGTTGCCTCTCTCCCCAGCCCTCAGCCTTCCCACCTCCTCAGCCTACAAACACCCAGTGCAGGACAAGGATTTCTAGGACTGAGGAAGAGCTCATATTTTCCTTTGATTAAGAAAGAACCAGACATCTGTCACGGGGAGCTATGGCAGTGGGAGCCCTCTGGAGGGGACTGTGGGGGCTGATGATGACAGTGAGGGAGGATTCTAGGGGAAGAAGGCAGCAGATGGAGCTCCTTGGACAGAACAGTGGGCTCTGTGTTTCTTCTGTCCCCTAATTGGGAGGATGGAGCTCCAAGGACAGCAGCCAAGGTTCAGAGCCCTGGCTGGGGGCCTAGGAGAGAGGCAAGTGTGAGGACCCCTGGCAGGGGGATGAGATATGTATGACCTTGGAGGTCCAGGTTAGACACTCAGTGGTGGAAGAGACAGCCCGAGAGAGAGAGGCCCAGGACAGGATCTGGAAGGGACTTTGGCCACTGCCAATCAGCTTACCACCCCTATCTTCACCCCTGCAATCCCTACACACAGAAACCTCTCATCTGACCTCTAATGGGGAACTTCAGGCCCACATGCTGGGGCCCACAGGGTGTGGGGGTGATGGAGAGTATGTTTGTGACAAAGGTGACATATCCTGGGTGGCAGAAATGATCTCCAGGCATGTATTTTGCAGAAGCTAGCAGTATGGTGTCTACATGATGTATATATCTGCAGATGAATCAATCCACACCATATCGTGCCACCAGAAGAACTGTCACCATTGAAAGTAAAGTGGTAAATTCCCTCTCATTCAGAGACTACCTCTCTCTTCTTAATCAGCTGCCCACGGGTTTCTCATCAAGATAGTAATTCATTGTGCAGGGAAGGGAACTTACCCTGTGGAAATTCCCACTTCCTCCTGAAAACAGTGAGCACAGTGTTAACCTTGGTAAGAATACCCCTGTCCTCCAGGCCTCCATCGGCAGCTTTTCTCTTTGGCAACATTTTGGTTTTCCTTTGGGGCAGCAGCTCTTCTCCCATCTCTGTACCTGTGTTTCCATAGAGGCAGCGGCATGTCCCGGCCGAGCACAGTGGTACACCTCTTTGGATGCAGGGATGGACACATAACCCAACCTTGGCCAGGCAGAGTCAGCTTTGGCTGGCACTGCTAGGCTTGAGTCTAGGGCACAGCCTGCCTGAGAACGGAGCTGATGCTGACAAGAGGAAAGCTAAGAGATGAACAGAGTCCCGAAAGCATCCTTGGTGCTCCTGGCTCCAGCTGGTCTTCTCAGTTACAGAATCAAGCAAATCCCTTCCTCCCTGTCTTTCTCCTCCTTCTTTGTATCTCTCTTTTCTGCTTATTTTGGCTCAGTCCAGTTTGAGTTTGCTTTTTGTCTCTTGTACTAAAACCGTCCCAACAAATACCCTAATGGCATTTCCACTTCACATGTCTATCCAACACCTCACCTTTCAACACTGTTGGAGGAAGGCTTAAGCTCTGTATTTTTTGAAGGGTCATGAGGCTATTGAACCATCCCAACCCACAGCCACTTTTGTCCCTTACAGTGTAAAATAAGAACATATTTTAAAAACTGAATACATGTAACCTTTTATTATACAATTAAGACAACATTTATTTTTTTAATTATAGAAAAGGGGGAAATTACTCATACTCTGGCTACTGTTGAGCATTTTAGCTTATTTCCTTGCAAATGTTTCCCCATACACATTTACATAGTGAGAGCTCCAGTGCACACAGAACGTATACTGCTGTTATTATTATCATCATCAGACAGCTACTGTCATTAGCATTTCTCTTTTCCTGTGGTTTTTCAAAGTCTCCATTTTCAGTGGCTTCCATTCGTGGAGGCAGAGTGGTTGTGAGATTGGAAAGTAAGTAAATCACCAAGAACAACGTAAGCCTCCTTGTTTAGGGGGGAGCTGTTACTGTAATTAACCATTCTTTTATTTCCAGGAACCTAGCTTTCATCACCTAGAGTCTTACCATGATGCCTGGGCTGTACCCTTAGAGATTCTGATTCAGTAGATCGGGGTGGGTTCCAAGAATTTGTATTTCTAAGTGATCCCAGCGCTGCAGGTCTCAGAGTATAAAACTCATCTGGAGGCTAAAATGCATTTGCTAGTCAGATGATTCGTAAGCGTAACCAAGTGTGAGAAGTCTGGATATAGATGAGTCCTAACTTTCAGTTTAATCGTCACTTATCTAACACTAATTCATGCACCTGTGGCTTTTCAGAAGCCTACATTTTTCTTGGGGGCCAAGTTTCCAAGGGGTATATGACCTACAGCTTCATGCCTAAAGCCCTGGGAACCTCCAGTTTCACATAACCTAAAAAGGGAGAACATTATTGAAGTGTTCCTTTCGCTATGCTCTTATAACCTTCATTCAGTTGATTAGAGGTTGAGGGGCAAGCTGTGGGGAATTGGAGCCTTCAGTTTGGATTCATATATATTGAGTGTTGGGGACTATGTTGGGGGATGCAATGATGACTAAAACCTGGTTCCTGTCCTCTAGAGCTGATGGTCAATGGAAAGATGAACACAAAATACGTAAATGCGACATGACCTGGAAAAGAGTGAGGGTAGAGGAAATGTGGAGAAGGGGCACTCGGGCACTCAGCTGGTCTTAACGGCTGGGGAGGCTGAGCTGAGTTAGTCAGCAGTTAGCCAGGTGAAAGAAGGGGAGAAGGGCATCTGCGGCAAAAGGAACAGCAAAGGTCAAGGCAGGATTTGTGAAGCGTCCTGGTGCTATTGGGGGAGCAGTGGGGGCAGGTGCAGACAACCTCAGCTGAAAGGACAGCTTGGAACCTTTTGTGTCTCTGGTCTCCAAGCCCACCGTGGAGCCAGCATAGGACCATTTGGGGAATTTCAAGCAGTCCTCTAAGTGGAATGACTTAGTTTCTCTGATTGCTGACAATTGCACCTCAAAGGCAGCACATTTGGCCAATAATTCTCCAAGCCTGGTTTTGGCTTGCACACACCTGGCCACCACACGGCCCCATCAATAGTTCCTGGAGCTAGAACCACATGTCTGTCTAAGAAAATGTTTTGCGTTGGGTTGCTAGTAATAAAGAGCCCAGTGGATTAAATGAAATACAGACATATTTTCTCTAGAAAACAGCCCAGTGGTCAAACTCAAGCACTTCCGGCATTCAAATCCTCTATCCTTGATTGCAGGGCCCAATGCCCAGCAGTGTCAGCACCACTGGGAATTCCTTAGAAACACAGAACGGGGCCTGCTCCAGACCTACTAAACCCAGTCTGCGTTATAACAAACCCCTCAAGTGATTTATTTGAATACCTGTAGTTGGACAAGTTGGACTTACTAGTCATTGTAGTGAAGACGATCACACACCCTGGGGAACCATGGGTAAAAAGGCGTTTGAAAGGACTTGTAGAATGTGGGCTTTCATTAGGTGGATTTTGGGAGGGTCCAAGAAAGCAGGGGTTTGATCTGGATTGGGTGCTCTCAGGAAACGAGACAATTCTGTAATGAGGAATCTTACAAAATGTTATCTATAAAGGAGTGCAGACCAGATGGACACTAAAGCTATAACTGGTAAAGAAGCAGCTGTTATTTATATTAGCCAGGAGAGGGAGACGTTTATTATCTTGGTTGTTTTTGTCTGTACTCAGACAAAATTAGAAGTGGTTTGTTTTGACCAACTCCATCACAGTTGCACAGTGACCTTGTCTGATGTTAGCGTTCTTTGAGATTGTTTATGCCCAAAAAGAGAACATCATGGCCAGGGTCTAAGACCAACATCAAGACCAACAAGACTAAGACCTCGGTGAAAGTGTCAGGCCAGTTTACCAATGTCAGGGCTGTTTTTTCCTTTCTCAATATTAAATATTGAGAGTCAGTGTTTTAGTTTGTGGCTTCCTTTTTTAAGGTTGCCTCATGGTCCAATATGATTGTTAGAGTTCCAGCTATCACATTAGTATTCGAAGGGCAGGAACAGGGGAGAGCAGAGTAGAGAGTACCTTTCCCAGCTTCCTTTAATTTTTTGGGAACCCCCACCCAACCCCTTGCTTTTATATCTTATTGGCTGCTCCTAATTTCAAGAGAATTAGGAAATACAGTCTTTTAGCTGGGCCTTTCGCTGCGTTTCCCCAAAACAGGTACTTTCAGTAAGACAAAAGGGGAAACTGGGTGTAGAGTAGGTTATTGGCAATCTCTCTCAGACAGTGAAGGCTGGGCTCAGGAATGGGGAAATTCCAAGCCCTGAAGGATGTTGAGATTTTATCTTCTCCTTATCAGTATTTAACATTCCTGCAACCAGAATCGGCCAGAACCTTCACAGTAAAAAAGAATAAGCCTGTCTCCAGGGTCTGCAAAAAATTCTTGTAAGGTAGAAATTTGCTTCTCAAGTTTTCCATACCACTGGCTGGGAGAGCAGGAGTGTATAAATAGATAAATCAGAAATGGCCTGTGGGAGGGCTGTTGAAACAAGAAAAAAGATATCTCTGAGAAGAGTCAGCCTGCTTTATTAGGATTTTTCCCATCCTTAGAAAGGATAAACAGTGGGAAGCTATCAGAGCCAATAAGAAGGAAGCGTGCTTTCCCTTTCATTCCATAAACCAGCACAACCCCCTGGGAATATACAGCATGGTCATACTAATGTCCAATTCACAGGGACTCATCCCACCCCCACCACATACATATCCACCAGCTCAAGGAGAACTCTCCCTTCTGGGTATCCCCCAGTCATTTTCCAGAAGCCCCCAAAGGGACCCCTCACCTGTACCCCATTCATAGTGTGCCAGTTGCCAGGTTCGTTACCTCATTTAAAACAATTTACTGAGCACCTTCGAGACACCAGGCCTTGTGCTAGACAAGTAATTCAGGTGACAACAAGAGACGCATCATTGACTGTATACAGCTGACAGCTTGTTGGGGGAAGACACACAATTATCTAACAAATAGATAATTATAAATTGTGGAAAGGCTATGATAAAGAATCTGACAATGACCAAACAGGAGGTAGGGTGTTCCTTAAAAATACCCCAAGCATCAGTGCGTTCCCACTTCAGGGCACAACTGCTATTCTTTCTGCAAGGAACAAGTTTTCCACTACGTATCCCCATGACTCACTTGTTTCAGATCTTTGTTCCAGGTTCACCTTCTCAATGACACCAGCCTTGACGCCCACCCCCACCCCTGAGCTCTTTAGTTCCCGTCCTTGCTCTATTTTCTCCATAGTTTTGTCATCTAACATCTGGTTTATTGACTGTCTCCCCTCCTCTCCACTAAAACTTTGTTCCATGAGATCAGGGGTTTTTGTCTGTTTTGTCACTGCTGTGTCCCCAGTGTTTAAAAACACGATGTGACAGGGCTTCAGCAAATGTGTGTTGAATGAATGTGAGTTAGTGAATGAATGAGTAAGCACAAGCCATCAGGGAGAGCCACTAATGGGATAGCTTGTCTTTTCTGCTTTGGGAAGCTGATGAAATAAGTGCGAAGTTGATTTGATTTGTGACTTGTCTCTACTCCTCTGGCTGCTCTTTTGGGCAGAATGGCTTGGAAAAGCCAAGTGTGGAAGTGCGGGAGGAGGACAAGGTGGGAGGCCATTGCAGAAAAACAGCACCTGGACAAGATGGCTGGACGTGGCAGCGCTAGAGGAAAGTGGGCAGCTCGAGAGACATCTTGTAGGTGGATTTGACAACATTGAACTGTGCTGAGTGGGACGAGTGTGGGAGAAATCCCAACACTGACCTCTAGAATTCTGGCCTCTGCCACCTGAGATAGGGCAGATGGGAGGAAAGACAGGGCTGGGGGAGCCAAGAGTTTCTCTTGGGAGGTAGTTTCGTCTCATGCTCTGCCCCCACTGTCGACATTCACAGTCCGCAAGCCCTCAAGCTTGCGCCCAGAGTCTCAACGTTGCCCATAGGATGGTGCCTGGCAAGGGAAGGCCTGTGGCCCTGCGAGGCTGGGCTTGAGACCTTCTTGAGGAGACTGAATGCTGGGTTCTGCTCAGGGGAGTTGGGGGGTGCCCCTCCCCTCCGGCCCTCACCCCTCTAAGGTCCAGGGCCTCACCCTACTCCATGGGGATGGGAGAAAAGCAGACGTGAGCAGCTCCTGCACTGTCCCACTGCTTCTCTCATCTGCAGCATCCCCACTCCAACCCAACCTACCTGGCTCGACTGACTGAAAAGGCCATTGCATATGCCAGTGTCCCCAGGAGCAAGATTCAAATAATCAACAAGCTGTACAGCAAGCACAGTGCCAGCCTGGACACCTGTCCAGATAGCTATCAGCCTCTGTCCACCAACATGGATGGAAGGAGCAGGGAGAAACTGCTGGAGCCTCAGACCCTACCCAGAGCCCTGAAGCTAGCGCTCGATAGACACTCCAAGGACCCAGCCCAGCAGCCTTCTCCAAGGGCTCTGTCCCCAGTTCCAGGGGGACCAAGAGGCCTCTGTTGCGCCCCATGTGCCACAAAACAGAGTCCAGTCTCCTCAAGGTTTGCAGAGTCTCACTTCCTCCACTTTCGGTCCTGTCCCTACCTTCTGTTCCCCAGATAAGCGCCAATCCCATCCTAACCTCTTCTCCCCACTCCACCTCCTCGTGAAGTCTCCCCTGGCTCCTTCTTTTTCTCTGTCTGTGGTTCTCCTCTGGGCTATTAGGCGTCTGCATATTTCAGCATTAGGGTAGTGGTGGCAAGCCGACTTTGCAGCAGATAGGTCCCATCTGCCACTGTGTGGCCTCAGGGAAGGAACTTAACTTCTCTGTGCCTCATCCATAAATGAGGATACTAGAGTCTACACGAGAGACTCCTGGGAGGAGTAAATGAAATCCTTTTTGCAAAACATGCAGCCTGGTGTCTGGGGCGCAGTAGGGACTCCACAGAGGTCAGCTGTTATTCTAGTGACAAGTCTCCTTAATACTCGACATCACACCAGGTATTCAGTAGGTGCACAGTAAGTGCTCAGCGACTAAATGGGCTGAATTTCAATCTTTAGTTGCCTGACATGGGTTATGCGGTAGGGCATTTGTTTCTATTTTTCTATGGGCTTGTCTCATATATGCAGGACTGGAGAAGCACAAAGCTGGCTGATCTCTCATTCCCTTCGAGCCTGATCAGGCAAAGAGACTGGGTCAAATTCGCAGATTAGTGTAGGAGCTGGGCCCCTCTCCAAGGGTGGAGAGAATGTTTCTCACAAAAGTTTTCACTACTCACCCCAATCTTTTTCTCATAAGCATCCCCAAAGCAAGAGAAGTCTTTGAGGCAACGCTCTGCCTCAAAGACAGATTCTAGAAACACTCTCTGAAGACCTTTCAGGTCCCATGTGAACTGTTGTAGAGACTGAGACTCTATCAAAGAGTGGTGAGCATCTCTATGGCATGTGGGCATCATAACTCCTCCCTTACTGACCCTGTCCTGGGCTCCAGGGCCTGGACCAGCCATTGTATATACGTATCTCTCCTGTCATCCCCATCATAACCCATTCTACAGGTGAGGAAACCAAGACTTGCCAAGGTTAAGTACCTTACTCAAGGTCACAGAGCTGGTAAATAGCAGGCCCAAGATATCCACACTGTTTTTCCCATCCCAGCCAACACTCCTGCCCCTGGGCCTCCGCCTTTTGTAATGGGCAAGCCCTGGGCCTAAATTCCAAGAATCCAGCTCTAAGCTGCTGATGGACTCTCCTGCTGGGACCTTAGTTCCATCACTTTCTAAACAGGGGAAGGAATGGCCACCCTCTCATTGCCCAGGTGAGGGGCTTTGGGTGGGGACAGAAAGAAACTAAAGAATGAAAAAACATTTTTTTTTTATATTGACAACTAACCAGCAATTTATACTTCCACTCACCCTAATTCCGGCAACTCTGAATATGAGAAAAGCATTCAGCCGTTTGAAGAGTGCAATTTAACTCATTACAGAGAAGAAGTCTGCTGAATCTGTGAGAACTTTCTGGAAGTCATATGCCATTTTCACTTTCACCTATTAAAACTGAAGCTTACATTCAGCATTTTAGAAAGCTTCATGGTGCGGAGGCAGCCACAAGCCAGCAGTGCAGACTGGGTCTCAGGCCTGTGCCAGAGGTCATTGCTCTTTGGAAGCAGAGACCAGCTCAGCAAGCTGCAGGCTTGTGCTCAAACCTGAACTTATTTTGAAAGAAAGACCTGCAAAAAGGTCACAATGAGCCAACAGAAAATATTCAACATCTGTCATTATCTCAACTCACTGTGGGCTTGGGAGTGGGACACAGCACATTCCGAGCGCCGGTGAGGAAAAACTGAGCCATGAGGAAATGGAGTTCCTGGGCTGGGGCGGAGCTGAGGTCTGAAGGAGACCCTTTTACACATCTGTTTCCCTCATAGGGATCCCTAACTCCCAGCTCTGCCAGGTGGGAACCAAACCAGCCCTGGGCCAGGAGCCAGAGCAAGGGCTTACCTGGAAGGGACATCTGCTAAGCTCTTGGAACCAAATGTCCAAGCTGCTATTTTAATGAGCATAAATTCATACAGCAGGTGCCCCAGTACCCTGGCTACCATGTTCGTGGAGTCCCTTTTCAAAGGAGGTACAGAGGAGACCCAATGCACAGGGCCAAGCAGAGGGTGTGTGTGTGTGTTTGTGTGTGTGTGTGTGTGTGCATGCGTGCGCACGCCTACATTTCTCAGGAGCGAGGATATTTGCATAACACAGATATCTTTGCAGATAGCAGACAAACAGGAAGTTTCAGAACCTATGCCATTTCCGTTCACTGTGAATCAGCAGCCTTTTCCTTCTCAGAGAAATCATGAGAATCACAGGGGACAGCACTGCAACGTGAAGTAGAGGACGGGAGCATAAAGGCCTCCAAAGTCACTTCCTTTGTTGGGGGCTTCCCTGCACACCTGCTGCTCCCTGAACTTCACAGGCCAGTGCTCGCCTCCTACCAGCTTCCTAGAGTGCGTCAAGAGATGCTCGGATGCCAGCCCTAAATCCGTAAGAAAACAGTCTCCAGCCAGGATGCCAGGGGTAGCCCCACCTCCTAGTTCCCAACCCCAGGGTTGTAGCACAGAGCGGCTTTGGAGTAGCAGGCACACCCCAGACTGAGCACCCAAATCCCTGGGATCAGACCAACACCCCCCTCCCCCCAACCTCCAGCTCTGCCAGGGAGAAGTTGCTCAGGCCACTTTCCCCTCTGAGCCTTGGTTTTCCAATCAGTTAATTGGGGCTGATAGTGGCTCCCTGCAGGTTTGGGGCTAAAAATACATGGGAAAGGCAGGGAATTACGGCAACAAATAAAAGCACAGGCTTTGGGGTCAGATATCTGAGTTCAAAACCCAGCTCAATTGTGTACTGGCTGTGAGACTAGGCAAATTACCTAACTTTTCCAAGTCTTAATTTGTCCATCTGTAAAACGGCGACAATAAGAACATCTGCCTGCCAGTCAGAGAAGGTTAAATGACATACTAATCACTTAGCACTGAGCATCATGTCTGGCTCACAGAAAACGCAAAGAAATGGAGCAGTTTTCCGACTAACTCCTGTCCCTTCTCCGTTGTCCTGTCCCACCCAATACTGCAGGGTCTGTGAGGTGGGAACCACTGCTGATTTTCACCATTGAGTGCTCAGCGCCTGGCCTGGCCTGTAATAAGGTTTAAGAAATCAGCTGAATACATGAATGGGTGTTCTTGGTTTACAGCAGGTGCTGAGAAAATATATCTACATAAAATAAATTTCTATAAAAGCCATAGACCAGATCACTGCCTTCTCTGTTTCCGAAATTCCTCAAAGGGAAGCAGTATAGAATTATGATTACAGACATCACAGGCTTAGACAGCTGTCAGATCTAATGTGTCCTCTAACTTCTTTCGGCCTCATTTTCCTAATCTATACAATGGGCACAATAGTAATAACTCACACTGGATTGTTTCAGGGTTCAATGAGATAATGCATGCAAAACACTTATCTCCCTGCACATAACAAACATGGAGGAAAATGTCAGTAAATCCCAGCTTCCTGCCCCTAGAAGAAGATGAGCTGAAGACGAGTCTTTTCCAAGAAGACAAGCCTTTGTGAGTGGCACGTTTCTTGCCTCATTTCTCTTGGTTCCCTCTTTCCCAACCATATCTTTCTCCCTTCTTAGGCCTAGTGGTCTTTTCTTGTTGCAGAGCTGGTGCTTCTGAAGCTCAGATCCCCTGACTCCTGCAGAGAACAGTGAGCTCCCACTGACCTCACCCCACCACCCAGGAGTGCAGGAGAGCAGAACGCTGGTCTCTGCGAGAAAAACAGCACTGTTGCCCCTGTGTCTACTCTGGGACATGGTGCTCAGCTCTCTCTTCATGCCATCTGTGCCAGAGTCGCGCTCACTGGCCACTCCTCCAAGACCCAGTGGATGCACAGGCTAAGCGCCAAGGTCTGGAGTCAAACAGCCTGGCTTCGCAACCAGGCTCTGCACAGCACCTCTCGATCTCAATTTCCTAATCTGTAAAATGGAGACCAATGTTAGTTAGTACCCAACGCTGATATTTAAAACATTTAATAACCAGCTTTGGCACTGACCTATGAAATGAATGCCAGCCAATTCTAGGGCATACTTGCTAAATATTAGCTCTGTTAATTTCTACTTCACACATTGTTATGGCTCCTGGCACATTGTAAACACCCTAAACATTAGCCACCACTTTTACTGCTTTATGTTTAGCTTATGTCACACAGTTACTAACACAGCCCCCAGTGGAGGGACATTCAGAGAAGTGGTGGCTCTAGACAGACCTGGTCTTTGTCTCTCCCAGGTTGACTGAGGCCCTCTTGCCTCTCTTTGCTCACCAGGAAGTCACAAAAGCGTGGGGGATGGAATAGGACCTTGGTCTTCTCTGCCCAACATGAACCATGGTGCATTCCTTTGCTGCCCATAGGTAGCAGCTGTCTTCCCCAGGAACGCTCCTTGCAAGGCTTCATCACAGCAACGTAAGGCCCAAATGTACAACACAAGCCAAGCCAGTGTGTGGCTGACCTGTCACACACTGGGGCCCCTGTGTTATCTGGAAGGAACAATCCAGAGATGTTTATGTGCACATACCACTGGGCAGGTTCTGTGTCAGGCCAGAGGTGCTTCCCCTCCTGTTATCACGCCTTGGATCAGCTTTTACAAAGGGCTGCCACAGTTCTTGGAGCATGGAGGCAGCCCTCCACAGCAGCAGGACTTTCAGGGTGAGCATCCCCAGCTCCGCTTCCTGTGCCCCGATGATACAAAGCCAGAAATATCAAAAACAGTGGGCCCATCTGCCCAAAGATGGAGGTTGTCTCTGTCCCCAACGAGGCCCATGGGAGTCCATGTCTGCTAAGGTCCAGGACAGCTGGTCACCCTGAGGCCTGGGATTCCCTGCCTGGGATTTGACTGTCTGCTGTGCTCCCCATGTGAGGATTCAAAGCGGCCTTCTCTCTCTTGCAGATCTGGCAGTCCATCTGTGTACTGGGCTGCACACCTGTGAAGCCCTCTCCCTCATAAAAGATGTTCCTACTGGAGCAAGTGTGGACGCTGTCCGGGGGGGAGATGACTGCACCTCAAGCACTGGCTCCAGGAGTGTAGCCTGGGGCATGGCTGCCCGTCAAAGGCAAATGACAGAACACAAACCCAAATGGGACTTTTTGGTAACGGTTCTATCAATGGACTATTTATTTTTTTTAGTATTGTAACCTTCATGAATGGAACCCAACAGGAATTCATCCATGGATTTTTCGAGCATCTATGCTGTCCTTTGCTATGTTATAACTATGAACAACATAACATAACATTATAATTATGCAGCTACCATTTCTTGTCTATAAGCTACACTCCTAGCTCTAGCAGGTATTTATACATATTCCTTGACAAAAACCCCAAGAAAGGAATTACAACAATAATAATTATTATTATAATTATATTTTAAATTATAATTAGTAATAATGAAACAAATTTTTATTTTAATAAGTCAAACATGTATTAAACTTTTCCAACATGCCAGGCATTGTGTGCTCATTATCTTACACCTAACATCTCATTTGCTCCCTCCAAGAGCCCCATAAAGTAAGTACTATTATTACCCCATTCCACAGATGAGTAAGGGGAAGTCTGGGACTCCAGCCCAGATCTGCCGCTGCCAGAGCCTGTGAGCTTCCACACGAATGTCCAGCCTCCCTTCTCAGCCCTGCTTTTTCTCCTGACCCCTGCCGGGGAAGCAGGGGCCGGGTGACTGGGGAACCTACTGCAGCTGAATGAGCCATGCTCCAGAACGCAACCCCACCCCTTCCCCAGCAGGTCAGAATTCTGGGGCTGCCGGGCTTCCCATGGCCTCCCTGCCAGTCGGTGCAGACCCAAGGTAAATCTTCCGTTAGCACAAGTGAAATAATCAGGATGACTTCTGCAGCTGCACCGATAGCTTTGGATTGGTCACTCAAACAATTGGATTTACTTTGTGGGTCAAAATTAGAGGACCTAGGAGTGAATAATATTAGCAGAAAGTACAGAGTTCCTATTTACTTCCCCCCTCCCCTCCCCATTTCCCCCTACCATTAGCACCATTCATTACTCTGGTACATTTGTTACAATTGATGAATCAGTATTGATACATTATTATTCAGTAAAGTTCATAGTTTATATTAGGGTTCATTCTTGGTGTTGTACATTCTGTTGGTTGTGACAAATGTATACTAACACATATCCACCATTACAGTACTATACATAATGGTCTCACTGCCCTAAAACTCCCTTGTGCTCTGCTTATTCATCCCTCCCTCCCCTCTAGTCCCTCACACCCCACCTCCTGCCTCAGGTCTTGGCAACGACTGATCTTTCTACTGTCTCCATAGTTTTGTCTTTTCCAGAATGCTATGTAGTTGGAATCATACAACAGGTAGCCTTGTCAGACTGGCTTCTTTCATTTGGTAATATGCATTTAAGTTTCCTTCATGTCTCTTCATGGCCTGATAGCCCATTTCTTTTTATCGCTGAATACTATTCTGGATGTATCACAGTTTATTTATCCACTCACCTACTGAAGGACATATTGGTTGCTCCCAGGTCTTGGCGGTTATGAATAAAGTTACTATAGACATTTCTGTACAGGCTTTTGGTGTGGAAGTTAATTTTTCAAGTCCTGTGGGTAAACACCAAGGAACATGATTGCTGGGAAGAGCATGTTTAGCTTTGCCAATAATATTTTACTTTGAATGTTGTGTGTTTTAATGTGATTGCTGAAGTTCTGGGGATTTTCAACTCTTCAAGAGACCTCCCAAGTACAAAGCTCCAACAGTCCAGCCTACTCTCCCATCCTGCCTCTCCATCCCTCCATCCTTCCCCACTCTCTGCCAAGTGTATCTGCTCTCAGATCCGCCCAGCTGGGATTCAAGGCAGCGGCCTGGCTCACACCTTATCCAGGGCAGACAAGTAATTGTATGGCTTTTAGCACCAGTTAAAATTCAGTTCCTGCTGAGTGTACACAAAGATCTTATTTATGCCAAGCTAAATAGTTTAGAATGTCAATAAAATTTGAAAGTAAAATTTTGGAATAATTCTGGAATATAATTGAACTCATTGTATACACATTATTAGATTCTTGAATTTTAATGTATTTCCCTTCTTTCTCTTCCTGAACATTGTTTTTCTTATTGAATTGCTCCTTCTTCTTCTTGACATATATACCTCTACTTTGAAAAATCACACATAATTTATTAGCTCCACAGGGCAGGAGGTTGGCCTTATTTGTCTTTGTAACATCTAAGCAAATATTTATTGAGTGAATATTTTGGAGAAAAGTATCTTGTTTTTTCCCGTCAGTATGAGCATGTCTTTCCATCGAATCAATCTTCACAGATATGTAACCATGAGCATCATTGGAATGTCATTAACATGTGATTTAACACATATTTAAGTGTACTATTTACTTCTCTGGGTCACAGAGTCTTGGAGGAGATAATACAGGGCATGAGTTCAACGTCAAGGGCATGACCCTGGGATTCCAAGCCCCCATGTCTCAAGCCTTTCTCACAAAGTCAGCAGGCTGTTACTGCTGCTGTCAAGGTCCTTTGCACACTGTCTCTGGGGACCTCACAGAGGCCAGCTGCTTCTGATCCCACGGAGGTCTCTGCATTCATCTGTGGTGCCTTTTGGGGACCAATTTATAGAGGAGACCCTGGTGCTTTGACCCGCTGGTACTGCACCCCTCTGTAAGCTGACATTTGCTCCCTGGTTTTTCATATTTTTTTAATTTATTTTTTTCATTAAGATAGCATTAGTTAATAACATTATATACATTTCAGGTGTACAGCAAGTTCTAATTTGGTATTTGTATACTCACCAAAAGTCGAGTTTTCTCCATCACCATATATTTGACCCCCTTTCCCTACCGCCCTGCCCCTCTGGTAACCACCATTCTGTTGTCTGTATCTATGAGTTTCTTTTTGTTTCCTCATGTTTGTTCATTTGTTACTCTTTTGTTTTATATGGCACATGTGAATGAAATCACATAGTTTTTGTCATTTCCATCTGACTTATTTCACTTAGTATAATACCCTCAAGATCCATCCATGTTGCTGCAAATGGTAATATTTCATCTGCTTATGGCTGAATAGTATTCCATTGTATGTATATACCACATCTGGGTTTTCATTCCTTCCACACTCCTCCAAGGAAGCCTGTTGTGCTTGACTTGTTTAGCTGGTTTGTTTGCTCAACCTCTGGTTCCTTCTACTGAAGAAATGGACCTTAATTTCCAGAGAGCCTTTTGAAAGACTGTCACACTCAAAGTTTCTCCTACTGTTCCAGGTGTGGCACACTGAGACCCTCCTCTCACCTCACAAGAGGGACAGCCCACCCCTCCTTGCTTTGTTCAGGGGTCCTATTTCTAGTGTCCAAGGTCTTGACCATCAGCTGCAGTGTCCTCTACACCTTTTCTTCAGAAGCGCTGGAAGTAAGTTCTCATGAAAAGCAAAGTTTCTGTGTCCCTCCCTTCCATTCCAGAATTACTGTGGTGGGCATGCTGAATTGACCCTGCTTTAGTTAGTGTAGGCTGAACTCTGTTAACAACTAGACCCCAAAATGAACTGACTCAAATACAGTAGAAGAGCATTTCTAGATCATATTATAGGATGTATATTCCAGGTAAGGAGGTGGCTTTATGCTACATGGCGATTGAGTGACCCAGGGTTTTTCCACCTGTGGCTCCATCATCCCCAAGGACCTTGAGCCAGTGAAAGGGGAAAAACAACACAGAGGAAGCCTGCTGCTGTATCAAAAGCTCCTTACACTCCATTGGCTGGAACTCATTCTGATGGCCGCCCATACCTGCCAGAGAGACTGAGAAATATTGCGTAGCTCTCATCCAGCAAGAAGGGGAAATGGGCTTTGGTGGAAAGTCCACAGCCCCTACCACAGACCCCATTCTTCTTTTTCCCAAGTCCGCCCTTCCTTACCTTCGTGCTTTCGCCCCATTTGTCACCCTTGCAATGTGACATATTGAGAATTTTATAACTCGGGAACAAATACAATCAAGAGACAGCCGCCTACTACTTCTAAGGAGCAGATAATACAATCTACTCACCCAGGACTAATCATTGCTATCATAGTGACATGCGCCACGTCCCAGCACTGGTCTGCATTAGTGTTCTTTGAGTTTTTATTTTGTTTGTTTTAAAATTTATTGTCGTGCTGCTATTCATTATCCCCAGGCTTCACTGATGCATAACAGCTCCAGGGGAAATAAGAACCAAACACTAGCAAACATCCTCCCTGAGCACAAATACATTTCAGAGCTCCGAGCTCAGTATCAGTCTTATGATATTAATCTTTGGATAAGTTCCATTCAAACACATTTGCCTTAATGATATTGCTAATGGGAAAATGGGACCAAAGTTGGGGTTATAGCCCTTAACACTATGATCCTATAGCTTCTACACCCCCCACCCCACTCCCATCTAGCAAGGAACAGGAGAAGTCAAGTTGATTTAGGGGAGCATTGGACATTTATTGGGTGCCTCGTGGAATAATGTGACCTTGAGGCTTGGAGATGGGGTTGGGGCAGAGGGGGAGAGAGGATCAAATGTGGCAGCTCCAAAAACTGTGCAGTGGTCCATGGGCATTTGTCCAGCTGCAGGTAGCCATCTGCCTCATGGTGAGAAACTCCCCAATTTTTTGTTACCTCAGGTTCCCTTCACTATTCCTAATTGTTCTGACTTTCAGTGCATCCCAGCCAGGGCCTGCCTTTTGCTATTCATCCACTGACTAACCTCGGCTCATCCTGACACCCACCCCTCACAGTCTCGGGGCTTACGATCTTATTGGTACTCTTGGTGTGTGACATTGGCAAGCCCCCCATCTCCAGGTTCAGCCTCTCCACTTTGACAGTCCCCTGCCTGTATCTCTGCCCTAAATTCCCCGTGAGAACCTCCTGCTGTTGCCCGTCCGCAAGGCTGGCTCTCAGGAAGCTGGTGCCTGGACTGCTCCCTGCACACTGAGAGCTAAGGGCCTGGACACCTCTAGGCACCATCCACCTCCTCCTTGGCCCCTACGTCCATCTGCAGTAGGCAGTGGGGTTAGTTCTTCTATCCCCAGATGCTCTATTACTGCCTCCTCCTGCCCCGACAGCCAGGGACCTCCTGTGTGCTGCCTGACAGTGGAGCCTGCACAGGTCGTGAGGGTCATTCCCACCTCATAACCTTCCTTCCTGCTGTTTCCCCAGCCAGGGATTCCTCATTGGTCCCTTTCCATGCCCTTGCTCAAAGCTCCCCTCCTCTGTGGAACCTTCTCTAATGAGCCCACAGTAGATTTTCTGAGCTCACTCTAGTTTAGGACCCTTCGGTTGGGGTAGCTATTACCAGGACCAGTTGAGTGGGTCTTAAACAAAGTACTCTGCTGGGGCAAAATTCCTAGATTTTCTGCAGGATGAAATGACTAGAATTGTGCTGGAGGTAATAAACTTCCCTTCCCTCTTAGTTAATAGAAGCTTTTAGTCACAAAGGGGTGCGGGGCACACTCTGTCTTTGCAGAAGTGGAGAGTGTAGAAATACAGTAGTCCCCACTTATCCATGGGGGATAAGTTCCCCCAGTGGTTGCCTGAAACCACGGATAGCACAGAACCATATATACACAGTCATGTACCGCTCACGGACTGGGATACATCCTGAGAAATGCATTGTTAGGTGATTTCATCATTGTGTGTACTTCATAGAGTACACGTACACAAACCTAAGTGGTATTGACTACTACACACCTTGCTATGTGGTATACCACCACAGTACATGTGGTCTGTCATGACTGAAATGTCGTTATGATGTGCATGACTGTACCATGGCTTTTTAAAAATATATACATACCTGATAAAGTTTGATCCATAAATTATGCACAGAAAGAGATTAACAACAAAAAACAACAAAACAGAACAATTATAACAATATACGGTAGTAAAAGTTATGTGAATGTGGTCTCTCGCTCCCCTTCTCAAAATATCTTATTGTGCTGTACTCACCCTTCTTCCTGTGATGATGTGAGATGATACAATGCCTACATATGAGATGAAATGAGGTGAATAAGGCATCATAAGAGTTACTGAACACAAGCACTGTGCTATCACAACAGTCTACCTAATATCTGAGGCAACTACTAAGTAATTAACGGGCGGGCAGTGTATACAGTGTGGAGATGCTGGACAAACGGATGACTCACAACCTGGCTGGGATGGAGCAGGACAGCACAAGATTTCATCACACTACTCAAAATGGCATGCAATTTCAAACTTATTTCTGGATTTTCCATTTCGTATTTTTGGACCACAGCTGACTGTGGGTAACTGAAACCTTGGAAAGTGAAACCTTGGATAAGAGGGCAACACCTGCACCAGGGGAATCCACTCTCTAGTGGCTATGGTCAAAAAGAGTGATCACTTCCTGTGTTTTGTGGACATGGTATAGCCTTAGGAAGTTTGGGTGAATTTTTTATCCCAGATGCCTCTAGATGTGAAAGTGACTCCCGGTGTGGTCCTTAGACCACCTTCCACCAGTGACACTAGTTGAAATGTAGAGTCCTGGTCTCCTCCCCTAAGACCTAGTAAACCAGAACCTCTGAAGGTGGGGCCCAGGAATCTGAATCTTTATCAGGCACTGTCTCAACGGTTTCGCTGTGGTCAGCTGTTCAGCACAGGATGCTGTCACATTGGCCCTTGCCCATGAGGACTTTGTAGCATCCCTGTGGATTCTGGGGTCTCCTGCCTCAGTAGCAGAAACCTAATAGCTCCAGGTCAAGATTTACCCATGGTTTTGGCACGCTGTTATACCATTTGGCCTAGGTGGACATTCTATAATTGTTGAACTGAATAGCCTTGATGGCAGTGTATTGTCTTCTCTATTTCTTTGGGATCACCTCCTAGCACATACCGTATTTTGCCATGTATAATGCATGCTTTTTTGCCCAAATTTGTGAGGGAAAAATAAGGATGCACATTATACATGGGTAGTACTAATTCCATATCCATATAAAAGTGTTTAATTCTTTTATTTATGTTTATGAGTTAAAAGTGTAACTCTACAAATCAATAACGATATCCACATGCAAAATAATACCCTGGAATACGATAATCAGTTTTGTAGAACTTAGGACGAACTTGCAATGACGAAGAGTTCTTGGCCTTCTATGATGGGTAAATATAATAAATTTATTACTGGTACATAAAATTTCTTGTACCTTGTATCTGTTCTTGTCTTTTGCAATAATTTGTTACATAAAATTCCTTGTACCATAATATGTTAAAAAATAAATGATAAAATTCCTTTATAATGCAAAAAACAAGTACCTAAATATAGGCAAATAAAAATTTGAATTAAAAAATTAAAACAAAAGATTTTTCCCCCCGAAAGTTTGGGCCAAAAACGTGGGTGCACATTATACACGGGAGAGCATCATATACAGCAAAATACAGTAGTAAGTACTCATTGTATCCCAGACAGTAGGTTGATCGATGAGGTCAGAGATCCCAGCCACATCTACAAAAAGAGATGGGAGAGGAGACAGTAGCTTTAGTTGACACCCGCCTCCCTGCTCCTCCAGACATTTTTAGAGGAAGAAGAAGATGTTTTGTTTATGTTCACAGATTCTCGGCTGGGCAGAGACCCTCGGTATGACTCGGGAAAGGCAGATATCAGCACAGGTGCATTTTCTAAAAAAGAGCCAATGCTGGTGAGTGAATAAAATTGCCCTCAAGTGTCCTGACAATGGCTTAGCCAGACAGAATTTCTGCGCTCAGTTTTGTTTTTTGTTCTCTGGCATAAGGGCCATGTTGACAGTCCTTGGTGTACTTCCTGGGTTTCTCAGCTTAAAAGGAGAATACAGAGCCCTGAAATATGCAGGGAGGGAGCCCACCTGTCATGGTGGGAGAGATCTGAACATGGCTGAGAGAAAACTTAAAACTTCTGTGAGTAAAACCTTTTGGCTTCTAAGCCAAAGACTAAAAGGAAATAAGAGAAAGCTTAAGAGAGCCCTGAGACAATGAGCTAAGAGATAACCAAAAATGAATGAACTCTTGTAGGTAGAAAATACACCTAACACACGTTGGAAATAGTGGGAATTATTGGCTCATGAGGATTCCTCATGCTTGTGAAAAGCAAATTACCTGTGTTAGTGTCTCAATCAATCAGCAAGTATTTACAGAGCAATACTACTAGCTACCCTGTCTGCTGGGATACAAATGGTAATCAGAGCAACCCCTACCTTAAGGAGGTTACAGTCTGGATGGAGAACTAAGACAAATCCTCTGAAAAGTGAGAACCACACAGGGGACCTCAAAAGCAAGCATGCCAGCTTAAATGGATAGAAAAATTCTTGGAGGAATAGATTCTGGGTCTTACCTTGAATCCTAAGGCTTTAACTTTTCAGTATCTTAAAAGCTTATGTCAATCAAATCTACTTGTCTTAGTACCTAATTGCAAACAACAGAAACAAAGTCTGGCTGGTTCAAAAAGAAAAGAAATTTAGAAAAGTATAGTTGGAAAGCTGAGCTGAGAACCAGGCTCAGAAAACGGACAGAAGCCACAAGAGTATGGAGAGCAGGAAGCACCATTGGGTAACCCCACAGGAACAAGCTGGGGAGGTGTCCACTACAAGGCCTAGGATTCCAGGGCTTTCAATTCTAAGTCAGGGGCAGGATCCTGGACCACATGCCTATGTCCTAGCTGCAAGGGAGGCTTGAACACAGAGTGTTTGGAAGATTCTGATTTTTAGCAGGAGGTAGGCACTCATTCTTGAGAAGAGGATGAGGAACTCCTGAACCACAGGAAGGAGGTTCAGCTGCAGGGCAGCCAAAACGAATGACAAATGTTCACCACATCTTCCATATCTAGTATGGGAACAAAAAATATGTTTGAATGTGAAAGACAATCATTTCTATTTTTAAAAAAGGAACACTGCAGAATGAGAATTGTGGAGGTTATCAATGCAATCAGATTCTTCTCAGTGGAAATTGGACCTTAGTGGGAAGGGGGACTTTAATGAGTCTGGAGGATTGGGATAGATGGTGAAGAGGTGGGGAGGGTCCTCAGGCTGGAAAACCACCCAGAGGTCAAACTTTGGTTGACATGGGTGTGGGGGTCGGGAAGGAGACAGCCTGACCTCCCTACCAAGCCAGCTCTTTCCAGATTCAAGGTCCAACATGAGGAGTCCCATCTTATCCAACATCTGTTTTAATATCTTCAACGTCACTCAGAAGTCCTATTTATCATTAAGTGAGAGAGGCATCAGCCCTACTCTTTTGAGCAGGTAAATGAGGAGGGCCCACTTTTGACACCCAACCATATCTGGTATAATAATGAGCTGAAATCAGTTGCTATTAATTGCTCAGTGTAAAATTGTTTTCAAATTGCAAGGTTAACAGGTGAAGAGAGATTATAAAAAATGGAAATATTATTTTCCTTGTCCATAATACCTCTCACAGTACTCCTTGGAGATAAAAGCAACTATGTTCTCTTAGACAAATGGTTATCAGCTGAGCTTTAAAAAATATTTTAAGGTCCATCCCAGATCAATCCTAAGTCAGGATTTCTAAGAAGGGAGCTGGGATATCAATATTATTTAAGGCTCCCCATGATATTTCATGATCAGTCACATTTGGAAACAGTGCCCTAGACATTTAAATATATCTCAGCTTTCCCTCATATGTTCTTTGGTTGCCTATGAATCCTCAGACTCCATCTTCACTTTTCTTTCTACCTAACTTTATTCTCTACTCTTTTATCCCAACTATGAAAAACTTCAAAAATACAGAAAAGTTGAAATAACTATGCAGTGGTCACTCATATACCCTCTACCTAGATTTTACATTTGTTCACATTTCACTATATGTGCTTTATTATATATCCATCTACCTATCTATCCAAATATCCCTCCATCTAATTTTTTGATACAATTCTAAGTGAGTTGCAGATCTCAGCATCCCTCATCTGTAAACACTTTAGACTGCATATTGTTAACTAATGTTTAATATTTATGGATGGCTATTTTTTCAGATAAAATTTATGAAAGCTAAAATGCACACATGACAAGTGTACCACTCAATGTGTTTTGACAAATGCATATCCCAATGTAACCCCAACCCTCATCAAAATACAGAATATTTCTATGACCTTAGAGAATTCCAAATACCTCTTCCTATTCAATATCTATCTCCACTCCCAGAACAACTGCTATTTTTCCCCCACAAGTAGCTTAGTTTTACCTGTTCTAGAATTTCATACAAATACAGTCGTACAGTAAATACTCTTTTGTGTGTAAGCATTTTGTCACTCAGCTAAAGATTCATTCCTTTTTGAATTTATTAGTAGTTAATTCCTTTTTCTTGTTGATTTTATTCCATTTGTATAAATATATCCTAATTTGTTCACCCATTCTCTTATTGATGGATATTTGGGTTTTTCCCCATTTTTAACGATTATATATAAAGCTGCTATGAGTATTTAATGTTATGAATATTTTAATAGAAGGTTTTTGGATATATGTTCCCATTTCTCTTAGGTAAATACTCATCAGTAGAACTGCAGAGGTGTATGGTGGGCATATGTTTAGTTTTACAAGAAACTGGCCAGCGTTCTGGTGAAGATGTCACAGTAAGTAAGCACTGTGCTTACCTTCTCTCACAACCACATCAACATTACAACTAAACTACAAAACAACCATTATTGAGAATCACCTAAAATCTTGCTGAACTAAAGCCCTACAAGTAAGGACATGCAGAAGAAGATGCCTTGAGACTGACAGGAGGGGCAGTCCCACGTCTGTGTGTTAGCATTAAAAACCAGGAAGAGTGCACCACTCAGCCCCACAGCACACCTACTACATAAGGCCACTCTACTAAGCTGGGAGACATAGTAGCCCTACCTAATACATAGAAATACAAGGAGGCACCCAAAATAGGGAAACAAAGAAAAATGTCCCAAATAAAAGAACAGAACAAAGCTAAAAAAAAAAAAAAAAGAAGAACTAAACAAAATGAAGATAAGTAATCTACCAGATTCAGAGCGCCAAACACTGGTTATAAGGATGCTCAATGATCTCAGGGAGAACTTCAACAACGAGATAGGAAATATAAAAATGGAGATAGAAAAATATAAAAAACATCCGGTCAGAAATAAATAATACAATAACAGAAATGAAGAATACATTACAAGGAATCAACAGTAGATTAGATGAAGCAGAAGATTCGAATCAGTGATTTTGGAAGATAAGGTAGCAGAAAACACCCAATCAGAACAGTGAAAAAAAAAATCCAAAGAAAGGATAGTTTAAGGGACCTGGGACAACATCAAGCATACCAACATTCACATCATAGGGGTACCAGAAGAAGAAGAGAGACAGCAAGGAATTGAAAACCTATTTGAAGAAATAACGACAGAAAACGTCCCTAATCTGGTGAAGGAAATAGATATACAAGCCCAGGAAGCACAGAGAATCCCAAAGAAGATGAACCCCAAAACTCCCACACCTAGACACATCATAATTAAAATGCCAAAGGTTAAAGACAAAGAGAAATTCTTAAAAGCAGCCAGAGAAAAGCAGTTATTTACCTACAAAGGAACTTCCATAAGACTGTCAACAGATTTCTCAACGGAAACTTTGTGGGCCAGAAGGGTTTGCTGCAAAATATTCACAGTGATGCAAAGCAAGGATTTACAACCAAGATTACTCTACTGAGGAAAGCTATCATTTAAAATCAAAGGACAGATAGCTTCCCAGAGAAGAAAAAGCTGGAGGAGTTCATCACCACCAAACAAGTATTATAAGGAATTTTAAAAGGACTTCTTTAAGATGAATACATATATAATTCACATGTTATTCATATAATATGTGAATATTATAAGTGTACCACTCAATGCATTTTGACAAATGCATATCCCAATGTAACCCAAACCCTCATACAGATACAGTCGTACAGTATTTACTTCTGTGTACAGTATTTACTGTACAACTGTATTTGTATGAAATTCTAGAACAGGTAAAACTAATCTACCTGTGGAGGGAAAAACAGCAGTTGTTCTGGGAATGGGGATAGATATTGAGTAGGAAGAGGTATTTGGAATTCTCTAAGGTCATAGAAATATTCTGTAACATATATTATTCATATATATATGAATAATAAAATGGCAATAACTACATACCTATCCACAATTACTTTCAATGTAATTGGATTAAATTCTCCAACCAAAAGATAGGGGGGCTGAATGGATAAGAAAACAAGACCCTTACATATGCTGCGTACAACAGACTCATTTCAGATTGAAAGACACACACAGACTGAAAGTAAAAAGAAGGAAAAAGATATTTCATGAAAATGGAAACAAACAAACACAAAAATCTGAGGTAGCAATACTTATACCAGAAAAAGTACAAGAGACAAAGAAGGACCTAGTAATCTCACTTCTGGGTACTTATTCAAATAAACCCAAAATGCTACTTCAAGGGGTCATGCTCATCCATATGTTCATTGCAGCATTATTTACAATAACCAAGATTTGAAGGCAACCTGAGTGTCCCTGAATGGATAAATGGATAAAGAAGAGGTGGTGCACATATACAGTGGAATATTACTCAGCCGTAAAAAAAAAATCTTGCCATCTGTGACAACATGGATGGACCTAGAGGGTATTGTGCTGAGTGTAGTAAGTCAGACAATGACAGACAATGTCATATGATTTCACTTACACGTGGAATCTAAAGAACAATATAAACAAATGTAACAGAAACAAACACATAGATACAGAGAACATATTGATGATTGCCAGATGGGAGGGGGTTGGGGGTTTGTGTGAAAAGGGGAAGGGATTAATAAGTACAAATTCGTTGTTACACAGTAGTCATGGAGATGTAGGATATAGTATAAGGAATATAGTCAATAATATTGTAATAACTATGTATAGTGTTAGATGGGTACTAGATCTATAGGGATGATAGATGGGAGGGGTTTAGGGGCCGGGTGAAAACATGAAGGGATTAAGAAATACAAATTGGTAGGTACAAAATAGTCATGAGGATGTAAAGTATAGGGAATATAATCAATAATATGGTAATAACTATATATAGTGCCAGGTGGGTACTAGTCAGGGGGATCACTTTCTAAATTATATAAATATCTAACCACTATGCTGTACACCTGAAACTAATATAAAATAATATTGGATGTCAACTCTAATTGAAAAATTAAAAATGGGGGGGGGCAATATAAAGAAGAATAAGAGGTTCAAAGTTCCAGATATAAAACAAATAAGTATTGGGGATATAATATACACCATAGAAAATATAGTCAATAATATTGTGATAGCATGATATGGTGCCAGATGGTTTTTGGACTTATTTATCATGGTGATCACTTCTTTAGCATAGGGAATAACTCTGTGTAGTGCCAGGTGCATACTGTTGAATAACTATGATATAATATAATTTTGAAACTAATATAATTTTGTATGTTAGCTATATTTTCATAAAAATCTTAAAAAAGAAAAAAGAAAGAAACTGGCCAGATATTTTTTCTAAAGTGTTTAAACTGTTTTTTTTATATAGTGTATGAGAGTTCTGGTTGCTTGACATCCAAACAACATTTAATGTTTTCAGTCATCTTACTTTTAGTCTTTCTGGTAGGTATGTAGTGGTATATCATTGTGGTTTCAATTTACATTACCTTCATGATTAATCATTTGAACACTTTTTCACCTGCTTATTGGCTGGTGGTATATGTACTTTTGTAAAGTATCTGTTTACATCTTTTGTCTATGTTTAATAGAATTTTGGTCTTTTATTTTTGAAATTCAATTTGCTAATATTTAGTTAAGGGTTTTTGCATCTATGTACATGGAGAATATTGGTGTGTGATTTACTTTTATTATAATACTGTGTTTCCCTGAAAATAAGACTGGGTCTTATATTAAGGTTTGCTCCAAAAGACGTATTAGGGGTTATGTTTAGGGGATGTCCTCCTGAAAAATCATGCTAGGGCTTATTTTCCGGTTAGGTCTTATTTTCAGGGAAATACGGTAGCTTTCTTTAGTTTTGGTGTCAGTGATCTCATAAAATGAGTTAATTTTATAAAATAATTGGTATTAATATATCTTTTTCCACCTTTTTACTTACAACCTGTTTCAGACTTTACATTTATAGGGTGCTTGTAGATAGCATAAAATTGGGTTCTTGCTTTTTTTTTTTTCTAGCCTGACAATCTTTGAAATGAAATGTTTCAGTCAATTTGTATGTTATTAATGTATTGATATGGTTATTTTTTATTTGTTTCAGTCTGTCCAATCTATTTTTCATTTCTTTCTTGCTCTCTTTGGAGATAATTGAGTATTTTTAGAATAACATTTTAATTTATCTACTGGCTTTTTAGCTATCCCTAATTCCATAGTTTTGTTTTAAGTAGGTGTTCTAGGAATTATAATAAATATCCTTTACTTTTCACAATTTACTTAGAGTTACTATTGTACCACTTGACAAAAATGTAAGAATTTTGCAACGACATAGCTTAATTCACTGTCTTCATCTGTACACAATAGTTGTCATATATGTTACCTCCACATATGTTTACATACCTTACAATACAATGTTATAAATTTTGCTCTAAATACTCATATGTAATTTAAAGATATTAAGAGTAAAAGGAACTCTTACATGTACCCGTGTATTTAGAATTTCTAGTTTCTTTTGTTCCTTCCTGGTGATTTGAGTTTCTATCTGATATAATTTCCCTTCACCATAACATAACTTTCTTTAGCATTTCTTGCAGTTTAGATCTGCTGTTGATTAATTGTCTTAGTTTTCATTTATATAAAACTGTCTTTATTTCACCTTCACTTCTTGAAGTGTATTTTCTCTGAAGATAGAATTCTAGGTTGACATTTTTTTTTCCTTCCAGCACTTTTAAGAGGATCTACGGACTTCTGACCTCCACTGTTTCTGTCATTCATGAAAGAATTAACTGTCATTCATATTGTTAGTATCTGTATGTAATGTGCCATTTTCTGTAGCTGATTTTCTCTTAATGTTTGGTTTTCAGCACGGACTGTGTGCCATGGGTGATTTTCCTTGTATTTATCCTGCTTGGGGTTTGCTTATGTGTTTTTCATCGGTAATATTATATCTTTCATCAAATTTGAATTAATTCTGGCCATTATTTCTTCAAACATTTTTTCGTGCTCCATTTTCTCCTCTCTATAACACCAATAACGTATAATAGACTTCTCGGTACTGTCCCACCGGTCTCTGATCATCTGTTCATTAATTTATTATTATTATTATTATTTTGGTTTTGCCTTTTTGTTTCGTTCTTTTGTACTTTTTTTAAAATTAAAGTTTATTGGGGTGACAATTGTTAGTAAAGTTACATAGATTTCAGGTGTACAATTCTGTATTACATCATCTATAAATCCTATTGTGTGTTCACCACCCAGAGGCAGTTCTCATTCCATCACCATATATTTGATCCCCCTTACCCTCATCTCCCACCCCCCTCCCCCCTTAACCTCTGGTAACCACTAAACTATTGTCTGTGTCTATGAGTTTTTGTTTCTCATTTGTTTGTCTTGTTCTTTTGTTGTTTTTGGTTTATATACCTCATATCAGTGAAATCATACGGTTCTCTGCTTTTTCTGTCTGACTTATTTCGCTTAGCATTATAATTTCAAGATCCATCTATGTTGTCACAAATGGTCCTATTTCATCTTTTCCTACTGCTGAATAGTACTCCATTGTGTATATATACCACAATTTATTTATCCATTTATCTATCGAAGGACATTTTGGTTGTTTCCATGTTTTGGCCATCGTAAATAAAGCTGCAATGAACATTGGAGCACACGTGTCTTTATGGATAAATGTTTTCAGATTTTTTTGGTAGATACTTTTGTGGTTCCAGGAGAGGGATTGCTGGATCATACGGTAATTCTATTCATAATTATTTGAGGAAACTCCATACTGCCTTCCATAGTAGCTACACCAGTCTGCATTCCCATCAACAGTGGATGAAGGTTCCTTTTTCGCCACAACCTCTCCAACACTTGTCACTATTTGTCTTGTTGATGATAGCCATTCTGACCTGGGTGAGGTGATATCTCATTGTGGTTTTTATTTGCTTTTCTCTGATGATTAGTGATGTTGAGCATTTTTTCATGTGTCTATTTGCCATTTGTATGTCCTCTTTGGAGAAATGTCTCTTCAGGTCCTCTGCCCATTTTTCAATTGGGTTGTTTGTTTTTTTGTTGTTGAGTTGCATGAGTTCCTATATATATTTCGGAGGCACTGTTTGCAAAAATCTTCTCCCATTCAGTTGGTTGCCTCTTTATTTTGTTGATGGTTTCTATTGTTGTGCAGAAGCTTTTAAGTTTGATATAGTCCCATTCATTTATTTCAGCTTTTACTTCCCTTGCCTTTGGAGTCAAATTCATGAAACGCTCTTTGAACCCAAGGTCCATAAGTTTAGTACCTATGTTTTCTTCTATGCAGTTTATTGTTTCAAGTCTTATGCTTAAGTCTTTGATCCATTTTGAATTAATTTTGGTACATGGTGACAGATAGCAGTCCAGTTTTATTCTTTTGCATGTGGCTTTCCAATTCCCCCAGCATCATTTATTGGAGAGGCTGTCTTTTCTCCATTGTATGCTTTTTGCTTCTTTGTCAAGAATTATCTGTCCATATTTATGTGGTTTTATTTATGAATTCTTAATTATACTCCATTGGTCTACATGTCTTTTTTTTCTGCCAATACCATGCTGTTTTGATTATTGTAGCCCTGTAGTACAAGCCAAAGTCAGGAAGTGTGATACCTCCATTATTGTTCTTTTTCCTTAAGATTGCTTTGGCTATTCGGGGTCTTTTGTGGTTCCAAACAAATCTGGTGATTTTTTTTGTTCTATTTCTTTAAAAAACGCCATTGGGATTTTGATTGGGATTGCATTAAATCTGTATATTGCTTTGGGTAATATGGCCATTTAACTATGTTGATTCTTCCAGTCCATGAGCATGGAATGTGTTTCCATTTCTTTGTGTCTTCTTCAATTTCTTTTAAATATGTCTTGTAGATTTCAGCATATAGGTCTTTCTCATCCTTGGTTAAGTTTATGCCTAGGTATTTTATTCTTCTTGCTGCAATTGCAAAAGGAATTGTTTTTTATTTTTTATTTCTTTTTCTGAGATTTCATTGTTAGTATATAGGAATGCTAATGTATATAGGACTTTTGTACATTGATTTTGTAGCCAGCAACTTTACTGTATTCATTGATTGTTTCTAATAGCTTTTTGGTGGAGTCTTTAGGGTTTTCTATATATAGCATCATGTCATCTGCAAAGAGTGACAATTTAACTTTTTCATTCCCAATTTGGATGCCTTTTATTTCTTTGTCTTGCCTGATTGCTCTGGCGAGGACTTCCAACACTATGTTGAAAAGCAGAAGTGATACGGGACAGCCCTGTCGTGTTCCTGAATGTAGAGCAAAGGGCTTCAGTTTTTCACCGTTAATTATGAGAATAGCTGAGGGTTTGTCATATATGGTCTTCATTATGTTAAGGTATTTTCCTTCTATACCTATTTTATTAAGTGTTTTAATCATAAATGGATATTGTATCTTGTCAAATGCTTTTTCTGCATTAATTGATATAATCGTATGATTTTTGTCCTTTATTTTGTTTATGTGATGTATTACTTTGATGGATTTGCGTATGTCGAACCATCCTTGTGCCCCTGAAGTGACCCCAACTTGGTCGTGATGAACAATATATTTTTTTTTAATTTTATTTTATTAAATTTATTGGGGTGACAATTGTTAGTAAAATTACATAGATTTCAGGTGTACAATTCTGTATTACATCATCTATAAATCCCATTGTGTGTTCATCACCCAGAGTCAGTTCTCCTTCCATCACCATATATTCGATCCCCCTTACCCTCATCTCCCACCCCCCACCCCCCGCCCCCCTTACCCTCTGGCAACCACTAAACTATTGTCTGTGTCTATGAGTTTCTGTTTTTCATTTGTTTGTCTTGTTCTTTTGTTGTTTTTGGTTTATATACCACATATCAGTGAAATCACATGGTTCTCTGCTTTTTCTGTCTGACTTGTTTCGCTCAGCATTACTCTCTCAAGATCCATCCAAGTTGTCACAAATGTTCCTATATCATCTTTTCTTACTGCCGAATAGTATTCCATTGTGTATATATACCACAACTTCTTTATCCATTCATCTATCGAAGGACATTTTGGTTGTTTCCATGTCTTGGCCACCGTAAACAAAGCTGCAATGAACATTGGAGCACACGTGTCTTTATCTCTAAACGTTTTCAGATTTTTTGGGTAGATACCCAGGAGAGGGATTGCTGGGTCATATGGCAATTCTATTCGTAATTCTTTGAGGAACCTCCACACTGCCTTCCATAACGGCTGCACCAGTCTGCATTCCCACCAACAGTGTATGAGGGTTCCTTTTTCTCCACAGCCTCTCCAACATTTGTTATTATTTGTCTTGTTGATGATAGCCATTCTAACTGGGGTGAGGTGACATCTCATTGTGGTTTTGATTTGCATTTCTCTGATGATTAGTGATGTTGAGCATTTTTTCATATGTCTATTTGCCATTTGTATGTCCTCTTTGGAGAAATGTCTCTTCAAGTCCTCTGCCCATTTTTCAATTGGGTTGTTTGTTTTTTTGTTGTTGAGTTGCATGAGTTCCTTGTATATTCTGGATACTAGCCCCTTATCGGAGGCACTGTTTGCAAAAATCTTCTCCCATTCAGTTGGTGGCCTCTTTATTTTGTCAATGGTTTCTTTTGCTGTGCAGAAGCTTTTAAGTTTCATATAGTCCCATTCATTTATTTTAGCTTTTACTTCCATTGCCTTTGGAGTCAAGTTCATAAAATGCTCTTTGAACCCAAGGTCCATAAGTTTAGTACCTATGTTTTCTTCTATGCAGTTTATTGTGTCAGGTCTTATGCTTAAGTCTTTGATCCATTTTGAATTAACTTTGGTACATGGTGACAAATAGCAGTCCAGTTTCATTCTTTTGCACGTGGCTATCCAATTCTCCCAGCACCATTTATTGAAGAGGCTGTCTTTGCTCCATTGTATGTTTTTAGCTTCTTTGTCAAAAATTATCTGTCCATATTTATGTGGTTTTATTTCTGGGTTCTCAATTCTATTCCATTGGTCTATGTGTCTGTTTTTCTGCCAATACCATGCTGTTTTGATTATTGTAGCCCTGTAGTACAAGCCAAAGTCAGGAAGTGTGATACCTCCATTATTGTTCTTTTTCCTTAAGATTGCTTTGGCTATTCGGGGTCTTTTGTGGTTCCAAACAAATCTGATGAGTTTTTGTTCTATTTCTTTAAAATATGCCATTGGGATTTTGATGGGGATTGCATTGAATCTGTATATTGCTTTGGGTAATATGGCCATTTTAACTATGTTGATTCTTCCAATCCATGAGCACGGAATGTCTTTCCATTTCTTTGTGTCTTCTTCAATTTCTTTCAAAAATGTCTTATAGTTTTCAGCATATAGGTCCTTCACATCCTTGGTTAAGTTTATTCCTAGGTATTTTATTCTTTTTGCTGCAATTGCAAAAGGAATTGTTTTTTGTATTTCTTTTTCTGAGATTTCATTGTTAGTATATAGGAAGGCAATGGACTTTTGTGCGTTGATTTTGTAGCCGGCAACTTTACTGTATTCGTTGATTGTTTCTAATAGCTTTTTGGTGGAGTCTTTAGGGTTTTCTATATATAGCATCATGTCATCTGCAAAGAGTGATAATTTAATTTCTTCATTCCCAATTTGGATGCCTTTTATTTCTTTCTCTTGCCTGATTGCTCTGGCAAGGTCTTCCAACACTATGTTGAAAAGCAGAGGTGATAGGGGACATCCCTGTTGTGTTCCTGAACGTAGAGCAAAGGGCTTCAGTTTTTCTCCATTAATTATGAGATTAGCAGAGGGCTTGTCATATATGGCCTTTATTATGTTAAGGTATTTTCCTTCTATACCCATTTTATTAAGTGTTTTAATCATAAATGGATGTTGTATCTTGTCAAATGCTTTTTCTGCATCAATTGATATAATCATATGATTTTTGTCCTTTATTTTGTTTATGTGATGTATCACATTGATGGATTTGCGTATGTTGAACCATCCTTGTGCCCCGGGGATGAACCCCACTTGGTCGTGATGAATAATCTTTTTAATGCATTGTTGTATTCGATTTGCTAGAATTTTATTTAGGATTTTTGCATCGGTATTCATTAGAGATATTGGTCTGTAGTTTTCTTTTTTTGTGCTGTCCTTACCAGGTTTTGGTATCAGGGTAATGTTGGCCTCATAAAATGAGTTAGGGAGTACTGTCTCTTCTTCAATTTTTTGGAAGAGTTTGTGCAGAATTGGTATTAGATCCTCTTTGAAGGTTTGGTAGAATTCACTGGTGAAGCCATCTGGTCCCGGACTTTTGCTTTTGGGAAGGTTTTGGATGACTGATTCAATTTCGTTACTGGTGATCGGTCTGTTTAGATTTTCCAGTTCTTCATGGTTCAGCCTTGGAAGGCTATATGTTTCTAAGAACTTGTCCATTTCTTCTAGGTTGTTGAATTTGGTGGCATATAGTCCTTCATAGTATTCTTGGATGATCCTTTGTATTTCTGTGGTGTCCGTGATAACTTCCCCTTTTACGTTTCTGATTTTGTTAATCAGTGTCTTCTCTCTTTTTATCTTAGTAAGTCTAGCCAAGGGTTTGTCAATTTTGTTAATCTTCTCAAAGAACCAGCTCTTTGTCACATTAATTTTTTCTATTGTCTTTTTTGTTCTCTATTTCATTTAGTTCTGCTCTAATTTTTATTATTTCCTTTCTTCTGCTGACCTTGGGTTTTACTTGTTCTTCTTTTTCTAGTTCTTTAAGGTGTAACATGAGGTTATTAATTTGGGAGTTTTCTTGTTTCTTGAGATAGGCCTGTAATGAGATAAATTTCTCTCTTAAAACTGCTTTCGCTGCATCCCAAAAATTTTGGTAGGATGTATTTTCATTGTCATTTGTTTCTATGTATCTTTTGATCTCTCCTCTAATTTCTTCTTTGACCCAGTCCTTCTTTAAAAGTATGTTGTTTAATCTCCATGTATTTGTGTTTTTTCCCGCTTTCTTTTTACAGTTGATATCCAATTTCAAAGCCTTGTGATCAGAGAATATGCATGGTATGATTTCAATCTTCTTAAATTTGTTGAGACTGATTTTATGTCCCAATATATGGTCTATCCTTGAGAATGTTCCGTGTACACTAGAAAAGAATGTATAGTCTGATGTTTTAGGATGAAGTGCTCTATAAATGTCAATGATGTCCATTTCATCTAATGTGTCATTTAGGGCTACTATTTCGTTATTTATTTTCTGTTTGGATGATCTATCCATAGCTGTCAATGATGTATTTAAGTCCCCTAGTATAATTGTGTTTTGGTCAATTTCTCCCTTTAGTTCTGTTAGTAGTTGCTTGGTGTATTTCGGTGCTCCCTGATTGGGGGCATAAATATTGATGACTGTTATGTCTTCTTGTTGTACAGTCCCCTTCACCATTATGAAATGTCCATCTTTATCTCTTGTTATCTTCTTCACCTTGAAGTCTGTTTCATCTGATATCATTATGGCTACACCTGATTTTCTCTGGGTACCATTTGCTTGGAGTGTCAATTTCCACCCTTTCACTTTGAGTCTATGCTTGTCCTTGTAGCTGAGATGTGTCTCTTGGAGACAGCATATGGTTGGGTTTAGTTTTTTGATCCAATCCGCTACTCTGTGTCTTTTTATTGGTGAGTTCAGTCCATTTACATTTAGGGTGATTATTGATATGTGAGGATTTCCTGTCATTCTATGCTTAGTTTTCTGGTAAGTCTGTGTCTCCATTGTTTCTTTGCCTTTTTGTTGTCTATTATTTCTGTGTGGTGGTATTCTATGATGTTTCCCTCTGTTTCTTCTTTTATTTCAGTATATATTTCAATTCTGGATTTATTTTGAGTGGTTACCCTTAAGTTTATGTAAAAGAAAGTTTGATATTTAGAGTATTCCATTTTCTTCAGCACGCTTACTTTCTCCATTCCCATATTCCGGTTCAGGCCTTTACTCTCCCCCTTTTTGAGTTGTGGTTGCCACAAATTGTCCCTGTTGATGGTGGTCGAATAGCCTCCTTTAGTATTTCTTGTAGTGCAGGTCGTGTATTAGAAAATTCCCTCAGCTTCTGTATGTCTGGAAAGGTCTTTATTCCTCCTTCATATTTAAAGGATATCTTTGCTGGATATATTATTCTTGGCTCATGATTTCTCTCTTTCAATAGTTTGAATATTTGGTTCCACTCCCTCCTGGCTTGTAGAGTTTCTGCTGAAAAATCTGATGATAATCTAATGGGCTTTCCTTTGTAAGTTACCGTCTTCTTTTCCCTGGCTGCCTTGAGGATTCTTTCTTTGTCGTTGATTTTAGACAGCTTCAATACAATGTGCCTTGGAGAAGGCCTGTTGGGATTGAGGTAACTAGGTGTTCTATTTGCTTCTTGGATTCGAGGGTCCAGTTCTGTCCACAAATTTGGGAAGTTCTCATCGACAATTTGTTTGAATATATTCTCTGTTCCCTTCTCTCTTTCTTCTCCTTCTGGTATGCCCATTATTCTTATATTGCTCTTTCTGATGGAGTCAGAAAGTTCTTGTAGAGTTCTTTCATTTCTTTTAAGTCTCAAGTGTCTTTCTTCTTCCATCTGTGTCATTTCCAGGTTTCTATCTTCGATGTCACTGATTCTTTCCTCCATCTGGTCAACTCTACTACCTAAGCTGGTTATTTCATTCTTAATTTCTTCTATTGAGTTCTTAATCTCCAGAAATTCTCTTTGGTTCTTTTTTAAAATTTCAATCTCTTTCGTAAAATGCTCATGCTGTTCTTTGATTGAGTTTCTGAGTTCATTTAACTGCCTATCTGTGTTTTCTTGTATCTTGTTGAGTTTTTTCAGAACTGCAATCTTGAATTCTCTGTCACTTAAGTCACATATTTCTGTATCTTTAAGTGCCTTCTCTGGAGACTTTTCACTTTCTTTCTGAGCTATCTTGTTGCCTTGGTTATTCATCGCGATTACTGGTTTACTATTTCTCTTCCTAGACATCTACAGGAGTGACTTCTGCAACAGGTTGATAGGAAGAGGTCTTTCTTTTGTTTTCCAGTACTTGTTGGTAGAATGTCTTATTATTTCTCCAACTGCAATTTATTTTTCTTCTCCCACACGGTAGTGCTGTTTTCTCTGCACTATTCCTGCTTCTCACACAATGGGGGGATTCCCTGGGAGACGGGCTTCTCCTCTGTTAATAGTTCGTCTAGGTCACAGGGCGCAGTGTCCCGGTGGGTATGCGGAGAGCTTTTGATGTTCCAAAGCTCTTCCAGCTCCTGATTCAGAGCCCGTATGTTTCAGCAGTTCTGTTTACTCCTGCAGGGATCCACCCAGATAGGTGGGGTCAGGGGCGGGGTAAGTTGTGAGAGGTGGCCCAGAGCAATGGCGGCAACCACCACCGCAGCCGGTCCTTCTTCCACGGCTCCCTCCCCTTTGCTGGAACTAGTTGGGCTGTGAATTTGTGTCTGCGGCCCACAGTTCTCAAAACAGCAGATTTTCTGTTGTTTTGATCTGACACTGCTACTGTTTCGCTTCTAGCACCGGGCAGGTGGGGGTGGGGCGAGCTCTGGGAGGGGTGGGAGGGGGCGGCTAGTCTCAGTGCCTAAGGCTCCGTTCTCTGCTCGGCAGTGCGGCTTAAACTACCATTTTCAGCCTTTTTCCCTCAGTCTTTTCTCCGAGGTCTCTGCCGTGAGCGTTGGGTTCAGCCGTGGTATATGCTGTCCCCTCAGCCCTGTGGGCCACAAGCGGAGCCCTAGCAGTCCAAGTTCTTCCCTGTCCCGCAGCTGCGGTAGTTCCGGGAAGCAGCGAGCTCGGCGCACTGAGCGAGGTCTGCGTCCTGCGCCCGCGCGCTCCGTCTCCGTCTCCGCGCACTTCTCCCTTTCCCCCTCCCTCCACTCGCGCGAATCTCCCACCTGTAGGTGATTTCAGTCGGTAGTGGGCCTCTTCGTCTTGCCTGTCTGCTGTGCAGGGAGTCCTTTGTGGAGTTTTTGTTGTTTGATTCGTTGTAAATTCCAGGGGAGTTTTACAGAGGCTCACCTCACGCCGCCATTTTTCCGGAAGTCGAACAATATTTTTAATCCATTGTTGCCTTTGATTTGCTAGAATTTTGTTTAGGATTTTTGCATCTGTATTCATCAGAGATACTGGTTTGTAGTTCTCTTTTTTTGTGTTGTCCTGACCAGGTTTGGTATCAGGGTAATGTTGGCCTCATAAAATGAGTTAAGGAGTACTGTCTCTTCTTCAAATTTTTGGAAGAGTTTGAGCAGGATTGGTATTAGATCCTCTTTGAAGGTTTGGTAGAATTCAGTAGTGAAGCCATCTAGTCCCGGACTTTTGCTTTTGGGAAGGTTTTGGATGACTGATTCAATTTCGTTACTGGTGATTGGTCTGTTTACATTTTCCAGTTCTTCATGGTTCAGCCTACGAGTGCTATATGTTTCTAAGAACTTGTCCATTTCTTCTAAGTTGTTGAATTTGGTGGCATATAATCCTTCATAGTATTCTTGGGTGATCCTTTGTATTTCTGTGGCATCCGTGATAACGTCCCCTTTTTCATTTCTGATTTTGTTTATTAGTGTCTTCTCTCTTTTTATGCTAGTGAGCCTAGCCAAAGGTTTGTCAATTTTGTTAATCTTTTGAAAGAACCAGTTCTTTGTCACATTGATTTTTTTCTATTGTCTTTTTGCTCTCTATTTCATTTAGTTCTGCTCTCATTTTTATTATTTCCTTCCTTCTTCTGACCTTGGGTTTCATTTGTTCTTCTTTTTTTAGTTCTTTAAGGTGTAATGAGAGATTATTTATTCGGGATTTTTCTTGTTTCTTGAGATAGGCCTGTAATGATATAAATCTCCCTCTTAAAACTGTTTTTGCTGCATCCTAAAAATTTTGGTAGGATGTATTCTCATTGTCATTTGTTTTCATGTATCTTTTGATCTCTCCTCTAATTTCTTCTTTGACCCGGTCGTTCTTTAAAAGTATGTTGTTTAATCTCCATGTATTTGTTGTTTTTCCTACTTTCTTTTTGCAGTTGATAACCAATTTCAAAGCCTTGTGATGAGAGAATATGCTTGGTATGATTTCAATCTTAAATTTTCTGAGGTTAGTTTTATGTCCCAATATATGGTCTATCCTTGAGAATGTTCCATGTACACTAGGAAAAAATGTATAGTCTGATGTTTTAAGATGATGTGCTCTACAAATGTCAATTATGTCCATTTCATCTAATGTGCCGTTTAGGGCTGCTATTTCATTATTTATTTTCTGTTTGGATGATCTATCCATAGTTGTCAATGATGTATTTGAGTCCCCTAGTATAATTGTGTTTTGGTCAATTTCTCCCTTTAGTTCTGTTAGTAGTTGCTTGGTATATTTTGGTGCTCCCTGATTGGGGGCATACATATTGATCACTGTTATGTCTTCTTGTTGTATAGTCCCCTTTACCATTATGAAATGTCCATCTTTGTCTCTTGGTTCCTTTTTCACCCTAAAGTCTCTTTCATCTGATATCAGTATAGCTACACCTGATTTTCTCTAGATACCATTTGCTTGGAGTGTCAATTTCCACCCTTTCACTTTGAGTCTATACTTGTCCTTGTAGCTGAGATGCGTCTCTTGGAGACAGTATATGGTTGGGTTTAGTTTTTTGATCCAATCTGCTGCTCTGGGCCTTTTTATTGGTGCGTCCAGTCCATTTGCATTTAGGGTGATTATTGATATGTGAGGATTTCCTATCATTCTATCTTTAGTTTTCTGGTAAGACTGTGTCTCCATTGTTTCTTTGCCTTTTTGTTGTCTATTATTTCTGTGTGGTGGCATTCTATGATGTTTCTCTCTGTTTCTTCTTTTATTACAGTAGATATTTCAGTTCTGGATTTTTTTTGAGTGGTTACCCTTAAGTTTATGTAAAAGAAAGTTTGATATGTAGTGTATTCCATTTTCTTCAGCATGTCTACTTTCTCCATTCCCATATTCCGGTTCAGGCCTTTACTCTCTCCCTTTTTATGTTTTGGTTGCCACAAATTGTCCCTGTTTATGGTAGTGGAATAGCTTCCTTTAATATTTCTTGTAGTGCAGGTCGTGTATTAGAAAAATCCCTCAGCTTCTGTATGTCTGGAAACGTCTTTATTCCTCCTTCATATCTAAAGGATATCTTTGCTGGGTATATTATTCTTGGCTCACAGTTCACTCTTTCAATAGTTTGAATATTTGGTTCCACTCCCTCCTGGCTTGTAGAGTTTCTGCTGAGAAATCTGATGATAATCTAATGGGCTTTCCTTTGTAGGTTACCATCTTCCTTTCCCTGGCTGCCTTGAGGATTCTTTCTTTGTCATTGATTTTTGACAGCTTCAATACAATGTGCCTCGGAGAAGGCCTGTTGAGGTTGAGGTAAGAAGGTGTTCTACTTGCTTCTTGGATTCAAGGGTCCAATTCTTGGATTTGAGGATCCAGTTCTGTTGACAGGTTTGGGAAGTTCTCATCGACAATTTGTTTGAATATACTCTCTGTTCCCTTCTCTCTTTCTTCTCCTTCTGGTATGTCCATTATTCTTATATTGCTCTTTCTGATGGAGTCAGAAAGTTCTTGTAGAGTTCTTTCATTTCTTTTAAGTCTCAAGTCTCTTTCTTCTTCCACCCGGGTCATTTCCAGGTTTCTATCTTTGATGTCACTGAGTCTTTCCTCCATCTGGTCAACTCTACTACCTAAGCTGGTTATTTCATTCTTAATTTCTTCTATAGAGTTTTTAATCTCCAGAAATTCTATTTGGTTCTTTTTTTAAATTTCAATCTCTTTCGTATAATACTCATGTTGTTCTTTGATTGTGTTTCTGAGTTCATTAAACTGCTTTTCTGTGTTTTCTTGCATCTCGTTGAATTTTTCAGAACTGCAATCTTGAATTCTCTGTCATTTAAGTCACATATTTCCATATCTTTAAGTTTCTTTTCTGGAGACTTTTCATTTGTTTCTGAGCTGTCGTGTTGCCTTGGTTATTCATGGCAATTACTGATTTATTATTTCTCTTCCTAGACATCTACAGGAGTGGCTTCTGCAACAGGTTGATAGGAAGAGGTCTTTCTTTTGTTTTCCTGTACTTGTTGGTAGAATGTTTTATTTTCTCTCTGACTGCAGCCTTTTTTTTCCTCTCTCACACCGTAGTGCTATGTTTTCTCTGCACCATTCCAGCTTCTCACACAATGGGGGCTTCACTGGGAGACGGGCTTCTACTCTGTTAATGGTTCGCCTGGGTCACAGGGCGCAGGGTCCTTGTACGTATGTGGAGAGCTTTTAAAGTTCCAAAGCTCTTCCTGCACCAGATTCAGAGCCCATATGTTTCAGCAGTTCTGTTTACTCCTGCAGGGATCCGCCCAGATAGGTGGGGCCAGGGGCAGGGTGAGTTGTGAGAGGTGGCCCAGAGCAATGGCGGGGACCACCACCACAGCCGGTCCTGCTTCCACAGCTCCCTCCCTTTTGCCGGAACTAGTAGGGCTGCAAATCTGTGTCTGCAGTCCACAGTTCTCAGAACTGCAAATATTCTGTTCTTTTGATCTCACACTGCTACTGTTCTTTTCTAGCACCAGGCAGGTGGGGGCGGGACGAACTCTGGGAGGGCAGGGAGGGGGCGGCTAGTCTCAGTGCCTAAGGCTTCTGTTCTCTGCTCGGCAGTGAGGGCTTAAACCACCATTTTCAGCCTTCTTTCCTCAGTCTTTTCTCCGAGGTCTCTGCCGTGAGTGTTGGGTTCAGCCGTGTTATATGCTGCCCCCCTCAGCCCTGTGGGCCATAAGCAGAGCCCTAGCAGTCCGAGTTCTTCCCTCTCCTGCAGCTGCGGTAGTTCCGGGATGCAGCGAGCTCGGAGCACTGAGCTAGGTCTGCGTCCTGTACCCTAGCAGCTCCGTCTCCGCACTTCTCCCTTCCCTCCTCCCCCACTCGCGCAATTCACCCACCTTTAGGTGAATTCAGTAGTGGGCCTCTTCGTCTTGCCTGTCTGCTGTGCAGGGAGTCCTTTGTGGAGTTATTGTTTTTCGATTAGTTGTAAATTCCAGGGGAGCTTTACAGAGGCTCACCTCATGCCGCCATTCTGATCAATTCCCCCTCCAGTTTATTTTCAGATTATAGTTAGCCTGCACACCTGACTGGGGTATATATATATATATATATATATATATATATATATATATATATATATATATGTAAATATTTGTGTGTTTTTTTTTAAAGGAAGTTCACCTAGGGTCATCTTATTCCATGTATCAACAGCCCTCCAGTTTCTTCTTGATTATGGTCATGATTTAATGGCTTCAAAGAGTTGGGTTTTATTCTTTGTCTGGAGTTAATCATAGTCATCTGTGTGAGGGTTAGTCCAATATGAAATATATTATTTTTGGAAAAAGAACTCTATCTTTACTACTTTTATTACTTTTAGAGAGAGTTGCTCAACAATCATTTGGATTTTTTTTCTTAGCAAGGCTGTGAAATGCAATAATAGTTAAAATCCTGGATTCTATGACTCAGTTTCTTGGGTTCAAATCCCCTCTCTGACCCACTGTGACTTTATGCAAAATACTTGCCTTCATTGTACCTCATTTTTCTCACCTTTTAAAATAGGGATAACCCCAAAGTATTGCCTAGATTTGCTGTGACGTTTAAATAAATTAACATGTAAAGAGCTTGGAGAAGTGCTTGGTTCGTGGCAAATAATAGATAAGCCAGCTTTGCTGGGTGTTATTGACATTTTTTTCACTTTTCATCTCAGTAAATTTTTTTGGTGGACAGGGTTTGGAGCAAAGTTAATTGCCACCATTTTACAGATACGCAGAATGAAGATGCCAAAACTATAAACTAGAAGTAAAAAATTATGGCTCCAGACCTCTTGATCTTTGTTAATTTACTCAGCTGTCATCTTTCCTCCTTCACCATCCATTACCCTTACTTTTTCAATAAAATGAACTTGCCTAAAAATGTTTATCACAAGTGTCATGCACGGGGCTGAGAGGACCCCTAAACCTCTTGTTAAATAAGGACATCCTGCTATGAAGCTTTTCTGTCCTTTATTTACATTTGAAGTGCTACAACTTTTCAATTGCCTAAAAGAAAAAGCCCATTCTCACAAATGCTTTTCTTCTTGGCCACACACTTCAACCTTGAGTTCATATTCTGAACCAATGACTTCTTCTAAGTGGTTTAGTTTATTATTAACAGTGTCCTCTAAACTTTATCTAAACCTTGGCTGCTGCAGCTGCAGGTGGCAAGGAGTGAGAACTCGCGTTGTCTATTGCTCAGACCTGTACATCAGGACGATTCTGACACTTGCTTCACTCAGATCTTCCCTCTCTACCTCCCACCACAAATCAACTTTTTAAAAAGCCACAGTGGTGGATTCCCCTTTTAAAAATACCTGTCTCCTGATGAGGCTGGGAGAGAAAGCTGGTTTGGAAAAGGGCTTAGGTTCATCAGGGTTACAAAGTTGACCTGAAGGCTGCAGGGAATGCATTTTTTTAAACATTTGAATTCAAATGGTTTTAGGCAGGACAGACACTACGAATATCTGTTATGTTTTGACTGGGTCCTGCAGCATTTGGGTTTGTAAACCTTGTAGCAAGTTCTGGAAGAGTCCAAGAAACCCTGGATTTTGGCTCAGTGACTGGCACCTGAGTAAAGGATCAGAGACCAGAAAGCATCAGCAGTAGTAGATTCACATTTGAATATAATCACCAAACGTCATGCAGAGTGGCATGCGGGGTCTCTAGTCCCACTCCCCACATAAGAACGCAGGATATGGCTAGGCCAAAAAGGAACACCCACGGAGCCATAGAAGGGGACTCATACCACTATTGTCTCGCTGGCAGCTGGGTTGGAGACACAGGAGGCAGGAGCCACACAATCCACAGCCCGCCGTCCACTTCTCTGCCAACCAACCTCACTTGCTAGCTGCAATCCACCTCTCTGCAATCTGTAATCCACACTCCACCATGCCACAACTACACCACGCCACTACACCACCATGCCACTACATCACCCTTTGCTATCTTAGCCATGGCAGTTATGTCAGTGGCTAATGGCTAACTGGTAACAGCTGATGGCCAACTAGTCACCGCTGATGGCCATCTACTACCTGAGCCAGCACCTTTCTATGTGAGGCCGAGAGCCTGGAAACTGCTCTCTGGGACTCCATCCCCACACCAAAGATATGGAAACACACTTCGTAGGTTCCAGCCCACCAGTTCCAAGCCCAGCTGCTATCACAGATTATACAGGTTTCTCTTTATGGACACACAAGATATTGTGGGGACAGAGCCCCAGAGAGCAGATTCCAGGCTCTCGGCCTCATGTGGAAAGGTGCTGGCTCGGGTAGTAGATAGCCGTCAGCTGTGGCTAGTTGGCCATCAGCTGTAACCATTGAGCCATTGGCCACTGATATAACTGCCACGGCTACGTTGGGGAGTCGAGGAGAGTCGAGGAGACTCGGTCGGTTGGCAGCAAAGCGGACAGCAGTTTGCACGTTGTGTGAACCCAGCCTCCAGTGAGACCATAGTGGTATGACTCCCCTACCTATGGCTCCATGGGTGTTCCTTTTTGGCCTCACCATATCCTGCGTTCTTATGTGGGGAGCGGGAGCAGAGACCCCGCAGGCCGCCCTGCACAACAAATGGCGCAGCGAGCAGGGTATGGTGCAGGCCAAGGCCTACTGAAGGATGGTGGAGCGGTTCGTGCGTGTGAGAGCCCAGCTTCGGGAGGCCTATGAGGAGTGACACCAGGAACCGGAGGCACGGTCTGCCTGGGAGACTCAAGCCTCCAGCTGGCACACCACCCTCTTGGCCATGGACAGCGTTGCCTTCATTTTGGTGATCTGCTGCGGCCTTAAGCTCCAAGGGTTGTGGACATCGTACACTGAGGGCTCTACCCACTCAGACACCTGGCACAGTGAGCAAGATTCCAACCAGGTAGGAATGGCGTCTGACTCTGGGCAGGAGGACGTGTGGCCCCCATACAGTGTGTAGTGTCCAGTGGCCACTGTTCTCAGGAGTTGGACCCCCAAGGAGGGGTGGGAGGACATGGATGGCTCTCCGGCCAGTGTGGAGAGGGCCCTGCAGGCTCTGGCTGAGCGATTGTGGGAGGAGGAGAAGGCTACAGCCGGCTGTGTGGGCTGGATGTTCCTCAAGGCCTTGAGTCTCAACACGGAAAATGCGCTTCATGAAATGGCCCAGGTGCCGGACCAGGTGTCCCGGTTGGAAGCGCTGGAAGCCCAGGTCTGCCTGTTAGAAGAGGGGACCCACAGTGGAGACTCTGAGGCAGAGGCGGAGGAAGCAAGTGGAGACAATGTAGCTCCCAACCCCCAAGCCCCGCCAATCTTGAAGCAAAGGGTAAAACGTGAGCAACATTTGGGCCCTGGCGGCGTTGCTGCCGGCAACCCAGCTGTGACTGAGTTCACAACCTACACCCCTTACACTCCCACTGAGTTGCAGGAGCTGGGGAGGCGGTACTGACAGCGCCCTGGAGAGCCAGTCTCCGCTTGGCTACTACGTTTATGGGATGAGGGAGCAGAGAACATTCTCTGCTCCCCAGGTGAGATGGAAAAGCTAGCCTCCGTGACAGTGCATCCGTCCCTGCGACAAAGGTTACAGAACTACTACAGGTTGGCCCAAGACCAGGGCAACCACACTCTAATAGAGTGGCTCACTGCTGTGGTACACACAGTATGGGGACAGGCTGGCGAGCTGCCAGAAACTGTGAGTCAATGGCAGTCATATATGGAACTTACTCAAATCATCTGTGAAATGGGTATGAGACATGCTATTTTTAACCTTAACATGCAGGGGCCAGATGACGAGCTTTTTACAGCCAGCATGAGATCTGGTGTTGGATACTGCACCTGCGAGTGCTTTTGGATCCTTGGTTGCTATTCTTACACCGTATGTAGGGCGACGGATCCGTGAAGTTACAACTGCCATGGCCACCCTAGGGGATGTTGAAAGCCGGAGGTGAAAGAAGTTAAGACAGGAGGTCCGCACAGTTGAGACCTGGGAGCCCAAACCAAAGGTAAAGGGGTGAGGTCGTGGGCCTCAGAGAGTGACACGCGCACAGATGTGGCATGATTTCGTGGCAGCAGGGGTCGATCGGGAGAAAATAGACCGAAAACCCAATGCACTCCTGCTTGAACTTTGGAAACGGTTGCGTCCGGATCAGCAATTCCAGAGAAGCCTAAAGGAGAAGTCTGGGAATGCGTGACCCGTGTCCCTCTAGGACTTCATGCAGCCACTTGAGGCCAACTCCTTTTAGCTTGATTAGGGGTGGGGCCAAGGTACCTGGTCAGAGGGGATGAGCAGGGACCGGAGGCCCCACGTGGAACTGTCCATACATTGGTCCCCTTCTAATGTGCAGAGGGTTTTGGCCCTAGTTGACACTGGCGCAGATTGCAGTCTTGTCTATGGGAACCCAGAACTGTTCCCCGGACCAGCAATCTGCACTGATGGCTACTGGGGAAAGACTGTGACTGTGAAAGCTGTTTCCTTACCACTGGGTATAGGAAGGCTTCCCCCTCGTACCTACAAGGTTTATGTCTCCCCTGTTCCGGAGTATATTCTAGGGGTGGTCGTGCTACATGGCCTCAGCTTACAGACGTCGGTAGGAGAGTTCTGTCTCCGGATCCGGGTGGTGAAAGCGGTGACATGCGGGCATGCTCACCACCCTCCTCAAGTGTTGCCACAGCCCTGGCGCGTGGTTACAGTGCGACAGTACCACCTGCCAGGAGGGCAGGAAGAGAATGGTTGTACAATATTGGAATTGGAGAAGGCACATATTGTGAGGCCAGTGCACAGTCTCTTTAACTCCCCAGTATGGCATGTCAAGAAACCAGATGGGACCTGGAGAATGACTGTGGACTATAGGGAGTTAAATAAGGTGACGTCACCTTTGCACGCTGCAGTGCCTTCGATACATGATTTGATGGATCGTCTGACTGTCCGCCTGGGAACGTATCACTATGCAGTGGACTTGGCCAATGCTTTTTTCTCCATTGACATTGCACCCGAGTGTCAAGAGCAGTTTGCTTTTACTTGGGACGGGCGGCAGTGGACTTTTCAAGTCCTTCCGCAAGGATACCTCACAGCCCCACTATCTGCCATGGGCTCGTGGCCCAGGATTTGGCACAGTGGGATCACCCATCCTCTGTGGCCTTGTTTCATTATGTCGATGATATTCTATTAACATCAGATTCTCTTTCTGATTTAGAGCCAGCAGCTCCCTCTCTTCTCTGCTACCTGAAGTCACGTGGCTGGGCAGTGAATGAGAAAAAGGTCCAAGGCCCTGGCTTATCCATCCAATTTCTGGGTGTTGTGTGGTCAGGTAAGACAAAGGTTATATCTGAGGCAATTATTGATAAGATACAAGACTTCCCCCGGCTGACCAAGGTCTCCCAACTGCAGACGTATTTGGGTCTGCTAGGATATTGGCGGGCGTTTGTACCCCATTTAGCACAAATGGCAAGGCCATTGTACAATATGATAAAAAAGGGGGCCTCATGGGATTGGACAGAGGCTATAGAGTAAGTCTTCGTTGCCATGAAACGGGCAGTGCTGCAGGCACAGGCTCTGCAAGTAGTGGACCCCAGCCGCCCATTTGAACTTGATGTTCACATAACCCAAGAGGGGTATGGATGGGGCCTCTGGCAACGGCAGGAGTGTCTCCGGTTGCCAGTGGGATTTTGGTCCCAATTATGGAAAGGAACGGAGGTCCACTACTCTCTAATAGAGAAACAGCTGGCTGCTGTGTATGCAGCCCTAGTGGCCACAGAAGCCATCACAGGAACAGCACAGGTATTGGTTCAAACAACCTATCCTGTCCAGAGGTGGGTCCATATGTGGATCCAGGGACCCAAAACGGGGATGGCACAGACCACCACCCTCGCCAAGTGGGGTGCCTACTTGGAGCAACGTAGCACCCTTAGTTCAAGCCCTTTGAGCACAGAGCTACTACAGGTCTTGGAGACTGTGAAGCTTATAGCCCAGGCTGAGCCAAGCGCTCTGCCTAGAGGGGAGGACTTGGAGCCCTTGTCCTATGAAGAAGGATAGCCCCCAGTACCTGAGGATGCCTGGTTTACCGATGGTTCTAGCCAAGGGGCTGCAGCTGTTTGGACAGCTATTGGTGTACAGCCCAAAACAGACACCATTTGGTTTGATACTGGGATGGGCCAGAGTAGCCAGTGGGCTGAATTATGGGCTGCGTGGTGGATGATAATCAGCCACGAGCCTGGGCTCCTAGTTATTTGTACTGACAGCTGGGCGGTCTTCTGAGGCCTAACGTTGTGGCTCCCTACATGGAAACACCAAAACTGGTTGATAGGACACCATCCACTGTGGGGTCAAGCCATGTGACAGGACCTCTGGGACCTAGGGCAGAGAAAGGAGGTGACCCTAATGCATGTCACAGGTCACTCCCCCTTAGTGTCCCCAGGTAATGATGAAGCAGATGTCCTAGCACGGGTTCGATGGTTAGAATGGGCTCCGGTCACTGATGTGGCCCATTGGCTGCATAGGAAATTGCAGCACACTGGAAGTCTACCCATGTGGCAGGTGAGCAGATGCTGGGGTCTGCCTTTGAAATGGCAAGAGATAGAAGATGCCTGCTATGACTGTGCCATCTGTGCCCAGGACAGCACCCAAAGATGGAGACTCCCCTGGGAGACACAGCAGATTATGCGAGGGAGGGTGCCCCTCACTCGCTGGCAAGTGGATTACATTGGACCCCTGCCTAAGGCCCACAATGCGATATACGCATTTACAGCAGTGGACACTGCTACAGGGTTGATGTTTGCTTGGCCATGTCCGGCTGCGGATCAGTAGCATACATTGGTCACTCTTACACAGCTGTGTGCCTTCTATGGTCGCCCACAAGTCATTGAAAATGACAGGGGTACCCATTTTATGGGGCAAGAAGTGCAGTGCTGGGCTGCCAGGATGGACGTGCAATGGTTGTTTCATGGTCCGTATAACCCACAAGCAGCTGGCATGATTGAACGCTATAATGGCCTTTTGAAGCAAGGTCTACGGGTGTGAAAACACTCTCCCACGATGTGCAACTGGGAGAGAGTCCTGAATGAGAGACCACAGAAGGGAGGGCCCGCACCAGTAGAAGCTCTGCTACATCGAACAGCTGTTCCCATTCAATTACAAGTTACCACCAGTGAGACTGTGTTACAGCCAGGCTACGGCAGAAATGGAAACATTTTGCCGCCAGCACCCACATTCTTGAAAGCAGGAGAACAACAGCAATGGACTTGGCCCTGGCAGGTCAAAAGCCCCCACTGTCGGTGGTTGGGTCTGATATCCCCATGGGGGGCCGGTTTGACTCATGATTTGCAAGTGACGCCAGGGGTGGTGGCTGAGTGGCCACCACAAGTGACTGTAGTATACGGAGGTCCCTATACCGGGATGATTTTGCGGGGAAACTATGTGCTCTCACTATGGCCTATCATGGGGTCCCTGTTCTGTTACATGTTGAAACTATGCCAGGGACCCCAAGCACTGCCATAAAGGTCTGGTACCACAAACCGGGAAAGGTGCCAGTGGCAGCGACCCTCCTTTCCCAGGACAAAAAGCTAGCATGTGTCCTCCCAGGTGGAAGGGATTTGCCATTGTTGGTTCCTAAGACTACTGTTTCTTTTCGTCCGTAGATGTCAATAGGCTAATATGGCACAGGGACCCTCGCAGAAGACGCTTGTCGCGTAGATTATGAGGCGAGACCCTGTAGGGATGGAGTGTGGGGACAGAGCCTCAGAGAGTAGTTTCCAGGCTTTCGGCCTCATGTGGAAAGGTGCTGGCTCAGGTAGTGGATGGCTGTCAGCTGTGGCTGATTGGCTGTCGGCTGTGGCTAGTTGGCTGTCAGCTGTAGCCATTGAGCCATTGCCCACTAATATAAGTGCCGCGGCTACGTTGGGGAGTTGAGGAGAATCGAGGCGAGTTGGTCGATTGGCAGCAAAGAGGACAGCAGGTCGCACGTCGTGTGAACCCAGCCTCCAGTGAGACCATAGTGGTATGACTCCCCTACCTATGGCTCCGTGGGTGTTCCTTTTGGGCCTCACCATATCCTGCGTTCTTATGTGGGAAGCGGGAGCAGAGACCCCGCAGGCTGCCCCACACGACAATATAATTAGAAAAATCCACATGCACAGACTCATTTTACAAAGTTTATCTCAAAAACTCAAGCCTAACACAGTGTCATTTGTAGGCAATTACCATAAAGAACAAACTTTATGTTTGTATATCACTCCTACACAAGTCAGGAGCAATTCAGTATTTAATTGAATGAAATAAAGTTGACCTGGGTTCTTGGAACTCAGAGGAAAGCTTGGAAATCCAGTGGGAGCTGCTAGAGCCACAGATCCAGCCTTGATGTTGTCTACATTCACCCCACAGCCTCACTGCTTCTAATCTCACTGCACATCTCCCCTCCTCAGTTGGGACTCGAATCACTAGCCGGAGGGGTCTTCCTCAATCACCATTTGATTGTGTCTCTTTCCTGCTCAAAATGCTTTTAATGACTCCAAGTGAGTGCCCTCAGAAGAAACCCAAATTCAATTACTCAGCTGATAGGGTCAGGATCTTGACCGTAAGCACCTTGTCAGGGAGGGTGTCATGCGGGGTCTCCGGTCCCAGTCCCCACATAAGAAAGCAGGATATGGTGAGGCCAAACAGGAACACCCATGGAGCCATAGGTAGGGGAGTCATACCACTATAGTCTCACTGGCGGCTGGGTTGGAGACACAGGAAGGAGGAGCCACATGATCCGCAATCCACACTCCACCTTTGCTAGCTCAGCCACCATCTTCTTGCTAGCCCCCATTTTCTGCTAGCGTAGCCACGGCAGTTATATTACTGGCCAATGGCTCACTGGTTACAGCTGATGGCCAACTAGCCACAGCTGATGGCCCTTCAATCACAGTTGATGGCCATTTACTACCTGAGCCAGCACCTTTCTATGTGAGGCCGAGAGCTTGGAAACTGCACTCCTGGCTCTGTCCCCACATACCTCCTCAGGCTGAACACCACTCCTTTACCTCAACCCTATGCTGCAGCTACAGAGTCACAGTGCCCCGCCATTGCCATGCTCTTTCCTCTGCCTGGGCCGTTACCTGTCCTCAACCCCCACCCCTAGTCTCTTAGTTTCCTACTGCTGCTGTAACAAATTTCCACACAGTGACTTAAAGAAAACAAATATATCCTCTTACTTCTGGAGGTCAAACATCTGAAATCAGTCTCACTGGGCTACAGTCCAGGTGTTGGCCAGGCTGGTTCCTTCTGAGGGTTCTGTAGAGCGAATCCATTTCCTTCCTTTCTCAGCTTGCAGAGGCCTCCTGTACTCCACGATTCGGGGCTCCCTCCTCCGTCTTCAAGGCACATCATTCTACCATCTGCCTCACGATCAACTTGCTATCTCTTCTGCTGAAGTCAAATCTTGCTCTGTCTCCCTTTGATAGAGACATTTGTGATGACAACTAGGGCCACCCAGCTGACCCAGGATAATCTCCCATCTCAAGAGCCTGAATTTACTCCCATCTGCAAAGTCATCTTGGCCATATACAGTGATATTCACAAGTTCTGGTGATTAGGATTTGGACGTCTTCGAGGACCCACCGACCTGGGAAACCTCCATCTGCCCTCCGGGCCCTGCTCAGACTTTATTTCTCTCCTCTGAAAGGCCTCCCTGATCCCCAACACTGTGTTCAGGGGTCACACTCCCGGGTGTAGCATGTAGCACACCAGATTTTAATTGTCTTTTTGTCTCCCTTCTCTCAACTCTCAGCTGCTTGTAGACTTCTATCTCATCCACCTTCTTTCTCTTGGTGTCTCTGAGGTCTGACACATGATAGCTACATAAGACTAGGAGGGTGCAAAAGTAATTGCGGTTTTTGCAATTATTTTTAACCTTTTAAACTGCAATCACTTTTGTACCACCCTAATATATATTTGTGGAGATAAAAGTCTCTTTCTGGCTGACAATTCCAGGATGAACAGCCCTGATGAAGTGGGCACAGAGGTCCCCTGATCAAGGTGATAGAAAGGCCTGAAGGAAGCAGGGCTATGGTTAAGCATGCGGACTGGACTGGTCATATGACTCCCCAGTGTTTGGACTCGAGAGCTTTGCATTCAGTGTACAACAGCCCATCAGCAGCAAAGCCCACGACTCCTCAGGTCACCTGTACTGCTCATGCAACTTTCCTGTTGTTCTGACCCCAGAGTCCAACTTCACCGCACTCCTTCGTGATCTGTGACTGGCTCATTTAAACACTGATTAACTTTTCAAAAACAACACAATCATTTGGCAAATTCCATCCACCTATCAGAGAAAATATAAACATAAGCAAACATTAACCTAGACACACAGGTTAACAACTCTCAGCTGCCCTTGGGCACATAGGTGGTGCCAGCTTGCCCCTGGGTCCAGGTAGCTGCTTGGTTGAAGGGAGTGAAGCTGACAGTAATGTGTTTTCAATTTAAGCCAAAAGATACAGGAACGTGACCCCTGGAATGTGGACTTATACATCTTCAAGGTTTACGTATGGCAAGAAACACAAACACATGTACCTCCCAAGGCTATATTATATCACAGCTGTAGGTGGTTATTTCTGACAAGGCAACCTAGTTTTAATTATTTATGCCAAAACGTGTAAGCCACTAAAAATGTCTTGCAGAATGGGGGTGCAAAGGGAAAGAAAACCCGAGACCTTGCTACATCAGGCATCCTGCCCTTTCCTGTGGGCAGCGAGCTCGGGCTATTCACTGCTGCATTCTTTTGCTGTGTGTTAGAGGTTAAAGTGAGTGGGAGAGACTTCTTTTGTCTGGGTTGGTTAAGAGTAGAAACAGAGCTGGAGAGTCTGGCCAACGCTCTAAAAAGCATACACTTCTTTGAGACTGCAAGGATCGTGCAGGACTGACCACCCTGCTCCATGGCGTCCACCAGGCCACTTCTGCCATCCTCACCCCCTGAGGTGTCTGGTGCTGGTGGCTGGTCATTCTGAAACGCACAGTCAAAACACTGGTCTTATTGGAAGCACTAAAATCTTTGTTCCAGGATGAACCCTCAGCTGGCAGGCCCTATTTGCACTCTTTTACCCTTTCCTGACAGTTCAGAAGATACGTTCTATCCTTCCCCAAGAATTTCCTTTCCACCCTCAACTCTCCTCTCTCTCTTCCCCTGCTCTGCATCTGTAAACTACTTCTTCACTCTGTTATCTCCTCCATTTGGAGTCCTGTGCTTGCCAGCATTCCGGGCGAGGAGGAAAGACGACCACAGAGAGGGACCTTGGAATGAACAAGAACCGTGCATTTGATTCTGACATGTCACATAACTAGCATTAATTATAAAACTGGGATGTCTTTTCTCTATCATCAACCCTGACCTGATTGGCAGTTTAAGGTCATGTTTCAGAGCATGAATTTTGGAGTCAGACAGACCTGGATTAGTAGTGGTTCTGGCATTTATAAGCTGTATGCCCTTGAGCAAGCTAGTCCACCTTACAACTCTTTCGTTTCTCCATCTGTAAAATACAGTAACAGTGATACCTACCTCATAGGTTGTTATGAGTACTAAATGAGATTGTGCACGTAAAAGGCTTAACAATTCCTTCCATATATAGAAAATGATCAATAAATATTAGCTATTGTTGTTATTAACAATGATAGGACTGTGGGTAATATAAGAGCAACACATAGAAACTGGTTAGAGAATGCTGCTGAATCAACCACTATATCATCTCTAGCTCATATTCAGGATAGATGAGGGGATGTATGGCAGGTGGAAACCTTTTCTAAGAGCACATGGGAGATAAGGTCATGTAGGAGGGAATTCTGAAAGCTCCCCCCGCCCCAAATACCTCCTGGATCTCTAAGCGAATGAGGGGAGTCAGAGCTTGAGCCTGCGTTGTTTTTGTTGAGAATCTGACCCAAAGAAAAGTATTTCAACAGTAACTGTCACAAGTAGATTTAGTGCCAGAGGAAGAATGCTGAGCCACCCACTAGGGATGGGCTGGGCCTTCCAGCTTCATATTGTATGTCTGAGGAAAGGAAATGATTCAAGGATAGCTTTAACTCACTGAGCCAGCAGCCCGATGGGGTCAAAAGCTATTTCCCACAGGTATCAGGCCAGAATCTTTAAAGGAGCGATGCAGGGCTGAAGTAACCACAAACAGATCCAGCTGGTTTTTGTGGTGGATAATGTTTGTTTAGCAGTATGTCCAGATGTCTAGATTGTGAGACACATATGTTGGCATCAGGAAGTGTTTATAAAATTCCTAGTTGAACTCCATACTGGGTTAGGTACTGGGATAAATCAAACTGAGACCAAATTGCAGTCCCCACCCTTGTAAGGAAGGTCTGGAGCTAGTCCCAGCCCTTCAAAAAAGTGGACAAGAAACCAAAAGAAGGGAATCATATGAGCAAGGACTCACCCAGCATTCTCAGCTGTTTCCCAATTCCAGGAAAAATGCTAAGTCGTGGACATGGCAAAGTAATCAGGGGTTTTGTTAAGATCTGGTTTCCTAGGTGAGCCTAGGATGGTGAGAAAACTCCCTTCCTGGAGACATCTGGCTCCTTTCCATTGCTGGGCATTTAATGAGATACTCTGCTTAGCAACCTCCGTGTGAGGGTGGGAAGTAAACACTCCGTGCCCCCCACCCCCCCAAACTGACCCAACTCTTCCTTGGACTTTCTACTAAACTTAAGCATTAACGTTCTCTATTTGGTCATGACTGCCTGTTCTGGCAAAGAAGTAGAAATGATTTTAATGTGGTTTAGTTGATTGTTGTTTTTTTGTTATTGTTTTTGTTTTGTTTTATACCGTAGTGTTAGCCATAAATTTAGGTTTGTATTTTTAGGTTTGACTTTGGGTAGCAGGATAGAACATGATAGGCCAGGCCAAGAACTCCAGTACAGAATCAGCTCCAGCCAACATTTGCTTTACTTCTGGGGGAAGTTACACTGTCCTCAGAGGGGAAATGTGCAGACCATGTCATTCTTTGGGAAAAGAAGGAGGTATAGATAAGAGACTTTTGGATAGGGGCCTCCATCAGCTAACTTAATCTCAACAATGTCCATCTTACATCTGGGCCTCAGAACAATGAAAAAATTTTCTCCACACATGTACTAATATGTTCGAAGCATCTGAAAAATCATTTATCCACAGTTTAATATAAAAGAGCTCCATGACTGAAAGGCTGTTATTTTTAAAATAGTCTATAAATTTCATTCTTCCTTTGATGGATAATAGGTGAAGGGACTGGAAAATAGAGGAATCCACCTCACCCCACACCACTCCACTTCCCACCAGTGTTTAAACTACTCAGGCAAACTTTCTTCAGCAAACTGAAGATAAGTCTGAAATAGCTGGAGTAACTGGTGACAAAATTTTTCCTTCTGGTAAATCAAATAGTTTTATCGTCAAACCTTTACCACTAAAGTCACTTGGCAATCCAGAACAACCTTTCCATCAAAGAAATTGTAAAAGTGAATTTGATGTGCTTGGAGTGAGGTTAGAAACATAATATTTGACGGAAAAAATAAGATAGAAAATTGAATCTTCACATTCTGTTGAATGCAAAGAGAATTTTCTGGAGACAGGTGGTGTTGAAAGGTTTCATTTGTGTGGATAAAGCATGTGAGGGAATAAGACTAGAGAATAATATCCTAGAAACAGTGACCCTCTCTGGGTTGATTAAGTTCTCATAGTGCCTTCCACTGGGATAGCAAGTAGGTGCTGTGAGACTCAGAGTGGGGACTAGATATTTGGGGATGACAATAAATGTTGCACATTTGCTTCCCTACACAGACATTAGAGGGGCCCCAGAAACCCTCTGGTCTACCAGGTGCAGAACACTCAGTGGTTAGTTAGGGCTGCAGGCTCTGGTGTCAGCTGGACTGGGTTGGAATCTTGGTACAACCATGTACTAGCAAATAATTTAATATCTCTCTTTCTTCATCTGAAATTATCTAAGCAAGGAGACCTCAAAGGCTCTGTGAACAAAATGATGGCCAGGAATTTGGAACCTGAATGGAAATCCCCAAAGTGACTTCCTTGGGGGGCAGGCATCATGGAAGAGCTCTCGGCCTTTCTCTCTGGGAGCAAGTACTTGTCGTCTCTCATGATGGAGTGGCTCTTTGGAACAAGGCTGAGAGCAACTCACAGAGTCACATAGGGGTTCACAGACTACTTCTTCACCAATCTATTTCCTGAAAAGTGGCCGTTAGCTTGGCAATGTGAGAGGATTGGTCCAGGAGGAAAGTATGGAAGGCCTGGATCTTATATGCAGGAAAGAAATTTGTGTGGAGACGAGGTTTGAGAAGGGGGAGTCCCAAAGGCCTGGCTGAGACTCCTGGTGCTGTGGCTGTGCTGTCAATCTCAGGCACAGAGTCTCTGAGAAGGAGTAATGGAGTTAGCAGTTGGTTGCTGAATCTTTTGGGACCCTCCACTGTAAGATGCAGAGGCTGATTCTGTTAAGCAGAATGGAATTTATGACAGAGAAGTTGGCTAGCCCATTGAATCAATGGAAGCCTAAAGAACCAACCTGATAGAACAATATCTCAACCTGTACTACAGAACTGCCCTGATGAAGGAGCTGCTGCCTTGTGGCTGCCCCACCAAAGAACAAGACTACCAGCGCTGCCACTATTTCTGTCCCATTTCTTCTAAAAGAAATGTCTGCTTCCCCCCTTGTAAGCAAAATGGGTTCCACGCACAGCCTTTTTCCTTAAAGTCCTAACTTCCACGTCAAACGTAACTACAGTTGGTGGGATCCAGTTCATATGCCTGGACTCTCATTGCAGAAGAATTTGGGAACAGATATTCTGGATTCTTCCTCAGGAAAGTAAAACTCATAAAGCTGGAATTTCCTATATAGATCAAAGATGGGTTAAAAAGTTTCTGGACAGCCAGGAAACATGGCAATTGCCTATTTCATTCAACCCCTTAGTTAACCCAGGGCCAATACACACCACCCACCAATGTTAAGCACAATGTCAACTATAAGAAGATTCTCTGCCTAACACAATTCAGCTCTCCTTGATGCAAGCTTAAATGACTCATCTGCCTACAATGAATAGAACTCAAACTCAAACAGTAGTGTACTCTCAGAAGTAAAAAAAGAAAACAAAAAATAATTGAAGTCACCTTTTATTGGAGAAAACTGACATGCAGTGTTTATGTTTTAAAACCTTCAGGGGGCACACTGGTTGGTGACTAAAGAATTATCAAGTACTCAATGGGTACCCCTCCTTTTTGGCTAGCTTATTTATCCCTTAGTCTCATGCAGGAGAGAGGAGCTATCCCAGAATCATCTCTCCAGCCTTCTCTCAAGAGATAGAGGCTTTGGATTCTGGGTGTCACATCTGTAGGAACAGGGCTCAAGATGCATTTGTCCAGAGCAACACATTGTGAATGCTGGCTTTTCTGCATTGGGCAGCCCCTGGCCAGACAGTAAAATTTCCTTTCAGAACTCACAATCTCCTAATTCCTCTTCACATCCATTTTTCCCTAAGTTGCTCTCTGGAAAATTGCCACAGTCAAGAATAAGGGTCGTTCATTCTTATCTGTTTACCTTTGAATCCTGACAGCCCTTGAAATTCCCACAGAAAGGGTATCTTGTGATCCTGTTTGAAGACGCTGCACAGAGTTCCTCAGAAAGTAGCAGTGGAACTGGTACTATAACAGAACCCAGTCTTCCACTCTCCCGTGATGTCACCTCTTATTCAAGGATATTCGCATTTAATAGAGGAGGGAGACTCAAGCCAACGGACTGAGTCTCCTCTTGTGAATTGTAAGTCACCTTTGAGCCCTCATGCTAAGGAGGAACAGCACGGCAATTCCCAGGAAGTCACATGGAGGTAATGATGCAGTGAGCAGAGTGGCAACCCCACGGTATCTGTACCTGGATGAATGCCTCAGGTCCTCCACTCCCAAGGGGGCCCATCTGAGGTTCCTCAGGAACTTCGCTTTCTGGGTCTTCCCACCCCATGGCTGTGAAGCATGTTTCTCTTTCACTCCTCACACCCAGGGAAATGCTAGCATTCCCTCTTGCCAGCCAAGTCCAGCTTCTGTTACCATCTCAGCTTAGTGAAGTGTGTCCTGGAGGAGGAGAAGAATTCATGGGATTTCAAGTGTCCTCCTGTCTAAAATGAGAGAATTGCACTGTATGATTTTGCATGCCCTTTTGGACCAGGGGCTGCAGCCCTGTGAGAATGCCAGTAGAAGCGGGATTACCGTGCCGGAGCCACTTATGAACAGACTGTGAAGAAAGTTTCAGTCAGGGCTGAGAAGCCTGTGGGCAGTGAGCGATCTGAGTTCTAATCTGAACCTGAAATGGGAGCAGCAGTCAAGGCTCTGATGCCAACAGCCGAGATGTTCAGACGACAGCAATGGTTTATTCATCACAAAAGGAGAACCTTCTGAGGCTCTTTGGGCTTAGGGGTGTCTGTCTTCCTGCTGTCTGCACTCGTCTTTGTTCATTCAATATTTAGAGAGTGGAGAACAAAGCCTACCTTGCCTTGGGAATGCGCCAGCCTTCCTCACTGCATTTCTACACCTGTTGCTCCAGCTGTACCTCTCTATTCCGATACTCAGCTGAACAAACAGTGAAAATGTTAACTTAAATTGTCAAATAAACTCTTAATGTGATTATAAGATTAATGCCAATCTATGCAAAACTGTATTATGACCTTATTTAAGCTGTGGCCCACACAGAGTAAGACCAAAATACATGAAAGACAGACCAACCACCAAAAAGCAATTCTGTTTAACTTAAGTCCTTTATTTGTGCTTCTTGACCACCATAAAGGAGATGGATGTCTGGGCAATACTGTTCACAGTCCTTCTGTCCTCTGCCATCTGTTTCCTTCGTACCCCACACATGCTGTGGCTTCTCTTTCCTCTGAAACCTTGGGGACGACCATCTCCAGTGCTACTCTGTGTACTACTTATCTTTCTACACTTTTACTTTCTGCATTAAATAAGCTCCAAAGAGCTGGTCCTGAGACTCAGAACCCTGGGAGAAGCCAGGGAGGGCAGTTCTTATACATTAAGACAGTAGTTCTTACAGGATCAAATAGCTACTGAAGCAGATACCCACTCAACACCCATTTGCACCCACTTCCTTTGGATCCACTTACTTTCTCATTCCACAAAATGCTTCTAAATTTCTAAATTTGTTGTAGCACTTCAGGGAAAGAATAGAAGGTAAGGTGACATCTGTGCAACAGAGGTAGAAGAAATACAAATATCTAAGAACGAAAATTGTTGTGAGTTATTGGTAGAAATTATCGGTGTGAAGAGTAAAAATGAGGGAAGAGTAGCAATGATACTGATTGTTTTCAGTCCGTTTGCATATCTGGTTACACTGAAGCAAGCTCAAAACTAATAACAATAGCATAACATTGACTGTGTTGATTATGTGCCAGATACTTTACACAGAATGTTCCATTTATTCCTCATAACGATTCTGCAAGGTAATATCCCTCTGTTGCAGGGAGAGACTTTAAGACTCAGAGAGGTTAAGCCTGTTAGCAAGGTCTCACCTGTTAGCAAGTGGTGGATTTGGGATTTGAACCTGAGCAGTGTGACTCAGAGACCTGGCTATTAACTTCTACTCATGATTTACATATTTTCTTATAAAGAGAGGCCCCATTTGGGAGGGTGGAGAGAGAAACACACAGAGACTCAAGCAAAGCCACAGGCACATGGACAGGACTGGTGCTTTCTGCACAGAGAAAGATAAGGAGCTGGGGAAAATCCCACTTATCATGAGACACATTGCTGTAGGAACTGCTGCACGGGCACCATCTTAGTCAGCAGAGACTAACCGCTGCAATAAACGACCCTAATAGAGGAACAGCCGAACATAAAAAGTTTATTTCCTGCTCGTATAAACTCTAATCAGATGGTTCTAGTCAGACAGCTCTCCTGGCTTCTCCTCCATACAGTGACTTGGGGACCTAGGCCCCCGCCCCTTAGTGATACAAGGTGGAAAGAGAATGAGGGAAGACACACTGGCTACTTAACCATGTCAGCCAGAAAGTGCCACATCACTCAGGCTTATATTTCACCAGCTAGAATTAATCACCCAGGGTGGGTTGGGGGGCTCAAAAATATAGCCCCTGGCTAGTTAGCTGCTTCTCAACAGCCACTCTACACTCTGGAAGAAGACCATGACTTTTCAGGGGTTAGCTAGCCATTTCTATCACAAGTACACTTGAAAGAGAGTGGAAAGTGATATGATAGCCTGGCAAACACTGGTGAACGGCACCTGAACTTCGACACTCTATGGGCTGCACTGGAAGTGGGATACTCCAGGAACTTAGACTTGGTGCTTTTCTTAAGGAGTGGATCCGGGAGGTCAAGCCCATTGCCCAGCATCTGAGGTCTGCTGAATCTGGGCTCCTCACTTAGATTGGGGTCTGTCTCAGTATGCGATCCAATGTCACTGAATTTGATCCCAAAGACAACCTTGCCAGGGAATTGGCTTTCGAGAGCACGACCATCCTTCCTGTGGTTTTAGCTAGAATCAGTTACGTCTGGTCACATAACTTACTGAGATTTTTAATAAGTTATTATTGACAGGCCACACTGGGAGGCCAGACAAGATATATTGAATCCCAGGATCTAAATTTGTGGGTTAAAGACATTTACAGAAAGAATTTGAATAAATGCTGCTGTCAGAATAGAAAGGGGCCAGAAAAAAGAGGGTGGACAGATTCTTAGAAAAAACAAAACAAAACACCAGGCTGTTCTCAGAGTCATATTTCAAATTCCAAGTTTTTATGTCTTTTTTCCCCTAAATTTTCATTAATTATGGCTCATGTGTCCCTTGGAAGTTTGTTAATATTATTAGTTTTGGAAAGGCGTTTCCTGCTCCTTTTCCATATGTGACTATTTATTTAGTCAGCTGGTTCTCATTTCTGAGTGTAGGTTCAATGGTCCAGCTAAAGGATAATGGGCTGAAATGTCTCAAACAAAACTTGAATAAATAAATAACTTTGATATTTGTTTTTCAGGAGTGGATGAATACAGTATTGAATCCGTTGGGACTAACCCGGTTTCTCTTTAGGAAAATGCCCCTAGATGGAAATAACAGTGGATTTGAAAACTTTTGAGTTGCAGATTTTCTGAAATGCCAGCACTCTTTCTGTACTTAGGACACTTTGAACTTGGAAAATGGTCTATAACAACTCTTCAAAATACCCCTCAGAGGAAACCTGCAAAATTTCCCTTAATTTCCAGATGAGGAAACAGGCTCTGGAAAGACAGACATCTTTCCCAAGGTCACAGGGAGGGCACAGCACTTGGAGATCCCAAGTCCCAATTTCTCACTCTTCTGATCAATACCACCTTTATGAGGTGACTTTTCCTACCAAGTAGCCAAAAGGACTGCAGGGTAGTCACACAGACTTAGTGAGTTGCTATGATAACTTTTACAACAATTGTAGAAACATCTACTTGACATTAGTGCTCAGTGCCTTAGTCAGTATAGTATATATTAGCAGTCACATTAAAAGATCTCCACAAAGCAAATTTTTCCTTCACTCGAAACCTTTCTTTACCTACCAGCCTCATTCCTCTGGCTCCATCTCTTCCCTCAACTGTGACATCTCTCTACATCTATCTGTCGTGTTAGTACTTTAGCATCGTTCCGATGCTTCCTTCCTCCACACAACCTTCTCCAGGCCACCCATTCCCCTCTCTGTACAAACACAGCCAATATGAGTGGATGGGGCTCAGGCAGAGAGTGGGCTTAGGGGCCCTAGCTCTTGTGTGTGCCAGTGTCCAGGTGTGAGCCTTGGTGGGCCAGGAGAGGCTCGGCTGCTCCAGCAGGTCAGGGGGGCACAGCAGAGTCTAGCATGGCAGGAGGTCACGACCTTGGACACAGAGGCCGGTAAAACTGAACCAGTGTTGGTGTCAGAGGTAGCCATAGAGCAGACATACCTGCAGTGTCATGGAAAAGGGCTCTTTGGACATGTAATCAGAAATCCTGCCTCTGACAATTGCCAGTTGTATGACTTTGGACATCAATGCCTTAACTTTTATGAACCTCAGTTTCCTCGTCTGTAAAAATGGAGGCTACAACAATATTAGCAAATACTTATATAGCTCTTAATATATCCCAGATGTTGTTCTGAGCACTTTACATACATCAACTCATTTAGTCCTCACACCAACACTCTAGAGTGTGTATTATCATTAGGTTTGTGGTTACAGAAAGGGAGGCACAGAGTTTACCAGTTTCCCCAAGATTGTATGGATTGTGGTGGCTGAGTTGGAATTTGAACCGAAGCAGACTGATTCTATTATCTCATAGGGTTGCTATAAGCTTTATAAAGTTCCGAGGTCAGTGCCTGGCACAGAGTAAACAATAAAGATTCAGAAACAGGGCGGCCGGTCGGCTCAGTTGGTTAGAGTGCAGTGTTCATAACACCCAGGTCGCCAGTTCAATTCCCACATGGGTCAGTGAGCTGCGCCCTCCACAACTAGATTGAAAACAACGACTTGACTTGGAGCTGATGGCTCCTGGAAAAATACACTGTTTCCCAATATTTCCCAATTAAAAAAAAAAAAGATTCAGAAACCAAAGAGGCTGGATGTGGGAGTCAGATAGGGATGGGGGTCAGACAGGAGTGTGCTGAATGGCACATGTGGAAAACCAGGCAGGAGGAAGGATAAGTAGGCTGCACAGGCAGACCAAATGGGGTCCAGGGTTTGAACTAGGCCCGAGGTCTCAGCCCCTAGGTCTCAGCTTAGCTGTTACTTCTTCCAGGAAGCCTTCCCTGATCTTGCATGATTGAATTAGCCCCCACAGCGCCCCTACCTAGTATATCCTTCGGCTTGGGGACTAGGCCCCTGTGGCAGCACTTGCCACGCTGCACTGTGATCACTCTTCTTCTTCCCACTGTGGCTCAATGGGAAGGTAACTGTGGCCTGCTTACCTGTGTGCTTCCAGCACCTGGCCTCTAACTCGACATGCAGGAGGTCTCAAGAGCTCTACTTGGATAAAAGATTGAATAAACAAATTGGCACAAAGGGTCCCCCGGCAAGTAGACTGACAATATTCCTGCCTCCCATCTGAGCATTTAAATTCTCACAGCATGAGCCTCTCTGAGAAGTCTGCCTAGCCTTCTTCCCACTCCAGTTGTGTGTGTGGGGGGGCTTCAGGGTGGCAGGTCCTCAGGGTCTGTGGGGTGTGTGGCTGGGCCTGCAGGCAGATGGTAGACAGCTCCTGACAGCTAGGCTAAATCAAAGCCTGAGGGAGGAACTGTGAGCAGCCCACCTTCACTTTTAGTCTTCTGTGCCCTGTCTGGCCCAGACCCCAGCAGTCCTGGGAGAGTGACCGAACAGCTAGGAATGGCACGTTGGTTAGTTACCCTTCCGGAGCAGGCCCCTCACCCATTTAGGATCCCCTAAGTCTCCCCAAAGCGGTTCACATAATGTCTGGGGAGAGTATACCACAGAAACACTCCTCTCAAAAGATAAGTGGCAGCTTTTCTTACCAAAGCCCATCCTCAGCAAGGTTACCACCCCGGCTCCAAACAGCCCACCCGCACCCTCTTTCCTCATTGACACTGGCTCTTCCTGCTCCTTCCAAGCCTGGGGTGGGGAGAGCAGCTCTCTCAGGAGAGTCTCCATGGGAACCTCTAGGGGAATTCCAAGCCTCATGTACTGCCTGCTGTCTGAACTTGGCCTCTTTCACTGTTGCTCAAGAACTGGCATACGGATTGGGAGGTCAGCACAAAATGCCTTGATTTTCTTTCCCTAGCGTAGTCACCCTGGCCAAGCCCTAGTGCTCAGAAACGCTTTATTGTGTAAGCAGGGAACAGGCAGGCCAAGACGCAATAGATTCTGTCTCAAAGTGTAACATCAATGTATAATCACCTAACAAGCCCAAGGTCAAGTTTTATGGTTTTACTTTGCAGCTTCCCTCAGGCCAAGGTGTTTCTACAAAGCAAGGCAGGTAAGGGCATAGACACCAGAGCACCGGGCACGATTTCCAAACTTGTACTGCCAACCTGTACTCTTTGCACCTCCTGTTCTGGATGCAGATAATAGGAGGAAACACAGGTCAAAGGAGTCATCGTGCCCGAGAGATCCAGGTGACTGTTGTTGGCAGACATAAAGGACTTCCTGCTAATCTGTTCTCTGGAAAAGGCAGTGCAGAGAAGATTCCGGGCAGCCCTCAGATATCCCACAATAATAAAAGTTCTCCGTAAATGAGATTGTTGTTTTGACATACAAGAAATCATGAAGCCAGAGGCTGACTAAGGCTGACAGGGCAAGCTGGCGTGGCGAAAGAATGGCATGTCTCCAGATCGCTCTGGACAGAGGGTGGATCGGGCCAGGCTGTGAATCAACTGGGTGGGCTGCTGTGTCCTGGGCGTGGTCTGAGGGGAGGTGGAGCATCATGACACTGCAAAGACTCAGGGCCCAGCCCCAGTTCTACTCCCAAGACCGCTGCAAATCACTGACCTGAATGAAAGGAAACGGTAGTATCTGCTCTAGCTCAGGGTTGTCAAGAAGTTTGAATCAAGTGAAGGAGGAGTGGATGTGACTTTGCCAGCTATTAACTATTGCTTCTTGGCTCTAACTCTGCTTCTGCTCTGTGATGCTGGGCCTCGGACTCTGCAAACCATGATCCTCCTTTGCGAGCTGCTCCCTGCTAGACACTGCCAATGCGGAGTAGTAGTTGCAGGACTAGAGTGAGGTAAGCAAGGACCCTAGAGTGCAAAACGTAAGGAGGCACTTACTTTCAGCTGTGGACCCTGCCCCTCATGACCCTACTGAAATGCCCACGGAGATTCAGACTAAATGCCACTCCTTACCACCTGCAATTTAGAAACATGTGCCTCAGTCTCGCTTATGGAGAGCCAGCCACCTGAACACTCCTGGATTGTCATTTTAAGGATTTAAGTTTCTTTTTTTTCACCTCCAATGACAATAGACAAGTTGTTTTAATCGGCAAAGGAGCGTTCAGGGCTTCAGTTTGGCTGCAGAAATTCCTGAGGGTAGTGGGCATGGGGAAGTCCTTGCTTCTTCTCTCTGGAGGAGGTGAGCCTTGGCTCAATGAGAGGAGGACAAGATGATTTAAGTGGCCTGGATTCTGTTGCTGTCAGTGTCATCCACGTACCCACAGCCAGCCTACACTGGCCCTGCCAGAGGAAAGAAAGTAGAGTGAAGGACAGATGAGCAGTGAGTAAGGATGGGCTTGGAAGAAAAGGAGTCCAAATTGCTGAGGATGAAAAAGAGTCGCCTGGAGTTCAGAGCTGTCTACCAAGAGCCATCAGCCATTCAGGTGGGTGTTATTATCCCCAGTTCCAGTGAATCCATGATTCCATCTGGTTTACAGAAAACAAAATCTATAGCTAATGATTTTGTTCCCATAATAACACTAAATGAACAAACAACATCTTTAGCTCTGCTTGGAGAAAAACTCAGACCATTCTAATGGAGTAATGTTGAAGTATGAAACTCACTCTCTGATTCACCTCTGCTCCCTTCCCCCACACCTACTGCTCTAACCAGTATTGACATAACAAGTGCCAAATCATCAAGCTGTTGATATTATGCTCTGGGGCATCTTGGGTACAATGGCCACATGATCTTTGTGCCTGTATTTCACCTAGGGCCTAACTCAGGCTAGCCAAACCCCACAGATAACAGCTTCGGGACAAAGAACAGAACATACAATTGATTTTTTTTTTCCATGCAAGAAAATGATTTAAAAAAAAAGACCAGTAGCTTTCAGAAGGGTCCTTTATCTTACACTGTTTAACATGTAATTTAGAAACATACTCTTAACAGTAGCACTGTCTCAGTTTGCTAGGGCTGCTATAAAAAGGTATCACAGACTGGCTGGCTTAAACAACAGAAGTTTAATTTTCACTATTCTGGAGGTTAAAAATCCAAGATCAAGGTGTCAGCAGGGTTGATTTCTTCTGAGGTCCCTCTCCTTGGCTTGCAGATGGCCACCTTCTCCCGGTGTCTTCACGTGGCCTTTCCTTTGTGTGTCTATATCCTAATCTCCTTTTCTTACAAGGACACCAGTCATAGTGGATTAGGACCCACCCACACGACCTCATTTTTCCTTAATTACCTCTTTAAAGACGCTGTCTCCAAATATACTCACGTTTTCAGGTATAGGGGGTAAGGACTTCAACAAATGAATTTCTTGTGTGTGTGGTGGAGAAACACAATTCAGCCCATACCAAATACTATTGATAATAATTGCAGTAATACAAGCTAACATTTCCTGAAGGGTCACTAAGTGTTTGGAATTGTACCAACGACTCAACTCGAATTTAATTTTAAAAAACTGTTTTATGTGATAGGTACCATCATTCTTCTCATTTTATAGATTAGTGATGAAAGATTTAGGAGGTTAAATGACTTGCTCAAGGTTACATTACTAAGAAGTATTGAATCGGAAGTCTGAAGTATAACATAATGGGAACTTAGGTTTGTCCAATTCCAAAGAAGTCCAAGTTTCAGAGGATCATACAACTATTTACCTTTTCAGCAAATTAATGAAAATAATTTACTAACCTTTAGCACATATACATTGAAGAGAATAAGGTGAAGCACCTTTGGAAGCAAAATAATGCCTTGGGTATTTCAAATTTTAAATGAAGAATATAATATATGCTGTTTCTGGATGATATCCAGTTTCACAATTGAAACTAAGCTAAAGAAAAAGAAAAGCAATGAATAATTAAACGTTATTTGTTGATGTTCTTGGCATTGCATTAGAAAACAAATAATGATTATCCATTTTGGAGAAAACCCAAGATTTCAAGAATGCACTTTATGCTATGAAATTTGAACCTTATACAACGGCAAGTACAAAAACTAAACTGAGTTGGTAAGATACATCAGTGCTTATTTTTCTCTACTTTAAATATAAAATTATATGATTTTATTGATAGGCTAGACCTATCTCAAGATTATCTGGTCTAATTCCATGGAAATACAGAGTGGTGGGGAAATGATAGAATGTTGAAGTCATTAAGAATTTCCAGTCTTACTGGGGACGTCATCAAAATGGCGGTGTGAGGTGAGCCTCTGGAAGGCTCCCCAGGAATTTACAACAAATTGAAAAACTATAACTCCACAAAGGACTCCCTGCACAGAAGACAGGCAAGACAAAGAGTCTCACTACTGAATTCACCTAAAGGTGGGCAAATTGCGTGAGCAGGGGAGGAGGGAAGGGAGAAGTGCGGAGACGGAGCCACGAGGGCGAGGACACAGACCTAGCTCAGTGCTCTGAGCTTGCTGCATCCCGTAACTACTGCATCTGCGGGAGAGGGAAGAACTCGGACTGCTAGGACTCCGTTTATGGCCCACAGGGCTGAGGGGACAGCATATAACATGGCTGACCCAACGCTCACGGCAGAGACCTCGGAGAAAAGACTGAGGGAAGAAGGCTGAAAACGGTGGTTTAAGCCCTCACTGCCACAGAGAATGGAAGCCTTAGGCACTGAGACTAGCTGCCCCTCCCTATCCTCCCAGAGCTCACCCCGCCCCCACCTGCCCAGTGCTAGAAGCTGAACAGTAGCAGTGCCAGATCAAAAGAACAGAATATTTGCAGTTCTGAGAACTGTGGACCGCAGGCACAGATTCACAGCCCAACTAGTTCTGGCAAAGGGGTGGGAGCTTTGAAAGCAGGTCCGGCTGTGGTGGTGGTTGCCGTCATTGCTCTAGGCCAATTCTCACAACTCACCCTGCCCCTATTGCCACCTATCTGGGTGGATCCCTGCAGGAGTAAACAGAACTGCTGAAACACACAGGCTCTGAATCTGGTGCAGGAAGAGCTTTGGAACTTTAAAAGCTCTCTGCATCCCCCCAGGGACGCAGTGCCCTATGATCCAGGTGAACTCTTAACAGAGGAAAAGCCCACCTTCCAGGGAATACCCCCATTGTGTGATAAGCTGGAATGGTGCAGAGAAAACATAACACTACAGTGTGAGAGAGAAAAAAAGGCTGCACTCATAGAGAAAATAAAGCATTCTATAAACACGTACTGGAAAACAAAAGAAAATTTTTTCCTATCAACCTGTTGCAGAAGCCACTCCTGTAGATGTCTAGGAAGAGAAATAATAAATCATTAATTGCCATGAATTACCAAGGCAACAAGACAGATCAGAAAGAAAGTGAAATGTCTCCAGAAAATGAAGTTAAAGATATGGAAATATGTGACTTAAATGACAGAGAATTCAAGATTGCAGTTCTGAAAAAACTCAACAAGATGCAAGAAAACACAGAAAGACAGTTTAATGAACTCAGAAACACAATCAAAGAACAACATGAACATTTTACTAAAGAATTGAAATTTTAAAAAAGAACCAAATAGAATTTCTGGAGATTAAGAACTCAGTAGAAGAAATTAAGAATGAAATAACCAGCTTAGGTAGCAGAGTTGACCAGATGGAGGAAAGACTCAGTGACATCAAAGATAGAAACCTGGAAATGACCCGGATGGAAGAAGAAAGAGACTTGAGACTTAAAAGAAATGAAAGAACTCTACAAGAACTTTCTGACTCCATCAGAAAGAGCAATATAAGAATAATGGGCATACCAGATGGAGAAGAAAGAGAGAAGGGAACAGAGAGTATATTCAAACAAATAGTCGATGAGAACTTCCCAAACTTGTGGATAGAACTGGATCCTCAAATACAAGAAGAAAATAGAACACCTAATTACCTCAACCCCAACAGGCCTTCTCCGAGACACATTGTATTGAAGCTGTCAAAAATCAATGACAAAGATAGAATACTCAATGCAGCCAGGGAAAAGAAGACGGTAACCTACAAAGGAAAGCCCATTAGATTATCATCAGATTTCTCAGCAGAAACTCGACAAGCCAGGAGGGAGTGGAACCAAATATTCCAACTATTGAAAGAGAGAAATTATGAGCCAAGAATAATATACCCAGCAAAGATATCCTTTAGATATGAAGGAGGAATAAAAACCTTTCCAGACATACAGAAGCTGAGGGAATTTTATAATACATGACCTGCACTACAAGAAATACTAAAGGAGGGTATTCGACCACCATCAACAGGGACAATTTGTGACAACCAAAACATAAAAAGGGGGAGTGTAAAGGCCTGAACCGGAATATGGGAATGGAGAAAGTAGGCATGCTGAAGAAAATGGAATACTCTAAATATCAAACTTTCTTTTACATAAACTTAAGGGAAACCACTCAAAAAAAATCCAGAACTGAAATATGTACTGTAATAAAGAAAAACAGAGGGAAACATCACAGAATACCACCACACAGAAATAATAGACAACAAAAAGGCAAAGAAACAATGGAGACACAGTCTTACCAGAAAACTAAAGATAGAATGATAGGAAATCCTCAGATATCAATAATCACCCTAAATGTAAATGGACTGAACTCACCAATAAAAAGACACAGAGTAGCAGATTGGATCAAAAAACTAAACCCAACCATATGCTGTCTCCAAGAGACACATCTCAGCTACAAGGATAAGCATAGACTCAAAGTGAAAGGGTGGAAATTGACACTCCAAGCAAATGGTATCCAGAGAAAATCAGGTATAGCTATACTGATATCAGATGAAAAAGACTTTTGGGTGAAAAAGGTAACAAGAGACAAAGATGGACATTTCACAATGGTAAAGGGGACTATACAACAAGAAGACATAACAGTCATCAATATTTATGCCCCCATCAGGGAGCACCAAAATATACCAAGCAACTGCTAACAGAACTAAAGGGAGAAATTGACCAAAACACAATTATACTAGGGGATCTAAATACATCATTGACAACTATGGATAGATCATCCAAACAGAAAATAAATCACGAAATAGCAGCCCTAAATGACACATTAGATGAAATGGACATAATTGACATTTATAAAGCACTTCATCCTAAAACATCAGACTATACATTTTTTTTTCTAGTGTACATGGAACATTCTTAAGGATAGACCACATATTGGGAAATAAAACTAACCTCAGCAAATTTCAGAAGATTGAAATCATACCAAGCATATTCTCTGATCCCAAGGCTTTGAAATTGGATATCAACTGCAAAGAAAAAAGGCAGGAAAAAACACAAATACATAGAGATTAAACAACATTCTTTTAAAGAACGACTGGGTCAAAGAAGAAATTAGAGGAGAGATCAAAAGATACATAGAAACAAATGACAACGAAAATACATCCTACCAAAATTTTTAGGATGCAGCGAAAGCAGTTTTAAGAGGGAAATTTATATCATTACAGCCCTATCTCAAGAAACAAGAAAACTCCCAAATAAATAACCTCATGTTACACCTTAAAGAAATAGAAAAAGAAGAACAAATGAAACCCAAGGTCGGCAGAAGAAAGGAAATAATAAAAATCAGAGCAGAACTAAATGCAATAGAGAACAAACAGACAATAGAAAAAATTAATGTGACAAAGAGCTGGTTCTTTTAAAAGATTAACAAAATTGACAAACCCTTGGCTAGACTCACTAAGATGAAAAGAGAGAAGACACTAATTAACAAAATCAGAAATGAAAAAGGGGAAGTTATCACAGACACCACAGTAATACAAAGGATCATCCAAGAATACTATGAAGGACTATATGCCACCAAATTCAATAGAAGAAATGGACAAGTTCTTAGAAACATATAGCCTTCCTAGGCTGAACCCTGAAGAACTGGAAAATCTAAACAGACCAATCACTTGTAAGGAAATTGAATCAGTCATTCAAAACCTTCCCAAAAGCAAAAGTCCGGGCCAGATGGCTTCACTAGTGAATTCTACCAAAGCTTCAAAGAGGATCTAATACCAATCCTGCTCAAACTCTTCCAAAAAATTGAAGAAGAGACAGTATTCCCTAACTCATTTTATGAGGCCAACATTACCCTGATACCAAACCTGGTAAGGACAACACAAAAAAAGAACTACAAACCAATACCTCTGATGAATACAGATGCAAAAATCCTAAACAAAATTCTAGCAAATCGAATGCAACAATGCATTAAAAAGATGACTCTTCACGACCAAGTGGGGTTCATCCCAGGGGCACAAGGATGGTTCAACATACGCAAATCCATCAATGTGATACATCACATAAATAAAATAAAGGACAAAAATCACATGATTATATCAATTGATGCAGAAAAAGCATTTGACAAGATACAATATCCATTTATGATTAAAACACTTAATAAAATAGGTATAGAAGGAAAGTACCTTAACATAATAAAGGCCATATATGACAAACCCTCAGCTAAACTCATAATTAATGTTGAAAAACTGAAGCCCTTTGCTCTACGTTCAGGAACACGACAGGGCTATTCCCTATCACCTCTGCTTTTCAACATAGTGTTGGAAGTCCTCATCAGAGCAATCAGGCAAGACAAAGAAATAAAAGGCATCCAAATTGGAAATGAAGAAATTAAATTGTCACTCTTTGCAGATGACATGATGCTATACATGGAAAACCCTAAAGACTCCACCAAAAAGCTATTAGAAACAATCAATGAATACAGTAAAGTTGCCGGCTGCAAAATCAACGTACAAAAGTCCATTGCATTCCTATATACTAACAATGAAATCTCAGAAAAAAAGAAATAATAATAATAATAATAAATTCCTTTTGCAATTGCAGCAAAAAGAATAAAATACCTAGGAATAAACTTAACCAAGGATGTGAAAGACCTATATGCTGAAAACTACAATACATTTTAAAAAGAAATTGAAGAAGACACAAAGAAATGGAAAGACATTTCGTGCTAATGGATTGGAAGAATCAACATAGTTAAAATGGCCATATTACCCAAAGCAATATACAGATTTAATGCAATCCGCTCAAAAGCCCAATGGCATTTTTTAAAGAAATAGAACAAAAAATCATCAGATTTGTATGGAACCACAAAAGACCCCGAATAGCCAAAACAATCTTAGAACAATGCTGGAGGTATCACTCTCCCTGACTTTAGCTTGTACTACAGGGCTACAATAATCAAAACAGCATGATATTGGCAGAAAAACAGACACACAGACCAATGGAATAGAATTGAGAATGCATAAATAAAACCACATAAATATGGACAGATAGTTTTTGAAAAAGAAGCAAAAAACATACAATGGAGAAAATACAACAGCCTCTTCAATAAATGATGCTGGGAGTATTGGATAGCCACGTGCAAAAGAATGAAACTGGACTTCTATCTGTCACCATGTACCAAAATTAATTCAAAATGGATCAAAGACTTAAGCATAAGACCTGAAACGATAAACTGCATAGAAAAAAACATAGGTACTAAACTTATGGACTTTGGGTTCAAAGCGCGTTTTATGAATTTGACTCAAAAGGCAAGGGAAGTAAAAGCTGAAATAAATGAATGGGATTATATCAGACTTAAAAGCTTCTGCACAGCAAAAGAAACCATTGACAAAATAAAAAGGCAACCAACTGAATGGGCGAAGATTTTCGCAAACAGTGCCTGTGATAAGGGGCTAATATCGAAAATGTACAAGGAACTCATGCAACTCAACAACAGGAAAACAAACAACCCAATTGAAAAATGGACAGAGGACCTGAAGAGACATTTCTCCAAAGAGGACATACAAATAAGAATAGACACATGAAAAACTGCTCAACATCACTAATCATCAGAGAAATGCAAATCAAAACCACAATGAGATATCACCTCACCCCAGTTAGAATGGCTGTCATCAACAAGACAAATAGTAACAAGTGTTGGAGAGGCTGTGGAGAAAAAGGAACCCTCATACACTGTTGGTGGGAATGCAGACTGGTGTAGCTACTATGGAAGGCAGTATGGAGTTTCCTCAAATAATTACGAATAGAATTATCATATGACCCAGCAATCCCTCTCCTGGGTGTCTACCCAAAAACTCTGAAAACATTTATCCATAAAGACACGTGTGCTCCAATGTTCATTGCAGCTTTATTTACGGTGGCCAAAACATGGAAACAACCAAAATGTCCTTCGATAGATGAATGGATAAAGAAGTTGTGGTATATATACACAATGGAATACTATTCAGCGGTAAGAAAAGATGAAATAGGACCATTTGTGACAACATGGATGGATCTTGAGAGTATAATGCTAAGCGAAATAAGTCAGACAGAAAAAGCAGAGAACCATATGATTTCACTGATGTGTGGTATATAAACAAAAAACAACAAAAGAACAAGACAAACAAATGAGAAACAAAAACTCATAGACACAGACAATAGTTTAGTGGTTAACAGAGGGTAAGGGAAGAGGGGGGTGATAGATGAGGGCAGAGGGGATCAAATATATGGTGATGGAATGAGAACTGACTCTGGGTGGTGAACACACAATGGGATTTATAGATGATGTAATACAGAATTGTACACCTGAAATCTATGTAACTTTAATAACTATTGTCACACCAATAAACTTTAATTAAAAAAAAGTCTACTAAAATAAAAAAAAAGAAAAGAAAAGAATTTCCAGAAATTTAAGCTTCTGCAGAAGCATTTTATGATATGCATTTTCTCTCTTTAGATCAGTGTTTCTCAATACATATATTGGGTTTGAATTTTAAAAGTTTATTGATTTTCTTTAACTTTGATTTTATGATAAATTTGTATTTAGTTGGGGCTAATCAATGATAAAACAAATGCAAGATAAAGACAATGGCTTTTTAAAAAAATGATTATCTGGTCTAACTCCTTCATTATCCTTATCTGTCTCAAAATTCTTATTTATTGTAATTCATTCAAGATAGTTAATCAATGATCCAGTTGTATCACTTTTAACATAATGTCTATTTTACCCATTCTTTCCTCTCTACCCTTGTTACCTGACCTATCCCAGCTAATTATTAGCTAGCTATTTTTAACTGGAAATAAAATGAGTAACTGTGACCTGAAATGATTCTTGAACTGAGTATTTCAAACATTCCAGATAAACCTAAATTGGGCTTCCTCTAAAATTTAAAAATACTCAGCAAATGTGGCTGGTATTTGAATTAACTAGTTAATGTTGGTCATGGCTCTGTAATTAGCAGCAATGAATATACCATTATCATTACAAAAAATATATATATATCCACTATCTCTTGAACATGGTTTAGTCAAAGTCACTATGCAAAGCAAGATAGAAAGAGTTAATGTATGTCCTTAAAGAGGCAATATTTTAAGATCAATAATCTACTTTGTATATATTCTGGATAAAGACCCAAACTCGCATAAATTGATATTAACCTGCTAACCTTGAATTTATGCACAAAAATGTCTAAAGACTGAAATAGAGGAAAAAAATACATAATTCCTAACCCAAGCCTTCAATCTGATCTGAACATAAATACACTTAATGTTGAGTTCCTGAATACATAATGCACAGTAGCTAATAAAAACATTTGATAGAAGGATTAAGTGGCCAAAGTCAGTAGTGGTATATTGAGACTTTAACTGCAACAAACGTTAATCAACAAACCCTCTAAGGAAAAATATTCCCTTTATAATAAAATCAATATTGCTTTTGAAAATCATAAATAATGAAAGCAAGGCCCATGTCAATAGCAAGACTACCACAAAGATACACAGAGTCACAATTTTACACAACAAAAATACCATTCTATGCCCAGTTTCTATTGGTTGGGGGAGACGGTCATGTTGCACTTGGCTCTATTTTCAGGAGTACCGAGGAGGTGTACTGCATCGCCCCTCATAACCCTCCCACATGGAGAACCCTGCTCCCCAAGCACTCTTTAATCTTCAGACCCTTTCTCCCTTACTTTAATTTCTCCCTCTACACACTACAGTTTCCAAACACTCATTATATTTTCCCCCACACATTGGGGTTACCTTATTATTTCCTCCTTGCAACACTATAAGTTCTAGGAAGGCAGGTGACAAATGTTTTGTTAACTTTTCTAGTTACAGAAAATAGTATGGTAGTCACTCCATATTTGTTTAATAAATGAATAAATTATAAACTAGTCTATTTTATCATGTTAATTCCCTCAAATCCATTGTTGGTAGAATATACCTTTATGTCAATATGTGATTTCTTTCCCTGGTAATACCATTTCTAACGACAAAGTATATTTTAAAAATACATTATCTTTGTTGATAGAATGATCACTGTACACATTTAGCTACACTGATGAATATTAAACTGGCTTGTCAGGATAATACTCAAGTTAAGTTAAAATTAGATACTTCCAATAATCTGTACTGACCAACTCTCTGTAATATCTAAAGAAACATAGTCAATGAACAAATACTCTTTTTAACTTTTTCAAAAAGAGAATTTTAGAGGACACTGAACAATTACTCTTACATCTTGCTATGTGATTCAGATTTTAGGAGCAATATGACAGAGTGAGAGCAAGACTGTCATCTGGAAATTCCCCAAAATTGGTACTTGTGGTCCAGCCCATTTAGGAACTTTGCGGCATGGCATAAACCTATTGCTAGGCAACCCTGATGATGGGACCATGACTCTCCGCCTCAACAAAGCTGTGCTCCAGCCCAAGTAAACAACCCTGCTGCTTTAAGCAGTCAAAGGGCTCAACACAATATTTTCACTCAGCATTGAAAACCTACCATTTCCAACCTTGGCTGGTACACAGTGCTCTTTTGCTAAGAGAAATCTGCTACTTAAAATAAAAGGAGACATGCTTAAAAAGCAAAGCAAGGAGGGCACAAACCATACGATTCTCAGGGCCAAATGCTCAAAAAATAAGTTCATCATTTTGTGCTTGAGTAGTTGTTTTTCTGTTGAGACCAAGTAAGAAATATTGAATGCAGGTGCCATTTGCATATGTACCTCCCACGTTGAAATTCTGTTTGCCAGTGGCATTGGCCTATTGGGTTGTTTCTGTAAAGCAAGGGAACTGTTTGCATTGACTAGACCTAACTGGGAGGCTCTGCTCAAATTGCCTGCTTTTAATTTAGAGTCTTTCCCAGTATTTGAATGTTAACCTATGGCAGAACCTTCTGAGGAAAGACAGTGAAGGGGGAAAAACCAGACTTATTTCTTGCCCTCTTCTCTCTCTGCCAATATCCTGAGAGATAGATTTTAGGTATAGAACTTATTGAAATAATGAGTTGTTATATTGTTGGAGTTCCCTTAGCTGTTTTTGAGTAATTCTCTTAGAAACTAGGAAACTCTCATTCTCTCTCTCTCTCTCTCTCTCTCTCTCTCTCTCTCTCTCACACACACACACACACACACACACACACACACACACACAATACATATGTATGCTTTATTTTCAACTCTGCATTTTTTTAAATAATATTTTTTTCATAAAACAAGTCAGTAATTTACCTTACTCAGATTGTGTTAGGGGTCAATGGATATTCTTAAATAGGTGAGTAAACACCTGACATAGTGTTATATGGTGGTTTTAAAATATGTCCACAAATTCTTTGACATGCTCCCTTTAAAAGGTAAAATCTAATTCCTCTCCTCTTAAACATGGGCCAGATATAGTGACTTGCTTCAAAAGAATAGAATGTGGCAGAAATAATGCTATGTGACTCTGAATTTAAGTCATAAAAATGATAGCTTCTGCCTGGCCCTCTCTTTGGTTGCTTTCTTTGGTGGAAGCAGCCACCATGTTCTAAGGACACGTCACAAGTGGCCCTATGGAGAAGTCCATAGGGAGAGGGGTAGAACTTTGTACCACTAGCAAGCATCAACTTGCTACCATGTTTCCCCAAAAATAAGACCTAGCTGGACCATGAGCTCTAACGCGTCTTTTGGAACAAAAATTAATACAAGACCCGGTCTTATATTATATTAAAATCGGACAGTGGCTATGTGAGTGAGCTTTCTTGGAAGTGGATCCTCTAGTCTGTCAAGCCATCAGATGATTGCAATCCCAGCTGAAACCATGACTGCAACCTCTTAAGAGATCTTGAATCAAAAACTACCCAATCAAACTGCTCCCCTATTACTGACACATAGAAATAGTGAGAGATAGCAAAGGTATGTTGTTGTTTTAAGCCACTAAGTTTTGGGGTAATTTGTTACACAGCAATTGATAAACATTGGCACTCCTTCCTCTTGTGCCTATGACAAACAATACAAGTTGATTATGGAACTTTGTCCCCTAAGCATGGGTGTGACTTCGTAATCCTTTACCCCTTATATTAGGCAGCCACCACCATAGGAGATAGAACCCATTTGCCAGCACAGGTCTAGGGAACCAACTAGAACTGTTGAATACTCAATCCAACATTTTAGGAAGTGTCCTTCAACTATTAATTGTAAATAAAGATTAATTTTAGCAATTCTTCCATTAGAATGTAGATGCTGTTTACATAGTATTTACAACCATGCGTAGGTTAAAAATATGACTTATTTTTTGTTTGATTCTGGTCTGTTTCCCATGGTCTTTTCAACTTACTCTGCAAAACACAGGTATCATCCACCAGTTTAAAGATTTAGTCAAAGTGGATTTTGTGGTGTAACCAAGGCTACAGTAGTATAGAGGTAAAAATAAAGTCACTTGATATCAAAAGTATAACTTGCGAGTGATGTCAGTAAAATGGCGGAATAGGTAGTTATAAGCTTTTGTTTCCTCGCAGAAACACCAAAAAACAAGCTAAAACTGTCAGAACCAATTTTGTCAGAAATCTGGAAACAGCCAATGGTATATAGAAACCAAGTAAATACTGAATCAAGAAAAAAGCAGGAATGAAGAAAATGGCAGGAAAGTTTGTGCATTTTTATTTGCCCTTGCCCCACTCCCTCCCTAATATGAAGGCAGTCTTGAAGAGATAGCAGCTTGTGTCCCCAGTGTGGGACCCTGGTCCTTGGTTCCAGAAGGAGCAGAACAAATCTTGTTCAAACATTATTGTGAATGCCTATTCTAATCTGTCTGGGAGTTACCTAAAGATGCTTGTCTCAGTTTTGCCTAACGCAAACCTCAAACCAGAAAAGTGGTGAGCATTGCTTAGAAATGTTGCTAAGTGAACTAACAACCCACAGAAGACTGGGGAAAAGGATTATAGTCCAGACATGCCTTAGATCACCTAAGAACCAAGAGGAAAGACAGGGGCAAATTATTTGGAAAATTAGCACATTCAAAAGCACCTGGGTATACAGGAACTTCAAAAAGCCATGCACATGCTCAAGACAAGATTCATGCTCAGAAAATACCTGAAAAGACACTAAAATTTTACTTTGTGCCAATCCCTAGGCTCAGTGCAAGCCTTATGAAGTTTTGGAATGCCCCAGGAGAAAGTCAATCTGTGAAAATCGAGAGAAATGTTTGTGTTTTCTTTTTCATTTGTGTGGTGTGTGTGTGTGTGTGTTTTGTTTTGTTTTGTTTTCTTTTACATTAACTTCTGGCATTCAAGGAAATCTCTGTCATACATTAGCTGAACATAAGCAAATGGAACAGTGACCACACTTGACAAGGAATAATCTTTACAAAAATAGTTTGGAAAGTCACTAAACAAACAGACAATTACAGCCTTCAACAATCAGAAAAAAAATAGCAAATCTTGGGAAAGGGGAATATTCTGATTTTCAGAATTTAACATTATAATATTTAAATGTCCAGTTTTCAACAACAAAAAAATCACAAAGCATACAAAGAAACAGAAAAGTTTGTCTAATTCAAAGGAACAAAATTGACAGAAACCATTCCTTAGGAGCCCAGACATCAGACTTACCAAACAAAGACTTTAAAACAATTGTTTTAAACATACTCAAAGAATTAAAGGAAAATACGGACATAGAACTAAAGGAAATCAGGAAACAATGTATAAAAATGAGACTATTGTGAAAAGGAATCAAATAGATATTCTGGAGGTGAAAAACAAAATAACTAAAATAAAAATCCACTACAAGTGTTCCACAGTGTATTAGAGAATACAGACGAAAGAAACAGCAAATTTGAAGATAAGATAATTGAAAGTATCCAGTCTGAGGAGCAGAAAGAAAACAAATAAAAGTGAATAAGGCCTAAGAGACCTGTGGTACACCATTAAGTGTACCAAAATGTGCTATATGGAAGTCCCAGGAGAAGAGAAACAGAAAGGAGTAAAACGAATATTTGTAGATTAATAGCTGAAAACTTCCCAAATTTGATTAAAGACACGAATATACAGTGGTACTTCAGTTTTCGAACGTAATCTGTTCCAGAAGACCATTTGAGTTCTGAAACGTTCAAAAACCGAGTCACGGTTTCCCCATAGAAAGTAATGTAAAATGGATTAATCCATTCCAGACCTTTAAAATCAACACCTAAAACTGCAAATATAGCATGAATTTTACTGTCTAATGATGCCATAGATTCATTAAATTTACAGCATTTGTAAACTGAAATGTTGGTCAACAGAGATGTTCGAAAACCAAGGTACCACTGTACATACCTAACAGAAAAAGAGAATCCTGAAAGCAGCAGGAGAGAAGTGACTCATTATACACAAGGAATCCTCAATAATATTAATAGTTAATTTCTCATTAGAAACTATGGAGGCCAGAAGGCAGCAGGATGATATGTTTACAGTACTGGAAGAAAAAAAACACTGTCAACTGAGAATTCTATATCCAGCAAAACTGTCCCTCAAAAAATGAGGTAGAAATTAAAATATTCTCAGATAAAAAGTGGAGTTATCAACATGATAAAGGGCATTTATGAAAAGCCCACAGTTAATAATATAGTCAACAATGAAAGACTGAAATCTTTCTTCCTAAGATAAGGAACAAGACAATTCCAAAGAATCCACGAGAAAGAAAGCTACTAGAGCTAATAAACAAATTTAGCAAAGTTGCAGTGTACAAAATCAACACACACAAAAAGTTGGACACTTACCTTACACCACATACATAAATTAACTCAAAATGGACAAAGAGCTATACACTTAGGAGCTAAAACTATAAAACTCTTAGAAGAAAAAATTAGGGAAAATCTTCATGATTTAAGGCCAGTGAATTTGAACACTGAGAGTGGTTAAAATGGCTAACTTCATGTCACATATAGGTATATTTTACCACAATTAAAAAAAATGAACTTTTTAAAAATACAGCTAAAATACAAAGGGGATCGTTTGCTCTCCCTAAACACAGACCCCTAAAGTACTGCCTTGTCAGCATTTTTTAAAATGGAATTTGTTGACATAACAATTGTTAAAGCCACAAAGAAAACCCAATAGAGGAAGACAAGACAGGTCCACTTGCTTACTCACCAACCAACAGAGCAGGCCTCATCTCCTCGGGAGACCCTAACCCCACTTGGCAGAGATACCAGACCATGCCTCAGGTGATCGTCAGTAACACTCTGATGTCTTCAACAAGAGTTTCCTAAATAGATCTGATATACCTAGAAAAATGTCCCAGGTATGCTTAGGTAATCCCCTCAGGTACCACATGGTTTCTGTTCTCCTCCTTTTCTCTCCCTATGATAAAGTCTGCCTTGTAGGCTGCTGCACTAAGACACCACCAAGACATCTTCTCAGTTCCTGGTGCCCATTGTTCTAGACTCCAGCAGCCACCTCCCCAGGGGAGGGGGAGGGAGGACAGGGAAGGGGCATCCCCTTTGTTTCCCAGTACAGTAGGTTAACAACTTACAAACTAGACTGTCTAAAGCTCTCAAAGTCTAGCAGAGATTTCAGGAAATGGCTGTTTTGTTTTGTCACTCGCTCCCGTAGAGCTCAGGCAGAAATCCGTGAGGACTAGTACAAGGGGCCCTGGGGGGAAGAAAGGTTTTCGGTCTATGTGACAGACACAGTGCTGTGCTTGGAAACACCTGTCCCTTCCAGCTTTGACCTAATGCCCTTAATCTGATTGAGAATTTCAGTTATTTTTCTTCAGTACAAATTCTATCGAAGGAGTAGCCTCAGACCCTCAAACATATATAGTCATCGTGGGCTGCCACTTTGGTTCCCCAGACTCGCTTGGACATGCCTGCATCCTAAGGGTCATCCTGCTTATTATTAATTGTTAAGGTTCATGTTGACTTTCTGTGTACCAGGCACAGGACTAAAAGACTTAGCATGCTAAATCTCCTTACTTTTATTTGTCTAAAAAATCTGGTGATGTTTACATGTTTGGGAAAATTTGCAATGTACCAAAAATTATGCATAACATAATTAAAACTTGCCCTTAATTTTATTGCTTATTATTTCATTTAGTCCTCACAACAATGCAGTGACAAAGATCTAATTGCTTCTATTGTCCAGAAAAAGAAACCTAGGTTCAAAGAGAGAGCTTGTCCAAGGCCATACCTAGGACATGGATTTGCACTGGGAGAGCCTGATTCCTGCCCATGCACCACATTGCCTCCTCACGCTGAGACTCCAGCTGCATAAGTTAGTACAGAGCTTCTTGCATGCTCAGAGGTTTATCTTCCAGTATTCTATACCCAGTCCTTGCTGAATTGATGATCCTGAAAAGAAGGAAGGGGACTCCAACTGTTACTAGTCACAGAAATGGCTGCTAACAACTATGGACCTAAGTCATCAGGTCAGATGACTTCCTAATCTTTTTTTTTAATTGAAAAATAATTGTCCCCATAGTGCTAGCTAACACCTACATAATGTCACATAATTACCATTTCTTTTTTGTGGTGAGACTATTTAAGACCTACTTTCGTAGCAACTTTCTTTTTTTTTGTAGCTAAATTAGTACTTTTTTTAAAATTAAAGTTTATTGGGGTGACAATTGTTAGTAAAGTTACATAGATTTCAGGTGTACAATTCTGTATTACATCATCTATACTTTCAAGTAATATAATACAGAATTATTAATAAGGACTTCTTACTCTTAACTGTGAGGTTTGGATTAGTCCAAGGACCATTACAGGTGACATGTAACAGGGCCATAGATGTACTTGGTACTAATACATTCTTAGAAATTTCTGTTGCATGAATAAATGAATGTCCCTTGCAGGTCAAACATTCCATGACTGTTCTACCTTCTGGTGTTTGAATAGCAGTTATACCTGGATCACTAATGTTAGGGTCAAGCTCAAGTGGGAAGTATCCTATTCACACAGTCAGACACCTTGAAAATTATAGGGGAACACACCACCAGGGCCACAATTAAAGTCAGAGTGTTGATTCCAAGAGGGGCAGTTATTTTGCTTGTCTTAAATTCTACAATGGTCTTTGTTCTTGCCATTTTGATGTCTGTTTCATCAAAACCGGTTTTAGGTATTTTCCAACTCTATTGCACTCAAGGGGCTTGGGAGTTCTTTCTGAATCACGGTCATAAATATCTGCTAGGAAGTCCCTGAGTTATCTCTGTGATAAATTCCTTCTCCAACTAATTTTAAATCTTCTGCAAGTACTTAGTGATTGCAGGAGCAGACTGCAAAACAGAGTGCCAGGTTTCTTCTGCTAGTGAGACATCTTGGCTTTGGGCATATCTAGTCCAGGACTTCATAAGTTCTCTAAAATGTACCTTTCTGCCACTATCTTCAAAGTCACCTGCAAGCATTAGAGAAGATGTTTTTCCACTTAAAAGTCACCCCAAAATTTGACTTGCCTTCCTTTGTTCACAATGTCACAGCGAGAGAAAAAATTTAGCCCTCGAAGCCTCAGGTTGAGTCCACACCCAGCCCACTACTTCCGTAACAATGAAGCCAGTCTCTGACTAATGCTCAACCTGTGAATGATTCATACATATAAACAAGCTCAGTGCATCCCCACCACCTCCACCACCAGAGTCCTCTCCAGCAATTCTCTACCACGGCTAGAGCCACCCGCGCCACCAACACCCGGTCCCTAATCCTGCTTCCCCCTCCTCATCCTTCTCAGGGGTCCGTGGAGCTAAAGCACTGGAGACAGCTTCCAAAACCCCTCTCAGCAAGTCAGTGATGCCAAATGGCAGCAGGGGAAAGTTTTCAGAACAAGGGTTTTGGAATCAGGCAAGCTATAGATCAAGTTTGAGTTTCTTCACTTGTTGACTACGTGGCCTTAGATACAATCATTTATTTCTCTAGTCCTTTATCCCCCTCATCTGTTAAATGGGAAGAAACTGTACTAACCACTTAGGGAGATTGTGAGGATTGAATAAGGCATAGAAAGCATGTAGCACATAGAAAGTACTTTATAAGAGGTAGCTATTATTATTATCATTACTATTACTGAGACTCAGCTCCACTCAGAGACACTGGTAGCCCAGCCCACTGTGAACAGCTCCAGACTTGCGCCCAGTGACCTGCTTCTGCTGTCACACCCCATCTCACTTGCTCAGCCTCTCTAGCAAGTTTCCAGAACACGCTGTCCTCCTTCCTTCCTTGGTGATGTGGCACTGGTGCTTCCCTCTGTCTAGAAAACTCTTTCTCTTCTTATCCCTTTCTTCCCTTTTGCCTGGCTGACTTCTCACTTCTGAGGTCTCAGTGTGGAGACCACTTCTGAGGGAAGGTTTGCTGAGCACTCCCTTCCTCATCACCACCAGGCTGGATTAATGCTGTTAAACGTTGTGCCTCTTTGGAACACTGTCCATAATTAGAATTATATCATTACGAATTTAACCATTGTTATGTGTCTATCCCCCTCCTCCCATAAATTACAAGCTTCATGAGGGTAGAAATAGTGTTTATTATAGTGTCCTCATCACCTAGAAAATGGCTGTGGCACATACTGTGAATGAAAGAGGGAGAGAGAGAAGGAGAGAGAGAGAGAGAGAGAGAGAGAGAGAGAGAGAGACAGAGAGACAGAGAGACAGAGAGAGGAAGGAAGAAGGAAGGAAGGAAGGAAGGAAGGAAGGAAGGAAGGAAGGAAGGAAGGAAGGAAGGAAGGAAGGAAGGAAGATTGATTCTTGATTATATAGGACGCATCCAAATCATATCATTCTAACTCCTGGCCACACTGGCTCAGCTCACAGGATTAAACTTCTGTAATTAACTTGCCTACACAGCTCGAAGCCTGTTTCTGGACCTCAGCCAGTCTTGTGGAGCCTAACACCTAACCAAGTTCCTCCAGACCCTTCCTTGGGGGATTAGATGCTGCTTCCAAACCCACCAGACAGTGCCTGAGGTCCTGCAGGGCACAGCTAAATGCCCTGAAACACACCCCAGCCTCCTGCCTGCCTTCACATATTTCCTCCCACCTAGATCCTCACTGTGGTGCTCTATCCCCTGGTTAGCCACCTAGCCATGAGGTTCAGGTGCCTGGACCTCAGCTAATTTCTCATGCCCTAAAGACATTAGACACACCCCCGGAGCCCAGCCAGTGAAGCCCCAGGTCTCTCCTCCACTGCTATGTGGCTGAAGCCCCAGCAGGCCTCATGCTTCTGTTCTGGAGTCCAGGGGAGACAGGGCTCAGGGTCACCATTAGTACTTCTAGGACAGTTGAGCAGCCAAACTCTCAGCATAACATCCTGGGATCATTTCTCACTAACTTCCCATGGAATATCGAAGGGACATGACTTTTCTATGAATTTTAAAAATAATTCCTTTGAACAATCGTATTTTTTAAATGAAGTTTCTTACTTGCTTAAGGTTTACCTACCACAACCATGTTAAAATAATCCACGTACCACTCCTACCCCCACTCAACACACACATATTTTAGTCTTACTACATCTGTGCCTATTTCCACATATAACTTTGTTTTGGTGGGAAAATGCATGCCCAGATCCAATCAACCAACCGAAATACTCGTCCTTGGAACCTCAGTCCTTGGTGAGTGGAGGATTGCCTGCCTGTCCACTAGACCATAGGCCTCCCTACAGTTGGGAATGGGAGCAGTTCCAGGAGGGATATAGTTTAAGTTCAATCTTAAAGTAGTAAAACTGGTTTAGGTATGTGCTTGGGGAAATTGCTCGCTCACCAGGCAGCTCTCCTTGGTGTCTCCCACCATGCTGCATCACCTTTGCCCACACTGATTCTCCTGAATGGGATACCTTCTTCCTTCTCCTCCACCAGATTAGTCTTAGCCCATCTTCTAGGTCCGTCCTTGGAGCTTCCTGAGACGTCCTCAGACTGTGACCTTTTCCCCTTTGAACTCTTAGGGTACTCAGCACATGTCGCTGTCTCAGCTTGCTCAAGAATTGCCTCATAAATCCTTGGAACTGAAGCTCTGGCCATGTCCTACCCCCTCTTTACCACACATTCTCTAGCCTACAAGCCTCACAGGAAATGGGGAGAACCAAATGGGACCAGCCCCAAAGCCCTGGTGTTATATGTGTCAACAAACGGTGTGGTTGTTTATATCCACCAAAAGTTTCTGCTTGTGAGGGGGGAACCACATGCTTTCTAGGAAGGAAGGATATCTTATTAGTTCAGTGAGCTCAGCTGTTGGCTTGTGTGGGGTGACAGGTAGAGAGGCCAATCAGAGAGGCTAAGAGAAGGCCCAGTGGCTCTGTGCAAGAGAAGGTGAGGGAGATACCTGGCTGCAAGACCTCATACAGCAGAAGTCTAGAAAGAGGAGATTGTTGGAAGGAGAACCTGTGAGGCTATAAGTTTGAAAAGAAAGAAGGGAGGATAGGAAAAATAAAAATGAAGGAGATACAGTAGCCATTGTAAGGGGTGAAACTTCGGGGTAAAGAAAAACATGTTTAAAGACAATTTTAAAGAAAATTGCACTGTGTGTCATAGATGTAACTTTCTCCTCCCCTCCCTTCATTAAAAACCAACATTGCTTCTTGGTGTTTTGGAATCAGATGTGTGGAATTTTCAGTTCACTTTTTCAATAAGGCAACAGGTATGGCCATTCTCATGATGGATACAAGGCCAACAAACAGACTCCCAAAGAAGCACAGCTTGAGGACAAATGGGTAATGTGTTCTTTTTCTTTCTTTCTTTTTTGAGGGTGTCAGAGTCATTCTTTATTTGTGTAAAGATTAAATAAGAAAAATACAGTTTGAAAAAATGAAAAACGAAAAGTTACCCTGAGTCCCACCAGGTTAATTGTAGTTTTTCTTATTTTTCTCAAATATTGATTGAACAATTGAAAAATGTGTTCTTAACCTGGGACCCAAAGAAACTTCTGAGACAAAGGAGAATCCAGGTCTTTGGCAACCTATGTTGTATCTGTGGACAGCTGATTGCTGCTTACTTGTGGCTCAATTAACAGGAAAACAAAAAACAAAAAAAAATATCCACCAGTAACGAAGAACGCTTCCCTGTCCCATCTCGAGGAAAGCCAAGGGGTGAGACAGAACTTTGCTTTGTGAAAGAGCATTTGGTCTCAGCAGCCACACCCTGCAGGCTGCATGGCACACTCACATTTATCATTTAATTTGAGAAACTGGAGCAAGCCAAGAGCAGCAGCTTGTGATTTGTGGGTGTCAAACATGCCAGAAAGCGGTCAGCATGTAGGCGACAGATGGGAGGGGGCGGTATTCCTTAGCTTTGGTGGAGGAGAAAGCCGAGGGTTTCTTCCATTTTGGGTCCTGTGGCTTTTCCCTGTGAAGGAGAGCTGGCCACACTGGGGTGGCCTTCAGGGAAGTCTGAGTCTGCAGGCTTCTGAGCCTGAAGGTCAGGCGTGGTTACTTTAAAAATAAACTCTTGCGACTGTAACCCTGCTCAGCGCCTGCATTTGTGGCCTTGGATTGAAGACACTGGCCACAGCTATGATTTGCATTCACCAAAAATAGTCATTTCAGCATCTGAAAAAGAGATTGGGAAAGAAGAGCCAAGTTCAGTGTTTCACTCTCTTGCTGCTGCGTTTCTTCATGGAACCAAACAGATTACCTCAGTCCTTGTTCTTCCCTCTTGCTTCAGTCTCACCTACTCAGGATTAGTTATCTTCACTCAACAAAAATTTGTTTTGGACCATTTATGTACCAGACACTGTACTAGACACTGCGGATTCAATGGTGAACAAAATAGATGTGGCTCCTGCCCTCGAGGGCCTTGGAGTCCTGTTGGGTGTATATTAGTTTCCCGTAGCTGCCATAACAAAGTACCACAAACTTGGAGGCTTGAAACAACAGAAATTCATTGTCTCACAGTTCTGGATGCCAGAAGTCCAAAATCAAGGTGTTGGCGGGGCTGTGCTCCTTCCAAAGGCTCAGGGAGAAATCCATCCTGCCTCTTCCAGCTCCTGGTGGTTGCTGGCAACCCTCAGCCTTCTTTGGCTTGTAGATGCCTCCCTCCAGTCGCTGCCCCTCACTTCATATGGCCTTCTGCCCTGGGTCCCTGTGTAACTGTATCGAAATATCCCAGTCATTGGATTTACAGCCCACCCTAAATCAATATGACCCCATCTTAACAAATTACATCTGTAAAGACACTATTTCCAATAAAAAGGTCACATTCCGAGGTTCCAGGTAGATATGAATTTGGAGGGGACACTGTTCAACCTGGTACAGGGTATCAAACGGGAAACCAATAAACACACAAATAAAAAGATATAGGGCAGGATTATACAGCAAGTATTAACTTGGTTGTTTTCTGTATATTTCCACCTCCATCTTCCTTCTCATTTGGACATGAGGACAATAGTCACCAAAGCAGAAACAACAACAAAAGGAGAGAGCACTCGGGTGCCACAGGAAGATCTTTGGATGCATGCAACTTGCAGAGTCTGTTTTTCCTCTCCCAGAGAAGAGCCCAGATAAGCCAGGTCCTAGAGAAAGGACAGTGGAAAGACAGCATGGCAACAAGAACTGGGGAGGTGGGGCAGGGGGTAGGAGTGAGTGATGTCTTCAGACTGGGAGAGGAAGAGGTGACTTCTATGGGGAGGACCAGAGAAAGGAGTGGCTGGGCTATCCTGGAGTGTAGACCCCTCGCACACACAAACACACACAACTCTCCACCTTGTCAAGAGTCCCAAGTGCTTGTAAAGCCCCCTAAATCAAGCGGAGGGGACTTGGACACCTCTGTGGAGATGGGGCAGTAGGAGGAATTGAATAGAACCAGCTGGAATTTCCATCAGAGCTGAGGCCATAGTGGACACACCACCACTGTCTATATAATTATAGATGGTGATAGGAACAGAATCGGTGCATTTAGAGAATCACAGAGGGGGCAATGAAGGCCAGAAACAAGCTCTCTGAGAAAACAACTGCCAAGATGGGACATCTGGATGGCAGAAAGTTCACAGGCAGAGGGGCAGTTTCTGGCAGAGTTAACAGCTTGTGTGCAGGTCCCGAGTGGGAAAAGAGCTGTGAACTCTCAACCTTCTGGACTGAGGCCCTGAGCTGGAGGAAATTGAGCAAGGGACTGGGACATTAAGTGAGGGGAAGAGCGAGGCAGGGTGGAGCTTCAGGCCTGGGAGTTCATGGTGAGAAATCTGGAGGTAAAATCAATAGGACTCGATGGCAGGTGGCAGAGGGGTTCTCAGGGCTCTGGGTAAGAAAGAGAAGAATCAAGAATGACTCAGCAGATGGACATAAGAGGAGCAGGTTTGGGGCAGGAGGGTATCAAGCATTCAGGTAGGGACACGTGAAGTTTGAGATCTCTTCTAGATGGTCACGTGGAGATCCCGTATAGGCAGTTGAATGACTGAGTCCGAGCTCAGAGAGAAATCAGGGCCAGAGACAGAAATATGGGAGTTATCTCAGAAGAGTCAATGAGCGTAACTCTAGCCAAGTCAGCTCTGTGGCAGAGAGGAGTGAGTGATGGTTTTTATTTTTAATAAAAAGTAAACTTTTTTTTCCAAATTATGAAAGCAAAACACATTCCTTGCAACACTGTAAAAATGTTGGGAATTCAAACCAGCAATAAGAGAGTAAAAAGGGGAATATTTGCACAAAACAATGTACTGTAAACATGTCTCCATGTCAATATTTATCGTGCAACAGAGTATTTCACAGCTGATGGGGTTCCACTGTTGTATGAACATTTAAGTTGTTCTCCATATTCCCCTGTTATAAACAACACTAAGGCGAACAGCCTTGTAGTTTTTCTGTAGGATTATTTCTACAGGATAAATACCTAGAAATGAAAAGAGGTTTATGTTTTCCATGGCTTTTGATCATTTTTCACTGCACTGCCCTTTGAAATGGTTGGGTCTATTTATGAAGCTATAGGTGTGGTTTGACCATGAGGAACACAGACAGGGGCGGGTTCCCACCCCATCCTGCCCCCACTAGCCACAGATAAGCAAATCCCTAGGGAGGGGGGATTGTAGGGAAATTCTCCAAAGCTCACGTCTGCGTGAGTCTCTTTCGGACACCATCATGCTCCCAAAAGGAGTGATTCTCCGGAGTGCCGAAGGTGGTATCAGGACCAGAGGCGGCCCTCTCAGGGAGCTCAGAACTACCAGCCAAGTGGAACTTACATGATTGCAGATGGTAAAGCGGTTAAGTCAGGTGTCCAGGGTCTGAGAGAGATATTTCGATTTAATATGCCACCTTTATGCTTCTCTTCAGAATCCCTCAGCCTCACCTATCTCTCATTCCAGCCTCTTCTGGGGATCTGGTGGCCAGTCCCAAGTGGGGGCCAACCAGCTTTACACAAGTGCAGCCTGACAGCACCTCACCTGGGCTTCTGAGACCGCAATGGGGGAAACTGCCTGGTGCTCAACATATACAACCTGGAACCCAGAGGCAGTACCACACCTGGAACACTTACCCTTCTCACCCATGGTTGGTCCTCAGGCGATGGCCAACTGGATAGTGTATCTTTGCAATGCTCCCTCCTTCTCTGCTCTCCATGTCTTTCACTTACTGTATCTCATTCCTCAATAAAGGATTCATCTTTGAATCTTTGTGTTAGGCCCTGTTTTGGGGGGAACTCAGGCCACTTTTAGTTGTGTGACCATGGGAAAATGCCTTAATTTCTCTAATCTCAATGTTCTCATCTCTAAAATGGGAGAAAATAGGAGTGTTTCCAGGGCTGGCAGATTAATGGCCCCCCAAAGATTCCCACATCCGAATCCCTGGAACCTGTGAATATGTTGGATTACATGGTAAAAGGAAGTTAAAGTTGCAGATGGAATTAAGGTTGTTAATCTACCGACCAGAAAATACAGTGGTACCTCGGTTTTCAAACGTAATCTGTTCCAGAAGACCGTTCAAGTTCTGAAACGTTCGAAAACAGCCGACAGCTAGGCCTCAGGATCTTGCACTCAGCAGAAGCCACGTGACATGTTGGACTTCCGAGGCGTGTTCGAAAACCGAAGCATTTACTTTCAGGTTTACAGCGTTCGTAAACCGAAATGAGGAAGGGGCCATGAACAAAAAATGTGAGAGGGCTCTAGAAGCTGGACAGGGCCAGCAACGATTCTCCCCTAGAAACTCCAGGAAGAAATGCAGCTCTGCTGACACTTTGATTTTAGCCCAGTGAGACCTGTGCCCACTCTCCAACCTTCAAAACTGTAAGATAATACATTTGTGCCATTTTAAGCCACTAACTGTATGGTCATTTGTAATAACAGCAAATAGAAAACTATACATTTACCTCATGGGCTATAGTGACAATTTTATAAGATAATATATGCAAAGCTTTAGCTCATAGGCCTGGCATAGAGGAGATGGCTGTTATTGCTGTTGCTGTTTGGTAACAAATAACCCCAGAGTGCCCTGTCTGACACTGAGCAGTCTGGGAAAGTGGGGGGCAGGAGGGGTGTGGTAAACTGTAGTCTTCAAGAGTTACACAGGTGACCCTGACATACAGCCAGGACCTGGAAACACCACTTTTAGCCCCAAAGGATAACCTTGGGGCCACCAGAACCACTTGGTCCCCCTGTCCTTGCCCCTTCTCAGGCTGCCCCGCCACTTTAAAGTACACCAGGGCCTGAAATAGCAAACACATCCCTCAGTCCGAAAATGCCTTCCTGCCAATTTGCTATTTTTGTCACTGCAAATGCCTCGTATTCTACACTTAAAATATGAAGACATTCATTCAGGCATCCTAAATGTACTAGGTCATGTTCTCAAGGTGGGGTTCCTGGACCACCAGCAGCAGCATCACCTAGAACTTGTCAGAAATGCAAATCCTCCATCCCACCCCAGACCTATTGAGTTGAAAACTCCCCAGGTGGGACCCAGCCCTCTGCATTTTAATAAGGCCTCCACGTGATCCTGATATACACACAGGGAAGTTTGAGAGCCACTGCACCACACAATGGGTACTGTACCAGATGCCATATGCAGGATCCCACCTTCCAGGTGGATTACACGTCTCATAGGGCTATAAATTTCATGTGCTGTCTGTTCCTGTCACCCTCTAGGGTCAGTCACATAGGATGTATGGTTTATTCATTATTTCAACAAATATTAATTGAGTGCCTACTGTATGTGAGGCACTGAGCTAAAAAGTGGGGTACAGTGGGGAACAATTTAGCGTGGGGTCAGACCTCGCAGAGCTAACAGAGAAGACATTCAACAAATCATTACCCAGTAATATCTTACAAGGCACAATTTGCAGAGTTTTTAAATTAGTGCTTCTCAAACTTTAATTTGCATAGGAGTCACCTGGGATCTTGTTAAAATGCAGACTCTGCTTTGGTAGGTCTGGGGCAGGGTCTGAGAGTCTGCACTTCTGACAAGCTCTCAGGTAATTCTGACGCTGCTGGGCTGAGGGCCACTTTGACTAGCAAATCTTAAAAACTTTTTAAGGCATTGTCATAGCCATTACCCCATTCTAGCCCACAATTTCTCTGATAGGAAAAAGTGGCAGGAATTATTATCCTCTTTTCAAGTGACAAAACTAAGGTCCTGAGATTTTTGTCATGTCAAGGCTTTGTGCCTAGAATCCAGGAGCTCCTGGGCCTCTGCTGAGTTATCAAGAGGTGCTGGCAGCTGAGACAAAGGACTAAATGAGCTCCCTGATGAACTCCTACATTCAGGTTTTATCACAGACCACAGAGCTTTCCCTGTACCAGTCCTGATGTAGAGGAGACAGCTGCTGGGGTCTCCCTCCTGTCCAGGACTTTGATAAGAAAACAGATGTGAATTTGCAAAGCCTCTGAGTGAAAATGAGCTCTTAAGCCAGCACTGAATGATAAGGACGGTGCACTCCCCTGTCACTGAAGGGGAAAGAATAACACTGGCGCTTTGCAGCCCATCTCACTCCCTGGCTTTTAAAAGTAAAAGCCTCCCAATCTCCTTCCTACCGGGAAGGGAAAATGGGGCACAGACTTTTCTTGGCTTGCTTCCAGTTAGGCAGCTGGAATCTATTGGACACAGTCAAACAGTCACTCTTTCCTGAGATGGGTTGGCTGGGTAAAAGCTGCGTTTTATTCAAAATCGCTGTTTCCCCTCTTGGGCCCCAATCCGCCTAGACTGAGGGGTGCCCCCACCAGCACCACCCTTTATCTCTTGCATCTGGCTCTGTTTCTTGCCTACACTGAAATTTCTCAAGGTTTGGGAAGGTGGTGTGATTCCAAGGGGTTTAAGGAATTCTTCCTTTTGGAGCCTCCACCCCACATCATGTCAAGCATTAGAAAGCATCTACACCTCAGGTAGTCAATATTTGGCCAATGTGAACAAATTCTATTTGTTATTTGGGCTGTAAAAATGATATGACTTTTATAATTCCTCTTTCGAAATGATACACCTACAATGTACATCCAATTTACTACTGGCCATGATTTTTCAATAATCATTACGTAAACTAGAAAATCTTTGCACAGTAAGAAAAGCAAGTTCTATTGTTTTCAAGCAACCTGAATTTTTTATGAATTCCAAATTTAACTATTCATAAAGTTTAGTGTGATATTTTTAATAGGCATTTAATCAAACCTTCATTAATTTCAATTTATAGCTTTCCTACTTTGGAGTTCTCAGTGATTTTTTTAGAAGAGTTTTAAACATTTCTGTAGGTCCTTGAGGGTACTTAATGGCTAAAATGGCCCTGAATGGGGGAGGGTAAAGCTGGTGAGAATTTGGGCAAGAGGGGAGCGTGCCGCCTGAGGGAACCACTTACCAGCCTCGTGAATCATCACAGCACTTCCCTTAGTTCCTGCATTTCCTTATTTCCAGGGATCCAGTTTCGTCCAAGATTTTGTGGCCATGGTGATGGGGAGTCTCAAACTATGTGGAGAAAACTAGGGAGAATCACCAGGTCTGGCGGCTTTGCTCAAATTGACTAAATTATAATTATAGAAAGTGCGGTAAGTGGTGCGCAAGGGGAGTGCATCCAAGTCTGGATTGAAAAAGAGCCACTGAGAGAGGCATTGGGCCAGGTGGTGGTGGAAGCGGGTCTGGGGGCCTGGGCAGCTATGTGAAGACCCTGCAAGTCGGGGTTAGTCCTATGGGCCTGGGTGTCAAATGGCCTTTCAATCCTGGTTCATCTTCTTCTTTATCATGTGACCCTGGGCCAATAATTTCACTTCTCTGTTCCTTAATCTGTATAATAAGGTAATAATAACGCCTGTCTCCTAGGGCTGTGGTTGGGATTACATGACATACTGCATGTGGTGTGCTTCATACATACTAGATGCTCAAATATTACTGTATTCCAAGATGTAAGCATTTATGTTTATTGAATTCTATCAAAATGATATTTTTTTTATATTTATTATTTGTGTTATTCTGGGTGGGCTCATTCTCAGTGTCTCGCCCTCTATACTGTATGATATGCCCCAGTCCTAAGGGAGAAGAAATTGCTTCCTTCTGATGGCTCCGGTGTTTGTGAGGGCCTCAGAGACCCACAGCTCTCACCTGCTCACAGCTAAATCCAGAAAAGTTAAAGGAGGAAAACAAAGCCCCTCAAGAAACATCAAACCTGGTGACCTCGCTGGATCAAGGGTAACAAGGCAGCGATGAAAGCAAATGTATTGGCTTAGTGACTCTCTAACCCAGATGTACTTTGGAATAGTCCCAAGTCCTCCACTGGACCCTGGGAGACAGAAGGAGGGGAAGGAGGATTTCGAGGGAGGTTTTCTGGGCCAGGCTTGGAGGTGGCTGACATTGCTTTTACCCCCTTTTCTTCAGCCAGACTCCAGCACATGCCACCGTTAAGTTTAAGGGGCACTGAGTAATGGGTCAACCGCATAAGAGGAAAACCAGCCAGCCACTGCCACTACAGGTGATTTTAATGCAGAGCTAAATTCAAAAACTGCTCTCTTGGAGTAAAACGCAAAAGAATTGAAGTTTCAAACCTTCTCAGACAGAAAGAAGCAAACAAAACATCTGACAGTGGAAGAAAGGCTTACTGTTTACAGCATTATCACATACACCCACTTCAGTGTTCCAGATATGGTCGCAGGCTCCAAATTGACCTTCAAGTCCTATGCCCCTGGTCTAGGCCTCCCCTTCCACAGCCAGCACACTCTAGGTTGTGTGACCACGTGTCTCCTCAACTATATTGGAGGCAAGGGTTTCAGAGTCTCCATCCCTGAATCCTAAGCGCCTGCCTGACACAGTACTTTGCACAGAGTAGTAAGTGTTGGTTGAATGCAGTTGCACAGGAAACAGGTGTCAAAGAAGGGAATGAGAGACAGAGGAGTAAAATCCCAGTGGTTAAGAGCACAGATTCTGCCTCTCGGTAGCTGGTAACTTTGGACAGATTCCTTAACCTCTCAGTGCCTCAGTTTCCTTGTTTGTAAAATAGGATTAATGATTGCAACCACCTCAAATGCTTGTTGTGAGGGTTAAATGAGTTACTCTATCAAAATGTGCTTAGAAGAGTGTCTGACTCATAGTTAAGTCCTGGGTAAGTGTTGTTGCTATTTTTGTTAGTAAGACAATAAGAAACCCCACAACTGAAAGGGTGTAAGGGCAGAAATGTGCAATCACAACAAGAGGGGCCTGTTTGCACAAAGAAGAGGGGGTGAGGAGGAGTCTGAAGGAGATAGAAAAGTTTCCCCACATACCATGGCCAGGAAACTTCAAAGTAAGTAAACATCAGAGGATGACATTTAACTTTTTACAGAGCAGATGGAACATCACCCTTCTAGCCTCGGCAGGCTGGGACAGGAAATGGGTCAGCCAGAGCTGAACGGTTGACACAGGTGACTTAAGGAGTCCCGCGGTGCCAAGTTGAGGCTGATGTTTTGAAGGGAGACTGAGGGGTGTGTGGGGGAGAGAAAGAGAGATACACCTGGGGGATCTGAGATCTACCAGATAATACTTGATTCCATCTACAGGCAACAGATGATTGCTTTATTGCATTAAAGTTTCCATAATTCAAAAGATACATTCTAGCAGGCGCGTGGTAAGATTTCAAAGATTTGGAGGAAACTTTAAGATATATTGGGGGGGAAAAAAAAAACACCTTGTATGAGAAGACTAAGAGAGAGATAATGCCATGAATTTCAGCTCAATCTTTCAAGGTTTAGGGTTATTTCTCATGCCAATGGAACCCAGACCACTTTTGATGACACCAAGATGGGGAGTCTAATTGTGGGTTACCTGGACCCTGCTAGCTTTTTCTTATTCATTAGCTCCTCTTAGAAGGTGATCAAAAGATGGAAAACATGATGAGATGCCAGTTATTCAAATCTAATAATAATGAAGGAAGTAGTTTGAGCCTGCTCCCTGGGAACCAGGGTGATGTGAGCTATGGCTCAGGGGAACTCCAGGATCCCTTCTGTTGTTAAGACCCTGGGATTCTAATCCTGCCCTCTACATAGGGGTGGCGCTGGGATCCCCCCTGAGGAAAGCCTACACCAGGGGCTTGCTTGGCTTCCTTTGAGACTAATCTGACCCTTGTAAAGTGTGCGATCAGAGTTGGAAAAACAGTCCATCATTAAAGAATGTTCCATCAACTCTCTCCTACCCCTGGCCAATGCCTACATTTCTGTACTCAAATAACCAGCCCTTGTCTGAAGGCCTTGACTCCCTTTACAGCAGTATATTACATACATTTGCCTCTTATGATTGCAAGTTACCTGAGAAATCAAGGGATTTGAGAGGGGCTGAGAATATGGTGAGGGATAAAGCAGGTGCAGGGGGAATGGACACCTGGGAGAGGAGTGAAAGGGAAACCAAACTGGCCAAAGTCCAACCTCATGTCTCTTTTGTATTTAAATTCCTTCCAGTGTTCTACTGGCCTGAGAACAAATCCACACTGTTCACCATGGCCTTCAATCCCCTGGGAATTCCACCTCATCCTTTGCCACTTCCTGGTCACTGCTCTGAAGCTGCACTGGTCTTATTTTAATTCCTTAAGCATACCAATCTGTTCCCCACCTTTCCACATGTCCTAGCCTCTGCCTGGAAAACCCTCCTTGCTGCCCCATCACATAACTGACTCCTCAGAGGTTCCCTCTCTTTTTGAGAGGATGGGGCATCTCCACTATCAGAAGGGATCTTGCTGCCTTGACAACAATCATACCCCTGGCACCTGGCACACCTATATGGTCACCGTTCAAGTGGTTGTTGAATTAATCAACTTGTTTCACTGTTTGGTTGGGCAAGTCCCACAGCTGGGTTCCCGTAGGATCAGGCTTGGCGAGTGGGCTAAGTTTCCATAAAGTCTCCCTACCAGGTTCTAATTTTGATGAAACTATCTTTCTGGGTACAAGTGAGTGTGTTGACACTCTTGATTCATGTCTCCAGTTACCCAGCTGCAGACCACGGAGGCCGGGCCCAAAGAAGACAGCTTCATCCTACATTCACTTTCCATTTCCCCCTGCCATAGGAACAGTGGGTGCCACCTAGTTAGAAACCCTAAGAAATAGGGCTCATGAAGATGGTCAGGATCTCAGTGTTACAGATGATTAAATATCTTTGACTAACACTGAGTTCTAACACTGAGAGTAAAATGCGATTAGATTCTGAGCACTCAGAGTGAAATGAGAATAAGAAGGCAACGAAACTTCTCAAGTTGAAAGCAGTTTTCCTCTCCTGGGACCTAGAAGCACTTTCCACCGTGTGAATCCTGGAGGTAGAAAAGGGGGCTGCCATCCTAGGGTAGAAAGTGAGAGTAGCCCTTATGTAAGACGTGTTACACCCAGGACGGAGTGAGCCTCATTCAGAGACTCTGTGAAGAATACTGCTCACTCTAGGTATCAGAATTTTTATAATTCACACACACACACGCACACACACACACACACACACGTATATATAACCACTGTTAAAACCTCTTTTATATTTTTATTCTTGTGTACGTATATTTAATGAAGTATATATACATACATAAGAATATATATTCTTATTTGTATATATTCTCATGTGTATGTATACATATACCGGGGGTGCCAAAAAAACGTATACAAGTGGACACTTTGGTCAACGTTGCTGAAGCAGTAATTCCCCGTGATCAGTAGTGTCTATGCTCATGGTAACACTTTGAGCACCTCTTATAACTGCAGGAGTCAAACGTGACTTGTATTCATCTTTTGTTATCGGTGTATATTGAGTATTACTATTGTATAAAGTTTTCCTTTCTTAAAATGTGTATACATTTTTTTGGCACCCTGTGTATGTATTCTTGTGTATATATACATGTACATGTATACATACATGTATAAAAAAATAAGAATAGAGGATTTAACAGTGGTTATTCCTGAGAAGTGGTGAGTACAGGTAATTATTTTCTTAGCTGAATTTTCTGAAGTTTCTAAAATGAACATACTTTACTTTTGAAATAAGAAACACAGCGAAAATAATTTTTAAAAAATAATATGCTCTCATTAAAGAAAATAATTGCAAAATATAGTTGAGTTACAAAGGAAGAAAAATTACTCTTAATGATTATTCATATGTTGGGTTTTTAAAATTCAGTCTTTTTTAAAACATAAGCTATTTTATCTTGATTAGCATAGTTATAATCATACTACATGTAAAATACTTTGTCTTGTATTTACAAACTTACTTCAGTATAAGCACTTTTCATGTTATGACTTAGTCTTGACAATATTATTTTAACTTGTGAATAATATTGTAACTATTAAGATTTTCTAGTTTGATTTTTACTTATTTCCTCATTAGGGAACATATATGTTGTTTCCAATGTTTCATGGTTACAAGCTGCCCTTAACATGCCATGCCACAGAATTGAGATTTCATTCAGAAGGCAATGGGAAGTCACTAACAAATTCTAAGCAGCCAAAAGACATAATCAAGTGTTTATTTCTGAAAGATCTTCTGGCTGGCTCACCTTCAGGGTGAGGCTGAAGGTAGGTAGAAAAAGGAAGCCAGGGCTGAAATGGAAACCTCTTTAGTTTCCCATTTCACAGAAATCTCTACCTACAGTTCCAAATGTTGCCTTCACTTTACATGTGGTTTTAAATTTTTTGAGCACTATGGACATTTGGGAGTCTAACTTTCCCATTTTACAGATGACCAAGTAAGGCTCAGAGAGTTTAGGTGACTTCTTTAAGGTCACATAAAGATCTAGTGGAGAAGTGCAACTAGAACACAAGACTTCTGGTTTTAATCTCATGTCCTTCACTATAGCAGACTATAGCAAACAACATGACTTACATGTCCTGTGGATACTAAGCACTGTGTTAAGTTGAAAAAGTGTTTATAATTATGTAGGGAAGACAAGGATCCTTGAAGATGGTGATGGTGGTGGCAGTGGAAATGGTGGCGGTGGTGGCAATGGCAATGTTGGTGATGGTAGTGATGATGGTGGTGATGATGATGGTGGTGATGGTTGTGATGATGATGGTGGTGGTGATGATGGTGGTGATGGTTTGATGATGATGGTGGGGGTGATGATGGTGGTGATGGTGGTGATGATAATAGTGGTGATGATGGTGGTGATGGTTGTGACGATGACGGTGGTGGTGATGATGGTGGTGATGATAATAGTGGTGGTGATGGTTGTGACGATGATGGTGGTGGTGATGATGGTGGTGATGGTTGTGATGATGATGGTGGTGGTGATGGTGGTGATGATGGTGGTAGTGATGATGGTGGTGATAGTGATGGTGTTGATGATTCTTTACAAAGGACAAAATACCTCCACAACTGTTGTCTCATTGGATCTTCAAAATGACTCAAATATTAGTGCCCATGATTTACTCCAAGCTGGGCATCATGTGAGATATTTTATATACATTATTTCATTTAATTGACACCACATCCCTATGAGATTGGTGTCATACAGGGTCTCAACTCCCGTTCCTCACACAAAAACATGGGATATGGTGAGGCCAAAAAGGAATATCCACGGAGACACAGATAGGCGGGTCATACCACTATAGTCTCACTGGCGGCTGGGTTGGAGACACAGGAAGCCGGAGCCAGATGATGTACAATCTGCCATCTGCTTCTCTGCCAACCAACCAACCTGCCCGCGTAGCCACGGCAGTTATATTAGTGGCTAGTGGCTAACTGGGAACCAGCACCTTTCCACGTGAGGCCAAGAGCCTGGAAACTGCTCTCTGGGACTCTGTCCCCACAATTGGTATCATTCTTCCCATTTTACAAATGGGGAATCCATGGCTCAGAGAAATGAAATGATTCACCCAAGTAAGTGAGGAAACTGGAATTAGAACTCAGTTCTTTTAATGTGTGAGTTTTACCAGGATTTTTTCCAGGATTATCCATTCAGCCCATACTTTCCTCTGGCAGGTAATTTAATCACACTGCTTGGAGGGCATGACTGAAAAGAAAGGAGGTAGACTGGTTGACCAGTCCAGGTACATGGCTATTGAGAATGGCCTGGCCACTCCTTCCAAAGATGACCCTCCTGAAGGACATACAAGACAGAGGTGGAGCACCTTACAGCAACATTGTCCACCAATAACTGTGACAGTAACCACAGATCACCAAACAGGCACTGGGCTTTTTTGCTCAAGCCATATTTAAGGACCTTATCATTAAGAATGCCATCTCCAAACACACAAAAAATAAGATGTGAAAGGAACACGAGCTGCTAGAGAACAGAATTGTTTTTCAACCTTGAAATCCTCTACACAATTAATCACTTCTCACAGGCTCCTATCAGCCTAAATCTAAATGATTACAGGCAACAGTTAGAGCTTCTAGGCTGACAAAATTGCCCAACGCAGATATGCTCTGGAAATGTAAGAGCAAACATTCATTATTCTATTATTTCAATGTGAACTTATTTAAAACAGCTGTACCTGGTTCAGGTACATAAAAGCAGCCCACAATTGATTTACCATCCATGATTGATTTACTGGGAAAAATACCAAAAGAATAAATGTCAACTTGGTTTTATTTCCTGCCATAAACAAACCATAAGTGTAATAATCTGACCCTACTGTTACTGGAGCTATTTACTCTTATAGCTTAGTGAGATGAAAGGGAAAGTGTGATGATTGCCAAAAATCACTGAAATGAGGAAAAGTAGTTCCATCTTTAAAAAAATTAAAAAACACACACAAAAACTCATTCTTATTCAATGAAAGAGAAAACCAAGGAATCACATAGAGTGCTTGTCCATATTTCAATCCAATGATTATTACAAAGTGGGGTTTCTCAATGTCATTGGTTTTACTTGTCATGTGGTAATGGGTTTCTGTTCCCCATCCCTCCCCCAGATATCAGCACAGTTCACCTTTCCCTTCTTTCAGGGTTTTACTCATGTCACCTTCTCCAAGACCTCGTCTCTAGTTCTCTATCTAAAATCGCACAAAATCTCTATCTCCAAAATCAAATTATCTGTCTAAAATCCCCCAACACTACCTATTCATCTTTCTGCTGTTTAGCTTCTTAGTATTTATTGCTACTTCACATACTCTGTATTTTACTTATTTGGTGATTGCTGATTCCCCCACTAAAATATAAGTTCCACAAGATTAGGGACCTTTGTTTTCTGTTTTGTTTTGTTTTCTCCTATTTCCCCAAACTAGCATAGTGCCTAGCACATAGTTGACTCTCAACATATATTTGTTGAACAGATGAATGAATGAATCCATTTCTTCAATAAAGTTATAACTACGTATTAAGAGGTGTGACGAAGGAGTGATGGACAAAAATATCACTTGTTCTAACTCTATTTTCTACCGAGCACTGCCAAGTTCTTCCCATGTCTAAGGTAGAAAACCCAAAATGCTATTTAAAAATATGGCTGCAAATTTTACCCCTTGCTCTGGGGGATGGCAGCAGAATTAATTCTAGGGTTAGAACTGCTCTGCTGTGGAGGAAAACATTCAATGGTACTTGGGCTATGCACAACTGAGAGGACAATTGGCTGAAGTTGCTCTTCATAAATGAAGTAAAATTATGACTATGACTTCCTTGGACAGCATTTTTGGTCTTTTTTGTGAAGGAATTTTCAGTTTTCCCTGAAAAATGTTTGAGCTGAGTGGGGAAGGAATTGTAGACTTGAGAATGAAAGCAGATTTCAGAAGGAACTTGGGTCTAAAGGAAGAGACCCCAGAATCATGACAGCCAGCTGGTGCCCAAGGAGAGAGACCACCATGGAGGGACTCCTTCCAATGGGACATGACTGATAGGCTTACAGTGATGTTTAAGACCTAATTTTAAGTTGTCCCAGCAGTGTGCCTAATCCTTCAGCAAATCAGTTGCACAAGACTATTTGGTGAGTACATACTATACCAGGTGTTAAATATAAAAATATTTAAAGTAAATAGCCTCTATCCTGGAGCCTTCTCTCCCAGTTCCCACCACCATTGCTTTGAGTACCCTGGCCCCAGCCCCAGGACCTCTTAACCTTCCCAGTGATCCAGACACTAAAGGGTTATGCCTGACACAGCAGTGATCCTTTAGGATTGATTGGCCATTCCTTGGGCCACAGCAGTTGTTAAATATTTGACTCTCACCCCTGCCTCCACACACACCAGCTCAGTTTTGGAGGTGCATGGGAAATGAAGGAGGGGGTTTTGTCCACACATGAGTCGAAGCAGAACAGAGAGAGTAGTAGAATGAAAAGGGTGAGGGGACAGTTATACACAGAAAAGAGGAAGATACATGGGGTGGGAGGTGAGGGGTTAGTGAAAAGCTACACTTAGGGCAGGAAAGCACTTACCAAACCTCTTCAGAAATATTCGGAAGGGACTGGTTTCCTGCAGTCACTCAGAGCAAGGACTCAGGCTATTAAATTCGGGTATCCAATAAAATCTTTAAAAAAAAAAAAAAAAAAAGAAAAAAGAAAATGAGCCTACGGAAGACTGGGAAATTTGGGGATGCTGAGACTACCTGTCAGACAGAAAGAACGGCCCTTCCCATGCTAATTCTGATAGTTTCAATTTTATATCAAAGAAAAAGAAAAAAGCATCATTCCCCTTTCATTTAATCAGATGTTCAGCTGTGCAGGGGTTATACATGGCTATGTCTGGCTCCATATGCCAGATTCAAATCTGATGCATTCTACAGGCGTGAGCCCCTCAGGGAGGAAACCATGGGTACCCGCTGTGTTTATTAAGTGCTCTACTCAGCTGTAGCAGTCTTTTCTCTTGATATCATAAAAATTAATGGGAAACTATGAAACAGAAATACAAGCAATAATTTTCAAGAGGCCCTAGCAGGTGGGGGGTGAGGGTGTATATTGTTCTTCCATCTCCATTACTCCACACTTTCACAGGCTTTTTGTCCTGGAGTTCTCTCTGCACCCTTGTCTTTCCATGTTGGATCTTTCCTTTTCTTCTCACAATAAGGTACATCTTTACCTTATTGATAAGGCTCACATCCCACTCACTGACACCACGGCTGGCCCCATGCCAGGCACTGAGGAGAGACGCTGCTGGGGCTTGCAGAGGCAGACGCATGGTTCCCATCTCACGGCAGAAAAGCCAGCTTAGACCAGGAAGCCAAAGAACAAAAAGGGAGATTCACCCTGATAGCTAGGATTCAAGAGAGAGTTATCAAAAAGCCTGTGAGGAAAAAGCAGGTGCACCTTTTGTCTCCCTTGCCCTACAGGATGGTAAATATTTTTGATAAAACATCTCATTTGAGACTGAGGAGGTATATCTGCCATGGCTTGCAATACTCATTCAGGATATTCCAGAGCAAAATACCTTCTCTGCTGCTTCTTAGCCCTTCTTGCCCACAACTCTCCCGTCACTCCACTCTGGCCACCCTGGCCACCCTGTGGTTCCTGGGACCTGCCAAGCACACTCCTTCCTCAGAGCTCTGCACATCCTGTCCTCTGTCTGGAATGCTGTAGATGTCTATGTGACACTCTCCCTCACTTTCCTCAGGTCCCTGCTCAAATGTCACCTTCTCAGAGATCCTCTATGATAACTGTATCAAACATACATCTCTAATCACTCTTTCCAGCCTTACCCTGCCTTATTTCTCTTTCTAGCACTTTCCCCACCAGACATGTTTATATCTGACATGTTTAATTTCTGTCTCTCCCTGTTAGTATATAAGCTCTAGATATGAAGCATGTGTCTGCTTTGTTTGCGGCAGAGACCTCAGTACCCAGGAAAGAACTTGGCACAAAGCAGATGCTCAGTAAGTACTGTTGAATGGATGACTGAATGGTCCCCTAACTCATTCACCACCAAATATTGTTTAATTACAAATTTTCCTCCTAGAAATCTTAGAAATTTTTAGTATATCCCTGAAAGCCTGTCTGGGCTTCTAAGAAGCAGTAACTAACTGATGTGCCCTCACAAACTTGTTAGCTTCATCGTAGGTAAAAATAAAATTTACATGAGCTTTTCCTGTCCCCAATACCCAGGGCACAGGAGCGCCCGGCCTGCGAATTGCTGCTTCACACCTTTAGTAATAGCACTTCTTCTCACTAAAGGAGCTTCCCGCCACACACAGTGTGCATAGGTACCTGTCAACATCTCATTCAGGCTGTACATGTACTGGACTAGGGAATATCCCATCTGACCTTTCTATCTCAAACGAATATTTTTGAGGCACCTACTAGCTGCTGGCAATGCAGATATATAAATGACAGAGCTATAGAGCTTCCGTTGTAGAACTTAGACAGTGAATGCTTGTTAACTTAAATTAAAAGTGACCTCAAGGGGCCAGCCTGGTGGCTCAGGCGGTTAGAGCCCCATGCTCCTAACTCCGAAGGTTCGATTCCCACATAGGCCAGTGGGCTCTCAACCACAAGGTTGCTGGTTCAACTCTTTGAGTCCCGCAAGGGATGGTGGACTCTGCCCCCTGCAACTAAGATTGAACACGGCACCTTGAGTGAGCTGCGTCCCGAATGGCTCAGTTGGTTGGAGCGCGGGCTCTCAACCACAAGGTTGCCAGTTCGATTCCTCTACTCCTGCAAGGGATGGTGGGCAGTGCCCCCTGAAACTATGATTGAACACAGCACCTTGAGCTGAGCTGCCGCTGAGCTCCCGGATGGCTCAGTTAGTTGGAGTGCGTCCTCTCAACCACAAGGTTGCTGGTTTGACTCCCGCAAGGGAGGGTGGGCTGTGCCCCCTGCAACTAGAAAATGGCAACTGGATCTGGAGCTGAGCTGTGCCCTCCACAACTATGACTGAAAGGACAACTTGAAGCTGAACGGCACCCTCCACAACTAAGATTGAAAGGACAACAATTTGACTTGGAAAAAAGGCCTGGAAGTACACACTGTTCCCCAATAAAGTCCTGTTCCCCTTCCCCAATAAAATCTTAAAATAATAATAATAATAATAATAATAATAATAATAGTGGTTTCTTAAAAAAAAAAAAAAGTGACCTCGAAAACTAGAACCTTCAAAGACACGAATCCATGTTAACATTTTTCATTCTCAAAGTCCTGGAAGTTGATACTGGTGGTGCTTGCCCAACATTGTGAATGTGCTCAGTGCTACCAATTGTACACTTAAAATGGTTAAAATAGTAAATTTTATGTTATGTCTAGTTTACCACATTTTTATTCTCTTTCTAGGGCTATGCCTTACACATGTGTTTTGTGGTTTACCAACCTACACTCCTTTCACTTATATTTTTTGGTGAGGTAGAAAGGGAAGTGACGCGAAGTGTAATGGCTGGCTCACAGGATATCAGGACTGGAAGGGTTGGGCTGCAGTTTGAGGAAGAGCAGTCACAGCCATACTGCAGAACCGCTCTGGTACCACCGTCACCAGGCACTGGATGTTTCAATTTGTAATGTTGACCCTTGAACCAGGTACTTACTTTACTGTAACTGCCACTGCCTTCAACATTAGTAGTACTTCTGCACCAGGAACTTGACCTTTTAGTCACTGCCACTGTCAAAAATCTCCTCTATTATCTTCACCAGAAAATAGATTTTGGATGGCGCTGGCATTCTTACATTACCCATTTTCAAAGAAAAGTCTCATGTGGGAGTGGTGTCTGATTGGTGGAGCCCAGGTCACATATGCCTGTGCTTTAGCTACAAGGGAGCCTGAGTAAATGTCTTCAGAGTTCTATCTTGGGAGCCGGGGCTCACGATGCAGGACTTTCTTCAACCACAAAATGGGCTTTCAGTAGGTGCTGTGCAGACAGGAAATGTGATAAATGTCCCCTACAGATAGGCTTTTATGGTTTTAGTTCCTAACTACATATTCACCTCTCCAAAGCTTCACTTACACTCTGCTCTTTCAACCCCTGTAGAGCAGACACTAGAATAGTTTGGAGCCTCTCCCAAATTTCCCCATATACATATGCACCAGGGGTCTTGGGCACACTGTAGGCTGGAAAAGGATTGGAATACAGAGCGGCTTCTCTGCAAGCCAAACAGCCAAGATGCTCATTCCCCAGGCAAAGTACAGAGGTTTGGGACAGACTTAGGACAGAGTAGATAGACAGAGGTGGAATAAGCTCGGTGACAATCCTTACCCTGGAAAGATATTGTCAACCTAGGAGGTACTTATAAAGTACCTCCAATTTATGTTCATTCACCAATTCAACATTTCCCATATACCGGGGGTGCCAAAAAAACGTATACCCATGACTTGTATTCATCTTTTATTATCAGTATATATTGAGTATTACAATTTTAATACAATGCTTTCCTTTCTGAAAATATGTATACATTTTTTTGGCACCCTCTGTATTTATTGAGCACTTACTGTGCTCAATGGGCCAGGCCCTGTTATAGGTACTGGGATTCAGCTATTGACAAAATAGACCAAATTTACTGCCCTCTTGTACATTCTAGTGGGGGAAGATTCACAATAAAGAAGTAAATACATAATGTGTTAGATGGTGGTAAATGCTATAAAGAAAACCAAGCAGGAAAGGAAGTGTATCTGTTGGCTGGGGCCACCATAACAAAGTACTACAGACTGGGTAACTTAAACAACAGAAATTTATTTCTCATAGTTCTGAAGACTAGAAGCCCAAGACCAAAGTATCAGCATAGTTGGTTTCTTCTGAGGCCTCTCTTCTGGGCTAGTAGGTAGCTGTCTTCTCCATGTATCTTCACATGGTCTTGCCTCTGTGTACCCATGTCCGTCCTAATCTCCTCTTCTTATAAGGATGCTAGTCTTAGTGGATTAGGGCCTACCCATATAGCCTCATTTTACCTAAATTACCTCTTTAAACGTCCTACCTCCAAATATAATCACACTGTGAGGTACTAGGGATTAGGACCTCAATATATGAATTTTGAGGGGACACAATTCAACCTATAATGGGGGAGAAGAAGTGCAAGAGGATTAAATGATGCAATTTTATTTAATTTTCATTTTGGTGATGTCTTACTCTAGGATTCATTTTAAATTTTTATTATGAAAATTTCCAAACATACTCAAAAGTAGAAAATACACACACACACACACAAACTATGTACCAATCACTAGTTTCAGTAACCAACACATTCTGCCATATTTATTTCATCTACCCTCCCCACCTCCTGCTTTTTTTTTGGTTGCTGTCTGTTTACTTTTGCTGAAATATATTAAAGAAATTCCAGACATCATGTCATTTCATCATTTCATTCCTCAAAACTTCAACATGAATCTCAAAAAAAAAAGAAAAAAAGAAAGAAATGTGTTCTTATATAACTATAATTCCATCATGGCATCTACCTAAATTAACTATAATTCCTCAGTATCATCTAATACCAGGCCACATTTAAATTTTCTCAATTATTAAAACGATTGTTACAGTTGTTTGCTCAAATCAGAATCCAAACAGTCCATTCATTGTGTTTGTAGTTGCAACTCTTAAGTGTTCTTTGAATCACTATTAATCTAAAAGAGTATAATTGACCTTTGAATAATGCAAGGGTTAGGGGCCCAGACCTCCTGTACAGGGAAAACCCATGTAACTTGACTTCCCAAAGACTTAACTACAGTTGGCCCTTTTTATCCCCATGTTTCAACCAACTACAGATCAAAAACAGTATTTTCAGTCGGAAGCTGGGAATCTGCAGATGCAAAGGGCCAACTATACTAACAGCCTACTGTGACCCGAAGCCTTACCTATTACATAAACAGTTGATTAACACATGTTTTGTATGTTATATGTGTTATATACTGTATTATTAAAGTAATCTAGAGAAAACAAAAATGTTAAAATCACAAGGAAGAAAAAACACATTTACTGTATATATTGAAAAACATCCATGTGTAATTGGACCTGCTCAGTTCCAACTGTGTTGTTCAAGGGTCAACTGTAATTGATTTGTTGAAGAAACCAAGTCAGCTTCTCTGAAGTGTCTCACATTCTAGCTTTTACTGATTTCTCTTTTGTGATGCCATTTAACATGTCCCTCTCCCCTCTGTATTTTCTATAGACTAGAATTTAGAATTAATGGCTGGACTTGACTTGAGTCCAATTTTTTTCCAAGTACACTTCATTGATGTGACTGTTCATTTTTACATCATATCTGGAGGTGCATAGGATCAGCTTGCATTTTTAGAGATGCTACGATTGATCAGTAATTTCAGCTGGTGATAGCCTGAGCTCTCTGTTGTGAAGTTCCTTATTAACCACCATTTTATCATCTATTGATGACCACCATCTGTTTGTTTTTCATTAGAAGCTGCAAAATGGCAATTTCCTAATTCTGGCATTTCCTCCATAATTCAATTCCTCCATTTCAATATAGAACTAGCCTTCATCTAGGGCTGTTAGGTTACTTTGAAATGTGGTTCATACAGAAAAGGCAGGACAAATTCTGAGGATATTCTTAAACATTCCATGAAATCAATGTTTTAATTTGAGTCACATTTAGAATTCACTAGAGGAGCTATATTTTGAAAGGACATCTAAGATAAGCCTTTGATATTCACTCAACCCCCAAATTACCAGCTTTGAAAGATTGGATTTATAACATTGGTTTTCCATAGGTGAAGCACAGAGTTTTCAAACAAGAAAGCCCTGGATAAATGCTGACCCCATCTTCTTTCTACTGGTAAACACATTACCAATGACACCCAGCACCTCCAAAGCGTGACAACATAGTAGTCCTAACTACATGCCAGGCACTGTGCTAAGTGCTCTCCACACATGAACACATTCAATGCTTACCATGACCCTCTGAGGCAGGTACTCTTATTACTCCCCATTCTACAGATGAGGAAACTGAGGTAAAGAAGGTAATCAGTTGCCCAAGGTCACACAGGTAGTAACGGGAGGAGCAGAAGTAAAACCCAGGCAGCGTGGCTTCATTGCATGTGTTGATAACCACACTACACCACAGTATAGCTGGCAAACACCTATGATTGTGTATAATTCTCAGAGAGTTAGCTATAACTAACTTTCTCTACAGAGAGCAACTTCAAGTCCATTCTAATTTAATTTTTTCTTAAAAGACATAAATCGGTGGAAAACATTTAGTCTTAGATCAGTGGAGAACACATCGCAACATTCATTCCATTGATCATATCAGACTGGCAGAGACCGATTTATGGAAGTTCAGGAAAGATGGTTACTTCTAACAGGCTCATGCTTTTCAATTCCAGGTGGGTTTGGGGGCACCTCCAGAGTGAATCAGATTGCTTAATAACAGTAGCTATTGTTTATATAAGGCTGGATGCTGATCTTAGCTCTTTAAGCATATTAACACCCTCATTGTCGTGCGGGGAAGCCTGTGGGGTCTCTGCTCCCGCTCCCCATACAAGAACGCAGGATATGGTGAGGCCAAAAAGGAACACCCACGGAGCCATAGGTAGGGGAGTCATACCACTACGGTCTCACTGGAGGCTGGGTTCACTGGACGTGCGACCTGCTGTCCCTTTTGTCTGCAACCCACCGACGACTCTCTTTCACTCTCCTCCACTCTCCTCTGTAGCCACAGCAGTTATATTAGCGGCTAATTGGCTAACTGGCTACAGCTGACGGCCAATCAGCCACAGCTGATGGCCATGCAATCACAGTTGGCCATTTACTACCTGAGCCAGCACCTGTCTATGTGAGGCCGAGAGCCTGGAAACTACTTTCTGGGGCTCTGCCCCCACACTCATCTACTTACAGGGCTTTCCCTAGCATCGACTCAAGTACAAACCTATACCCCTGAGAATGCTTCCAGGAGGTCCTTGAGGGTCCAGGCAGGAAAGGTATGTGTGGGGACAGAGCCCCAGAGAGCAGTTTCCAGGCTCTCGGCCTCACATGGAAAGGTGCTGGCTCAGGTAGTAAATGGCCATCAACTGTGATTGCACGGCCATCAGCTGTGGCTAGTTGGCCGTCAGCTGTAACCAGTGAGCCACTAATATAACTGCCGTGGCTACGCTAGCAGAAAATGGGGGCTAGCAAGAAGATCGTGGCTGAGTCTGCAAGAGCAGAGTTGAGGAGAGTGGAGGAGAGTCGTCGGTCGGTTGGCAGAAAAGCGGACAGCAGCTCGCACGTCGTGTGAACCCAGCCTCCAGTGAGACCACAGTGGTATGACTCCCCTACCTATGGCTCCCTGGGTGTTCCTTTTGGGCCTAGCCACATCCTGTGTTCTTATGTGGGGAGCGGGAGCAGAAACCCCACAGGCCGCCCCGCATGACACCTGTGTTCTTGTGCAGGGAGCGGGAGCAGAGACCCCGTGTGGGGACAGAGCCCCAGAGAGTAGTTTACAGGCTCTCGGCCTCACGTGAAGGGGTACTGGCTCGGATGGTGAATGGCCGTCGGCTGTGGCTGATTGACCGTTGGCTGTGGCCGGTTAGCCAATTGGCCGCTGGTATAACTGCTGTGACTACGGAGGACTGCCGAGGAGCCGAGCAGAGCCGAAGAGAGCGGAAGAGGAGAGTGGAGGAGAGTCGTCGGTCGGTTGCAGAGAAAACGGACAGCAGGTCACCCGTCCAGTGAACCCAGCCTCCAGTGAGACCGTAGTGGTATGACTCCCCTACCTATGGCTCCGTGGGTGTTCCTTTTTGGCCTCACCATATCCTGCGTTCTTGTGTGGGGAGCGGGAGCTGAGACCCCGCAGGCCGCCCCGCACGACACCCTGCATGACATCCCGCACAACAATATGTTTATCCAGTTTCTTGAAGGACCTGTCAGCCCAGCCTCATTGAAGTCAGCTCCAGAGTACCTCCAATCTCAAGTACCTCTTGGTGAGCTGAGGTGGCCTCCCAGAGAGAATGTCATTATCCCTCCCTGAAGCAATTTGCCCACTCCCTCCCCCACCCAGGAATGGCAGAGTAGGTAGGAATGTGGACATGAGCAGGAGGAGGAGGAACTAGGAGGCCCCCACAGGTAACCCAGTGGTGTCATCCACATCCTGTGACAGACCCAGTGAAGAGAGTAACCAGAACAAAGACTTGGGCTAAGACAAACACACTAGGATGAAGGAGACATGTGGTGCAGAAGAGGAGAAAAGCCGGGAAACGGGAGGAGGAAGATAACCCATCTACAGGATATAAGGCCAGGGTCCCAGAGGCATTGGGCTGCTACCCAGCCTCGGGTCAGCCTGCTCCATGCGCAGAGTGTGCTTGCTTTGCAAGTCACCTTCGCTGTCTGCTGCATGCTTGACTTCTGCCTCTTGACCAAATTCTTTCTTTCAAGAAGACAAGAACTGAGGAAAATCATGATTCCCAGTAACAGGAGGGTGCTCTCTAGTTAATGCTCAGATGCTTCTGAACAGCAGTCTGCATGCTGCTCTGTCCTGTGTGGCATTAATCAAAGAACACAGAATACTGGAGACAAAGCTGACAGGTGTGCCTTATTCTGACTTGACAGCTTTCATGTCTGTGTCAACTTGTCTTTCCCTATTTAGGAATCATCACGGCTCCAGCCTTGCTTCTAATAATACAGTAAACATCCATCAGTGACTCAAGCCAGATATTGGTTGCTATCCAGACTGTACCTTACGCAGGTTCTCTTGTGATCGCTGAGTCATCATCCAGCGTTGGCTCCACCTGACAAGGCCTCCCCTCCTGTGGCTTCTTGCCAGGGCTGCTCTCTTAGCCTGGGCTAATGAGCATCCTCCACCCCCACCCCATCCTATGCTCTCTCTCACCCACTCAGGCAGGCTGGAATTGAAAGGGAGAGTTCAAGAGCTGTGAAAACTGAGCAAGGCTTGGAAAACAGGAGAAACTACAAACCGGGAGCTCTTCAACGCCAATTTTAGGGCAGCCCCTGTTATGCAATAAAGAAATAGCAATTTATGCCATTTAGCAGCAAATGGCCCTTTCATCTGAAGTGGCTATTTCATGCAAAGCACTCTCCACCGCGGAGGAGCAGCGGGGCTCCAGTTAGAAGCGTCTGCCTCCACGTAGCCCAGAAAAGAGGAAAAGACGGCCTTGCTGAGCCACTGCTGCTCTTAAAGCAGCTGGAGGCGAAGTAATGGAGCAGAAAATCTCCCCGTGAACGCGAGATTACATTTTACGCTTTTGTGTGCTGTGAATGTTCTCTTCCAGGGGGTCTGCTCTGGGCCCAGTCACAGGTGGCAGGAAAAAATGAGTTATTGCCCGGCTGTGTGAAGGATAAAGAGGGACCAGAGATGTTGCTAGCAGCACTCAATCACTGGGCTCATTTCCAGGGATGACACTGGAGGTTTGCTGTCACCAGGAAAAAAACACCTTTATCCACATAGGCCACATGAGGCAACTTTCCTCCCCGCAGTGTGGCCTAGTTCTGACCCAGCTAGGTCACTGCTATCTGAGTTTGGTTCAGAGACCATGCTAGCATTAGAATCACCCTCAAGCTTATTAGAAATGCAAACTGTTGGGAGCCACCCAGAGCAACTGAATCAAAATCTGTATTTTAACAAGCTCCCCTGCTGCTGCTCCTGCACACTGGGGAGTAGTGAAGAGAGCCAGGTCAGGAAGGAGGCCAAATAGCTGTGTTATAGAGGCTCGGGCACTTTCCTTGGTGGCATGTGCAAAGATGCAGGAGAAAGTGGCCGTGAGTAACACAGCAGCCTCTTTCTGCCTCCCGCATACTTGCTGAAATCATGACACTTCAGCCGTGAGTCACCATCACTCCTCACTCTCTTCCTTCAAAGTTCTACCAGTTCGTCCTCTACCTAGTGAGGTAAATTATCAGCAGGCAGTGAAACCTGAGCTCTTTATCCACGCAGAACTGTTTATTTTCTTTTGGGCTGTTGGAAACCACGTTCGTCAAGCATTTTTGGAGCCTCTGACTACACCAAAGGCCTCTGTCTGGAGGAGCTCTGCCAGTTCAAAACCTTCACCATCACGCTGTTTGTAGGTGCAGCGTGATCCTCAGCCATCTGAAACTAGCACGCAGGTCGACCTTAACCACTGAGGCCCCTGGCAAACTTCCACAGATGGGCCCCACCCCTTTCATTTTTCCCCTGTTGCCCCTCACCAAATGCCAGGAGCAAAGAAAAGTTGTATTATGAAATTTATTTTAAAGAAAAACCTCAAGGCATTTTTTTAATCTTGCAAATATTTCAAAAATGTCTGTGCTGTCAAGACTGTGAAGAATGTCTGCTTCAGCATCCATCAACATCATTTTAAAAAATCAATCTCTGATGTGCTGACTGTGAAAAGGGGAGTCTATTAAGGAAAAGTAGGGCTTTTCTTTTTGTAATAAAAACCACTGGAGTGCACATGTGCATATGTGCATATCTTCTTACAGTAGAACATGCTTCTAGCACTAGTCCCTCTGCTCCTTCCCTCCCACCTCGGTTTGCTTCAAAGAGGCGATCAAGATGGAAAGATTCATTTATTTGAGCTGAGACATGTCATGGTCAGATTTTTAAAATATATCAGGAGTGCCAAAAAATGTATACACATGACTTGTATTCATCTTTTGTTATCGGTATATATTGAGTAGTACAATTTTAATACAGTTTTTTGTTTCTTAAAATGTATATACATTTCTTGGCACCCTCTGTATTGCTGATGAGAAAGTTACATGAACATTATCTTGAAGCCAGCTGATTGTACAAAAAATTTGGTCATTGTCAAGTATTAGATATTTGACAGAAACTGGAGCGTGTCCCAGCATCTGATGTCAAGAGATTATGCCATGCTGTACCCTCAAGCACAGCACAGGCCCTGCCACACTGCAGGCACTCAGGAAATGTCTGTGGCTGCAGGAGTAAAGAAATGACAGAAACATAGCAGACACCAGGGAAGGCATCGCTGAATGCTCATCTACTTTTCTCTGCAGGGCTATATCAGGCACCCAAAAGACTCAATGGTAAATATAAATGGAGGATGAAAATGGAACAATGAGGGTTTGGAGGAAAGGGAGCCATAACAAGCCTCAGTGCTCCGGGTCTGTAGAACCCCACCGAAGTGAGGATCCTATCCTAATGTTTGGGGACCTGCCTTAGGCCAGTTTCCCTAAAATGGCAGAACTTGAGACAGGGATGCTCGTGCAACTGATTCAGAGAGTGCTCCTGGGACAAGGGGTGAGGGCAGCAGGTAGGGCAGCAAGGATGTGGCCTCCCTGAGAGCTCAGGGAACACAGATTACACCACCAGGTTGATTCCATCTTGATGCAAAGGGCCGTCAATAGTCATTCATTGAGTCACTGATGGGGTGGAAGAGTGAGAGTGGGGGCTGAGGAGTAGGAGAGTTTGGAGAAGTTGAAGGAGATATACCAGACCTAAAAGGGATCTAGGAGGGGCACCCACAGCATCTACTACATTCCTCAAGGTGCAGTTGGACTCGCCTCTCAGGCCTTTCTAATAAATACATAGTTGTTTTTTGTGGGTACATATAATTTAGGAGAAATTTTAACACCCTCCATCCTGACCTCCTACCTTGCTCTCTTTTGTTCCCACCACACTTATCACCATCTAACATGCTGTATAATTCACCTGTTTTTATATTTACTAATAGTTGATTTATTATCTCTGCTCCCACACACTAGAATGTAATAACGACAGGCAAACATTTTTATCTCTTTTGACTGATGTATCCCAGGAATAGTGCCTGACATGTAGAAAGTGGTGGGTGAATATGTGTTCATGAAAGAGTATTCTGAATAATGTATTCTGCCTAGTTGCTCAGGGATTTTTGCAATGATTCTTTGGGTTCAAAGCAATCAAATTCTGACCTACGTGAACAGGCAGGATGCTACAGCATGTTGGAGTGGGATCATAGAGCCTCTTGATACTAAGGTTTCCGCATGTTTGAGAACCACCTGGGGATCTTACTAACAATGCAGTTCTTGGTCCCTGTACCCAGAGAGTCTGATTCCGTTCTTCTGTAAGGGTCCCAAGAATGTGCACTTTAAAAAAGCATAACCTTTGATTTTGGTGTAGATCACCTGAGGCACATACTTTGAAAAACACTCATGGAGTCTGAAGCACTGACTCAGGCAATTATAAATAGCTTCCCAGACCACCCAACTAATCAGCCACAGAGCTGGGGTTAGACCTGGTTTTTCTCACTCTCAGTGCAGCATGTTTTCCACTCACAGTCTCTCTTAATATGTTTATAAGCTTTGCATGTCCACTGGTTACCATGGGAGCAAAAAAGCCTGATGAAATCCTACAACTGTAGCTGGGCTTTGAGGCGTCAGTTGATAGCTATCTTTAGAAAAATGTGGCTTCACAATTTATTGTGGCTTGCATTGCCCCATGTTCCTGTTGATTCTTTTAAAATCATAAATGTGCCTTTGTCATATGCTGATGCCATAATCATTTAACAGGACGGAACACAGTGAGTGCCAGGAACCAGGGCCCTTGCTTGAAATGATTTGGGGAGGTGTACTGAAAAGACACGGGAAAGTTGTGTGGGAAAACTGCAAAGAAGCTGTACGATTTACAGCATAGTGAAGGGCTTTGGACAGCCCAAAAGTAGTCCATTAACTGATTAGAAATCAGTAAGCTAAAAAGCAAGTGTTGAAGGAGGAATTTCTCTAAGCTAGAAGGAAGGAAGAAAAGAGGAAGGGAAGGAGGGAGAAAGGGGGAGAGAGGGAAGGAAGGAAGGAAGGAAGGAAGGAAGGAAGGAAGGAAGGAAGGAAGGAAGGAAGGAAGGAAGGAAGGGAGGAAGAAGGAGGGAGGGAAAGAGGAAAGGAGGGAAGGAAGGAAAGGGGGAGGGGAGGAGGGAGGGAGGAAGGAAGGTAGGTTGGCTTAAAGGTATTTTAATGAAGAAATTTTCATTCACTGTAAATCCTCTGGTTGAGAGCATTGATCATCCTTAGAAGGAATGTGCTTGGGGTGGAGGTTAGGTCCAAGAGGGACAACAGTGCTTCCTGAGCCATCTCCCAAGAGAAAACCCGTAAAATAAGAACTACATTACCTTGTATGATACAGTGTTCCAGGTTCTAAGTTTTATGTATTATCTCCTTTGATCCTCATAACAATGTTCTGTGGTAGATGCTATTATCCCCATTTTACAGGTGAGGGAAGAGAGAAGTTAAGTCAGTTGCCTACATTCACACATTTACAAAGTATCTGAGCTAGGACTTGATCCAGGCAATCTAGGCCCAGACCTATGTTTTCAACCAACCACATCTCTCTGATGTACCTACAATATAACAGACAGGACTCTGTCTTCCAAACATTGCCCTGGGGGTTGATGAACCATCCTCAACCAACCCAGAGAGCTGGGACAGGACTGAATTGCTTGGCATGTTTGTGAGGTGAAGAGGAGTGGGGGGAGGGGGGAGGAAGCACTGAAAAAGGACTTGGGAGAAGAGTTATCCAGAGTGGATCTCAAGTCCTTTAGTCTGGAGTTGGAGGACCTCAATTCTCTCCTCCTATCCTCTTTGACACAAACAGAAAGTATACCATGCTGATTATTGGACTCTTTTCTAGGAGAGGAGCTCAAAGAGGAAGAGGAGTCAGCTGACATCTGGTTTCACAGGGGAGACAGGCACTGGGTTGAAGAGCGTAGAGTTTCTCTTGACCATTATCTGGCATTGTGCACCCTGACCAGGATTCACCAAGCAAGGGGCCCACACAGAGGAGGGCAGTAGGACCGGGGAGGGCTGCAGTCTAGATGTCAGACCTCCGTGGGCTGTAGCTGGAAGGCTTCAGAAGGAGTCATGTTGCCTTGGCAATTGAGGCTGTGGAGACAAAGGAGAGCGTGAGAAACTGGTCTAGGGAAATGGTAACTATAGGCCAGAAACTGAAACCAGAGCTGGTGAATAAAGCTTGGACCAAACCTCAAACGAGAGCACAAAGAACATTATTTTGACAAGTTTGCCATTGAGTAAAGGCTCTACGTAGGGATTTTTCCAGAACTCATCCTAAATGGAAAGAGGCTAGAGGTGGAAGGGAAAGGAAAGAAGTGGGTCTAATGGTGTTGGTGCACATTCCTCTCCAGCCCTTGATTCTCTTTCCCTCTCCCTCCTCTTCTTCTTCTCTTCCTCCTCCTCCTCCTTTTTCTCTAGTTCTGCCACTTCCTATCTCCCTCTTCCATAGTCTGCTAAGGTGCACTGAAGGCAAATGAGAGAAAGGTATGAAGAATGGTCTGTAGACTTAACCCAAGGAGTATCTACACCTGAAATAAGGTGCAATTTGTTAACACTAAAGATTTTCTAAAGGGTACCTGGGGATGCATGTGGTCGGGGGTAAGGGGAGTGGTAAGGGACATGTGTGGCTGTGACACATGCTGCTGCTCCTTACTTACTCAGGAAGCCCTATGCACTCCCCCCACCACACACACACACCAGCCTCCTCAAACGCACACTGAAAATGCAGTTGGGACAATACTTCAGGGAACGCTGCCTGATCCGGGTCTGAAGGAGAAGTGGAGTTTGCCAGGTAAAGAAGGAGCTCCAGAATAATGCCTTGTGCCTGTTAAAGCCAGAGGAGGAGGAGGCCACCACTGCCAATGCTGTAACGTCAACATCTCACAGTAACCCTGTTGGGTTCTTCTTATGTAAGCCCTAGCTAAGTACTCGTCTGATATTAATATTCACTAATGTGCCAGCAGCGGTCTATCCTTAGAAGACTGGCTCAATGTAGCCAAGACTCTCTTACCAACCAACACTCTGAGCCTAGTAATGTTCAAATTCTAATATTACTGTGGGCTCTTAGGTCCCTGCAGACTAGGGAGGTCTGGGGGTATTTGGGTTACACAGCAAATCTATAAAAATAAAAGTTTTTGCCTTATTATTTTACAATTCAAGCCACATTCCCCAATCCTTTTCAGTCTGTGCACCCTTAATATGTCAATGAAACACAGCTTGGTGGGGTCACCGCACTGTCCCTCAGCCCCACACTTGTGTTGGGGATGTAACCCCTCTGCTCTGAGAGCCCCAGTGCCCAGCTGGCCACAGTCATTGTGTCATCATCGCAGTTCAGTGCTTTCCACCCTCTCCCATTTAACAGTGAGCAGGCAGCTACAGATCTACACAGAGGTTGTACTTTAGGCATAAATAACAGTTTCTTGTTTGTTTTTTGTTCAAGCTCTCGGTTTATTTTTGAAGAGTGAGGTTGATTTTTTTCATGCATGCAGCGTGATGTTGAGGGTTTAGAAAGGTTTGGGTTTGGGAAATCCACAACTGACATGAAAGAGTTTGTAAAACCAGATGGTGAGTTTTAGCCATGGAAGGGCTAGTCTCAGGAAGGAAGGGGAGACCCCCTGAGGCCAAGCAAGAGCCAAAAACTCAGGAACCAGGACTGGGCTGGGGACACTCTGGAGGACAAGAGTAGTCTAGCAAAAGGGAGGGCCCCTGGAATCCAGCAACTCCCTTAGAGGGCAACAGAGAGCATGACAGGGACGGGAGCATGGGATAAGCACAGCACTGCAAAACAGGTCTGCTGGCCCAGCGCCTGGAACATGCTTTACCTGGCGTTATGACGACTGACCTTCTCACCCTCTCATGCCTCTGTGGCTCTGACCTCTGATATCTGCAGACAGCTGGTTTCTGCTTGTTTGCCTCATTTTTCACTTTCTAAAGTGGCATGACCTCCTATGACAAGAGTCAATATCAATGGTTCAAGGGGAGATTGTTCACACTGAACCTGAGCTGACATTCAGCAGGTACACATCAGTCTGGTGTACCAGTTGTCAAACTTGTTCATCCCTGTCAGAACAGTGACTCTTGAATTACACTCAGCCTGGGAGATGCTGGCCCTGTGAGAGGCCAGCTGAGGGACCAGGTCACTCATGCCACCCCCTAAATTGTCTTCAGGACCACCCTCATCATCTACATTTCAATCGTACTCTGTCTCTGTCTCTCTCTCTCTCTTTCTTTCCCCCTTCCTTGTCTATACTGTTGAATACAAAGTGAATTAAACGTATGTTTGATGTGTTTCAACTGCATTTCACCTTGATCTTTATTCCTGTGTGTGTCTAAGTCTGGGCTTTCCCAAAGGTTGTTAGTCCTTGGCTTAGCTCAGGCCCCTGTATTCTTGCCACTCACCCACCCACATCAGTACTGTGAACACCAATATGTGACACCTTGTTTTGGAAACAATGCTGGTAACAACATCCTCAGGCTACATTCTCAGGCTTTGTTCTGTAACCTCTGGGCCCAGCCAGGGACTCCTAGCTCCCATTCACCAAAACAACAGACGTTTCAGATCCTCTCCTAAACACTGGGTTTTACCATCCCTTACTAATACACTTTGGTTACAAGTAGGGTTGCCAGATTTAGCACATAAAAATACAAGACATCCAGTTAGGTGTCAATTATTTTTAGCTAAATGAAAAATAAATTTTAAGTATAAATATGTCCTGTGCAATGCTTGGAACATGCTTATAATATAAAGTTGTCTTTTGGTTTTTGAATTTCAAGTTTAAGTAGGTGTCCTATATTTTATCTGGCAGCCCTAGTTATAAGTCATACAACAACAACGACAAATGAACTTGCTGACTTCCCTAACTGAGAAGTCTAGAGCACAGACTGGCTTCTGCACAGCCTGATGTTGAGCCTAAGTGATGTCAACCAAGAGCACGACTTGCTCTTTCCCCACTGCCCAGATCAGCCTTCCCTAGTTTGGCTACGTTCTCAGATAAGGGTCTGTCCTTGTGGTGACAAGACAGCTGTGGTTTTCCAGCCTCATACTCGTTAAGATTCAGAATTGGTGAGAAAAAAAAAGTTGTTTTTCCAAAGGCTCCAACAAAACTTTTAAGATTCATTCCAATTAGATCAGTTTAGATCACATGTCCGCCATTTTTGTGGCCAAGGAAATGAGATACCCTGATTGGCTTGGGCTGGGCCCAATTGCTCACCTCAGAACTGGAGTGGCACATCCACTCAGCACACATGGACCATGGAGGACTATCGGGGGAATTAAGGGCTGTTGCTGAAGAGGGGGAAGTGGATACTGGAAAGGCCAAAAATACGCATTCTCTACTCACGTTAAATTAGAGTATGCACTGGGATTGCTCTGCTTCTGTAGCAGTTTACATAGGTCTGGAGAGAGGGGAAGTAGGGGTGAGACTAGGGTTGTGTGGAGGGCAGGCATCTCCCTTTCAAATAGCAGTGCCATCAAACTGCTGTCATCACTGCTTCCTAGAGCTGTACAGTTTCACTCTTTTGCAACCTCTTCCAATTTTCTAGCTGTTTCCCAATTTGCCTTGTTGAACTTAAACTTTAAGCCGTTTAAGACAGGTAGGGACTAAATGTTTATCTCTCCCCCAAAATTCGTATGTTGAAACCCTGACCCCCATGTGGCTGCATTTGGAGATGGACATCTAAGGAAGTAATAAAAGTTAAATTAGGTCATAAAGGTAGGGCCCCAATCTCATAGGATTAGTGTCCTTTTAAGAGACACACACACCCACACACACCCCCAGCACACAGCAAGAAGGCAACTGCCTACAAGCCAGGAAAAGAGCTCTCACCAGAAACCGTATTTTCTGACAACCTGATCATGGACTTCTAGCCTCTATAATAATGAGAAAATAAATGTCTGCTGTTTAAGCCACAAGTCTGCAATTTTGTTAGGACAGCCTGAGCAAACTAATACAAAGAGTGTTGCTGAATCTCAGAGGTGTAACTTCACTGGCACATAACACTAATGACAGAAAAAGTTTTCATGATGTCAAGTGACCTGGGAAGACATGATCTACCAGTGGCTTTTCTGTGTATCTGTTTGCAAGGGCAAATGGCTTGCAATGCTATTAATGTTTAACCTGAGGTTCACATGTTAAAGGATTGCCTCAGATTTTTCAAATATTTTTTTAATTATATGATTTAAAGTATTGCTTCTTTTAAAAATCAAATATGAAAGACTAGGAATTGCCACAATAAAGATTCTATGAGAAGAACTAAATGAGGAAATGAATCACCAATAAGTGTCTTATTCAGCGTTTTTCTTTAATAAAAATTTAAAGACTAAAGTCCTGAGAAATAAGATAGAAGATTATTTCTCTTTCATGTAGCAGAAATCTGGAGGGAGGTCATCCAGAGCTGATGAAGTGTCTTCACAGAGTCATCAGGGACCTAGCATTCTCACTGCTCTTCCAGTCTTAACATCTTCTACCTCATAAATCCAAGATGGCTGTTTGAGCTCTAGCCATCAAAACTGTATTATGGCCAACAAGAAGGGGAAGGGACAAAGAGCATGCTCCTCCTGCCCTTTGAAGTTATTTCCTTAGATTTCTACGTGACACCTTCACTTACATCCCAAAGGCCAGAACTTAATCACATGAGCACATCTAACAGCAAAAGAGGAGGGAAATGCAGTCTTTATTCTAGGTGGCCTTTTGCCCAGCTGAAAATTTGGGTAACAAAGGAAAAGAGAAAAGATATTAGAGGCAAAAAAAAATCTTGAAGTCACTTGGAAACAATTGGAAAACTTTTCATATTATAATGAAAGTGAAACATTGGAATAGTTTGTTTTACAAGAGAGATTTAAAAATAGGACTTTGAACAAAGATACCAAACGTGAACAAAATAAACACTAAGCCCTGAACAATTTATAATATTCTAAGTTTTCTTCCTATGTTTGTTAAATATATCATTTTACATAGTTATGATCAATATCTTCTTGTTACTTGAGTGGTTGTAATTAAATGTTACTTCATATGAATGTTGCCATATGTGGTCATAATCTACATATTTGTAGTTTTTAATGTTCATTTGATATTCTATAACATTAATTTAGCATAGTTTTAAAACATGGGAAAACATGAAAGAAGAGTGGTAAAATGTTGATAATCGTTGACTTTGGTTGGTAGTTCAGGATGTTCATTATTCTATCTCAATTTCTATGCATGTTTGAAAATGCCAATCATAAAAAAAATTTTTTTAGTGTATACATCATAGTTTCCTTAGAGATGGTAAATGTTTAAAGAAGAGAATAGGCTTCTAAATTTTCTTTTTATAGTCAAAAAAGCTTACACAGATTTCATTCAGAAGATTGATCTCAATCTAAAAAAACTAATTAACAAGATTCTTTTGTTCAAGAACAGCGAGGCTGTATTGCACTTTAAGAGGACTGGTTTCAACAGAGGACTACAATCTTTTATCCAAAAAAAAAAAAATCTTTTGTCAAAACCAAAAAGAAAAAAAACCTGTAGAGAGACATTGTACATGATTCACCCCCTACACCTACATTTGTCACGAACCTGTTCTGAGCCCTTCTGGGGATACAAAGATGAGTAAGACACTGCCGCTGCCCTCAAGTAGCTCATATTCTTCTGGGAGAAACAGTCATGTCAATAGATAGTTATAAAATGATGTGGTTAGTGTACTCCCCGAGCTACACACAGCATATCATGACTATACAAAGCATATTCATGGAAAATGGTTCATTTTGAAAATGTCGCCTTCATTGAAAGAAACTTAAGAGTGGTATTATACAACTGAATACATGCCAGCTGTGACTCCACTAACATAAACTACAAAGATGCCTTTAAAATGAATGGAATTTGCAAATGCTAATATATTCCACATATTTTAAATGTTAATATGACTTTACCACAAATTCCTCAGTGCAATCAGAATAAATGTGATATTTAATGAGGAAAAGCCTTTAACTAAGTAACTGAAAAATAAGTTATTATGTAACCTGATGCTCAAATTCACAGAAAATAAATTTGTCAAATACCTGAGACTTAAATTGTTAAATAAGTCTTTTTGGATGTAAGAGTTAGTGCAATGGCTGGGATAGAAAACATTTGAGGAGAGAGAGAGAGAGAGAGAGAGAGAGAGAGAGAGAGAGAGAGAGAGAGAGAGGAAAGAAAGAGGGGGGAAGGAAGAAAGAAGGAAGGAAGGGAGGGAGGGAGGGAGGGAGGGAGGGAGGGAGGGAGGGAGGGAGGGAGGGAGGAAGGAAGGAAGGAAGGAAGGAAGGAAGAAAGAAGAAAAGAAAGGAGGCTAGTAAGAACACTAAAGTTTAGTCTTGGCTTTGTCACAATGTAACCAAGTGCCTTAGGTGAGTTAATTAACCTTCCTGGGAATTTATTTCTTATCCAGTAAAATTAGGGTTAGACTTTATTGGGGGTTTCAAACTTTATTTAGCTACATCACCCTTTGTTCAAATGAAGTATTACTTGGAATATGACACTAAGTGGAAGTACATGTGGGGTGGGAGGGTATGTGTACGTGGTGTGGTGTGTGTATGGTGTTTGTGTGATGCGTGTGTGGTGTGGGATGTGTGTGTGGGGTGGGGTCTGTGTGTAGTGTATGTGGAATGTGTCAGGGATATAATCTTAGTTCTTTCATATGTTCCCCTCCCATGGTGATCCCAGAGTCACCTTCTACAAAGAGTGGCGTCTGAGAGCTACTGGTCTGGAGGATCTCTAAGGTCATTCCAGTTCTAACACTGGATGACCTTATTATTACAAACCACATGGCCACAAAATGCTACTTGAGGAAATGTCAAAGTAAACTTAAGCCCTTGAGTGGAGAGAGAAGGTAGACAAGTGGGACATTTGAACTGATCAACTTGGTTGCATGTCTGAGAAGCCAGGGACAAAAGACAGAGCCTCTCTTTATTCTGATTCACTTTTAGATTGGGTTCTTAAATGGAGAAAATATAAATTTTCTCAGACCCAGAATCAGGCCTTCCGGAAGAATCCAAGGGGGCAATAATACCAGCACAGAGAGTTGGCTTTTCTCAGCCTCCTCTGTTTAATGCTCTCAGTCAAAATATCACAGAGGAGAACTGCAGGCTTAAGAAAGTCATGCTATTAATACTAACACAGCCAGCCCTACTGATAACAGATGTGGTTATAATGGAAGCTGAATGAACAAAAACACATTTCCCCAACTCCAAACCTCAAGCACATTTTCCATCATCTGTAACAAACTGAAACACTGGCTCAGAGCAGATGCTTTTCTTTGTTCATTAATGGACATTGCTTCGAGCCCTGGTTGGAAAAGGAGAATCTGAGACTCCACTGGCGAGTGTCTGAGGGAGATGGCAGGACTGCAGAGAATCCCTCTCCTTGCTTATAGGAACTGCTTTGGAGCTGGTGATACAAAGTGTCCTCAAGATAACACTAAGTACACATGTCTCAGAGAAAGGCTTCAGAAAGCTGAGCACTGCTGAGCTGAGCCTTAACAGTCTTATGACTTATGCCTTAGCCAAAACCACCTCCATAACGCTCAGCCATGAACTTCATCTTGCGTTAGTGCAAAACCACATACCATCTGGAAATAGCCTTGAGGAACTCATGCAATAAGAGACTGAACCCTAAAAGTTTACCCTCCCATAGCCAAGCCACCACAATTGATCACTTTGTCAACCCTGAAATTTTTTCTGGAAAAAAGATTGAGAAATAACTACGTGAGGACTGCATACTACGTCAGCAGAAGAGGCCTGATTTGAGCTTCTGGCTTCCAATTTTGCACTTAATAAACTAGTTCAGCCACTTCTTTGTACAAATTTACTTCTATAGGCTGTAGGGAGAAACCATTATCAACAGCGTGCATTTTAGAAACAAGTTCCAAGCCACATAACATTTAATTTTTCTCAACAAAGCCCTCTGTGCTGGAAGACTAACTGTGGCCCTATAAGAGCATTTGTAGACTTTATTTGAGCATCTGGCAGGAAGGAGTCTGGTTTTCCGATGGCTCAGTATTAGCTAAAATGTTCGTCATTATATATTCCCTGGAGTGCTCTACACTTTGTTGGGTCAGCTCTTGCCCTTTCTGATAGTAACCTGAAATCATTGTTAGGGAGCTTGAGTTACACCATAGCTGTGAGGTCACCCAGGAAAGCTCTTGTTTAGACTGGAATTAAAGCCCTTGACTGGATACTTAAGCTTTCCCTTCCCGTTGTCCTAACTCCCAAGGATGGAGCGCCTCAGCTCGTTCATACATCTGTATTATGTCTACTAAAGATGAGCTTTAGTCACCAAGAGCAGCATCCCTTAAATAGTGTGTAGTCTGGCTACAAAGCAATGTTTACAGTATGATCCGTATTTGATTATAATATATATGCTCAGACAGGAAGGCAATTCCCTAATCAATTAAAGCGTCTGTCTCAGGATGATGAAAATCTGGATGATTTTTTTTCTTCCTTCATTGTCTGTATTTTCCAAAACTTCTACAATAAACAGATATTACTCTTATACTGGGGAAAAAAGACGGTGTGTGTGTGTGTGTGTGTGTGTGTGTGTGTGTGTGTGTGTGTGTGTGTGTTGAGTGTGATGTGGCTGTAGTGCCATAACCAACATAGAGTTTAAAGTTTGCTCCCTAGAGAGCTCAGGCTCCCAAAACCTAAACTGTTTACTGAATTTCCTGGAAGACGTTCTTAGCCTCTGTATTTCAGTTACTCAGAAAATTTTCTCAACCTCCTACTTTACTTCAATTGTGGAGACAACTTAGGAAATATTGGCAAAATGTTGAAGTACTCCCACAAATTAAGAAGCAGAAAATGATGGGAGGCCGAACAATAACTGAACCTTCATAAATTTTATTTTTATGAATGTTTGTGCTTAATTGATTATAAAACATGCTTATTATCAAAGGGGTGACCATGGCTGACACTTTGGTGTATTTCTCTTATTTCACTAAGCTGATGCTAAAAGTTGCCCAGGCCTATGATTCCAGAATGCAGGGTCTAGGAGATTTCTTTTCCAGTTGTTTAGACAGGACCTTGAATGCATGCTGTCTCAGCACATGAGGGGGACAGAAATGGGCTGCATGATTTTGTCTTCCAGCCTAACTCTCTTTAACTCAAAGGAAAAATATTAGTTGTATAAAGCTGTCTAAATATCTCTGATACTGTGCCTAGATTCTGTTTTACAAAGATAAATAAGATGGGTTTGAGATGAAATATGAACAAATAACAAACCTGCAACATGCAGAGCACTTTGGTAGATGTAAGCTGAGACTGCAGCCAAGAGTACAGCAAAGGGAAAACCTGGGGACATTTCACATGACACTTCTGGATTCTTCCAGTTGAGTTTGTAAGAGTGCTGACTCCTGGAATCAGCCAGTGCAGATCTGAACCCAGTTCTGCCATTTACTTGCTATGCAACAATGAAAAAAAAAATTGCTAAAGCTTCCTGAGTCATAGGGGACTGACCCCACCTTACTCATAGGGTTTGTAAGAGAATGACTCAAGATAAGGTCAGTAAAGCCCAGGGGTGGCATACAGTAAGCACTCCTGAAGGTTGGTGGCATAACCACCAGGCTCCCCTTCCAGCAGCTCTGTCCCACCAGCTTCCTCCTCCTGGATCTTGAACTGGCACCAACCGCAGTTCCCAGGGATGAGAACTTGGCAGTGAAGAGGGAGGCTCTGATGACTCAGTATAGCCGCCCAAGCAGGTCAGGTGAAGGATGATGCGGATGTGTCACAGAACTCTAACCTGCTCCCCTGGCTGTGTTTAGTCTGCATGGGAGAGAGAGGTGAGGAGATGAGAATACAGTGTAGAACATGACTAGCCTGCTGTGGGTTCAGGAATGCTCACTCGGCCTGGGCCTGGCTTTTGCCTCTGCTCTGTTGCAGCATGGCAAAAGCAGGTAATACTACTGTTGAGTGGTACAGCAAACACTGGCGTGGACGTTAACAATACCAACTTAACCCTTTTGTTAACTGGCGTCATTCTACCTGGACTCCACACATACTATTGCCTCACTTGTTCAGATGAAGGAGTGTGGGGAGAAGAATTGATATTTTTTGTGCTCCTTCTATATATTGGGTACCTTCACTCTGTGTCTCATGGAATCAACACAACCATCCTGTGAGGTTTGTAGTTACAATACTATTACCCCGACCCTACAGCGGAGGACACTGAGGTTGCTGATAGAATGAAACTGGCCTGGCGCACAGTTAGCGATGTCTGAAATGGTACAACTTTTTAACTAGTACCAAACACTATTTTCCCGATGCTTACATGGTAGTTTCAATGATCAAGAATAGTGCCAAGAAAACAGACATATGATGAAATGTTCAACCTCACTAACCATTAGAGAAATGCAAATAAAAACCACAATGAGATACCACCTCACCCCAGTCAGGATGGCTATCATCAATAAATCAACAAACAAGTGCTGGCGTGGATGCGGAGAAAAGGGAATGCTGGTGCACTGTTGGTGGGAATGCAGATTGGTGCAGCCACTATGGAAAACAGTTTGGAGGTATCTCAAAAATTTGAAAATGGAACTACCTTATGATCCAGCAATCCCACTCCTAGGTATCTATCCGGAGAAATCCAAAACTCCAATTCAAAAATCTTTATGCACCTCCTATGTTTATTGCAGCACTATACACAATAGCCAAGACCTGGAAACAACCAAAATGCCCATCAGTAGATGACTGGATTAAGAAACTGTGGTATATTTATACAATGGAGTATTACGCAGCCATAACGAAGAAAGAAATCTTACCATTTGAAACAACATGGATGGACCTAGAGAACATTATGTTAAGTGAAATAAGTCAGAAAGAGAAAGACAAATACCATATGATCTCACTTATATGCGGAATCTAAAGAAAAGAATAAGTGAATGAACTAATCAGAGACAGTTTTGGAAACATAGAGGAAAAACAGAGGGTTGCTAGAGGGGCGGGGGGTTGGGGATAAGGGGAAGGTGAGAGGTTTTGGGAACGTACAGAGGGATAGTGGATGGGGGGAGGGGGGTTCACCCAGTGTGAGGGATATAAATGATAAACGTCTAAGTTTTGCTTTGTCCTGTGCACCTGAAACTAATAAAAAAAAAATAAATTAAAAAAAAAAAAGAAGCATCGTTTCAGTTTTTAGGAAACTTCATCACCTTCCTCCATCCTCTACCAAAGATATTAAGGAAAATAATTCCCTATAGAAAATAAGATAGAATTATATATGTGAATATTTGTGTAAATTCTTGATTTTTAAAAACTTAATACCATTAAAAAATCATTGTTTATTTTGGTAAAAAAAAAAAAAAAAAAAAAAAAAGAATAGTGCCAAGAACCAGAAAGTCCTCTAAAAGGCCACTCAAGTGCACAGCATTGACTTTATGTACTAAAGAGAGTATATTTTATTCATGGGCAATCTCCCAGGACTTTGCTCAGAGGATTTTTGTTTTTCCCATGAAGCAGGGAAGATACCAGGTTTCCTCCAAGATGTAAGTAAATCTCATTGACTCCCAGTGATGCTTTTCAATAAGAACTGCTCTGTTCAGACATGTCTATTGACTACTTAGAACCTATTTTGTCTTGGTCTCTCCCAAACCCCACCCCACCATGTTATCAAGTGATAGGATCTTATACAGAGAGAGGATAGTTTTTGAGTTCTACTCTACGGATACAAGAGAAAAGGTTTTATCTTGATTCCCAACTTTAAAAATGAAGTAATAGATTCAGGAACTCAAGTGACAGGATGATCAGGCCTAGCTCAACTTTATGTTTGAATGCAGAATCCCTTTGTGAGTGGTCTACTTTGTAATTTACTGGAAAGAATTTCTTTGAAAAGTCAGAAACACGATATAAAAGTAAAAAAGCGTTCTTTTATTTTCCACTCCAAAAAGAACGTATGGCAATTCATTTTGAGTATGAGATCAGTGGCACAAGAAGGATTTTTAAAACTTTAAGTCTGATGTTTACTTTATCTTACTTTTGCAGAGCTCTGTGTTGTTCTTGTTCACCACTTATTTGTTGGCTAACGAGAGACATGGTCATTAAGAGTTCTGCTGGATCCTGCATGGGAAACACTTTTTAAATTGTTTGGAAGCAACAGTCATTCCCAGTAACATCTATTAGGCCATTTCATTAGGGTTTTAGAAAATCCAGTCCCGTCATAATGGTAAAGAATGAAGCATATCACAATACAGCTTAAAGAGCCAACAGTGAATTCAGACAGTCACTGCAGCACAGACTAGAATACCAAACACGGAAAGCAGAAGGACTTCAAAAAAGCAACAATTAAGAGTCAATATGTTTTAAATGTCCTCATTGAGTGTAAATAGGGGGAAATTTTTTTCAAAGCCAGAGGCTTATGAGTTAAGTTTTAATAATTTAGGCAGCTATCAAAGGAATTTTATTAGACTCAAAATTGGCATTAATCGAAATTTTCCGTGAGTCACTTTCTTTTCTACCCAATACTCAAAATGCTTAGACATTAACCAGTTGTTAAGAAGACTGTATTTGTTATTATTTTATACCACTAAATTTCAGAATGTGGGATTATTTTCACAGTGAAATTTTAGAATTTTATAGTTGTCTAATAAAGAGTCAGCCTTGCCGAATTTTGGCATGCCTTGTTTCAGCCCCCTTCTCAGAGTAGATCTTTATTAAGATAATTTGCTATAATGACATTTTATGAGACAGGAAGTTTTCCCGAGACATAATTTTGGAAACAGGCAGAGATACCCAGATGTTGTGCTGTCTTTTGAACTCCTAAATCCTTTTCTATTTTAATGCCACTTGATTCTAATAGTTATTAATAGTTATTAAGTAAGCCTGGAATAAGTGCCAGAGTTTTCTTCAGCATTTTATAACTCATACACATAAATGTCAATCCTCTAAATAAAAATTAGGTTAAAAGTGCAGGCACAGAAATGAACAAACAAACACAGGGAACAAGAAATTATGTGGGTGGAGCAGATTTTTCTGAAACCACTCTTGGTAAGCAGAGTTGGGGGTCAGCAAAGGGAAGTCCATTTTTTTTTTCTATAATAAGGAATCCTTTATCCACAAAGATGTCTCCAACCGTGATGAATCTGAATGTACCTATCCACATACTCCAGTCCTACATTTTTTGTGACTAAGAGATCTGTTTTTGCAAGATCTGAAAGAGGGGTGGAGAAGGAGAAGGGAAAGGGGAAGGTAAATGAGCAGTCTGAAGCCTCAGAACTAGAAAACAAGAGGCACACATCTTCTTGACCTTGGCCATTTGATTTAATAAGCTACATACTGGCCAGAATACCACTAGTCCTTGATGACCCTGCTGTGGCCAAGAGACTCTGGGACATATTATTGGATTTATAGATAATGTGAGAGAAAGGCCAGGTTCCCAGAACAAGCATCTGCTTTTTGTGTTCTGAAAGGGCCTGAAAATTTACATTTTGTAGTCATGTGGTGAAGGTTAGAACAAAAACATGTTTTAAAAGAGCACTAGTATAGTTAAGAGCACAAAGAGCACTACTACAGTTAAGAGTACAAAGTTTCAGGGCAGGTGGAATGAGTTCAAGTTCTGATTACCACTTAGGCCTGTCTAACCTTGGGCAATCTTCTTTAACCTCTTTATGCCTTAGTTTCCTCAACTGTCAAATGAGAATCATAACCCCACCTGCCTCACAGAGTTCTTGAGAAGATTAAAGAAGGTGATATGGAGACTTTTTCAGTCAAAATGACAGAGTAGGTAAACACTGTGCTTACCTCCTCTCATGATCACATCAAAATTACAACTAACCTACAGAACAACCACCATTGAGAGTTGCCTGATGTCTGGCTGAACAGAAATCTTATAACTAAGAACATACAGAAGGAACCACCTTGAGACTGGTAGGAGGGGAAGAGATGCAGAACGGGCTGGTGCCACACCTGTGTGTGAACGTTAAAAATCAGGAGGGATATCTCAGCGGTGGAGTTCCTCCCTGGAGGAGCAATGGGTCCCAGTCCCACACCAGGCTCCCCAGCCCCCAGTTATAGTGCTGGGGAGAGAAGTCCCATAGCTTCTGGCTGTGAAAACCAGCAGAGATTATGCTGGATAAGACGAGGCCTGCTGCAGTCCCAGGTACTCTTCTTAAAGGAGTTCCACACATGGAATTATTGCTGATAGACTTACTCATTCTGAGCTCCAGCACTGGGGCAGCAGCTTGAAAGGCACCAGGGACATGTAGGGAGAAGCTGAATTGTCTGGCTGCAGGGCAAGGGCTAGAGAGACAGCTTTCTCCTTGATGGAGGAGCTAGCAGAAGCCATGTGTCTTTGTTGAGACCCCTGTGGGGACAGAGCCCCAGAGAGCAGTTTCCAGGCTCTCGGCCTCACATGGAAAGGTGCTGGCTCAAGTAGTAAATGGCCATCAACTGTGATTGGATGGCCATCAGCTGTGGCTAGTTGGCTGTCAGCTGTAACCAGTGAGCCATTGGCCACTAATATAACTGCTGTGGCTACGCTAGCAGAAAATGGGGGCTAGCAAGAAGATGGTGGCTGAGCTAGCAAGAGCAGATTGCAGCTAGCAAGTAGGGTTGGTTGGTTGGCAGAAAAGCAGATAGCAGGTTGCTGATAGTATGGCTCCTGCTTCCTGTGTCCCCAACCCAGCCGCCAGTGAGAATATTGTGGTATGACTTCCCTACCCATGGCTCCGTGGATGTTCCTTTTTGGCCTCACCATATCCTGCGTTCTTATGTGGGGAGCGGGACTAGAGACCCTGCATGAGTCCCTGCATGACACCCCCCCTTCCCCAACTCCTGGCATTCAGACACAGTCAGTGGCCATATCTGAGTCTCCATCAACATGGCTAACACCAATAGTTCATCCTTTCCTGGTGATTCCCTGAGAATCTGCCCCACTCAACTTTTAGGCATATCCACGCCACTTCCAGTGGCTTTTCTGTATAAACAACCTCTTGGCTCATGATACAGACTTTTCTAAAATATCTCAAAGGTTCACAAAACACAATCAAGCAGCATCTGGCCTCGATGTGTCCCATACCTCTTGCTGAGCTCCCCTAAGCCCAGCACAAACAACAACCAGCCTCAGTTCATGGCTTGGCCTATTGAGGCACCTCCAAGCCCAGTGCAGGTGGGGGCCATTTCCATATTGCTTTATGGCTCATGCCAGGTGACCCCAGACAGGAAACAGGCAGTAGCTCCCCTCCCAGGAGACCTCAGAGCTGGCATGCCCAGGGGCCATCTTCAGACCCACTAAAAGCACCACCTGCCTGCCTCCAAGGAACACACAACCACAGGGCAGACTGGGCAGGCACCAGAGTCCTGCTAAAGTGCATCCTGCTCTATTGCGTCAGCCCCTGCACAACAGCTCCTCCACTGTAGTCATGGCCAGTCTTCACAACCTATCAGCCCAATGGTCAATTCCCCCATTGATATGCAAACAGCAACCAAAGCTCACCTACAACAGAAGGGCACACAGAACCCACACAAGGGACATACCTGGAGCACACAACTTGGGTGACCAGGGAGACTGTGCCACTAGACACCACAGAATGCCTACTACATAAGACCACTCTACTAAGACTGGGAGGCATAGCAGCCCTACCTAATACAGAGAAACAAACATAGGGAGGCACCCAAAATGGGAGACAAGGAAACATGTCCCAAATAAACAAACAGAACAAAGCTCAGAAAAAGAACTAAATAAAACAGAGACAAGCAATCTACCAGATGCAGAGTTCAAAACACTGGTTATAAAGATGCTCAGTGATCTCAGGGAGAACTTCAACAAAAAGATAGGAAACATAATAATGGAGATAGAAAACATAAAAGGAACCAGTCAGATAGTAACAATGCAATAACTGAAATGACAAATACATTAGAGAGAATCAACAGTAGATTAGATGAAGCAGAGGACTGAATCAGTGATTTAGAAGATAAGGTAGCAGAAAACCCCCAAACAGAACAGCAAAAAGAAAAACAAGTTTAAAAAATGAGGATAGTTTAAGGGGCCTCTGGGACAACATCAAGCATACCAACATTTGCATCATATGGGGTACCAGAAGGAGAAGAGAGAGAGCAAGGAACTGAAAACCTGTTTGAAGAAATAATGACAGAAAACTTCCTTAACCTGGTGAGGAAATAGATGTACAAGCCCGGGAAGTACAGAGTCCCAAACAAGAAGAATCCAAACAGGCCCATACCAAGACACATTATAATTAAAATGCCAAAGGTTAAATTTAAAGCCAAAAAAAGAATCTTAAAAGCAGCAAGTGAAAAGTAGTTAGTTACCTACAAAGGAGCTTCCGTAAGACCGTCAGCTGATTTCTCAACAGAAACTTTGCAGGCCAGAAGGGATTGGCACAAAATATTCAAAGTGATAAAAAGCAAGGATTTACAACCAAAATTACTCTACCCAGCAAAGCAATCATTTAAAATTGAAGGATAAAGAGCTTCCCAGACAAGAAAAAGCTAAAAAATTTTTATAACCACCAAACCAATATTATACTTGTAAGGAATGTTAAAGGGATATCTTTAAGACAAAAATAAATAAATAAATAAAAAATATGAGTAGTAAAATGGCAATAACTACATATCTATCAGCAATTACTTTCAATATAACTGCATTAAATGCTCCAATCAAAACAGGGTGGTTGAATGTATAAGAAGAACCTTACATATGCTGCCTACAAGAAACTCTCTTCAGATCAAAAGATACATACAGATAGAAAGTAAAGGGATGGAAAAGGTATTTCATGACAATGGGAAAAAAAAGTTGGTGTAGCAATACTTATACCAGACAAAATAGACTTTAAAACAAAGGCTATAACAAGAGACAAAGAAGGACCCAGTAATCCCACTTTTATTAATCCAAAGAAACCCAAAACGCTACTTTGAGGGGACATGTGCATCTACATATTCATTGCAGCATTGTTTACAATGGCCAAGATGTGGAGGCAGCCTGTGTGTCCATTAATGGATGAATGAATAAAGAGGAGGTGGTACATATATACAATGGACTATTGCTCGGCCATGGAAGAGAATGAATTCTTGCCATCTGCAGTGGCAAGGATGGGCCTGGAGGGTATTTTGCTGAGTGGAGTAGTATGTCAGACAGAGAAGACAGATGCAATGTGATTTCACTTACATGTGAAATCTAAAGAACAAAATAAACAAAACAGAAACAGAGTCATAGAAACAGAGACCATTTTGATGGTTGCCAGAAGTGAGGGGGTTTGGGGGAGTAAAAAAGGAAAGGGATTAAGAAGTACAAATTGGTTGTTACAAAGTAGTCATGGGGATATAGGGTACAGCATAAGGAATATAGTCAGTAATATTGTAATAACTATGTATCGTGTCAAATGGGTACTAGATTTATTGGGGTGATAGATGAGAGGGGGTTGGAGGCAGGGTAGAAAAGGTGAAGGGATTAAGTACAAATTGGTAGTTACAAAATAATCATGGGGATGTAAAGTAAAGCATAGGGAATATAGTCAATAATATTGTAATAACTATGTATAGTGCCAGTTGGGTACTAGACTATTCAGGGGGATCACTTCTTAAATTATATAAATGTTTATCCACTATATTGTACACCTGAAACTAATATAAAATAATACTGAATGTCAACTGTATTTGAAAAATTAAGAAGGGGGAAGGGGAATAAGAGGTTCACATTTCCAAGTATAAAATAAGTCATGGCAATGTAATGTACAGCATGGGGAATACAGTCAATAATATTGTGATAGCGTGGTATGGTGTCAGATAGATGCTGGACTTACGGTGATCACTTCTTTAGGTATATAAATGTTGAATAACTATGTGTAACCTGAAACTAATATAGTATTTTATGTTAGCTCTATTTTTTAAAAAAAATCTTTAAAAAACGTGTAATGGATAAAGTGCTAATACTGCAGTAGCACTATGTGTTAGTTATTATTTGTTGAATACCCAATAGGTATCAGACCCTATGTTAGCTGCTTTTATATATAATATTTTATTTAATCTTTATGACAAACTTAAAAGGCTCATGATATTATTTCCGTTGTATAGATAAAGACATTAAGGCTTAGAAAAGTTACGAAAATTGCTCAGGTGTACACAGGTAAGTGGCCTGACTAGAAAGCATCCAATCCGGGTGTGTCTGCTCCAGCACTGTATCAAACACCATTGGTGCCCCCAGCTCACTTCAGCTCCTATTTGATAAACACCTACATTATAGTCTATTACATTTCTAATCAATTCTATTGATTAGAAAAATATTCCTCTCTCCATCATCATTTGTTTAACTCATTAAATTAACAGATAGCATTAGATAAATGTGTTTGATACCTGAAATTGAGTCACTCTGGACCTTGAGAGAAAGGCCTATGTGTCATGAATTTTGGTGCAGTTGGAGGGAAAGAGAACAGTGCTCCTTCCTTCCTTCTCTCCCTCCCTCACCAGACAGGAAGGGCCAGCAAATGTACAGCTGCAAATCAACAGTGACAAAGCCCAGGGCAGCCTTTTGTCTGGGGAGCATCTGCTAGCTCAATTACCAGGCAGTCATTCTTATATGGGCTATCCTTTGGGGGCCCCAAAGCACTCCGGAATTTGGAAACAGGGCTTTCCTTACCAACAGCATTCAAGCAGAAAGCAGGCCTTCTTGACAGGCTGCCCTGCTCAGTTCCTGGTTACACAAAAGAGAAGGAAGAAAAAGCAACAGAAAAGTACTAATTAAAAAATAATAATGAAACAACAAATGACAGTGTTGAAACAACATAATGATTCAAAGTTTGAGTTTATAAGAGATGTTGTAGTCCTGGCTGACGTTTAAATTTTTCTTTTGCCAACGGCTGGCAAAGTCCCTTGGAAGCTTCCCAAAGGTCTTTCTGCTTAGGTGAGGAGACTGGGGGTGGGAGAAGAGAGTGGCTATTACTGGAACCCAGAGAAGTAATTCCTAGAAGACCTAGCACCTAGGACTCTATTATACTACAGAGGCTTGCAAGGGCTTGGTTTCTGTAGGGCATTGGGCTGGGCATGGCCAGAGAAACAACATAACTCATTATTACATCCAGAGATGAGCTTGTGACTTCACAGGCCTCGTACTCTAACCAGGATACTAACTAAAGCACTACTTTAACACATCTGAACTAGTGTTTAAGATGAAAATAAGGGATAGGCAGAAGGGGTCAACTTACTGTATTGGAGAAATGTTCCTAGGTAATTTCTTTATATGTGGCCCTCTTTGAAGGATATACAGTGTATACATATTTGAATGCATAAAACTGATTGGCTAATTAAAAGTTCTCTTCAAAAAAATTGTCTTCCTGCCTTCTCTTAAATAGCAATTTCTTTCAAAAATATGTGCATCTTTCTAGGCATACAACTACCAGTGCTTTACACCAGTGATCCCCCAATGAGAATCCTACATGGCTGCATCAGCATCATCTGGGTGTTTATTAAAAATAGATTCCTGGGGCGGCCAGATGGCTCAGTTGGTTAGAGCGCGAACTCTTAATAACAGAGTTGCCGGTTCGATTCCCACATGGACCACTGAACTGCACCCTCCACAACTAGATTGAAAACAACAGTTTGAGCTTGGAGCTGAGCTGCTGGTGGATGGCCAGTTGGCTCAGTGGTTAGAACACAGTGCTCATAACACCAAGGTTGCCAGTTGGAATCCCACATGGGCCAGTGAGCTGCACCCTCCACAACTAGGCTGAAAAACAATAACTTGACATGGAGCTGATGGATCCTGGAAAAACACACTGTTCCCCAATATTCCCCAATTTAAACAAACAAACAAACAAACAAACAAACAAACAAGCAAAAACTATAGGAAGTAAAAACAAAACACTTAAGAAAAAAAGAAGATTCCTGAGCCTTTCCCCAATCCTACTGAATTAGAATCTCTGGAGATGGGAATCTGTATTTTTAACAGGTGATTCTGAGTGCAGGTAGAATTGAAAATCAATTCACACAATGTTGATTTCTAAAATGTTCTATGATCTGATTAAAAAGAGATTAGAAAGAAAAAGGCAAATAGATGAGGCTATAGAATACCCCTTCATTTTACTTTAATTTTTAAAACTTTACCTAATCATGAAATATTTGAAACATATGGGAAAGCACAAAACATAATAAGAGACCCTTGTGTAGCCATCAACTCCATCCCTCGTCCATTTCATTGCTGTGCTTCCACGCCAATGATTCATTGGTAAATCAACTCTCTATTCTTGGTTTATTTCCATAACAGCTCTTAAGTAGCTTGAGATTATTTTATGATTTTGATTGCTTTATGTGATTTTGTGTAGACAGGCCCATATTTCGATATTACAAGAAAGCAGAAAAAATATCCATCTTAATCATTCATCATTGTAGTCTCAGCATTTAGCACAGTACCTGGCATATAGTAGGTGCTCAATCAATACCGGTTGAATGAATGAATGTCCATCCCAAATGACACATTTCATTGGGGGCAGGAAATAAAATAAATTTATAAAATAATGATAATAGACAGTAAGGTTTTTTAATGTTTTTAGTTGGCAAAATTCAAGACTCTTTGGTTTCAGAGTAGTCACAAACTATTCCTAGTTTGTTGAGTGTTTTTATCATGAAAGGAAATTGAATTTTGTCAAAAGCTTTTTCTGCACCAATTGAATGATCATGTGTTTTTGTCCTACATTCTGCTGATATGGCCCATACCATACTGATCAATTTTTGCATCCACTTTCTGTCTCTATGGATTTGTCTATTCTGAACATTTCATATAAAGGGAATCGCATGATATGTGGTCTTTTGTGTCTGACTTCATTCACTTAGCATAATGTTTTCAAGGTTCACCCATGTTGTAACACGAATCAGTGCTTCATGCCTTCTTATGGCTACATACATGGGCTTTTAAAAGTAGATTCTAGACTGAGAGATAAGTAAGAGTCTTTCTCTCTGAAGATTTTTCTTAGAGGTAGAACTTTGGGATACCTGAGCTGCGGAGCATGTGGCCCTTCTCTGGGAGGCAATTTTTTTGTACATAACCCATCACATGGACCTAATTTTCTTCCTGTCTGTACATACTCTCTTTCCTCTATTCAGCCTGAGAGGCCCCCTTAGCAAGGGGTCATGCTTTCAAACTCAGCCAGGATAGTATGACCACCTGGTCCAGTCTTTGGCAGTAATGTAACTCAGACGTGCAAGTAAGCAAGTGGCTGTCCTGTAATTAATTCCTTTGCTTTAACGTAAGATATCACAGAGGAGAAATTCTGCTGGACGTTATGCTAAGTGTAACTGAATGTAGCCCAGAATTACCAAGCTCACTCTTCTCATGCACAGCTTAGAATCAACGGTAAACCAGATCCATTTAAGTTACAACTAAATATAATTCGGCTGGTAGGGATGGAGTGAGGTGGGGAGGATGGGCTGCCGTTGCTCTTTTTCAGCTGGAAGTTGCTGTGTTTTCTTGTATTATAAATATCTCTCAAATGTGAAGCTTCCATAACTGCGAAAGCAATGGTTCTATTGCATCCATCCTAGTATTTATTACCCATCACAGTACAAAAGGGAAAGATGACTTTACTTTTAAAGCTCAAATCTCTTTTAACAGGTTATATTGGTTACTCAGAATTTTTGGATTTTGTGCTTTTTTTTTAGATTTCTTACTTTCTAGAAATTCCTCTTCTAGCTGATTTTCAAAGTTCTTCCTTGGAATAGATTAAATGTTCAGAAACCAGGAGATTTTTCCTCATCCAAGCTCATGGGCATTTTGGCATGTTTTTTTAGAGAGTTTAGGTAGGATTTCATTGTGAGTGTTTTTGAGTGTTTGAGATAGGAAGGAATGAAATGAGCTGAAGGGTAGTCCCTATTTGATGGCAGGACAATTAATTATTTTTCTCTAAAACATGAAAATTTACTCATGGTTCTTATATGGACGTGGACTAAGAAAAGCATGTCATGTAGCATTTTTGGGCTTCAAGAATTTGTTGTGAAGAGATCAACAAGGAATGCATACTACATGCCATCAACTCTTAGGGCACAGGTTTGGTGTGACACACAAATGTGCCCTTCCCATTCCCTCTTGCCTATCTTCAATTGTTAAATGCTCATTTTTTCAGCCTCCTGTGCATCTAGGAAAGGCCATGTAAAACAGTTACACATAGAAAGATTTTGCTTTTCTGACAAAAGGAGAAAATGTTGCCACTATGACCTGCTTCTTTCCTCTTCCTTCATTGAAAGTGGTGTGATGCTTGGAGCTCCAGCAGCCTTTTTGGGCAGTCATCTTGCTGTGATAAGGAAAGGCCAAAAGCATTGCATAGCTGTTAGTCCTGACGTCACATCACTGAACTGATGAATCAACACCATTAACTGCCTAATTCCAGCTTTTATGGTGTATAAGAAATATAGACCTCTATTTGTTGAAGTCACTTTTAGTAAGATTTTTGCTACTTGAATACACTGCTAACTAATACAAACAATTTATGGAATGAATTTTATTACATACCTATCCTCTGCTTTATTAATATTTACTCTAATACTTCTATCTAAATATCCACCATTTCCCTCTTTTTCTTTCTCCTGTGTATTTCAACTGACTAACGTCTATTTTTACTATCCCCACAGGTTCTTTTTATGAAAACGTTAATAGAGGTTTAAGTTTTAAATTTGGGTGTGGGAAAGATTTACAAAATCCATTTCAAAGAAATATATTTATGAGCAGTTTCATTTTTAAAATCTAGTGTGTGTCACTCCATTTATATAAAAATGTTTCCTGGGGCAGTTGCAACCCACACATGGCAGAACTTGTTGGTGTGGGAGAATGAGAAAGGGAAATTGTGACTGTGTCTGTAAGTACAAAGCTGTCTGCTGATAGGCCTGTTTTGTATGAAGACAATACTTTTAGAAACCCTTAACCTTTAGCATCTTTAAATGCCAAAAGCCAAGTGTGAAATAACCACAGTAGAAAAAAATGGGGGCCTTATTATTCATCTTTGTTATAGTAATATACCTTTAAATTTTAAAGAAATATATATTTTTAGAAAAAAAGGGAAATCTCTATTTTTAATCATTTTCAAATTAATCCCTCAAATATGTGCCTGTGGTCTGTTTTGGAGAGTCTGGGTGGCTGACATATTGTTTTTTGTGTTAAGGATATTGTCCATTGTATCACGTAGTTTCCTGTTTATGCAGGCCCTTGGGAGAAGTTTTCTTTCTGATCATAGAATGAAGAATATTTATAGCTGAGCAATAGGTTTATTTTTGTCTCGTGAGTATTGTAGCTGATTTAACTGCCAATGCTGATTTTTGTTTTATTGGGTGCTTTCTAAAGAAAAAAAAATGTTATCTGAAAAGGTGCACAAGTTCCATAGTATTAGTTCCTATTAGAAAAGAATGAGTTAATTATGTCAGTTTTCATGTAATGGCCAAAACTGATGCTGGACAATCATAGACCCCACACCTCGGTTTTATGTTTCCTAGCATTGACTCAGGATATGCAGTATTACCAACATGATATGAATTTTTAAACTTTTATTTATTTTTATCACCAACTTTAGGAATGTTTGTTATAATGACAATAAATAGAGGATAGTGGACATTTTAATTAAGATAACAAGCAATTCTAAAAATATATAATTGCTTTAACATCATGATTGAAATTTATTTTTCACTCAAATCAAGTCCAAAATGGATGTTCCTGATCAGCATAGAGCTCTCCTCCAACCCAGACTCCTTCCAATGTGTGGCTCCTCCATCTTCGATTCAAAGCTTCCAAGACTGCTCAACCGCTCTGCATCAAGCCTGCAGAAGAGGAAAGATCATGGATGATGGAGCCCAGGGAGGTTTTATGGGCCAGCCTGCTCATATTTCATTGGCCAAAAGTCAACCACAGGGCCACACCTAACTGCAAGGGAAGCTGGGAAATGAAGCCTAACTCTGTGCCCAGAAAGAAGGAGGAAACAGGGTAGATAAAGACCTGGCCAGTTTTGTCACAGTGAAACAGATAATGAAGTGAAAGATACAGATAGCTTTATAACCTGAAGAGGGAAGGAAAATTCAGTTAAGTCTAATCATTTGGTGAAAAGATAGGCTACACCTCAAGGGTACTGCAGAATTCTATCCACCCAAATCATGTGGTAAATAGTGAAAGAGGCTATGATAAAAATAGGATAAGGGTGAAATTTGAAAGACACTCTGGGGACTCCATGACACCTGTACTCTTGTGACGCTGTAGGCAAAACCAATCCAACCAACTATAAAAAGTGTGTTAACCCGTTGCTCAGATAGACTCATTCTGGAAAAATTCCCAGTTTTATATATCTTACTGATAATCTGTATTGCAGTTCCAAATAACTCCAGCCTGCCTGAAATGCCTTCCTACTCCCCTTGGCTGGTTAAAATGACTCTGCTTCCATGGAAACAGTGTAGAAAAAGTATGCAGATGGTGAAGCCAATCAAACACTTACTTTTTTGTTAAGTTTTAGAAGTAAGTTTTGTAACCATTGTGATAATCAGTTTGTGTTTGCTATTTAAGGACTTTGAAATGTTTAAGAGAATCTAACAAATGAGCCTTGTGGTTTTATTTTGAAATGATAAATTGATATTTGATTTGTGATTTTCATTTGAAAGTTGTAAAATAACTGAATATGTTTGTAGTGTTTGAATGTTTAAGAGAATCCAATTTACTACATGTATATATGTCAGTTTTATTAGATTTGAGTTATAGAAAGATTTTACTTGCTGGATTTATTATGTTGCCCCATCAGGCATTTGAAATGTTTCATAAAATCAAATCTATTAAATTTGTAAAGGTAGTTAAAAATATTTTAGGAAACTTAATTACAGTAAAGGTGATCAATTGTTTGAGAAAATTTAATCTTTTTAAATTTATAAGTTAATTAAAGATGAATCAAACAGCAAAAAAGCAATTGTTTTCATTTTTATATAAAAATCACTAGTTTTACAAATAGAATAAGTAAATATATACATTATGTTTGAAAACTTTAAAGAGCTAAAGTAAATGTTCAACTTCAACAAATTGAATATTAATTAAATAGAACAGACGTAAGTTCATTTTGTTCACAAATTCCTCACAATTAAATACTTAATTGACAGGAATAATAAGAAAGGGGAAAGAGAGAAAGTGGCGGGCATTTAATAAAAAGCAGGACCAACAACACAAACAAATTAGTTTCTTTCAAACATGTTATGAGGCTAGAGATTGGCTCATGGTGTCTTTAGCAAAGCAAGACAAAACAAACAAAAAACAATATTTAGGAGCCGGTCCGGTGGCTCAGGCGGTTAAGAGCTCCATGCTCCTAACTCCGAAGGCTGCCGGTTCGATTCCCACATGAGCCAGTGGGCTCTCAACCACAAAGTTGCCAGTTCAATTCCTTGAGTCCCACAAGGGATGGTGGGCTCCGCCCCCTGCAACTAAGATTGAACATGGCACCTTGAGCTGAGCTGCCGCTAAGCTCCCGGCAGGCTCAGTTGTTTGGATTGTGTCCTCTCAACCACAAGGTTGCCGGTTCGACTCCCACAAGGGATGGTGGACTGCGCCCCCTGCAACTAGCAACGGCAACTGGACCTGGAGCTGAGCTGCGCCCTCCACTACTAAGATTAAAAGGACAACAACTTGACTTGGGGAAAAAAGTCCTGGAAGTACACAATGTTCCCCAATAAAGTCTTGTACTCCCTTCCCCAACAACAACAACAACAAAAACAAACAATATTTAGATACCACAATACCATAATTTGCAAATCAAAAACGGTACAGTGCCTTGCCATAACATATACATACAGAGAGTGCCAAAAAAATGTATACACATTTTAAGAAAGGAAAAACTGTATTAAAATGATAATACTCAATATATACCGGTAACAAAAGATGAATACAAGTCATATGTATACTTTTTTTTGGCACACCTGGGGTGTGTGTGTGTGTGTGTGTGTGTGTATGTGTGTATACATATGTGTGTGTGTGTGTGTGTGTGTATATAGATACGTGCTGGGTACTACCCTCTGTATATATACCAGGGGTGCCAAAAAAATCTATACAAGTGGACACTTTGGTCAACGCTGCTCAAACAGTAGTTCGTCATAATCAGAAGTGTCTGGACGCTGATGGTAACCACTTTGAGCACCTCTTGTAATTGCAGAAGTCAAATGTGACTTGTATTCATCTTTTGTTATCGTATATATTGAGTGCTACAATTTCAATACAGTTTTCCTTTCTTAAAAAGTGTATACCTTTTTTGGGCACCCTCTGCATATAAAATTCATACAAAGTCAACTACGTGAGCTTGGTAATGACAAAAAAACTTAATTTTCTCTCAGTCTCCTGGGGCCTCCTAAAGATTCAGGGAGTTTTTCAAAGACAGTGTTGCCTTACAAATTGACTTTAGCCTCCAACTAGAAATAAGACATGATTCTGCCCAAATGACCACCTGACCTGAACCTCTGTGTTGCCTTTCCCCACAGAAAGCAGGTGAGTCCAGCCATGCCTGGTTGGGAAGCTCTAAAGAGGCTGAGGGTGGCTGGGCAGGCTTGAGGAGGAAGCTAGGAAGGTCTAGGGAGCTGAAAACTGAGCTGTCACCCCAGAGGAAGGGCCTTGCCTTGCAAGCCTACTTCCTCACAGGGTAGTAGGGTATTGAGACCTATGGGGAGAGCCAATGGGGCTGATAGGCAGAATAGGGCTATTTGAAGGATTCTGTCAGTAGCAGGCAAGAGAGGAAGGGCCCCAGAAAATGGGTCTGACCAGGATTCAAGATGGGCACCAGGGCCCTGTATTGACACAGAAACTCTGGGAGCACATGAAAGGAAAGGGAGGTCCTGTGGTTAGTGGCTACTTCCATAATGGAAATGTCTGGCCAGTTGGTGCTGACGTATAGAGCAGAACAGAGACTAAATATAACCAGCATCCACATTAGCCAAGGGGCAGAAGGGACAGAAGAGGCCTGTGGGAAAGTGGATGCTCTTCAAGAACAGATGGAATAGACAGTTGGTGCCCTGATGCCTTAACATTTGTGATAATAATTATCATCTTAACTGTGAACCAGGTATAGAAGGGAAGGAGAAGCATATGATGAGTTGTGTGGTATAGGGATGAGAGCATAGTGCTGTGAAAAACTGTAGCTGGGGTGTGGAAAAGGAAGAGGCAAGAAACAGGGCTGCATTAAAAGCATGCCGAGTCTCTACCCTCTAGATGATGGTAATGCTCTCCTCAGTCATGACAACAAGAAATGTGTGCAGACATTGCCAAATGTCCCCCCCCACCCCCACCCCCCTGAAACAAAATCATCTGTGGTTAACAACATTGCTCTAGAATGTAAGCTCTAAAATGAAAACTGGAACTTTTTCCTTCTGTATCTCTAGCACCCATAAGTGGCACTGGATAAGTATTTGTTGAATGAATGAATGAATGAATGAATGAATGAGGCTTACAGATAGTAACAGAGGAATGGAAAAATTAGTAATATTATGATAATGAAACTTTGAAACCTCCCTGGATTAAATAGGTGAAAATTGATTGTATAAGAGAGGGCCAAGAGAGATTTATCTCAGTAATTTAAGAAAGAAGTAATAGTTATACATACAATGGAATATTATTCAGCCTTAAAAAAAGAAAGAAAACTTGTCACATGCGACAACATGGATGAAAGTTGAGGACATTATGCTGAGTGAAATAAGCCAGTCACAGAAGGACAAATACTGCATGATTCCACTGAGATGAGATATCTAAAATAGTCAAACTCTTTGAATTTGGTGGTTGTCTGGTGTCCATATTCCCTGCTGAAAAACCATACTGTTACTGAGAGAGATAAGAAGAATGGTGGTTGCCAGGCGTTGGCAGAGAGGGGAGGGGGGGCAGAGAAATGGGGAATGTTCAGTTAGACAAGCGGGTTAATGTTCAGTTAGACAAGACAAATAAGTTCTAAAAATCTGCTGTATGACACTGTGCCTATAGTTAATAACACTGTGTTGTACACTTAGAAATTTGTTAGGAGAGTAGATCTCATATTAAGTGGTCTTACCATATATTTTTTTTAAGAAAGGTTTGTTTATACTTACATTTTTTAAATTACTTTTCTAATTGGTACATCATATGGTTTATATTTCCTCATGTTAATAATAAATACATGTTTACCATTGTAAATATATTTTTAATACATTTAAACACGGGTATGTTACTTCTCCAACATTCTTAACATTCCATTGAAAAACCACTTGTGTTTAAACCACAGAGCCCATTACATTATTTTAAGTGAGGGGACCACTAATCACCTAGTGAGAGCAACAAAAGACAAAGGGCATAGAGTGGAAGAGGAGAGCACAAAACACCTTTAACATTTCCCTCAAAATATCAGGATGCACTAGTAATGTCTCAGAGGAAAATTTGATTAAGTTGGTACGGTAAGATTTTGGTGAATCTGGGAGGCCTGATTCAGGAGTTGGTTTAAGGTAGTGAGCACTGGAGAGTCATGAATTAACACGTTGAGAACAGTTTCATGTTGTCAACAATGCCTTCAGAAGATTCTTCAGGCATTGGAGGGCATGGCAGACAGTAGAGGGGAGAGATGACCAGGATGGGTTACGATGCAAACTGAACCAAGGGATTGGACACTGGGGCTTGGAGCCAAAGGAATGGAGTATGGAAAGTACTGCAAAACTGTATTTCTGTAGAGTGAGAACAGAGAATTCATTAGATTCACATTGTTGGTTTACAATTCACTGAATTTAACAACATAATGGTGGTAATGGATTTATTTTCCTTTTAAACATAATTCTGAGGGTTACTAAGTCAGGGTCATGAAGACCTGAACAAATCAATGCTGTCAATACTTTAGATAGCCTTGGCCACTGAGTCAAATCCATTAGTATCTGAAAATGAGGGGATGATTTTGTCTCAAGCTTTAAGATAGGATTCTAGAATGGAATCTGCATTTTAGAAATTCTTTTCATTAAGATCTGGAGAATAGTTTTGAGCTGCTATGAAGTTATAACCGTTCAGCCTTGCTGTTTTGATTTTTATGACACGATGGCAGAGAAAGCCAGAGAAGCCCCTATGTATTCATTCTTCCCATCTCTCTCAGTAACAGAATGGTTTTTCAGTGGGGAATATGGACACCAGACAACACACCTTATTTCCTCGCTTCCCTTGCTAGATGGGACCCTGTTGCTAAGTTCTGACTAATGAGATGGGGGCAGAAGTACCATGTGGAAGCTTCTGGGAATTTTCCTTAAAAGACATCAAGTGTCTGCTTTTTGCCCTCTCTTTTCTTTGACCCCTCCTCCTATCTCGCTTCTAGAATCCATCCTGGGCCAGGAGGAGGCAGGCCACTCCGAGGGAGGGCAGCATGGGGAGCCAAAGCGGCTTGGGTCTTTGAGGACATTGCAGAGGAGCCACACCAGCGCTGGGTTGCCTAACTGGGCCTTCACATGGGACAGAAACCACCTCATATTTTGTGTAAACCTCTCTTTGGCAGGTTTTCTATTACATACAGTCAAAACGAATCCTCAGTAATACAAAAAGTAAAATTTGATTCTACTAACTCTCATGTACCTTATTAAACATATTTTTAAATTTATCACCTTATTAATTCTGTTTTCCCCGCAATTTGTCCCATGTGTAGTTGATTAATGATCTCTTAAAGTAATGACTGAACCATATCACCTCCCACCTCTTGCAACTCGTGTTTGGGAATCTTCAATGTCCTCCCATTTCCCTCTAACCATATGATGCCTCCTCAGCAGTAAGGGCTCTGCATCCACCCTACCTTTCCAGCCATCTTCTTTCCCTCCTTCTGCTTGGATTAAATGGCCCTCTTCTCCTGAAAGGTCTATCTCCATCTCTGCCTCTCAAAGTTCTCCGTATTCAAGGTCCATCTGAAACATCACCTTGCCCATGCAGATTTTCTTCCTTTCCCTCACCAGGAGGGGGTCCCTCTCTCTATCCACAGCACTGACTCTCTCACCTAATAATTACACTCTGTGGTGCCCTTTAATTATACTGTCCTTATTTTATCCTCATCCTCAGCAGCAAATTCTGTGAAAACAGAAACTATGTTTATTCATCTGTGTGATCTCTACTGCCCTTAGCATAATTCTTGTTTAGGATGGATGCTTAAAAATTATTTGTGGGATTGCATGGCCCAGGCTTCTTGGCATAGAAAGAAATCAATATGATTCATGGCTGATTGGTTTGCTTTAGATTTTACTATTAAGTTTCTTTCATATCTTCTAATTCTTCTTGAAATAGAGCCCTTTGCAGTGGTGAGAATAATCAGATGCTATCTTGCATATTTAGTTGTCATCGCTTATTGAACTGTAACTTCTTGACATCAGGGACTGTTTTAAACTTATTTTCTATTTCCTTCCCTGTCATCTCTCAACACCACTTCTAATAGTTCTTAGCTCAATGTCATACTCACTGAATTGTTTAAAGTACTTGTTGAAGCAATGAAGTAATGAATGAATGAATCAATCAATCAATTAATTACTTAATGAAGCCAAGTTACTCCTTCTTTGACATTGTTCACATTTCCTTTTCCCAAACCTTGTTTTTCCTTTTCCACTTTCAGGGCCTACCACTCATTCTGATGCTCTCAGCTTTCTTCTGCTAAGTTGCCCAAGCATCATTCTTTGGGGATCATTCCCAGATCTTTCCAGAACTCCCAGGTGTCCATTAACTAAAGAGAAGAGATAATCTACATTTTCTTTAGTCTCCAAATAATGAAAAGTAGTACAGGACCAATGGCTCGAGGTGCCAAATTCTTTTTAAAAGGCATGGTCATAACATAGGCAGAGTTTTTAGATATCTACATGGTTATATTTACATCAAAAGCTGATTATGAGGCCAACAAGTATAAAGCTATGAGGTCAACACTCCAAGATAAATATTGTTTTTATAGACAATCAAAGCCTATTGTTGTTTGGCTTTTGTCTGAGCATTCCCTACCACTTTCCAAATTGGAATTAATATAGATTAAGATGTGTTCATTTTCTGATTTCAGGCTGGCAAAGAATCCCCAGGAAACATCCTCAGGAAGGGGATGCATCTTGTTGCTTGGAAACAAAGTTGGGAATAATGCCTAGGACAGCACACTCAGCAGAAGGGTCTGTAGCCACTAGACTTCCCATGGGTACTGCCAAGTTGAAGGATTTCTTTTCCAAATACCACACTGTTTCCTAACATAGCTTTCTCCATCCACTCTCCTTGGTGTCCCTCTTTGATAATATCTAGTCTGTTTAAAATACACTCACTGGGTGAGAGTATCCTCAGAAGTACATAGTTTCATCACTTACACTGCTTTGATAGAACTTTTTACAGTTCAAATTTTATAGTGGACACAAGATTTACTTCTTAATTCCATTCTTCCCGCCCCCACCCTCCCCCAGCCCCAGCCCAACCAACAATCCTTTGCCTCATCTGTTCTGTCACTGAGGAATAAGAGCCGACTATCTGGGTCTGTGAGTCATGCCCACACATTCAGGCCAAACTACACTCCATATAGCCTTGGGTATTTTAAGTGGCGGTTCTCCCCTAGTTTCCTGCTCATATAAATTTCCCAAAACTCACTAACCCCTTTTGTGAACACACATCTTCAGTCAAGCTTCCCTAATCTAGTCTTCCTCCTCTTCTGTTTAGACAGTTTCTAAAGGCCACTGCCAGCAGTCATTTAACCTGCATTGAATTACAGTGCTATCAACTCACCTCATTTCCAAAGTTACATTCAATTTAACAGACCTTTATTGACAAACTCTCATGCTAAGCCCTAAGGTACGCTGTAAGGATATAAGACAAAGGCATGGTTCCTGATCTCTGTAGGAGGGGCTTGTATCTTCCCCCTTTTTTTAATTTATACTTGATATTCTTGTAATCATTGGTCTACATGGATAGGACATTTCCGGAAATCGCCATGTAGTTTAGGGATGGGGGCTATACCACAAGACCCTAGTAATCAAGCAAGCAATAGATGTTCAGATGACTGTCAATGTAGCTCTCCGACTCCCCTTATCTTACCCCAACCATTTTGTGTCAGAAATGGCCGAATTTGACTTTTCCTGTATACTACAAGAGAGACTGGGGAGAGAAGGGACTCTCTTGTTGCTTTAAAATAAAATGAAACTTGGATCTGGGACATTTGAACCACCTACTGGTTGGCTCCTATGATTTTACCCTAAGCAGATTATCCAGGTATCTTGCTTGAAAATCTGGTAAGTAAAAGAAGGTCCATAGGGATCTATAAAATACAAGGATCTCAAGATCTAGGGAAACTTAACAATCATAGAAATAAAAAAGTGATGGAATAGGGCATACAAGCTGTCCCAAGGAAATCTAGGAAGAGAGGATTGGAAGGAAAAAAGCTATGAAAATACAAATCTGTAAAAAGTTGTATTTCCTTTGCTTTGATTCCTTTCCTCCCTCCCAGGCTTTACTCCTTATCTTTGATCCAGAGGAAGAGTCTGTTGCTTTTATCTGGGGCAGGGGAAGTCCACAAGGAGTCAATGTTGCTATTTCTCTAGCTAGGCCATCTCCACAAGTTGTCTCCTCTCCACTGGTGGCTCTCACTAAAGGTATCATCTTCTGCCAGTTTATCTTCTGTCATTAGCACCCACTAGGTGCATATGTCCTCCCTGTTAACCTAATTTTCAGACTTTATTATACTTTAAAAGTGGGTCTCTTCTTTCCGATTTAGAGTTACATTACAAAGCCTTCTTCTATGAACTTAGCCTAGGGTAGCACCATGTCTTATCCCTCCTTCCTGGCCTTCCTCCATCAACTGCATAAGCCTGCGGGTGGGGTGGGGGCATCCAGCACAACTCCCTCAAATGACAATGAACAGGGACAATTACTGCTGGACATTTTTGAGATTTCTTGAAGTTTTATTACCTCCTCAGCACTTGTCTCTGTGGGTGTGTGTGTGTGTGTGTGTGTGTGTGTGTGTGTGTGTGTGTGATTCTATTTTCACAGAGCAGTTAAAACCCTTAAAAACAAAAAAGAGATTGTGTGCTTTTGTCACAAGTAGCAGGTGGTGAAACTGAGGGGTGGGATGCAGAGCCCCTATGCTACTCTGAAAGCTAGTCTAGGCCAAGGGAGAGGCTCAAAGTGAAGAGTCGCTGGACCCTGGGAAGGACAGGAAGCAAGAGAAATGCTTGGGACCTGCGTTAGTATCAGTAAGATTGGAAGGGCTGGGAAAGGACATTGCTTGGGACTAAAAAGAGAAGGCCTAAAGGAAGATCCAGCTCCCTAATATTTCTGTGGCATTGTAGCTGGTCTTCAATATTTCTGTACATTTGTAGATTAAATGAATGAGAGTCCAGGAATATTAAACCAAGACTTGGGGTCTTTTCCCTGGAAGCATTACGTCCGAAGGCCAAGACTCAAGTCCTGGATCCTGAGACCCCTAGCTGTGTGATCATAAGCCTGTCTCTTATACTCTTTGGGTTACTGCTTTCTTCATCTGTGAGAGGAATAATGATATCTGCCATCCTACCTCTCAGTCAACAGATATTTGTCAAGTGCCATTATGCTCCAGGGACTGAGCTAGATGCTGAGAGCCAGCAGTGAATGAGACAGTGGTTCCTTCTCTCGTAGCTTACATTCTCATTTGAAATTGTATGGGAACAAGGAACTACAGATGTGACAATGTCACAGTGGAAAAGCACCTGGACTCTTGTGTGCATTTACCAGGACACCTGACCTAGACTGCAAGGTCAGAGGAAGCTTTTTTGAACAAGCAATTTGAGCTGAGATGCAAATGATGAATAGAAGTCAGACAGCTGAAGCGGGGAGGTGAGAGCTGGTCATGTAAAGGAACGGCAGTGAAACTACTGAGGTGGGAAAAACAAGCCATGTTGAACCAAGAAAGGGGCAGAGTGACCCGGAATGCAAAACCACACGGGGAAGGTACAACACACTGTGCTCGGCCTCACAAGCTGTAATAGATGAATCCTAAGGAGAGAAAATGAATAATAAAGTGTCAACATTTCTTGGGCCAGGTGCCATGGTCATTACTTTACAGGTACCATCTCATTTATCTCTCCCAATAGCTACGAGATCACATAACTATTAATTGTGGAGGCAGAACTCAGACTCTGGCAGCCTGCTCCAGACTCCTCACACTATACTGTGCTTTATATACAGACTCTGTGAAGACCTGAAGCCAGTATGCAAATGTCACATATGGACAGTTTAGACCCAGAAGGAATTGTTTCTCCCCAAATCTCTTTTGGCTATTTCTATTTTTGTAGGAGGTGCTTCCCAAGGCCACAGAGCATGTGAAAAAAATGAAATCAGCTTCTTTTTAAAGAAATTCATGAGGAACAAATGACTCTTGGTCAGGCGATTCCACTCTCTGGTCAACATCCTGGCAGGAAACTTCCAAGCACAAGAGACTTAAGAAGGAAGGAGTGTTTTCCCTTGCCTGTAATTTGGTTTCCTGTTCTGCTTTCCAAAATTTGCATAAACATTTTTTAAATGCTTTTAGGAAAAGTGCATTTTACAAAAATCTTTTCCATGAGACAAGATCGATGATGGTAAGTGATCAACCACAGGAATTGCACAGGGTCCGCTCGAGTTGCCTGGATATAAACTCTACTGTGTCCTCTCAGAAGCCTATTCTGAGCCCCTTCACCAATTCACTTAGAAATATCCACTTCGTCCTTTGTGCTCTCACTCTGGTCCCACATATTGCTGTGGCACTTTATCAAGCTAATCTGCTTCAATGCTTGTTACTCTACCAGACTGTCACCTTCTTAGAGGCAAGGACTCTCTGACTCATGTGTTTATCCCCTAGTTTACATGGTGCCCAGCACATAGCAGCCACTCAGTCGATGCTTCTAGAATGAATGAGCAAATAACGGCAGCTTGAAGGATATCAGCATTGACTGAGTACCTGCTTTGCAACAAGAACTATGCCAGTGGCTTGCATGCATCATTTCATTAGAGTCTCACAAGCCCCTTGTGAGCCATTAAATTCTTACAACGTACAAGCAGTTACTCTTATTCTCCATTCTTCAGACAAGCAAACGGGGGCTCCGGGAGTTTAGTGAATTACACAGGTAATAAACAACTGAGCCAGGAGTCAAACTCAGGTGTTCTTTCCCATTATACTTCTTTCCTCCTCCCCTAAAGTGGCAGATGGGGAAGTCAGCAGCTCAGAGTAGGGTTTCCAGGAGGGAATTCCCGCCCATTCTCAGGAATTTTTTTCGCTTTCCTGTTTCCGAATCCTGAGAAAAGTTGGTCCGGAAATCGGGAAAATTGGCTCCTTGACCTCAGGTGGTTGGTAGTATTGGCCATCACTTTGTGGAAACGATTCATAGTGGAGAATGGAAAACAGTTTATATCTTGGGATTCGGGACCGGGAAAGCGAAAAAAAATCCCTCCTGGAAACCCTAGTTCAGAGGTTTTGCTGATCCTTACAGGTATTGGCCAATTTTTAAAAGCTGTCTCCCATTCAGCATGGTAAGACTTGCTTTGGAGCAGCTCCAGCAAGATGAGGTTATGGGGTCAATGATCACCTTCATTTTCTGCAGTCTTTCCTAGAAGAGGCACCATAGAGTGGGGGGAAGGCAGGAGGCTATGGGTCAGCCAAGCCAGGGTTCAAATCCTAGTTCTGTCACTTACCAGCTGTGTGTCACTGGCAAGGTGTTCAACAGCTCTGTATCTCTTATAGAGGGACAATTACACCTACCTACCATATAGGAGAGTGAAGAGTCATCAGAAATTGCAAGTAGAGTGGCCAGCACACAGTGAGTGCTTTTTTTCTTTAAATTAAAGTTTATTGGGGTGACAATTGTTAGTAAAGTTACATAGATTCCAGGTGTACAATTCTGTAATACATTATCTATATCTCACATTGTGTGTTCACAACCCAGAGTCAGTTCTTTTTCCAACATCATATATTAGACCCCGTTTACCGTCTTCTAGAGCCCCTCTCCCCCTTCCCGCCTTACCCTCTGGTAACCCCTAAAGTACTGTCTATGTCTATGAGTTTTTGTTCTTTCAGTTGTTTGTCTTGTTCTTTTGTTGTTTTTGGTTTATATACCACATATCAGTGAATCATATGGTTCTCTACTTTTTCTGTCTGACTTATTTCACTTAGCAGCGAGTGCTTTTTAAAGGGTAGATGTCTTTAATGTGAAGATGCCTGGGAGGTGCCAATTCACGGCCTCAGCGGCCCTAGCTGACTCTGTCCTCTAGCTCTGTCCATCTGCCTTAAGCACACTTCTCCCCTTTGTCTACCTGGATGACATGATCCTCCACAGGACACCTTCCCTTATCTCCTTTAACCCTGATACATAGTTTCTTTGCTGTTTCTTTATTTGGTGTTCAGTTGGTTGGTTGGTTGGCAGGTATAAGAGGGATTTTGGACTCTTGGCATAAGCCAGGGTCAACATCTAGAAGCTACAGGACAAATTTATCCATTTTGCATGGCTCATGAAATAACAACTGTTTTTACATTTTTTAAAAAATGAAAAAAAAAAAATGTTAAAGAATACTATTGGATAATAAATGAAAATCAGATAAAATTCAAACCTCAGTGTCCATAAATCAAATTCTATTGGAACACAGAAATGCTCATTTGTTTACATATTGTTTACTGCTGCTTTCCTGTTACAACAGCAGAGCTGAAGAGTTGCAACAAATACTGTTATGGTCTATAAAGACTAAAATATTTCCTATCTGGTCCTTTACAGAAAACATTGCCAATCCCTGGTATAAGCAAATAACAGCAGAAGATTTCTCACTCATAAATACTGTCATGTGGGGTCTCAGCTCCCGCTCTTTGCATGAGAGCACAGGACATGGTGAGGACAAAAAGGAACACCAACGGAGCCACACATAGGGGAGTCACACCACCATATTCTCGCTGGCGGCTGGGTTGGAGATATAAGAAGCAGGCTCCACGTGATGCACAACCCACCGTCACTTCTCTGCCAACCAACCAACCAACCCCTTGCTAGCTGCAATCCGTGCTTGCCAGGCCAGCTACGGCACTTATATCAGTGGCCAATGGCTAACTGGTTACAGCTGATGTCCAACTAGTCACAGCTAATGGCCATCTACTACCCGAGCCAGCACCTTTCCACGTGAGGTCGAGAGCCTGGAAACTGCTCTCTGGGACTCTGTCCCCACAAATACCCAACTAAACCTCTTCCTCTTCCCCCTCCTCACCCCATTGCCGAATATAGGCTCAGGTCAGCAATTCTTCTTTTTTTTTAAATTGAGATAACATTGGTTTATAACACCACATAAGTTTCAGGTGTGCTACATTATAATTCGACACTTGTACATATAGTTGACCCTTGAACAACATAGGGGCTAGGGGCACCAACCCCCATGCAGCCAAAAATCAGTGTATAACTTTTGACTCCCCAAAAGCTTAACTACATCCCTCAGTATCCTCAGGAGATTGTTTCCAGGACCCACACAGATACCAGAATCTGCAGATGCTGAAGTCCTTTATATAAAATGGCTTAGATCAATGCATACAGTCGGCCCTTCGCATTCTAGGTTGGCTGAATCCATGGATGTGAGACCTGGGATAGAAAAGGCCCATTGTATATTTATTGAAAACAATCCACGTATAAGTGGACATACGTGGTTCAAACCTATGTTGCTCAAGGGTCAATTGTTTCACCCTCCCTCCGATCCACTTCCCTTCAGAACTTATTTTGGATTAACAAACCACAAATGCCTCTGAGAACATCGTATGTGTATACGATTCTTCACACTTTGATTTTATTTGACTTGATCACACCTTAGTTCATCACAGAGGAGGGAGAAAGGAGAAGGTGGAAGTAGATGAGGAAGAGAAAGAAAGAGCAAAGGAAGAAAAGGAGGGAAGCACGGAGAAGTATAAGCAAAGTCATAAATAAATGTTCTAAACAAGCAAGTCCATAAAAGCCAGGAAAGGGAAAGATTTAACAGAAATTTACAAATTCTCCTGCTTCCTCTGCACTTGACACAATCACATCATCTTTTCTTCAAGAAAGCATTCATCATTTTGACAAGATGGCACCAGTTAGAGAAGATGACTAATCAAGCAACTGTGGTTGAAACAATTTAATATCTATGCAACTGAGGAACTGACCAGCTGACAGAAATGAACTCAAAACTCATGGCAAAATTTGGTTGTCCTAGTAAATGAGCTGAGGAGTCAGAACTACTGAGAAGAAGTTACCAAATCCCTTAAAAAGAAAGAAGCAACAATTTTAGCATTAAAACCTTACTGTTGAAAGACTATAACAATCAACAAACCCCAAAGTGAAAAAATAAGGACGTTATATTAAAAAATAAAAATTAAAAAGTCTACACAGTCATTTGATTAGCATAAATCTTACTTTATTGATAGAAAGGAAAGCCCCAGTGATGGTAATACCAGAGGTCTGGTTTTATCCTCCATGCCTAGAGACCTCATAGCAAGATTTCTGGGCGCAGGCATAGGGATTGTTAAAATACCAGAGTAAGCTTAGCAAAGCATTTCTCCATTTTAAGACAAAGACCAGACGTGAAGACCACAAGAGCACAGGTGCGTGCCAAAGTTAAGTCCCACTGGGCTTTGTTTTCTCCAAGTGCGCACTTGATACAGAAGAGAGATTTCATCTAAGCAGCACTCACAGAGAGATGTGAAAAGCAAAAAATCTCATTTCCTCACCTCCCAGGCACTTGCTAGTGACAGAAGATAAAAAAGAGAAAGCAAAAAGAGCAAAAGGCAAAACAGTACATGCAAGAATAATAAAACATTTGCATCGCTATCTCCACCCTGGTTCATTTATCGTTTGCTGTGCTCCTGGCTCTCCCAGTTCAGGGGCCCCACATTTTCCATTTGCAGGAGTTTGTTCACAAGTTTATGCAAAAACTGTAAAGGGCACCCAATTAGATAGTAAAGGGTGTAAGGAGGAAATTTAGAGGAATCATTCTAATCAGTACTCCTCAAAACTGTCAAGGTCACAAAAACTAGGTGGGTCGAGAAACTGTCACAGCCAAGAGGAGCCTAAGGAGACATGGCAACTAATGTTAATGTGGTATCCTGGATGGAATCTTGGAACTGGAAAAGGATATTAGGTAAACACTAAAGAAACCGGAATAGAGTATGAATTTTGGTTAATAATAATGCATCAATGTTGATCAACTGTGACAAATCTACCATACTAATGTAAGATGCTAATACAGGGGAAACTGTTTACAGGGGTTTCATAACTTTGTTGTAACTCTAAAACTAATTTTTTAAATTATGTTTATTTTTCAAAAGAAGGAGCCATTCATTCAGTGACCATTTAGTGAGAACCTATGTATCAGGCGCTGTGCCATGAGTCTCACTTGAAGCCTGTGTTTCAGTGAATTTGCATCCCCCAAACTTCCCACTGTTCTCACTACCAGAAGGGCTTAGGAAGTCAACTATCCTCTTGATGTTGCAATGGCCTAAGTCAGTGCTTTCCAAAGGGAAATAACTGAGTGATTTAATAGGAAAGAGAGAGGAAGAGAGAGAGAGAGCGAGAGAGAGAGAGGTGGGTGAGTGGGGAGAGAGAAAAGTGGATGGTCTGTGGTTAAACAGATTTAAAAAACAATTAGACTAAAACTAATTAAACATGTTTCTTTACTACAGGATCTCAGAGCTTTTGTTTTATTTATGCAAATTGCACTATTCAAAAAAGGGAGCTATAGGCTACTTATTTGATTATGAAACTCTTTTATTGCAGACTACCTCTTGGACTACCTTCCTCCAAAGATACTTTGGAAAACACGAATTATGCAGTCTAAAAAGATGACTAAAATAGCTGAACACTGCTAACGGAAGTTAAAAGAAACACAATGAAAATGATCTAATTACTGATTTTTAACAGGTTGCTTCAGGGATCTCAAAAGCAAGAAATTCTGCCAAACTTATTGCTGAAAAATGCTCATTTTATGCCCAAGGCCTTAAACAAGAGCCTAATTGACTACGTGTCTTGCTAAATGTAACTGGATGAGGAAACTATTAACATTAGCTTGGTTGATGTCCTCCGTTGCTAAACAAAAGGCATTTGTATCTCAGCCGTTTGGAAAGTTACACAAATTTGGATGGACAATGACTATTTGGTCGATATTAGTTAATGCAGAGATGAATGAATCCTCCCTATTCTGGGGAACAATTCCGTTTGCAAATAATTGCAGACACTCAGATGTATCAGAGACAGCTGGGATATTTAGAACTCATATGTGAGATATTGTACATTTTATTCTCTTAGACATGCAACTCTTTCAAGTCTAAATTGCATTTTAATTTAATTAGTTTGGGCAGTTGCATCTCTTCAACTGAGATTAAAATAATGGGCTCAAACCATGCGGGGTTTTCTTGCAAATTTGTTTCAAAATATAACAGATGATAAGGAATAATACTTGAATCTTACAATACAGCTTTGTTATGGAATACATTAGCAGCATTTTTATCAACCTCTGATTGCTTTAGCACAATCCTTGTGGAATTGAAAAATTCTTGCTTGAGATGTATTTAAAGTAGCAGAAAAACAGTTGTTGAGGAAACAGAAGGCCTGAATAGAACAGCAGAATAGAGTAAGGAATCAGAATTAAGTAAAAAGAGTGCAGGCTTTTTGGAGGGTAACAGACATGGATTTGAATCCTGGATCCATCCCATCAAAGCTGAGTAACCTTGGCCAAGTCACTTTTGGAACCTCAGTTTCTTCATCAATAAAATGGGAACAAGAATATCACCTTTGCCAAGTTGTTGTAAGAAACAGAGATAGTGTTTACAAAGTGCCTTTTACAGTACTAGAGACTATCCTCTCAGTTAAATGCTTATTCTAACAAGTAACCACCATCACCATACCATTACCAGTCTTAAACAGCAAAGAGTTTAGCAAGAATACAAGCAAATATCAACACAAAACAACTGGAAGCCAGGTTTATAGGAAACAGCGGAAGGGGGTAAAAATAGGTCAGCTAAAAGTGAATGCTCTGTGGAAAGAACAGCTTTATTTGCATCAGCAGAGTTTTTTGGAAGGCAGGCAAGACTAATAAACTTTTAGACTTTTGGCATAACTAAGCTCAATTACAGTGGTTCTGCTTAAGTCAAGTTTGTAAAATGGGCTTCCCTGTAGTCCTCAGATCAAAGTCATCTAAAACTAGTACATTCCTAGACTTAAACAAGAAAACTATTGGATTTTTTAAAATTATACAAGGAAAGTGAACCGAGGAAATGTTTCCCAAAGTGCATTCTGGATGTTATTCAGGAGGGAAAAATTATAGAATTATACAATTTGGGAACTGTTGGATTAAAGAAAGTTAAACCAGTTTCTAGGCTTCTTTAAAAAATAATGAATATACATGATAAAAATTCAAACAGTAGAAAAGAGCATAAAATGAAAAGTAAGGTTTCTTCTCACTTTACCTTTTGACCCCAGCTCTTCACAGAATCAAGAATTGTTACCAGTTTGTTGAGTATCCTTCCAGAGCTACTGTACACATCTATAAGCATCTTATTTAATCAAGATATAGACAAATATAGGCACATCGCTTACACAACTTGTAGCACGCTAAGCACACATTTGCCTCCTCCTTTGTTCCCTTAATATATTTTGGGGAAAATAACAGTTCATTTAGATCAGTAGTTTTCAGCAAGGGGTAACATCTAGAGACATTTTTGATTGTCACACTTGGAGGGTGGTGCAGGTGATACTGAAAACTAAGAGCTAGAGTTCAAGGATGCTGCTAAACACCCTACAACGCACAGGACCCTCTACACAACAAAGAGTTATCCAGCCCCAAAACAGCAATGGTGCTGCTGTTGACAAACCTTGATTTAGATCTATCTCATTTTTTTAATGGCCACATAATATTCCACTATATGGATGAATCATAATTTATACAACCAGTGCAATATAGCCAATCTAATGTGGTCGTCATTTAGGTTATTTTGAGTCTTTTACTAAGAAAAAAACCTGAAATGAATACTCTGATGCAAATGCAGAAGCATATCTATAAGTGGAATGGCACATTCTGTAAGTGGACTGGTGGGGGATTCAAAGTATGTGTGCATTTTTGTCACAAATATTGTCAGTTGCCCTCCAAAGATGATATAGCAACAGACTCTGCCTTCAATAATGCGTGCAAATTCCTGTTTTCTCAAATCCTACTCCAAACAGTGTAGTAACATAACTTTTTGTATTTGTCACTGTATTGCTTAAAATAGAATTGTTTAAATTTGGGTTCACTTATTATAAGTGACGTTGAACATTTTTTACACATTTACAATCTATTAGTTATTTTTCTGAACTATCTGATCAGTTTTATTAAATGCAGGACTTCTCAGAGCCTCTAATCTATATTATGACTCTCCAAGAGATAGCATTCAGCATATCCCAGGTTTTTATCCTTGTACCCTTATTTTTTAAGTAGATCTTTTGATTAAATATCATTCTGTAAAACTCTCTTTGAGAATCACTGCATACAAGATGCCAGAATAAAATTGACTTGTGAAAAGATTTTGTAAAATTTCCAAGGAACGCATAAATGACTTACCAATTTCCTGGTGGCATGCTTAGCAGATAGGGAATCCCCTAACCCATGGTTCGAAGCAAGATCAATCAAACTTGAGTTTTATCGAGTCTTAGTACTCTTCCACCAAGTGCACTAATCAGGATTCTTTTCTTTGCAGGTGACTGAAACCCAACTAACTCATACAACGTTAGGAAAACAAAACAACAAAAAACACAACTTTATTTGCTCATATACATAGACTTTACAAAGGCCTGCAATTCAGCTGTGCCTCACATACAGGTGGCACCAAGAACTCAAACTCTGTGAGGTTTTTCTCTACTGTGCTCTCCCGCTCACTCACTTTTCTCTGCTCCTCTTTTACGTCTTATTCTCTCTGTTGAGCACCTCACTGCTCCTACCCCTGGTATTTCACTACTCAACACTTGCTTAACTAACACTTAACACCTAAACATGTGTTCTCAGGCCCCAAGTTCAGAAGTACCAGGGAAGAGCTGGATCTTTGCCCACTCCTGAGCCAAACAGCGGTGCCAGGTTCAGTAACTGTGAGGAGAATGACCTTGTGATGTCAATTGGGAGGAGCTTTGCCCAGAAAAAGAACAAAGGAAGGTTCTCTTTCACCAATACATGACGTGACATCCTCCATATTATCAAAAGAGACCAGGAAACACCCCTGGAGAATATAATCATCATTAATTAAGTGACACTTGGCAAGTAAATTTAAAAGAATTTAACTTTCAGTGTCCTTGTGCAGCTTATAGAGAGTCGCCAATGATAAAAACAGCATTCGCTACTGCAAAAAGGCTCTTGATTGACTGGATTATAACAGATGAAAAAATAAATATCAAAAAGGTTGCCAGCTGTGGTCCTGGGACAGAATGTAGATTCATAAGCCTTGTGAGATGTGCAAAACCAATGATTCTCATCACATTCAATTGGCTAGAATGGTACCAAATGGGAGAAACTGGACTGAACATTTATGAATTGTATTAGTTTTCTATTTGCTGCTGTAACAAATTAGCACAAACTTAGTGCTTTAAAGAATACAAATTTATTATCTTACAGTTCTGGAGGTCAGCAGTTCAAAATGGGTCTCAGAGGCCTCAAACCAATGTGATGGCAGGACTGTATTCCCATCTGGGGTTCCTTGCCTTTTTGAGTTTCTAGAGTCTACCCACATTCCTTGGCTCTGGTGCCCTTTCCCCATCTTCAAAGCCAGCAACAGCAGGTCCAGACTTTCTCACATCAAATCACTCTGGCTCACTTCTGTTGTCTTATTTCTTCCTCTGACTCTATCATCTCTTCTGTCTCCCTCTTCCATTTTTAAGGACCTTTGTGATTACATTGGCCTCACACGGATAATTTCTCTGTGTTGAGGTTGGCTGATTAGCAACCTTACTTCCATCTGCAATCTTAATTCTCTTTGCCATATAATGTACCATGTTCAATAGTTCCAGGGATTATGATGTAAACATTTTAAGAGGCGTTACTCTGCCTACCATACAAATTAAAAACTTAAAGACAGCATCACCATTTTTTCCTGAACTATGAAAAGGACAAATGCCATTTTAAATACTGATTATCAATGATATTAAGTACTCCAAATGTATCAGGTAAATGTCTAAAGCTTTTAAATGTTTCAAATGCTCAGAGGACAGTTTATATGGACATGGAAAGGTAAGTCTCGCTGTAGGCTAACCCCTAAATTAGAGGCAAGAAATTTAATGAAAAAATATCAGGTCACTTTATAAACTGGCTGGTTATGAATAATTCAGAAAAATTTTCATATTGCTTAATTTCTATTATATCTTCCCAGAAACAGTATCAATCATATACAATATAAACATAACATCCCATAAATCCATATATTAAATTTTGAAATGTAAACTACTCCTAATATAGAACTAGAGGGCAAAAAAGTTTTTATAAAATGTATTAAAATTAGCAAACCATTATCCTTTCCTTAGTCTACAGGAAAAGCTTTTCCACAGTACTGCTGAGATTATTTCCCCCTTTTCTGAAGGCAAAACTTATGCTTAACGCTGTCCAAATATGTAAAGACAGTGATGAATAGTGTTTCCTGAAGATCCATCACTAAATGAGAATAAAGGGTGAATTTTATGGTATATAAATTATGGTATTGAATTTATAGGTCAATAAAGATGTTAATAAAGAAATGTTCAGAGAATTATAAATGGATCTGCTATGATTAAGTAAAATCAAGCCCTTCAATAATACATTTTACATTTACATTTATTTAAATAATTATGTTTACATTTATGGGGTACTTATTAAGGACCAGATTTTTCCTAAGTACTCTATATGTATTAACTCATTTGGTCCTTATAATATCCCTATAAAGTAAGTACTCTTTTCCCCACTGATAAAGTAACTGTAACTCACCCAAGATCACACAATAGTAAATGGCAGAATTGGGATCTGAACTCTGTTATCCTGTTGTGCACCCCTTTAAAATGTTATCAATGAGAAACAATGCAGTTAGAGAAGACCATATATTACGTGTCCCATGAACATTTCCTTTTTTAGTAGTGTAAACAAAGCAATCTGACATCAACATGAAACAATTGCCGCTAGAATTCCTTTGTCATGTAAAAACATGTACCTTTTTCTTTTGTCATTAATTCCATTAAGCTAATTTGGTGGGGAAAATTGAAGTATGTATGAGAGATTAGGGAAGATTTCAATAGCATTTTGTTGTGGTTGTTGTTGTCACAAAATAAAAGGCAATACCAGGGGTGCCAAAGAAATGTGTACAAGTGGACACTTTGGTCAATGTTGCTCAAGCAGTAGTTCGCCATAATCACAAGTGTCTGGATACTCATGGTAACCACTTTGAGCACCGCTTGTCATTGCAGAAGTCAAACGTGACGTGTATCCATCTTTTGTTATCAGTATATATTGAATATTACAATTTTAATACTTTTTTCCTTTCTTAAAATGTGTATACATTTTTTTGGCACCTTCTGTATATCTGTTAAACAGGACACAGGATTAGGTGGTAACAGTTCATGTTTATAATAACATTTCTTTGCTCATTTGTTTTAAAATTAAGCCCCAGAGTTCTGCCTGACTAATGTTCACAAACCTAATGTATTGTGCCTTATTAGCTGCACAAAGTACCATCTTTTCAGAAAATGATGCTACTGCTTACTCTAAAATTTTCCTGTATCCAAGGATCTATTCTCATCTCTCTTACCCTGTGCCAAGCTTTCTGTAGGCTACTAGGACAGGGAAGTGGAGTAAAAATTGCATCAGAAGAGCCAGGCTAATTGGCCAGGATGTGTGCCTAAATTAGAAATCCAACTGCAAACAACGGTCATCACAATCTTAGCCGTGAACAAGGTCACTGCACTTTCATTGCTCTCTTCCATGTCTCACTTATCCAAAACCCAGGCTGCATTTCCACCAAGCTGCCTTTCTGATGCTTTCCTACATCTGTTCTACACTCCACCACCTCTGAGTCTTGGGCCAAGCTGCCCAGATCCCTGGAGCTACGCTTCTCTTTCTACTGAACCCCACCTCCCACCACCACCTGTAACATATTCACACATATACATTCTATGCTGCTACTTCTTTAACTCTCCACTTCCAGGAAATTTTCATGAACTATCTTTCATTCATTCATTTGATACTTTTATTTAACTAACATCCACTCATTTAGAACAAAAACTGTATGCCAAACACTGCCAAAACAACCTTTAAATGACTACTTCTTCTAAGCAATTTTGCAATTGTCATAGTGATCGGGTATATTTAAATGATAACTTTCTGTCTCACTCTCTGTTCTGTTACTAAATGGGGACTTACCATCTTGTATGCCTTTAAACACTCTGGACTCTGGCGTACAATTGGTACTCAGTAAATGCTAGTTAAGCTGCTGAGATGCTGCGAAGAGCAGCTAGTCTAGCTCCTCTTCTGCCTTTCAAGAAACCCCACAGCATATTTTAAACCTAATTCTGTGAGTCGGACCTTTAATCTTTGCCTTTTGGCACTAGAATTTAAAATCAAACCTCACAAAAGAAAATCATCCCTGACTTTCTTCACAATCAGTCAAGCTCCAACCCCTTGCAATCTGGCTTTCATTCTTAGAAATCTAATGAAGCTGTAACATTAAAGGTCATCTATGAATTCAATTTGCCAAAATCTAAAAACTTTTTTCCTTGTCAATCTACTGATGCTATCAATCAATTTTTATTTCTCCCCTTCAGAGACAGCAATAGTGTGGTTTTTCCCTCAATTCTCAAAGCCACCTTCTCAATACCCTTTGTCTACACTTCATTCTCCTTCTGCCCCCTTATTGTGGCAGTCTCCAATATTCTGACCTCCACTGTCCTCTTTGGCTCCCCACTCTCACAACTTTAGTGACCACTTCCTAAACAAATGACTGTCATTTATAGCTTTAGTCTGGATCTCCCTCCAGCCCTGCTGGAAGCTTCCACATGTATGGCCTACCATCAGCTCAACTATGTCATGTCCAAAACCAAACACTATTTCTCCCCCAAACTGGCTCTTCTTTCTGCTTTCTCTCTCCCTTATCCCCCATATACAGTTAGTCACCCAGTTCTGTCAAAATACCTTGCCAAGTCCTAGTTATTTCATGAAGAACTGTAGTACTAATTCTGCATCTATCTGCATCCCAAGTGGGTTTTCCTTATTGACAAAAGGGGGAAGTACAAGTTTTGATTTGTAGTTTAGTTGTGCATTAAATTTCAAATTTATGGAAAAATTTTCTAAGTAACAAATTTCTGCTAAGCATTTTCTATACATTGTCTTAGGAGAACGGTTTGAGCTTATTATTCTCATTTGATAGTAAAAAACATATGGTAAAAAATTGTATAATTGGTGTTTTTCAGATCAACAGATTGGGGATGATATGGTTTCCCCCAAAATATGAATGGCACATGTTTTCCAACTTTGTAAACTTCTGCTCCCAAATTGACCCTTGCCTTAAGTGAGCTCCAGACATCCAGGTCTTAAAGATTGGGGTCTATTTTATTCCTAGGTGTCTAGGGATTTTGTATGTCCCCTACAATTCTTGCCCAGCCACGCTACTCCACCTACCCCAATGTTCCTGCTTAGTGAACAGGCCAACCCCAGGGAAGCATTTCTTTTTGTTCTGCCATGCGTGACCTGCTCATTTTCTCCACTGCATTGCCAGAACACCTTCCAGACATCACCGTTGCCATCAAACCCCTGCCTTCTTCCCCCTGAGCAGGACCGTGCTGCTGTTCCACTCAGGAACTAGGACCGAGGCTACCCGCAAAGAGTACATGAGGTTTTGGGAGGACTGTTTTGAATCTGTCTTTTGATGCTATCCGTATTTTAACATTTGCCTCTCTTTTATAGGTCTAAAAAGAAAATCATATGACTTTCAGTCTCTTTTAATTACTAAATACTGTGTCCAATACATTATGTAATTTTATCTTTATGCCTCATCCCTGACACTTGTCCCTCATTCCTGACACTTGCAACATCATTCTTCATGGGAAGTCCCGCTATATTAACAGTCTGCCTGAGCTGAGGCAAGGATTCTTCTCATAGCTGTGTTATTTGGTCCTATGCACCTTGCTTCGCTTATAGTAAAGGAGAAAGTTTGGCTCCCCAAATCAACTCCAGTTCTCTACCATCTACTGTTCCCTCTATCCTTCCAACTGCTTCCTCTACTCCCCCAGAGGATCTTTCCAAGCTCAGTGAACAAATTCAGCCCCATGACACTTATCCCCTCTCTTCTAGAGCCTCTCACCACAGGTGCACTTTGCCTAAACTTACACAACAAAATCATAGGGGAAAACAAGTTCATGATACTCCAATTCATTTGCTCCCAGGAACTCTGTCCAGCAAGCTGAGTCTGTTGAATTAACTGAAGATGCCTGTCTCCCTGTGATGTATAGTCCTTGACTATTGGTCCATCATAGTCAACTTTTTTGTGCTAGTTTTTTGTTTTTGTTTTTGTTTTTAGTTAAAAATGGCAAGCATAGCTTCCAAAAGACCAAAAGCAACATTGAGACATAATTTACCAGCCAGCAACAGGCGGGAATCATAGGAAGGGAAGGCAAACAATCAGGGAAAAGAGAAGCCTGTGGATTGACTTGCCAGCACTTCAAGAACAATCTGAGTCAGAACAATCACAAAAGTGTAAACTGGGGCTCTGTCAGGATGAATCTCCTTCCATACTAATTCACAAAGATGTTTATGCCCCAGTTACTATTTGAAACATTTACTTATTTCTTTGCGTGTTGAGATCTATGACCTAGTTTCAGTTTCCCCTTTTATGTTGTATACAGCCTCCACATTCAAAAGCACAAGCCATTCTATTTTATTCCAAGCAAGAATGATCTTTCAGGACCACTCCTGAACAAGTCAGGAGCAGTGGAAAGATTTCTCCTCTCTTCTGCTTTCCTCTCCTCCCCGTCCCTCTCTATGCAGCCTCCAGCTCCTACTGACTGGACTAGAATTCTCCAATCAGCTCTTCATCCTTGATCACGATCAAATGGGTTTAGCACTAAGTTAAAATTGAAATATCACAAGAAGAGGTGCACGTTAAGTCTTCCTGGTCACTTGCATTTTGATAAAAATTAGTTGATTGTATTTCTTTTCCAGAAAGTTTTTTAAAAAAGGAGAAAGAGCAAATGAGTCATGGACACTGAGGAGGTATAAAGGTCATGGAAGAATCTACATCACCATCTGGCCAAAAGCAGGGTCATGGGTATTCCTATTTCCAATTCTGCCACACCCCTTAGGCCCATATGGTATACAAGACACAAACAGCTTACCGTTTCACATCACTATCTAAGAAATAAGGGAAAGAGAGGGTCAATGGATTGCAAGTGGAGAGCCAAAAAAAACCGTCAAGCCAATAGTTCGGGGTGAGGTACTACTCTTTAAGTTTAGTTTGATTTTCTTATTAGACAACAACTTATGCAAGTTCATGTCTTAAGTGATCATTGTTGTCAGAGTCACAGGAGCCAACTGATGAACTACAAATATACAGGATATCTAGAGTGAGATTGGGAAGGAGGAAGTAACCCTGCAGCCATCATCTTGGGAACTTGAGTTTAATTTTTGATGAAATTTGGCCCAGAGAGCTCTGAAATGTGGATGGAGAAACAGCCATTACAAGGTCGCAAGCAGTCTTCAGTTTCAGTTTTCAAGCACGGAGATCTAATAGGCCAGTCAGGACCAGCTACATAATTTGCAGGGCTTAGTGCAAAATAAAAATGCAAGACCATTATTCACAAATTTGTAAGAATTCCAAGATGGTGATAGCAGAGCATTAAACAAATATCCTGTTCTAAGCCAAGGGCCATGTGGAACAGCACAGATTATAGGCCCACGAAGCTAGCTGTATGGCTATTTAATTATTCAAATGTGGAACATAGACTCCCTTCTAACATGGCGATGGTTAAGGCATGAATCCAACGAGACAAACTACTCTGTTTGAGAATGATTTTCAGGCAGCCAGTTGGTTCAGTTGGTTAGAGTGCAGTGCTCATAGCACCAACGTTGCCAGTTCATTCCCACATAGGGCCAACGAGCTGCACCCTCCACAACTAGATTGAAAAAAAAAGAAAAACAACTTAACAGCTAGATTGAAAACAATGACTTGACTTGGAGCTGAGCTGCGCCCTCCACAACTATATTAAAAACAATGACTTGACTTGGAGCTGATGGGTCCTGGAAAAACACACTGTTCCCCAATATTCCCCAATAAAAATTAAAAAAAAAAAGAATGATTTTCATGAAGGCAGGAATTTGGACTATTTAACTTACTGCCAAATCACCAGAGGCCAGAGCAGGTGCTTAATACGTATGTGTTGGGGGGAAAAATGAATAAATGAACATAAAACAATTCACATGCAATAGGCAGCTGCATCATTACAGATTTTACTGTTTGCTTTCAATTTTTCTATGTAGGAAATTGACCTCTAAGTATAGGCAAACTGTTGCCTGAGCTTAAGGAGACATGAATGTTCTTTAAGAAGTATTTATTAAAGAAAACCAAGGAGCTTTCCGGTCAAGATGGCAAAGTTGATAAATGCTGTGTTTACCTCCCCTCATGACCACATCAAAATTACAACTAAACTACAGAACAACCATCATTGAGAATCATCTGAAATCTACCAGATACAGAGTTCAAAACACTGGTTATAAGAATACTCAGTGATCTCAGGGAGAATTTCAACAAAGAGATCAGAAAAATAAAACTGGAGATTGAAAACATAAAAAAGAACCAGTGAGATATAAAGAATATGATAACTGAGATTAAGAATAGATTAGAGGGATTCAACAGTAGATTAGATGAAGCAGAGGATTGAATCATGAATTTATAAGATAAGGTATCAGTAAACACCCAAAGAAACAGTAAATATTTAAAAAAATAAAATAAAAAGAGGAGAGTTTAAAGGGTCTCTGGGAAAACATCAAGTGTACCAACATTTCAGCATCATAGAGGTAACAGAAGGAGAAAAGAGACAGCAAGGAACTGAAAACCTATTTGAAAAATAAAAATGGGAAACTTCCTTAACCTAGTGAAGGAAATAGACATACAAGTCCAGGGAGCACAGAGAGTCCCAAACAAGATGCACCCAAAGAGGCCCACATCAAGACACATCACAAGTAAAATGCTAAAGGTTAAAGATAAAGAATCTTAAAAGCAGCAAGAGAAAAGCAGTTAGTTATCTACAAGAAAGCTCCCATAAGGCTGTCAACTGATTTCTCAACAGAAACTTTGCAGGCCAGAAGGGATTGCCACAAAATATTCAAAGTGATGAAAAGCAAAAATTTACAACCAAGATTATTCTACCTGGCAAAACTATCATTTAGAATCAAAGGACATGTAGCTTCCCAGACAAGAAAAAGCTAAAGGAGTTCATCACCACCAAACCAGTATTACGAGGAATGTTACAGGGACTTATTTAAGATGGAAAAAAAGATAAAAAATATGATAATAAAATGGCAATAACTACATATCTATAAACAATTACTTTCAATGTAAATGGTTTAAATGCTCCAATCAAAAGAGTGTGGCTGAATGGAGAGACCCTTACATATGCTGTCGATAAAAGACTCACTTCAGATCTAAAGACACACACAAACAGAAAATAAAGGAATGGGAAAAGATATTTCATGAAAATGGAAACAAACAAATAAACAAAACCTGGGGTAGCAATTTTATACCAGACAAAATAGAATTTAAAACAAAGGCTATAACAAGAGACCAAGAAGGATTCCAGTAGTCCCACTTCTGGGTATTTATCCAAAGAAACCTGAAACACTACTTCAAGGGTATATGTACATCCATATGTTCATTGCAACATTATATACAATGGCTAAGACGTGGAGGTAGCCTGGGTGTACATCAATGGATGAATGGATAAAGAGGAGGTAGTACATATGTGCAATGGAATATTGCTTGGCCAGGGAAGGGAATGGATTCCTGCCATCTGCAGCAGCATGATGGAGCTGGAGGGTATTGTGCTGAGTGGAGTATGTCAGACAGAGGAAGACAGATGCAATGTAATTTCACTTATAGTGGAATCTAAAGAACAAATAAACAAACAAGCAAAACAGAGACTTATAGATACAGAAAACATTTTGATGGTTGCCAGATTGGAGGGGATTGGGAAGGGGTGAGAAGGGAGAAAGGATTAAGTATAAATTGGTTGTTATACAGTAGTCACAGGGATGTAGGATATAGCATAAGGAACATAGTCAATAATATTGTAATAACTATGTATGATGTCAGATGGGTATTAGATTTGTTGGGGTGATAGAGGAGAGGAGGTTGGGGAACAGGGTGAAAAAGGTGAAGGGATTAGAAAGTACAAACTGGTAGTTACAAAATAGTCATGGGGATGTAAAGTATAAGGAATTATAGTCAATAATATTGTAATAACTATGTATAGTGCCAAGTGGGTACTAGACTAGTCAGTGGGATCATTTTATAAGTTGTATAAATATCTAACCACTGTGCTGTACACCTGAAATTAATATAAAATAATATTTAATGTCAAAATTTAAAAAAGGGAGGAAAAGGTAAAGGGGAATAAGAGGTTCAAATTTCCAGGTATAAAACAACTAAGTCATAGTGATGAAATGTACAGCATAGGGAATATAGTCAACAATATTATGATAGCACGATACAGTATCAGATAGATGCTTGACTTATGATGGTGATCATTTCTTTAGGTATATAAATGTTGAATAACTATGGTGTACCCCTGAAACTAATATGATATTGTATGTTAGTTGTATTTTAATAAAAATCTTAAAAAAAAAAACACTAGTTGTTTACATTGAAAGATTTGAGAGAATCTGAGCACAGATGGTGCTCTGGAGTCAAGAGGACCAAGGGTAGCCCCAGTTGGAAGCAGGCCCTTCTCATCACGCATAAAAGGAACCCAGATACATTCTTTCACCTCGACAATTGGAAGCATGTCTTGAAACATTAGCAGTACAGCAATGCACCTAAGACCATGGGTGCTAAAGTCAGACTAGCTTCATTATTACCTTATTGGGCAAGTTACTTAATCTTTCTGTTACTCAGTTTCCTTGTCTATAGGAAAAGGAGGGATCATATAGTATTTATATCACAGGGCTGTTTAAAGGATCACATGAGTTACACGTACCAAGCCCTTAAAACAATGCCTAGAACATAGTAAATGCTAAACAAATATTTGCTGCTCTTTGGAAGGACACCATTGTCCATGGCAATTGTGAAGCCGTTTCAAGCACCTTCCAAGACAGTAAACATGGATGAAAGGAACAGGCACAGAAAAGGAGGAACAGGCTGGACACTGCCCACAAGCTAGTGTGTAACCACTTTCGTCCTGCATCCCTTACCTTAGTAAATTGGAAGAAACAGGCAGCGAAGAAGAGTTCATTACTTGGTGAAGGGGTGGAGGGGAGTTGAGTGGGGTGGATGTTGACAGGCAGCAGACACAGGAACTTAAGGGCACCAATGGTATTGTGTGACTTGACTTGAATATTTAGACTGGAGGCAGAGTTGCACAATGGGAGTCAACACACCCTGATGGTTATGAGCAAGGGTTCTGGAATCAGACTGTCTGGGTTCATGCCCCGATCTACCCTGGGTCAAAGTTCACCTAATGGAGTGACTAGAACCTGAGTGATAATCCTTCAAAAGCCCAAAGTTGAACTGGAATTGGTAATTCTGAGATTTTCTAAGTTTACACAGAAGAACAAATCTGTGTTTGAGAAACCAAAAACTAGTAGCCCAATCGGCACCTATGTGCAAATCAGGAAAAGTCTTCATTTTCTGAGCCTGACAAAGCTCAGGCTGGACTTTACTCCCAATTCACTCCCTTTGCCAGGAATCGTTGTTCAGGGAATAACCTCAACACAAATACTCAGCGCACAGTTAACCAACTTAGTTACTATTTTAGTCTGAAAAAAATAAAAATTGGAAGAAAAATGTCATTTAATTAAAAAATTGAAGTCCATAAATTTTACACGAATGTTTGCAACTATTCAAGTTGGAAAAGGACCAGGGAAACTAAATCCTGGAAGGTCTGGCCAGTCTTACTCTCATAAGAGAATTAGGATCCTAGCAGAAAACAAAACGCATTGTCCTTCTTAGAAGGAAGTGTTAATGAACACTTTGCCAAACAGAGGTTAAAATGGAAAAATATTGGTTACTCTTACCAATTGTATATGAGGCTTAAAAGAATAGTAATAATTTTCCCCATGAAATCTTTAAGGAAAAAACCGTAAGAGTGGGCCGGCCCGGTGGCTCAGGCGGTTGGGGCTCTGTGCTCCTAACTCCGAAGGCTGCCAGTTCGATTCCCACATGGACCAGTGGGCTCTCAACCACAAGGTCACCAGTTCAACTCCTTGAATGCCGCAAGGAATGGTGGGCAGCGTCCTCTACAACTAAGATTGAACATGGCACCTTGAGCTGAGCTGCTGAGCTCCCGGATGGCTCAGTTGGTTGGAGCGCGTCCTCTCAACCACAAGGTTGCCGGTTCGACTCCCGCAAGGGTTGGTGGGCTGTGCCCCCTGCAACTAACAACGGCAACTGGACCTGGAGCTGAGCTGCACCCTCCACAACTAAGACTGAAAGGACAACAACTTGACTTGGAAAAAAATCCTGGAAGTACACATTGTTCCCCAATACAGTCCTGTTCCCCTTCCCCAATAAAATCTTTAAAAAAAACCACCAAAAAAAAAAAAACCGTAAGAGTAATTTGAGACAGTCATACAGTAAATTATCTGTGTGGTTTTAAATTCAAAAAAATATAGCTACATTAAAATATATTCCACATGTAATTTAAATATAGCTGTAAGTTATAATTAAGTCAGTAGCAAGAAATGTGAAACCCTTGTATTAGGAGAGTAGAAATGATTTAAAATTTTCACAGTTACCACCGATTATGTGTATTTTCCTGACATGTGTTCTCCAGTGGTCTGGAACAGTCTTATAAGAATGCTTCCCAAGATTGGGGATTTCTTTCCCTGGCAGTATAGACAGATGAATGCTGAACTCAGTCAGGATACAGCAGTTTTAGTTTGCACCCCGCAACCAACCATCTGGACTGCCTGGAATGATCTTCCTCCTGTTCTCCATCTGGGAAACTCCTACTCATCTTTCAAGGCTCAACTGAAATGCCACCTCCTCTGGGAAGCCTTCAAGGACTCCCCAGGGAAAGTCTCTGGGTTCTCACACATTTTGCTCATATCTCTTTTATAGTATTTTTGCTGTTTCATAATTTTGGTATTCTCTACATGGTTTTCTGACCAAAATATAACTGTCTTGAAGGCTGGCAATGACCTGCCATGTTTATTTCTGTGGCACCTGCCACAGTACTTGACAAAATGAATGATTAAATGAATGAACAAGCTATGTGACCCTAGACAACTCATGCAACCTCTCTGTTACTGCATTTTCTTCATCTGTAAAAGGAAAGCATCTGTCTATTTTCTCAAGTTCCCATCCAATTCAAATGCTCCTTAAATGCGTAATATTCTATTACAGAGATCCCATCCAGGCCTTTTCGAGGGATGGGTAGAGAGAGTGACCTCTGAGATTCTGCCATCTCCCCTTTGTACCCTCTCCACTCATCTGATCCCCCTACACATCCCTGGTATGTCTCTTTCTCACAGTCCCTTGCACTTAGCTACTTGTCCTTAGTGTCAAGGGTAAGAGCACAGAGCCTGGAGACAGAATGTTTGAGTTCAAACACTGACTGTAGCTGTGATTACCTACGTGACCTTGGGAATGTTATTAAACCTATCAATTCCCTAATTTTAAAATAGGGATGATAATAACAAAAATGACACCTATCCCATAGGATGTCTAAGACAGGCTCTGATCAATCAGAATGGATACCAGTCTTAAACAACCAGCACAGCTATCTCAGATGTGGAACCTCTCCATGTCCTATATCCTTCACTCCAGGGCAAACTTGTTGCAGTGATCGACTGTTATTTTTGAAAATGGATAAAATAAGGACTTAGTAAACGATACCCACCCCATCCCCCTAAATATTTTCAATAAGGCAAAGGGGAATAGGCCCTAGAAAGCTCTACTCAAAACAGGTTTCTAAACTCGGTTGCTTTCACTTTGGCAATGAATAATAAGAACTTACTCTTGGAACTTACTCTTCTGGTTTGTGAACAGAATATACTCGTATGTCTCCTTATTATCAGAAAATAGTATAGATGCTTCCTCAAGATTTGTAGTTCTCTGATCATATGTGCAACTTAAGAAACTGTTATTTTTAATAATAGTATTTAATATTAAAATAGCACTTTATACTTTTTCCTATAAATTATCTCATAAGGTTCTCACAAGCCTGTGAGATGAGTAGAGCAGCTATTATCTTTCTCATTAAAAGAATGATCACCAATCTATTGTATGTGAGTGTCTAACACATAAGATTTTGGGCAATTCTTTGGAAACTTACATAGACATTAATGAACCAGTAGTATTCTCTGGGACGGTTAGAGGGTAACTCTGATTTTCTTCATCAATTTCCTGGAATCTAATTGTAAATCTTGGATGATTTTTGAGTATAAGTATAATAACTTATGTTAAATGGATCTGTGGCTTAGAAATTGCTGCTGTCACAAATAATATATTACTTCACTTACTCCAAGAATATAAGGTAAGTGACTTTTGTAATTCAAGAGACATACCAAATACACAGATTAGGTATAAAATGATGTAGCAGCATCCCTCTGAAATACAAAGCTATTAGGAGACCATAGAACATCTCTCCCATATGGAAATGAGCACGGTGTTTGGTCACAAATTAGAATTCCACTCGACAGAATACCTAGTGCAGAATGAATAATCTTCACTTAAGCAATTCACAATTGTGTTCCCAATCCTCTCTCATTATTCATTACATTAATACAGCCTTTACTTTTAAGGGAATGTTTGACAACAGTTAAAGCTGTTGCCTTAAAAATATGAGTTTGGGTATAGATATGGATCTATGGAATAGATATTAATATACACTAGCTGGATCTTGTGTCTTGAATTCTAGACAAGTATTTGTCTGCCGGTAATCTTACGTGGTAAGTCTAGAGGAAAAGACTTGTATCGTCTCATTACTAAATGCAATTCCTGTGAAGCTTTCTTATTCCTGAGACCAAGTGAGGTAAGTAATCTTTTTTATTGAACAGAATGATGGAATAACATTTTGGAAAAGTTATATGGAGTAAGCAGATGGGAAATGGGAGAAAAGCCATATGGCTAAGGAAAACCATGAGTTTTCACCACATAACTAAAATATAAAGGAAAATTCTCTTGGGAAGCCCATGGGCCACTTGATTCAACAAAAGTGATTTATTTTTCATTCAGCAAGGGTTCTAAACTTTGGGAGTACATGGAAGTTTTGTGACCTATGGCTCTCAGCACCGGCTGTGACAGAGAAAAAGGACTGTTGATAGACTAATTCTGACTAAGATAATGAGATACTTCACTGGCAGCAGCTAATAGCCTCACAGGAAATTTTAGGATGGAAGTCAGCCAACAAGCCCATCTTCATTTGCCCTTTCCTTTGAGTTGGCATAAACAGTAGACATTTATTTATTTCTCTGAAAAATTAATTCCTCTAAAAAAAACATTAGTGGAGTCATTTCACATGGTAGTCCAGCCTATATTTCAAACTAGGTAAAAGCTTTAAAATTACTCCCTATCTTGCTGGCTTATTCCATCCTATCCTTGTCCTCATATGTCATGCTGGGTATTATAACGCAACTACTGAAAGTGGAGGGACCAATCAATAGCTAGAACCATTTGAGATGGGAATGCAGGAAGGAAATGACCCCCAAGGAACTCTGCATCCATGTAGAGAAGGGTCTGCTATAGCAGACTAGGAATATGCAATAGCAAGTCACTGATAACTTCTATTTATGAATGCTGTAGATTGAATCTTTGTGGCCCCACAAATTCACATGTTGAAATCCTAACCTCCGACGTGATGGTATTAAGAGGTGGAGCCTTCGAGAAGTTATTAGGTCATGTGGTCTCAGTATTCATGAATGAGATAACTTCCCTTATAAAAGAGACCAAGAAAGCTCTTTTGCCCCTTTCACCATGTGAGTGAGGTTACAGGAAAAAGACAGCCGTCAGGGAGGAAGTGGGTCCTCACCAGACACAAACCTGCCGGCACTATGATCTTGGACTTCTCAACCTCCAGAACTGTGAGAAATAAATGTTTGTTGTTTATAAGTTATCTAGTTTATGGTATTTTTGTTATAGCAGTCTGAATGGACTAAGACAGGGAATATGGCATAATCAGATTTGTGCTTCAAAAAAATTACTCTAGTGATAACATAGAGGATAGATTGGAAGGAAAAGACAATGTGATATCACTTGGAAGGTTCTAGAAATAGGCTGAGGAGAGAAATGCTGAGAGCTTGAACTATGACAGTGGCTCTGGGGTTAGAGAGAAGAAAACAGATTCAACACATAGTCATCAGGTCCTGTTAACAGTCTCTCTCTCAAATCTCCCTACCAATTTAGTCAAATGTCCCAATAACATCTTTTATAGAATTTTGTTTTCTTCCAGTGTAGGATACGGTCCGGGATCATGTATTAAACTTGGTTGTTATGTCTCTTTACTCTCATTTAACCTGGAACAGTTTATCAGCTTTTCATTATCTTTCATGACACTGACATTTTTGAAAGGTGCAGGTCAGTTCTTTTATAGACTGTTCCTTAATTTTTGGTTTGTCTGATGTTTTCTTATGATTAGATTCAGGTTATGTATTTCCAGCTGGAATACCACATAAGCAGTGTCATGTCCTTCACAGGGTCACATCTGGAGGCCACATGATATCCTCCTGTCCTCATTGGTTATGTTAATCTCAATCACCTGGTCAGGATGCTATCTGGTTTCTCCACTGCATGGTAACTATTGCCTCCTTTGTGACCAATAAACAATCTGTAGGGAAATACTTTAAGACCATATAGATGTTCTGCTCTTCAACAAACTTTCCTCCCTAGATTGAGCATTCTCTGGTGATTCTTATCCAGGTCAATCTTTATACCCTAATGGTTTCAAAATGGCAATTTTTCCAGAAATTCCATTTTTAACTGGACACATTACTGCATGAAATAAGGACCTATATATCCCAGTCTTGTTGCAGTTTTATGACTAATTTCTCATAGAAGCGTTCTGCGGGACTTAACAAGAAATCTCCTTAAAAGCACAGGACTGAGGGGCTGGTACTCATCTCCTTCCTGACTCCTTCCTACTGCCTGCAACACAAACATACTAGCTGGAGGCCTGGCAGCCAAATTATACTGCCTTGGACCTTGCAAATGAACTCTTCAAACAAAGAATGCCAGAGCAGAAAGATAGAAACTTGGGTCCCTGTTGACACCATGAAGCTTCCACACCAGCCCTGGACTGCCTATGTCCAGACTTCTATCTTACTAAAGCCACTATTTGGGACGGTCCCTGTTATAGATGTACACAAATTTTTAGCTAGATGCATACAGAGTAGTTGAATCCTTGAGAAAGTATTGGCAGCCTCCTAAGAAGAACATGGTGTAAGAACAAAGAAGGGCTAAGAATTAGAGCCCTGAAAAACACTGAAAATTCCTAGGTGTAAGAGTAGCCAGTGCAGAAGTCTGAAAATCAAACATCAGGAGAGAGTTGTGCCTCCAAATCAAGGAAAGAGAGAGGTTGAAGGGAGAATGGAATGACAACTATCATAAGAAGGTCAAATCAAATAAGGACTGAAGAGCCTCCATTGAATTTGTGCATCAGGAGGTCTTTGGTCACCTACCAAGATACATTTTATTAAAAGGAAGGGGAAAACCTGGACGGCAGCAAGTTCAGGACCAAACAGAAGCTGGTATACAAGAATTAAGTTAGGTGACTCTTCCATAAAGCTTGCTAGAAAAGGAAAGGAATAGGATGAGGCTGTAACGAATTCTCATTCTGGTACTGAGAACAGAGACAAATTGTCTTGTTCACTTTGGTTCTCCAGCAATCAATGCATGCTCAGTACATAGTAAGTAATAAATAAATATTAGCTGAAAGCAAACTACACAGAAAAATTCCCTTTCCTTGGAGAATTCAAACTCAAGTAAATAAATAAATGGAGTAGGATGCATAGTTGAGCAGTGTTTTTTTAGGATAAGAGATATATTTTTTCATGTTTATTGTATTAGACATACAGTTCTATGACTTTCGGCAAACACATATAGTCATGTGGCAACCACAACAAATTATAGAGTATTTCCATCACTCCCCCAAAATCCCGTGTATCCCCTCCCCCAACTCTCAGTCCTCGGCAGCCACTGATCTGATTGCTGTCCCCATAAACTTGACCTTTTCAGAATGTCACGTAAATGGAATTGAACAGGAGCTTTTTGTGTCTGGCTTATTTTATATAGTACAATGCTTTCTGGATTCATCTAGTATGTTATTGCATGTGTTAGTAGTTCATTCTTTTTTGGGGTTTTTTTGGTGAGTAATATAGATATATCCTTTGTATAGATATATCACAATTTGTCTATCTAGTTCTCAGTTGATGGGTATTGGGTTACTTCCAGATTTTGGCAATCATAAATAATAATGCTATAAACATATACATATAAGCCTGTGTATGGACATACATTTTCCTTTCTCTTGATAAATCCTTGGGAGTGGGATTGTTGGGTGTAAGTTTAACTTCAGAAGAAATTAGCACATTTTTCCTAAGTGACTATATCATTTGGCATACCAGCAAGGTATGAGAATTCCTGTTGCTTTGTATCTTCCTCAGCACCTGATATTGTCAGTTTTTAAAAGTTTAGCCATTCTGATGCATATATTGTATTATCTCATTTTGGTTTTAACTTATATTTTGCATTGTATTTTCATTCTGTTAATTATGTTGAGCATCTTTGCATGTGTTTATTTGCTATTTGTACCTCTTCTTTGGGTGGCTATTCAAATATTTTGCTAATTTTATTTTTTCCAACTTTATTGATATATAATGACCAAAAAAAGACACACCATTGTGTTATTTTAAGGTGCACAACATGTTGATTCGATATTTGATATTGCAAAATGATTACCACTGTAGTGTTAACAGCTACGTTACCTCACATAATTAGCATTTCCTTTTTTGATGAGAATATTTAAACTACTCTCTAAGCAACTTTCAAGTTTATAAATACATGATGATGATTAACTGTAATTATCATGTTGTACATTGTGTTCCCAGAACTTATTCATCTTCTAACTGGAAGTTTGTATCTTTTGATCAACATCTCTTCATTTCCCCACCCCCAACCCCCCAGTAACCACCATTTGACTCTGTTTCTATGAGTTTGGCGTTTTTAGATTCTACATATAAATGATATCATACAGTATTTGTCTCTCTCTGTCTGACTTATTTCACTTAGCATAATGCCCTCAAAGACCATCCATGTTGTTGCAGATGGCAGGGTTTCCTTCTTTCTTGTGGCTGAATAATAGTCCATTGCATACATGTACCACATCTTCTTTATCTGTTCATCCTTTGACGGACACTGACATTGTTTCCATGTCTTGGCCACTGTGAACAATGCTGCACCGAACATGGGTGCAGATGTCTCTTCGAGATCCTAATGTCATTTTGAGGAGATATATACCCAGAAGTGAGACCACTGAAATTATATGGCTGTTTCATTTTTAATTTTTTTTTTAGGAATCTCCATACTGTTTTCTATAGTGGCTGAGCCAATTTGCAATCCCACCAATAATGCACAAGTGTTCCCTTTTCTCCACAATCCTTGCCAGCATTTGTTATCTCTTGTCTTTTAGATGATGGCCATTCTACCAGGTGGGAAGTGATATCTCATTGTTGTTTTCATGTGCATTTCACTGATAATTAGTGATGTTGAGCACCTTTTCATGTACTTGTTGGCTATTTGTATGTCTTCTTGGAAAAATGTTTGTTCAGTTCCTCTGCCCATTTTTTAATCTGACTGCTTTTCTTTTGCTATTGTGTAGTATGAGTTTTTAATACATTTTTGTTATTAATTCCTTATCAGATACATGATTTCTAAATTTTTTTCCCATTTGATAGACTGTCTTTTCATTTTCTTGATTGTTTCTTTTCCTGTACAAAAGCTTTTCAGTTGGAAATTGTCCCATTTATTAATTGTTGCTTTTGTTGCTTGTACTTTTGGTGTCATATCCAAAAAATTGTTGCTAAGACCAATGTCAATGAACTTTTCTCCTATGTTTTCTTCTAGGAGTTTTATGGTTTAAGGTCTTATATTTAAGTCTTTAATCCATTTTGAAGTTAATTTTTGTGAGTTTGTTTAAGATAGGAGTACCTTTTCATTCTTCTATTGTGGTTATCCAGTTTTTCCAGCCTCATTTATTGAAAACACTCTCCTTCCCCTGTGAGGATTCTTGGCTCCCTTGTCAAATATTAGTTGACTGTATATGTGTGGGTTTATTTCTCGGTTCTCAATTCTGTCCCATTTGTCTATGTATCTATTCTTATGCCAGCACTATTTTGATTACTATAGATTTGTAATATAGTTTGAAATCAGGAAGTGTGATGCCTCCAGCTTTGTTCTTCTTTGTAATGATTGCTTGGACTATTTGAGGTCTTCTGTGGTTCCATACAAATTTTAGGATTGTTTTTTCTTTTTCTTTTTAATTATGTTTTTTCCAGTTACAATTGATGTTCAATATTATTATATATTAGTTTCATGTATATAACATAGTGATTAGACATTTATGCAATTTATGCAGTGATTCCTTGCCCCCCCCCCCCCCCCATTAGTCTAATACCCACCTGGCACTATTAAGATTGTTTTTTCTATTTCTTTGAAAAATATCACTAAAATTTTCATAGAAGTTTCATTGAATCTATAGATTGTTTTCAGTAGCATGGACATTTTCAACAATATTAACTCTTCTGATCCATTAACACAAGATACCTTTCACGTACGTATTTCCTTTCATTTTTTTCATATAAGTCTTATAGATTTCAGTGTACATACTTTTTACCTCTTTTGTTAAATTTATTCCTATTTCATTGTTTTTATTGCTATTGTAAATGGTATTGATTTGTTTATTTCTTTTTCAGATATTTCTGTTAGTGTATAGAAATGCAGCTGATTTCTGTATCCTGCTACTTTACTAAATTTATTTATTAGTTCTAATAGTTTTTTGGTGGAGTCTTTACGATTCTCTATATATGTGATATTATCTGCAAAGACAATTCTACTTCTTTCTTTCTGATTTGGATGTCTTTTATTTATTTATTTTTTTTTCCTGATTGCTCTGGCTAGGACATCCAGTTCCATGTTGAATAGAAGTAGTGAAAGTGGATATCCTTTTCTTATTTCTGATTTTAGAGGAAAAAGCTCTTAACCTTTCACCATTGAATATGCTGTTAGCTGTGGACTTGTCATTTTTGGCCTTTATTGTCTTGAGGTATATTCTTTCGACACCCAATTTGTTGAGAGTTTTTATCATGAAAGGATGTTGTATTTGGTGAAATGATTTTTCTACAACTATTGAGATAATCATTTAGTTTTCATATTTCATTATATTAATGTGGTATATCACATTAATGTTGAAACATTCTTGCATTCCAGGGAGAAATTCCACTTAATCATGGTATACAGTCCAATAATGTGCTGCTGAGTTTGGTTTGCTAATGTTTTATTGAGAATTTTTGCATCTATATTCATCATGGATATTGGCTTGTAGTTTTTATTTTCTTGTCATCTTTTGCAAATTTTAAATTTTGAGTTGTTTTCTTATTATTGAGTTGTGAAGGTATATGTTCTGGATTCAAACCCTTTTACAGATATGTGTTTTTCAAACATTTTCTCCGAGTACATGGTTTGTCTTGTCTTTTTTTTTTTTTTTAACAGTATCTTTTGAAAAGCGGAAGTTTAAAATTTTGGGGAAAGTTCAATTTATCATGTTTGTTTTGTTTTGTTTTGTTTTATGGTTTATACTTTTGTGTCCTATCTAAGAAATCTTTGCCTAATCCAAGGTTCTCTTTTCTTCTAAAAGGTTTATACTTTTAGATTTTACATTTAAGTCTATGATCCATTTTAAGTTAGGCTTTGTATATGGAGAGGATAGGAGATTTGAACATATTTATAGTTCAAGAGAGAAAGAAAGATGGAAGATATGTGATATAGCAAGATTGCAAAAGAGATATGAAATTGAAAAAGGAGTTCGTGATGATAGAACTTAATCCCTTCTCCCACTAAAACAGAAAGGAAAAAGATTGAAACAAAATGTTAAGTGGGGTAGTGGGAAGTTATAGAGGCTCACATCTCTTGGCCCCCATTTTCTTGAAGACAGAGACAGGGCTGGAAATAGGTTAGAGAAGAATAACTAAGATCTGGAATAGATGCTGTGGAGAATGGGGAAGAGGGATAGCCAGTAACAAAAGGGAAACTAAACGATGTTAAGGGCCCAGGTGAGGTTGGAAACTTTGAAATAGTAGTTACCCCCATTGCACAGTTAGGCAAATTTTCTTAGTTGTATTGATCAACATCATCAGTGTAGGAGGGATGAAGGCCAACATAAGGAGGGACTTGGCAGAAAAAAGGAGATGAATTCACTGAGATACTGGTGAGAAGCTGGAGTTCTGTTTAGACAAAAGGAAGTGAATCCATGAGGGAATGATAGAATGAGACAACAAGGAAGGGCTGCAAGAACTTGAAATCTGGGTGAGGTGAAGAGCAAACCTCAAATCCAATGATTATCCTGTGCTTTTTGTTCATGGGATCAAACTACTTATTTTGTATATCAGTTAGGATGCATTTGGTTGCAAGTAAAAGTCTACCCAAATAAAAATTACTTAAGTAACAGAGGTACAGGTTTTTTTCACCCCATTTTCTCACATAATAAGAAGCCTAGAGGTAGTAAGCTCTGGATATAGTTAAATAAATGGCAGAACAATATCAGGATTCTGGGGCAATATCTCTGCTATTGTCTTGGTTACCCTCACAATTGCAAAATGGCTACCAGAGCTCCAAGCATCATGTCTTTTCATGGTCATCTTCAAAGGTAAGAAGGAAGAAAAGGATTTATCAGCATGTATCTCTCTCTCTCTCTCAACACAGAGGAAAATCTTTCCTAGAAGTTGTCTCCTCACTAGATTTCCCTCAGTTCCCATTGGCCAGAACTGAATCACTTGCCCATACTATACTGCATGGCAGGCTAGAAAGCAAGTAACAGGGTTTCCAGTTTCTATAACAGGTGATGACTTTGCCAGAAAGGTCAAAGGACTATTGAGTAGTCAACTAGCAATGTCTGTCACATCATGCTTTCAGAAAAGCATGTTAGTATGACAATAACCTACAGCCACAAAAGAGACCTAAGATATAGTTCCTAGCCTTCAAGAGAGGCTACACATTAGTCATATAACATGGATATGACTTCAATCATCTTTCGATGGTTTCCAGGAGAAAAATTTTATAAAGATGAACAAGAAAATTCCCTGCTCTTAAGGAACCTAGAGTCTAGAAAGGAAGCAGAAATTCATAATCACAATATACAGCGTATTGTAGGGCTTAAAGATGGTACATGATAGGACCAGTGAAGAAAGCAACTAATTCCAGCTTGACATACTAGTTGGAGGATACAGGTTTTGAGCTGAATTTTGACAGATGATTGGAATTTCATCCAAGAAAAGGACATTCAAGACTAAGAAAACAAAAAACAGAAAAGGCTAAGATTCAGAAGTCATAAAGTATACGATTTATTCTTGAAACATCTCATTTTTCATATGGTGATAGCATAGAGCTTTAGGGGCAAGAGTGTGAGGCAATAGAGCTGTAGAGCTGGGCTGGAGCCTTATTGCAGAAGGCTTCATAAAACAGCAAGGAGGATGGACTTTATTCTGTAGGCAATGGAGAGCTATCACAAGTTCTTAAGAGGCAAGCAACTAATATAAAATCAGTTTAAAGAGGATCTGACTAGAAGCCACGTGTAGAGAGAAGAGATTAGAGATAGGGATTAGTTAGAAGATTTTGCCATGGTTATGGCTAAAGAATATGAACATAAATATGGGTTATGGTAGTACTCTGTATCCCCGAAAATTAGACCTAGCCAGACAATCAGCTCTAATGCGTCTTTTGCAGTAAAATGAATATAAGACCCGGTATTATATTATATTATATTATATTATATTATATTATATTATATTATAATTATATTATTATGTTAGACCCAGTCTTATATTATAGTAAAATAAGACTGGGTCATATTAATTTTTGCTCCAAAAGACACATTAGAGCTGATTGTCCGGCTGGGTCTTATTTTCGGGGAAACATGGTAGTAAGGGAAAGAAGAGGATGAATTCAAGAACCATTTCAGAGGGAGATGAAGGGTACGTGTTCTGAAAATATTATTACCATAGGATTCCCATCTTTGCAAAATACTACCACAAAAACCAGACTTTGAAAACCTAACCCATGGAGATTCCTGCTGCTGTTGGTGTGACTTTTTGTCCTAATGCCTGTTGGAGTATCTTCTGCTAACTATGGTAACAGTGAAGAGTCGTCCGTGACAACCAGAAGTCATTATTCCTTAGACTACCCATTAACAAAAGATCGCTACCATTTATTTATTAAATACCTACTAAGTATCAGTCACTGCACTCTGGTGCTTCATGTATTTTTCCTATGGATCTTTACATCAATCCAGTAAGGAATAGTTTTCCCATTTCCCAAGTGTGGAAAATGAGGCCCAATGAAGGGAAGTAACTTGCCCAGAGTCACTCAGGACTTCCTAAGTCCAAGGTACTTAGCCTGATGGAGATTATGATGAAAATGCACAAAAGCTTCTGAACCTATACTAAAACATTTGCCTTTTCAGGGTAGCTAAATTACTACTGTCTTTTACTTAAAAAAAAACAAAAACGCCCGTATCTAATCTTTTCTTTGCTTTATTAATATACATCCAAATAGATTGCAAATATTCCTGAAACATTCCTGAAAAAACTATTTCGGACTTAGGCCTTCCATGTACTTCACTTTCCTGATTTCCGTCCACAGTCGTTATTAGATGATCCCCCTAAGTTGACTGCATATGCTAATTTGGATCCTTTGTGTTTCAATTAACAAATGATTATTGAGGTCGGAGAGGGGACTTGCCTGGTAGGCAACAGATTGGTTTCAAATATATTGTCATCTTTCTCTGCCTCACAGGGTTTGGACAATTATTTGAATAGTATATTGCATTTTGCCCTATTTCATTAAAAGAGTAAAAATATAAAAGTGTTAATAATAGGAATAAGAAGCATTGGTCTTATAAACTTAATATAACCATGACAGTCAGAAAGCAGTGAATCTTCAGATTCCTCAGATGTTTTTTAGACTTAAACTAGCTAATTTTTATTCAGTGTGATGGGAAAATGCAAAATTGAGAATGTAAGTAAAACACTAGAACCATATTATCAAAGATTATATCTAAGAAGCTATATGAAAAAGAATATATATATATATATATCTTATAAATATCATTTTGTGTATACATATCTAAGAAGTTATATATAATATAAATATAAATTGTGGACTAAAATCTTCCCTTAGAACATATAGTCATACTGTTTCATCTTTACACATTTTATTTTCATTCACATTTTCACAAACTTCATTTATGAAAAGGGGACTATTTACCTCTCCTTACATTCAAAGTTCTCCCATCACATGGTTGTAGTTACATAACTTTTCTCACTTCTTCCTAACACCCACTTTAATCCTCTACTCTGAACAGAAATCTAATGCTGCTATTCTTCTGTGTATCTGCAACTTTTCCTCTCTGTCCCAAACTGCAGCTCTCCCCACTTCAGCTCTTTCCATTAGTTGTGCTCTTTCTTTTCCATTAAAGTGTTGGCTAAATGTGTAGATCATTTTTCTTCCCAAAGTGATCTTAAATGCTTTTTTAAAAAATGAGATTAGGAATATAGTCAATATAAAGAAGTAAAAATTATAAATAAAAATAGCTCACGTGTTCACAGGTGCCCTCTGTTTCTTCCTATTTTATTACAAGTGGGTTATTTCTTGCTTATACTCTCTAGACCATAAGAGCTATTAGAATTTCTCTGCTTGGCACAGTCCTGAGAATCCTGTTATAAGCACCCAATATAAAATTAACAAAATTCAGTGAAGAGTGCTCACAGAGTGCATGAAGTTCAATCAGATGTCTGCCCTTTATATAACAACAAACTCAGCAAAATCTTGCTCATTTTAGATGTCGTAGAGAAAAATCGAAATTAATGAAAAGTCTGAATTAGAAACTTTTAAAAAGCCAAATCTTTGTATTACTTTTGTATACCTAGAGTAACTTGAACTGTTAAGTGGGTGGGGCTCCTTAAATAGAAGCCCTTTTTGTCTACTTTGGATATTAGTAGGGTATATTTACATATAAATAGCAAATACACTTATATCCTTAAAAAAAAGAAAAACCATTTCTTCTTTTAAGTAAACTAATATTATAACCACCACAACCAAACAATATACAGTTTCATTTAGGGGACTAATTTGCTCTTTTTAGATAACATTGAGAATTATTCCTTCCAAGAACAGTTTCATTAGAGATTTACATTTTATTTTAATCTTGATAATTATGGTTACATCCCTGACAAAATTAGAAAGAGTTAAAAAGGGATACACTGAATTAAAATAGTGTATATAATTTCAACTGTGAGGGACAGAGTCAAACATTGTCTTTTGTGGTAACTCTCTATTACTTTTAATTTATCATAAATAATTAGGTGGTAGTTTTGTTATATTATCCAGTGCATGGGCCTTGGGTGATAGGAAAACAAATCAGTATTATACTGAGGATAGTATACTGAGAATTGCAAATTTTGAAACACTTAAATGGCACTTCACTGATGCGTCTCCTCCCCCTAAAAATCTTAGGGTTAAAGTAAAGGGAGAACAAAGCGCCATGCAAAACTCGTAAGATTTAGAATAAAATGACTTTAGTTTTTATCTGAAGCACAAAGCACTGTGACTTTGGATAAGTCATGTAACTTTTCCGAGCCTGTTTTCCAGCTACAAAATGATACTACTAACCTTAGAACATTATTTTTGAATATTAAATTCAATCATGCATAAGAAAATGTTTTGAAAAGTGTTTAGTACCACTCAAAATGCTAGACTGAAAATGGAGAAACAGTTAACTTGCATTTTATTGTTTTTAAAATACAACTGTTCTTGTCTTGGCCTAGGAGAAAAATTTTCTCTAAAGCTTGGCATCTTTTGAAAAACTAATAATAAATGCTTCCACCCATGGTTGACTCATAATTATTTCATACTTTTGTGAAAGGAAGGAAACATGATAGAAAGTAATGATTTTTAGACAAATTGTGAAATCACCCTACATTCATGACAACTTTTTGGTCAGGAAAGCATCTCTGTGTAGTTGCAATGTGGAATTTAAAGTGGTTTTTCACTGAAACATCAACAATTTTTAGCTGTGTTGTTAAATACAAATTTGCATAATGTTTGGTTTAACAAAAGCTAAAGTTTTACAAAGATAATGGAGTAACAGAATCCTGAGAGATGACAGGAAAGAATTGAAGGGAAAAACTGCCTTTAATATTTTTTTTGTATTTGTACGAGTAAAAAACCAAAATAGTGACGACTGACTAGACCAAATAATCTAACGCCAGATGGTGATAGGTAATATCACCAATAATTTGTTTATTATTGTTAGCAGGACTCTAAGCACTGAATGGAGAATAACAACAAAGAGGAAAGGTATAATAACATATCACCTATGGGAGCTCAGAAATTTGGAAATTTCACTCTTGTTGAAATTCCAATCATTTCCTCCTTGCCAAAATCTCCTCAGGCAGCCTGCTGCCTGCAGACTAGAAGGGTGTTCCTTCAGGAGTACTGGCCCTGCACTGCTCTCTGACCAGCTAATTTGACCAGGGGCAGACACTTGGCTCAAAATGAGTCCATCATATTCTCAGAGACACAAAGGCTGAATCGGAGGGTGTTGGCATTGAACCTGCAAAATCATGAAGAGTTGTTGCCAAAATTAGCAGCATGGCAGCCCAAAACCATGTGTGAGGGAAAAGAAACTAAAAACCTTTCAGAGAAGCAGAATAATAGTCTGCAATGAGGAAAATGGAACAGATGTGAAACAAGGACAAAGTGAGATTAGGAAACAAAATGACTCAAGGGAGAGAGGGAAAGAAGAGAGACAGAATGAGGGAGAGAGAGGCTGTCTGATTGATCATGCATACTTTCTTCAGTTGGGTTCTGTATAATGTCTTAAAATAAATCTCCTTTCCTTTACACTTGCTGTCTCCCATGAGTTTTGGTTCCTCAGAACCAAGGGATAGTTTAGTAAGATATTCACTGAGTGAACCAGAGCCAAAAGTAAAAACGTATACAAGAAAGGCATCTGAACAAATTGCATTTCCAAATTTATATACTAAAGCTCACACAACACTAAAAATCTTTCATTGCTTTTTAAATTTTGTATAACAGCTTTATTGAGATATAATTCACATACTATAAAATTCACCCTTCTTTGCCTGTTAATTTTACTTTTTTAAAATTCCTCCAAGCTTCCAGATCTAATGTCCAGTCCACAATAGCCTTGATAACAAAGAGAGGATGGCTAGTAGAAGCAAGCCAACCACAGCAATATAAAGTGACAGTTGACAGCCTGGCAGCAAAGGAAAGACTATAAATGGGAGAACAATAATTCCAAAGGGAGGGGGGAGAGCAATCTGGGGTTATGTAGAGTATTTTCGTTAGGCTCTTTTTGTTCCGAAGAACAGCTCAAGTTACATCTAATATTAGGAGAAGGAGTTACACGGAATGTAGAAAACAAGGATCTCAGCCCCACGGGGCCTCCTGGGAACCACGAAAGGCCGAAACACCAAGCCTCTGTTAGAAGGCGCTGCAGTGGAGCCAGACCTCAGGACGACTGGGCTCAGAACACCATCAAGAACCCAAGTGACCCCAGGACTTCAGCATCAAGAGTTCGTGCATCCTCACCAGTGAGCAGTTTATTTATGATTCAGCTCTGCCTCCCACTGTGCTGGGCAGTGTCTTTCAGCTTCTTTCCTGCCTCTAACTGGCTTCCTCATCCTCTTTGGAGTTTGTAAACTGCCAGCTCTGGACCTGTCTCAACCTGCAGACTCCTTTAGTTTGCACAGCATGGTGCCTTCACATTGTTTAGAATTCCAGAGTCTTTGGGTGGGACCTAAACTTGGCAGTGGTGAGAATCTTTACCAGCCATATTGTCTTCACCACGCCCTCTTCTCTCATTTCCAGAGACTGGCGAACTGCTGATGGCATTCGACTTTGTGACTCTGGCTCCCTACTTCTCTCCTACCTCACAGACTCTGCCCATCATCATATCTGCTTCTTCACCACTTTTGCTTATTCTACCCTATTGTCTCTCTCTACATCCTTTCACCGTAGCTCCCACTGCTAACCAGTAATTCCCAGTTCAAATTCCCCAAGAGAGAATCTGGAGCATAGCGCCCATTTTGGACTAAACTTTTCCCACTGGTTCATATTGTAGATTGCTGGCCAGCCCAGAGCACGGCAGTTTTAGTTCAGGCGTCCTCTCCATGTCATCATCTATGGCTGAGGTGCTCCAAGGTCAGCATAGAACAGAGCACAGTTGTTATGCTGACACCTCAGCAGGGACTATGAGCAGAACAGTTACCGTTAGAAAGGGCTGAAGGGAAGGTGGCCACCATGATTGTTCAGTGCAGTGGATCAGACTAACCTAACTCTAAACCTTAAAAAGCCAGAGAGAATCAGGCTCTAGCTAGCCTCCCCAAGTAATTAAAGTCTATGACACTATCATGAAGGCTTTCAGAAAAGGGTAGATTGTATTCAGTGTTCTCTAAAGAAGCAGTGATGTCTACAGCATACTTTGGAATAATTTGCACTGAATATTATGTAAGTTAAAATAATGGAAGGTATTTAATGTGTACTTAGATATTTGAGAAACTTTGGGTATTTTTTTAAATATCATTTTCCTTTGAAATAGGAATTAATCTAGGAAGTTGTTAAGAACAGGAGCCCTGAAAGTTTTCTAATCCTGACTCTGCCAATGACCAGCTATCAAATTCTTAAGTAACTCAGTGCCTCAGTTTCCTCTTCTATACAATGAGGGTAATCATGGCACCTATCTTGTAGAATTGTCAGATTAAATTAAACAATCCAAATAAAATCTTTAGAACGAGTACCTGGTGCATAGTTAGTGCTAAAAATTGTTAATTAGTATTATTGCTGCTGTTGTTTTGTTACTAGTCTGTAAATAAGGGAGCTACGTATTAATATATTAGTAGAATTTTTATAATGGTTGAGAATATATTTATTCTCTTCCTTGACATTTTGTTCTAGCTGTGTCACCCGAATAATGCATTGCATTTCCATACGAAACAAACTCCTTTGATCAGTTTGCTATACTGTATAACCACAGTGTTTTGTTGGGCGGGGGGGATCTGAGCTGAGTTTACCCTAGTGCTGGCCTGTCTATCCATTAGCTTATCTTGGTGCCTAGACTGAAAGGCAACACAAGCAAGGCAATCATCAGAGTAGGCTCCAACACAGACAGTTGTCAATTTGAAAGTAGCCACCTTTGAAAAACAACAAAGGCTATAGCTGATGCCAAAGGATTTATCTAAAGACAGTCTCTTTGGAGTCTCTGGCCAGATCTAGGATGACTTCCTGCCTGGAAACAAGACAGGAAAGTGCTGGAATGGCTGCATGCCGAAAGAGCTAGGGTTGAAAGGAGTAGGACTTAGTGAAAACATCAGAATCAGCTAGGAAGTTTTAGAAACATATCAATGCTGGTCCCACCTTGAGCCAATTAAACTCTAAACCTCAGGGGTGGGGTGGGGTGGGGTGGGGTGGGGTGGGGTGGAGTGGGGTTGGGGGGAAGGAGAGAGCAAACAGTCATATTTTTTAAAGCTCCCCAAATGTTTATAATATGCAGCCAATGTCGAGAACCCAACTGTCCTAGGGCTTCCTCTAATTTGCTTCTGCCACCAGACAGAGCCTCCTTAGAAGAGAGGCATCTGGGCAAGAACACAGGAAAGGAGAAAAGAAGACATTGCCAGGAAGCTGCTCATCATAGCAGCCTCCTCAGGATTGGCCAGACCTTACCCTCTACTCAGCACTGTGCAGAAACCAAGTGGGAAAAGGAAAGAAGATTTTGATTAGCGTTGCCTTCAAAAGCTTTCAAAATAGTTAGGGAATCAATATTAGCACACAAGAAACGGTGGCAGACCCATGAAGCATTACATTGTGTCTGTGATTAAAAGGATGTGCTCTTGAGAGTTCAGCCAAGGGTGAGGCAAAGGTTGACATGGAGGAGATGGAACTTCCTGAAGATGAGTAAGATTTGGACACAAAGGGAGAACGAGGAGGGCAGTTACAAGAACAGTAAACAGAAGGAGCAGAGTCTCAGAAAGGGCATGGACTGGCACAAAAAGTGATAAGGCCACACTAACTAGGGTGTAGAACACTCCTGGGGAGTAGTAGGAAATACACTTGGATGATATAAGTAGAGTAGGACCAAATTATAAAGGGCTGGTGTACAAGCCTGAGTAATTTAAACATCATGCAACAGAGAACAGGAAACATTGTGGGATCTTGAGTAACAATCGACAATGTTTTCTAGTAATCTAACAGAATGAAGGAGACCAGAGGTGGCAAGACTGGGTCATATAAATTGCTACAATAATACTAACATTGAAAAAAAATATGAAGGCATATGTGGTGAAAAAAGAAATAGATAAAGAGTAAATCCTAGAAATAGGTTAACATCCCTTTTGTGTGTGCATCTTTTGATTTTGATTTTTATCAGGCTATATAAAATATGCACATTATAAATCTGAAAAATCACAGAAAAGAAAAAGAAGAAAAATATCATGCACAATCTCTCTAATCCCAAGTAACCACCATATTTCTTCCCAGTTTTTCATATATTTTCATGCAGTTGTAATCTCACTGTCTAAGCAATTTTGTATCCTGTCTTTAACATAATCATGTGAGAATTTCCCCATGTTATGAATAGCTTTAAGCTTCATTTTTGTAGCTGTGTGTCTTTCGCTGGTAATGAGTACACTGTGATTTACTTGTAGGACAATAATAGCTTTTGAACTGTTTTCAATTCTTCCCCTGTAAAAACAGTGTAGAAGTACATCTCTATCATTAACCTTTGTCTATCTTGATGGTTTTATCCATAGGATAAATTCCTAGATATGCCATTACTGAGTAAAGATTTTTTATTTTTTTTTTAATTTAAAGCTCTTGCGACTTACTGAGAATTTGCTTTCTAAAATTATTAAACTGACTGCCACTCCTGCCAACAGAGCATAGCAATACTGGTTTCACTCTAATTATATTTGCTAATTTGCTGGAGTAAAAAATGGAATCTACTTTGCATTTTTTTTTATCTGTGAGGTTGAACTTTTTATGTGCTTATTAGTCAATTGTATTTCCTCACTTATGAATGGCCTGTTCATTCTCTTTTCCCATCATAGAACTAGTAAGAAGGAACAAATTTTAAGACTTACCAATATATTGAAGACGAAAAGGACAGAAGATTCAAAGTTGTTATCTTCTTGCCAAAATAAACAAGACAAAGCAAAACAAAAACAAACAAACAAAAAAACCTATAAACAAAATGAAAGGTTAAATATAAATCTAGGGGAAATATAAATCTGGGAAAAGTAACACATACAGCAGAGAAGCTAATTTCCATAGAATACAAGCAGCTTATAATAGTCAATAGGAAAAAAAAAAAAAAGGTCAGTAGGTCAACAACCTAACAGAACAATGGGCAATAGACATGAATGAATAGTTCTAGAAGAGGAAATATAAGTGGATTTTAAACATAAACAGATACTCAACTTCACAATAAAATACACAGTGTGATCGAAAATTACGGTGAATGTTTAAATTTTAAAAATTATTACAGTAAAAGACACATTGCCGTTAATCCCCCTCAAAATACTCCCCCTCACTTCGAACACACTTATTCCATCATTCTTCCCACTTTCTGAAGCAGCTCAGGAAGTCCTCTTTTGTGAGTGTCTTTACTTCATCCTCCATCATGACAACGCTCTGTGTCACACATCGCTTCCAGTATGGCAAATTCTGTCAAATAAAAACATTACAGTGTGTCCTCATCCACCTTATTCACTGGATCTGGCACCATGCAACTTGTGGCTCTTCCCTAAAGTCAAAGTAACCATGAAATGAAAACGTTTTGAATCGATTCAGGACATTGAGGCAGCCAGGACCGCGCAACTAAAGACATGAAAGAGGACTTCCAGAACTGCTTCAGAAAGTGGCAAGAATGATGGGGTAAGTGTGTTCGAAGTGAGGAGGGAGTATTTTGAGGGGAATTAATGGCAATGTGTCTTTTACTGTAATAAACTTTTTAAATTTAAACATTCACCATACTTTTTGATCACACCACAACATATGCAAGATATATATATTTGCTTGTATGTGCACAAATTTGTTTTGGATTGATACATAAGACACTGATAACAATACAAGTTGCCTGGGCCAGGGGCGCTGAAGAGATGGGAACTGAGTAATGGATGTTAAAAAGAGAGTTTTCACTCTTTTGCACCTTTTGAATTGTTTATCATACTCCTGCAATGGGAAAATGTGACTGTTAAGAGTATGATGATGGCTTTCCTACATTGTGTGAAATCAAGGTTCAGAAGGGCAGCTGCTTGGCTACTCTCCAAATTATGATTCAGATAAAGCTGCATCAGTTATCATTCTCCCCTGGAATGTAAGAACAAGATGGTAGGTGCTGTGAATGTTGAGCTCCCATTAGAATCAACAGCATCTAGCCCAGATGGGAGGTGCTTGATAAATATGTCTTAGATGACTACCAGGATTCTAATCTAAAGAATAGAAAAATAGAGTCATCACAGTGAGAAAGGGGCAGATCAATGTGCAAGGAAGACTCAGAGACAAAAGCATTTAGGAGTGAAAGGACAGTTCTTTGCAAAAATGTTGCAAAGGAGTCAAACGTCAGAAGGACTGGCTTGGAGCCAGCCTGCTCCTTGTGTAGCAGTGCTGTGTGTCCACTGTAATTTTGAGAGGACTGTAGAGAGATGAAGCTGGAGAGGTGAGCAGAGCCAAGTTGCAATGGGCCCTGGACACCATGCAAAGGAGTGAAAAGAAAGAGAAGTGAGAAAGAAACTGAAAACACAAACATAGTGTTCAGACTACTTTGGCTTCAAGAGACAGAGATCTAAACCAAAGAGGGAATTTATTGGCTTGTGTAACTGGAAAGTCCAGAGATTCAATAATATCATCAGGATATTCTTTCTCTTTCTCCACCCCCCACACACACTTTTTGTGCTGGCTTCGATCTCTTTCAGACTTCCCACATGCTGGTTTCTGGTAACTCCAGCTTTACGATTAACAGGTTATGGGCCCTATCACTTCCTAATATTTCCAGTAAAAATCTTAGAATGGATTCTTACTGGACAGCTTGGGTCACATGCCCATCCCTGAAATAATCACTGGTTGAAACACTAGTTAGCCAGGCAAGGGTCATCATGATCACCCTTAAAGAAGCATGGTTAACACCACTCTGATCTTAGGAACCAACAGTGAGAGAGGCGTAGTCTCCCAAAGAAATCAGGATGCTGTTTCCAAACACAGAGATGATAAACAGGTAAAATCATGCTAAGCAAAGGCAAAACATCAAATGAAGATTTTTCCCTTCTTTAAGAACAAAAGTTGGAAAGAATTTTTGGAGGAAGAAAAAGTTAAGATCCTAGAGAAGGCAGAGGAGATTGTGGGAGCGAACCCTGGAAGAAATGGGAAGGGATGGTGTTCAGGTGGAAACATGGGTGGTTGAGAATAATTATGGACTCCTGGGGCTAGGAAGGACTTTGGAGGCCATCTAATCCAGCTCCCCTCCTCCTCTTATGCGAGCCTCCCCTCCCCACTCCACACACACAAATTAGGATCCCTTACAGGACCATTCGAAATCTACTCGAACATATTCATAATTTTGGAAAGTATTTAATTTTATTGTACAGGTTTGATTCCCTAAAATGTCTGCTTTTCATTGAGCAAAAATCTAGTTCTCAGTTTGCCCTGAGAGTTAACAAACCTTAAGGGTACTACTCCATCAGATGATCCTTTAAGTGTTGGAAGATTGCCCCAGTATTTTCTCTTTCAGCCAAGCCCAACATGTTCTTTTGACCACATATCAGGTGACATAGTTTCCAGATTTTTCTACAATCTAATTGTCTTTTTCTGAATTCATGCTCATTTGCATGTATCTCTCTTTAAAAGGTGTTTAAATATAAGCCTCCAGATGAGTTCAATATAAGGTGCTTAAATATAAGCCTGCCGAGTTCAGTGGGACCATCTTTTATTTTTGCTCCCCTTACCTGGACACTATAAAATGCAATTTAATATCTCATTGGCCTTTTTTTTTCAACATTGTATCACAACTCACTCATTTTGAGCTTATTACCAACAGAACCCTCAGGTCATTTTTCTCACTAATGGTTGCCAAATCAGGCATTTTGCGATGAAGTAAGTGGTTTGCCTTGTTTTTTGTTTTTGAGCCAAGAGAATGGAACATCTTAATTTTTTCTTTTAATCTCTTCTTGTTGTTTTTCAGACCCATCCTGTTACTTGCCCTGCCAAAGTGTAACCCTTTATAACCAGATGGTATAAGGCCTATAGACCCTGCTGCAAAAGAAGGGAACCCTCAGGCGTTCCATTAATCCAACTAGTCTTTTGGTTTATGCATGGGCCAGCTCTCGTGTCTGATTCCTAAATAATCTGGTTTCTATTCCTTGCTATTGCCTTGGTCACATGTTGCACCACTAATAAGTGGGAAGCCTTTCTTGCCCATAGCTTGTGTGTGTGTGTGTGTGTGTGTGTGTGTGTGTGTGTGTGTGTGTGAGAGATGATGAGATTTGACCTATGATTTCAGGCCAGTCACTGCTAACCTTTGCTCCCACTTCAGCTTTGTGTTAGCTGTTCTGGATGAGTGGACACATTGGTGCCAGCAAGCTTTTCCACCCCTCTCCCATGGCCAATGAAAGGGCAGCAGCCAGGACAGCTCCAGAGGGATTTGGAATCAGTGACATCTGGCCTGTGCTTTAGAGCATAACCCTTTAGTCAGAGCCCTAACTAACCATCCCATGTAGCCAAATGGTCTGATGAGCCTTTTCCCCAAGTCCCAGATTCCTAGATACCGTACCCCTCAGTACCCTTACTGGAACTGAAACTTTTTGTACTATAGCTGTGTCATCAGAGGGGTTCTGCTTCCCTTATGACCCCCTCATCTGGTTCATTGAAGACCGTTTCAATGGGGCTACACATCTGTTTCCAGAATTCCTAAGGGTCTCCCTGATCTCAGATTTGCATACCTACTTGCTGTCTTAAGATGTTAATACCTAGAAGCCTTCTCCTACGCATCACCGCAGGCCCCTTAGACTAAACCCTTTGCATATATAGACATACTCCAAATGGAACTAAAATTCACCTTTGTCCTTTGGACTTGAGGATTTTGACTGCTGACTTTTTGCTTCAATTCACTTCCACTGTTTTCTCAGCCCCGACACTGCCCTCCCTCCTATCAGATTGAGCCTACTTCCCCACCAGGAGTTTCTAAGTACTTGAGGTTCTGAGAAAGTGCCAAGTATGATAGTTAAAGAAAATGTGCAACCGGGACATGGTCAAAAGTGGGGCTTCTTCCCTAACCCAAAGAAGGGAGGTATATTATGTCAGGGGTAGATACCAACTGTCCTTTCCCAGGGTAGATACCACCCTGTCTCCCATAATGCATGCACTCAAGACTAAAGGCAGTTGCCCTTAAAGAAAGAAAGAGGTCTCATTTTCTCACTAGAGTGTAGGACTCATACCTCAAATATTTGAAGGGCCTACCTGTTTGCCAGGATTTGTTTCTCAGTTTTCCCACAAATCTCTGTAATACTGTGTTTCCCTGAAAATAAGACCCAGCCAGACAATCAGCTCTAATACGCCTTTTGCAGCAAAAATTAATATATGACCCGGACTTATTTTACTATAATATAAGACCAGGTCTTATATAAGACCAAGCTGTGTATTAATTTTTGCTCCAAAAGACACATTAGAGCTGATTGTCCAGCTGCGTCTTATTTTCGGGGAAACAGGGTAGCTCATTGTCAGATTGTGTCAACAGCAATAAAGAGATGATATATTTATGCTTCTTGCTCACATATTCTGCATCCCTGAAAAAGAAATGCTGGCTTGAAAAGCAATAGTGAAGTAAAACCATCAGTGATATTCTCATCACCTTTCCAAACTTGTTTTGTGTAATGCATTTTTATATTATTTTTTAAAAAGGAACCAGATGTTTTCCTCTGGGGAAATTTCTAACACTCTCTGAAAAATAAGACACAGGAATTGAGGGACCATACACTCATGACTTTCCAGGTTATGACCACAATACAGAAATGGATGACATCACCTATAGGAGAGAGGTTTTCATAACTCAATACAATAAATAGGGTATAAGAAGTAATTACTAAATCTAACAAGAAATTTTATAAGAATTCTTAGGTACTGAATTACTCTTCCTTGTCAATCCAAAATTAGTAGATCAGAAAATGAAAATAATTTTCTTTATATTTGTTAGCCAATCTAAGGTTAAAAACTGAAAACCCAAGCCTAGATCTGTGTGGGACTTTTTTCATAGCAAAATAGAAAGTACCTGAAAGGCAATCCAAATAAAATCATTTAAAAAGAAGTCACACAGACGTATCTGCTGAGGAACTATTCATCAGAATGTTTAGACCAGATCCAAGAATGTAAATCCACCGGCTAGTATGCTGATTATTTTGGGATAGAACACATTTCGAAAGGAAAAAATGTAAGATAGCACTCTAAGAAAGTGCCAATTCTGAATTTGAAGATATTAGCAAATATACTCAACATTTTTTCATCAAAGAAAGTGAAAATACAGCTTTGTATTTAATACAGATGATTTAAAGGGTTTAAGATAAGTATCATTTATTTCAGAATAAAAAATATTAAAAACCATAAGGAGTAAGATCTTGGAAGAGGAAAGAAGAGAATGAATTCAAGAGCTCCTGGGAAAGAAAATAAAACTGGCTCTTCTCCTGAGTTAGGAGGAACAGGAAAAAGGGTTGAAGAAGAGGCAGAGAGATATGATGTTCAGATGTTCCCAGTGAAGGAGGAAGGGCTAGAAGCTGCCTCTGTTTCCCTCACTGGACTATAAAATCTGTTAGGGCAGGGACTGGATCTGTTTTGTCCCCTGCTGTAGTACCCACCACCTAGCACAGTGCATAGCATATTGTTGCTTCTCAATTAGTATTTGTTGAATAAAATGAATGAGTGTGGGCACAGGGACTTAGAAGAGTGGGAAATGCTGGGAATAGCTAAGTTAGGTTGTCAACAAGAAATGAAAATGGAGGTGCTAATTTGAGGTTAGGTTGTACACATTTAAAGCAAATCAGTATTTTTCTGAAGTTCAGAAGCAACAGCAGAAAAGCAGACAGGTAAGAATTGGCGTGACCAAGAGAGTAGAATGAAAAAGGGGTAAGAGGGTCTTAGTATGTTTGTGAGGATAATGGCCAGGCTGGAAATGGGGTCCAGGGTAGAGACAGACTGAAAGCAGCAATAGATTGTCAAGGTCATGCGATTGTAAGTTCTTCTGAGGGCATTAGGCAAAGAGCCTCTTTAAAATACCAGTACAGCACATAGCTTTGTAACAGTCTAAGAGCCCAACTCAAATTTTTATTCTAAATTCTGTGAGTGTTCAGACCTGAACTACGTCTGAGTTGTTTGCTCTTGTAGCCAGGTTTGTTAATTCAATGAATAATAATAATGAGAGAAGGAAGGAAATAGTTAAAGACATGATTGACCTGTGTTATGTCTATTATAATTATGAGCTATTCAGATTTTTATGTGTGTATAAACGTATATAAATATTTGGATGTGTGTATATAATAATGCTAATAAATATACATTCCATCATAAACATCCCCAGATATTTTCTGCTATATTGAGATTGGTAACAATGACTAGAAAATCTGTCAATTAGTTGAGTTGTGTTCTATCTTTCATGCTATGGGATGGGGCCAAGATCTGGTAAATACTGAACTTGAGGATCCAGGGAACAAGCTGGAGATTTGGAGCTGCTGAGGAAAGCAAACTAGAAGCAAATTCCTGGGTAGAGATATCTTACCCAGTGGTTAGTTATTGAAAGAAAAGGGCCTAGACATGACACAGTTTGACCAGAATCAAAGACCAGAAGACTAGCCAGGTCAAATGGAGGGACAAATGAGCAGGTACCATACAGGAAGTCCAAATCCAGAATTACTGTATGTTTGCCTCTTTGGAAGACCCAAAAGTCAAAGCCTCTGCTAAGACCCTTCAGGCTTTGAAGTTTTCTGCCTTCAGTATCAGACATATTTTCCCTTCTCGGATTTTCTATTTAAAAGATGAACCTTTTGAATTAATTTTCATATCACCTCTTATTGAAATATGCTGTTATAAGGTTCTTTTTATTTGTTTTCAATTTTTTTTCTACCATTTATTTTTCAAACACATATACTCATATATTTAGGTTTCTCAGGTTAGAAATTATCTTGTGAAAAATCAATGCCAAGGTACATTAAAGACTAATTAAGAGAAAATAGTGACTCATTGGTAGATGGGAGTGAGGTGAAAGTGGGGATTGACAGGGGGAGAGAATGAAAGGAATTTCCACTTTCCTCCAGATTTCCTAAGTCTTCAAAATGTAGTATTCCAAGGGAACCCATTGTTCATTTTAAAGGAAAACAAAAATTCTACATTCGCATTCCTACTGGGTTTAGAAATCAGTAGAATATGAAGGTGGAAACAAAAGAAACACCTCTTTGTGACTGACTGATCATTTACTTTACTCATCCAAGTCTTTGAATTTGATTGTGTTGCTGATTTGAACCTCTGAAAATAGAATGTCTCAAGTATTGTTCCTAAATCCCAAAATGCTTGCTGCTAAGTTATTCCTTTTCTATTTAACACTGAAACACAGAGAAGATAGCATAAAAGAGCTCATGCAATGTATGGAACCAACATTGTACAAAACCTGGAGTTGGCACCCTCTTCCTCTTGGTAAGAAATAAATTATAATACAACTTTGGTGTGTGGGAATTTTCATTTGAACAAAGCCACCTCAAAATCACAGCACTGTAGTAATTGTTCAGTTGTCCCCTCATTTCTTGAAACATAGCATTTAAATGTTTTGCTTTTATCACAGGATATAACACCCCTAAGAAACAATTTAAAATTGAATACAGATCTCTGACCCTGAGACTTCAGATATTTTTCTCTGTTGCTTACTTATTCAACTATTTAAAAAATCTTAATCTCTTTGATCATTGATAGGAATGTTGGCTTGGCACAGTCATTTTAACTCCAAACTTGTGATTTTTTTTTAAACTCTCAAGTATGAATTTCAGCAAGTTAACCAAGGATCCTAAATTCGCCTCCCAGCCCTAAATATCATGTGATGCATTTAAAGTATTACATGTCATCTCTTGCCCACCTTTTAGATCACACAGACTTTCAATTAGCCATTTTGGATCCTGACCACATTTGCTAGGAAATAACTGTTTAAATATGTTCTACTCCTAACACATTTCTGATGGGATTCCCCTGGCAAAGGTAGATGGGATTTTAAAAATTGGAACCATACTAGAAACAGACTTGTTTTTGGTAATTGCTGATGAGTTTCCTAACTAGCATACACAGAGCTAAAGTGACAATTCCATTGAACTGAACGGATGGCAGAAAAGGGCAAAAGATGGCACCCTACAAAAACAGGCTGTCCACTGCCAGTAGGAGTTAATTACTAAACAGTGGCCTCTCCCTACCATTCTCTCCCTGCTTAAGTGTTTTATATCTTCTTACAGTTTCAGTGCTGAGATTCTGTCAAAAATATTAAATTAATTTAAAAGGAAAAATATTCAATTAATTTAAAAGGAAAAGGAATACATAAAGATAAAACTTCCAAAAATTATATTACAGGAAGGAATAGTTTTTTTCTTCTTTAAAATTGTATCTTTCTATGGCACACTATCTTCAAATAAAAGTCCATGAACCAATATCTGCTCATCTTAAAATAACAATATTGATAATTGCTAAATTTACTGAACTATTACTAAGTACCAAGCACTCAGCTAAATGCTTTACATTTATTATTTTATCTAGCTCTCACAGAAACCTCTAGAAGGAGGTACTTTTATTACCCTCATTATAAAGATGAGGAAATAGATGTAATGGGACCTTGATCTATGCACATTCATCTCCCTGCACAGTCATACCTTGGAGATATTGCGAGTTCAGTGACCAGACCACTAGAATAAAGCAAATATCACAATAAAACAAGTCACAAATTTTTTAGTTTCCAAGGGCATATAAAAGTTATGTTTACATTAGACTATGGTCTAGTAAGTGTGCAATAACATTATGTCTTAAACATGTATATGCTCTAATTTAGAAATACTTTATTGCTAAAAAACGGTATGTCATCTGAGCCTTCAGCGAGTCCTGATCCTTTTGTCAGTGCGGGGTCTTGCCTTGATGTTGATGAAAACACAGTATCTGCAAAGTTCAATCAAACAACGCTCAGTAAAATTAGGTATGCTTGTATTAATAATTTTGGATTTTTTATTGGAAGGGCTCTGAGAATCCAAACGCACACATGTATTTTTTCACCCATTGACTATAAATTAACACATAAGTATAATTAGAGCAAAGTGGGGCCACAAGAGAGGTTACAGTGCTTTTTAACTTTTAAAGAGTTTCTTCGGTAATTCTGTTTCTAGGCATATATCCAAGAGAAACTCTCTCACATGTGCAGAAAGAAACATGTATAAAAATGCTCATTTATGTAGAACTGAAAATGAATGAACTAGAGTCCCATGTATCAACATGGGTAGATCTTAACAATTTTGAGAAAAAAGAAAAGGAGGCTATAGAATGAAACATTTGGAACATCATTTGTGTAAAATTTTGTTTAGTAAAAAGTATGTTTAGAACATACAATAACAGAATATGTTATTCTGAACATACACATATGTAGTAAAAGGATAAAGATGTGAACCAGAAAAGTAAAGTGTTCAAGATAACAGTTGCCTTGGGAGGAAAGGAAGGGGTTGGGAGAAGATACAGAGTAGGCTGCAACTCTGTAATGTCTCCTTTCTTTTGCTTTCAAAAAATAATACAAATATGAGAAAATGTTAACTTTTGTTCTCTCAGGAGCTACATGAGTTTATCTTATTCTCTGAAAACTTTTGTATTTCCAAAAATACTTCCATCTTAAGAAATACAAATAGGTATATTCATGCTGGAAAGGCGCAGAAATCACTAGAACTTGACCCCTATAGTTTTAGGGTAAAATGTTTTGAAGGAGATTTAACTATATGCCCACTTTATCCATAAAATAACTTAGTATACCATACACAGACGATCTAGCTTTGAGTCTTGTAAATTCGGTGAAACCTCCACAATAGTTGTAAAACGTGTTCCTCAGTGATTTCACTAAGGTGAATTTCTTCATGTGGTTTCATGTTAGCTACAAGTCACAGGGTACCAGACCCCCAGGCACCTATGATATCATCAAGGGAGCAGGAAGAACAGTTATCTGGAGACTGTTATAAGCCACACACTTCTGGCCATAGACTCCTGCTCATGGGTCATCATTATTATCTAGGCTGCACATCATTATTATCTGGGCTGTACATCCCTTCCTCTCCCTTTCTGCATCTCCAACAGTACACAATCTCAGTGTGAAGGTGAACATCCCTGAATGCTGTCTAATTAAATTATGCAGTTTCAATAGTGAGAGGATACGTCATTACATTATTTGGTATAAGGTTCTGGGTCATATCTAAAAACATTTCAGCTTGAAAATTCATCTAATCTCTTATTTGCTTTTGTTTGGAAACTTTTCACTTTCTACATAATAATGTAGTTGAAGAATGCTGAACCCAGCATTACTTCAAGTGCCCTTCATTTGTTAAGACTGTATTTTGTAAGTGAGGAAATTATTCTTCGTGTACATTTAAAAATAATCCCTTTCAGTTATATAACTAGCAATCAGCACTAGTTTATTTGTGGGCATGTGTTCATACATCTTTTTTTTCAGCTGCCTTGTTTCAAAAAGGATAAAAGCTGGGTTATAGATACATATAATATAGCATCAGAAAAATTAAATATGAAGTTAGTGAAGGAATGTATGAAGCATTTAAGTCAGGGGCGAGTTAAGTAAACAAAGTACATCCTGTTTAATCTTATACACAAGCCGGAAGGAGGCCACACATGGCTCTAAACTTTTTCACAGCCAAGGGAAATACTGTCAGTTCCACAATTAGGTATCCCGAAAACAAAAACAAATGAGATAATAAACAAGGGAAATAACAACTATACCAGGTACTAAAACCAAGAGAAAATGTTCAGATATTGTCAGAGAGAGTATAATGGCCACAAATTTCATGGCACTTTGTTATAAATCCCTTAATGTAGGCCTAAAGTATTATACCAACGTGAATTCATTAAGGAACTCTGAGGAGAGGAAAGAGACATGGCAGGGGATTGGAGGCTGGGAGGGTGGGAGGAGGGTAGTCTAGGCACAATCCAGGGCTACAGCTTTGCAACCATTGGTCTTGACATGGGATTTATTACTAGGATGACCATATAACTTATTGTCTAATCTAGGACCCTTTGAGAGTAAAAGCAGGTACTATTAATAATTAAGCCCCCACAACATGTATAAACCAGGACTGTTCTGAGCAAACTGGGATATATGGTCACTCTAAGTTCTTGCTCATCACCCACTGACATCCTGCTCTCAGTGCAGCCCACCACTGTGGACCTATGTAGTAAGCCAAGCACATCTTGTCCACATGGAGTGAGTCTACCCAGCTCTAGTTACAGGGTACTCTGGCGATTTCTGGCCCAGGTCACCAACAAGGAGTGGTCTTGCTCATGAGTCAGCCAAACAGGGAAGCTAATCAAGAAAGACTGAGTAATCCATAGGTGATGGTGGCCTGAGGATCCAGTCTCCATCAAGAAAAGTTTAAAGGAGACTTCACTTCTGGATAATGGATAGGAGGGGGAATAAAATGGGTTGCAGGTAATTGGATGGGTTCCACAAAGAGGAAAAAGACACCCTCCTTTCTGAACAACCAATGAAAGAGCTAGTGAAAGAAAACTGCTTGTAGTTCTCAAACATGTGATATGAATTACTTGGAGCACTTGTCAAAAACTAGATTCCAAGATCGCAACCCTACAGATAATGATTCTGTTAGTCTGAGATGGAACCCAGAAATCTATTTTAACAAGCACTCCGGGTGATTCTGGTGATAAGAGGTCTAGCTTACACTTTGAAAAATACTACCCTAAATATCACCTGATTGAATAATCCTTCAAGGGGTCTAACCTTCCGCCCAAGAAAGAGGACGTTGGGCTGACTTTGGGGAGGATACAATGCCAGTTCCCCTGTGGAAGGTGGGGTGTGAGAGATGGAAAGGGAGACTAGGGGGATGATTAGAGAGAAGCTCAGCCTTCATCCGTCTAAAGGATTTTTCCATTGAGGGACCTAGGTTCTCAATTTGAAAAAGAAAAGGCCTCTCCTCTTCAGATTCCCTATATGGTCCTAACAATTAAGAGAACCACTCACGCAGGGACACAGGGAGCTCATTTTTTAAATCTTAGCTGGAATAACTCCCACCCTAGCAAGCTTCCCTCTAGTCCTAGTAGCAAGCATTCTTTGATGATTTACTATATGCCACGCCGCCTAAGTGCTGTACCTGCCTTTACTCATTTGGTCCTGAGAACAATCCAATCGGGTAGGTACTATTTTTACTCCCATGTTATAGCAGGGTCACTGTGAAGCATGTCCACAGGGTACCAGGCATGGTGTAATCTGTCTGTAGCACCCTTTGGAAATGCGGGGCACAACCTCCACAGCTTTACACACTGGGCTCAACAAGGTGGGTCATACGTGTTTGATAAATTTCCCAAGGTCCCACAGCTAGAACCTAAGTTCTAAAACCTTGTAAATGAGAAAAAGGAGGGAACTGTATAAGAAGAAATTTCTATGGCCCTGACAGGAAGGAAAATGAACCAACTTGGAAACCAGTAAATTTATTCACATAAGGACAGGTAAGGTTGGGCGGTGAGGAAGTAGCACATTCCTGAATCAATTGTGCCAGCTGAAAATCTCCCAAGTCTTCCTGGACAAAGTCCCGAGACTGCCCCCGCAAACCACATTCAATGATGGTGGGAATAAAGCCCCTAAGCTCCCATTCTTGGTTGCATTTCTTTTTTTTCCCAATAAAACAACACTCATGCCAAGCTTCTTGCCTCCAACATCCTGTCCTCTTATAACATGTTGTTATAGTACTCCTGTAACATGTTGTTTCTATCACACTTCTCGCCCTTGTATTAGAGTGATTTTCTGTGTGTTTCTCTGCCAAGTTTACACGCTTCTGGAGGGCAAGGACAATGCTTTACCATATTTGTGTTTCCCGAGATCCATGTGTGCAGGGGTAGGATTCTTTGCTTGCTTCCTTCCTCTCTCCCTGGCACGAAGCTCCCTGCCTTCAAAGTTTAGTGGGAAAGACCTACAAAATAAATGAAGTGCTTTACACAGCAAATTATAGAGGTAGGCACAGGATTGCTGTGGAGACATAGAAGACGGGCTTGACTCAGCCTCTAAGGACCAGCAAAGGTTGATAACTTGAGTCAGGCAGAGGAGGGGGGAGAGGATATTCTAGGAAGAATAAATAGCACAAAGAAAGTTTGATGTTCACATGTAAGAGAGAGAGTAGAGAAGAGGAAGGAAGACAGGAGAAAGGCTGTTTAGTACCACAAATGGCTTAATGCGGCTGAAGGAACTTTTACTTTGTGACCCAACGGAGGGGCCAGGTTAGGGGTGGGATAAAAGTATGAGCACTGGAACCAGGCTGCCCACATGGGCCAAATCCCAGCTCTGCCACTTACCAGCTACGTAACTTGAGCAAGTTACTCAACCTCTGGAGCCCCAGCTCTTAATTTGTTAATTGGAATAATAATAGCACCTACCTTTTCGGACTCTTATGATAATTAAATGGCTTAATACTTATAAAGCACTTAGAACAGTGCCTGTCATGTGGTACTTATGCAATAAAGAGTAGCTATTATTGCCATCCCATTGTTCTCTCTCATTCTCCACTTCTACTTCATTCCAAACAAGTCTATATTCTGCTTCTAAAATATTTACCAAAACCATCTGTCTCCCGGTGTCCACCTTAGCCCAAAGAACGAGTCCTTTCCTTGATTCTTATAGTAACATCCTATTTGGTCTCCGTTTCCATTCTTTCCCTCCACAATCTGATCCACAGAGCAACCAGAGTGATCCTTTTCAAAGGTTAAGTCAGATTTCACTCCACTTAAAATTCATCTCTTGTGTCTCATCACACATACCAACCATTTAGAATTCTCCTTACCAAGACCTTAAAAGGTCTTAAATATGGCTCCCTCTACTTCTCTAACCCCATGTCTTTCATATTCCCTCTTACTCACTATGCTTCAGCCTCTAGCTGCCTGAACTTGGCAAGTTTGTCTTGCTAGGACCTTTGCACCTGCTGTTACCACTGCCTTCCTCACCCCTCAGCTTGTTTGCCTCCTTCTTGACTTGTAGAACCCAGCTCAAATGTCAGAGGAGTGAACAAATAAAGTAACAGCCTCCCTGGTTTCTATGTTTCTCTAGAAATTTATTTCCCTTTCTTTGTTTTCTCTGCCTCCAACTATACCCCCCAACCCTCCCGAATGTAAGCTCCATGAAAGCAGAAACAAGGGCAGTCTTTTTCATTGCTGTGTTTATAGTGCCTACAATAGCAAACCCCTCTGCAACATACCAGGCGTGTGTGTTTCTCTGCCAAGTTTACACCCTTCAACATAATAAATATTTATCGAATTATGTTGAATGAATTAGAAAAGAGTAGCGAAAGAAGTGAGAAGACTGCCAAAAATTAAGGCACCTGGGGCCAATTATATGCCTTTGCAGTAATCCAGTGAGAAATGGTGAGGCCCTAGCCATGGTTTTTAACCTTGGGTGTGTATTGGAATCAGCTGGGGAGTGATCTTAAAAATACTGATGCCTGAGCACCATCCTCAAAGATTCTGATTTAATTGGTGGATGTAGCCTGTGCATCAGGATTTTTAAAAGCTCTGCAGGGGATTCTAATGTGCAGTCAAAGTTGAAACCGTAAAGCAGAAGAGGGATACAGGAGAGTGAATACAGGGATGTTTAGGATAAGCAGTACTTGGAGGTTAATTATGAATTGGAAGTGACTAAAAGGAGGGCTCCTAAGAAGAATCCTAGATTTCTGGCTTGGGCCTGAGTGAATGAGAGAGGCAGGTTTTGAGAAAGATAAATTCTGTCTTGGGCAGACCAAGTTTGAGATGCCTGTGAGGATTTGGGTGATGTTCAATAGATATTCATTTCTTAATAGATATATGTTGCATTAGTGAAGAGTAGGAAATTCCTCGTTTTCAGGAAGACATGCAGGGGAAAGTATTTCCAGAAAATGAAATTGTACAATGTACAAGACCACTCCCACTCAGCACAGCCTCTTTACTCATAAGCCCCTTCCAAGCCAATGCCCCATCTGTTCTGAAATGCTCAACAGGTTGATATGCTTTCAAGAAAGATTATGTATGGATACTGTTCCATAAATCCATTTAACTTGCTACTCATATACTATCTGTAGGCTTAAAGTATCCTATGGATTAAATTGCTGGCGGCCTTCAAGTAGCATTTAAAGGACTCTATAACAGCTTTAAAATGTCCAATAAAGGAAAAATAAACATACCCATCATTACTTCTTTTAAGATTCGTGGTTAGATACTTAGACCTAAACTGCCTAGCTTGTTTAGTTTTCTAATTGGTAAACATTTACTGGGTTACCAAAGACACCAAGTACTGTCTGAAAGACCATTGTTCCTTGGTTTGTTTCTAAGTTAAATTAGACCCACTAAAACAAGTTTTGAAGGGGTGATAAATTTAGTTAAGTAACAGATGGCGAATGGATATTCTGTCCAGCATCTATCACATTCCATTTCTCAGTATTCCAAGGAAGAGGACTCTAAATATTGGGGAGAAATAAACTAGGAGGGAATGGACCAGGTCTGGACTGAATGTGTTCATTCAACTAAGAATTGATACTAAGTCATGCAGAGGTTAAAAAATTCAAAGGGGGATATGACTGGCTTAACGAGGGGGTGTACCAGCTAAAGCTAAACTAACTCAGAATGTATCAATAAGGACCGAAATGTGAATTCTGAATACTTGAACGACTTTGTGAAATTGGGGTGGGGGGAAGTAAGCGGAAGATATTCTCCACATCCCCACGTAGGGTGTTAAATTGTGGCTAAGTGCTGCTCCTAGCAGCCCCCGCGGAAGACTGAGGTCTATTAAACCTACGAGTAAGGGCGTGGGTGCACCGCCGCTCTCGGGGAAGGACACTTCCTAGAGGAGAGATGCAAAAACTCGCTGCAACATCCCGTCTCCGCTCTCCCCAGGGCTGCCAATCTAGCAGGTGAACCGTGAGAACACAAAAGGAATGAAGACGTAATGGCGTTCGAAATGCCAAAAGCCAGGGTCCCCAAGTGCAGCATCTCCCTTCACCTCGGAAGCAGCCCCACCCGTCCTTGGAGGAAGCACCTGCCCCACAGCCCGGCCGGCTCCGGGCGAAGAAGTCCTGCGGGCCGAAGGGGCAGAAAGAGCCGCTGTTTGCTCCACGCAGGACTCAGGCTGCGGGGCCGCGCACCGGGCTAACCAGGTCGCAGGTAGGGCGCTCCTGGGCGGGTGCGGGGAACACGTGCGCGAGCGGACGACCGCCTCCCATAGCCGACTGCGGCGGCCCGTGGGCGTGACGCCATGACGTACGGCACGCGGGCGGCGCGGCGGGGCGGGGCGGGAAGGGGACGGGGGCGGGAGGAAGAAGTGGGAGGAGGAGGCGGAGACAGCGGGGCCTGAGGGAGGGGGAGAATGGCAGTTGAGACGCTGCTTCCCGGGAACAGCCGTCAAGACAGAACTGCGGAGGAGGAGTTCGGGAAAGCGGCCGTCGCGACCCCTCCTCTCCATTCCCTCCGCCCCAGCTGAGAGGCGCCTCGGCGGGTCTGAGGCACTCTCGGTACTTCCTCCGGCTTCAGCCGCCGCCTCTGGGAGATGGGCCTGCTCGCCCGCAACCCTGCGCCCGCCGCCTCTGTGAGGAGTTGAAGGTACTGGCGGGCACAGGAGGAGGCTACGCCCGGGAGCGGGAGGGCAGGGGCGGCTCCCGTTTCCGATCCGAGGCGCTCTGCACGGCCGCTGCCCTCGCGCCCCTCCCCGGGACGGAAATGTTTTCGGAAATCCCACGGGAAAGGCGCCCCCTCTCGTGCTCAGCTGAGGGCTCGAGCGGGCGCTGGACCCAGGGCTCAGGCCTCGAACTGGTTCTGCGTCCACCGCCCGGCCCTGGCCCTGGCGCCCCGGTGGCAGCGCGGCCTGAGGCGGAGCGTGGGATCCGCCCCGAGCCCCGTCCTGGCCCGGGTAGTCTGTGGAGACCGCAGCTGACCCGGCCGTGTTGTGACGGGCCGAGGCGGCTCTCCACTCGAGCACTTCACCAGCCCCTGAAGCGGGCAACATCGAGGGCGGCCGCCGCGGTGAGGCGGCAGGGGCGGAGCGCATTCCTGATGGGTGAAATCGGCTCTAACGGGACCGATTTCCGGGCCTCGCTGCAAATTCGGGGCTGGGGCCAGCGCCCCACCCCCACCCCCTTGCTTGGGAGGCATGGTCCAGGGAAAGGGAGGCATGCTCCGGGGAAGCTCGATCAGGAGAACTGTCACCCTCTTGAAAAGCAGAAATTCTACAGATGAAAAGTGGTGTAAGCTTGGAGAAAAGTATGTATTTAAATAGGGGTCTCCCAGGATCGTCTCCCTCTTAAACCTTCAGGGAGTTCCCAGCCTTCACGCAGAAGGTAACGCCACTGTTTTTAATTTCCAGTTTTTCCTATCATATGGGTTCCCGTCTACCATTGCTCTTTTACCCGTTTCCATTAATGAAAAGAAAAAGTTCAGGGTTCGTTAACCTCGTGATAAGGGAAGTAAATAAAAGGGGAGAGTGGTTAAGGTTGTACATGGGAAAAGGGTCTTAATTTATCCCATTGGCCCCTGAAAGTAGAAATATAAGAACGATGCTTTGTTCTGGTTAATATTTACTATCCAAAATGTTGCAGAATGTTCTGTTGGGTTGACGTTGGAAGGGACAGCGTTTAAGTGCCGCTGCAATTTTCAAACCCAGATGTTGGCTGGAAATGCTAGTTTTAAATGTTAGTAAACAGTGGTGGCGTAAACACTCCTTTGCCCTGACCCGTTGCCATAAAATGTTTGTGATCTTTCCATTTCACTTTTTTGGGGTAAGAATGTGGCTGTCTTTATTTTTATTTTTTTATTATTTTAACCTGGATTTCTTGACCCTTTTGGTTATATGAAATCTGACGGTCTGCCTAAATTTCGTTTTCAGTTTTGCCATTAATCATCGTAATGCGCATCTTTCTTCTTCTGTTTATAATTAAGCTATTACCGTATTTGTCTGTTTATGCTTCCTTAACACCCAGCTGTCTGAACTGAATTAAAATGTAAATACACTTTAGAAATGTATTTAGAAAATGGCGATGATCTATTGTTAACTCCTATTTTCAAGTGTTTCCTTGCAACTTACAATTCCAGTGAGGTACCCAGCAACAACAAAAAACCTTTTTATTAGTTTAATATTCGTTTTTATTATAGTGTACAATATAACTTAAGTTTAAATTTCGTGTGTCCATGGAAACTATTTTACTGTCACCACAAGGTGTCTTTCTGAGGAAAAAATTACATTAGGTAACTAACGTTATTGTTATTTTTTCAATATCTCTGACTTCCAATGAGGATTCCAGTAAGATTCTTTTAAAACTACAACATTATTTTAGGCATTGAAACACAACCCAAATGGTAGCTAGCTACTTGAAATATTGTTTCATCGGGGGATGCCTCAATTAATCCTTAGAGTTTATATTTAAAAAGTCCATTTTACTGTCATCTACTGTGTTTCCCTGAAAATAAGACCTAGCCAGACAATCAGCTTTAATGCATCTTTTGGAGCAAAAGTTGGTATGTCTTATTTTACTATAATATAAGACCCGATCTTATATAAGACCAGGTCTACTATAATATAATGTAATGTAAGACCGGGTCTTATATTAATTTTTGCTCCAAAAGATGCATTAGAGCTGATTGTCCGGCTAGATCTTATTTTCGGGGAAACACAGTAGTGTTGGATTTTTTTCTTTTTTTTTTGTGACTTTTAGAATTTGGGGTGCTTTTTCACTTGACTAAATGAAAACATTTTTTCTACCTAACATATGAAAGATACTAAGATTAGTATCTGTGTTTAGCATCTTGGTGAAAAATAAATGCATTTCAAAAATTGGAAATAGGGGATGCCATAAAGTAATATTTTTGCAATTGGGAATGTAAGACACTTGGGGTCTCCTCTTTAATGGGATCATATTGAAAGATATGGGATTCTTATGGGATTGTTAGATGGAATTAGATATAGGTAATTTGAAGCAAACTTTTTAAACACTTGAAATAATTTTGTATATTATGGCAGGTTTTGATTTTATCTTAAACACTTATTTAGATTTATCATAAATTCTTTGGTTTCTAATCATCCCCCTCCCCAAACTTTTTTTTTAATCTGGAGGGCACTGAGGATTGAAAAGTGTAGTTTTATGAATTTTTCAAAGGGAAGAAGGAAGACAATTATTTGTGATAACCTGTAAAAGACCCTAGTCAAGTGTTAGGCAGAGTAAGCTGGGGATAAATTTTGTTGCATTACATCTGAATTGCCTCCTTATATTTCTTCTCTACTCAGGTTATAAAGGAAATCTTAGAGAATTGTTATTTGTTTTTCTGATGCTATGGAACAAGTGACAGTTGATTGTTACTGGCTGGTTTCCTGCTGTCTAAGTTTTATGCTCTTTTATTATTTGAGGCCCATATAAAAATTAGGCCATTTGGGGCATGAAGGCCAAAGAGATGTTGAATTTCTAAATTTACATTTGATTGCATATTCCATTGTATTTGACAAACTAGCACTAGTAGTTTTTTGAAAGGACCCGTGGTCATATATGAAATACATTAGCTTAAAGATTTTGGTTTAACTCCTTTTGAGCAAATTATTAATTACTTATAGAGAAGAGCTAATTTTTCCTTAGGTGATTTTTTTTTTCCTCCAATCAGGAGTAATTATTATTTTTCTTCAGTTTTTGTTTTTTTTTAAGTCCTGAAAGATCAGTTCTTTGTTAGCTGACAGAGGATGTGTAACATTGAAACAACTATGTAAGGACACCTGCACAGTTCAAGACTGAGGGATAACATTCCTTTGCTAAACACATCTGTATTTCAGATGGTGGTAGACTTCAACCAAAAAAGGCAATGAAATCATTTTGGATGTTTAAAACTTGGGTACTTCATTTGCTTCTCAATAGCTATCATATGTCAGTAATACTTTCTGTATTAAAGTGGGAAAAAAATAGCACCTTTTGATAAAGTAATTTTTGTTTGTATTGCTCTCTTTATAGCCCTCAGTAAAACCTGAACAATTATGTTTATTGGTAACATTTTCTTGAAAGCAGGCCATTAGCCTTAAAAGCATTATATATTCTTGTCCTACTGATATTACCTAGTATTTTATGTTACAAATAATTTGGTAGCGATATACTGCTTGTTAATTTGTTTTGGAAATCCTGTTTGGGAGAGTTTTTTCCTCATGTAAAAGCCTCAGTAGGGCATAACTGATGAGTTCTGTCAGCCCTCAAATAAGGTTGTGCATTGAATTATAAAGCAAAAGCCTGCCTCAAATCACCCTAGTTTGTTTAAGCCCAAAAGAAACTTAAACTCAGTCTTAGGGCCAAAAAACTGGATTTGGCCCCTTAAAATAATATACACTTAACAATTTTCAACCTTTGTCCTTCTCTGGAGACCCCTGAAAGTATAAATAGCCCCACTGTAATGTGAATAGCAGGCAGGGTGCCAATTTGAGAAGACACTCTGATAGAGGTGAGCCATAAGGAGGGAGCAAACTAGTTAGAGGAAGAAGGATCAAGAAACCAGAAGGTATTGGGAATGTGATAGTATTAGACTTCCAGATAAATATTATAAACACAATAATGTATTCTAAGTTATTCTTATACATTATCACAAATGAGATAATACATTTGAAATTTATAGTTGATGTGTAGGAGATAATGTAAACTCAATGATGGCAGGGACCATTTTCTTTGTTCACTCTTAAGCATGAAGCCTGACAGTAATACAATAATACATGTTGAATAAATATTTGCTAACTGAATAAAGTATGTATAACGTAAAGTATCTATTTCTTTTGGGGAGTAAATTTTATTAAATTTATTGGGATGACATTGGTTAATAAAATTATATAGGTTTCAAGTGTACAACTCTATAATACATCATCTGTATATTACATTGTGTGCTCACCCCCAAAGTCAGATTTCCTTCCGTCACCATATATTGACTCCCTTTACCCTTGTCTACCCCGCCTTTTCTCTGGTAACCACCATACTGTTGTTTGTGTCTATGAGTTTTTGTCTTGTTTGTTCGTTTGTTGCTTTCAGTTTTATATCCTATATATGAGTGAAATCATGGTTCTCAACTTTTTCCATCTGACTTATTTCACTTAGCATGATATTCTCAGGAGTCATCACAAGTGGCAGTATTTCATCTTTTCTTATGGCCGAGTAATATGGCCGAGTAATATTCCATAGTGTGTGTGTGTGTGTGTGTGTGTGTGTGTGTGTGTGTGTATATATATATATATATATATATATATATATATTTATTTATTCCATCTTCCTTATCCAGTCATCTATCGAAGAACACTTCGGTTTCCATGTGTTGGCCACTATGAGTAATGCTGCAATAAATGTAGCAGTACAAATATCTTTATGAGTAGATACCCAGGAGAGGGATTACTGGGTCATATTGTAACTCTTTTCTTAATTTTTTGAGGAACCTCCATACTATTTTCCATAGTGGCTGTACCAGTTTACATTCCCACCAGCAGTGTATGAGGGTTCCTTTTTTTCTCCAACCTCTCCAACACTTGCTGTTATTTGTCTTATTGGTAATAGCCATTCTAACATGTGTGAGGTGGTATCTTATTGTGGTTTTGATTTGCATTTCCCTAATAGCTAGTGAAGTTGAGTATCTTTTCATATATCCATTGGCCGTTTGTATGTTTTCTTGAAAGAAGTGTCTGTTCAGTTCCTCTGCTCATATTTTAATTGGATTGTTTGTTTCTTCATTGTTGAGTGGTATGAGTTCTTTATCTAGTTTATCTAGCCCGTTATCAGAGGCCTTGTTTGCAAATATCTTCTCCCATTCGGTTTGGTTGCCTTTTTATTTTGTTGATGGTTTCTTTTGCTGTGCAGAAGCTTTTAAGTTTGATATAGTCCCATTCATTTATTTTTGCTTTTACTTCCCTTGCCTTTGAGGTCAAATACATAAAATCTTCTCTAAGACCAAGGTCCATAAGTTTAATATCTATGCTTTCCTCTATGCAATTTATTGCTTCAGGTCTTATATTTAGGTCTTTGATCCATTTTCAGTTAATTTTTGTGTATGGTGACAAATAGCAGTCTAGTATCATTTGTATTTGGCTTTCCCAGCACCATTTATTGAAGAGGCTTTCTTTTCTCCAGTGTATGTTTTGGCTCCTTTGTCGAAAATAATCTGTCCATATTTATGTGAGTTTATTTCTGGGCTCAATTCTGTTCATTGGTCTATGTGTCTGTTGTTGGTGGTTTGTTTTTTTTTTTTTTTGCCAATACCATGCTGTTTTGATTATTGTTGCTTGGTAGTATAACTTGAAGTCAGGGAGTGTGATACCTCCAAGTTTGTTATTTTTTCTCAGGATTGCTTTGTCTATTCGGGGTCTTTTGTGGTTCCATATAAATCTGATGATTTTTTTGTTCTGTTTCTTCAGAAAATGCTATTGGGATTTTGATGGGGATTACATTAAATCCATGTATTGGTTTGGGTGATATGGCCATTTTAACTATGTTTATTCTTCCAGTCCATGGACCTGGAATATCTTTCCATTTCTTTGTGTCTTCAATTTACTTTAATAATGTCTTGTAGTTTTCAGTGTATAGGTTCTTCATATCCTTTGTTAGATTTATTCCTAGGTATTTGTTTTTGTTGCAATTGCAAAAGGAATTTTTTTTTCCATTTCTTTTTCTGAAATGTTATTGTTAGTATATAGGAACACAATGAATTTTTGTACATTGACTTTGTATCCTGCGACTTGACTGTATTTGTTTATCATTTATAATAGGTTTTTGGTGGAGTCTTTAGGGTTTTCTATATAAAGAATCATGTCATCTGTAAAATGTGATAATTTGACTTCTTCATTCCCAATTTGGATGCCTTTTATTTCTCTTGCCTCATTGCTCTGGCTAGGATTTCCACTACTGTGTTGACTAACAGTGATAAGAGTGGGCATCCTTGTCTAGTTCCTGATCATAAAGGAAAAGCTTTTAGTTTTTCACCACTGAATATGACATTAGCTGAGGGTTTGTCATATATGGCCTTTATTATGTTGAGATACTTCCTTCTTTACCCATTTTATTGGGTTTTTAAATCATGAATGGATTTTGTGTCTTGTCAGATGCTTTTTGTGTACCTACTGATATGATCATATGCTTTTTATCTTTTATTTTGTTAACGTGGTATATCACATAGATCAATTTGCATATGTTGAACCATCCTTGCACCCTTGTAATAAACCCCACTTGATCGTAATATGTTACCTTTTTAATGTATTGTTGTGTTTTCAATTTGCTAGTATTTTGTTTAGGGTTTTTGCATCTGTATTCATTCGAGATATTGGTCTGTAGTTTTCTTTTTTTCTGTTATCCTTGCCAGGTTTTCGTAGAAGAGTAATGTTGGCCACATAAAATAAGTTAGGAAGTTATTGCCTCTTCTTCAGTTTTTTGGAAGAGTTTAAGAAGGATAGGTATTAAATCTTCTTTGAATGTTTGGTAGAGTTCACTAGTGAAGTCATCCGATGATCTTAGAGGTCCGCTTTTTGGGAGGTTTTGATGATTGTTTCAATTTCCTTTAACGTATCTATTTCATAACTTTATCTACAGTAGGGCTATCTAATAGAAATATGTGAGTCATAAATGTAATTTAAGATTTTCTTTTAGGCACATTAAAAAGTAAAAAGAAACAGATGATATTAATTTTCATAATATATTTAAGCCAATATATTCAAAATATTATTGTTTCATCCTGTATTAATGAATGACTTTACATTTTTTTTATTCATACTAAGTCTTCGATCCAGTATGTGTTTACACTGGACAGCATAGCTCTAGGGGCATTTTGTATGAAATGTTTTCTTTCCACAGGAATTCTTTTCTTTGTCTTTTTTATAGTCTTTTCCTAACTGATGGACCTTTCTTTTGAGACCAAATACAGAAGCTCATATGTCATTTAACTGAAATTACTAAGTTGAATCGAAAGTCAGGATATCTGACTTCTCTTAGTTTTACAACTCCTCCAAAATGACTGTGACTTATTCTCTTTCCCTGTATATAAAATGAGGGAAAATGTGTTATGTATTTCACTGAGTTAGTATAAATTACGTCTTTGAAACGCTCAACTACTCAGTCAAGGCTGTTAGGAAAGAGATCTCTTTCATTATTAGTAACTTGTCATAGCAAGTCTCAGTATAAAAACAAAAGGAGTAAGTCCCCACAAAACTACTGCATTTGGAGGTCCTGTTACCTCCTCCACTGAAATCAGTTGCAATGCATAAATCAAGACAAGATGCTCTTGTAACATAGAATCAGGAGAGGTGATGAGGTCTGTTTGGCCACCAGATTTTAAACCTCTGATCTATTTAAATATTGCTTGAACTAATCTATCTGTTTTTGTTTGTATGAATAACTGACACTTTTTATATACTAGCTGTCCTTAAATCAAAATCATGAAACAAGGTCCTTTAGAAAGAGGGGTTGGGGATTGATAAGTGCATATAAGCGGGGGAAGTAAAACAATCGTTTAGAAAAGCCTATCATCACATGGTATGTGATGTAAAGCACAATGACTAGTTCTTTTATCCACACCAAGGTGGCAGTGGTTACCTGGTAAGCAATTGTACATGGCCAAATCACATACATAGTTAAATCAAATAGCTATCTCCTTATTGCCATCCCCATTCATTTTTTTAATAAAAGAATGTTTTTTATTATGGATGAATATCCTTTGGCTTTTTGCATAAACAAAACACACTTTACTGATATCCTTCGCCAGAATTTCTGGAATTATGTAGGTTGATTGGTGACCCTCAGATATGTTCATATCCTAATCTTTGGAACCTGTGAATGATACCTTATTTGGAAAAAGAGTCTTTGCAATATAATTAAGGATTTTAAGATGAGATCATCCTGGATTGTCCAGGTGGGTCCAAAATCCAATGACAAGTTGTCCTTTCTAGGGAAAACAGAGGTCATTACAGGCAGAAGGGAAGAAGACACACAGAAGAGGAAGAGGCAGTGTGATCACGGTGGCAGAGATTGGAGTAATGTGGCCACAAGCCAAAGAATGCTTGTAGTCATCAGAAGCTGAAAGAGGCAAAAAACAGATTTTCTCTTGCAGCTCCAAAAGGAAGCATGGCCCTGATGGATTTTGGACTTTCAGCATCCAGAACCGTGAGAAAATAAATTTCTGTTGTGTTAAGCCACCCACTTTATGGTAATTTGTTAACAGCAGCCACAGGAAACTTAACATACAGTCAAAAGTCTTTAGTAAGCCAAAGATCTATGCTTATCTTTGTTTTATATCCTGCATTGTGACTATCAGAGACTAGACAGTTCTTCTTTAGAATTCTGATCCTTTCTTAGAAATATCAGAGGAAGTGTCTTAATACCCTCAAGTTTCAACAGGTCTAAGAAGGATATATCCTATATGGTACTTGTGATTTTTTGTCACATCACTCCTTTATTCCTCCCAATTTGCCCCTGTTTTGCTCATGACTTCTTAAGATGTAGTTTACATTTAGGGGACAGGGTGAGTAAAATATTGATAGGGATGAAACCAAAAGGTTTTGTCTTATGAAAGCATAATTCCTAAAAGGTTCGTTTTCCACCTTTTCTGTCTCCGTTACTGGATCCTCCTCTTCTCCGCAATATCTTAATATTGAAATGCCAGAGGGCTCAGTCCTTGCCCTTCTATATTTACTCCTTTGGTGATTTCATCCATGCTCATGATTTTATACACCCTCTGTATCACAACTTCTCTCAAATTTATATCTCTAGGCCAGACTTTCTTCCTGAACTCTAGGCTTGTCAAATAGGTATTTGGATATACATTCCCACCTAAAATATAAGAAGCAACTCAAACTTAAATGTCTATAAATGAACTCCTGCTCTTAGCTCCTCCCTAAAACTTGTTCTTTTCACAGCTTTCTCCATTTCAGTGAATACCGTGTTTTCCCGAAAATAAGACCTAGCTGGATAATGAGCTCTAATGCGTCTTTTGTAGCAAAAATTAATATAAGACCCGGTCTTATTTTACTATAAGACCCAGTCTTATATTAATTTTTGCTACAAAAGACGCATTAGAGCTGATTGTCCAGTGTGGGGACAGAGTCCCAGAGAGCAGTTTCCAAGCTCTAGACCTCACGTGGCAAGGTGCTGACTCAGGTAGTGGATGGCCATCAGCTGTGACTAGTAGTTGGCCATCAGCTGTAACCAGTTAGCAATTAACCCCCAGTATAACTGCTGTGGTTATGCTAGGGGGTTGGTTGGGTGGGTGGCAAAGAAGCGGCCAGTGGATTGTGGATCATGTGGAACCTGCTTCCTGTGTCTCCAACCCAGCTGCCAGCGAGAATATAGTGGTATGACTCCCCTATCTATGGCTCCGTGGGTGTTCCTTTTCGGCCTCACCATATCCTGTGTTCTTATGTGGGGAGCAGGACCAGAGACCCTGCATGACATCCGGCTAGGTCTTATTTTCGGGGAAACGGTAGAAGGATAGGTTCCACAGCCAAATAAAGTTGGTGCAGTGTTCTGAGAAGAGCAGATGGGTTTTCAAACAGATGGCACCTGTGCATGACTAGTGTTTGTGAAATAGTTCCAGGTTTGTAGCCTTTTCACTCTTTGCATGTCCATGACTTGTTTAAAAGACTCACTGTGTCTCTTGATTGCTGATTTTTCATGTTGGTCTTTAGTTTGATGCTTCCCGGGAGTCTATAGTTATATATCTAATGCATCTAATTTGATAGTATGTTTAGTATTATAGTTAAACCTATTTTCTGTCTTTTGAATTCTCAGTGAGAAAACTATAACAATGATAAACCTTTATGATTGATTACCTGCTGCATAATTCTTACCTAGGTTCTTCTGTTTTCTTTAGAAAATGCTCCCTTGTTTTCTTCCCTTATAAAATTAATAAATATTTCATTTTGTATTGCATTTTTGGTCTCACTTTGGGGGACATGTTTAAAAAGAGGCTATATGAATGCTGTGTAGCCAAAGTAAAATAGACACATTTTGCTTATTGTGCCTGTTGTTTCCCAAGAGATGTTGTTCCTTCTGAGAATTACTTTACAAATTGAAGAAAATTTTAAAAATAACTTCCAGGACTTCTACCGAACAGCTCTTCCAACCTGTACTAAATCATTGTAAATCATTGTGTGTGCGTGTGCGCATGCTTAATTTTATTATACATATATATGTATGTGTATGTGTGTGTGCATATATACATATATACACATACATACACACATACATACCAGGGGTGCTGTTGTGCAGGGGACCCTGCTGGGTCTCTGGTCCCGCTCCCCACATAACGCAGGATATGGTGAGGCCAAAAAGGAACACCCACGGAGCCACAGGTAGGGGAGTCATACCACTACGGTCTCACTGGAGGCTGGGTTCACTGGACGTGCGACCTGCTGTCCGTTTTGTCTGCAACCCACCGACGACTCTCTTTCACTCTCCTCCACTCCCCTTGGCTCTCCTTCGTAGCCGCAGCAGTTATATTAGCGGCTAATTGGCTAACTGGCTACAGCTGACGGCCAATCAGCCACAGCTGACGGCCATCTACTACCCGAGCCAGCACTCCTCCACGTGAGGCCGAGAGCCTGTAAACTACTTTCTGGGGCTCTGTCCCCACAGGTGCCAAAAAAATGTATACACATTTTAAGAGATGTTATCTATGCTCAAGCAGTAGTTCGCCATAATCAGAAGTGTCTGGACGCTGATGGTAACCACTTTGAGCACCTCTTGCAATTGCAGAAGCCAAACGTGACTTGTATTCACCTTCTGTTATCAGTATATATTGATATTACAATTAATACAGTTTTTTCCTTTCTTAAAATGTGTATACGTTTTATGGCATCCTCTGTATATACACGTGTATATATATATATATAAAACAAAATTAAGCACGTGTGAGCACCTGTGTGTGTGCGCGCACACACACATGCACACATAATGATTTACCTAACCAAAAGTCTCTTCTCCTACCCCTCATATTCTTTAGGAGAAAGAAGCAAATGAACTTCCAAAATTGGAGAGGCAGGATGCTGTCATTATCAATTTTTATTTAAAAACCAAACTTCCAAAAAAAGTGGGTAGGACAAAATTAGCTCAGACAATAAATACTTGTCCAAATAGCAGAATTATGCAGATTAATAATTTAATTTGTAAAATTCAGTTTGCAAAGACGATACTCATTCCACTGGATTTACTGAGAAAAGAGTATACAGTGGTACCTCAGTTTTCGAACATAATCCATTCCGGAAGGCTGTTCGAGTTCTGAAACGTTCGAAAACAGCCGACAGCTAGGCCTCAGGATCTTGCACGTGGTGGAAGCCAGGTGACATGTTCGACTTCCAAGGCATGTACGAAAACCAAAGCGTTTACTTCCGGGTTTACGGCGCTCGTAAACCAAAATGTTTCTCAACAGAGACATTCAAAAACCGAGGTACTACCGTACTAACATGAAAGAATTTGGAGATTAAATTTTTAAAAGAACAAAGACAATTATTTATCTCAAAAAATCTTAATTATGCACTTTTAACCTAGAGTACGCTATATATTAAAACTATGTATTTGTATATTAGAATCATAGTCTTTTAGAACCAAGGAACCTTAGAGATTATGTGGTCCAGCCACTTTTACTTTCAAATAAGGAAATTGAAATTCAAAAAAGTAGATAGACTTGGCTAAGATGTCAGATTAGGTTTATATTTCCCTTTTATTGATCTGTAGCAAGGATTATTTTAACCAGTTCAAAAAATTTTTAACAGCTAGATGCCTGTTTTAAACCCTGTTTTATAACTTTTTCGTGTCTCTGGACACTCGATCACACCTTGCCAGCATTTTGCACTATGCTTTCCCTACTATTTCCCTATTGGTGTATTGTTTGCCCTGCTGAACAAAGATGGCCTGGAATGAGCTAGCCAAAATGTTTTTAATCTTTTTTAATTGAAGAAATGGAATGAATAATGCTTTTTCTTTCTGCAACAGCTTACATTTTGTAACGGATTGAGTAATGAATATTATTTGTAATTAGTATTATTAAAAGCGTAAAGTACCATACTGTTCTGTTCTACCTCACAATCAAGAATAGGCTTAAATAGGTAAATGTGGCAGTTGTGTGTTTGTGAAGCTATTGAACAGCTATCTCTTTGGGGAAGCTTTGTAAGCATATGGGAATAATTTATTTTAAATTTTTAGTTTCTGTTTTTGGGAGTTATAAAAACTATCTTAAAGGATAGAGCTTAATGTATATTTGAATCTTGGTAAGTTTCACTTTCTAAAAAACTTGCTGGAAACTGATACTAGCGTCATGCTAATGATGTGTTGAGTTACCCCTACTTCCTCCATTTATAAGTAGTTAAGTTGAAGTTGTCCCATTTTTAATATTAAAAAGACCACTTGAGGTAGATTTGTAGCCATATAAACATATGACTGAAAATATTACTTACATTTACCTTAGAGAAATTTATATACAGTAATGATATATTCCAAATTTCCAAGTGGCTAGCTATTCTGATTATATTAGAAAAGCCATTTCAGAGCCAACTATTTGTTTCATTTTATTTCTAACCTTCAGTGTGATAATCCTTCCAATAGTTATATCCAGTAAATGGTTTAGTTGCATTTGTGCCATCTTCTCCTACAATAGTTATAGCTAATATTTGTTAAGTGATTAATACGTGCCACACCCTGTGCTGGATTCTTTATATCTGTTATTTTAATTAATCCTAGCAATAATCCTGTAGACTGTAGGTATTATTATTCCTAATTTATAGTTGAGAAAACTGACTTAGTAATTTAACCCTAGTAAGTGTCAGAGGCTGAACTTCAACTTTGTGACTCTAAAGTCCATGCTTTACTCTCTGAATAAAATACATGCTACCATTACCCCATATTTGTATACTATTTTAAAAATCCTCCCCCAGGCTCTAAATTATTACTTCATTTTGTCTTCCCCCACTAAGGTAAGTAAGATAATTTTGTCTGAAACAGACAACCCAAAGTCTCATGGTAGGACATATTAAAGTCTATTTCTCACTCACACAAAGAACCGTGTGGAAGACTTGTGTATCCAGATTGCTTCCATCTTGTGATTCAGCTGTCCCCTAAGGCCTGCTTAGAGTCAACCACAAGAATTACATTCAACAAACCAATGAGGGAAGAGAGAGAACTCGAAGGATGTTTGAAGTGATAAGTGATAATTTAGGGACCAGGTTTGGAAGGGCCATTCATCATTGTATTCACTTTGCATTGGCCAGGACTGGGCATATGGCTGTATCTAGCTGCAGTGGAATGGAAAATGTAGTTGTCTTATGTATTCAGAAGGAAAATGAAACAAGTGAGGATATAACAACATCTCTGCTGCAATTGTGTTTTCTCTGTTTTAAAGATGATACGGAGAGGTTGTTAGTGAACTAAAGCCATAAAACCATTTGGTGTAGTACCATAGAACACTCATTTCAGTAGATTTCCTTGGATCTGCATATTATATGCTTATGTTTCTGAAGAGACATTCAAATAATTAAAAGACATTTAGTTTTCTAGCATCATTGCTGATTCTCATTGGCATCAAATATTGTACCTCTTTGTGTCATTATGTTTTAAATGAGATATTGACTTAGGAGGAATGAAAAACTTTAAGACATTTTTAGTGATAATTGTCATTTTAAGTGAGCATATAATAGCACTATGATATCTTTATATACATATTTATAATCAGCTGTTCTTTGAATATACAATATTGATTAGCCTTTATTAGATAACTTTGTTTTTTAAATATGTGATAGATTGCTCTAGGCCATCTATATATCTGTTTATTCTTGCATTATGAATCTGAAACGTTTGTTTCCAAATGAAAGTTGTTTTTTAATCTTACCAAAAACTTAACTTCTGGAAAGAACTGCAACTTCAAATCTTATATAATAGAAGTGTGTTTTAACTGAGCTGATAATTGGTACAGATATAAATATTGTACTCATGATGTAAATTAGTGAGAGCTGAAAAGATTTACAGCAACTGATGTTAATTTTTACTGGCAAATTAAAATCCAACATCTCACAGTAGCAGTTAACCTTTTGTTATACTTTAGTCTCCTTGGAAAATCCGTTGAAAGCTATGGATTCTACCCCTAGAATATACATATATTCACAATTTAGTTACAATTTTAGAGATTTCATGGATTTCTGTGAAGCCTACCCATACATAAGCTTTTTTGATTATGCATAGTTATTTTTAAGCATTTTTATCCTCTAAAAATTTATTGTTGTGCCTATTATGTTTTTACTCTAACAGACTGTATAGAGATGTTTAATAAGTCAGTTTTTATGATATCCGGACCACAAGAATTATACCCAGTGCCTACATTGCTGCTATAGCTGAATTTGGCAGTTGTATTGGGGAATAGATTTATTAGAGGAAAACATGGCATTTCCAAATTAGAGGTTGGCAAGATGAATAACTTAAAAATAATTTTAAATGTTAAAATAACCTTTTTGAGCAATAGCAGACGTCATTATAATGAACTTTAGTGATTTATCTCTTTTCAGAGAAAGTCATATATGAAAATCAAAACAATTTAATGCCTCAAGGTTCTCATAGTGAGATGGTTCAGATTTATGAAAGCTCTGTTTACTTTGAGACAAAATTAGCTTGTGTGCAGATATATCATTTTTAGTACTTCCAGTTATGGACTGATCAAAGGGTTGCTTATGATAGTTCTGTTTTTTGGTAGTCAAATGCGTTAAATTATATGTAGCAATATTTAAATTTGATAGGTAGTTGTTTGCAACTCTATGTATAGGAGATGTTATGGAAAGATGATACTTTCTTTTCTCACTGCCCTAGGAAACCTTATTTAACATTAAGAAAGAGCAGAGCTAAAAAAGTGAGTCAAGTTTTGGGATTTCCCCCCACTGTCTATTTACCAATTATTGGTTCCTGAAATTGTGCACAGTGAGTTAAATGAATTTTCTCTATACTGGAGCATTTGGTCAGATAACCTAGTGATTTCTTTTGGCACAACTTAAATTGTTCGCTACTTGGTGTTAGAAAAAACCATTGTCACTATGAAAAATAGAGTGCTGTCAAAAGTATATACAGTCTTTTAGAAAGAAAGCTTTAAAATAGATTTTGGTAAATTTTAGTTTAGATTATGAGACTATCATATATGCCAAATATAAAATCGAGGTTATTTCTTTCAAAATTATGCTTATGAAAAAAAAGGAATCACATATATATGTGTGTGTGTATGTATATATATCTCCTAGCAAAGTCATCCATATTACTTACTGTTTGGGGAAGACATAGTCTGAAATGTCCTTTTTTCTAGTGCTTTGCTTAGATGCACTAGAATCAAAATTCCAGGGGCCTTGTCTATTCTGTCCACTATTGTATGTCTACCACCTAGAGGAGTATCTGGCAAATGATAGGCATTGAAGATACTTGTTGAAAGAATAAATGGATTAATATTTGTACAGGTTACTTATAGTAAAAAGACAAAAAGTTCAACAAATTTAGTTATTCCTAGAAACTGTTACAGTTGCAAGTATTAGATAATGCAAGAAAACCTTTTAAAAATCATTTTTTTAAAGCAATACAGTAATTATTTGTATTGTAGAGATAGCAAATGCATACTTAAACAGGCTAACATTTCCTATGACAGCATCATTTACAGATTAAAAAATACTATATCTCAGAGCCCAGGTGAAGCTATCCTTTGGAAACCTGTTAAGTATTTTCCCTAAAAAAAGTCATTCCGTTTTTCTCTTGAGAAAAAGTCCATGCAGCACAGTACAGCTGGAAATCAAGCAGAAAGCCCAGAGTCTTACTGGCTTGTGGTTTCTCAGGAGATGGAGTTTGGGACTGCCAGAATAGCTGGGAATTGAGTGCATAAATCCCAGAAAGGAGGGAGTTATAGTAGGATAGCCCTAACTTCAAACTGTGCAGCGGAGATTCCAAGGAGCTCATTGGAAATAGCTGTGAGCCTATAAAAGCTGATTAGAAATTTCAACCGCTACCCTCTGCACGGTAGAATTTGGTGTTTGATTCCTACGAAGTTAAAGGGCCTTGGTAAATATTTGTGCTCATCACAGGCGCATTCTAAAAAACCATAAAACCAAGCCTTCGCAAGTTCTACTGGATTAGCCAGTGATTTAACTACCAGGTATAATAAAAATTCTCACTCTTCAGGAGATAAGAGGCTCTTAAAATATCTGCTACATATCATCCACAATATCTAGTTTATAATATGCAATTACTAGACATGTGAAAAATCAGGAAAATGTGACTTGATGTCAAGACCATCTTCCCCCAAATGGTGGCAGACCCTAAAATTAGCAGATTTTAAAGCAACTAATATTTTCAATGACTTAAAGGGAGAAGCATGATCATAGCGACTGAACAGATGGATAATCTCAGTGGAGAAATAGAAGCTATAAAAAAGAATAATTAGACATTCTAGAACTGAAACGTACAATATCTGAAATGAAAATTTCACTGACTTAACAGCAGATTGGAGATGGCAGAAGAAAAAGTTCTTCTTGAGATAGAAGTTCAATCAAAGTTGAACTTGAGATAGATCAATAAAAATCTGCCAATCTAAAGAATGAAGAAAAAGATTACAAAAAATGAACAGAGCCTTGATAGCCAATGGGACAGTATTAACTGTCTAACATGAATAAGAGAGAGATAGACAGATGGGTAAAAAATATTTAAGGAAGTAATTGCTAAAGTAATTCACTTATTGAACCTTAACTCTAGGAGAAAGGTCCAAGATGGCATATTAGGTAATCACTATGCCTACTGCACTCCACGATGACACCAAAATTACAAATAAATTATAGAACAATCAACCTTAAGAATCAGCTAAAGACTAGCGGAACAGAACCCCTATAACTAAGGATATAAAAAAGAGATGACATCAAGAATGTTAGGAAGGGGAGAGATGCAAAGAGGGCCGACCCCAAACCCACCAGTAGTGGTTGAACTGTGGGAGGGACACCTCAGTGGCAGAGGTCCCCCCTGAAGAGGGAAGAGTCCCAACCCCATGCTGGGCTCCCTAGCCCAGGGGTCCTTTGCCGGAAAGAGGAGTCCCCATGGCATCTTCAAGTGAAAATCAGTGAAGACTCTGTCTGCCCTTCCTCATGGGGTGGAGGGCGACTGGAAACCCATATGCCCTCCTGTAGAAATGGCACACGGACTTAATCATTTGTGGGCACTCACCTGATCTCTGGTGGAGAAGTGGCAGCTTGGGAAGTCCAGGAACATGCAGGGAAGGACAGAGTTGTGTGGCTTCGGGATAGGAGCTGGAGGGACAAGGGCCATTGTTATTCCTGTGTGGAGCCTGACATACACGTGGCCTACAGGAGGGCGCCATCATTTCTGTGTTAAGCCTTCTCCCAAACAGCCAAGCTGGGACCACATTGTTCTGGTGGAATCTGCATGTGGACACTACCTTGGTGATGCCTGCCCCCTGAACAGCTGGTGTTGCATTGCCTGGGACACTCTTGACTGCTGGGCTACTAGCCCTGCCGCACAAGTTATGGAAGCCTTTTTGCTGTGCCTCAGGAAATGTTTGCTGGTGGGTGGTAACCCAAGACCTGTGCCACAGCGTCTTAGGCAGCTCTTGGGAACCTGCAGACCTGAGATAGGTGGTGGCTGGCCATGGTGTTTTTGCAGGGTGGTTGTGGCCCCACTCCACTGGTGGGGGAGCCCAGACTGCAGTGACTTTGTAGACCACACCCCTTAGCTCCCTGGAACCCTACCTTGCCCACCTAGAGCTGCATTGCTAGGGACACTCCGGGTGCCTGGGTGGCTGACCCCACTCCACGAGACATCAAGACCTTTGGCAGCAGTAGACAGCCGCAATGGCCCAGAGAGATTTTGGTGGTGGACAATGATCCAAAACCTGTGTTGCAGCCACTCTTGGGCAGCTCTTGGGGATTTGCAAGCCCAAAGCAAGTGGTGGCTGGCTGTGGTGTTCTCAGGGCGTTTTGCAAAGTGGTCACAAGCCAGGCACTGCCCCGAGGCAAGCAGTGGGCTAACTGCGGTGTTCTTGGGGTACTGTACGAAGTGATCACAGACCAGGCACTGGCATAATAACTGAATCTGTATTAACTTTGTAAAAATCACCAGCCACATCTCATGACTCCCTGGGACTCTGCCCCACCCAGCTAGTGCTGCATCACCGAGGGCACTCTTCAACACTGGGTCAACTAGCCCAACACTTGCACCTAAGGAGGCTCTTTCAAATGGCTGGGCTCTCTGGGCAGCTGGAGGGTAGCAGTAGGCCTAAGGGGCCCTGTCCCTCTTGCTAAGCTGCCTCAGGCCCACTATTGGTGGCAGCCAGCCTCTGTTCACAGTGAGGCCACCCACACATACCTCCAGGTGCAGCACAGGCAGCAGCCAATCACATATAGCTTTGTAGCTCCTACCTGGAAGTTGTGTGCCAGTAACAGGCAAGGCTGAAATTGGCCTGCACAGGAGACCCTACCAAGAGACACCAGAAACAGTACACCCAGAGGCCAGCTTCAGACCACACCACAGCACTACCTGGTGAGCTCCATAAGCAGCACACCCAAAGCAGGGGTCTCAACAGGAACAAGAGCCCACAGGGTTGAATTCTCCTCTGTGGGGTCAGCCCCCACACAGCAGCTCATACACTGTGTGTGTAGCCAGTCCTTAGAGTCAATCAGACACAGTCAGTCCCACCCACTGATGCTCCAAAAGCCATCAGGGCTCAACTACAATAGGAGAACACACACAACACACTCAAGGGACACTCCTGGAACACACACACATGGGATCAGGGAGACTGCGCCATTGGACCACCCAGGAGACGTACTACATAAGGCCACCCAGCAAAAACGGGGAGACATAGAAGATCTCCCTAATACATTGAAGCTAACACAGAGGTCAGCCAGAATGAGGAAACAAAGAAACATGTCCCAAATAAAAGAACAGGAGAAACCTACAGGAATAGAATTAAATGAAATGGAGGGAAACAACCTACCAGAGACAGAGTTTAAACCACTGATTATAAGAATTCATAAGGAACTTAGTGAGGATTTCAAATGGATACACTAGAAGGAATCAACAGCAGATTAGATGAAGCAGAAGATCAAATCAGTGACTTAAAAGACAAGGTAGTGTAAAACACCCAATTGAAACAACAAAAAAGAAAAGAATTTTTAAAAAATGAAGACAGTTTAAGGGACCTGTGGGACAACATCAAGCCATAACAACATTTGCATCAGGAGTACCAGAAGGAGAAAGGGAACAAGGGATCAAGAACCTATTTGAAGAAATAATGACTGAAAGCTTCTAACCTGGCAAAGGAAATAGACATACAAACCTTTGGAAGCATAGAGAGTCCCAAACAAGATGAAACCAAACAGGCCCAACACCAAGACACATCATAATTAAAATGGCAAAGGTTAAAGACAAAGAAAATTCTCAAAGCAGCAAGAAAAAGACAACTAGTTACTCACAAGGGAGCTCCCATAAGACTGTCAGCTGATTTGTCAACAGAAACTTTGCAGGCCAGAGGGGAGTGGCTGGAAATACTCAAAGTGATAAACAATGGCTCTACAACCAAGATTACTCTACCTAGCAAGGCTATCATTTAAAATTGAAGGAGAGATAACAAGCTTCCCAGATTAAGTAAAAGCTAAAGGAATTCATTACCACCAAGCCAGTATTATAGGAAATGTTAAAAGGACTTCTTTAAGCAGAAGAAAGGAGAAAACAAATGAAGATTAAAAACATGAATAATAAAATGGCAATAACTATGTATCTATCAAAAATCACTTTAAATGTAAATGGATTAAATGCTCCAATCAAAAGACATAGGGTAGCCGAGTGGATAAGAAAACAAGACCTGTGCATATGCTGTCTGCAACACACACACACCTCAGATCAAAAAACACACACTGACTCAAAGTAAAGGGATGGTAAAAGATGTTTCACACAAATGGAAATGAGAAAAAAGCTGGGGCAGCACGACTTATATGGGACAAAACAGACTTTAAAACCAAGACTATTTAAGAGACAAAGAAGGACATTACATAATAAAATGATCAATTTAACAAGAGGATATCACCCTAGTAAACTTTTATGCACCTAACATAGGAACACACACACACACACACACACACGTACATATAAGCAAATATATATAAATATATAAAGCAAATACTGAGATAAAGGCAGGTATCAACAATAACACAATCATAGTAGGGGACTTTGACACCCCACTGACACCAGTGATCAGATCTTCCAGGCAGAAAATCAACATGGGAACAGCAAACTTAAATGACACATTAGACCAGATGGATTTAATTGATATTTTTAGAGCATTTCATCCCAAATCAGCAGAGTGTACATTCTTTTGAAGTGCCCATGGAACATTTTCCAAGATAGACCTCGTGTTAGGCCACAAAACAAGTCTCAGTAAATTTAAGAAGATTGAAATCATATGATGCATCTTCTCTGACCACAGTGGTATGAAACTAGAAATCAGTTACAAGAAAAAAACTGAAAAACAAACACTTGGAGAATAAATAATATGCTACTGAATAATGAATGGGTCAAGAATGAGATCAAAGAAGAAATCAAAAGATACCTTGAGACAATGAAAATGAAAATACAATGACCAAAAATCTGTGGGACACAGCAAAAGCAGTCCTAAGAGGGATGCAGGCCTAAGAGGGATGCAATGCAGGCCTACCTAAAAAAACAAGAAAAACATCCCAAATCAACAGTCTATCTTTACACCTAAGGGAACTGGGAAAAGAACAGCAGACAAAGCCCACAGTGAATATGAGGGAGGAAATAATAAACATCAGAATAGAAATAAAATAGAGGCTAAAAAAAACCCCAAAAGATTAATGGAACCAAGAGCTGGTTTTTTGAACAGATGAACAAAATGGCAAACCTTTAACCAGACTCATCAAGGAAAAAAGACCCAAATAAAGTTAAAAATGAAAAAGGAGAAGTGACAACCGACACTGCAGAAATACAAAAAATTTTAAGAAAATACTACAAGCAACTCTATATACAGCAACAGATTAGACAATCAGGAAGAAATGGATAAATTCCTAGAAGCATAGAATCTTCCAAGACTGAATCAAGAAGAAACAGAAAATCTGAACAGACCAATTACTACCAACAAAACTGAATCAGTAATCAATAAGCTCCCAACAAACAAAAGTCCTGGACCAGATGGCTTCACAGGTGAATTTTACCAAACAGTCAAAAAAGTTTTAACACTCATTCTCCTCAAACTATTCCAAACAATCCAAGAGGAGGGAAGGCTCCCAAGCTCATTTTACGAGGCCACCATTACCTTGATTCCAAAAACGAGACAAAGACATAACAAGAAAAGAAAACTATAGGCCAATATCCCTAATGAACATAGATGCAAAAATCCTCTACAAAATAATTAGCCAACCAAATTCAGCAATATATTAAAAAGATCATATACCACTATCAAGTGGGCTTCGTTCCTAGTATGCAAGGTTCAAGATCCACACATCAATTAACATGACACAACACATAAACAAAATGAAAAATAAAAATCATATGGTCATATCAACAGATGCAGAAAAAGCATTTGACAAAATCCAGCATCCATTTATGATAAAAACTCTCAGCAAAGTGGGAATAGAGGGAAAACATTTCAACATAATAAAATCCATATATGATAAACCCACAGCTAAAATCAGACTCAGTGGGGAAAAGCTAAAAGCATTCCCCTTAAGATCAGGAACTAGACAAGGTTGCCTACTTTCACCACTTTTATTCAACATAGTTCTGAAAGGTCTAGCCACAGCAGTCAGACAAGAAAAGGAAATAAAGCATTCAAATGGGAAAGGTGGAAGTAAAATTATCATATGCAGATGACATGAGAACCCCAAAGACTCCACCAAAAAACTACTAGAATTGATAAGTGAATTTAGTCAAGTAGCAGGATACAAAATCAATATTCAAAATCAGTTGCATTTGTATGCACCAATAACAAACTATCAGAAGGAGAAATTAAGAGAACAGTCCCATTTACAATTTCTTCAAAAACAGTAAAATACTTAGGAATAAATTTAACCAAGGAAGTAAAAGATCTGTACAGTAGTACCTCGGTTTTCAAATGTCTCCATTGATGAACATTTCAGTTTATGAACGCCGTAAATTTTATGGATCTATGGTATCATTAGATAGTAAAATTCATGCTAAATTTGCAGTTTTAGGGGTTGATTTTAAAGGTCTGGAACAATTAATCCATTTTGCATTACTTTCTATGGGGAAACCATGCCTCGGTTTTCGAACGTTTCAGAACTCGAACGGACTTCTAGAATGGATTGCATTTAAAAACTGAGGTACTACTGTGGGAAATTATATAACACTGAAGAGAGAAATTAAAGAAGATAACTAATAAATGGAAACATACCATGCTCATGGATAGGAATAATTAATACAGTTAAAAATCCATGCTATCTAAGGCAGTAATAGATTCAACACAATCCCTATGAAATTACCAATGACATTTTTCACAGAACTAGAACATATAATCCTAAAATTTGTATGGAATCTTAACACGTTGCGTACGGCGGGGTTTAAATCCCTTGTGAAGGTTCTCATGATCCGTACGCAACGTGTTAAAAAGACCACCAATTGCACGGCAATCTTGAGAAATAAGAACAAAGTGGGAGGTAAGACATCAAAGCATACTACAAGGCTATAGTAATCAAAACAGCATGGTACTGGCATAAAAACAGACACGTGGATCAATGGAACAGAATAGAGAGCCCAGAAAATTAATTCATTCTTATATGGTAATTTAATCTATGATAAAGGAAGCAAGAATTTGCATTGCAGTAAAGACAGTCTATTTAATAAATGGTGCTGGGAAAACTGGACAGATAAATGCAAAACAAAAACAAAACTGGACCACCTTCTTATGCCATTATGCCATATACAGGAAAAACTCAAAATGGATTAAAGACTTAAATGTAACATCCAAAAACATAAAACTCCTAGAAGAAAATTTAGGAAGTGAACTCTCAGACATTACACTTAGTAGTATTTTTACTCATGTATCTCCATGGGTAGGGGAGGCAAAAGAAAAAATTAAACACATGGGATTACATCAAACTGAAAATATTTTTCACAGCAAAGAAAACCAACAAAACAAAAAGACAACCTACTGAATGGGAGAAGGTATTTGCCAATGATAGATCTGATAAGGGTTAATAACCTAAATGTAAAAAAAACTACTCATACAACTCAACACCAAAAAGCCCCCAAACAATCCAATTAAAGATGGGAAGAGGACCTGAAGAGACACTTCTCCAAAGAGGACATACAGATGGCCAATAATCATATGACAAGATGCTCAACGTCACTAATCATCAGAGAAATGCAAATAACCACAGTGAGATATCACCACTTCTGTCAGAATGGCTATCCTCGATAAAACAACGATGCTGGTGAGAATGTGGAGAAAAGGAAACCCTTGTGCACTGTTGGTAGGATTGCAAATTGGTGCAGCCACTATGGAAAACAGTATGGAGGTTCCTCAAGAAATTAAAAATGGAACTACCTTATGACCCAGCAATTCTACTCCTAGGTATTTATCCAAAGAAATCCAAAATACTAATTCGAAAAAATATATGCACCCCTATGTTTACTGCATCGCTATTCACAATAGCCAAGATATGGAAGCTACCGAAATGCTCATCAATAGATGATTGGATAAAGAAACTGTGGTACATTTATACAATGGAGTTTTACTGTGCCATAAAAGAATGAAATCTTACCATTTGCAACAACATGGATGGACCTATAGGATATTATGCTAAGTGAAATAAGTCAGACTGAACAAGACAAATACCATATTATCTCACATATATGTGGAATCTAAAGAACAGAATAAACAAAACAAATAGACTCATAGATACAGAAAACAAACTGATAGTTGCTAAATGGGAGGGGCTTGGGAGATGGGTGAGAAGGTAAAGGGTTTAGAAAATATAAATTGGTAGTCACAAAATAGTCACAGGGATGTGAAATACAATATGGGGAACGTAGTCAATATTGGAAAAATTATGCATGTTGTCAGATGGGTACTGGACTTATCGGTGGGGATCACTTCATAGATTATATAAATGCCTAACCACTGTGCTATACACCTGAAACTAATATAAAATAATATTGAATTTCAACTATAAATATATATACATAATATTATATATAGTCACAGAATGTAAAGAACAGCATAGGTAATATGGTCAATGGTATTGTAATAGCTGTGTACATTGTCCCATGGGTAGTAGACTTGGTGGGATTATCACATTGTGTGTAAATGTCTAATTATTATGTTGTTTTGTACACCTAAAACTATTTTTAAAAAGAAAGATTCTCATCTATTGACTCCTAGAAGCTTTATGATTTTACTGATCACATTTAGATCTATAAGCCATCTGGAATTGATTTTTATGCACGGGGTGAGCTTAAAGGTCAAGTTACCTTTTTCTTCTCAGTAAAACAGTGCTATGTTTTTTGGTTTTGAAAGGGCTGTTCTTGGTGCTCACCCACATCACCTTTGACATAAATCAAGTATCCATATATATATCTATATGGGACTTTTTATCAGGACTGTGTTCTCTTCCATTGGTCTTTGTATCTATCCTTGTGATGTACCACACTGTTTTCTTAATTACCATAACTTTATAATAATTCATTATATCTGGCAGTATAAGAGCACCTCCCCTTACACACACACTTTATTCTTCTTCAGGATTGTGTAAGCTGTGCTTAGCCCTTTGTATTTGCATGTACATTTTATTGTCACACACACACACACACACACACACACACACACTCACCTAAAGTCAGTGGGGAATCACTGAGGTCTGAGTGATAATGATAAAAAATTTTGTATGTGATTTTAATAATGCTAAAGTCAGTTCAATAAGATTAAAGAATGCCTTTGTTATTAATATTTTACCATTGGTTTTATATTCTCTTGTAGACTATGCAGTAAATTGACCTTATTTTTTTTTAATCTGATGGTGAAGAACATACTCGTTTGAAGTTTCATAGTGAGTTTGTAAGTTTGTTTTAAAAGCATGCAGACTGAGAATATACAATTAAATGATCTTAATGTTTTGTTTTGTTTTGTTTTTTCAGAACATCTATGATAACAGTCTTCTATAAAATCAAACTTTTTCAAGAATTCTCTGAAGGAACCAAGTCGGATTTTCTTACATCATGACTTAATCTGAACGCAAGAACAAGAAATAGGTGTTATCTCTAAATATAATGAAGGACTGTGTGTAAACACAGACCCTGACTCAGTTCTAATGAGCATTTTAGACATGAGTTTACATCGGCAAATGGGTTCAGATCGAGATCTTCAGTCTTCTGCTTCATCTGTGAGCTTGCCTTCAGTCAAAAAGGCACCCAAAAAAAGAAGAATTTCAATAGGCTCTTTGTTTCGGAGAAAAAAGGATAACAAACGTAAATCAAGGGAGATAAATGGCGGGGTGGATGGAATTGCAAGTATTGAAAGTATACATTCTGAAATGTGTACTGATAAGAACTCCATTTTCTCTACAAATACCTCCTCTGACAATGGATTAACTTCCATCAGCAAACAAATTGGAGACTTTATAGAGTGCCCTTTGTGCCTTTTGCGGCATTCTAAAGACAGATTTCCTGAGATAATGACTTGTCATCATAGATCTTGTGTGGATTGCTTACGACAATATCTAAGGATAGAAATTTCTGAAAGTAGAGTTAATATCAGTTGCCCAGAATGTACTGAACGGTTTAATCCCCATGATATTCGCTTGATATTAAGTGATGATGTGTTGATGGAAAAATATGAAGAATTTATGCTTAGACGGTGGCTCGTTGCAGATCCTGACTGTAGGTGGTGTCCAGCTCCAGACTGTGGGTAAGAAGATTTTGTTAGATTTTTCTTGAGTTAATTTTTTCACTTGTGATAAAGTAAGAGTTTGCTGACTATTACTCAAAAGAAAAATCTTAACATGTCAGGTCATTCATTCATTCAGTCGACAAACATTGAGTGCATACCATGTGTCAGTGTTCAATGTTAGAGGCAGGAAACTTACCTTAACTCATTTTTACGAGCAGATTGTCTCTGCACAACATTCACTTAAGAACAGTTTTCAGAAGAAAAGGATAAAATGGTAGAGTGCAGGATCTGGTTGGGGGCAAAATTGATTTTCCCCATTCAATTGGAAAATTTTTATTTTGGTATAACAGATGAAATGATCAGGGGTTTTGTTTGTTTTTGCTGTTGGGGGTGTCATTTATATAAATTTAAATGACTGTTTTGAAAGGTATCTTACCATGTGTAGCAGTATGATTTGTTTATGTTGGTGTACATAAGTATTTGCTAGTCTCAAGATCTAGAGATTATGTAATAGTTCATCTGCCTCACGTTTTGTAATTACAAATACCATTTTACCAACATTTAAAATAATTATGTTTATATATTTGATTATTATGTCAATAGCAATCCCCTGTTTACGGAACATTTACTATGTACAGTTGTCAGAACTAGGGAGAAACAGTCATATACTCTTTTTTTTTTTTTTTTTAATTTTGACTGTTGAATTTCTTTTGAACATTAAGTCACTTTTTGCAAGCTAGTAAACAGAATCAAAGTAAGGCAGTCTGGTCCTGTAGGGATCCAGGTCAAATCTTGCAATCTTCAGCAGAATAACATAGTACAAGTTGCTAACAACGGGATTATAAACTAAATAACAACCTCTTATCTACATTTTTCCTTAGGAAACAGCCAAAAGTCCAGTCCTTAAAGGCATGATGCACAGAACATCTTGACCCAAATTATATGCTATAGCCAACCTATTGGTGAGCCAGATCAGAGCTGGCCAAGGACGGTGAACAGAGAGCGTGTTCATAATACATTTTGAAAACTTACTCTGAGGTTTAAAACCGTCCTGGTTGCTGTTAATAAGAAAACAAAAAAATACTACAGATGACTCACACTGATACTTGATTTTGCCAAGGTCTTCCATTAGAACACGAAATTAGAGATGAGTAGGGAATAAGATACTTAGATATTTTCAAAATAAATTACGTAGTAATAAGAAATTTGACATATTGTATTCTTCCACAAGAACAACCTGACAATAAAGACTATTTAAAGAAATGTCTAAAAGAGGTGGTGGCAGCAAAACTTCCCACTACAGAATAATCTCCCGCTTTTCCATAAAATTAACATTGCTATTCTTCCATGGTAGAGGTTCATATGGAAAAACTTGTCAGGACTTTTGCCAAGGCCAGGAGGTGAAAAAGCCTGTTCTAATTAGCTAATTGTAAGCTCAGTTAACATCCTTAAGATGGGACTCATAAAACCTGACCATTGTTTTGTTAAACATATGCGAACTGCAGAATTCCTTAGCCCTTAACCATAGTTTCTGCTGTGTCTTAAAGCTGGGCTCAGTCCCTCCCACCTGACTCTTCTCAGGTCTGTGGTGGGTGCCAGTCATCAAAGTCGGGAATGTCATCGTAGGAGTAACCTGGTAGCCTTTGGATGCATAGTAGGCGATGCTCAGGTTGCAAAACCCTGGCAGGAACACCAGATGCCAATGATCATGACAGCCCACCAGCAGGAGGAAGCCTATGACAATGAGAAAGGCGCCAATCAAAAACAGCACTGTAGCAAGCGCAATGGCCTTATATGGGATCTTAGGTGGGCTTTTCTTAAGCTGAAGGTTGATGAAGCCATCATCTGTGGAGAGCCTTGAGTATTTCACTTTACTACCAGGGATTCCAGTAGCCAGGTTGATACGAGACGGCATCATAACACACTGACCCAGCTACAGCCATTGGCTGTAGAGTCGCCCAGAGCCTTCATGGCATACCTCACCTAACTGCCACCCCACCCCAACCAGCTCAACGCTGGAAAATCCAGTCATATACTCTTAAAGAATATTGAAAGCCATAAACACTGGATATGATTTAGCATACCATTAATAAACCAGAGATTATAAGTAACAATTTCAGGACTCATTCTTCTAAATTAATCAATCTATTATTAAACATTTATTGAGTAGCAAATTTTCAGATTGCGTCTAGCCTATATTCCATAATTTTAAATGAGGAAAGTAATAGTATATTTCCAGTCTGCGCTGGAATCCCAACCAGTTTTCCCAAGTATCACTAGCACTTAACTGCCCATCAAAGATTTCTGTGTAATATAAAGCATTAAAGTATTACCTAGTTATTTCACATTTTATGAATTCATTAGTTGTGTGAAGGACTCAGAGATGTACTATTCAGTTTCAATTGAATTATGCTCTCCTATACTGCCAGGACCTTGTACTCTAACATAAATAACAAGAATGTTCATAATAGCAAATAAAAAAGAAAAAAAACAAATGTTCATTGACAGTAAAATGGATAAATACATTTACTTTATGGTTACCTCTTGAGAGAAGAAGGATGTGAACTTCGAGGGGCAATCAAGGAATTTCTAAAGCCACTGATAAGTATGGTAACCATAGGTTCTGATTTGCCCAAGTTAGTTTCAGTTCATGCTTATTGTACTGATGTAATTTTTAATAGCATTACTACCTTTCTTTCTCAGGTGTCCCAGTTTAGGTTGTGAATTATATGATCACCCTATAGATACTGTTTTTAACTTGGGTAGATACAGTGGCATTCGTTTTATTATTCTTTATAAATTCTTGTATATGCATGACATTTTTCAGTAAAATTTAAAAATTTTTCATAAATTTATAGTTTGGCTTATTTTTATATATTTTCTTCTAATTGACACTTCGTTGTTAAAAAGTAAAATGGCTTAGTATTCTAAATATTTTAGAGTTAAATATAAAATAATAGAAACACCTACTTTAATAAATTCTATTATTATGAAAACAACCACTTTGTTCTTATGTAAGTTTAACAAAGAATTGGGTTTGCTTAATTTGGCTATAAATTAATTTTTGGTTCTGGTGGTTGTCAGTAGTTGTACCGCAGAGGACAAAGAAGACATGTCACAGACATTACTTTTATTTGTGTATTTTCATTTGTATTTAATTTATGCTGGCTTTCAAGTAGCATATTTTATATACTTGATTACATTACAGTTTTTATGATTATGTTATGTAGAAAAATTCACCCAGTAACAAAATTTATATGGATACTTTGAAAACCTAAAATACTACGTAAGCCCTCATTAAAATTTAGTTTCACGTAGCATGAGCATGCACAGAGCTGATTTTGAATCTTCATCCTATCATGTTATAAGAATTGAGATAGATCTTTAGTGTTATTACTAACATAATTCCTAGCTTTTCATAGCTCTTATCATTTCATATCTCTATTTCTGAAGTTTTGTTTTGTTTTTATATCAGTCATTCAGATATTTAATCCACCTGTGTACCAGGTACTAGAGATTTAGTGAACAAAACAACAAAAATCTCTGCCCTCTTAGAACTTAAAATCTTTGGATCCACAGAGGGACACTTTTTATTTAAACTCAATTTATTATTTAAATCTGACATAGGGAATACTGGTAAATATCTGACTGTTTGGCAGTTATTCATGAAAATGCTTAGCCAACAGTAGTAGGACCATAGGCATTTATGTAGTATTTAACCCCTTTCATTGTACAACACACTTGAAAGGCTTTTTTCCAAAAATACTAGATATGAACTTACGAATTTTTCCTTTTGCATTTTGTATTTGTCAATATAACCATTTTCTACGTCTGACATCAATTTTACTTAAACATGTAGTTTTACACACTTTGAGAAATACTGCTCTTAGCTCAGAGTAGAAAGAAAACCTGGCCCTGCTACTATTTGAGAGATCTCAGCGTTTCTGACCTAACATTCTTTTCCATTCTTCTGAGGGTCATCACAGATTAAACTTGTTTAAAGGACAGTATTTCTTTTAAAAAACAAAAACAAAACTCTTGACAATGGGCCTAGGAGGCCAAACCTTTGTGCTGTGATTTAACCAGCGTAAAGTTAGCCCTAGCCTGGTTCTAGAAAATGTCAGTTTGCACAGGTTCAGGGAAAAATCTGGCCATGGCTGAGGAGAAGAATTGGGGTGAGGGGCATGTACGAAGGGAAGCATAGAACTTGTCTTGGATAAAAATATCTGATTACCTCCCGCTTTGGAGTCCTAGTTTGTACATTGTCTAGGCAGATAGCAAAAAGTTGGCATTTTGGTTTCTGTTATCACTTGTTTCAACTGACTAAAACCACCCTTCTGCCAGCACACATTATCCATGTCATCTCATGTGAGTGCATCTGCCTTTGCTAGGGAACCGTTAATGATTTATGTCTGTGAGCCCTATCTATAAAAATAACATTTCTTCCCCTCACACCCTTGGTAAGAACCAAGTTGATATACTACAACACAGGAGACATGTCAGCTTTCTCTTACTAATTAGCGGACTAAAGAATGTGGCTTTAGATATGCAGCCAAAATGCCTTGCTAACACTCACCTCTAAATTAGACAGATTTCTCCAATAGTCTGGGTAGTTTTCAACAATTGTAGGCCTCCCCTGCAGCATATACTCAAAAGCAGAATCGAACGCATCCTCTGTAGGAAAGCAGATCTGGAAAGGGAACCAGGAGATGAGCCTCGCTTTGTTGAGACCTTCTCCCAAATATATTAATCAAGTCACTCCTTTTCCACTGCAATAACAGTAACTTCTTGTAAGTGGAAACATGAGCCTATTGATTTTGATATAAAACCTGAATTTCCCCCTTAACTGGATCACATAATATTGGTATTTCTGATTACATTTTTTTGTTCTTTAAAAGTTGTGTTAAAACTTTGTGTTTTTGAAAAAGGGTTATCTTGGACTTCTGGATAATCTTTCTTCGTTCATTTTTCTCATTTTTTAACTAAAAATTTTTTGGGACTGTTATATCTTTCTTAGGATTACATTTCATGTTAGATATAGTTGTTGTTCTTACTTGTGCCTTCATAAGGAATTTGTTCTAGACATAATATACTGCCCTAGCTGGTATTCCTGCTTCCTCAATTTTATCAGTATTGTAAGTTGTGGAACTCTAGTAATGTGAAACTCTCCCAGGAATTAGATGTCTTAGTCACATAAATTCGGGAAGTAGTGCGCATATACACTGAACATTGGTATGTTAAAAATTCTTTTAGCAAATACTAGAGTGAAAAAACAAACAAACAACAAAGCACTTTAATTTTGCTTAGCATTTCCCTAGCTTGACCATTGCGTACTTTCCTCTTAGGGATCACCTGTTAACAATCCAGTGAACAGAAAATACTTTTGGAAAAACTATCCTATTTCAGTCCCTCCCTGTTTTCCTCACTTTCTTCCTATCTCTCCAACCCTGCCTAAGTAGGAAGGTTTAAGCATTTCAAGTAACTAGAGACCTTCAGCTGAAGAATAGACAGAAAGTAAGACTTAAGTTAAAAAATGGATCATAGAAGGAAATGGAGATATCTTTTAAACCAAGATTTGGATACTGTTTAATCCAGAAATGTTTAGTTAATTAGCATTATTCGTTTATCTCTGTGACCTTCTGCTGGTCCTGTTCTTTTCCTAAATAATACTTAATGCACTAGAGCAGAGAGATTTCTGAAATTTTTCTTTAAAGCAAATATTTTGTATTTAATTTGTTTCACCATTTGCTTCTATTATAATTTGAGAGCCGTTTTCCAATGAAAAGTTTGGCTCCCCACACTATGAAACTCATCTTCAAAAGGCCTTTGAAAACACATTTTCAAAATACGTGAGTGCTAGGGACATTTAATTCCTTGATATGTTATAGAATATGCCTAACCAATTATTATTAGGATTGAATGTGTATGGACACAGAACACTTACATAGTAAGTACTCAATAATTGTTAGCATAAGAAAAACTACCAGACACACTATCCTTTTATAGTTCTCAAAATATACATTCATGAAAATATTTGGTTAGTATTATTAAAGGTAATCCTGTTTTCGTTTGGAATTTGCGCAGATTGAATGGGACTTGAATGTTTGGTTCTGGGGTAGGGCATCTTAGCTTTTATATTAAAAAAAAAAAAAAAAACCTGAGAAGTAAAGTAAAAGAAGATGGATGTACTTTATCTCTAACATTTGAGTACATATGATGTGCCCTGAACTAATTCTCTTTCCCTTTCTCCCTCCTCTTCTCCAACTCTTTCTCCCTCTCCCTCTGTTCTTCCCTCCCTCCCTCCTAAGCCCTCTCTCCCTCCCCCACTTGTATTATCTTGTTTAAATATCACAACGCTTATTATATCCTAATTTTTGAGCTGCATCAAAACCTACATTTTCACCAAGTATTAAATGTTTGACATTGTAATGCAGAATGATTGCTCTACATGTCAGCTGTTAGTTTGCTCCAGGTAATTACACTGCCTACTTAAACAATGCTAAATAGATATTCATCATCTGCGTACTATAAGCAGTGAATCATTTTCAGCAAGCTTAAGTCTCTATCTCTAGACTCAAAACTATAAGGAATTTTCATCTTAAAGCAATTTATGAAGCTGTTTTAAGTTTGATTACTGAGAAGAAAATGTGTTTTGAGTTCTCAGGTTTTTTGCTCTACCCCTTCATGTTAGGGATGCTGTGCCAGATTTTGGAACTTCTCTTGTCATGAAATTTTGAAATGGCAAAGTTGACATTCATTCTCCTTTTAATTCTTGTCAAGATGTGATGAACTCCCTAATAGAACTTTCTCTTGGAAGACTCAAATGCCTAAATCACTAATTAAAAATTAAGTCAGTTCTTAAAAGTTTTGTTTAGTGATATTCTATACTGAAAAACCTACAAAGTTTAGAATTATGATACAACCTAATTTCTATTAATCTACCTCATATTTTTATAAATATTTACTTAGAAAGGATATGCTCTTCCTAAGTTTATCTACTTAAAGCACTCTCAGTGTTCATATTAACTGTAGATCTGTTTCCGTATTTAATTTGAAAGTTCTTAAGTTTATGTCTAAATTTGGCTTTCACAATTATCACTATAATTGTTGCATTTTATTCTTGCAATACAATGTACATTAATACTTCAGTTGTCCAGTAAAATTTCACTATATAAAGCAACAATATTTTTACTCTTGTTGTCTAGAATGCCTACCAATGTTTATTTTTAAATGAATATTCAGAAATTAATATTCAATCTAAATGACATATATTGTACTGATGTAGAAATGATAGTAACTTGTATGATTAAATGGGCGTTAATCAAGCACAGTGCAGAGGTACTAGAAATGTCACTGGAGCAGTCATTGCTTATTTGGCCTACTAATGGTCAAGGGCAAAGCTGAAGCTGATTTTGGCCGAATACTGAGTCTAAGCAAACTTCAGTGAATTCCTATTTTATGTTTGGGAAAACTTAGTTGTAGAGAGAGTATGTAACTTACATAAAACTATACAGGGAATAAGTGGTAGAAGTTGAACTTGGACCAAGTAGCCAAAACTTTTCTTCTGCCTTTATAAATTGTTACTGACTTAAAAAAAAATTGTGGTCTTAGCATTGTCCTCTGCACACACACAGCTTCCCCCATTCTGTCCCCTCCTCTTCCCACCTTCTTTCAAGAAAAGGTAGGATAGAGAAGAGATTTAGAAGAAAATGCCTTTCCTTTTCACTGAAATTATTTTGAAGGCTGCTTTTAGATTATAACTTGATAGAAAATAAAGTGTAGAGTCTGAAGATATTTTTATTGAGACTGCAATGAATAAACCCTTTGGGAAAATTTTGAGCTCGGGGAAATGAAACATTGCTAAATTACCTCTGTTGATTTAAATTGCCTTTAATTCAGTCGTGTTTGAACATATTTATACTAGACAGTGGTAATTGCAGAATTGGTATGTCAGAAATAAAGTGGAATTTAAGTTATCAAGTTTAAAGTGTGAGATAATAAGGGAGCAACAGGTCCAAAACTAGAAGAACTTTCCCTTGAAATTTTGCATAATTTTATAGATTATATTATATAATTTCAATAAATTTAATAAAAATCTCAGTATAATTATTATTTAAATATTTATGCCAGTAACAATAGGAGCCCTGAAAAGTCCCCTAAATTTCCAGGCAAAAGGAAATGTTTGATATTTACAAAAGCCTTTTATTCATAGATAAGACTTGTTTCTCTTTCAGAGAGAACCAGAAACCCCTAGATATTTTTTAATGGAAAGTTTTATTGAGATAATTGTAGATTCATGTATAGTTGTAAGAAATAATACAGAGAAATCCTGTGTATCCTTCACACGGTTTGCCCCAGTGATACCATTTTGCAAAGCTATGAAACAGTATCACAACTGTTAGGTTGGTGCAAAAGTAATTATGGTTTTTGCAATTATTTCTAACCTTTAAAATCGCAATTACTTTTGCACCAACCTAATATTATGCGGGCATTGATACAATCCACTGATCTTAATTCAAATTTCCCCAGGTTTATTTGTACTTGTGTATGTGTTTATTTAGTTATATACCATTTTATCACCTGTAGGTTCATATATCCACCACCATAGTGCAGGTACTGAACAAAGATCCCACATGTTGCTCTTTTATAAATACATATACGTCTCCCCTGCCCTCTCCCCTCCCCCACCCCATCCCTAACCCCTGGCAACCACTAAATCTGTTTTCCATTTCTAAAATTTCATCACTTAAAAATGTTATATAAGTGGAATTATACAGTATGTAACTTTTTGAGATTGACTTTTTTTGTTCAGCCTTATTCTCCAGAGATTCACCCAAAATGTTAAGTGTACAGGTAGTTTCTTTTTGTTCTTGAGTAGTATTCCATGGCGTATATGCACATAGCTGTTTAACCATTTATTTGTTGAAGAAGGACATCTGGGCTGTTTCCAGTTTGGGGCTATTACAATAAAGCTGCTGTAAATATTTGTGTACAGGTTTTTGTGTGAACATAAGTTTTCATTTCTCTGGGATAAATGCCCAGTAGTGCCCAGAATTTATTTTAAGTCAGAAATAAGTTTTTTAAGTGATAGATTTATTTTTTATTTTTTTATTTTTAATTGGGAACAGTGTTTCTCCAGGGCCCATCAGCTCCAAGTCATTGTCCTTCAATCTAGTTGTAGAGGGCGCAGCTCAGCTCCAAGTCCAAGTTGCTGTTTTTCAATCTTTTAGCTGCAGAGGATGCAGCCCACCATCCCATGCAGGAATTGAATCAGCAACCTTGTTGTTAAGAGCTCACGCTCAAACCAACTGAGCCATTTGGCCATCCCTCCGGCAGCTCAGCAGCAGCTTGTTGTCTTCAATCTAGTTGTGGAGGGCGCAGCTCACTGGCCCATGTGGGAATCGAACCGGCAACCCTGTTGTTCAGAGCTCGCGCTATAACCAACTGAGCCATCCGGCCACCCAAGTCGGAAATTTTTTAAGTGCCAAAAATATTAACTCAGAAAATAGGTATTAGGACTAGTCATGAATCTACTGTTCTCAGTCATTTATCTAAAGCAAAAAATGTCCTGATTGAGAAAATAAGTTTGTGTACTTTTTGGTAGGAGATTTATACCAGAGACCACTTTTACCATGCATTTTAGAAACAAAAATATGAGAATTTATGCATAAATACAAGATAATCATAAAATTTATGAATTGGCATAGTTTGCCATTAACTGACAGGTATAACTGATCCATAGTCATTATATTTTCAAATAGATAATTTTTTTATCTTTGTGGTTTTAAAAGTAACAAGTAATTGTAAAATCAGAAATGTATACATACATAAAGAAGAAAATTAAAACCCTTATACCAGAAAAACAACTCTTGAGATTTTGGGTGTATTTCCTTCTGGTCTTTCCTATGTGCACACAATACTAACTTTAATAGAATTTTATAAAATTGGGACTATGTATACAGTTTAGGCTATATATACAGTTTGATATCCTAGTTAAAGATTGAAAGTTAAAATTGAACTTTAAAAATGCTATTTATACATTTATATGCCTTCTTTTGTGAACTGTTTATTTTTTCCCTATTTTTATACTGATGAAATAATGTCAGGGCTTATAACTGTTTGCTCATACATAAATAGAAAACGTTTTCAGGAAGAGCATTTAAGTTGGGTAGTATTTTTACTTAATGAGTATCTCTTGTTTTATGTCACATTTTAAATCATTTTTCTTCTTTCAAGATATGCTGTGATAGCATTTGGATGTGCTAGCTGTCCAAAATTAACTTGTGGGCGAGAAGGCTGTGGAACAGAATTTTGCTACCACTGTAAACAGATTTGGCACCCCAACCAGACCTGTGATGCTGCTCGACAAGAAAGAGCCCAGAGTTTACGTCTGAGAACCATACGTTCTTCATCCATTAGTTATAGTCAAGAGTCTGGAGCAGCAGGTATTTATGTCTAACTTTTTCAATAAAATATTTGACATATACAGAACACTAGTTATTTTATATAAAAAACACAGTACAGGGTTGGACAATTAAGTTCGCAAACTCACATAGAAAAAGTGCTGCATACCTCATTGCTGAATATCACTACAGTCACCTTCGAAGTACTCCCCTTGGGAAGCTATGCACCAATGCCAGCACCTAGTCCGCCCTTCAAAGCAATCTTGGAACTCTTTTTCTGGAATGGCATTCAGAGCTGTCATTGTATTACCCTTGATGTCCTGAATGTCATCAAAATGTCTTCCTTTCAATATTTCCTTTATCTTCGGGTAAAGAAAGAAGTCATTGGGGGCCAGATCAGGTGAGTAGGGAGGGTGTTCCAATACAGTTATTTGTTTACTGGCTAAAAACTCCCTCACAGTGTTGTGTGAGCTGGTGCATTGTCATGATGCAAGAACCATGAATTGTTGGCAAAAAGTTCAGGTCATTTTCATCTAACTTTGTCACGCAGCTGTTTCAGCACTTCCAAATAGTAAACTTGGTTAACTGTTTGTCCAGTTGATACAAATTCATAATGAATAATCCCTCTGATAATCAAAAAAGGTTAGGAACATCATTGCAACAAGTTCGCGAACTTAATTGTTAGACATCGTATTCACTTCCTGTTATCACCTGTTCTCCTTTCAGTTTTTAAGTGTTTTATTGTTAGCATTCATGTCCCAGAAGCACTCATTCTATTTTGTGGAAGAAAGTAGTATTGATGTTGGAAAGATTTTATTGTCAAAGAAAAAGGAAGTGTCATGATGACTTAACTGATAGCCGAAGATGGTCCAAAACTGTTGTTTATAAAGGTGTTTTATACAAAGCTTAGCAAATATTTTTAATATTAATTTCAAATATATTACTTTTCGATTATTTCTAATTTTATAACTATCACAAAGTTACATATTTAAAACAGTAATTTTGGAATCCTTTTCATTTACATGTGAAATACATTTTTTAAATTAGTTTCAGGTATACAAAACAATGCAATAGTTAGACATTTGCACCCCTCACAAAGTGATACCCGCCCCCCAATCTGCTACCGGTCTGGCATTGTATATAGCTGTTACAATTCCATTGACTGTATTCCCTATGCTGTACTCCACATCCCGTGAGTCTATACATATCTATTTAATTATAGTTGACATTCAGTATTATTCAACTTCAGCTTCAGCTGTGTAGTGCAGTAGTCACGCATCTACAGTTTGTGAAGTGCTTTCCCTAGTAAATCTAATATCCATCTGGCACCCTTCATAATCTTTACAACATTATCAATTATATTCCTCAAAGTGAAATACATTTTTTGTTTACAGATGTCTCATCCAATTCCAGGATCAAGGATTCAAAATCATACCTCAGTGGGGAGAACACTAAGAACTTGGTGTCTTTGGCTAGCAGTTTAAAAATTAGCTGGGGAACTATACAGGAGCAATGAATGTATGCATCTCATAAATCTCAAAAATTAGAAACAAAATTCTGAATATTCTAATATTTTTTGAGTAAATTCAAAAAGTTAATATTTTATTTATAGAATTTTTATTTTTATTGAGATTTCAATCAGTTTTAGAAATATTCTCATTTTTCTCACTGGTTGTAAAGGGGAAAAACTTGGAAAAAATGGAAAATTTTCAAGAAAGTAATTTATATTTCTACCAGCAGTGTATTGAGATAATCATGTACTTTATGCTGTTAGAAAAAAAGTCTTATTCCAAACAAAGAAGCAAAAACTCATAGACAAAGACAAGAGTTTAGTGGTTACCAGAGAGTAAGGGAAGGAAGGAGGTTGATAGAAGAGTATGAAGGGGGTCAAATATATGGTGATGGAAGGAGAATCTGGGTGGTGAGCACACAATGTGATGTATAGCTGATGTATTATAGAAATGTACATTTGAAACGTATATAATTTTACTAACCACTGTCACCCCAGTAAACTTTTTTCAAAAAAGAAAAAAAGTCTTATGCAACATTTAATGTGGAAATTAAAATTAAATAAATTTAAGTTCAACATTTAATACTTTGTATAATATGGATTTTCATGCTTGTTTGTTTCTATTTCCTTTCCTAAAGATTTGGGGTGATTGTTTCTTTTGATGTAATCTATAAAAAAATTAAAATCTTGGCTTCTCACTGACTTGTGAAAAGAAAAGGGGAAAGCGATGTGCCATCTAAAATGGTTTTGTTAATCCCTGTTATTCGAGATACCTTGGTATTTTTTGTCTCCCATTATCATGATATATTGAAAAATTAACTGCACTTTTAATGATTCGTACAATGGTAATAATTAGGTGGCTATTTCTTTTGAATCAGTCTCCTGAAGATAACTAAGTGTGCTTGATCATGTGATATGTTAAATAATTTATATTATGGTTATATTTGTCTTTAACCTGTGACAGTATTGCATGTACATGAGACTCTTACAGCTACTAGGGATTTTATGCACTTGGAGTTACATTTTAAAGGAACCACATATTTTTCTTTTCTTTTTTACCGTGTTTTCCCCCTTCATAAAAATATGTTAAATTGGCTCCCTTCCCCCATCTCTATCCCCTACTACTACCACCCTAAGAGATAACCACTGTTAACATTTGTTGTAAATCCTTATAGTTAATGTGATGGGGTAGGAGCACTGGAGGTTTAAAACAAATTTTGAGAACATAGTGTTTTGTAACCTGTTATTTTTTTCTTAACATGACAATGGCCCACTCTTTAACAGTAATATAAATTATAGTGATCAAAAAAGACAAAAGCCTTATCAAACTCTTTACATAGGAATGGCAAACCTTTTTTTAGTATAATAAACCTGTGGATTAATTGATTCTTGGTGAATGGGGCATCAATTGACCATCTAATCAGGAAAACAATTTTATTTAGGATTTTTGCATTTTGAGAATATTTTGAGAGCAATATGCCATATACCGTGTTTCCCTGAAAATAAGATGTAGCCGGACAATCAGCTCCAATGCGTCTTTTGGAGCAAAAATTAAAATAAGACCTGGTCTTATTTTACTATAATATAAGACCCTGGCTTATGTAATATAATATAAGACCGGGTCTTATATTAATTTTTGCTCCAAAAGACACATAGAGCTGATTGTCCTGGTAGGTCTTATTTTCAGTTATGTGCATAAGTAAATTTTTTTCTAATTTGTGTTTAAAGCAGAGACAAAGCAGACAAAACAGCCTTTTGTAGATAAATTAAGTATACAGAGAGTGCAAACATGTGGGCACAGGTATATCAGAAAAACATTGCTTATGGTGTTAATTCTCTAACATGTAATCTTAACATATTAAGAGGCTGTTTTGTGTTTTTAGGACCAAAAAAATAAATGGGGATGGCACCTTTCAGTTTGTTCTGAAGATTGCATGTATCAGAGCCAAAGCCTGATTCTTTTTTCTCTAATTGGATGGTTCTAATTGGGATATTTATGACTTGAGTATATTCTAGAATGAGGAAGTTTATCAATTAATATCCCTCTTAAACAGATTATATTAGCATTTCTTTAATGTGAAGTACTAGATGTTAATATCAGCTATAAAAGTCAGCTTTTTTTTTTCACTTATTGCCATAATGTTAAAAAAATTGTTAACACAGATTTTATGTTCTTTGGATTATTTAAATCATGACATGGATATTTTTAGTTTTTATATTCTAGTAATTATCATTTGTCTTGGTCTGGCTGCATAGTTATCAGTTTGCTCCAAATTGCTTGAATCATTAACACTAATTGAGAGCATTGACCAGTTCATCAGTTAAAAAACACTTTTGGCCCTAAAAGGGGCATTAAAGGAAACCTGAATTCAGTAATAAATCACAGGTAAAATCTGACTGTAAAACTTGTGGAAAGGAAAATAGAATATAGCTTAATGCTTGTATGTAAGAAATTGGAACAAATACTTGCATTCAGTGGCAAGCAGTATACATTTTTTTTCTTAACTGTCTATGTGTAGTTAGGAAATATAGCTGACTAGTAGTAACAATACAATAATTACTGGTTGCTATTTAAATAGATGCCAAGTTCAAAATAGTTATATAATTTGAGGTAACTTACGCTGTGTGAGTGATTCCTAATGTACCCACTTGATTTTAACTTGGCGATTTTGTGTATTGTAACCATATTATATACAAGGAGCATACAACAACAGCATTTCAATAAATGAATAGAAAGGTCAAAGATAACAAATGAAAAACAGTCATGAGCATAACCAACAGATGGTTATTTTAATTCAGAAACTGTGTTTTCCATCATTTAAATGTTTATAACTATATAACCCTTCCTTAACCTCTTACCTCCTCCCTTTTATTCTGGGTACTGATTCTTTGTGAGACCCATCTATCTATTATATGAACTAAAATACGAGGAAAAGGCTACTTTTATAAAGATGTCTGTATTTTTACAGTGCCTATAGTTGATGTTACTTGGAAGAGAGAAGTAAACTCATAGTGCTTTATGTATCTAGTACCTCAGATTAATAATCAGATTGTCACTTGGTATTAGTGTTCATTCACTAAAGGAATAGCATATATACTATCTAGCATTTTAATTAAGTGGGGATGGGTAGAAACATTCTAGACATGAAGTGCCAGTTGGAGAAGTCGGTGCTATGGGGTAGGAACAAAGATAAATTTTATGTAGTTCAGTTTGCCTAGGGCTCTCCTTGGTTCTCTTCTCTCTTCACCATTTTGTTATTCTTTGCTGTCACTGTTCTGCTACTTTGTTTGAAAATGTTTACAATTTGAAAATTTAATGTAAAATATGTTCTGTTTCTCAGAATTAAAGAAAAAAATACTTTGTATACTAAAAGTAGCAGGCGAAAGCTATCGATTAACAAACATGTTAAGATTTTTTTGGCAGTGCTACAATTGATTATCAACTTGAAATAGTTAATTTTTTTAGACCAGTTTTATATACTAAGCAGGTCTCTCTATTTTCCTAATAGCTGATGATATAAAGCCATGTCCACGATGTGCTGCTTACATAATAAAGATGAATGATGGGAGCTGTAATCACATGACATGTGCTGTCTGTGGTTGTGAGTTTTGTTGGTTGTGTATGAAAGAAATCTCAGATTTACATTATCTAAGGTAAGTTTATAGAAACAACAATTTATATCTAAATATAATTTTATATTATAAGACAAAAGGACTTTTTTTTTAAAAAGTGTTATCCTAAGCATTTTTAAACTTGGCATTTATAAGATACTTAAAGGGATCTGTTTTATTCTAGTTACATAAATTTAAAAGGAACCAAATTATTCTGCTAGTTATTTGAGATTAATAATCAAAAGTAGGAAACATTTCTTTTGTTTGTTTGTTTTTGTTTTGTTTTTTGTTAAATTAGAAAGCTAGTGTTCAACACCCCTGTAATTATTCTAGGTCATAAATATTTCCATTTAATTTTCTCATATATAAGTTCCCTCATTTAGGTCAGTGTGAGTTTATGATATAATCAGATAACTGTACACCTAAAACAGGGATAATATAAGTATGTTTTGCATTAATATACTCTGCAAAACTAAGGTTTTGAGTGCTAATGGAGGAATAGGATAGATATTTAACCTGAATCCCATTTATTGATATCCTTTTAATATAATTTATCATGGTTTTTACCTTGAATTTTTGGCTTGTAATGAACTCAAAATTTAAGGAAAGGAAAATAATTTCTAAGTATGAGAAGGCTTCTTTTATAGTTACTGTCTTACTCTGTGGTAGTAATTTTTTGTGATGTTTTGTAGCAGTTACTTTACATTCTAATTTTTTTCCATTAGTCCATCAGGATGTACTTTCTGGGGGAAGAAACCCTGGAGCCGAAAGAAGAAAATACTGTGGCAGCTGGGAACACTTGTTGGTGCTCCTGTAGGAATTGCTTTAATAGCAGGCATTGCTATCCCTGCAATGATTATTGGCATTCCTGTATATGTGGGCCGCAAGGTAAAATGCATAATTCCTTGTCAGTTCATTATCTTATTCTCAGTCTTTAGGTTTAGAGTTGAAGATTCTTGCTTTGTCTTTGTTTTGAAAGATTGAGGTCGTTTTTAGTTATCTTCAGAATAAAACAATTTACTATTTTTTCATGAGGTAATAAATTTTCAGTGTTTGGCAAGCTTGTATAGATACATAAAAAGTGTATTTGCTTTAAAATTATCTAAATCTGAAAACTTTAGTTCATTTGTGTTATTAACCAACTTTTAAGTATAGAGTTCTGAAGGATACACACCTGACATTTTTCTCATGGGTATATCCTTATAAAGTCAGTCTATAAAAAGTTAATAGCTAAATAACATGCCCACGGGCAAAGACTAATTAGCCAGTTCTTGAATTATTGCCAACTTCAGTTCAAAGCTTTTTTCTCCCCTTCAGATTGCTGCTATTAGTAAATACACTGTTGTGTAGATTATAACAATCTTGTGAAAATCCAAACTCTAAAATTTACCACTGGCCTATGAGGGATGAATTTTACTTCATTAGCTAAGCAAATAATTCTTTTTTGAAAGATTAAAGGAATAATATGTAAAGTGGCTAAGTAGTGTGCTGCTGTCTAAGAGAATCTCAGAATTGAGAGGTAACTTTAGAAATTATCTAATCCCAGCCCTGTACCTAAGCAGAACAAAGTATAGGATTTTAAACAAGGGGGAGAAGGGAGACTAATGTTTATTGAGCCCTTACTATGTGGTAGGTGTTTTATGTACTATAACTCATTTCAACCTCACAAAATTTTATGTGTTAGAATATTGAGGTTTAGAAAAGTTTATGCAATTTATCTTTAGTTACATAGAAGCAGAGCTGGGATTTAAACCCAGATGCGCAAAATTTTTATATAGGACCCCTGATAAATTTCCATCTAGCCATTTGTGTACTTCAGTGATGGGGAAACTACCAACTCATAAAGCAGCCCATTTTGTTGTCAGGTAGCTTTTAATTGTTAGAAAATTTCTTACGTTGAGTCAAAATCTGTTTCTCTTTAAAGTGTTTCATTTAATTCTAGTTCTGACTTTTGGGACCAAACTCAAGGCAAGGCTGATCCTCTTCCGCATAACAGCCAATTTTTTTTTTTTTTTATATTCAACGTATATTACTTTCGTAGCTGGAAAAATAGTACATACTACTTTTTTAAACTAATTTTGGGACAGAGGACAAACAGATATTTATGAACCAAATGTTTATTCCAGAAGGTTGAAGTAACTAAGCTTAGATTGTTTAAAGTCCCCAAAATAGTAGCTGATTATAATATTTTTCATGTAGTTATCCAAAGCCAGGTTTTGCTGAAAACAAAACTGTTTATTTGATACTTAGAAATAGAAGTAGAAGGGAAATAGAGACTGTTGTACTGCACACATCTACAAATAATTTATAGAGGAGAGATTATTTACCTCATTGTTCAAGTCTTCGGTGCAGTTACAAGTCTTTATTCAAGCATGTACTCAAAGGGTTGCAAGTTGATGAATTAGTTTTCTGTTGAAACAGTGTTCTCTGTGGTGTTCACGGATACAAACCAGCCCAGGAAAACCTATTAAGTTGATAAAGAACCTAAAAGTTGAGCCTTTACTTTCAATAACAAATAGAAAATGAAACACAGAATGGTAAAACAGAAAAAATAAAATTGAACCAGAAGTAGTGGGATGTTATGATCACTGTAATTTAGCATTGGTACTTGAGGATGCAAAATTTTCTGGAAGACTCCTTTCTCTTGGCAGCCTGCCTTTGCGAGTCTGCTCCATCGGTTTTCAGTTTTGGCTTTTCTCTGCTTTGGTGCTAAGTTTTCTAGGAATGGGAGTGGGGAGGAGCAAGAATTAGTTGCAGTACTGCAGGATAATGAAAGGTACCATACAGATTGCTTGTGTGGACTATTTAGGAAATACAGAGGCCCATTCCCTGGGAACATACAGTCAGTGCTTGGAAACAGGATTCTGACTATAAATATAAATATTCTTTGTCCCATACATACTTCACCCACCTCCCCACTCAACTTTTTCACAGTATAATATATCCTACAAGATTCACTGTACTTTACAGCCATCAAAATAATCATAAATTTTTTATTAAGCCTCATATGTAATATTGTTTATAAATCAAGTATTTTATTTTAGAGACAACCTGTACACTTTTGAGGCTGTTTTGAATTTGTCCTGAAACAGAGTAATAAAAAAGTACTTTATTAGCTTTAAGCCCTTGCAAACCACGAGAACAAAGATACTGAGCTATTTCTCAAAGTTCATGTAATATCTCACAATCTGCTTTCATGGTAATACTAAATTCTGTTTATGAACACCTGAACAGTACAAAGATGCTAAGTAGATCCAACTCCTGTCTTCTGGCAGCATTGTTTATTTTTCTCTCTCTCTCCCTCCACCCCCTCTCTCACTACTTTGAGCTATAAATGAAAGCCCAGGATTCTGAGTTATTTGGTAATCTCTGTCTTTATAAAAAGGAATCTGAGGAAAAAATGATTATATTTAGTGATGTTTGCTTATTAGTACTGCTTTTTGAAGTCAGTTTTTAAGAAAGTATTGTGGGAACCTCCCATAGGAGCCCATTTCTACCATTTAGGGATGCTTATTTAGAAAGAAACCTGTGGAATGTTAAATTTCTCAAAAATAATCTTATTAGTCAAACATCCAAACTATGTTGGAAATAATATTTTTAATTCCTTCTTCTTTGTTCAAAACATGATTATACTATTCTTGAATAAGATTATAAAGACTACTTTTTCTCTAGACTATTTAAAGGTAAATACAAAGTAAAATCTATTAAATCACTATCTTATGTAAGCAAATTATATGTAAGAATATGGTTTAAAAACAGTAGTAATACGTTTACCTTGAATTAGGACACTTAACTATGAAATTGTAAGAGAAATCAGTTTAAACTTCTAGCGAATATAGATTTATTTCATTCAAATTAAGTATGTAATGTATTTTTTCTTTAATCCCCCACCTCCATTTTAATTCAAGATTCACAATCGATATGAAGGCAAGGATGTTTCAAAACACAAACGGAATTTGGCCATAGCAGGTGGTGTAACGTTGTCTGTAATTGTATCTCCAGTTGTAGCTGCAGTAACTGTCGGTAAGAAAATGCTTTAAAATACCAATTACCCCAAATTTGATAAAATTAAGGTTTCTTGGAAGAATTTTAAAAAACAAAACATTATGATGTTGAGGTTAAAAGAGTTATTTTTAAAAAAATTTAAAGACAATTTAAGCTGAACCTACAGAAAGCCTCTCATTTAGTAACTGTATTGGTTAAAAGTATTATAGACTCTAGCCTTAGAATAGTTGGTAAATTACCTGTGGCCTCCCCCCTAATACAGTTTAGAACCCTGGCACTTGAAAAAGTTTACATCTTTTTTTAAAAACACGTGTGAGCCTAGAACCTTTGAATTTGCTTGTGTCCCTAAACATCTGAGTAAATCCACTTTTGGCAAGGATTGCAGAACCCTAGCATTTTCTCCTGTATACTTTCTCAAACTGAATTTTTAAAACTCATGCTTCTATGATTTATTTTTTTGGTTCATAATGACTAATTTGTTTCCTCTTTAGGTATTGGTGTTCCTATTATGTTAGCTTATGTTTATGGCGTTGTTCCAATTTCTCTCTGTCGAAGTGGAGGTTGTGGAGTCTCAGCAGGAAATGGAAAAGGAGTCAGGATAGAATTTGATGATGAAAATGATATAAATGTTGGTGGAAATAACACAGCTGTAGGTAAGTCCTTTAAGGAAAGGAAGAAAATTTTTTCCTAATTGTTTAAACAGGGGAGACTGTAGACAAGTCAGAATTTCCATTGCCCTCCTTTTACTAGGCCTAATAATGTTCATCCAGAGAAGTACATCTGTGAAGTGGACTACCGAGGAAACACCAATGGATGAAAGAGGGTGGACTAGTTCTAGGTATCTAATCTCCGGTGGAAATATGTCTTAGAAATTCCAGCCTTTTAATCTTAAATTTTCCCTAAAACATTACAAATCCTTAAGGAAAGGCTATAAAGAGAAATACAGTTCGTAAAAGAAGTACAGATGGCAGATGAGTAGAAAATATCTTCAACATAGTGTTATTCAAAGAACTATGAATTAGAACAATAACTGGAGAATGAAAAGGCCTGCATAGACAACCAATAGGAGTAAAAGTTAATAAACCTTAAAACATGTACGTATTCTATATTCCAGCAATTCTTATTATAGAAATTTGTCTTAGGGAAATAATCAGGCAAATGTGCAAAGATAACATCCACTTTGTTACTTCCTATTGTCTTTTGAACTCACTCCAATCAGATTTTGGACCCTACTACTCCAGAATTTCATCTCTACCACTCCACCAAAGCAGAGTTACCAATGACCTCCATGTTACCAAATATAGTGGTCATTCTAGGTTTTCATCCTTTTTTTAAAGATTTTTATTAAAATGTAGCTAACATACAATATTATATTAGTTTCAGTGGTACACCATAGTTACTCAATATTTACATACCTAAAGAAGTGATCACCATGATAAATCCAGCAATCATCTGATACGGTACCATGCTATCACAGTGTTATTGACTATGTTCCCTATACTGTATATTACGTCCCTATGACTTACTTGTTTTATACCTGGAAATTTCAACCTCTTATTCCCTTTCACCTTTTTGGCCTTCATCTTAATATAAGAGACTATCTGACATGGTAAACTGTGCTTTCCTTCTTGAAACATTTTCTTTATTTGTCTTCTAGAAAACCATTTCTCATCTCATCGTATCTCCTGGCCACTCCTCAGTCTTCTTTGCTGGTTCATTTTTCTCTCCTAACCTCTAAATTTTGGAGTTTCCCAGGGCTCAGTTCTCAGACTTCTCTTCTTCTCTACATATACTCGCTAGGTAATCTCAGATTAAATAATACATAGGCCGACTGCTCTTAAATTTATATCTAAGCTGGAACTCTCCTCTGAACTTCACACTTGTACATCTCTCTCTCTTTTTTTTTACTTTTATTTATTTTTATTGTTAAAAGAAAACCCTAACAGAGTAAGATCCAAATATTAGCTTAAGAAGTGATGAGGGTAATTTTTTCAGTTTGCCAAACACTGGAAATGCATGTTGAAATAGACCAATTCACAAGAAATATGGATAAAACCCAACCAAGTTAGGGGAAAAAAAAGACATTTGAATTTATTCAATAATAAACAATAGAGAAACTGGCAGATTCTCAATTTCTCAAATTTTATGAAAAAAATTAAAATTTAAAAGTATTTAATTTATTTAAAGGGAAAGAAAACAGTTAAACAACTACTTCTTCCTTTTGTAGGATCCTTACCACTGAGACTGCATGGCTTAGTCCATGAGAGAGCTCAAGTTGATTAGTAATCCTTATTGTGCAAACTTGTTGTTTACTGTTTGTGTCACGTTGCATCTCAATTCATTGTTTCGATCAGAGAATCCAGTGGGCTGTGTTGCTCCAAGCTTTGTGTTGCTGGGACCCTCCCATCTTGGGCCATCCTGAGTCTGTGTCATCAGCATAAAAATATCCCCACATCATGCTTTCTCCTGACTGGCTTCATTTCACATCTGTTTTCTTTAATCTGCACTTGAATGTCTAATGAGAATTTTAAGTTTAACTTTCTATAACAAACTCTTCACTAACACCTGTTGTTGTCTCCATCATCCTTGCCTCATTAGGCAGCTTCTCCATTTTTGCTATTGCTTTACCAAAAACCTTCACTCATGATGACTCCCCCTTTTCCCTTCTGACCCCGTGTCTGATTCATCTGCAAATTCTGCTACTTCCTTCAATATTTAGCCATAATCCAAGCATTCTCACCTTCTCCACTGCTATTCCATTAGTCTACGTTACTGTCCTCTTTCCTGGACTATCATAATGGCCTGTTAACTAACTGACCCATCAGCTTCTCAGTTTCCACTTACTATTCCACAGTGCAGTCATAGTGATACTTCTAAAACATAAAAATCAGATGATGTCTTTCTTATGCTCAAAACTCTCCCAGTTTTTCTAATTGTACTAGGGGATCGGGGGAAATTCTGTCCTTATCATGACCCAGAAGACCCCACGTGATCTGTCCCAGGCTGCATCTCTGAACTCATCTCGTCACTTTCCTGTTTTATACCAGTCTCCTTGATGTTTTCAAGGATGTCAAGCACACTTCCACTTCTAGGCTTTTAAACTTGCAGTTCCCTCTGCCTGGAATACTCTTCCCCCAGATAATTTCATGGCTCCTTCACTTCCTTCAAGTCTCTACAAGGGTTACTTTATCCAAGGGGCCTTCTTCAGTCACATTACAGAAAAGCACACGGCATGCACGTATACCGCGCATCGCTCTCACTGCCTCTCACTCCTGCCCCTTTACTTGGAGTTATTTTTTCTCATAGCGTTTATTACCATATAATTTTATTTATTGCTTTCCCCAACTAGAATGTGTAAGATTCTTGAGGGCAGAATTTATGTCCCCAGTGCTTAGAACAGTGTGGTATGTAATAGGAACCCAAATATTGGAGCAAATAAATGAGTCCTTCAATACAAAGCATTACTGTACTTGGAATATAGTGGTATCAGATCTTGTAATAGCTTGTAGACAGTTGGAACCATGGACTCTATCTAGAAATCAACTTTGGCCCATTCTTATTGACCTAGAGAATAATAAACTCTTTAAATGACACTGTTACTGAAAACTGCCACATAATTTTCCTCCAAAGATAGCTAAATCTTTCAGCAATCACGTTTTTATAGAATTCCTAAATCTTCTAGATTTTTTAAAAAATAGTGATCATCTAAAACTGAAGGCTAGTCCTTAATCCAGCTTTACTCTCTGAAATATTTCCCTTTATTCTTACCCCATAGTTAGATGTCCCTGACTCCAGATATTTTTTCTGTTCCTGTGTATGTTTTTATACTTTATATGATAAAATGCCCTATCCGAAATCATGGAGGAATTTAAGAAGAGGGACATTAATAATTGTACTTATTTAATGTCTTTGAAATATTTGCATTTAGACACGACTTCAGTAGCAGAAGCAAGACAGAACCCTAGCATAGGGGAAGGAAGTGTTGGTGGTCTGACTGGCAGTTTGAGTGCAAGTGGGAGCCACATGGATCGAATAGGAGCCATTCGAGACAATCTGAGTGAAACAGCCAGCACCATGGCACTGGCTGGAGCCAGTATCACGGGGAGTCTGTCAGGAAGTGCCATGGTAAACTGTTTTAATAGGTAAGAAAAATGTGCTTTGTTTTGTTTTGGTCTTTTATTAACTACAAATTAATGATTTGATGAGGAGAATTTTGAGCATGATGATTACATATAACCCTACTGTGTCAGGGTTGAAAACAGTAAAGTTAAAAAAATGAAATTGAGTGGCAAACAGTCAGTAAGGAGATTTTTACTTGTTTGGATTTTCTGTCACAGTAGACCCATGATGCAGTAAAATCCAAATTTAAGGCGTAACATTCTGCCAATTTTTTCACTGCACTTGTCAGATTTTATGTTTGAACCAATGCTGGAGCTGCTTCAGTGGACATAGTAAAGGCAGTGCTTAAGCCTGGACCTTACCTCTGGAGGTGCAACAGCTGGATGTTAGGAAATGAGGCATTGGTTGAGCTCTGGGGGAGGAGGTAGAGTCAGGATACCCAGGAACGCATGAACCGAAGCCAGGGTGATCTGCCTGGTTCCTTTTATGTATTAATGGTTATTTCATTCTCACCAAGTCTATTACCAACAGTCGCTGTTCTTCACCTTTGTTTATTAGCTTTTTTTTTTCTTTTTGTAGCATAGGGGAGAGTACATGAATTAAAAGAGAAATTGGTTAGATTTATTTTTAGGTAGTTTGCTTTTAAACACAAAACTCGTAAGTTACACTGGTGCATATTATTATGTCTCTTTAAAAGACTCAAGTATTAAATTTATAGAACCACTTTTAATATATAGATGCCAAGGATTTTTTGATTCACTGATCTGTCGACAATGTAGAATGGTTTTTAATATATTTGGATATTGCGTTTTGCATTGAACATGGCAAGCAAAGTGCCACATCCTGAGTGAAAATAATGGAGCATATTTAAGTTAAAATCCTTTATATCTCTTTGTGTTATTCTGTTGCTACCCTACTTGGAAAACAGCTAATTTCCCACATTTTATTTGAATGGTTCTTACTCTTCAGTGTGCTATAGTAGAATTAGAATAATTAAATAAAAAGAAACTTAAAAAAAAATGTTTATAGTTGTTTCTAAATAGCTTCTTATTACTAGGGTCCTTAACTGAATTATTTAAAGATACATATTATAGTAGTGCTGATATTATATGTATTTTCAGTTTTTATCAGATATCCCCTTCTTTTAGGTTGGAAGTACAAGCAGATGTGCAGAAAGAGCGGTGCAGTCTAAGTGGAGAATCTGGCACGGTCAGCTTGGGGACAGTTAGTGATAATGCCAGCACCAAAGCAATGGCGGGATCCATTCTGAATTCCTATATCCCATTGGACAAGTAAGGAAATATCCCTATCATTAGACAAAATTATCGTGAATAATGGTTATCAACTGTTAGGTTCTCTGGGAAAAGAAAATGGTGAGATGACCAAAATAGGCAAATCCATAGATACAGAAAGTAGATTAGTGGTTGCCAGGGGTTGGAAGGAGGGAAGAATGGGAACTAACTGCTAATGGGTATAAGGTTTCTTTGCGGGATGATAGAAATGTTCTGAAGTTAGGTAGTGATGATGGTTGCGCAACTCTGAATATATGGAAAACCACTGAATTGTACCATTTAAACAGGTAAATTTGTAGCTGCTTCTGTTTTTTTTAATTGAAGCATTATTATAGTCCTTTTTATTTCAAGCAGTTGTTTTTAATAGACTGTATCCTGAGTTAATTTGTTGTGATAGCTTTTATATAGTCTTTGAATTTTTCACACAGAAATGCTTCCCCCTTTGTTGTCATCTGAATAAAAATAAGGAAGTTAGAAATTTATATTTGTTACTCTTATGTTCCAGAGAAGGCAACAGTATGGAGGTGCAAGTAGATATTGAATCAAAGCCATCCAAATTCAGGCACAACAGTGGAAGCAGTAGTGTGGAGGATGGCAGTGCCCCCCGAAGTCACCAGGGTGGTTCATCCAGTGGCTTGCCTGAAGGTAAATCCAGTGCCACGAAGTGGTCCAAAGAAGCAACAGCAGGAAAGAAATCAAAAAGTGGTAAATTGAGGAAAAAGAGTAACATGAAGATAAATGAGACCAGAGAGGATATGGATGCACAGTTGTTAGAACAACAAAGCACGAACTCAAGCGAATTTGAGGCTCCATCCCTCAGTGACAGTATGCCATCTGTAGCAGATTCTCACTCTAGTCATTTTTCTGAATTCAGTTGTTCTGACCTAGAAAGCATGAAAACTTCTTGTAGCCATGGTTCCAATGATTATCATACCCGCTTTGCTACTGTTAATATTCTTCCTGAGGTAGAAAACGACCGTCTGGAAAATTCCCCACATCAGTGTAGCATTTCTGTGCTTACCAAAACTGCTTCATGTTCAGAAGTTCCACAGTTGAATCATATTGCTGAAGAACATGGTAACAATGGAATAAAACCCAATGTTGATTTATATTTTGGTGATGCACTAAAAGAAACAAATAACAACCACTCACAACAGACAATGGAATTAAAAGTTGCAATTCAGACTGAAATTTAGGCCTATAAATGCTGCAAAATAGTTACCACTGAACAACTTTGTTTGGAGCTGGTTGAAATATATGTGATTAAGTTTCAAGTTACCAGTAAATGCCGGGTTACATAATCATAATGCAGATATGTTTTCTGTGTTCAGCAAAGCATTGTGTTTCATGTGGATCTGAATTACCAAACTATGAAATGAAGGCTTTAAAAGTGCATTATTGTAAGGACAACAGTTCTTCAGAGAAGTATGTTTTGTGCATTTGCCACAAAACATTGCTTGAAGCACATACTTGTGTATTTAGATAGAAATTTGGCTTAATTTATAATCAATATAAAATACTAATGCAGTTCTACAGCATTCTTATGAAGAAAACTTGAGGCTTAGGGTTAAGTGGTTAGTGACAGTTTATTGAAACCACTAAGGGATACTGTTTAAAGAACCTTGCAGGTTACTCTTAGTATATGATATTCTTTGTAACATTTCATAACTGGGCATAAATTTAATTTTTTCTTCATATGCGATGTGGATATGTAAAGCTTCATGCAGCCCACATGCTACCACTTGGATACTTAGACACTTTGAGCAAGATTGTGGCAGTTTTTGCACAACCTTGAAATAGAAATACCTGGTACTCTACATATCTTGTGTATTGTTGATGCCATCTTAGAAAAAATGTATGAAGGTAGGTAATTAAGTGTACTGACAGCGCCAAATAAGATATATAAAACTCCAAGACAAAATTCCATTCATTTATAAGTATTACAAAAAAAGTCATCTTTCACTAAGTGGAAGTTTGCACCCCATTGATTCGTGGTGCCTTTGGTATAGACTGGATTTTAAGGGTCTAGTTGTTTGAGGATTTTGTATTATTTTCCATAATGTTCTCTCTAGCCACTTTGGATTGTGTAGAAAAATACAGGATAGGTAAACATAAATAGGATTAATAATAGCAATGCTGAGAAAGTATTAGCCTACCAAAGACACACTCAGGCTTTAGTGAGTAACTTTACATAACCTCAGTTTTTAACACATGCGTATCTTCTCCAATCATGAAATCAAAGTACGGTGCCGAGTTTGTACCAAGTACTAAGGAGGGGTTCACGTGTGACTGGCTTTATTTCCTTTTACTTCTGTTTATGGAAGATGTTCAGCTGACATAAACAGAAGTTGGCCAAAATACTGCCTGTACTGTTGAATTCCTATATAAGTCACTTAAATAAAACAGGTTAACCTCAATGATAGCAATTAAAATGTTCCATCTTCTGTGTTTCTTTTTAAGTATTACCATTTTGGTGCTATTGAGCGTTTTCTTTTGATCAAAAGAAAAATGCTATGGGCTGCGGTCTTCTTCCATCACTTTTTCTCACAGGTCCATTAATATGCTTATAACACTAGTGCCAGTTATTTTATTTGATAATGCTTATTATGGTATTTGTATATTTGTTTGCATTCCAATTTTGTTCAATAGTGTGTGTAAACTGCATACATGAAATAAATGTAAATACTGATGTATTGCTGCCTTATGTATGATTTGTGCACAGGCGTTTTTATAAGAATGGGAATGTACATTTGCTATGTAGTAGTTATTCATAAATACTGCAAGCCAGTGAGATGATTCTGCATTTGGTCTCAGCCCAAAAGAAAACATTTGCTGAACATCTCAACAAACAAGTGTTAGACACTTTTCTTCGTGTCTAATACCTGCCTTTCCATCAGAAAGAAGCTGCTTTATTCATCAAAATAACTTCATTTTTTCAGAGTAAATTGTTGGAAAATAAATAGGTCTATCATTAAATTGTGAAGAGATAAATATAAGCCTCATCTTTTTTTTTTTAAATGTTTGTTGGGGTGACAATTGTTAGTAAAATTACATAGATTTCAGGTGTACAATTCTGTATTGCATCATCTATAAATCCCATTGTCTGTTCACCACCCAGAGTCAGTTCTCCTTCAATCACCATATATTTGACCCCCTTTACACTCATCTACCACCCTCCTCCCCCCTTACCCTCTGGTAACCACTAAACTATTGTCTGTGTCTATGAGTTTTTGTTTCTCATTTGTTTGTTTTGTTCTTTTGTTGTTTTTGGTTTATATACCACATATCAGTGAAATCATATGGTTCTCTGCTTTTTCTGTCTGACTTATTTCACTTAGCATTATAATCTCAAGATCCATCCATGTTGTCACAAATAGTCCTATTTCATCTTTTCTTACCGCCGAATAGTATTCCATTGTGTATATATACCACAACTTCTTTATCCATTCATCTATTGAAGGACATTTTGGTTGTTTCCATGTTTTGGCCACCGTAAATAAAGCTGCAATGAACATTGGAGCACACATGTCTTTATGTATAAATGTTTTCAGATTTTTTGGGTAGATACCCAGGAGAGGGATTGCTGGGTCATATAGTTATTCGTAATTTTTTGAGGAACCTCCACGCTGCCTTCCATAGCGGCTGCACCAGTCTGCATTCCCACCAACAGTGTATGAGGGTCCCTTTTTCTCCACAGCCTTTCCAACACTTGTTACTATTTGTCTTGTTGATGATAGCCATTCTAACTGGGGTGAGGTGGTATCTCATTGTGGTTTTTATTTGCATTTCTCTGATGATTAGTGATGTTGAGCATTTTGTCATTTGTCTATTTGCCATTTGTATGTCCTCTTTGGAGAAATGTCTCTTCAGATCCTCTGCTCATTTTTCAATTGGGTTTGTTTTTTTGTTGTTGAGTTGCACAAGTTCCTTGTATATTTTGGATATTAGCCCTTATCGGAGGCACTGTTTGCAAAAATCTTCTCCCAGTCAGTTGGTTGACTCTTTATTTTGTCAATGGTTTCTTTTGCTGTGCAGAAGCTTTTGAGTTTGATATAGTCCCATTCATTTATTTTAGCTCTTACTTCCCTTGCCTTTGGAGTCAAATTCATGAAACGCTCTTTGAACCCAAGGTCCATAAGTTTAGTACCTATGTTTTCTTCTATGCAGTTTATTGTTTCAGGTCTTATGCTTAAGTCTTTGATCCATTTTGAATTAATTTGGTACATGGTGACAGATAGAAGTCCAGTTTCATTCTTTTGCACGTGGCTATCCAATTCTGCCAGCACCATTTATTGAAGAGGCTGTCTTTTCTCCATTGTATGTTTTTTGCTTCTTTGTCAAAAATTATCTGTCCATATTTATGTGGTTTTATTTATGAGTTCTCAATTCTATTCCATTGGTCTACGTGTCTGTTTTTTTGCCAATACCATGCTGTTTTGATTATTGTAGCCCTGTAGTACAGCTAAAGTCAGGGAGTGTGATACCTCCATAATTGTTCTTTTTTCTTAAGATTGCTTTGGCTATTCAGGTCTTTTGTGGTTCCAAACAAATCTGATTTTTTGTTCTATTTCTTTAAAAAATGCCATTGGGATTTTGATGGGGATTGCATTAAATCTGTATATTGCTTTGGGTAATATAGTCATTTTAACTATGTTGATTCTTCCAATCCATGAGCACGGAATGTCTTTCCATTTCTTTGTGTCTTCAATTTCTTTTTAAATGTCTTGTAGTTTCCAGCATTTAAGTCTTTCACATCCTTGGTTAAGTTTATTCCTAGGCATTTTATTCTTTTTGCTGCAATTGCAAAAGGGATTGTTTTTTTTGTTTTGTTTCTTTTTCTGAGATTTCATTGTTAGTATATAGGAATGCAAGGGATTTTTGTACGTTTATTTTGTAGCTGGCAACTTAATTGTATTTGTTGATTGTTTCCAATAGCTTTTTGGTGGAGTCTTTAGGGTTTTCTATATATAGCATCATGTCATCTGCAAAGAGTGACAATTTAACTTCTTCATTCCCAATTTGGATGCCTTTTATTTCTTTGTCTTGCCTGATTGCTCTGGCGAGGACTTCCAACACTATGTTGAAAAGCAGGGTACAGCCCTGTCGTGTTCCTGAACGTAGAGCAAAGGGCTTCAGTTTTTCACCGTTGATTATGAGATTAGCTGAGGGTTTGTCATATATGGCCTTTATTATGTTAAGATATTTTCCTTCTATACCTATTTTATTAAGTGTTTAAATCATAAATGGATGTTGTATCTTGTCAAATGCTTTTTCTGCATCAATTGATATAATCGTATGATTTTTGCCCTTTGTTTTGTTTATATGATGTATCACATTGATGGATTTGCGGATGTTGAACCATCCTTGTGCCCTGGGGATGAACCCCACTTGGTCGTGATGAATAATCTTTTTAATGCATTGTTGCATCCGATTTGCTTTCTAGAATTTTGTTTAGGATTTTTGCATCTATATTCATCAGAGATATTGGTCTGTAATTCTCTTTTTTTGTGTTGTCCTTACCAGGTTTTGATATTAGGGTAATGTTGGCTTCATAAAATGAGTTAGGGAGTACTGTCTCTTCTTCAATTTTTTGGAAGAGTTTGAGCAGGACTGGTATTAGATCCTCTTTGAAGGTTTGGTTATAAGCCTCATCTAACAGAAAAGTAAAAAGATCTTAAAAGGCTATTTTAAGAGATTCATTCTACTCTAGCAACATTAGATCATGAAACTAGAGCCATTTGAAATGAAGCTAACGATGGACATTTTGGTTGTTTTCATATCTTAGATATTGTGAATAGTGCTGCAATAAACATAGGGATGCATATATTTTTGAATTAGTGTTTTGGATTTCTTTTGATAGACAATTGGATAAAGAAACCATGTTACGTTTATACAATGGAGTATTATTCAGCCATAAAAAAGAATGAAATCTTACCATTTGCAACAACATGGATGGACCTAGAGAACATTATGCTAAGTGAAATAAGTCAGATTGAGAATGAGAAAGACAAATACCATGTGATCTCACTTATATGTGGAATCTAAAGAACAGAATAAACGAGCAAAGAAAATCAAGCTAATAATTGTAATGACACTCTTTCTGTTCTCGTAGCCTCCCTATAAAATGCATAGCTGGTTTTTCTGTTACATAGTTAATACTTCATGAAAATAATCTGTGAACATGTTGACTGCTTTCTTGACATTTCAGTACAACACCAAAGATTAAATGGAAAGCTTAATGATTTCAGGAGGAATACAGACAAGTGGCACCGTGTAAACTAGTGTAGTTCAGTTTAGCCCATCTCTCCTCTGGTTGTATCCCCAAACAATATCACCTCAATCTCACTTTTTAGATGCTCTAAACCTTTCAGCTGGCTTCAGAAGTTCCTTCATCTCCCAGAAATTCTTCAAACATGGATTAGTTTAGGACCAAGCCAGATTCCCCTGGAGCTCAACTCTGGACTAGCCTAGAATGAGAGAACACGCTAGGGTTCAAGATAGGCCTTAACTCACCAGAATCTTTTAAAAACACTTTGCTTTTTTAAGTTTATTAAGCCCTGTGGGAAAATCACAAGGTAGTGAGAAAGAAGAATACAAAGATAATAATAGTATATCCTACTGTTCATTATGTAGAACACCAGTTTAACTGGATTGTCCTGAAAGTATAAATTCCCAACTTCAGAGCATTGAATTAGTAAGCTTTTTATGTTAAATTTACAACATCCATCACTCCTATTTTCACTGCAAATTGAGTTAATTTATAAATATGTAAGGCTTTCCATAGCATATTATCTAGTCCAATAGAAACTTTGATTACCAAGGGATGAAATATATGTTAAAAACCATCAGAGCTATTAATTTCTACATGACATAAGCAAAATACGTAAACTCCTGCTTCTTAGATCATTTTGCCTTTCTAGTCACAGTTATCAAGATTCTCAGGGCTACATTTTATATGGTTCCTTTTAATGGGTTTGTTGTTTCACTAATTTCCCTTATTAAAGTAAAAGATACCATTGCTAAAAACCAATATTTACATACTGGTTGGTTTTGAATCCCAAAATAGTGTTCTAAACTTGATGAGAGTTACAGATAGTATTTTGGTAGCCATCATTTAATAGGTGATAGTAAAAGGGAGTTTGCAGATTTGAAATTTAGTTCAAATTTAATCACTATATTTCATATTCCAGTCAGAATTTTTGTGATTTCTGCCAATTTATTTATTCATTCAACAAAGTAACAAAGTAGCTCTGGAGCTACAGCATTGTATCAAATAAATAGACACTCTGGCTTCAATGAGCTTATAATTGGGAGACAAATAATAAACATCCGTACAGTTTAAAATAATGTCAGATGATGGGTACTGTGCAAAATACCTGGTGAGAAATAAAGTGACTAGAGGTATTGTGTAGTGCTGTTTTATACAGTAAAAATGCAAAGGCTCTCTTCTTAGATGATACTTATCCAAAGATCTAAAGGACGTGAGGGAAGAACTATGTAGACATACCTCACAGATGAGCATTCCAAAAAGAGATCTTTTTCCAGGTGAGTTAATGGACAATTTAGACATCAATCTTGGAATTTATTTGGTATTTAATAATGCAGGTCTGCCACCTTGTTTTTCTTGCAGAATGTCTTGACTATTCTTGGCACTTTACATTTCCCATAAACATTTTAGAATAACCTTGTTGAGTTCCACCAATTTTGACTGGGATTGCATTGAATCTATAATTATCCTATAGAGGTGTCATTTTTGGTTTGTTACTAATAGTATATAGAAATACAGCTGATTTTAGTGTAATGATTTTGTATCTATGAGATATTACTCTTTTAATTCTAATAGTTTAGATTCTTTGAGATTTCTGTATATAATCATTATGAATAATTTATTTTTAACAAAACTATTGCAGTGCTTTGAAGTGTCAATACTTTCTCTGTACCTTTAAAGTATTAACTTATTTACTATCAGAACAAGCCTCTGAAGGAGGTACTCATATCCCCGTTTTACAAATGAGTAAACTGAGGCACAGAGTACTTTGCCCAGAGTTGCATAGTTGGCAAGTAGCAGAGCCAGGATTCAAACTGTTTTAAGTTTCTTCCCTTCAATCTTTACATCATATACAGAGGGTGCCAAAAAAATATATACACATTTTAAGAAAGGAAAAAACTATTAAAATTGTAATACTCAATATATACTGATAAAAAAAAGGACGAATACAAGTCACGTTTGACATCTGCAATTATAAGAGGTGCTCAAAGTGGTTACCGTCAGTATCCAGACACTCCTGATTATGGCGAGCTACTGCTTGAGCAACGTTGACCAAAGTGTCCACTTGTATACATTTTTTTTGCACCCCCGGTATTTCTTTTTCTGGCCCATTTGCATTGGCTAGGACTTCAAGTGTAAGGTGCTAAATAACAGTGATTATGGGGGCATTATTGACTTGGAATAATTTCAAAGGGGAACCTTTGAATATTTCAACCATTAATTATATTTGCTGCAGCAATATCTATAGATACCCTTTATCAAATTTATTAAAGTCTCTTCTAGCTCTTAGTTTGCCAAGCATTTTTACCTTGGGAAATATGTTGAATTTTATTGGCTGCTATTTGGGGGAGGAGGCATCTATCATATAATTGTAGTTTATTCCTTTAGTGTGTTGTTATGGTGAATTTGATTTTTCAAATATTAAACTTTACCTCCTGTGATAACCTTCAATATCAGATTGTGTGAAATTGGAATCAAGTCTTCCTTGAATGTTTGGTAGAAACTGCTCTTAAGGTCGTCTGGGCCTCTGAATGTTTTGTCTTTTAATACCACACTGAGCAGGCTTTCGGGTTAGTTTTCAGATACATAATATGAGCAGTAAGGTATGGAAAGCTCTTCCCTCTATAAGAATGTACTAGTCGTAGAATGTGTCAATTTTGCTGGCTCTATGATGACAACATAGTCCTGCTTTTTTTGTATCTTTCCAGCCTTTTGGAGCACCTATTTCTGCTGTCTCTTGACCTGCATGAAGGAGGTGAAACTTAGATATTTCACAGCGCATGTGTACCAGCTGCCTCCAGTTTTAATTCGGGATACTGGGAAAACGGAAATCTTAAAAAGAAACTGTAGGCGCTTGAGAGCAAGGACCTCATCATTCCTTTTCTTTTTCCTATAAGTATGTGCTTAATAAGAACTTTATATTTGAAGAGGGAATTGAGGATAAGCTTGCTGTGATAAGACAGAATAAGCAAAAGGAACGAGGATGTTTGTGGACTCAGGCCTCAGAGTTGGTGACCAGTCACTTCATTACAATGTACACGACAGTAAATGGAAACATGACTGGCTTTTTGAAAAGGTCACTTTTTACAAGGTTTTATACCAAATATGTTATTTCACAAATATTCTAGGAAGTATGACAGCCACAGGAATATGATTGTTCAAGGTTGGTGTAGCCAAGGCATTCAGTTTTGCTTTTGGGGGGCTTTTTGTTGTTTGTTTAAGGAAAATAATAGTACTTTCAGCTAAATAAAGAAATTGTTGCTTCCTAGGTAGTATGCTGATGTTTTAGAGACAATTACTATTGATAGTCTAAATAAAATGTGCACTAAAGAATTTATTTCCCCCTTCTGCCCCTTTTCCTTTGTTCCCCCTTTCTCTTCTCTGCTCCTCTTCCCACATCACCTTCCCCCATAACCAGTGCAAAATGACCAAGTATGTGTGATACCATAGTTTTCTCCATGTTCATATAATCATACACAATGCATATATACATGGGTTTTTTTCCCCAATATCTTACAGAAATCAGTCCAAGGCAACTGGTATAGCTGCAATTAATTTTTTTTAAAAGGCTGCATATTGATGGTCATTCACTTAGTGTCTCTTTCGGGTTTTTGTTTTTGTTTTTGTTTTTCCATTACAACAAAACATTGTAAGAGACATCCTCATACATAAGTCCTTATTTTCTGGTAGTTTTAATTATGGGACATAGATTCATGGAAATCAAATGGCTAGGTTAAAATGTATATGTATTTTTAATTTTAATAAGGTTATCAGATTGACTTCCAAAGAAAGCTGTCACAATTTCCAGTTCCACTGGCAATACATGAGTCCACTTTCTCCTCCACCCCACCAATAATAGATACTAGAGCTTTATAATTTTCACAAGACTGTTGGATATAAAGTAATATATGTTACCTGATTTTGCATCCCTGACCACTAGTGAATTTGTACATCTTTTTGTGTGGTTTTCTTTTTTTTAGGGAGAGGGGAATGGTGGTATTTGATTTGCTGTTCTCTAAATTGACTGTTATATCCTTTGCCTATTTTCTGTTCTCCCCTTGTCAACTTGAAAGAGATCTTTATTATAGCTATTATACATATAGCTATTATAATAGCTATATGTTATATATATTATAGTGATTAATAGTTGCACTTTCCTCCAAATGTGTTACTTGACTATTGACCTTATTAACTTTTTTTGCTGTTCATTTTATTTTTAAATAAATTTTATTTGGAATATTTTTCGATATACAGAAAAGTTACAAAGATAGTTCAGAGGCTTCCCATAGATACTTTACCCCATAATAATTTTTTTTTGCCATATGAAAGCTGTATTGCCAGATGTGTCTACTTGTGTATTTCAGCTCTTACAGTCATGGTTAAGGTCTCCCCTGCTCCTAACTTATGCTTACAGTTTCCTAGATTTCTTGTGAGATTTTTAAAATTTTTAACATTTGCTTTAATCTATTTTGAATTTATGTTTAGTGTATTGTAGTGGTCCAATCCTATTTTCTTATTTTGGAAAGCTGTTTATGATGGCACTGTTTGTTAAATAATCTATCCTTTTCCCACTGATCTGAATGCTATTTTTATAATGGAATTTCTAGATTTCTACCAAAATACCTCCTGGGATTTTAACTGTGATCCCATTGAATCTGTAGATCAATTTGGGGAAGCTTGGCATCTTAACAATACCGAATCTTCTGATCCATGAGCATGGTGTAGCTATATCCATTTATTTAGTGTTTATATTTCTTTCAACAGTACCTTACAGTTTTCAGTATACAGATCTTTTTTTTAAAATCATAATTTCTGATTATAGTAGTCACCCTTATCCATGGGTTCACTTTCTGTGGTCAACCATGGTCCAAAAATATTAAATGGAAAATTATAGAAATAATTTATAAATTTTAAATTGTGCACCATCCTGAGTAGTTCCATCTGCCAGGGACATGAATCTTCCTATTGTCTAGCATATTCATACCATAGATGCTGCCTTCCTGTTTTCACTTAGTACTGTGTTTCACCCAAAATAAGACCTAACCAGAAAATAAGCTGTAGCACAATTTCTCAGGATGACGTCCCCTGAACATAAGCCCTAATGCATCTTTTGGAGCAAAAATTAATGTTAAGACCCAGTCTTATTTTTGGGGAAACACGGTAGCTGTCTGAGTTATCAGACTGACTGTCGTGGTATCAGTGCTTATGTTCAAGTAGCCCTTATTTTACTTAATAAAGCACGAGAGTAGTGATGCTGGCAATTTGGATCTGCCAAAAAGAAGCCGTAAAGTGTGTATATATATGTGGGAAAAAACAGTTTATATAAGGTTTGGTACTATCTGTGATTTCAGGCATCCATGGGGGATCTGGGAACGTATCCCCTGTGGATAAGGGGGGACTGCTGTATTCATACTAGCATGTAGAAATACAATTGATTTTTGTAGATACCTTTAGTAACTTTATTTTTGTGGCCTTATTGTCTTGGCTTCAACCTTCAGTACAATGTTAAATGGGAATGATAAGAGTAGACATCCATGTTTCCAATCATAACATAGAAGTAATTAGTCTTTTTTTCCTTTTGGTAAATTCTTGACAAGCTTAAAGGGGTGACCTTAGTGGACTGATTGGAGGACCCCAGAGTTTGCTTCTAAGTTGTTTTCTGCCTTGTGTGATTTGCTTTTTTTTTCTCCTCGATTTTTAAAGTTGAGATATAGTTCATGTATCATAAAATTCACCCTTTTTAAAGTATAAAATTCAGCTGTTTTTAGTATATTCACAAGGTTGTACAACCATCACTACTATATAATTCCAGGACATTTTCATCACTCCAAAAAGAAACTCTGTACCCATTAGCAGTCAGTTCCCATTCCCTACTCCTCTCAGCCCCTGGCAACCACTAATCTGTTTTCTGTTTGCATAGACTTGTCCATTCTGGACATTTCATATAAATGGAATCATAATATGAGGATTTTTGTGTCTGCCTCCTTTCACTTAACAATAATTTCAAGATTCATCTATGGAATAGCAAAATCAATACTTCATTCCTTTTCATGGCTGAATAATACTGTATGGATATGCCACATTTTTGTTCATTCATTCATCAGTTGATGGACATTTCAGTTGTTTCCACATTTTTGGCTACTATAAATGGTGTTGCTGTGAACATTTGTGTACAAATTTTTGTGTGAACATATGTTTTCAGTTTTCCTGGGTATAATACTGAGAGCAGAATTGTTGGGTCATATGGTAACACTTTAACTTTTAAAAGAACTGCCAAACTTTTCCAGAGCAGCTGCACCATTTTACATTCCCATCAGCAATATATGTGGTTTACCATTTCTCTACATCTTTGCCAACATTTGTTATTGTATGTCTTTTTTATTACATCCATCCTAGTGAAATCTTTGTCCTTGTTTTAGCTCAAATATGAATTAAGATTAAAATAGTGTTTGTTGAAATAACCCTCCCAACCCACTGCCTAATTACAGCAAATACTTGGTCTAGTTTTACAGGTGGGAAACTGACATAAAAGAGGTCACATGGCACTAGTAAGATTAAATCTTTAGCTATTTTTGGATTTGACTTAGGTCACTGTTAAAACCCTAAGGAAAAATAGAACAAATCAATTTGGTTTGCAAGTGTCCTGCCTGGTTTCTGCCTACTACACGATGAAGCATGTACTACACTCTGCCTGCAGTGGCAGAGTTTTAGACTGTTTTCTAGTGCACTGTGATACTGGAAATTCTACAGTAAAGTAATCCGGTCCTACTGAGCTCTTCCTTCTCATCAACCCAAGTCTGTTTAAAACCTGACTTAGAGTTTACCTCTTCCTGAAAATGCTCTTGATTAACTCTACTTGACTTTTTTAATAGCTTTGACACTTGAACATTTCATTGATGTTTTATTTTTCCTACTACAGTCTCTTGAACTTGATTTTATGTTTCTTCAAAATTAGTCAAAACGCTCATTAAAAGCAGGAGCTATCTTTTTTTGTTTATACCCCACAACACTTCATTCAGAGGACCATGAAGAGTTTTGTTCACTTAACAATGCTCATGCAACTCAGAGAACTCAGCTTCTAGGACAGTGGGTCGTATATTCCAATTTGCCTAAGAATCACAGATATTTTAAAAGTTAGATTCCCAACCCCCTTCGACTCTTAAGATTCCCAAGTGATTCTGATGCTAATATTCTAAGAACTACTATTTGAGAAATAATTAGAATGTCATTGTAAACTTATCAGTAAGAGGAACTTCTCTAATCTGAATCAGAGCACCTTTTAGGGCAGTGTCCTCTAGATTCATTCATTCGATGTTTACTAAGCACCCACCAGCCTATGCCAGGCTCTGAAGCTACAGCTGTTTGTGTTGGCTCACCCTCAAAACAGTGACAGGTTGGAAAAGAAAGACACGTGCTATTATTGCAAATAGATTCTCTGTGCAGCTCAATTTATGGAGTAATCTCTTGGCTGTTGTAACATAACTGTTTTCCAGGAGATGGCACCAGTCAGTCTTCCAAGGCCAGCCCCTTCTCTGGTTATATTGTTTCTGTCTGAAAGAGTCCTAATGTGTGTCTCTTATCCAGTAAGTAAATATGAAAGTGTCCATAGTATTTGAAAAGAGTTTTTTTATCCTTTTCTAACAACATAGATGAGATCATTATTCTTACGGGAAGAAAGCAGTTATACACATGGAAGGAAATACAAGGTACTTACCTTGTTTCCCCGAAAATAAGACCTAGCCAGACCATTAGCTCTAATGGCGTCTTTTGGAGCAAAAATTAATATAAGACCTGGTCTTATTTTAATATAAAACCTCGTCTTATATAATTATATAATATAATACCAGGTCTTATATTAATTTTTGCTCCAAAAGATGCATTAGAGCTGATGGTCCAGCTAGGTCACATTGTCGGAGAAACACAGTAGTACCACCAGGCAGTTTTCATGAACTACATAGTATTACGACGACCCTAAATTGGTAGTAAGATATCCCTCCGCGTTTTGCAGGTGAGGAACCTATACAGATCCTGAATATCAGTTGGGATTTAATTTCAGGTTTATCTGATACCAAAGTCTATGCCCTAAAGCAGTTTCACAGAGGCAAAAAAAGAGAAGGCAGTTGTGGGACTCTTATCATCTTGTCTCCTGCTTTTTCATTGGTCTTTTACCTTCAACCATCCCTTTTATTTGATTTTTGGGAAAATGCATTAAAACCTGTAAACTTGATGAAATTTATTGTATTCTGGAGATAGATTTCTGCTAACAGACATCCTTTCTGTAGAGAATCGAGAGGCAGGATTCTATGACTTTCACATTAGTCTTTATGAGCCCTTCTGGTCTGAGTGGTACCTACTGGCTAATAGAATAAAACAAATTCCAAATGAACACATTTTGCTCTATCTTATTCCTTGATAGAAAAATCCGTAATATATCAGAAAAACAAGTATAAGAAACACCTTTGAAATTCCTTTAACATAATGTTTTGTTGTAACTTATGATTAATCTCTTTGCACACAACTGAGCATCAACCCCTTGTACTCCTGCTGAGAAGGCTTGTGTTGAAAAATACACCATTTCTAACAGTGAGGCGTCACAGGTTGGTCACATGAAGGGAGTTTCCACCAGAATGCCTAAGTGGGGAAGGTTAAACTTACAGCACCATGTTTTTGAAGCTTTCCTGACAGACATCAAATTCTCAATATATCCACGTCAGTGGCATCAAATTGTAGGGCCCTTTGCATTTTGAGATCTTGTTCATGAAGGAGGTACTTTCTGAATTTGCCTAGATTATCGTTCAGTCTGAGTAATTCAGAAATACAATAGCCATTTTAGTGTCAATATTGTAGCTGCCCTTAAGACTTTCCTTCTTCACCTTCCAATTTTCACTTCTTTTGCCCACGAATCTCAGCAAAAGCACAAAACCAGTGCAGTCAGTTTCTCAACATTTCACACAATATTTGGTTGTGTTCTTATTTGGGCTTTGATATAAAAGGGTTAGATTTAGATGAGACGATCTTTAAAAAATCTCTTCAGGCTACCATGTGATCCAAATTCTATGACCAAGAAAAGGCTTCTGGATGTAAACAGGTTGTTGAGAGCAGTTTCAATAGAAACGGGAGTTTGAAGCCAAATTTCTCTTAAACAATGAAATTTGAAGGTGGGAAAAACAGAGAAAGTTAGCAATGTTTGAAAACATGATGGTATAGGAAAGGATGGAAGCTTAAAAGATTGAAAGCTTTTCTTTAGGTGGGGAAGACTTGAGTAGGTTTGTAGGCTGAGAGGAAGGTGACCGTAGAAAGGGACATATTGCAGATGCACAAGAGAAGGTATAATTCTTGGAGGAAAGAACTCGAAGAAGGGATAGGATCAGGGACCAGCATTAGAAAGAAGAGGGAAGACTCCTTTCTGGTAGAGAGAAGAAGGGGGAAAATTTGGTGATGAGTCAAAAGGAAGGGACGCTGATTAGAGCAGGCACATGGAGGGGCCTCGGTTATCTCAGTGACGGTCAGGAGGCTGAGGCTGACCAGGGTGCTGGCCCAGGGCATCATGTGGTAACAACGGCAGAGATTGGACAGTAACTGATGGTCCAGGGTTAGATGTGGAAACCTAATTCAGACGCTATACACAGGGAGCTTTCATGAACCAGAAATAGTGATAGTCTCCTATATTGCATATAGCTTAGAGGTAGTTTCATGTGTTATTTCACGGTTAACATGATGTCAACTCAGATGATAATCATTTAAAAACGTGCAAATGTAAGCCCAGTGATTGTGATTTGCTCGGGTCTTATATACCCAGTAAGTATTGTCACTTACCATTTTAATTTAAGAAACTTTGGTTCCCCTGCCCCCCACCCTTTTTCGTTTAATATTTTTTCTTTCACTCTTATGTCTAGAAACTTTTCTTATAAGGTCCCTATGGCATACATGTAAGCCTTGCTGATAAATCACCCTCACTCTGTATAGAATTACTTTGAGACTTTCCTACTTCCCGATGCATGATTTACAGCAACCCACTAGATGTACGGTAACAAGTGCTAACATTCTACTGAAATACTTTAAGTAATATATGTACCCAAAAATGTAATTACAAAGTTAGTAATGCTTCTCATTCATTCAGAGATTTATTGACTCTGTTGTGCCAGGCATTCTGCTGAGTAATGTGGGGAACAAAACCAAGCCAGACATTCTGTGTCACAGACAAGGCAACTCAGAACACCAAAAACAGTGGTTAGAGCTATGACAGAACTATGCACATAGCCGTCTGAGAAAACGACGACAGATCATTTAACTCAGCCAAGGCAGGTGAGGAAAAGCCCCTGCTAAGTGACATTTGAACTGGATTTTAAAGGATGACCAAGAATTTAGCTTTGTGGTTTGGGGGGGGGGGGTCAGAGGGAGAAGGCACTGGGAGCAGGGTCAGTGTTGGGTGAGTGTGCCATATCTGGGTAATTAAACAGTTTGCCCGGGGAGAAGACTGGATGGGGAGTTTGGAAAAGGAAAAGTCAAGGATGAAGCTGAGGTTTGTGAGCACTGGTACCTTTCACCGAGCTACGGGGTCAGTTGCACCTGAATTTGAGGGAACAGTTCAGTTTGGGGCATATTACATTTGAAGTATCTGGGAAACGTTTATGTGGAGAGGAACAGTTGGAAGTTAATTTTACAGGTCGGGGCTGAAGAAAAATTGAAGGGCTTAAGATAGACAAAACATGGAAACAGACTGAGGAGGTTAAGTCTTTGGACATAATTACAAACAATCCAAAATCTCAGTGGAAAGGAAAGAAGGAGAGGGAGGGAGAAACGGAGGGAGAGAGAGAGAAAGAAAAAGCTTATTTATTGCTATCCAGTGGAAAATGGGAGGACTCTGCTTCGTATCATCACTCAAAGAACCAGGCTGATGAAGGCGTCCTCATCTTGTAACCCACTAACAGAAACAGACACTCTGCAGCAAGGGAGAAGACCATGGAGAGCTCTGTGCCAGCTCTTCCATCCTTTGGCTCACACATCACTTCTACCTCTACCCGATTGGCAGAATTGGTCATAGGGCCCTAACCAATCACAAAGAGGCTGAAAAGTACAGGCTTGTGTATGTCCAGAAGGAAAAGAAAACAAAGTGTTGGTTAAGACTGGTAATGCCTGACTTACAAAGGAACTACTTGTGTAATTCATTCTCTGATATTTCTACCATTTTATATCCAGTATGCAGCTTTCTGCTTTACCCACTATCATTCCTTCAGGCTTATCACACAAACTTTTTTGCTCCACTAATATAAGATTACATGCAGTTCCCCAAATATGCCTAGTTACTTCAGACTTTCATTCAACATGCACCTTCACATGCATTTGGATGCCTTTGTGTCTTGTTTCCTCTTCCTGGCGTGTCCTGTTCTGCTGTCCAAATGACAAACTCAAGCTGCAACATCACCTCCTTGAAACTTTTCCTAATGCTCTCACAGGCAGTACTGGGCTTCCTTCTTACTCTGTGTAATCATTACAAACACCTCTATTAGTGTACCAAGACTGATAATTTACATATTCATTGCTTCTAGTAAGCTGTACCTCTTAAAGGCGAGGCAGCTTTCTCATTATTCCATTCATATATTTAATATTTTACATTACACAGCACAGTGAGTATGAGTTCAAAAGACAGACTGCCCTGGATTGACCTCTTGCAACATTTGTAATCCTTGTTAATTTACAAAGATTTGATTGAACTTAAATTTTCTGTGTCATGGTTTCCTCATCTATAACAGAGTTGTTATAAGGATTAAATTAGGCAGTATGTGAGAAACTACTCAGTGCCTGGCACAAAGTGAAGCTCAAAAAATGTCCCCTACAATTATTTTTTAAAATTGAAATATATTTGACATTGTGTATAACATTGTATAAGTTTAAGGTGTACATGTTGATTTGATACTTACATATTGTAATTATTGCCATTGTAGTGCTGGCTAGCACCTTTATCGTGTCACATAATTATCATTTCTTTTTTTGTGGTGGGAATAATTAAGCTCCAGTCTCTTAGCAAGTTTGATGTTTATAATGTAATCACTATAGTGTGCATTAGGTCTCTAGGACTTGTCTGCTAGTTGCTAGTTCATATACTTAACAATATCTCTCCTATTCCAATCCCTTGTCCCCTGGTAACCACCATTTTACTGTTTTTATGAGTTTGGATTATCACAAAGAAGTGATGGCATAAAAAGTATTTGTCTCTGCCTGACTTATGTCACCGAGCATAATGTTCTCAAGGTCCGTCCATGTTTTTGTAAATGGCAGGATTTCCTTCCTTCTTATGGCTGAATGATAGTCCACTGTGTGTGTGTGTGTGTGTGTGTGTGTGTGTGTGTGTGTGTGTGTGTATCTTCATCCATTCATCAGTTAATGGGCACTTCAATTGTTTCCACATCTTGGCTATTGTGGATAATGCTGCAGTAGACATGGGGGTGAATATATCTCTTTGATACCAGTTTCATTTCCTTTGGGCATACACCCAAAGTGGAATGGCTGAGTCACATGGTATTTCTATTTTCAGTTTTTTGAGAAACATCCATACTGTGTTCCGTAGTAGCTGAACCAATTTGCATTTCTACCAGCAGTGTACAAGGGTCTCTTTTCTTCACATCCTCACCAACATTTATCTGTCTTTTTGATGACAGCCATTCAAACAAGTGTGATATTTCATTGTGATTTTGATTTGCATTTCCTTGAAGATCAGTGATGTTGAGCATCATTTCATGTACCTGTTGGTCATTTGGATGTCTTCTTTGGGAAAATGTCTAGTTCCTGTGGCATTCTTAAATCAGATTGGTTGTTATTGAATAGTATGTGTTATTTATATGTTTTGGTTATTAACCCCTTATCTGATATACACTGTGCAAATATTTTCTCCTGTAGGTTACCTTTCCATTTTGTTGACTGTTTCTTTTGCTGTGCAGAAGCTTTTCAGTTTGATGTAGTCCCACTTATTAATTTTTGCTTTTGTTTGTGCTGTGGTGTCACATCAAAAAAATCATTGCTAAAACCAATGTCAAGGAGATTCTTTCCTATGTTTCCTTCTAGAAGTTTTACAGTATCAGGTATTATGTTTATGTCTTTGACCTATTTCAAGTTAATTTTTGAGTGGTGTAAAATTAGGAGTCGAATTTCATTTTTTCTGCATGTGTTTATCCAGTTTTCCCAATACCACTTATTGGAGAAACTATCCTTTACCCATTGAGTGTCTTGCCTCTCTGTTGAATGTTAATCATATATGAGGGGATTTAATTCTGGGCTTTTTATTCTGTTCCATTATTCTATATGTTTATTTTTATGCCAGTACCATACTGTTTTAATTACTATAACTCTGTAGTACATATAGTTTGAAATCAGGAAGTGTGATGCCTCCAGCTTTGCTCTTCTTTCTAATAGCTTTGGCTATTTGGGGTCTTTTGGAGTTCCATTTTAGGAGTTTACAAATTTTAGGCATTTTTTATTTCCATGAAAAATGCCTTTGGAATTTTGATATGGATTGCATTGAATATATGAATGGTTTGGGTTAGTATGGACATTTAATAATGTCAATTCTGATCCATGTGCATAGGATATCTTTTCACTAGTTTGTGTTTGATTTATTTTAACCATGGCTTGTAGTTTTCATTGTTACAGATCTTTCACTTCCTTGGTTAAATTTATTCCTGGTATTGTTTTTGATGCTATTGTGAAACGGGGTAGTTTGTTTTTTTCCCCCATATGTTTCATTGTTAAGTGTATAGAAATGCAACTGATCTCTGTATGTTTTTATATCCTGAAACTTTACTGACTTTGATTAGTTCCAACAGTTTTGTGGTCGAGTCTTTGGGATTTCCTGTACAGGCATACCTTGGAGATATCGCAGGTTCAGTTTGAGACCACTGTAGTGAAGCGTATATCGGAATAAAGTGAGTCATAATCTTTTTGCTGGTGGAAAATCTTGCCTTCAGTTTGTAAAAAATACAACATCTGGGAAGTGCAGTAAAGTGAGGCACGCAATAAAGGTATGCCTGTATATAAAATCATATCATCTGCAAGGAATAAGAATTTCTTCCTTTCTGATTTGGATAGCTTTTATTTGTCTTGCTTAATTGATCTAGCTAGGACTTCCAGTACTATTATTGAATAAGAATGATAAAAGTGGGCATCCTTGTGTTGTTAGAAGGAAAGCTTTCTAATTTTCACTGTTGAGTATAAGATTAGCTGTGGCTTTGTCACATATAGCCTCTATTATGTTGAGGTATGTTTCTTCTACACCCAATCTGTTGAGGATTTTTATTATAAAAGGATGTTGTATTTTGTCAGATGCTTTTGCTGCATCTATTGAGATGATCATGCAATTTTTATCATTCATTTTATTAATGTGGTGTATGACATTTATGGATCTGAGTATGTCGAACCATCCTTGTATCCCAGGGATAAATTCCACTTAGTCCTGTTTTATAATCCTTGTAATGGGTTCTTGAATTTAGTTTGCTAGTATTTTGAGAATTGTTACATCAAGTATATTCTCTATAGTTTCCTTATAGTGTCCTTATCTGGCTTTACTTGTTACTGGTCTCTTTTGTATTTCTTCCTGATTCTGTCTCAGTAGTTCTATTCTTGGGAATTTATCCATTTCCTCAAGGTTGTCTAATTCTTTGGCATACATTATAATCATTGTTCATAGTAGTCACTTACGATCCTGTGTATTTCTATAGTGTCAGTTGTAATGTCTCCTCTTTCACTTCTGATTTTGAGTCTTTTTTTCATGGTCTAGCTAAAGGTCTGTCAATTTTGTTTATCTTTGAAAACCCAGCTCTTAGTTTTGCCGATCTTTTTTATTGTTTCTCTGGTCTCTATTTCACTTATTCCTGGTATGGTCTTTATTTTCTTCCTTCTGCAAACTTCGAGTTTATCCTTTTTGTAGTTTCTTGAGGTGTAAAGTTTATTGGAGAGCTTTCTAATTTCTTAATATATGTATTTTTTGCTATAAACTTCCCTCTCAGAACTACTTTTGGTATGTTCTATTTCAATTTCCGTTTGTCTTGATACATTTATTTCCCTTTTGATTTCTTCTTTGACCTATTGGTTGTTCAGAAGTGTGTTGAGTTTTGACATATTCCTCTTGTTGTAGTTTCATACCATGTGGTAAGAAAAGATAGCTGGTATAATTCCAATCTTCTTAAATTTGCTAAGACTTGTTTTATGTCCTATCTTATAATCTATCCTGGAGAACGTTCCTTGTGCATGTGAGAAAAATATTCTGCTGCTGTTGGATGTAATGTTCTATATATGTTTGTTAGGTCCATTTTGTCTAAAGCATGGTCTAATTCCAACATTTCCTTATTGATTTTGTCTGGATGATCTATCCATTGTTGAAAGTGGGCTATTAAAGTCCCCTGTTATTGTATTGTTGTCTCCTTCTCACTTCAGATCTGTATTTGCTTAATACATTTAGGTGTTCTGGTGTTGAGTGCACATATTTACAATTGTTATATCTTCTTGATGTATTGACCCCTTTTATTATATAATTACCTTCTTTTTCTCGTTACCATTTTTGGCTTAAATAATATTTTGTCTGATGTAAATATGGCTATCCCCACTTTCTGTTTCCACTTGTAGGCAGTATCTTTTTCCATCCTTTCACTTTGAGCCTATGTGTGTTCCTAAAGCTGGAGTCTCTTGTAGACAGCATATAGTTGGGATTGTTTTTTGTTTTTAAATTAATCCAGTCACTCAGTCCCTTTTGGGGAATTCAGTCCATTTACATTTACTTATTGATATGTAAGGACTTACTATTGCCAACTTAATGCTTTCTGTTGCTTTGTATTTCCATTGTTTCTTTTTACTTCTTTGTTTTTCCCCTTCTGTTTGTTTCACCTTTGTAAACTGGTGATTTCCCACAGGGATATGCTCTGTTCCCCCTCCCCACTGCCTTTAAAAAAGTCTTTTGTGAATCTCTAGATTTTTCCTTTGTAAAAGGCTTACATAAAACATCCCATGGATAAAATATTCTATTTTATGCTGATGGCAATTTATCTTCATTCACCTATAAAGTCTCCACCCTTTCCCTGTCCTCCTTTTATATTTTTGATGTCACATTTTACCTCTTTTTATGTTTAACAAATTATAGTAGCTATAGTTATTTTATATATTCTTTTAATCTTTATGCTATGGTTATGCTATGGTTAAATTATTACCATTTATGCTATGGTTAAATTACAGAATTATTTTCTAAATTTGAGTATAGTTTCTGACCTTTACCAATGTAAAGGTGTTTTCATGTCACTGATTAGCATTTTTTAATTTCCTCTTGAAGAACTCCTTTCAGCATTTCTTGCAAGGCAGGTCTAATAATGATACATTTCCAGGCCTTTTGTTTGGAACAGTCTTTTACGTCTCCTTCATATCTGAGGGATAACTTTGCTGGACAGAGTATTCTTGGCTGGCAGTTTTTATCTTAACACTTTGAATATGTAATTTCACTCCCCTAGCCTGAAGGGTTTTGGCTAAGAAATGATAGCCTAAGGGGAGTTCCTTTGTAGGTTACATTCTTTTTGCCCCTGGCTGCCTTTAGGATTCTTTATCCTTGACTTTTGGTAGTTTCATTATAATGTGTCCTGGAGAAGGCATTTTCACATTGAGGTCATGCATAGGGTGATCTATGTATTAGCTTCATGAATTTGGATGTCCAAGTCTTTCCCCAGGTTTGGGAAGTTTTCAGCTATTATTTCTTTAAGCTTCCTGCTTCTTTCTCCCTCTCTTATCACTTGGATTCCCAATTATTCTGGTATTTGCTGTTCTGATTGAGCCCCCTAGATCATGTAGGCTTTCTTCCCTTTTTCATTCTTTTTTCTTCTAACTGTATTACTTCAAAATTCCTATACTCTTTAAGTTCTTTATTCTGTCATCCATGTGCTCTACTCTACTACAGATGCTCTCTATTGTATTAATTTCATTCATTGATTTCTTCACCTCCAGAATTTATTTCATTTTATTTCTATCACTTCATTAGAGTTCCTTTTGTTCATGTATTTTCCTTCCTACTATCATTGAATATCTTGAGTTTTCTTGTAGCTCGTTGAATTTCTTCAAAGGAACTATAGTAGTCCCCACTTAACTGCAGGAGATATGTTCCAAGACCACCAGTGGATGTCTGAAGCTGTCGATAGTACCAAACTCTATAAATACTATGTGTTTTCCTGTACATGCATATCTATGAGAAAGTTTAATTTATAAATTGGACACAGTAAGATATGAATTATAATAATATACTATAATAAATGTGAAGGCTTTGGGGCCATTATTAAGTAAAATAAGGGTTACTTGAATACAAGCAATGTGATACTGGTAGTCAACCTGATAACCCAGACAGCTACTGACTAACCGGTGTGTAGTGTATACAGCATGCAGATGCTGGACAAAGGGATGTTTCATGTCCTGAGCAGGACAAGCGGGACAGCACAAGATTTCATCATGCCATTCAGAACAGCATGTAATTTAAAACTTATAAATTGTTTATTTCTGGAATTTTTCCATTTAATAATTTTGGACTGTGGTTTACTGCAGGTAACAAACTGCAAAAAAAACAAAACCATGGATAAGGCAGGGAGGACTACTGTATTCTAAATTCTTTATCAATTAGCTCACAGTATTCTGTGGCTTTGAGCTTGGTTGTACAATTATTGGTGTCTTTTGGGGGTTAGGACATATTTTATTTTCATGTTCCTTGAGTTTCTGCATTGCTGGTGTCACATTTGAAGTAGCAGACACCGTCTTAAATCTTTATTGCCTTCAGTTGGATTACTGATCATTGGTGGTGCTGTAACAGGGGTTTCCTCGGCTTTTGAATGGGAAGAATTATTCCACTCTTATCACTCTCTCTGGCAGAATTCTTAATCTTTTACATCTTGTCTTCTTATAACTCACTAGGCTGGCTGCTGGAAACCTTGTTTTCCAGAAAGTGGTGCTATAATTCCAGCTGGTTTCACCCTTGCCCACCAACCCTGGTCCATTTTTCTGAGAACACTCCGATTACTGGATCTGCTTTCACTATTGTTCTTTGGAAGCTACACAAGGATCTGGCCAGAGTGGGAGGAGGTCTGGGTTTGGCACTTGTGGCTTTGGGGGTACCCACAGACCCGGTGGGGAGATTGAGTGGGATATTCCCAGAGGCTTTTGGGCATATTTTCTGATGAAGTCCTGAAGCAGACACCAGGAACCATGTTCCTTTAATGTGCTTTGATATTCTTATCCGTTTCCTTTGCTTGCTTTTCCCTCCCCTCCGTAATGGAGGTGCTACCTCAGTACTCTGGATGCTGCGGAAAAGAAGTGGATTTCTCTAGCTGCAACCCACACAGCTGGGATAGCCACACATTCACTCAATGTTTTCCACCTCCTCTGTGGGAGAGGTTGCCACTGGTGGAAAGCTTAACCCCATGCTGCTAGGTGCTGGGTATGTAACTGTCAACAAAAAAAGACGCTTCCTTATGTCTCTACTATAAAGTTACTAACACACTCCATCATACACTTTTACAAAAATTTAATAGCATTGAAGAATACTTTGTTTCAATTTGTTTGCTTGATGATTAGAATTAAATACCCATTACAGTAGATTTTCACTTATGAACAAAGGAAAGAACAGTTTTAAAGAAAAATGGCATAGTTTGAAAGGTACCATTTACCCGCAATGATTTTTTAAAATATTTTATAATTATATAAAATTAAATAAAATAATAAAGAATATGGAAATACTAAAAGTGATATGCATCACTTGTGTTCACTTCTAAAGAACAGGAAAATCCTCCAGAGAACAAGAACTGACTAAAGACTATTGGTGAGAGACCTGAGTGTTTTAAGAAATATCTTTATTTTGACTCAGTTAACAAAGGAGCTTTCAATATGATGAGTTCTTCACCTTCCCTTTTATATTAAGGGAATAAATATGGTCTTGGTTAAAAGATGGGGAGAAGGCCTTTAAATATTTGGGGGTGATAATTCAAATAGAAAAGCAGGCTTAGTTTACTTTTCTATATTGGTTGTTTTGTTGCTGCTTACATAACAATTCATAAGGGAAAGTAGCTTTTTAAAATCTAGTAAAAAGTTGTAGAAATTCTTGGCAATTTGTTCTTGATTTAGAAAAAAATAAGTTCCTCTTATAGTTCTAAATTAATAATCAGTTTATTTAATAATAATTTCATATTATAGACATATAATCCATTTCATCTTAGCAGACTGTAATATACAAGAAGTATAAAATGGGCGTGTATATATCTTAGCAGGAAATAAAGGTGATGTAATAATCATTATTAATGATTTTCACTGTTAAAAATGAATTTTAAAGAAATACATTTCTGTCAAACTTAAGTGGACTTTTTCATAGCCCAAAAATGTAATTTAACTCAAATTTTTAACAAGTTATTAAAAGAAAATGTATGCTATAAATTAAAATACATTTTAACCAGTTCCAAATATACTTATTGTTAAATATAAAGATGTTAGCTCTGGTACATAATAAAATATTTACAACTAATAAAAAGCAGACTGTAGAATATACATGTTCTATGTATAAAAATAAGTAAAATATTTTATAGTCCAGACCAAGGGATCTTTTCTAAGCCAGGTTTTATCCATGCAGCTGTATTACAATACCATCTCATTAGCATTACTGGGACACATACATGCATGGAAGAAATCTAACAATAATCTTGATTTAAAGCTCGTACTGCCTTTTTAGGGCCTGAATATCTTCTAAAGTAAAATGTTTGTTTGGTTTGTATGAGAGGTCATCAAACAGCTGTTCAATTTGCTCCTTTTGGCTCTTGCTAATTAGTGTCAACATCATCTGAAAGAAGGAGAAAAATTATATTAGTGTAAAATATTCACATTGTAAAATTATAGAAACCCTAAAATAATCAATCTGTATTAATATTTTGCCACTTACCTTAAACCTTTCTGCTTTACTCAGATATAAAAGATGCTGATATACCAATGAGGGATCTTTATCAATAAGGTTATTTTTCAGGGACTGAATGAGGAGGAGGAATATATCCCCTTCAAGTTTGTTACTCAACAACACTGGCAAATCTTTCGGTTCAGTGATGGCTAAGAGGTGTGCACAGGCTTCTTTATCTTTCCTAGTACTGACAGCATTTATAACCTGACCAAATTCATAGGCATTGTTAGGCTTGGCGATCGCTAGTTTTTCAGAGCAGTCTGGTGGCCCATTGCTTGTGTGCCCCTTCACAGATGGAAGGCAGTCAGTGGAGACCTCCTCTGACGTCTTTTCAGGCTCTTCATGGCCTTCATTCACCTTCATGGGGAAAAAAAATTGCAATGTGACACAAAGAACAGCCACTGCACACATCCCAAATTACATTTATTAAAATGAGAAGGAATTGAAAAAACACAAGCAGACTGTGTTTCAGTTAAGTTCTAAAGTGAAAAATGTATTATTTGTAATAAACCATAAATCTACTTGTTTTAACAAGAGAAATTTTAAGGTATAGCATTCATAAAAGTATTCCTTTGTAAAGTTTAAAAATATTTTTAACATTGAAAATATGACAATAAAATTTTATTTTTATAATTTTCCATGAATAAAACTGCCGTATAAAAGAAGACCTGTAACAACTTCATCTTTTTCATAACTTTTATATTTACTTATTTCCTTACATTTAACAGAGAAGTGAACTTACATTTTTTAATTCTCTTAAAACAGTTCTTCCCTCCTTAGAGGGAAAAAACTTCCTAGCCTCTCTCACATTTTAGTCTCTTGCTCTCAGTGGAAATGTAATATGATAAATGAGATATTAATATTCACGAATACACAGGAATTCATATGCTGACATTCTTCACTAAAGGCAAAGCAGAAAGCTATAGCCCAAGACATTGAGTTATCTGAAATCACAAAGGTAGGTTTGATTCTGGGGTAGTCCAAGACCTCTGATGAGGCCTCAGAGTGCTAACAGGGTCTGAATCAAACTGGAAAATCTCTATGGAACGTAGCTTGCAGGGCCACTAAAATGAAATCAGTCCTGTCAGGATCTGCATGTCTACCCTGAAGCAAAGCTCAATGGCCACGGATTCCCAGAGCATCTCCCAGGGCAGATGGGCGGGTGGGGGAAAGAAAAGAAGAACCTCAGTAACTCAGACTTTGAACACTGTCCATAGACCGAAGATAGGAAAATACAATGGCTAATTATCACAGCAAAGGAAAAGTTTGTTGTTATAATTGGTTAAAAATTTATTCATTGATCATCAGAATAAAAACACAAAATTAAAATTTTTTTTCAGAAATCATAGGAATAAGACCTTAGAATGCAATATAAGATCCCCAAAAGAGGACTTGCAAAGATAACCAAATCCAAATACCTCTTGAATCTCAATTTTCCTCCTCTCCTTTTCTTTGTTGAATGATGCTGCATTATCCTTAATATTAAGGAATCTGGTTACCTCTTCCAGTTCCATCTTTGCCTCAACAATACTGGAGTCTAATAGGAGAACTTTATTAAGATCGTTTAAACTTTTCTCATAATTCTGAAAATAGAAAGGCAGAGAAAATCATTTTCATACATAAAAGGAGAAGGGGCACAGATTAGTCCAGGTGGGAGTAAGCTGAGCAGTGAACCGTGTATGAATGGGTTCCCGTTAGCACCACGATGATTAAGTTGGGCTTTTCAGGTACTACTTGGGCTAAAATATAGTATTATGCAACCCATAACATAGCAAACGTCCTCTATAGAAAAAAGAGCACAGAATCTGGAGTTATTAGACTCAAGTTCAATTATGTATCACCACAACCTTCACAGTCCCTACCACATGGTAGGCATTTGTTGCATGTTAACTGAATAAGTGAAATAACGAATGTCCTCCTCATATTAGCACCTACTAGCAGTAAAACTTAAACAAAATCCTACCTAACCTTTCTGAGCTTCAGTTTTTATCTTTAAAATAATAACAATTCTAGTTTTCATGAGGCTGTACCAAGTAATGAATGAATTAAAATAATATATGCGTGCTTTAAACCTATTAAAGGGCTATAAAAATGTTGTTACCATAATATTTTGTTCTATTAAACCCTTCACAGTCATAAACTGTCAAATAGGCTAGAGTCAACACTTATTCTTCCATAAAGAGTCAGACAATACACTGGAGAGGTCGAGGGGAAAGAAAAGGAAATCTAAGCTTAACAAAACACAGCACAGAATCTGGTAGCAGAAACAGATGCCACATAATCAGTCTGCTGTGACAGGCCATATTCTACAACTACAGACTAGGCCCGTGTTTTGATTAAACCAAAATTAATCCTGTGAAGAGGTACCGAATTCCAGGGATGTGTAACCTCTCTGAGTATTAATGACATATCAATAACAGCGTACACTGGAGGCTGAGGCACGGGTTAAGATAAGCTAGTGGTTATGTGACATTCCTGGGGGACTAGCTATAATGCCACGTCTGTTCCCCCTCCACCCAACAACACACCAGAGCAAGAGTTATGGAGTCATGTGCTCAAAAACAACCTTAAATCTGCTCTAATCTATAAAAAAGAAAAGGTAAATTACTTACAAACTACAGCACATTACGTACTATTAGTAACAAATCCCTACACACCACTGTGTCACAACAGCACAGCTGGAACCTGCTACAAAACAACAAATGACATTGTGTTTCCATCCTATGTGTTCTAGGCAGTGACCACACTGAGAGGTAAGGAAGTAGGGCAGTGGGGCAAGTTGAGGGAATAACAACAGCTAACTCCTACCATTCTCAGCATTTTGCAAGTATTATTTTCCTCTCACAATAGCCCCATAAATACAATCTTTTGTTGTCCCCATTTTCAAGATGAGGAGCCTGAGACACAGAGGGAGAATCTTTGGGATGATCAAGGCAGCACTGCCCAGATGCTGAAAGGTGATACAGCTGTGGAGCTCAAGTGAGAAGCCTGAAAAATCAAGATTTGTGAGCGACAGCTTTGGAAATGGAAGTCTAACACAAGAGCTGATAAAAATTTTTTAATCCATTCCAGAAAAGTCTGTGCCTAAAGAGCAATCTGCCTGTTTAGAGGAGACCTAAGAAAACAGGAAACACACTTCAATAAGTATTAAAACAGGGACAGGCAAGTGTGACAAGAGGGCAGGACAGCAGGAAGGAAATAGACAGCATCGCCTCGGTGGAGGAAGGGACCGGATGCCAGATCCCACAGAGTGGTCAGGTAAGGTGCATTCACGTGACCGATGGCAACTGACCACTTCCCTGTGCCAGGAACTGGGAGCACAGAGAAAAAACAGCTCTTAGGAAAGCTACATCTTATGAAGGCAAATAGTAAACAAGTAAACAGATGAATCAATAAGTATGGACTGTCCTTAATGCAAAGGTTGAGGTGGATACTAACGAGGGGGGAGGAGTGGCCTTTCGATCCAGTTGTCAGAGAACGCATGGCGGCCACGCAAAGTGAAGGGGAAAAGAGCTTACAGAAAGAGAGAGTGTGACACTGGCAGAAAGGACAGTAAAAGCTGCTACTGACCTCATTAGGCCTTAAAAAAATAAAAAAAAGATGAAGTATAATCACATGGGTTTGTGATATCACATGGGTTTGCTGACACTGTAATAACTTTATGATATTACTTTTTGATATCGTGCTCTTGGAGCCCCCCCCCCCCCCCCCGTTAGCTGTAGATCCCGTAAGACAGGCACCGTGTCTGACTCACTCCTATGCTCCCAAAGCCCAACACATCCGCAGCGCTCAACACAAGACACAAACTGTAACTGAAAGTAAAATGTTCAGTTATCTTTTCTTGTGAAGGAAGAACAGCTGCACATTAAGAAAGCTCTGTATTTTTCAAAGCTGGCATACAGAAAAAAATTTTAAAGCCAGCTAGAAAACAAACAAAAGATTCGAGAAAGCAGAGCGTTCAGCTGAGGGCTGAGGCCGGGCACCTGCTCCTGGTGCCCCTTCCTCATTCCCGGCCCGCTGGGGGAGCGGACCCAGGCCTGGCTGCCGACACATTTTATAAGCGGCTGTAGCCTCTGAAGACCCTGAAATGAAATTCATTTGGCACATAACTCAAACTGCAGGACATGTTAAGTCAAACCAGAAAAACAAGCTGCCGGCCTCATAATCTAGTGGGATAGGATTACTCAAAGCTGGGATTACCTTTCTGCATCACAGCACAATTTCTAGAATTCATTCCAAGGAAGTACAAAATTCTGGCTTTTCCTTTGGTATACCTCTGACCTTCAGTCAGGTAAACAAGTTCAAAGCGTCAGGCAGCCAGAATGAGGTAAACCTGCTCTAAGAGCTTGGACCTATGTGAACTCACAAGTCATGCAGACCCACCGTCATGTACCTAAATCCATTATGCTCAAAAAGAGTTGAGTAAAATTTGAAGAGGCCTCTTTTAATTGATGGTGCCACACAACATGTAAGAAATCTTTATGTGAGGTTTACAAATGTGTTGCTCATGAAAAAAGGGGAGGGCACTGTAAATAAACTGCAGCGGGAGCTTCCAGGTTGGTGAACCCATCCATATGCTGGGAGGGTGGTGCACCCCAGTTCCATGGGGACAGAAGATCCTGCGCTTGGGACCCTTCTAGACCTCACCCTATGTACCTCTCCATCTGGGTATTCATCTGTTACCCATTATAATAACCCTGTAACAAATGAGAAGGGAGAGAGGAAGGGCAGTCGGTTGCACGGCTCCACTGGCCTGGGGTCATGTCACAGCATCTGTACAGGTGTGGCTCTGCTGCAACCTGAGTGGATCTAGGATCTAGAAAAAGACAGATCACTCAGGACAGACTGTACTCATTTAATATGCTACACAAAAACATGACCGTCCTCTCCCAACACAACCTCAGTGTTACAGAATGTATTTTTAGATACATCCCTGTCAGTAATGGGCATGGAATGAAAAGAACTATCTCAAACCCAATACGGTGAAAACCAAACTATCCCTCACCTCCCTCAAACTTCTCCCTCTTCCTGCATCCCCTCCATGATCACACTGACCACTTAACCACCAGGGCCAGAAACCTGGGAGGCACCCCCTTTGTTCCTTCTTCCATATATTTTACCGCTAAGTGTGTCCTGTCAACTTTACCTTCAGACAACCTTCAGTTAACCCTCACCTTCTGTTATGGGCTGAATCGTGTTCCCTGAAAGTTCGTTATGTTGAGCTCCTTAATCCACAGGACCTCAAAATGTAACCACATTTGGAAACAGGTTCTTTAAAAAGGTAATCAAGTTAAAATGAGGTCGTTAGGGTGGGTCCTAATCCAATATGACCGGTATCCTTATAAAAAGAGAAAATTTGGACACAGACATGTATAGAGAGAAGACAAATTAAAGCACAGGGAGAAGCCAGCGGGCACAGCCGAGGACAGGGACCCGGAACAGCTCCTTCCCTCACTGCCTTCAAAACGAACCAACCCTGCCAACACCTTCATCTCAAACTTCTAGCCTTCAGAACCGTGAGAGAATAAATTTCTGTTGTTTAAGCCACGATCTGTGGTGCTTTGTTACGGGAGCCTTAGCAAACTACCACACCTCTCTTCCCTCTGCCATTAACGTCCTTCAGGCATCCATCTGCATGTCACCTTGGTGGCCTCTCACCAATCTCCCTGCTTCATGCTGGGCCCCCTAGATCCACCTTCTGCAATGTTCCTGAAGCTGATCCACTATGCTGCCCTCTACCACCCTCTGGAGGTTCCCATCGCCTTCAGGATCAAGCCCATATTCCATGCTCATGGATGGGAAAAATATTATTATTATTAAAATGTCCATACTACCTAAAGCAATCTACAAATTCAATGCAATCCCTCAAAATACCAATGGCATTTTTCCACAGGAATAGAACAAAGAATCCTAAAATCCATATGGAACCACAAAACACCCCAAATGGCCAAAGCAATCTTAAAAAAATAAAGCTGGAGGCATCATGCTTCCTGATTTCAAACTATATTACAAAGCTACAGTAATCAAAACAGCACAATATTGGCATAAACACACACGCATGTGCATCAACAAAAGCGTAATTATACAATACCTTCTTTGAAAATAATGGTTTGGTTTATTTTTAGAGAAGAATGCCATTCTATAGTCTCACACTGACCACCAGCCAGCTTAAGGCCCAAATCACCATGAACTTCCCAATCTCCTCTATGTCTCTACCATCCTCCATTCTGGTGCCTTCCTCCCATCCCATAGACAACCCCAATCCTTTGCTGGAGGAATCCAATGGCACTGCTGGCGGCCTTTAATAATTCAGTAAAAAATCCTTCCTGTCCCTTATAGTGGACCTATTGTAAATAACAACAGTCCTCAGGAAATAAATCATAATTTTTGAGCTGGAAGGAATCTTAGAAATTATCTATGTTATAATTAGGGAAAATCTGAGGCCTATTCCAAGGTTTCAGGACTGGTTAGTACAGGACTGGGATTAAATTCCAGAAAATCTTGCTCCTATTCCACGATCTCAAGATTGGCGTTCGTGGAAACCACATGATTTGTTCAGAGCTGAAATTTATATATTAAAATAAAGATTTCCTCACCTTGAGTCCTTTATGAGCAAGAGCTCGTCGATAGCATGCTTTCACATTCCTGTTATCTATCTGAAGCGCCCGGTCACAGTCCAGCTTTGCCTCTTCAAACTGGCACAGCTTCAAGTAACAGAGCGCTCTGGTATAATGTAATGGAACTCAGAATTATGAAAGGTAAAGATAACATATCTATAAAATTAGATAGCTAATAAAAATCAGAAATAAGAATAATATTTAGAATAAGTCTATTTCTATACCACAGCTGTTTCTCAATGGAAAACTAAGACTACTCCAATTATGGCATTTTCTTGCAATACATATAATTATGGCACTGGGGATACAACTAAACAAAATACAGCCACAGCCTTCAAAAAGGCTGCAGTCTAGTGGAAGAGACAGGTAATGAAAACAAACAAACACAATAAAATCTGTATAGGATGCTCTGGGAGGACACGGCGGAGAATCTCATCAGATCTGGTGGGGCTGAGGAGAGAGGAGGAGCAGTCAAGAAAGACTTCCCGGAAGAAGTGACACTTAAGATGAAGCCCAGAGTATGAAATGAACATTATCCAATGCAAAGGCCCTGGGCTGAGAGTTAGAATGTAGGGAGGGGAGAGTGGAGGCCAAGGGCACAGTATGTGCAAAGTCTTACAGTGAGAGAGAGAACATGGCGTTCTTGATGAAGAAAAGTTCCATATGACACAGCAGTGCAGAGATGAGGCTGGGAGAGTAAACAGGCCAGATCACGAACGGCCTTATAAACCACGGCAAGGAGGTTGAGCTTTACCCTGAACTTCCTGGAGATCCACTGATGGGCTTTTAAATAGGGGCTGACATCGTGGAGAATGAGATGAGAGGGAACAAGACTGCAGGCCACCATGAAGTGTGCTGCAGACACAGAAGATGGTGGTCGCCCAGAGCAGGGAATGGCAGTGAGGGTGGAGAGAAGGGCTCACAACTGAAGAGAAATGTAGAAGGTAAGACACCTGAGCTTCTGACAGACGGGGAGAGGGAGGCGTGGGTCAGGGATGATAACCCATCCTGAGTGCAGAAGCGGGGAGTGCTCAGGTCCGAAGCTCAGAGACAGAGATTTGGGGGCCATCACTAGAAGGTGATAAATGGAGCTTGAGAGAGGATGAAATGGCCAGAGAGCAGAGAGCGGAAAAGGAATCTACACCTTTAGTGCCCCAAGGATACCAAGGAAACAAAAGCCTGAAGAAGAGGAGAGCCAGGCAAGTGTAGTCTCTAGGGAAAACCGAGTGGCCTTTAACGCCCAACACCGCAGAGCTGAACAGGAGAAGGGCAGAAAAATACCTGTTGACATTAGTGACAAATTTTTGGCAAAAAGGTTGCCAGTAGAGGAAAACATGTACAAAAACAAAGCAGTGAGAGGTTAAGTTGAAAAGAATTCATCTGAAATAGCTAGAAAAACTCATGCTGTGAGTCCCTACTCTTTAGGAACTATATTTCTTCCTTGTCACCCCATAATCTACCTAAAATTCCCCAAATCACCATATTCTAGATAATTTTACCATAATATGGTAAAGATGACACCCGAGCAGCATTCCAGAAAATCTCTCTGTCCATTCCTACTGCACAAAGAGGCTGGTCCCTTACCTTCAAACTTCCAGAGAAAAGGGGTACTTACTACACTAATTTGAAAGGCAAGTGATTCCTGATTCCTGTTGCTATCGTGGAGGACAGTGTTCAGACACAGCCAGCCAGCCAGTCAGGAAGGGTCATGACGGCCTGCAGAACACGTGACTCTGACCTCGACAGACCTCCCACGCCCACCAACGTCACGTGCTCCTTTCTCTCCAGAACTCTTATGCCCCCACTTCTTTAAAATACACTAACTTAGGACAATTTGCTATATAAATTCTCAGAACTTTGGAAAAAAACTTTGACCATTAATATGTCTATATTTCTTAATAAAAAATATTAACATAATAAATACATAAGGTTACAAAGAACTTGCCTGTTTGTATAAATGGCACATTCCTTATTGTTAATCTTTAAGCATTCACTGTATTTACTAAGGGCATCTTTATAGTTTTTGTCCTTTACACATTGATTTCCTTCTTCTTTAAGGGTTTTAAACATTTTCTCATCTATGAAACCCAAAAAATAAAAAGGAGGAAGTTTTCATATAAGCAGGTCTACAAAATCTTAAGTATATATGTAAAAGCAAATCTTCTATTGCAAATTAACTTGATCCCATACCATGCAGAGCTAAAGTCTAAATGGAACAAAATTTTGTATACAAAGATAAATTGGCTGTAAGTAAAAATGATTATACAATTTTGACACTTTTATTTTCAAGTTAGAAAATAAAATACAAGTAATTCTACCATTTTCTCCATATTGGTATGCCTTCTTTTCTCTGCTGGAGATATAAATATCTAGTGTTTGGCTGAATAACTATTTCACGAAAAATGAACAAACCCATTAAAGCCTGAAGAGTTATTTGTCCAGTACCCAAATTTCCTTGGAAAATCACACCTCCTCCACTCTTTGCTCCTGTGGTTTAAAGCAAATCCCACTCTAGCCCTACCTTTTGGGGTAATCTTCGTTTCATCAATCAGCATGTTATATTCCCTTGGCCACAATAATCTAATAGGTCAGGGGTGGGCCTACGAGAGCCAATGAGCCACAATAAGATTTTTGTGACAGTAAGGTAATTCTTACTCTTTCCCGTGGAACAGGAGGATGACAGGAGGAGCTATGTTGCCATCCTGTGAGACAAAGGGAGAGTCTGTCTGGGAATGAGGCCAACATAGCAAAAGAAAGGCCAACATAGAAGGCTAAGGAAGACAGTCTGAGTCCTAAATCCACCCTTCCCTGCAGCTACTCCACCTGTGGACTTTGCCACGATCAGAGCCAATAAACCACCTTTTTGCTTAAGCCATTAACAACTAAGTTTTCTGTTATCTTCAATCAGAGTCCCAACTTTTATCAGTACTTACTGTCTTGCAGTGATCATGGCTAACTCCCTGCTTGGGATCCATTACCTCCTTCCTAGGAGTACCAAGCAGCCATAACCCCTCTCCTATTCAGCCCATGTATTCAGGGGAAGCTGACCCTACTGATCAGGAACACAGACCATAGTAAGCCAATCTGGGCATGACATTTCTTCATCAGAGGGGCTGGCTCAGAAGTGGGCACATGGCCCATTCAAATAAGTACCAATAGAATTCGAGCCAACAGAACAACAGGATTAAAAAAGCTACAGCTTTGGGGTAATATATTCACTCATTCTAAAATTAATGCCACCAAAAGCAATGGTGTCGCTCTCCCATTGGATTGATATGAAGACATGAGGCCTAAACTTCTATGGTTTTATTGTTTCTGACCAGAGCCTGAGCGCTGATGAGTCGTGTATGATTTTAGAGCCTGTCTGGGCCCTTTCAGTTACATGAGACAAAACCATGCCTTACAATTTAAGTGTTACTCGCAACCAAAGTTTTCTAACACACATAAAGTTATTAACATTTAAAGTTTTAAATCTCTGTAGTAGCTTTATCCTATCAAGTAACTTGACATAAAATAAAAATCCTTAACTTAAAATTTAAAATATACCTTTAAATTCTGTGACCTAAAAATCTTGATAGATGTAGTGAATTTATAGTATAAACTGGAATGTAAATGATAATCTTACTTGTCCATCTGTACAAACAGCATGAAATATTAGTTAATTTTTCATCTTTTATTTCGAATAACAGAATATTTCTGCCTAATATTTCATAGGATCCCACACAACGGGGCCAAATGACACTCCCCACAAATCCTGGTGTACATCAGCCCTAAAATAAAATATTACAGCGGATTTTTTTCTCCTCAATTTGCTGAAAAACTTTCCTCAAGCTTTTCTCCCCCCCAATGTTTGTAAGCCTTTGGTATCCATTCTCCCTAATAATCAGCACACTGTGAACAGAAAAAGCGGCTTATACCTGTGCTTCTGATTTGCTGTCACATATCCACAGTATGGTTAGCACATACACACACTTTCTTAATAATAACCAGCTACCCTTCACCGAGCAAACACTTTGTGCCAGTCCTCATTAATAATGGACTCAAGAAAATTATAGAGCTCTCCGTCATTTTCCTAGGACTGCTAGACCATCCAAAAGCCTCGGCAGATGTTCCCTGTATCTTCTTTCTAGGCAATGGACAGGATGAGGGTCTAACACTCGCCACTGGGACGTCACGGCTCAGGAATTTCAGAGTGTCTGCAAGATGAAGCTCAACCTGGGGAACACACACGGAGTTCCTAAACAGGCAGGAGAAATGGGGCCTGCCTTCAACTGGCTTTAAAACAGAAAGAGTGAAGGCACATTTATTAAACACTCTGCACAAAGCAATGAGGTAGGTACTATGGCAATGAAGATATGTTAACAACCATGATATAAGGTAGAAGGAAGTGCCTGCTACATAGGTGTTTATGTTATATGCTGCTACTTCTTAATAATAATGCTAACTTAACCTCTATGGAGGTTACTATAGTCTTACACAGTCAGTACGTGCTAAGTATTTTATATGCATATCTCCATTCATTGCTGAGAAAAACTCCATGAGATAGTTACTAATATTTCCCCCTTTCACATACACTAGGACACTGGAGGTAGGTAGCAACTTCTTAAGACTCTGTAGCTAGAAAGAGAGAAAACGGAGTCTTAACTTAATCTGACGCCTCAGTTCATGCTCTTATTCTACTGCTTTACTCTGAAAATATACACACAGCTCAAAATAACCCTCAGGAGAAACAAATGTAGCTACCCCCACCTCTGATGTCTGGTAGGTGCTGGTTGCAGGAATCTCTCACTTGGTGTTGGAGCATTTCTGCTGCAGGTCGCCAAGGCTGCACTTGTGCAGAAGTGGGCACAGAAGGAATGGGTGACAGCTTCTCCCGCCAGCTTGGTCCATCCAGATCCATTAAAATTCTTGTTATTCTAAAGAGAAAAATGAGTTTTCTCTATTGATCATGCAATTTGCATTTTATATTACCAAAGATCATATCAAGAGTTAAGATTTACCAAACAAAAAAAAGAGTAAGATTTACAAATGTTGTGCATTTGTGTACTTCCCTGTAGAAAACACACAATCTTGAGCTGTTTGCTGTCCACATAAATGGTCTTCAAAAGGACTTTTAAAAGTTGCCAAAACTATGTAACTTTAGATCTTTTTGTATCAAAAAAATAAATAAGTAAATAAGATTTCTAATTGGTTTAATTTTTTAACGTATATGCAATAAAATGTTAATTTTTTGAGAAAGTGAATTATAAAACTAAAATTTAGGAGGCTAGAAGAAATGTCCCCACATAACGTTTAATATAATTACTAAATTGGTAATGTATTACTCTTGAGAACACTCAAAAGTACTTTAGAATTTCTATGCCCAAACTGTATCGTACAGCAGGTGTACAAGACCAGCTCCTAAAACTGCCACATGTAATATTGCTTTTTCTTAAAACATTTACATGTGGTTTAAGATTCTGTTACCTTGTATTTTTTTTATGTCTAAAATTATCCCCTTATTTTGTTTACATATGCACAGATGAAAGAATAGGACATGGGAGTCCACTACGAGGGCCCTTATATTCATAACATTTACTAACAATAGCCATGATAAAATTCAGATTAACATTCCCGATTAATTCTCATCATTTTAAAAATACAGAATATTACACTTTTATGAATCTAGTTTTAAAAAGGGTCCTCCCCAAGACTGAAGGTTTATTGGTAATTAATAGTTAACTCAGTAGTACTTTTTGTGTGAAAAATTTTTGTATTTACATAGAGATAGATATAATACACAGTTTCCCTGAAATTTCAATAGTGATCTTTGTTTATGATAACCAAATATCATGTATTTTAGTGTAAAAAACAAATTTGAACAATAATATATAACCATCCACAACTGCAGAAGAAAAAGAAGCTTTAGAAAAAAGAATTTTCGAGCAAAACTTGTATTACCAGCAGAGAGGAAGGAAGGAGCAGCTGAAAAGAGATGATGTGTTGCCAGGGAGTAAATAAGTATATGCAGGGAAATTTAACATATAAGATTCCTGGAGAGGAAGAGAGGAATATGGTTAATGGAAGGCAGAAACAAAATAAGCACAAACGTTTAAATAAAAAAATGAAATAAGAAGTTGCTGTTGCTTAGATGGAAAAGCAAGCACAACTATGGGATTCACAAAAAGGAATACCGCAATTTTGAAAGCGAATATTTTGTAGAAAAATATGTACGGCAAAACCAAACAAAGCCTCCTCATCATATTATAAAATGATATATCAGCATGAACCATTCAATTAAAAAAAATGAGTCTTAAAAGTCAATTTGTACAAAGGAAACCTTATGAGCATATATAAAAAGTATAATACAATCCTCAAAAATTAGACAGAATTACCCTATTACCCAGCAATTCCACACCTATGTACACATCAAAAAGAACTAAAAACACGTATGCAAACAAAATCTTGTACCCGAATGTTCATAGCAGCACTCTTCACAACAGCCAAAAGGTAGAAACACCCCAATGCCCATCAACTGGTGAATAGATAAACAAAATGTGATCCATCCATACAATGGAGTGTTACTCAGCCATAAAAAGGAAGTGCAGATACATGGGACACCATGGATGAACCCTGAAAACATCTGCTAAGTGAAAGAAGCCAAACACAAAAGGCACATCTTACGATTTAATTTATATGAACTATCCAGAATAGGTAAATCCATAGAGATAGAAAGCAAATTAGTGGTTATCAGGGGATGGGAGAAGAGACAATGAGGAATGACTAATGGGGACAGTTTCCTTTTGGAGTGATGAGATGCTTTGGAGCTAGATACAGATGATGGTTGCACAATATTTTTAATGTACTAAAGGCCATTAAATTGTACACTTTAAAATAGCTAATTTTATGTTACGTGAATTATACTTCAATTTTTTTAAAAAAGTATAATGTAGAAGGTTCAGAAGGGAGAGTAATCAGTCTCTCAGACATGTATTTCTCCCTTAAACCATTCAGCCTATCACTTTGAACTAAAATACCTTTTCGTCCGGCCTCTTTTCTCTGTCAGGTACTACAGGTTCAGGTGTCTTCCCACTTTGTTTCACAAGCATTCCTAACTCTGTGAGAAGATCCTACTTTCTCCAACTATCTCGGAGACTACCAGACAACAGATGGGCAAATTAAAATCAGAATCCCAAAGAACAAGAGTGAACTATGCTCTCCCTGTTGGAGAATGAATTCATTCAACACATTTTTACTGAGGATATCTACTGTACAAGGAACTGTAACTACAAAGATGGATAAAACACAATTCCTGACCTCAAGGAACTCCTAGTAGAATAAGAGAAAACATTTTTACAGAAAGAGAGGTACAGAGAATTTACAAACAATATGAAGACGGATAATAAGAGAAGGCAGTATTCTGGTGGCATGAGGAAGGAAACCCAAAATGCATGCACGGTGTGGGGAGGAAGAGATGGGGGGGGGCCAGGGAAAGTCATTTCCTAGAAAAAGAATGTCTTCTCCTAAAGGATGAGAAGGAATTAACTGGACAAGGAGGAGGAAAGGGCCTTTGGGCACATATGAGGCCACAAACTACCAGCAGTGGGGCAGCTGTGCAGCAGGCAAATGGCTTGGCGAGCTCCCAGATGACACTGACTGATTTTACAAGCTCGAGATCAAGGAGGCAGTAAATGCCCAAGGTTTGATCTAGTTCCACTCTAGATCCACTAACCAATATATATCCATTTCTTCCAGTTGGGCTGGGATCAGACAGGTTCTGTGTGACAACAGAATGGAACCTCCAAGGAACAGCTGTCAGCTACATACAGTTCTAACAGTTTTCTCCAAAGTGCGGTGGGACCATGTGGTGAGCTAAGGCATGATTTTAAAAACGAATTAATCCGAAACATGCCATTCTCATTTCTACAATTTTGCTCAAGGTTTCCTTATATTCAATCAGTGCCCTTGAAAGACAACCTCAAGTGCTCTCTCTCACCTACAACTATAGTCCATACAAACATGGCCTGACCTCTCTGTGATCTCCACACCTTACTAATAAATTTTCACACTTGGTGATAATCTATCTTATTTTAACTTCCCCCCTTAGCTATATTCTAGTTTGCCTAAAGACAGAGACTGTCATTTTATCCCCCCTTTTGGGAGGAGTGGGGCATGGTATACTAGACTGATACAGGGCACAATGTAACACAAATACTGAAGAAGTTAAACTGTGGACAAATGGGATCAGAAAATATTATACATAACTGGAAATGCTATCCAATTAGTAATTTTCAAGTTTCATCGGCAAGCAGTTTATAAAGTCTGGAAATTCTTACCTTCCCATTCTCACTCAGGGGGTAAGTAGGTCATAATATAAATTAGATCCAAATTCTTTGCAATTTCACCATTATAAATTGACACTCATTCTAGATGAGTGTCTAGTGCAAGGGCAGATAATACAAATATCTAGCAGGCTCATGAAGACATCCATTCTCCTGAGGAGAAACAAAAGATGTTTCCACGGACAGCTGTGGTGCCAATGAACACAGGAAAAGATTTAACATGGCAGCTCTCACTACATTTTTTTATCTTGTCCTATAATTAGCAGTGATTTATGACATCACTGAAAACACCATCCTAGCCCCACAGATATTTACAAATACTAAAATTAAATTCTGTGCATTTCGAGCGACACAAAAGACCCTGTACTATTAAATAAATAAATAAATAAATAAAATATTCACTGAACAGTGATAAATGGTCCAGAAAACAAATATAAAGATATTAGAGGACAACTCAGAATGTATTATGGGATAGTTAGAAATTAAGTTAGAGAGAACCATTTGGTTTTGATGGAATGAAAGAAGGCAATCATTCATGTAAAATAACTGAGAACACTACAGACATCGTTCTTGAAGGAGGGAAAGAAAAAAATCTAATTATATTGTAAAACACCTAGACCTCAGAGGTAGCTGGCTCAGATCAGGTTACCTATTAATACTGTCATTTGCTATCTGGATTCCGCAGTCTATTTGCAACACTGTTTTATAATCCACATAAGCTTTCTGATACTGCTCCAAAGTTTCATAGGCCATTGCTCGTCGAAGAAGAGGTTTGACTGAGAATGGATGAAGTTCCAGAGCCCTAAAGAAGACAAAAATACTACATGTCATTTGTTTTGAAATTATTCTTTAACTTATACTAACTGAACGTATACTGTAGTACTGGACTCTCAAATACATACCTACCTGATACTTCATCTTAGGAACCTGGAAACATACCAAAAAGGCAAACCCAGAGTAACACAGCAATAAAATCTGTGGTTACTTTCTTTTTTTTAAAGGAGTACCAAAGCACTTTGGTATTTACCCTTTCCCCCACAGAGCACGGGCTCGCTGGCAGCAGGCAGTGCCTCACCACCCCTATACCCCCCACCTTAGCCCCCCACACACCCTCACCCTCCCCTACACCCTAACAGAAGCCACCAGGCAGAGTAGGCTTTCAGCAGATTCTTGTTATTGGCCCAGGTAAATTTTTATTTGCACCTACATATTTAATAAAGCACTTTAGCACAGAACCACAAAAACTTGCATTACTGTTTGAAAATCAACTAAAACTTAATACAGTGTATTATGATTTACTTGCTGCCAAAGGGCTTCAAAAATAGACCAAAGGGGGCCGGCCCGGTGGCTCAGGTGGTTAGAGCTCCGTGCTCCTAACTCCAAAGGCTGCCAGTTCGATTCCCAGACGGGCCAGTGGGCTCTCAACCACAAGGTTGCCAGTTCAATTCCTTGACTCCTGCAAGGGATGGTGGGCAGCGCCCCCTGCAACTAAAATTGAACGTTGCACCTTGAGCTGAGCTGCCGCTGAGCTCCCGGATGGCTCAGTTGGTCGAAGGGCATCCTCTCAACCACAAGGTTGCTGGTTCAACTCCCGCAAGGGATGGTGGGCAGCGCCCCCTGCAACTAGCAACGGCAACTGGACCTGGAGCTGAACTGCGCCCTCCACAACTAAGATTGAAAGGACAACAACTTGACTTGGAAAAAAGTCCTGGACGTACACACTGTTCCCCTTCCCCAATACAAATCTTTAAAAAAAAAAAAAATAGACCAAAGGGAATCAAGGAAGCAAGCATACAATGATTTATATCATGAATTTCGTCTTGTACATTTAGTCTATGAAGTATTTCCAATATCACTAGAGATACATTTCAAGGTTATATTCCTTGGTTTTGTTTGAAGTAATGGTTTAAAGCTACTGCACTACTTACTGTACTTCATTATATTCTGAAATAAAGTATACAATCAAGATTGTATTGATAAAAGAAAATACTGTATTCTGAGTTTTAATAAAATTAACTAAAGCTGTGCAGATGTTCTCCCTGCAGAGACTCTATGAGCAGCTACTTTGTATATAACCCACTAATGAGTATGCACCAGGCTGTCCACACTGGGGATTGCAGGTTTGCTCTTCTGGTTAACTCTTATGTTACAAGCAGTTTACTATCAGGTATTTAACTTGCTTCAGAGAAAGCATGAGCAAGGGCTGCTTCACTTTTTTTCTCAGGAGGCTTAGAGATCGGCTGTCTCTTCCCGTCTACAGTGACCTGGTGAGGAGGCTCTGATGGAACACCTGCTCCACACTAGTCACTGCAGACTTTCTCATCTAATCTCACAAGCCTGCAAGATAATTTTAATACATGTATGTTCATTTGCAGGTGAGGAAATGGAGAAGCACCTGGGGCAATATGCCCATGTGTCAGTTCTTCTGAATTTAAGCTTCAGGAGGGCAAGGGCATTGCCTGTCCTGAGCATCACTGTATTCCCAGCACCTAAATCAATACCAGGGCCACGACAGGCACTCTTCAGAGCCCACACTCTTTCTACCGGAAACATATACAGAAACACTACAAATAAAGGAACTTGGAGCCACCTGCCCCTTGGGCTTCTTCACAATTCTCCAGTGTACACGCAGCAGTACCTGTGGGTGTGCTCCCGGAGTCGGCACCACAGTTGTTGTTCTAGCAATGTCATTAAACCTGATTAGCTTCGGTCTCTGAAAAACAACCAGTTTTGCTCTGCCTACTGTGCTTCCCCGAAAATAACACCAGGTCTTATATTAAGTTTTGCTCCAAAAGACACATTAGGGCTTATATTCAGGGGATGTCATCCTGAAAATCATGCTAGGGCTTATTTTCTGGTTAGGTCTTATTTTCGGGGAAACACGGTAGGTGTTAGGGTTGTGGGTGATTTTAATGATCTCCTTTGTGTTGTACTGGGTTTTACATTTTTTTTCTACAATAGGTACATGTTAGTTTTGTAACCAGTAAGTTATTTAATAAACAAAATTAAAATCAAGTAAAAACACTTAAACGCTAGAAAACAGATCTCTGGGCACCTGTACCACTCACTGCCTTAAGTCTAGCTTAGTTTAATGCTTAAAGGATATTAACACCATGAACGTGACTACCCCCATTTAACTATAGACTTCCCAAACCCAGGCACTGTTTATGCATTCAAGGTGGACCTGCAGCAGGTGTGGCATCTAAAACTGAGTGAGATGATGCATTGAATTCTTAGCACTCCCCAGGATAGTAAATGCAAGGTTTTTTCTCTTTAACCATGATTCTGAAAATAAATGAACTTATAAATGGAAATTCCACAAAGGAAAAAAAAAGCATCCATTCATAAAAACAAACACAGAGAACTTTTAAACCAGAGCTTACAAAAGCTTAACTATTCAAGTTACACAGTTAAGACCCTAAAGAGTCTTCTAATTTCAAGTGTTGGAGAGCAGCAAGGACAAGCAAAAGCAGAGAATTACTATACATCATTCATTTTACTGAGTCTGTCGAAATAGTCTCAATGGAAAGCCACGGAAAGATTTTTGGTGTGGTTCATATAACGCAAGGTTATCTGACAGATGGGAAAAGTGAATATTTTTTTTTTTTTTAGCTGATGAACAATTATGAGAATAAAAAGTAATTTCTATAATAAAAGTTTTAAATGTTTGCTTAGGCATCATAACCCCATTTCAAGTTTCACCTGGAAGCCTAAAACAGAAACATGAAGACGTTGTGAGGAGAGGGGCAGCGCCTGGAGCCCCTTGAGCGCCTCCAACACTTTTTCCACTCCCTGGGAAACACCTCAGAGGAACTGCTTCAGAGAGTCCCCAGGAGTTTATAGACAACTAAAATCAAGTACTTTCCCCCCGAAACGCATAAAGTTATTTTTACAGGTAAATCTATGAAAGTTATTTCATAGGTTTCCCCTCTCCTTTATTTAAATTTTGCCATGAATTTTTCATTTTCAATGTTTGATTCCTGCTACCGCTTGTCTTGTAATAAGGGCTTATGGAACACAAAACAACTCTCCAAGGAACAAAGATAATTAACTGAAAAACTGAAAAACAGGCTTCCTTTAAAATGTATGCAATATTTTTTGAAGTGAAAATACCATCATATTTCTAATAAATGATCCTAGTGCATACAGATTTAAATATATCCATGTTTCAACATGTTCGCAATAGTAAATCATGGTTTCCTCTCATTAAACTGAGTTTGAGAATCACTGCTTTGGAATAAAATCACCCCATACCCCTTACACTGCCACTCATGTGCCTGGTAAAGAAAACACCTAAGTAGGTCTGTCTCTGTGGAGGTCAGTACTTGGCTTAGAACACAACACTTATCTATAGACAACTTAAACCACTACCCACCTCCCTCCCCAGCAGGCCATCTCTCCCTCAAAACAAACCTCCATTCTAGCCTCCTTGGACACCATGGCTGGAGACCCATCTTTGACTTCCTCCTGGGTCTACACTGAGACCCAAGTTTTAGCAGGAAAATGTCCGCCACCTTAAACGATCTCACTTAAGGACAAAGTGAGTCCACTGTTTTACAGTAGCCCTATCTGTAGGGGTTCAGGATTTTAAATAGAGACTTGAACCTCACTCACTGTAGGAACACCTAAGACAAGTGTGAAGGGCCATGTATTAGCAACAGGTACTTGAGCTGAAAGGCTTGAAGAGAACCAAAGTTTTGCCACTCAGAAAACTGCGCCTTTTGGGATATCTGTTTTTAACCTGGTTACTAAGACACAAAAGACTTAAAAAGAACCTTTGACCTTCTCCCCTATCCTGCTCAAGAGATTTAGATAGAAAAACCTGCTCCAGGAAAGAAATTTTAACATATTCACCTCACACTAATTTGAATTAAGTATGGTAGACAGGAAGGCCTCTCAGGGCCTGTTTACCAGAACTGCTCCTCACAGGTGTCACACTGTTTCTGGGCTGCCTAGCAAATATTTACCTGCCATGTATGCTCAGCTTACTTTTGAAATCTAATATCCTCTCTATCCCCTTTCTCATCTAAAATAACATATATACCCAATTTTACCTCATCTCACTGTCTTTGGAATTTTCATGCTTCTGTGAATTCGCCAAGCGCATGTATTCAAATTTGATTTTTTCCTGTTAATCTGTCTGTTACTTTATTAGCCCAGCTAGAAGAATTTAGAAGGTGGGAGGAAAAGTATTTTTTTAAGCCCCCACAGGTTCTTGCCTGCAAATTGCAAAGTGCCCGATATTGTGCAAATTCACATAGTCTTGTTGGTTATTTATGGGCAGGGGTAAATGACATCTGGCTCTCCCGGGGCCAAAAATGTCCAGATTTGTGGCATTTGCCCATTGTTATGGTATTAGTACTCTAACCATGGCACAATTCAAGCTACAACTTGACTTCTGATCACCTCACAAAATCCTGAAAATGTAACATAATTAGTTGTGTGAGCTAGCACAATAGTGGATGGGGTTTGAAGTAAGGCCAGAGTAAATATAATTTATTTAAAGTTTGAATACGTAGAATTGGCAAAAAATCCAAGTGCCTCAGACCTTTTTTTTAACTGCAGGCAGAGATATTCCAAGTTTTAACTCATATTATTAATAATAAACTGATACTACCAACGGAAAAAATAAATTATTCACCTTATAATCAGGGTGTCCACATAAGTTACTGTCCAAACTAGGGCTTCTGAGAGTGAAAGAGGGTGATATTAATAATTATACCAGAAAAAAGGAGTAAAGCAGGACTGTGAAGGGCAAACTAGGACATACCACTACTTATTTTTTAGATGCACTAAGTGACTTCTTTCAAAAGGGCTTTGGAGAGGCTTATTGCTTAATGGTAAAAGAAAACAATACTTTTTCTTTATGTAAATATGTTCCTCTATGTCAGCATATAACTGGTTGAGTACCATGGGTGACTACTGTCCTCGATGGATGCAAAGCTGTATAAAACACGGTTCCTGACCCCAAGAACTTAAAATCCAATGCAGTGCATGACATGAGGACCTACGAGTGAGAGTGCAAGTGCCATAGATGTGAAGATGACCAGGGAACCTGAAGGCGACCAGGTAAGAGGAGGGGGCAGCCGAGCTGGGATTTCAGAAGCAAGGGTGTGTAGAGCACATTACAGAGAGTGGACCAAACGGGAGTAGAAAGCTTCTTTTGGGGACAATGTGGTGACAGGAGTTTATAATTATCTGGAAAACCATACTGAACTAGTGAACACCTGTTTGAAACAGTCTGGACAAAACAGTGCTTCAAGAAAAGTTATTCTGATGCCACAGTGGATTAGAGGAGGCAGAGAGTAGTTAGAAATCTTCTCCAGTAATCTAGGATTGATATAAAGAGAGCATGAATTAAAGTGGTAGAAGTGGAAATGAAAAAAGTTTGTACAATCTTTTATAACTGTCTTCCTATATGTGACAAAAGAATTTATGAATTAACATACCGTAAAACTGTCTTAAGAAATTACTCATGCAGAAAACTTAGGAGCTGTACATATTACATTCACCACATTGAAATGTAACAATCTCTCGACAAACCTGAAAATGGGCGATTTACCTGTTACAATCTTGAATGCAGCCACTGCAGTTTCCTTCCTTTAGGTAACACGCTGCTCTATTTGAATATAAGATACTTAGATCATCTGCACTTCCACTTCCTACAATCACATTTAATTAAACACAATTAAAATCCATTAGCAAAATCAGATTCACCAGAATTACAAGACGCCTGAGGTCTCCAGTGGCCCTGAAGTCCCACAGTGCTGATAATGCAGAGCTCCGATGAGCTGTGGATGCCAGCAATGGCCACAGGGGGAAAGCCCGCAAGGGGACAAACTTGCCTCGCCAGGGCACATGCTACGCATTCCAAGGCACCGACTGCTCGCGTAGGTCCAGTCACACACCGCCCTCGGTCACCGGGAAAGAATGTACAGACGCAAGTGTCTGTCATTCAGGAGGTGGCCTGCGCCTCTCCCGCTGTTGCCCCTTTAGGTACCGTGAGCCTCAGCCCGTGGGGTCCAGGGAACGCGCGGGGTGCAGCTCACTTACCTGCTGGCTCCAGCTGCGCTATCGCAGCCGAGTACTTGAGCGCCGCCTCGGCGAACTGTCCGTTTTTGAACAGCTCGTTGCCTTGGCTCTTCAGGCCCCCGGGGCTGACCGGGACGCGGGGGGCAGGTGACGGCGCGCCAGGACCGGGCGACGCGTTGGCCGCGACGGGGTCCCCAGCGCCCCGCCCGCCCCCTGGGTGCCCGTTGGCACCGCCCCCCGTCGCCAGGGCCCGTGGGCGGCCCCGCTTGTCCGCACCGACCCCCGGCGCCCGGCTGCGCCGCTGTGCGCCCCTCTCAGGCCTCTTGCCACCCTCGCTTTTGCCGGTCAGCTTCTTCTGGATGTTGCCCATGGCGCGCGGCTCGGAAGTGCGCGCGGCTCCCGCCGGCTCCGCGGTCTCTGTGGGAAGTGTATGCGGGAAGCGAGTGTTTGCATCATCAGTAGGAACTACCGCGGCGGCCGCGGGGGTGCCCGGCGCAGAGGCGCGGCGCCGGCTATCGCGGGGGTGGGTCGCGGGGGAAGCCCGGCGAGCGCCGCCCTCTCGGGCGGAGTCGGGCGGCTCCCGGCCCTTCCGGGACCTGTCAGCCCAGAGTTCACCCCAGAGACCGCGCGCTCCCGAGCGCCTGGGGCTTCCTGGGCAGACAGAAGCCAACCCCTTATTTAACTCTTTAAAAGCTGAAGGGCTTGTGACATGAAAACAGGCATTTCAAAATCATACTCTCGATAAAGCATACCTGTGGAGGTAGAGTATACAAAATACCTACTATTCTTTTCTTTCATTTACAATTTATGAATGGATGAGGTTACTACAATTTGAATACAATTGCACCCAAGGTTAGTGTACCCTTTCCTTATGTTAAGGACTGGGACAGAAAGATCGTTTGAAGGAAAAAAATCCCAGTGATTTTTAAGTCATTTTAAAGTGAATTTAGCAAAGAAGTCACTTAAAATAGGCACCTGGTTTTTAAAGTGAACCTTAAAAAAAGTTTTCCATTACAATTGTTAAGCCATATTTAGGCCAGGAGCAGAAACCTTATCTTAAAAGCCATCTTGTCTTGATCCAGGCTTGCTTTATCTCCTAGGGCTCTGGGGCAGGCCTGGGGCCAGGGTGTGGAGCTGGAGGGCTTGGCCATGCCCTGAAACCCTTTGTCAATGAAAACCCCTGAAGCATTGAAGGGGGAACAGCTTCATTCACCCCCTCCTATAAAACTCCACATCCCTCTTTGTTCGGGAAGGTTCTGATCTTCTCCCTCAGCTCTAGCCTGACCTCCCACAGCTCAAACACACCAAATAAATACTAATAGACTAATCTTGGTCTCCCAAGACTCATTGCTCCACTCATTCCTCCCACGGTGCCTAACAACAATGCCTTATTCAAACTTTAAAAATTTTTTGATCTTGATTGAAAGATTTCAGGTATTAATCTTAGCCTTAATAATTGGTTATGAATCTACTTTTTTAAAATATAAAGTGATGTATAAATATTTCATTGATGAGTGTCTTATCAATATTTTAAACAAAGCAATTCATCCTTTTGTTAAAGAATCACAGGCGCAAAATGGCATCACTTGTGCTAAAAGCTCACCACACCAAACCTAGATTTAACACCTGATCTAATTGCAATTTCAATCTCTCCCAGAAATATAATCTTAATCAACCAGTACGGAAGTTTTTGGTCAAGCACCAGTAAAGTAGTCTGTCACATGTGCCTTCACTGTTACACATACCCTCCCTCCCCCCAATAGAAAGCAGAGGCAATCTGCATGATCAAAACCCTTCCCTGTTCTCTTTCCCTACCAAAAAAAAGATGTCCTGGCCCCAAAATAACCCTTTCTTTCCTTTCACTAAGAGCTCCATTGCCCCACCTAGCCTCCTAGCCTGATTCATGAATGCTTAATTAAAGCCAATTAGATCTTCAAATTTACTTGGTTGACTTTTGTTTTTTAACAACGTCAAATTAAAAGCACTTAAATACAGAGACTCCCAAGCTTTCTAACAAATTCTAATCTGATTTTTAATGGATATACTGTATTTTGCATTCTGTTACACAAATGGTAAAGCCAGGATTCAAACATCAAGACAGAGGGAATAGAAAAACCACAAGTATTTAAATGAAACTCGGTGGTCACCTTAAGGCCAGCACTGACTGAGTTTAAAAACACACGAATAAATACAGTTTTCTACACAGGGGAATAGCGTCCAATTTTGGATCACTAACCAAAAAGGGCTTAATTGTTTTTTGTTAAAAAAAGGTCTTGTTATCATGATAAATCCCTAGATTAGACCCAGTAGGATTATTAAAGCAGGCTCCAGTCTTCATCTGGTATCTGCTACTCAAGTCCCCACCAGGAATAGAAAGGATGGAAGCACAAGTCAGTGTCAGCAGAAACAAAGGACAACTTAGTATTACTGTCCATTCCCTTGTATGTTGCCCCTTCAAGTCTGACCAATACTATTACTAAATAGCTAGTTTATTAAGCTAGAACTTAATATGGGTCAAGACCTTTACATACAATACAATGTTCCATTATCATTAATCTTCATACCAGAGTATTATCCCACTTTACAAAAGAGGCAAGAGAGACACAAGGAAGTAGCTAAAGAATTTGCTCAAGCACAGATAGCTAGAATTCCCAGCATAACTGGGATTCAAATGAGATGAACTGAATGCAAAGTCATACCTCTTAAGATTGAAAAGCCCTGAACAACTTTGCTAGTCTCTGCAAAGGTAAACAGAGGCCAGAACATGAAAGACCTGTGAATCCTGTTGGGTATTGCACTGTCTGTAGGACATTCCAGAGGTGTTGTTCAGGGGCTGGCTCCCAATGTAGATCAGAGGAGTGGCCTTATCTAGAGACACTGACTTAGGAGTTGCTGGCTTATAAAGGATCATGAACTTTGGATGTGAATTGGGTCACGCAGATCTTCGAAAGGATCCCTTAAGGGATGATCAAAGGAAGAATATCCAATGAAGATGGAGGAGTACCTACAAATGAGAGAAATACAAAGAGGGCATACTGCCTCTGAAACCAAGAAGAAAGACTATTTCAGGGAGAAAGGCGTCAACAATAACAAACATCAAAGGAAATAATGGCCAACAGTATCATTTATACCAGGAATAAAGAGAACCATTAGATCTAAAGACCACAAGAACTTCAGTGGCTTTGAGTGGGGTAGTTTGGGTAGTTGGTAGATGCAAAAATCCTCAAAAAAATAAAAACAAACCAAATCCAATCACACATTAAAAGGATTACACGCCACTACTAAGTGGGACTTATCTCAGGAATGGAAGAATAGTTCAACAGTAGATAAGCTAGGCAACACACCACATTAGTAGAACATGGGGAAAACCACATGCTCATAACTGAAAGTGAAAACACATTTGACAAAATCCAACATCCTTTCATGATAAAAACAATCCTAAAATTAGAACAGAAAATAGAAGTGAAACTTCTCAACATGATAAAGCACATTTATGAAAGACTCACAGCTAACATCATACTCAATGGTGAAATCCTGAAAGCTTTCCCCTGAAGATCAGGAACAAGACAAGGATGCCTTTTTCACTACAGCTACTCAACTTTATATTGGAATTTGTAACCTGATCAATTAGGCAAGAAAAATAAATAAAAGCCATCCATATTAGAAAAAAGTAAAACAATCTCTCTTTATAGATGATATGATTATATATAGATAGATTCTTTAGGATTGCATATATAATATATAATAATATAACAATATAGTTATACACTGTATTATATAATGTATAATTATATACTTATATATGTAAATATATAAAACATAATTATAATTAAATGATATATAAAATTATAATTATGTTTTAATAATACATATGTATATATATTCCCAAAGAATACACACACACACACACACAACACACAAACCACTATTAAAGCTCATCAGCAAATTCAGCAAAGTTTCAGGGTACAAGATCAACATACAAAGATCAGTTGTTTCTACACATTAGCAGTGAACAATCCAAAAAATAAATTACAATAACAATTCCATTTACAATAGCATCCAAAGGAAGAAAATATTTAAGAATAAATTAATAAGGAGATGAAGGATTTGTACACTGAAAACTACAAAACACTGCTGAAAGAAATTAAATAAATGGAAAGATATTTCTTGATCATAGATAGGAAGACTTAAAGGTTAAGAGATCAATACTACCCAAAGTGATCTACAGATTCAACATAATCCCTATCAAAATTCCATAGCCTTTATTGAGGTAATAAAAAAGCTGATCCTCAAATTTATATGGAATTGCAAGAGGCCCAGAATAGTCAAAATAATCTTGACAAACAACAAAATCAAAGGACTCACATTTCTGATTTGAAAACTTATTAAAAGCAATAGTAATCAAAACAGAGTGGTACTGGCATAAGGATAGACATATAAATAGACCAATGGAATTAGAATCGAGAGTCCAGAAATAAACCCATACATCTATGGTCAATTGATTTTTGACAAAAATGTCAAGTCCATTCAGTGGGGAAAGAATAGTCTCTTTAACAAATGGTATTGGAACAATTGGATTTCCACAAGCTAAAAAAAAAAAAAGAAAAGAAAAGAAAAAGAAAAAGAAAGAAAGCTAAGCTGGACTCCTTCCTACCTTAATTAATCAAAATAAATTAATGACCTAAATATAAGAGCTAAACCATAAAACTCTTAGAAGAAAACATAGGGGTAAATCTACATGACCTTTGATTTGCTGATGGATTGTTATATATGACACGAAAGGCCCAAGCACAAAAGAAAAACATAAATGGACTTCATCAAAATTAAAAACTTTTGTGCATCAAAGGATATTATCAAGAAAGTAAAAAGATAACCCACAGAATGGGAGAAATTACATGCAAATCGCATATCTGATAAGGGTCTATTACCCAAAATATATAAACAACACTTACAATGCAACAATAAAAAGACAAGCTAATTAATTGTAAAATGGGCAAATGACCTGAATGAACATTTCTCAAAGATATACAAATGGTTAATAAACACATGAAAAGATGGTCAACATAATAAGTTATTAGGAAAATGCAAATCAAAACCATAAAGAATTATCACTTCACACCCACTAGGATGGCTATAATCCAAAAGGCAAACCATAACAACTGTTTGCAAGAATCTGAAGAAGTTGGAATCCTCATATGTTGCTTGCAGGAATATAAAATGTAACCTTTTTCAAAAACAGTCTGGCAGTTCCTCACGGAGTTAAACATATAGAGGTACCATATAATCCAGTATTCTACCCTTAGGTGTATACCCAAGAAAATTAAAAACATATTCACACACACATGCAAACTTGTACATGAATATTCATAGCAGTATTATTCATAATAGCCAAAAAGTATAAATAACCCAAATGCGCATCAACTGATGAATGGATAAAGAAACTGTGATATTCTCCATGCAATGGAGTATTGTTTGTCCATAAAAAGGAATGAAGTGATACATACTACAATATGGATGAAAAGTGAAAACACTATGCTTAGTGAAAGAAGCCAGACACAAAAGGCCACATATTGTATGATTCCATTTATATGTGATACTCAGATTACATAAATCCATAAAGATAAAAAGTAGATTAGTGGTTGCCAGGGGAAGGGAAACAGTAGCACAACTAATGGGCATGAGATGTCTTTTTGTGATGATAAAAATGTTCTGGAATTAGTGCTGATGGTTGTACAATTTTGTGAATCTACTAAAATCCACGAATTTGAAAAGGATGAATTTTATGGTATATGAATTATATTTTAATTTTGAAAGGCATGCTTATTTTATGTTACCCTTGATAACAAAGGATACTCTTTTCTTTCCACCTTGGACAATTTAATGGGAGGAAAAAGGAATCTATATTTAATTTTCATTTTTTTATTAACAATAAAATTTATTGATCATTTAATTTCTTCATTAGTGATGTAGCTGTTCATATGTTTTGTTCATTTTGGTACTGGGATCTTTAACTTTGTCTGTTGTTAAACAGTTCTTCATATCAACCCCTTCCCATTTTTCCTAATTTGTCATTTGCCTTTTAATTGGTTTTATGGCACCTGATTTGCACAAGTTTTTCATTTTTACATAATCAAAATCATCAAAAAGGTGCATACCTGTCTCTTTATGATTTTGTCTACTGTTTTATCTCTTCGAAATCCCTACCCTCTACCCTCCTGATCCTGCCAATTCTAGGTCAAGAGAAATATTTATCTATATTTTATTCTTTTGTTAGTAGTCGTTTCATTTTCTTAATTTTCTTATTTTTCATTTTAAGTGAGAAATAAGCAACAGTACAAGAGTGGCTAGATGCTTACTTTCCTCTGATTACTTCTCCCAGACTCTGTAAGGAGATAGGATACCAAAATCTTTGGTATTCTATCAGCTACAGTTGTATGATGATGGCCACTTCTAAATGTTCTCTACGAGGGAAGGAAAACACACATAGATGAGGAGTTCCCAAGTAAGCCCACGAATCCAAATCCCCAGATCTGATCAGCCTGGCAAATAGGTAGATATTGCTTCATAGTAGTCCTTAGAAGGACAAGTGAAGAAAGCATATCAACTGTCTTGTACTTGACACAGGGTAGGTGCTCAATAATTGTTAGCTGTTCAGTTAAATCCATTGGTTATGCTATACCTCAGTCTGGATGAACTGGGCCTGGCCAACCCAAGTCGATCTCCCAGGGGAACAGCATTATCAGCCAAGGTTACAAAATACTGATTGCTGTGTTTTTCCATGGTCTTCAGGGCTCCCTGTATCCATACCCCATAATGACTAAAAATTCTGTTTTGGAATGTGGTGGGATGGGAAACCACATGCAAAGATTTCAATTTGATAACCTCCCTCTTGGCATTAGCATTATTTTCCTAAGAGTGATTTGGATTTCTCTTGCCTTGTCCAAGGCTCCAGGACCTCTTTTTACATGTCATCTAATAATGGAACTTGGAAGAAGTGAGCATCCGAGCGTAAGATAGTTCCAATGATTTTATTTCATTTTAAAAGGACTACATCTGGGCTTCTACCATTTATTCCACCTACTCTTGATTTGCTTTCCTTATTTAAGGGAACTAACTGGTCTTAAAATTTATACTCTTCCTATCAAGACATTTTTGTTTTCTGAATCTTACATATTTTTAGATATTATTTAATCTAAAAAATAATTATGAAGACATGAATGACAGAATCAGAAATAGTTCTCTTAAAGCTCTGGCTGCTTGGCGATCTGAATGGGACTATTGCTTCTTTATGGACTTCACATTAGGGAGAAATATCTTATCAATCTGTTAAGTGATATTACACTATAATAAACCTGACTCTACAACAATCCCGACTCAGATTTCTAATCACGGAAGTAGTACTATTGTTTTTTCAAATGATTAGCCCTTCCCTGTTTGTTTATCTCTATTTGTGAGGAGGGCCTTTTAACATCCTTTTTCTCCCCTAGTTTTATTGAGATATAACTGACATATAACACTGTGTAAGTTTAAGGTGTGCAATGTGATGATTTGATACATATATATTGTAAAATGATTACAACACGGTTGTATACAAATATCGAATCACGTTGTACACCTCAAACTAATTTGTCAATTATATCTCAATTAAAAATTTAACTCAGAAGGAATATATATCTAAGTATAAAACCTAAAACTATGAAACATTTAAAAGAAAACATAGGAGAAAATCCTCCTGGTTTTGGGTTAGGCAAAGCATCTTATATATAACACCAAAAGCACAGTCCATTAAAAATTTTTTACTATTTGGACTCTACCCAAATTGAAGACCTTTTTTTCCATGAAAGACAATGTTAAAAGAGTGAAAAAACAAGCTACAAACGAGGAAAATATTTGCAGAGCTCATATCTAACAAAGGACTTGTACCAATAATAAAAAATTAAAAAAAGCACTCAAAACTCAACAGTAAGAAAACAACCCAATTAAAAAAATTGTATAATGATGTAATACAGAATTGTACACCTGAAATCTATGTAATTTTACTAACAATTGTCACCCCAATAAATTAAAAAAAAAATTGGTGGTATAATCTTCACCAAAGATGACATACAGATGGCAAATAAGCACATGCAAAAATGTTCAGCAAAATTAGCCATTAGTAAAATGCAAAGTAAAACCACAATGAGAGACCACTATACATCTAATAAAATGGCTAAAATAAATTTTTAAAAAAAATAAAACTGACAATACCAAATGCTGGCAAGAATGAGAAGCAATTAGAACTCTCATACGTTGCAATGAGAAGGCAAAATGATACAGCCACCTGGAAAAACGGTTTGGAAATGTTTTATGAAGTTAAACATACACTTGCCATATGACTCAGCATTCTCGTTCTTAGATATTTACCATAGGGAAATGAAAATATTGTTTACCCAAAAACCTACATGTGAATGTTAATAGCAACTCTATTCATAAATACCAAATACTGGAAACAACCCAAATTTCCTTGAACAAGAGAAGAGATAAGCAAACTTCAGTATATCCATAGAATGGATTACTACAGCATTAAAAAGGAATGAACCAAAGATATACCCCACTATATGAATGTATGCATCTCAGTGACATTATACTAAGTGAAGACAGTTAGTCAAAAGGATACATACTTTCTGATTCTATTTATGGTATATGACCCTGTGGAAAAGATCAAATTATAGGAACAGAGAACACATCAATAGTTAACCAAGGGTTGGCGTGAGGGAAGGGTTAGCTAAAAAGAGTAAAACAGGAGGTTTTTGGGCATGATGGAATTGTTCTGTATCTTGACTGTGGTGGTAGTTACATGAATTATACACGTGTTGAAACTACATACCAAAAAGTCCATTTTTACTATACATAAAATTTTAAAATAATCTTAAAATAGTAGCAATTGAAATAGTTTATACTATTAATATTCTTGTTCCGGATAAGATGTTAAATAATTTCTTTTAATTGTTAGATACTTGGCTAAGATTATCTTAAGCTAAACATAAAACCTAAGAATATTTGCTGCTACAATTTACTTGCTAGAAATCTGGCTGAAAAATGAGTTGCAATCATTGAAAAACTTTTAACCTAATTTCTTCCTTTTTTATCCTTTTAATGCTGTCTTCCTTTCCCATCTCTCTCTTGTGCTCTTACTCTCTATGTCCTCCTCTCTCTACTTCCCTTCTTTTCTGTTTCTTTGTCTTTATTCTAGGTTAACGGATCATAGATCAACCTGAGATATATATTTTACATTATATTTTGTCATTAAAAAAATTAAAACTTACACTTCTTGCTCTTTGTTTTTTTTAAGTGGAATGAATTGAACATTTTCAATTTCTCTCTCAAAATTAAAACATTCTGTCAAATTACTTAAAGTTGAGTTACCCGTGAGTCATTTTCAGAATTGGTATTTCCCCTTGGTTGCTTAGGGGCTTTCAAGAAGAGGGAAAAAAAATCTTCCCCACCTTGTCAAACGATAGTCAGATCTTTCCACTTAAAGCTAACGTAACTTTCATTGTTTTATATAATAAAGATTAAGATTTATAGAGTCTAAATTCTTTTTTAAAATTATCAAAAGTGAAATTGCATATTTAAAACAATTTTTTTGAGAGGCATGCATAGCAATTTTCCATATCCATACATTTTAGGCATATACCTCTTTGAAATGAACACATTTGTTTGCAACCAACAGCCATATACAAAACAATCATCTAAGAGAGAGATTTAAGGTTAATTTGCAAATGGTGGGTCTCACAAAGACACAGACATTTGCGTTTAAAGATGATGATCTGGAAATTGAGCACTAGAAAAGTGTCAGGTTAAGAAGATAAATGGATTCGGGAGATTGTATTAAGAAAACAATGAGCTGTGTTAACAAGACAGATTGTAGTGATCATTTCACAATATATTCAAATGTAAAATCATTATGTTATATACTAAAACTAATATAATGTTACATGTTAATTATACCTCAATAAAAAAGGAAAAAGAAAAAGATAAGCTACATTAAGAAAAAAGATTAAGGAAAATCTTAATTGTGGATTTACAAGGTAAAGTTAGAAAAAGTTGATAGATTAAGAATTTCTGTACAAATAGAAAATTTGATCCAGCTCATCATATCATATAAAAAGGTAACTTTTTGCATAACCAAAAGAGAAAAGTTGTTTTACTTTTATCTCCACTGCCATCTTCATGTTTTTTCCCATTGTCCTTTCTGTCTTCATCTTCCGAGTTTTCTACTTCCTCAATAACCATCCTTTTCCCCTTGGTCTGAGTCTTAGATACAGGTTCAGAATTTTTCAGATCTCTTTCAACTGCTGACAATGTTTTCTGCAACATAATCACCATATTAAAGAAAATGTTTTCCCTTAATAAAAAATATAATATTCTTTCAGGTAAGAATATGAAGCTATTAAAAAGATAACTAAGATAAGGCTTTTTATGGTGATCTGGTTTTTTTTCTTTTCAAACAACTTAATTGCTTTATCTGATTATAATCATATGTGTCTTTATAAAAAACTCAAAGCACAAGTATAAAAAAGAAAAGAAAGAATTATCTGAAATCCTGCCACTCAGATAACACTATTGATATTCTGATGATCATCTTTCCAGATTTGTTTATACAAATACACACAGACACACACACTACACATACCATTATAAAAAGGGAATATCATGGAGAAAAGATGTGTTCCTGAGTTGGGACCTAAATCTAATCCACTGAAATGTTGACTTGACAAATGCAGTTTATACACTAGGGACATTAGTTGCCACTCAGAGAATGAAACAGATAACCCAATAGGTGTACATGGAAACATTGACAACTTATTGTTGGAAGACTGTTCTCAATGTGTTTCTCACATTTCTGAATATACTGTGAGCACAGGAACTAAACAATTTTTGTACTAGACTATATTTTTAAGGATATTTGTTCTGAGAACAGCCATGACAAATAGAGTATTCCCCTTCAGAGGAGAGAGCAGGTTTGTTGGCTCTCTGGTAAAAGAAAGATAATGTTTCCCTCTTACACTAGTTGGGCAGGTTTGCTTTTATCCCATTATAAAAGATGGGGGTTCCGTAAATTTGGGAGTCCTTATCTGAGTGTGCAGCATGGACCTGGGCTGTTCTGCGCCACCCTCATGAGACTTGGGGGCCAGGGGAACTGACAGGAACTTGGAGTTCGTGGGCTCGCCACGCTGTAAGTCTGGCCCAGGAGTCCTGTGCATTCTTCTAGTCTTGTATATTCTTCTCATTCATTTGCAAGTAGGGTAAAATCTCAGAACTCCACACTTAACCTCTACTCCTCAGGCCTTAACATAGGTCCCCCTAAGTGCATGTCTGAGTCAGTCTGCTGTCAATGACGCGATGCTTACCATGCAAGTTACAGAGAGAAACACTCTTTTATGGCCATCAAGCTCACGCCTAATCCTACCTAGGAAGCTTCTATACTACTCTGAATAATAAACTGAGCTTAGCCCAAAGAAAAGCATTGCCTACAACACTGCAGGAAAGACAAAAATTAAGTATTTGTCCTTTAGAAGTAGGTTTACAGTTTTGGGGCAATTTAAGAGCTTGCTTTCTTCCACTTCAAAATATGTGAAAATTTGGGTGTTTGGGATACACCTACTTTTCAAAGCTGTGACCTAATCCTCAACATTATCTATGTAGCAGGATTGATATCATTGTAACACAAATACAGACATAGCAAATACAGACAGAAGTTGGTGAGGAATCACTTTCTGTACTCACTTTGGCCAACTCATTATCAGGTTCAACATCCAGTACTTTACTCAAATCTTCTATAGCTTCCTGGAGCTTGTTTTGATGTTTATATGTAGTGGCACGACGTAGAAGGGCTGGAAATTTGCCAAAATAAAAGTTAAATTTTTTAACATATGGTATTATGGTTATAACACATTTCGCAAGTGAAAGAATATAAGTAGCACATAACAGGTTAGGATGCAATTGGGCAAAGCTTTTGTTCATTGTTGCACATATAGAAAATGATGTAAACAGAAGAGGCTGCATCAGGCAACTGTCCCCTCCAACAACCCAGGCCCTGCCAACTCCTCCAAGGACTGAGAGACTCCATACCTCAACCCTTCAGAGGTACCATGCTGGGCAGCAATATTGGGAAGCTTTTCACTAAACGAAAATGTTTTCTTTCTTATAATCATCACTAGTTATCATTTCACCACTTTACGAAAACTTTGAAAATCCTTTACTCAAATTTAGTATATTATTGACCAGGATCTGGTTTAGAATATGGGCCATTAATGAAGTCTTTATAACAATCTCTAAAATGATTAGAAGGAGGTATTTCACATAGAGAACTGAGAGAATTCTGATTAAATCAGCTCGGTTCAGAAATTGAGTATTTTAATAATTTGCATCAGATTTTTTATAAGTTTCAATGTATAATTTAATAATTATTTCATATTGAAAATGAATGCCTTTTTAGTCCCATCATTATTCATTATATAATGAGCACTTTGTGTCTTTAAGTCATCATTTTGAAAAGAATTAGGATTGGTAATTCTGAAAAGGAAGAAATTTATATCTGAATATATTTTAATATGCTATTTTAAAATATAAATTTGACCAGTTTGATGTTAGTCTTAAAATTAACCATGACAATCTAAAGAATACATAATTTTGTCATAAATTTAACCAAAACTGTAGCACTATACTTTAAGTACCAAATTTAGCTATTACTATTACTACTCAGATTTCAGAAGGGAATGTTCATAAAGAAATATTCATGATATAACAATTGTCATTTTTTAAACTTATTTTGGAAATAATTTTAGATTTATAGAAAAGCTGCAAAGATAAAAGAGTTCTCATATGCCATCACTCGGCTTTCCCTAATGCATCTTATATAACTATGATATATTTGCCAAAACTCAGAAATTAACATTGATACAATACTATTAAATAAACTATAGGCTTTATTTGGATTTCATCAATTTTTTTCACTAATGCCCTTTTTCTGTTCCACGTTGCATTTAGAACAATTATCTTTTGAGTAAAAAAATTAAGTTTTGAAGAGGAAGTTACTTATTCATTTAAGCAAACATAAGACTTTTTAATATTTTATGGCCATACTCATTACTAGATTTGATTCTGTCAAATTTGTTTTTTAAATACTGAAGATGCTGGTGCTTAAGAAATTACTCAAACAAGGAAGAATGAAAACACAAGGCCATTCTAGTGGCAGAAGAGTAGCACAGTGGTTGAACAGATTCCACAGCTCTGGAATCTGTTGTTCAGTTTTGAGTCCTGGCTCTGCCACTTGCTAGCTGTGTTATCTTGGGTGAGTTACTTAATCTTTCTATGCCTGGGTTTCCTCTTTTGTAAAATGAGTGTACTAGTAATATTATCTGTACCTCTACTGAGCTGTTATGAAAATTAATGGAGTTAATATATGTAAAGCACTTAGCACAGAGTCTGGTGCAGTGGTGATGTGGGCCCATGAGGAGATCATAAAACCTTTATGAGGCACCTGCCTAAAGGTAAGTGCCCATCTGTACTCTGACAGAAAAAACACAGGCACAAGATGACTTTACCAGTTAAAGGAGGGCAACCATGACAATGAGGGTCAGCGCTTATATACCAGGGTCCTCCCCCTTGGCACACCCGTGGTTTCTGCCCACCCACGTTTGTAGGCACAAAAGGGCACATTCCATGTGAAAAAAATGAAGTGTTTACATTTGTTTGAATCCAAAAATGTTTAAAGAAATAGAATGACTCTACTATAATTTATGCTATTCTCTCTTGGAATGATTCCTTCTTGATAACAGAAAAGGAAAGACTTGCATACTTTGGCCTTGGACACAGCAAGGTGATGCAGTCACTGAGACTGAAAATAGGGACAGAGTACAGGTTTTGGTAGAAAGATGTAGTTGGTTTTGGACATGTTTAATTTAAAATGTCTATAGACACTTAGGTGGAAATGTCCACAGAGCCGCTAATAGAAGGTTCTAGATCTTTGGTGTGGGCTTATTATTTTACTATATTATTAAATATCAGAAAATCTATATTAAATTATATTTAAATATTTTTGGATAAAAAGACACAGTTCAATAAGCCAGTCACAAAACGATAAACACTATATGATTCTGCTTACATAAGGTACCTAGTATAGTAAAATCATAGGGACAGACAGTAGAATCATGGTTGCCAGAGGCTGGGGGGAGGGAAAAATAGAGTTATTTATTAGGTATAAAGATTGTTTTGTATGATGAAAAAAGCTGCAGAGATGGATGGTAGTGAGGACTGCACAACAATATGAATATACTTAATACCACTGAACTGTACACTTAAAAATGATTAAGATGGCAAATTTTATGTTATATGTATTTTACAAAATTAAAAAATTGAAAGAAAAAACCCACAGCTAAATGCAACCTTGAGACAGTTCTTTAAAAACACATATATTTTATTCAGTCTTCTGAGATTATTGGCTACTTCAATGTATCAATAATCAGCGACTTAAATTCCAAGTTAAACTTGAAATTAAAAGTAATTTTCTGAAGGTAATGATTCACATATAGAAATCTGAGTTTATTTGAAATATTTTAGTGTAAACATGATGAGTGGCTACAGTCTTAAATGGATCCTACTATAAATTTAAAAGCATTTTATGAATATTTTTTACCCTTTAAGTTTCCAGGTTCTAACTCCAAGACCTTTTCACAATCCTGAAAAGCACTGTCCCAGTTCTGCAGTTTGATTTCTGCTTGAGCTCGATTATTATAGGCCGCTACAGTGGGAAGCACTGATAGGCTCCTATAAAAGAGACACTCATTGGTAACAAGCAGACCACTGGTAAATATAAGAAGATAGAGAAACTCAGCTAAAGTTATAAATAAAACAGTTATAGCCTGTGTTATGGGCAGACTTGTACCCCTCTCCCCAATTCACATGTTGAACTCCTAACCCACAGTACCTCAGAATATAAATACATTTGGAGAGAGAGTCTTTAAAGATGTGATTAAGCTAAAATCAGGTCATGAAGGTGACACTAATCCAATATAACTGGTGTCTTTATAAGAATATGAGATTAGAATACAGACACACACAGATGAAAGACCACTTGACGGCCCAGAGAGAAGAAAACCATTTATAATTAAAGAACAGAGACCTCAAAAGAAACCAGCCCTGCCAACACCTTGACCTCAGACTTCTAGCTGCCAGAACTGAGAAAATAAAGTTTTGTTGTTTAAGCCATCTAGTCTGTGGTATTTATGGCAGCCCTAGCAAACTAATATAGACTGTATCATCAAAATAAAACACAATTCTATAAACATACTAAATCAACATTTAGACACATGCTTAAATATCCAGTTAAGTAAGAGTGTTAAAGTTGACTCAAGCTTTAGAGGTGACACGGAAATGTAACTACTCATAGATCTACTAAAAAACCAGTTTAGTTAACATCACATATCAAAAAAATATATTTTTTTACATGGCGGGGACCATCTCCTCGTACAAAAAAATGGATCAAACAACCATAACTGATATCCTTTATTAAGCTGTTATTGTACTAACAGACACAAATTAGTTTGTAATCTAAAAGTAGATTTAACTCTAAGGAAATGATAATTTAATCAAATGAATTTAATTGAAGGGAACAGAGGAGGGTAATCAGTGGAATGAGGAATACAGACTTTCAGAGGGCAAATTTTGCTAGATTAAGGGTACGAGTGCAAAATAATAAAAAGAATTTAAAACCTACCTAACTCTTGTTTAAAAAATTGATTTGGAATGCTATGAAATAACATATACCTGGATATAGGAAAAATAAGGTTATCCATGCACTGAATTTTCTAAACCCAGAAGAGGAATAGAAGGTGAAAATGGAAAGCCACAAAAAGTGTCACTTTACCAAGATCATCAAAGATGAATATAAAGAAGTTACGTGGTTGGGTAGAGATCAGACGTGGGAAATACATGTAAGAATAAATAATAAGAGTACAGACCCTGAGTATCCCACATGCCAGCCACTAAACACTAAACTCATTTAATGCTCATTACAACCCAGAAAGAATCACTGCTTTTCCCATTTTACAGATGAGAAAATAGACGCACTAAAAGGTTAAGTAACATGTCCAAGGCCACACACTAGTAAAGGGAAGAGTCAGGATGCAAACCCAAATAGTCTGCCCCAGGACCTGCTCTCTTTACCACATTATCCTTTCAGTGTGTGTGATTTTATTTACTTCTCACAGCTACTCTGAGGCAGTCACTATTATAGCCCACCACACTGAGAAAACTGAGAGATGAAGAATCTACTCAAGGTCAGAAAGTGTCAGACTCAGTTCCCTTAACCATCATGCCATGCTGCTTTAATTCTTCAACTCCTGTGATTTCACAAAAGAATAAGACAAGAAAAATTTTGTTCCCTGTAATAGACAAGACATTCTCCACTGGTGGAAAACTGCAAGAGAAAGAACAATGTCAGAGATGACATCCACCTGGCTGAACAGGGCAGGCTGCACTGAATGAGTGATGCTTCGGTATCCTCTTTACCCTGTATGTTCACTTAAACAGTCTGAGAAAAACTCTCTAAAGACACAAATAACATTGGGGAAAAAAATCTTCCTCTCAAAAGTGGAAGGCAGGTTGTACAGAGTTTAGTTCTAAGGTAGCATTCGTGGTTCTATAAGCACAGTTTGTAACAATATTTTAGAAACTTAGTCTACTTTTCATAGACTTAAGAGCTTCAAAAGTTCACACAAGTATTTATTGAACATCTACTATGAACCAGGTACTTTGCGGGAGACACAATGGTATAAAAACAAAAACAAACTAACAAGTGGGCTCTGCTCTTACAGAGCTTACAGTGCAGTTAGTATCAAATCACACAAACTTAAATTGTACCTCCAACAAGTGCTACAAAAGAGGATAAGACTGCAATAAGAGCCTATAAATTGGGGGAAAAGGGATACATCAGGGTGGGGGGAGGATGGGTTAGGGTGAAGATTTAACCTAATCTGGGAGGTCAGGGAAGACTTCACCAAAGAAGTGAGGCATGAGTTGAGACCTGAAGGATAAGTCAGAATTAACTAGATAACGAGAGTAGGGAAGAGTATTTTAGACAGAGGACCCAGCGTATGTAAAGGCCCAGTGGTGAGAGGCCTAAATAGTAGGATTAGATCCAGGCAGCCTGACTTCTTAACCTCTATGCTATTTGGACTTTCTATCAAGTTCCTTTTAGCTGGCTTCTATTTTCTCTATAAAATAGGAAAGTTAGACCTCTGTCAAAAGTGGGGATGGGTGGGAACTGTGAGAAAAGTATTGAAAAAACAAGGCAAACACAAGTGAATTTATGATAAACCACAAGTACAATATCTTGAGTGATTCTGACAAACTATTTAGCTCATTTATATCACTTCAACAATTCAAACACTGTCATTTTTTAAATAGCAAAGTTTCAACTACAATTTAAAAATCTGCTCACCTTGTATAATATTTCACAGCCTCTTCATAATCTCCTGAGTTGAAAGCTTCATTTCCTTTTTCCTTTTCACGAGTAGCAAGAAAATCCTTTTCCTTCTCAGTTAGACCTAGAAATACATGTTTATCTGCTGTAAGTTAAAATAGAATTTAATAGAATTTTTAAAAAACTTAAATCCAAGACGCTTATTTTAACAGAAGCAGAAAATTATAAAAGAAAATATAAGGTTTCCTAAGTTTAAGAATGATTCTTTTTTTTAACCATTCACAATTTTTGATGGTTTAGAATTTTTTATGCTTGGTTTTGTTTCTCTTTAAAGGTGCTGTATACCTATGGACTTCAAATGAAAACAAACTGCTCCATCTTTTTTGTTTTGAGGCAAAAAGACAAAAAAATGAGGTATTTGAAGGCAAAAAAGGATTCAACAAAAAAAGAAATAAAAAAATGAATTACAGTAAAAAACAGGTTTATATTTTTTAAGTTTTACTAAATTTAAGTAGTATAACTATTGCTCATATAAAATTAAGTAGTTGAAGAATAGATGTGAATTTGTTGAAAGTGGTCAACTTGAGGAGAAAATCCATAAACTTTTAATGGAAATCTGCAGCACTTAAAGAGAATGTCTTCTAGTTTTTTTTGTAATTCAAAAAATTTAGAGATACTAAATTATTTTCATTTTTCCCCAATTACCTGCTGTGTCTACTCTTGTCTCAATTTTAGACAAATGTGACTTGTTGTTTACTACCGTTTTTTCTTTGTAATCTTCATCAATTTTTGCACATTCCTTTTCTGCATCAAATCTTAAAAAGAATAACAGAAACTGAAAAAAGAACAATATAAGCAATAAAAACAAAATGTGTTATTATTATTCTTGTATTTGCATCATTGTGACTTGAAACATATATTCCAAAAATTCGTAATAGGTTTGCATCAAAAGTCATCTGTATTTTGTCTTAGAAACCAGGCAATTTTTTTTTTTTAAAGATTTTATTGGGCAAGGGGAACAGGACTTTATTGGGGAACAGTGTGTACTTCCAGGACTTTTTTTTTTTCCAAGTCAAGTTGTTGTCCTTTCAATCTTAGTTGTGGAGGGTGCCCATCAGCTTCAAGTTGTCCTTTCAGTCTTAGTTGTGGAGGGCGCAGCTCAGCTCCAGGTCCAGTTGCCTTTGCTAGTTGCAGGGGGCCCAGCCCATAACCCTTTGCGGGAGTCGAACTGGCAACCTTATGGTTGAGAGGACGCGCTCCAACCAACTGAGCCATCTGGGAGCTCAGCGGCAGCTCAGCTCAAGGTGCTGTGTTCAATCTTAGTTGCAGGGGGTGTTGCCCACCATCCCTTGTGGGACTCGAGGAATTGAACTGGCAACCTTGTGGTTGAGAGCCCACTGGCCCATGTGGGAATCGAACCGGCAGCCTTCGGACTTAGGAGCATGGAGCTCTAACCACCTGAGCCACTAGGCCAGCCCCAGAAACCAGGCAATTTAGTGAGAACTTAAATATTAATCAAACCTAAACTGTTCAGAACTTTGTAATTAAAATGTGATAAATTTCTCTCAATTTAAAATTTTTGTTCATTTTATATTAGATGGGTATAAGGAATGCATCAGTTATTTTGGGTTGCTCTTAGAAGCAAAGGGATACACAAGATTTTTATTTAATAAAAAAACAAGATCAAGAGTGCCTAGATCATATATTCTTAGCACTCTACTAAAATGCCTTGGCATTCTTGATATTTTCAGGTTCATAATAATTAAGAAATTATTGGGCTGGCCCAGTGGCTCAGGTGGTTGGAGTGAGGTACTCCTCACGCCGAGGTCACCGGTTTGATTCCCACATGGGCCTGTGAGCTGCGCCCTCTACAGCTGAGATTGTGAACAACGGCTTGACCTGGAGCTGGGCTGCCGCCCATGACTGACTGCCTCAGCCAGGTAGAGCACAAGGCTCATAATAACATGGGCCAGTGAGCTGCGCCCTCTACAGCTAAGATTGTGAACAACAGCTCTCCCTGGAGCTGGGCTGCTGTGGGATGCTGTGTGCCGTCATGAGTGGCCGGTGGCCAGTGTGAGTGGCCGGCAGCCAGCATGAGCTACTGTGTCCTGCCGTGGGCTGCTGTGTGCTGCCATGGGCTGCTGTGTGCTGCCATAAGTGGCCGGTAGCCAGTGTGAGTGGCTGGCAGCCAGGGTGAGTGGCCAGCAGCCAAGAGCTGCCGTGAGCTGCTGTGAGCAGCCGACCAACGACTGGCAACCAACTGCCTCAGCTGGAGGGAGTGCAAGGCTCATAATACCAGCGTGGGCTAGGGAGCTGTGTCCTACACAACTAGACTGAGAAACAATGGCCTGAACCGGAGTGGGGGGGTGGGAAGGGAGGAAGAAAAGGGAAAAAAAAAGAAATGATTGTAGTATTTTATGGTAGAGAATTTTTCAGTGATAAATTATACATAAGGAAATATAAAACATACTTATCCCACTCTGCATAATCCCTCGGAATTTTCTTTTTAGCTGATCTAATTTTAGAACATTTTTCCTAAAAGAATAAAATCATATTTATGAGACATATGTAATATAAGATTAGCAGGCTTTACTATAAATGCAATGTGAAGTACTAGATTAAGATATACAAATTGAATAGAAAGAAAAATAGGTACCTTGGAAGTTATAACCCCAGTATTAAAATTATTAACATAATAATATCAGTAGGCTTAAAAAGGATTTTAAATTTGTAGTTAATTTTAGGAGTAATCTACAGAACTTTAAGTACGTATATAAAATTTAAAAACTTATGTGTGAAATGTGATTATTAGTGATTTTCTTATTAAAAAGATATTAAATTGTCATTCACTCTTTTAAAACCTAGATATTGGAGAATAACTACTTTGCTGTATTAGTCAAAGCTGGTTTGTTTGCAATGACAGACACCCAACTTGCACTAATTCTATTTACAAAGAATAAATTATTAGTTTATGTAACCAAACTGATGCAAGGGCAGGGATTTTGCTGGATAAAGGAATCATATGGTCTCTCTTTCTCCAGTTCTCCCTCTCTCCCCCTGTCCCTAGTTTCTGCTTTTCTCTGCCTACTGATTTCATTTTCCCTGCTGGCTACTTCTTATTTCCATGTAGTAGCAAGCATGGCCACAAGCAGTCTGGGATTATAACCTCACAGGCCTTCCAATCAGAAAAGGAAAAGGAGAGTGACTCCTCTCCGTCTTTAGTTATAGAAATCCCAGGGGAGGACTGTGATTGGCTAGCTTGGGTCATGTGCCCATCCCTGACCAAACACTAGCTTGGTGCTATTAAGTGGCCCACCCTAGGTCACATGCCCACTGCAAGCACCAGAAGAGAATGGAAGGAAAGCAACGATAGCCATTGTGCTCACAAATAGTTTCTTAAAAGTCATAATCTGAAACCATTTTAAATGGGTCATTTACCCACGCACAGTTTTGTAACATTGTGCATTGTTCATTAGTAGTTATGCAGAACTTTCAAATATTCATACATTTCATTATACAATTAAAAAATCATATTTTTACTATCTTCATGGAATTCATCAGAAAAGTCTTTAAGTATGCCCCTTAAGGAGAAATTATTTTGTCACAAGCAGATATTCAAGAGCCATATAAGAATACGCTCAATTGTACTTGACAGCTCAGGTTTTATCACTGGCAAAAAACACTGTCAGTGGTTTTCCCTGACGTGACAAGCCCACTTCATTCATTTTTAATACAGTGTTTGCCAAAAACCCAAGCTTCTATAACCAGTCTGCCAGTCACTCTTTCAAATAAAAATTATTCCAGGAAAAAGTGGCTAGGCTACTTAATCATACAAGTGCTTTTCTTGAGATAACAATATTTCACTTCACAGTGCTTTCCGCATGCTTCCCATTTCTGTCATACAGAATGTTAAAAAGGTGTGCCCTCAAGATTCAAGATTTAATAAAATAAGAATGTTTTACTGTTTTATCCAAGACATTTTTGTTAAGTTGGGATTTTTTACTGTGAGTGCACAGCAGTGGGGAATACAATGACTATTAGTACAGCTTGGTGCCACTGCCTTGATTTGTGCTACGGTACCACCAGTTTTACCCTCAGTACATATGTCAACACAGTGAAAAGGACAAGGCGGTAGCATATTTTTTAAAATAGCATTGGCTTTCAGGACCTCCTGGAAGGATCTCTGGGATGACCAGGGTCCACAGACCATGCTGTGAGAACCACGACACCACCAGTCTATCTACCCCATTGGACTATAAGCCCCTTGAGGGCAGAGACTAAGTCTTATTCATTGCTGTATTTTCCGGGCACAGACTTAGCACATAATGGCTGTTCCATGAATGTAAATTCATTGATTATAGACAGTGGCATTCTTACCTGAGTAATTCCTAACAGGGAGTGAAAAGATCCTGGAAGGTAAATTATCAAGGGCAGAGTGGTGAAGGGCTATGGATGTTTTTTTAAATAAAACTGAGGATTCAAGGGGCAGATGAGAATAACAAGAATGAGTCAACCCAGAATGAAGAGACTAAGGTAGAAATGATAGAAAAGCAAACAAAAAGCAGGGCAGAGGAAACGGAATGTGTTGTCCACACGAAAGCCCAGGACACAATGGCCAAGTTCTGTACCATCAGGATCAGGCGGATGCCAAGAAGCTCAGTTTCAACTTAAAATAATTTTAAGCAAAATGGACCTGGATCTCCAACAGGCCCCTTATCTACCATCTTTCCCCGAAAATAAGACCAGGTCTTACATTAATTTTATCTCCAAAAGACGCATTAGGGCTTATGTTCAGGGGATGTCATACTGAAAAATCATGCTGGGGCTTATTTTCCAGTTAGGTGTCATTTTCGGGGAAACACGGTATGGAACCCATGGATTAAAAAGGAGAGGTCTAAATGACAAAATAGAGATCACCTACGGAGGAGTAATCAAAAGGGGCCAGAGATAAGGGGGGAAAAACATGCACTGAACAAAGGAAAGACATCTATAACTGCTTGAAAGTATCTGTTTAATATTTTAAATCCATAGTTAATTATGTTGTGAACTGTTTCCTCTCTGCCTCTACTGGATGCATAAAATTGTTCCCTGGAATTCTCACACACTGAATTCGATCTTATGGGCTCATCAAAATTGGTCAGAACAGGAGACAGAAGAGCAAAAGAAAAAATGAGGAAAGGCAGTAATCCCAAAATGAAACTTTTCAAAGGAAAAAGCTGTTTCATTTTGATTTCCAAGTGATGAAATACAGCCTCCTCAAAAAGGTAACAGCACATGACCAGATGAAAACATTCCCCAGCTCTCCTAAAGGACATCACACGTTAGCCACACTGATTAAACTGAGACAGCTCTCTTAATAAACAATAACAACCACCCCCCCTTACCACCCACACTCCACAAAAAGGCCTACTGTGGCAACATGAAGACAGCTGTTTGAACCACGAACTGGAGGCATGTTTTCTTCCATTACTGGAAATGTTTCAGTTTCATGGAAGTATATTTTATTTTCTTCTGTTTTAATTTCTGATACCCAACTCTGAGAAGAAGGGAGAAAAATGAAGGTAAATATGCAGTTTGGAATAATTAACCAGGTATTAGAAAGGAGTGTACATCATCAAAGTTTCCCATAGGTCAATTTTTTTTTAATAATTAAAGTTTATTGGGGTGACAATTATTAGTAAAGTTACATAGGTTTCAGCTGTACAATTCTGTAACACATCATCTATATATCACATTGTGTGTTCACCACCCAGAGTCAGTTCTCCTTCCATCACCATATATTTGATCCCCTTTACCCTCATCTACCATTCCCCACCCCCTTTACCCTCTGATAACCACTAAAATCTTGTCTATGTCTATGAGTTTTTGTTTCTTCATTTGTTTGTCTTGTTCCTTTGTTGTTTTCAGTTTTATATACCACCTATCAATGAAATCAAATGGTTCTTGACTTTTTCTGTCTGACTTATTTTGTTTAGCATAATAATCGTGACAATTTGATCATACCATTCTCTCTACTTGGAACACTCTTCCTACCTTTTTATTGTGAGAAAATACACATAACATAAAATTTATCATCTGAATCATTTTTAAGAGTACAGTTCAGTATGGGTAAGTATATTCACATTGCTGTTGCCCTTACTACTTTTATTTATCTTACAAGATCTTATTATCCATCATCTCTTCCAGCAAGCATTCCCTGAACTTCTGGGTTGGGCTGAAAATGCCCCTCCATGTATTAGCATAAAGATTTTAAATAATCTATTTATTGTTCACCTCTCTCACTTTGAGGGCAGAGCCTATGTCGTAATCTCATCTTTGTGATTGAAGAACATGGCACAGTATCTGGCACATGATAGGTGCACAGTAATGTTTTATTAAACTGAATTGTCACAGGTGCCAGGAAAAACTTGAGTAAGAGATTTCTTTATTATCCATGAAATTATATTATTTATTATAGAATTTATTATAGAATTTATATAGTGAGGGTCTAAAATTTGTGAAACACTCTTAAAATAGGCACTGGGATGCTGCAATAAACTATATTACCTGTCCTATCTATACAGGAGGCAGGGAGGATGAAAACGGGGCAAACAGGAGAAACAGGAGGAGAAAAAGAAAAACAGTAAGGGAAGAAAGGTAAACGGGGAATGAGGCAAGGAAAGTATGAAACAAAGGGAAATGAGAAGAAGACTAACTCAAAAAGTAACAGTTGGGACAAAAGCAGGCTCTGCAACCGAAAGTAAGCGGTGTGCCCCTCAGAAAGTAGAGCCAAAGAACTCTGGACACAAACTGCTATTTTAACTTATAGACTAATTACCAGATTTTCAAATTCAAGTCAATCAAATGGGAAAATGACAAAGCTGAAAGTTTTTTAAAACTTAGCATCCTGAGTTAGAGAAGACATTACTTCACAATTGTTTTCGAACACATAATTCACCCCAGAAGAATGTGCTGAATAACATGGAGAAAAACAAAAAAGAATTATTTCTCCAGACAGCATTTAAAAACTTATTTCTTAAGCAAAATGAAACCACATAAAGGGACTCTGAGAAAATATAGGTAAAATATATATCTGGTGGAAAGAAACTTTGCCTAAGTATAAGACAAACATAAAGATCATAAAGGATAAAATCAAGAGGTGTGATTACATAAAAATTAATAAATATTAAATAACACTATACACAAAATTTAAAAGGAAAATTTAAAAATGGAGGGAAAGTTTAAAATACAAGTATAAAGGACAGAACTCTTACAAATGAATAATAGAAAAAAATCAATAACGGGACTTCTCCTGGCTCTGATAGAGTAACAGGGACTAGATTTACTGTCTTGCCTAAACTCTAGAAACTTGAATAAAATATAAGAAACAATGGTTTTCAGACATTGGACAATAGGTAGCACAGGACAATGATCCTTGAAAAGAGGGAGACAAATGAGTTAAGTCTTACATTTGCCTCTATTGACAGCCTAGAGTTTTCAGGCTACAGAATAGGGAAAGAAATCCAAACAGTCCTGTGATCTTGCTGAATTCAGAAGAACAGAGTTCTGACTTCAGGGAGGCCAAGATTGCAAGGATTTGGGGGGGGGGGGGGGGAAGATATCCAACAGGATGTAGTTAGACAGAGAAAGAACTCTAAAGATAACTGGAATACCTCAATATCAATAAGGAAACTGAAATAAAATTTTAGTTTAAAATTTTTCCTATAAAGAAAACCCCAGGCCCAATGGCATCAATGTTGAATTCTAGAAAACAATTAAGGAAGAAATAGTATCAATTATGCACCAACCTTTCTAGAAAATAGAAAAGGAGAGACTATTTCCCAACTCATTCTATGTATCACCCTGCTACCAAAACCAAACAATAACATTACAAGAAAACCTTACAAAAATCCTTCACAAAATGTGGGCAAATCAAATCCAGCAATATATGAAAAAGATACATCATGACCAAGTAGGGTTTATCCTGGAATGAAAGACTAGTATAACAGTGTACTAATCAAAACCGGTGTACTACATAATTTACCTTATTAATAGACTACAAAGAAAACTATATGTTTATCCCAATAAATGCAGAAAAAGCATTTCACAAAATTCAATACCCATTCATGATAAAAATTGTCATCAAACAAGGAACAAAAGGGAACTTCCTCAACCTGGTAAAGGGCATCTACACAAATCTAAAGTTAACATTATATTTCATAATGAAAGACTGAATGATTTCCTCTAAGACTGGGAATAAGACAAGGATGTCAGTTCTCACTTCAAAATTGTTCTAGAGGTCTAACCCAGTGCAATAAGGCACGTAAAAGAAATAAGGGAGCCAGACTAGAATAGTAGTAAACCTCTCATTATTCACAGATGACATAATCCTGCATGTAGAATCCAAGGAATCTACAAAACAGCTACTAGAACTAATTTGTTCGTATGAATTAACAAGATCACAGAATACATGGTAAATATAAAAGGTGAATTAGCTATCTATAAGCTAGCAATGTACAAATGAAAATGAAAATGAAAATTCCACTGATATGATGTATCTATATTAGTCAAAATTATAGAAACAAAGTAAAATGGTGGTTATCAGAGGCTGGGGGTGGAGGTGTGAGTGGAGAGCTGTTGTTTAATGGGTACAGAGTTTTAGTTTTGTAAGATAAAAGTTCTGGAGTTTGGTTGCACAACAATATACTTAACACTAATAAGCCAAACACTTAAAAATGGTTAAGACAGTAAATTTTATAGGATGTGAATTTTACCACAATAAAAAAACAAAATTTCATAACTGGAGTGACTTAGAATGAGCAAAAAAATTGAAATTAAAAAACATTAACCTTACAATAGCATAAAATATATTAAATACTCAAGAATACATTTAACAAAAAATGTGCAAGAAGTATACACTGAAAACTGTAAGACATTGGCGCAAAAAATTAAAGAAGACCTAAATGAGCAGAGAAATATATGATGCACATGGATCAGAAATCTCAATATTGTTAAGATACCAGTTCTTCTAAAATTGATCCACAAATTCAAAACAATCCCAATCCATATACAAGCAATTTATTTTGTAGAAATTGGCCAGCAAATGACCTAGGATAGCCAAAACAAACTTTGAAAAAGAACAAAGTCAGAGGACACGCACTGTCTGATTTCAAGACTTACTGTAATCAAGACAATGAAGTACTGGAGTAAAGACAGACATTTAGATTAATGAAGCAATAGAGTCCAGAAATAGACCCAGAATACTCGGTTGATTGACTTTTGACAATGATACAAGAAGTTCAATGAGGAAGGGATAATCTTCTATTAAATGATGCTTGAACACTTGGATATCCAGATTAGTACGCATGAATGTGTGTATATGACATGTATTTGTATACGTGTGTGTGTATGTGTATATATATATATATATATATATATATATATATATATATATATATATATATATGTGTGTGTGTGTGTGTACATACACACACACATATCCAGAAAAAAAAACAGATCATAGACATAAATTTAAGAGTTAAAACTATAAACTTTCTAGAAGATTAATAGGAGAAAACATAGGAATCTTGGATTAGACAAAGATTTCTTAAGTAGGACACAAAAGCTCAAACTATTAAAACAAAAATTTGGGGCCAGCCCAGTGGCTCAGGGGGTTGGAGAGCTGTGCTCCTGATGCCAAAGGCCATCTGTTCAATTCCCACATGGGCCAGTGAGCTGCACCCTCTACAGCTAAGATTGTGAACAACAGCTCTCCCTGGGGCTGGGCTGGCGTGAGCTTGCTGCGGGCTGGTCTGTGCTGTCATGAGCGGCCGACAGCAGCATGAGCTACTGTGTGCTGCTGTGTGCTGCCGCAGGCTGCTGTGTGCTGCCATGAGGGGCCACCAGCCAGCAAGCCAGCGAGAGCTGCTGTGAGCCGCTGTGAGCGGCTGACTGGCCTCAGCAGGGGGGAGCGCAAGGCTCGTAATACCAGCATGGGCCAGGGAGCTGTGTCCTATACATCTAAACTGAGAAACAACGGCTTGAACCGGATTGGAGGGGGGGGGAGGCAGAAGAAAGGGGAAAAAAAAGAAAAATTTCATCAAAATTTAAAACTTTTGCTCTCCAAAGACACCATTAAAAAATGAAAAAGCAAGCCACAAAATATCAGAAAATATTTGCAAACGATTTATCTAATGAAAAACGTGTATCTTACAACTCCATAAGAACATAAACAATTCAATTTTTTCAAATGGGAAAGAATTCAAAGACATGTCACTAAAGATAAGGGGATGACAAACAAGCACATGAAAAGACACTCAATCTCTTTAGTCATTAGAAAAATGCAAATTAAAACCAAAATGAGATATCACTATATACCTAATAAAATAGCTAAAATGAACAAAACTGACACTATTACTTGTTGACAAGGATGTAGAACAGCTGGGATTTTTATCAATTACTGGCAGAATTGCCACTTGGAAAACATTTTAGCATTTGTTTATAAATAGGTAAATGGTTAAACTGTAATATCTATACAATTCAATACTACTCAGCACTTAAAAGGAACAAATTATGGACACATGTAACAACATAGACGAATTTCAAAAGTATTATGCTAAGTGAAAGAAGCCTGTCACAAAAGACAACATACTGTATGATTATATTTATTTGAATTCTAGAAAAGGCAAATCTATAGTGATAGCAGTTCAGTGGTTACCAGAGGCCAGGCTGCAGGGTCCGCATTGACTGCAAAGTGCATAAGGAAACTTTTAGGGGTAATGGAAATGTTCTCTAGCATATACATTTGTCAAAACTCAGCGAAATGTGTACCATAAAATTCCTAATTTTTAAATGTAAATTTAACTCAATAAAGCTAATTAAAAGAAATTAGTAAAGATACAAGCAGGCCATTACCTAAAGAAATTCAATTGACAGATAAATGAAAAAAAATTTAGCTTTGCTAGTAAAAAGAAAAACCACTATCATTTTTTTCAACAATTTAATTCATTAAAAAATGTAAAAATTATTACCGTATCCAGTGAAGGGTACCTGAAAATGAGCATTCTTATACATGACTGGTGGGAGAGTAAAAGGGGAGAGTAAAAGGTTACATTACAACTTTTCTGAAAATAGAGAAATAGGTTTCAAAAGCCTTAAAAACATTCAAATCTTTTGATCAAGTAATTTGAATTCTAGTAATTTATTGCAAGGGAATAACCAGGTAGTACAAAAAAATTATAAACAAACATGTTTATATAACACAACTTATATAAGATGATTGAAATGGTTCCTTCACAGCATGGAACCATTTATTCGGTCATTTAAAATACACACTTGTGTGGGAGCACGCGCACGCATACACACGTATTCTCCTAGATGTAAGAAGAAACTGATATGACCTAAGTAATTACCAATAGAAGCCCTTCACTGACAAAAAAAGATGCCTAGGATTTCAGATAAATGAAGTAGACATATATACAATAGGACAATGTCACAAAATCTGGTGTTACTCTATACCTTTATATCACCATCAATTTTTTCCCATTCTTCTGCTGTAAAACTGGATGCTGTCGCTGCAGGTTTGTCTTTCCTCAAAGCTCTACTTCCTGGAGCCAATCCTTTAAGGTGCTTTTCACAAAATTCTGTAAGTTCTGGATAATATCCTTCCTCACCAGACCTTTAAAATATTTCAGACTTTTAGTGTTACCACTTTACGTAGAGATCATCTTGAACAATGATTTGCAAGCTGGGTTCCGTGGAGCCCAGGGGTTCTGCAGAGATCTCAAGGACTGCCCCTGCACAGGTGGAAGGATGGGCTGCTGCCTCCCACTCACCTTCCGCAGCCAGCACAACCTCCATTATTATCTGTTGATCTATACAGTGATGCAACGAAAGAAAAAAAGGAGCTCCAAAGACACAAATTTCCATCAAGACTTTAAAAGTTGAATAAGTAATATTTTCTCTCCTCTTTAACACACATTCATTTCGTACATAATGTAATTTTAAACTTACAAATGGAAATTCAGTATTAGAAACAGGTAGAAAGTGAGACTTTGGACTTCCTTTCCTAGGAGAAGCTCCTGGCACCCTCCCATTGCCCCCACCCCCACCCCCACCCCCCCACCCCCCCCCCCGCCCCCGGCCCCCTCGAAAAAAAAAGATAGGAAGAAAATGAGAAAATGGCAGAGGAACAGTTTAGAAAGACATGCCTCTAAATTCAACCATTCAAGGAACAAAATTCCTTCCTTAGAGAGTTAAATGGAGACATCTATCCTTTTCATTATTTGTTTTTTTAAAGAAAATCAAACTTTTGCCCTTCTCTTGTGGGTCTGTTTGCTTTTAAATTTTTAGAAAAGCAGAAATAAATCCCATTTTCAAATTAAATTAATAACCCAAATCAATGCAATATAATTTAATTAAGTTATTCATAGAAATTCGTAGAACCAACATTACTGTGGCTTTCAATCTCCTTCATCCCATAAACTTGTCATTTTCTGTATCAGTCCCTGACCAAATATAAATGGAAATGCTATTACATCGCTGAGAAAAGCAAAAAGGAAAACAATGAAAACCAAAACACGTGGCACAGGGCCGTATTTCTTGAAGAGGGTCCCTTGATCATCTGCATGTCAATAGCTAGGCACTCACTAAACACACATGCTCCTGGGCCCCACCCCAGATTTCCCAAAGCAGAATCTCTGGGAATAGGACCCTCGAATTTGCATTTTTATTCAGATTTGCATTTTTAATAACCATATTAGATGTCTACTAAAGTTTAACAATCACTGCCATGGGGCTCTTACCCAGAGAAGGTCCTGATTCCCTGCCTTCCGGTCCTGCCTCCTGGCCTCCCCACCATCCTTCATAGGACCAGCTCGCAGTGAGTCACCCACTTTTATTGGCAGAAGTGGAAGAGTGCCAAAAAACTTCATCAGTGTAGGCTGGTGAGCTAACCTTACCTCCTACTGGCTACTCTCACAGCTATTTTTCCTAGAAAATGTGGAGGAAGTAAGAAGAGTGCCCAAATCACAAACTGGAAGTCAATCCAGCCAGAACCGTGCAAATGAACCACAGGATGAAAATCACTATTTTGCAACCTAACATGGGCAAATACAACAAACAATCTCAAAATTTGAAAACTTTCTCCAATGTTTCTAATGTAGCTTCGACTTTTTGAAGGGAACAAGTGTAATTAAATTGGCATACTGAAATATGAAATAATTTTTAAATGCTTACCTGAGCACACAAAGAATTTTTTCCAAGTGTTTAACGTCTGAACATTTTTCAATATACTTGAAATCCAAGTGTTCAATGGGAATTTTGAATGTTTTTGTTGTTCCAAAGCCCCACAATGATGAATAATCTTTGGCGGTCATGGCTAAAATATATATAGGAAAACAAGAATCTAATATATATAATACTCAATTTGGATAGTAATAACCATCTAGGTACTCTGTAATATTTATTTTTCATTTCTGTAGAAAAGGAGGTGGAGTGTTTTTTCCAAGGAGGAAGGCTACTACTCGTTTTAAACTGTCTCTTCCTGATAACAACAGTTAACGTTCATGGAGCAAAGTTACTATGTCCCACAAATGGATTATCTCACTTAATCTTTACTTAAGCAAAGTTGAAATACAATGACAAAACATGTTTTGGTGCTATAAAGGAAAAAAAAAAACACACTTTCCTCTACCCATTTAAATTCAGTAACTGATGCCTGCAAGTTAAACTGAGAAAACACACATTAACAGGAGAAAAGGTTTATCTTATATGCACATGGGGGCTTCACAAAAAAGTAAAAACCCAAAGACACTGTTCAGCCTGAGAGCCTAATCATTTTAACAAAGGGTGATAAATTGTGGCGAAGTGATCAGAAGGAAAAGATGTTTTGGCTTCTAGGAGAAAGTAAATTTGTGGAAGAAACAAATGAAAGGGTTATTTTAATATTTGTTTATGCAGACTCATCTCAGGGCTGACTGTCTCTCTACTGTGGTCAGAATTGTTCTCCTCCTCCTGATATGGGAGAGGGGAGGAGGGAAAACCTTCATAGAGGGAAATGTATGCCCTGCTTTTAGGCAAAGGGTGAGGGTTCTTCCTGTTGTTTAATTTCTTCAGCTCAAAATAATCCTTATGCCAAAGTGGCCTATTTGGGAGTGGTATATTCTGATCCGCTTTAGTACTCAATCTGGTTTTTAGGGTATCTTTTAATGTTGATTTAAATGACCTACTTTAGCTGTTAACATCCCAACCATCCTTCATGATTCAGCACAAACATAAGTAACATCCTTGCTGTAACTCTCCTTAACATTACCCTTTTCCCCATTCCCTGCAGCCCTCTCCCATCAATGAACAGCCCCCGACTTGTGTTCTAATGGCACTCTGTACAGACCTCTCTCATAGCATATAGCACATATTCTAATTATGGTTCTCTGTCTCCTCTTCTAGATTGTGAGAGATCTTACGAGTACTTTATTCATCTTCATATACTCAGGACTAGCAGAATAAGCAGTACCTTATACCTCTTAAGAAACACTTGCTGAGTTGAACTGGGAAAAGAAGGTCATGCAATTTCACTCTAATGATACTGCTGCTAATGATGATAATAACAGCAACAGATACATAGCTCTTAATGTGAGTACCACTGTAAGTACTGTACATATATTACCTCAATCCTTCAACTGAGACAGGTTAGTTAGCACGTTGTTAGGTAAACAGGGAAGTCCCTGGTAAAATAAACAAAGGCAGCCATCTCTTGGAACTCCAGATTCTGGAATGACTCATTCGCTACAGGGCAACAATGTAACATTCCTCTAGGGATAAATGGGTTATTCCGTAAATCCCTTTAGGCTGGACAAACAGAGCACATTGGATAGACAAAATCCATCAAAAGGTGTCAACTCCCTTCCCCAAACACGTAAGAGAAAGTATAAAAGAGCCTTTAGCCTTAGTCAGGGGGCATCCCAATTGCCAGTACCCCCTCTCGTGAGAGAGCTATACTTTTGCTTTAATAAAAATCTTTGCTCCGCTCTCCTTCTTTGGGTACGTGAGATGCGATCTCTGGGCACTAGACACCAGAATCCTATATCACAACTACTGCATTAGGTAGGTTTTATTTTTAAACAGGAAACAGTAACAATAGTTAACATTTATGGAGCTAAATTACTATGTGCCAGGGATTATCTCACTTACTCTCCAAAACCATTCTCATATAGGATATTAATGACTCCCATTTTACAGATGAGGACGTTGATGTTTCAAGTAAGTAAACTGCCTATGGTCAGATAGCTATTAAGCAGTGAACTGAAGATGTGAGTCTCAGTAGGCAACCACAGAGTTCACATACTTAAGCATCATACTTATGCTTATCAAATTGCAGGTGGCAATCCACGAAATCAATTAGTGAGTTTCAATCAGCATTGTTTTATATTGAGATAGAACAACAACAAAAAAATCAGATTACCTGACACATACCAATAAATATTATTTTGTAAAATTTTATTTCATGTTTACACAAACAGAAATTATAAAGATGTGTACATATAAATGCACATGATGTAAAGAAAAATATATTTCTTATTGTGAGGCATTGTCAACAATTTTTAAAATCACTGCACTTAAATATACTGGATGATACATTTAAAAATAAGTAACAATGGGTCTACTTCATTAGAAGTATTTCCTTCCGCATGCCAGCCTTCTGGGGGTCTGGTCATTTATCAACTAGATCTCTGCAGAAAAAAGAGGATGCTCTGTCGCCTTCTCCTCCATATTCTGCTGGCTTTGATTCGAGTATAGAATATAGATGACAGTTTGTCAGCATTTGGATGAGATCCAGTTGAGAAATGAGACTGGCTTTCACACCATACCGGCCTGGTCCAGTATGATGAATGTCTCCCATCACAAGGATAGTCATAAGGGTGGAAGGTATAGGAAAGCAAAATAAAGAACTTTTAAATTATTGATGCTGCCCAGGATAGAATAGCTTGCCTTGGGAGAATTTTTCCAAAGAGCTGGAGGACCTTTGATGGGATAGATTTAAGCATCTAATGGGATGAAAATAGATCACCTCGTACTGAAGGAGTCTTGCAACTCCTGAGAGTTTATGATTTGAATAAAATACAGTAAAAAACATGTGAAATGATAGACATCTCTTACCTAATCAAACAAATTTCATTCTGAGCACTGTTTTAACATTTCTCTGAGAATCCTTTTGGAAAACTATCATTTTTTGGTAGGATACACATTCTCAAGACCACTAAATATCAATTCTCAAGTTCCAAAATACTTATACATTTGCTCTAATTCTTCCATCTGTTTGTAATCTGGTCATAGTTGGATTTAATTTATTTTCCATCATTCTGATCCACATCCATTTCCTGTATTTCCTACTCAGCTTATCAGTAATACCTCCTGTGCAAACTGCGATGGATTAGTAACAGGAAACCGTTTTTTTCCACCTAGCATCTCCCACGTAGGCATCTTGCATCCACAGGGTCGAGCTCCCCCTGCAGCCGGAGGCCGAAAGGAAATGATACCCTCCAAGCGTAGCAACGGTTTCTATGTACAACGCGGCTCGAGAGGGTGGAGGGACCAGGTATCGGTCGGGATCCAGGAGCTCCACAGGCAACCCGCAACGGTCAGTGGGCAGTTTAGGACTCTGAAACTTCCTAGCTTTGGTCAACAAGACTGGTCGCCGCTGGGAACCCCCTTATTGCGCACCCCCCGCCCCAAATATCCGCCACCATCAGCGGCGGGAAACGGCCCTCCAGTTTGGTTCCCACCACCAGGATGTCCAGCCCACAACGCGCTCCCTCACTCAAGTCCCACAGCGCATTTGCTCCTCTGCGTCCGCCCTTCAGCCCCGCTCGGAGGGAGGGACTGCGATGGGAGGAGTAATTTACTCCAGGAGGCCAAGTACTCACCGAGTTCCCACACCCCGCGACCTACCGAGGACGCGGACGCCGCACACCTAACCAGTGCGCCGCAGGTGCGGAGGGGCGTGTCTCCCCGCCTCAGCGCCCGTGCGCGAGCGCTGACTGGAGGGGGCGGGAAATAAGTCCTCTGCGGGATGATTGGCTAGTCCCCAATCCAACATCCCGCTGATTGGCCTTACAGGCCCCAGCTCCACCAGGAAGGAGGAGCATTAGGGGAGAAATAAAGAGTGAATATGTGAGTTCTTTCCTCTTTTGCCTTTCAATTTGTTTTAGGTGGAGTTAAAACGCTGTTACTGTTCTGGATTGTTTTGCTGTCTGCAAGGTAAATTGGTATCTATTCCTACTTGAATGCAGAAACATGATTAAACGTTTCAGGATATCTACATTGCAACTTATATTTACTTATTTCCTCCCCTTTATACAAAAGAGTAAATGAAACACAAGATTCTCTCTTCATGCATTCAACATTTTCTGAGTGCTGGTTATGAGTCAGTCAGACACTGTACTGAAGGAATATTTACAGAGCAAAAAGAAAAAAATGAAAGATGAGAAAGTTAGGTCAATGAAGTCTAATATTAGATTGGAAAAAAGATCTAGAGAAAATTCAGTTTTAAGTTATTAAATAATTCAAGAAAATTTCCCAGAATTGAAGGGCCTAAGTTTCCAGATTGAAAGTACCCACCAAGTGACCAAAACAGTGGAATAAAACAGACCCATACCAAAGCACATACTGTAAAATTTCAGTGCACTGGCCAAGAAAATTAAGTTTCCAGCGAGAAAGTGGATCACATACAAAGGATTAAGAATGGTTTTGGACTTCTCAACAATACTAGAAGCTAGATGACAATAAATCAACCTTTCAAAATCCTGAAGCTGGTGAAGAACACCAGAAAAGGTCATTATCATGCAGAGAGACAAGCCATGGGAAAAGGCACAGGCAAAAAAAGAAAAAATGTCTGTTACCTGCTTAAGGAGCTGCAAACATCTCCTTAGAACCAAAAGATTGAGAGTCGGTTGAAGTGGTGACAGATAATCAAAGACCAATAACAGATAATCAAATAATCAAAGACCGGTGACAGATAAAGAAAGGAGTCAGATAATCAAAGACCAAATATACTATTTGCAATTGTTTTGATTTTATCAAAATAGGGAGCCACTGTGGAGTTTCAGCAGGACAGTGCCATGAAATTTGTCTTTTAGAAGGAGCAATCTGAAGAGTATAGAAGACAGCAAAACCAGCTGGGAGACTAATCTTAAGGCCAATACAATCATCTGTGTGGCAAATAATACTTTCAGTAATGGTGATAATAGTTACATAGGCTAACAGGATGAGTTTTTGTGGATTATTTCATTTTATTTTGCAAAAAACCTTTTGACAGAAAGGCAGGGATATTCAATACAGGGAGCGGCACGTGGAACCTTAGGAAGTGTGTGACAAGGTTCAACTTGTTTGGTGCAGTCAGTCGGGTGTGAGCTACACTTGACAGGTGTGTTTTTAAGTGTGCTGTAAATTACCCTTCATCATGAAAATGCTCCGTGTCACACATCACTTCTGGTATATGGCAATTTCTGTCAAATAAAAACATCACGGTGTGTCCTCATCTACCTTATTTACCAGATCTGGCACCATGCGACTTCTGGCTCTTCCCCAAAGTCAAAATGGTTCAGGACATGGAGACAACCATCACAGCACAACTAAAGACACTCACGAAAGAGGACTTCCAGAAGTGCTTCAGAAAGTGGCAAGTGATGGGATAAGTGTGTTCAAAGCGAGGGGGATTAATGGCAATATGTCTTTTACTGTAATACATTTTTTTAAATTTAAACATTCACCGTATTGTTTGATCACACCTCATATATGTTAACCTCAAGTTTTGATTAACTGATTTTTATATTTATAGAGCACATTTGAAAGAACCTTTTAAAAGCAATTTTACATCTATTTTACCATTTTTTTCTTAAAACTGTCTAGGTAGGCAAGAGGTAAAATTACTTCCATTTTATAGATGAAGTGGACACAAACAGATAATTGACTGAAATGGTGGTCATGAGTTCCAGTGATAATACTTTTTCCATTAAACAGCTGTCTAATTAACCAAATAACAATATTCAATTAAGCTACTGATACGTAAAAATCCTATGAAATTAGAACAGTTAAGAGCAACATTATCTGGTGAGCTTGGGTTTGTTTAAGAGGCTGTCATAAAGAGATACCTTATTTACTGGTACTCTTTTGTCTAAGGACAAGTTCAAGAAGAAACATAGCAGAACTACAAAATTATGAAAGCCATGGCTAGAAGGAAAACATAGACCAACGAAGCACTCTTTAAAATTTGAGAATGATAGTACTTTGTATAGCACATAATAAATTTATACAACTTAGTATTCAAGGATGGTAGTAAAAATACAGATTTTTAAAAAATGGTATATAATATTTTGAATGTCAAAGACACACATAACTATTAATAAAGTTGGAATATATCTGATCTTTAAAATGAATGTTAGGGAGGCCAACATGATGCTCTGTAATAATGGAATCCCGGAACAGATGGAGTATCTGAGTATTCATATCCCTAAGATCAAGATAAAAGTTTTAAACATTTATCCAGTATAAACCAATCCCTGTTCTTTTTATATCCTGAAAGCAGATTTTTTTTTTTGCCCTTTTTTTATTTTTATTTAATGAGTGATTACACCTGGGAACTGCACCTGCCTTAATAGTCTGCTTCATCCACTTTATGTGATGTTGGTTTTTGCTTTGCAGAAAACAACCATTAAAGTTTCTTTCTCTTTGCCCAAGATTTACCAAGTAGTCAAGCATTATATACAAATACAGAAAGGCCTACTTCAAGTAACAAATGAAAAACCTAACTCAAAATGACATATGCACACTGACAGTAAGTGCACTGGTATATACTATACAAAGTGATGCTGGAGACTTTACAAACAGCTGATGATATAAAACAGTGGTTTCCAAGGAACTTACATAACTAGACCTTTAGAGATCCCCAGAACTTTATTTTTAACAAGGGCCCCAATGATTCTAAGTTTTGATTAAAAGTGGTTTGGGGAAGCACTTTTAACCTTCATTGTATATCACTGACACTGTATCATATGTCAGATGACATATACAAAAAAATTAAATTACAAATCATGTAATTGAACAACAAAAAAATTTCTTTATATAAACTATTAATAGATACCTAAATACAATATGGTTTTTAAAATGAAATCATGTGTATATAGTATTCATAAAGATAAGTACACCAATCAAAAGCTATACAACATTAACAGCAAATCCAAATACAAAGATATTCCTCCGAATTCCATGTTTCACCGAGCATCAAAAACCACCACTGTGTTAAAAGTGAATTAAGGACAAAAGAAGTATTTAAAAATTACATAAAAGACTTAACACTTCCTAGTCACTTTCTCTTTACAATAAGCCACTTTGTTATTTAAGCTAAAATGCACAAAAGTATGGAATGCATTATTTACTATGACAACTGGAAATGAAAAAACACTACTTAAATTTTTATTAGTCTCCTTTCCATGATACAAAAGACTAATGCACCAAAAACACTGAAGTAATGTTAAAGGTGGTTAATTATTGATTTAAGAATATTGTCAATTACCACATAACAATTTACCCTGTCTTACAACTAATTTGTAAACCTCACTTTTTCCATTAGGTAGCACATGTACACTATATTTCTCCTTCTATAATTTAGTTTGTCCATAAACTCAAGCTCAATAATGAGTACTTAGTTAAATATAGAATCCTCCAAAAACAGAACTTCTGTGAACCAAAATCAACTAGTATTCAGATTATTTAGTATATGCCTATAGATTGGCATATTGGTCCATGAAAATGCTGATCATGACTTTTTTTTTGGTAAGTAATCCATTACCATTCTTACTAGAGATTAGTCTTTAACTATCAACCCAAGCATTATTCTTAACTTCCTCCTACCTCATATTTAGAAAGCATAGTTAAAAGGATACATCTTTTAGTCCTTTTCTTGTACATTATTCTGTATCCACATTCTCTGCATCTGATTGGATCCCTGGATTTTATTTCATTTTCTGTGTGACATTCTAGGAAAGAAAACACATTTATTCAATGTTTAAAAGGAAAACATTATGGACAAGCAAATTATCTTAACCATATTTTTCACCCAAAGCACTAAAATATACTCAATCTCAAGGGTATGTTGTTATCACCAATGTATTAATGAGGAAAGAAAAAAATAGTTGTGGGCAATAATACACTTTTTCTAGGAGAGAAAATGAACTTTTATCGTGAGGATTGTTCGTGGTTGCTAAAGTGTTTTGCTTTATAACTTTAAAGATGAGTGACTCATTTAAGCAAAAGAGAAATATAGTAATTTCAAAAAAATTGAAGTAAAATGCTCTCAATGTAAGTGCTACTCTTACCTCCACAGATATATATCATTGGCTGCTGCTTTGGGGGTTGAATGTCCTTCTGGGTGTCCATAGTTAGTCCCTGAAATCACAAACTCAATATTGAATATCACAGAGGGGCTCCTCACAAATCCAACCAGCCCTCATTTTTCTCAGAGAAAGCTAAAAAGATCCCAATTCCTAATCTGTAATTTTCCAAACACTATGCGTAGGTCAAAAGGACGAAACAACGCATTGCCGCGCACTCACCCCCAAACTGGACACAATAATACTTTACACGTGTTATTTCATTTATACAGGTTATTTCATTATAATGTTTGCAACAAGCCTAGGAAGTATTACTCTTATTTTACAGATGAAGAAACTGAGGCTTAGAGAAGTTAATTTGCGGAAGATTATTCAACTATTAGGAGGCAGGAGGATTCAGAACTGACTGCAAAGCTCACCTCATTTAGTACAAATTCTATTATTTCAAACTTGAGCAGATGGCCAAAACTTACATCTCTCAACAGAGGAACATGCGACCGGAACGTGAGGAAAGAATAAAGAAATAATCCCAAATAGCTACACTGAAAGAAACCAGGCAAAGGGCTACCAGCAACGACTCCACCCCTCCCTTCTCCCAATTCTAACCCCACACCGGATTTTTTTAACTCCCAGTGTCTTTCCAGTTTTGGACCAAATGCCCACCCCCAAATCCCAACCCGTTAATCCCTTACCCACTTAGCACCGAGAAACTCGTCACACACCGCCCTTCCAGCTCGCAGCTCGTCGTTGCGTCGCAGCCAACTTCCGGCGTTAGCAAATGACGCAAGCGGAGCTCCGCCCCTTCCTCTCCGGGCAGGGCAAAGACAGCCGAATTGAGCCAGGCGGATAAACGGGGACTTTGCATAGACTGTGGGCAGAAGTGCTTGTTCCGGCTTCAGCTATTTTCATTTTTCATGAAAGCAAAGAATTTAATAGTTCCTCAAATCGAAAGAGGTTTATTTTTCTTACTAGTGAAGTCGGTAGAAAGTCGGTAGGATTACTTTTGCAGGAGGGCAGAGGGTTAGAGAGAAACCGAAATGACAAGTGTCCGGGGAATTCTAGGCTAACCGTCACACCAAGGAGCATAGAATCAGCTCCACCGCTCATTTTCACGTAGGAAAGCACTCTTCAGATAGTTTTCATGTCGTTTGGTATCTGCGCTGGTGCAGCAGAGCAGCCGACCTCTATCTTTTGCATACTTTTGTTTTTGCATTTCAACCCTTTCTCTTAGACCTCTGTCATCCCTCTCACCCACTTCGTGTACTTGTTTTAAAGTAAAGACGGGCGTGAGGGCAGCCACATCAAATTACTCCCACTTAAAACTAAGGGATTTTGGTAGCAGTAGCTGTCCACTGACCCTCCCCGACTTCAGTCCCATGTATTACTCCCTAGAAGAAAACCATCTGTCCGGCGGAGGCACGTTTTTTCAAAGATAAAAATTACAGTGACATTAATATCACTTGGGTTCACAACATTTACACTTTTCTTCCACAGCAGGTATTTTACTTAGAAGAAGAAAATGAAGTTATTAAATTTTATTAAAAATTCAATCAGTTAATAGCTATTATAGTTAACTGGAGAAGCAGTTTTCTTTCTCCCCTTTATTTGTTATGTCTTCATTTTCTTCTTAAACAAGCTATACTGCTTTCCCTTCTTCCATTCAGCAACTTGAGAATTTTGAACTTCACATTTTACTTCCAGAAGAAGTTCCAACTAGTTGCACCTTCACAGACCAGCTTGAGAGATTTAACTTGGTCTTCCCAGTCTTCCTAACAGCCGATTTTTAAATTTCCAGGGAAATAACGAAATTTTCTGCTTCTACCTCCACAGACAGGTTGACATAGAGCATACATGTTTTGACCATCAGCTCTCTTACAAAGTACCTCTCCTCTCAACCAAAGAGAAGTAATCCAATAAAATAGTCAAAATAAGCTTCCCTACAAGAAGTATTAGATAAAACCATAATCAAGAGGAAGATGATGGAGTGATACATAATATGTCACTTTAATCATTGCAAGCTGTTCTGGATTCTGACTCTCCAGTTGAGGTATCAAGATGGTTCTGGCACATAACACAGTCTATGGAGATCAGAATGGATGTTATGTGTGGAATACAAATGGGTCCTGAACCATACAGAAGTGTAGAGTAACTACAAGTAGCAAGAAGATCCAAAATTTTAACAAGAGTTCATACTGATGCTAGTCCAGATCCAACACCCTCTTTCTTGTCAGCAGGAACTGGTAGTTTTAGGATTACTGTGGAGCATGGTCAATTGTAGCTATTGTCAATGGTCTCAAATAACTTTTCTTGAGCACTTACTATGACATCATTACATTGCCTTCTCCTAATGAGAACATTTGTCTTTGCTATCTTGGATACTAGTGTTTTTAACTCCTTGTAATGTAGTTATTTATGGAGCTGCAACTTGCTATTTTCCCCCTGAATCTCTGTTTTCCTTTTTCCTTGAATGTAATCATTTAAATTTTTCTGTGAAACTTGAATGCCATGGTGACTGAAAAAGTCTTCCATTGTGTTTTACTGGATGGTCCCCAAAAGAAACATTTGATCTTGTAGAAAACAGCTGGTTTGTAGAATTCTGAGCTCCGTAATGGGATGACAGCCAATCCAGAAAATGAAGCAAAAAGCCCAAAGACTGTAGTGAGTAAAAAACATAGCTCAGTGGCTTAAATTTGGGGTATATGAGTAAAGCCAGGATAAGCTATATGTAAGTAGGTGTCTTTTTACCCTTTTGGTGGGTTGTAAAAAAATATTATTCTTTGAATGATAGAAGGAAGTTATGATATGCTCTTTCAGTTTTCAGTTGTAATAAAATATCTAAAGAAAAATTAACCAGAGAGAGAAAAGGGAAATATTTAAATGGTTGGGGTTGCATGGATTTTATTTAACCATAGGCAAAATTCCCTGCCCTTTTTGTATGGGAGTGGGGAGCACCATTAAACAAAATAAATAATTAATACGGTATTTTAAAAGGTGATAAATTACACAGAGAAAATTCAGCAGAAAAGGGGGTTTGAAAATGCTGGGCGGGGAAAGGCATAACAACTGTGAAGAAATTTGAACAGCTAGAGAGGGCATTATTCACTCTACCTGCGTGTGGTGTGGAAGGCTTCAGAGGGGTGTTATCTTGAAGAATGTGTAATTCACCAATTCTTACCTTAAGTCCTTATAGGGATCTCAACAACCTCATACTGAATTCACCTTATTTTCTCCCAAACCTATACTCTTCACTCTCTCACCTCATGTCCCATGCAGTTGATTCTGCCAATTGAATATGTCGAGTCCAAGTTTTTCTCCACCCCCACTAGCTTCCTGAGTAATGCAGTAGCTTCCTAAGAGGTCTCTTTGCAGCCACCCTCACCTCTCTTCCTTCTGTCCTCCATTCTGTCACCAAGGTGGTCTTTCTCAAATGCTCTGCATTGCCTAGAGGATAGACTTCAGACCCTTAACGTGCATCCACAACTTTCCATGACTTGGCTTCTTCCCCTTCTCAAGGATTTTCTTTGCAAGAATGGGACTGGTTCCAAGTAACAGAATCACTATGATTCTTCAGAGGGAATTTTGTTTGCCCTTTCCTCAAACAACTCTTAGTTTCCAGTTACAACAAATTATTTACAGTTTCTCTAATGTGCCTGTTTCCATTTTCCTGTTGCACTCCCCCCCCCCTTTCTTCCGCCCCCCCCCCCCCCCGCCCACTCTGGTTCAGCCGTTGTTTGTCAGTCTAGTTGTGTGGGACACAGCTCCCTGGCCCATGCTGGTATTTTGAGCCTTGTGCTCCCCCTGCCAGGTAGTCAGGCAGTCAGGCAGTCAGTCACCAGTCGTCGGCCCATGGCAGGATATGGCAGCCCACAGCAGCTCATGATGGTTGCCGGCCACTCATAGTGGCACACTGTAGCCCTTGGAACTCATGGAACTCATGGCAGCTCACAGGCAGCCCAACTCCAGAGAGAGATGTTGTTCACAATCTTAGCTGCAGAAGGTGCAGCTCACTGGACCATGTGGGAATCGAACTAGCAACCTCAGCATTAGGAGCATGGCGCTCCAACTACCTGAGCCACCGGGCAGGCCCCCTGTTGCATGTTTTGTTTTGAGTTTGGAATCACCTGTTCACTGCCTTTTAAATTACCACTTACCCTTCAAAATCTACTTCATTTCATGGTCTTTATGAAGTTAGCTCTGCTGGCTCATCCATCTTTCCTTTGTGCTACCACTGTTCCTCTGTTACTGCACTTAACACCACTGAGCCCCTTCAGTACCTAGACCAGTAGTATGCACATAGTCGGAGCTTAATACTTGTTAGTGAATTTGGTTTTATATATATGGCAATTTGGATGACTAAGGGGCAATCGGGGGAGAAATGTCCAGTCTGAGGGCAGTGGTGGTAGCAGCTGTTACTGCCTTAAAAGTAATGGCTGAGGCTTTGAAGGAGAACTATGTAAGCACAGAATGGTAAAATAAGGAAAATACTGAGGCAGGACGCCTCATTTAGGGAATAAGCAGAGGAAAAGAAGCCAGAAAAAGGAGACTAGGAAGAAGCTTGGGAATGGAGTCTGGCATATAATAATAGTGCCCAGTAAATAAAACACCCCCTTCTAGATGCCTAAAAAACAAGCATAATCCTATTTAGAAATACTGTAACTAAGTTAGTTCATATCTTTCAGACCTTATCCTGTGTATATCTGTACTTCTAACTCAAAAGGAGTCATTCGGTTTGTAACCTGCTTTTTATACTTGATTTTCTCTGGAAACGTTTTCAAGCGACTATTCCCCTATATTATTTTTAATGGCATCCAAGGTCTTTATAAAGCTCCCCAAAGTGAGAATAGGGAGAGGAAGAGCCCATCGGATTGAGAAGGCCTCGCGGTGCTACGGATGCGGGTGGAAGGGTGGGAAAGAGAGGATGTGACCCCTCCGGCGAAGGCGGAGGCCGGGATCCTGCAGGGCGCCGGGTGGCCGTAAGGGGGCGCCACGGAGCGGGAGGAAGGGGCGGTGCGGGGCGGCGCGGGGCGGCGCGGGGCGGGGCGGGGCGGGGCGTAGCGGTTACTCGGAGCGGGCAGTTCAAACCGAAGGAGGGAAACGCTGCGGCCCCAAGCGAAGGTGGCGTGGGGGTTGCTATAGCCCGGCCTCTCTAGGGGCGAGGCGGTGGCTCCACCCGACGCACCGGGCAGCGCTAATTCTCTCCTCTCCCGCCCGTCGGCCTCGGTGCCCCGCGCGGCCGGATCGGTGCGGCGGCCCCTCGGTCTCCAGGTGGGCAGGAGCGGGGAGCCCCAGGAGTGTGCTGGCTAGCGGCCCTCTGGGCGTCCCCTGGCCTCGCGCCCCACTTTGCTTTCCAGGTGCTGGGACTAGAGAAGCGCCCCGAAGCCGTCCACTTCACTCGCTCCGCGCCAGGTGACACGCATCCACCCTCGGCCTTTGGGGGCTTTCTGGGCCAAGGGCCCTGGCGGCCCCGTCGAGCCTCCCTCACCAGCCGGGCCTGGGGAAGGTCCCGGGAGGGACGCCCTGGTGAGACCGTAACCCACGCACCAGCGGAGAGCACCTGGGGGAGTAAATGACGGCGCCGAGGCTTACACTGCGTTTTCAGAAACCCGGATTTGGGATGTTTCCTCAGTTCTAAGATTAGCTGGAGAAAACAAGGATATTAAAATCCCCGTTATGTGGAAAGCTGAAGGAAATTCAAAATGATTTAGGCCTTTCAAAGGTTAGGTATAATCCCTGCAAAATATACTTTCGGTACCCTTCATATGTTAGCAGTCACCATTAGTTGGTTTCAATTAATTGTTCACCCTAAAGTTTTCTCTTTAAGAGGCATTTATTGGACATGAATTTTCAAGACAAACTGATTTTCGTGTTTGGAAGCCTACATAACTTTGACATCCAAGAGCTCAATATTTACTGATGGTAAGATTTTCCACTTTAACAAATGAGAGAGATTTGGTTTTCATATAGTTAAATAATAAGTATTTCATTCTCCGATTTGACAAGTGTTTTTAAATTTTAAAAAAATTTCTAAGAGCGCTGTAGAGATAAGTGTTCTCCACCCTTTATCAGGAGCTTAGTGTTAAAAACTGAATATCAAGGAGGCTTGTTTGATTCATCAGTGAACTGTTGAATCAATAAAAATTAAGTAAGCCAATGGGCATTCTGTAAATTTTGCATGAATAATTTAAAATAATAAAAAACTTAGTCTTGAAAAACCGAGTTTTATTTGAGACCGGTGGCTTGGGGTAGTAGAAATAGGAACATGATGACAGCAGAGAAGTTTGAGGCAACTTCAGATGGGTAGATGAACAGAAAAAAAAGTCAGAAGAAATTTTTTTTTGTATGTTTATAACAAGTAGCCTATGGTTTTAGGGGGAGAGGATGATATATCTGCATCCCACTTTGTTTTCTAACAATTTGCTTGTTTCCCAAAATCTAGCTCCGTGAGGCACCTAGTGGTGAAGTGGTAGAATAGTTATATTTGTTTTAACTTTTTAAAAGGATTTCTTGACCTGATTTTACCAAATGACGTGTGAAAATTTTTACTTCATAGAATGATTCTCTGGGAGAGGGAAACATTTGTGGGTGAAGGTGAATTTGAAAACACATATCTTATTAATTTAATATTTTGGAAACAAGTGTTTTAAAATACAATACAAATTATAGAAAGCAGAGTTTGATAGTCTTGGCCTGGTAAGCATGTACAGATGATAGCAGTGATTCTCATGATCTGTGGGGCTCTAGATCAGAATAAAACATGTGTGAGATTTACCAGAAAGGAAAAGAGGTTTAAAAGGTTGAAAAACACTTTAGATACTTTGCCCAGTAATAATGATCATTATACCATAAAGAAACTATTTCATTTTGTGGTTTGAGTAGCAATTTTTTTAAAAGCTCATGCATTCACATATTTAATATAACAGGCATAAATAAATTACTTTCCCATTACAGCCAACCAAAGTTCTTTTAATAGAGAAAAATCATATATTTGGTCTGGAGGAAAATCATATATTTTGATTTTCCTCCAGAAATATATGATTTTCCTCCAGACCAAATATATGATCTTTTAATAGAGAAAAATCATGTTTGGTCTGGAGAAAACTTTGAAAGAATGACAGTTGTCTTAGTGTCTTTGAATAATCTGGAGAAATATCAAAAACTATGATAACTTTCTTAGCTTCCTTTGAGTTAAGATGTAATTCAAGTTTCTAAAAAAAAGAGCTGTGATACTATTGAAAAAATTAAGTCTTTCCTGGTATCATCACAAATATGATTACTGAGTCACATTTCTTCTTTAAGTAATTTACTTGAATTCTTTATTTGAAATTTCAAGAATATTATAAAGGGTGGGTTTGCCACAAATAGTTGCCTGTTGTCTGTGAATTCAAACCTGCAACTGGACCTTATGTCTCAAAATATTTAGAAGGTGAGACATGAACGACTATAACATGCTGACTGTGAAATGGCCCTGTATCTATGGGACAGTGGGTTCGTTTTGGTTAGCTCAAGAAGATGTGTTAGTAATTTATCAATGAGCCAGAGTCTTAGCAAAGGTATAAGTGTGGGAATCAGACCTTGTGAATGGTCACTGAATTTCTGAGACAGGCCTCTATTATAAGTATGCATAACACTATCCTGAAGTTGTTTAGCCAACTTGCAGTTAAATCTGGTGGCAGCACTCATTTGACACATTTCCTAAAGACTTGTTTAAAAATTAGCAGATAGTTCTTTTTAAGCAGCTTTAGTTACATCCCAGAACTTTGAACTCTCCAACTGACTAGATATAGGCCAGCACAAATAAGCTAGAATATTGAAACTACTATTTTGTACTTTAGTGCTGTTAAAATCTTAAGGTAATAAAATCATCTAAAAATGATGCTACCAGATTTTTTTTCTCAAGTGTATTTCAAGAAAATATTTGTGCGTGGTGCTTAGACTAGTCTGAATATATATAAACTGAAAGTTTTTGTTTTTATGATGTCAAAAAGTAGTTTTAAGTAAAATACACATGAGTATATTGTAGATTTGTTTTTTAAAGTAACTTTTTTATTGCCATAAAATTTATTATCTGTACTCATAACAATGTATTTTGGTGTAAGCTTGTGAGGCTACTCATTTCAAAGGAAGAGTAAAATTGGTTTTCACTTTGTAAAAACAGATTTTGAAGATGTCAGAAAGGCATTCAGATCATGCTCAAACTGGGGCAGGAAATGAGGTGGACTCGCCCACTGTCAATTTCAAGTACTCCAGCTTCAGAGATTTATGTTCTACATCTTCATTTCAAGATAGTGGCTACAGTGAGTTGTTAAAATCCTGCAGCTTTGATAATACAGATAAAGAATTTTTTGGAAAGGAAGAAAAAGGTCTGACATTAAACTATGAACATCCTGAAACTTCAAGTCTGGGCTTAACACATCCTTTAGAGTCCCCTACTCAAAAAAAGAGATTTGTCTTCCCTAGGAAGAAAAAGGATAAAACCCCAGAACTTTGCGAAACTCCTAAAGTTGGTGGAAAAAAATTTTTACTACGCAGAAGGCTGGACGTATCTTTTTCTCTTCTAAAGGGAGACTTTGAACCACAAAATAGTTCTCTAGAAAGTAGTGTAAGCCAAGCTCTCAACTTAGAAAAAAATATTCCAAGCAGTGCTTCAGGTTTTCCAAGGCAAAATAATTTTAGTGCTTTAGTTACTAACATTTTGACAACAGAAGAAGCAAGTTCCAGCAGTCAAAAATTGAGACTGAATTTTTCTCAACAGAAGACTTCTACAGTTGATGAGTCCAAAGATGACTGTAACCTGTTTGAAGTTGAATGTATATCTCCTATTCAGGGCAATAATTTTAAAGACTCTGTCACCCATGACTTTAGTGATAGCAGTCTATGTGTTAACGATGAGAATCCATATCCGGAACTTCTGGGCTCTCATAGTAGAACAAGGTGTGAAACAGATGAGGACATATTTGTGACCCCAATAAGTAACCTTGTAGCAAACATTAAATTTAAGGCGAGTCAAAGGCTTTCTTCTTCAACTGAAGTGAGAGGCAATATTTCAACACCCAAAGATAGTGGTTTTGACTCACTTTGCTTGGATAAATCAGAAGATTCCCTCTCTGACCAGGAGGGTTCTTTTCAAGAATTACTTCAGAGGCATAAGGGAACGCTCAAAGTGGGGTCAAAACGTCTTGGAAGGTTGAGAAGATTGTCCACCCTTCCAGAGCAAGGCTCACAGTCTGAGACAGAAGAGGAAGAGCCGATCACCCACTCTGATTCTGAAATAACACCAGCAGCTGCTTCAGACATCTCAGAGAGTCAGCCGAGCAGTGACAGTCAGAGTGGGGATTCGATTTTGATCTTTAAGAATTTGTCAAAGACCCCAGCCTTGCAATTAGTGCATGAGCTCTTTATGAAAAGTAAAAGGAAAAGATTCCAGCAGAACAGTACACATGCATTCTTGGAAGATGCGGACAGGGGGAAAATAGCTCTGCTGCAGTATGTACTTGCAGGACTAATTGGCAAGAAAATGGGCATAGAAAAACTGGACATCTTAACAGAATTAAAATATAGAAATTTAAAGCATATTCTAGCAATGGTTTTAGATTTCTTGACTGCAGAAAGCCTATGCAGGTAAGAAATATATTCTTTTTCTGAAGTAAAAGTGCCTTTTATCACTTTTTTAAAAAAGTTGGAAAGCTTTTCCCTGAGTAGTTTTCCTGCTTTTTGTTGTTTTGTTTTATTATTTCTATCTTTGATTGTCTTACAATTTATCAAAGGTGGTTTTGTGAACTCCCTGATAGAGCTTACTGGTATAGTTCCTTCCATTTTAAAGCCTTTAGAAGCAACAATATAGTCTTCTTGATAAAGTTCGTGTCAGTCATTTGGGAAGAGAGTTCCTAAAAGTTGAACTTTAAAATTTCAATATGACAAGCTTTATTCTACAGAAGTTATTTAATGATTTATTTAATAGTTCACATCCTGTTGTCAGATTGTAAACTATTGAAGTTACGACACTTGGTCAGAAATAATGTAAAGCATTATAGTAACTAAGAAATGACAACATAGAAAGGATCTCATTTAGTTATTTAAGTTTTAGAATTGAAGAACAATGGTTAGCTTTCATTTTAGGGTTTGGTCTTTCCAGAGACCAAGGGAATATGGATTATTTCATTCTAATTGCTAACAGAGCAGTGGAAATTAATTGCATTTGAGAATTTCAAGGAATTAGAAACTGAAGAATTTATGATCACAGAGATTTCAGTATACTGAGTGCTGCTACATAATTAAAGGGAAACTAAGTCAAACAGGACTATTGGGATGGGAGGTAGTGTTACAAAGACTAAAGTGAGACTGTTTACACAGGCAATTTTGGGGAGTCGCAGGACTATCAGAAGACAAGACCCTTGGAAATGCCATGACCAGGAAGGAGGGAAGACATGTGGAACAGGATTTCTGTGAACTGATGGTTTGGGGAGGACATACAGGAGAGTTAGTGAACCTCCTTTTTGATAGGAATATGTTGAGAGTTTGATTCATTGAGTCCTTGCTGTTTTTATGGCCACTACTTCTCTTAGAGCCCTTCTTCATGTTTCTGCCATGAATTAATTGGAAGCTCTTACAGAGAATTGTAGAATTTCATAGCTAGAAGTCTGAGATATCTAGTCCAGTCATGTATTTTGCAGATGAGGAAACTGAGCTCCAGAGAAGTTAAGTGACCAGCCAGCAGTCACGCAAGGAGATGAGAATAACTCTGGATCTACAATCGAGCCCTCTGATTTCTCATCCAATGTTTTCCTACAAACTCTTAAGGTTGAAAGTGTTTCTGAAAAGATTTGATTAGGAATGTATTTGGTCTAACAAGTAGGATAATAAACATATTAGTGCACCTATATTTTGTATACCTTTTAAAAATGTTCAAATGAGATAAATTATTCATTTAAAAGATTAAGAGATGGCTGACATGTAGGAATTTTATTTTTATATGCTAGAGTATATTTGGTTACAGACCAGTTAAAATAAGACTTGGGTGATACTTTTGGGTACTCATTTGTGGGAGTAGTCGATATTGAGTCACGCTTCAATAATTACCTCTCCTGCCCAGCCCTCCAAATTTATAGTGTGTGTACTGCAGAATGCATGTATAATGTTAGCAGTGTTTATTCTTGGTAATTTAAGGTTATAGTCAGTTTTAATAGCTGTGGCAAATACCCAATTATATAGTTCATTTCTTCGCTTTTAATGGGTGCCTTTCTGCCTATTCCTCTTCATCAATCTGATATAAGGTACGTGTAGTAGTTTAGGGAGAGGCAATGGCAAATGAAGTGGCCCCGGTAGCTGGAAGAATAGTAGTGTTGACATCTCAAGTATTACTGGGGTCCTCCATAACAAGCGACTTTTTTTTTCAACTGACTGTTTGGTCTTACTCCCTTTGATTTGTTAAATTAGAGTTATGAAAAACACCACATTAATAGTTGAAGGATTATCTTTAATAATTAGTATAGTCAAAGTTATTGATATTAAATAAGCAACCACTGGACATAAATTGTTTTTTCTTTAGCTGCTTCATTCTCATAAACTTTGGTTTATAAAATTGGAACTTTGTAGTGCTACCCATAATAATATTTATTGTTTGGTGCTTAGTACTTCCAAGGAAGGATTGATCATATGTTTGTGTAGTCAAAATGATAGATTTGTTAAATACATTAATAGGAGAAATTGATAAAAGCATCTTGTGCTATAGATGACAATCATTTGCTAAAGTCATATTCCAAATTTTCAATCTTAGTGTAACATTTAAAGTTAAATGCTCTTAATCAGTCTTCCCATGGACTCATGTTGGCTTTATGTGAAACTATGTTTTTCCCTTAAGCGTTTCTAAGGTAATAATCTATCAACATAATGCTGGTATATATTTAATATTTTAATAGGGTTTCTTTCACAAGATAAAACAATATGAAACAACAATATAGATCAAGTCATATTTTTAATGTAAATTTTTAGGTTTAAATTTACTGTCCAAAATCTTTTTAAAAAAGTTTTTCTTATTAATTGCCAAGTGCAGAAAATGTTAATCTTATGGAATATATACAACATAAGGACTGATCTTTTTGTTATAGTGTTTGGAAAGTGAGCAGAAATTGGCGTGAAATTATTGTTCAAGATAAAAAAGCAAATCGAAGGAGGAAATTTTATATCACACAACTGAAAACAGATTCTGAGGTAATGTATATAATACTTTCCTAAAATAGATCCTAAATTATAAATATCTAAGAATCCCATATTGCTGGACAACCTAATTTGGTTTTACTGCTAATTTCCAACCTTTTCCATTTAGCAAACGTTCACTTATAAACTCTTTACCTTTCCCAAACTATTTTCTTCTGGACTATCAGTGGAGTTGACTACCTAGCATCAAGAACATCTTCTTGGGTTTGTTGTTTAAGCATATGTGCTGTTAGCAGTATTTGAATAGTAGTGATAGGCTGAATCCATTCATAATTAGATATACTTATAGCATTTTCTATTCAGTCTTTTGAGTGGCTATTATGTGTCAGTTGCTTAGATTCCAATGATGAACATTTATGACATGGTCTCTGCTCTCTTGGAGCTCTTACCCTGTGGGTGATACAGGTGAACAGGTGATTACAATACAGGTGTGTTAGGGGAAGCCCAGAGTTAGTTCTACTGGAACGTTTAAAAGGAAAGTTGCAAGATCCATCTGTGTTGTCACAAATGGCAGTACTTCATCTTTTCTTATGCCTGAGTAATAGTCCATTGTATATTTGTACCACATCTTTATTCAATCATCTATTGAAGAACACTTTGGTTGTTTCCATGTCTTGGCCACTGTGAATAATGCTGCAATGAACATAGGGGTGCATAGATCTTGAGATTATCATGCTAAGTGAAATAAATCAGACAGAAAAAGTCAAGAACCATATGATTTCACTCATATATGGGATATAGAATTGAAAGCAATAGATGAACAAGACAAACAAACAAAAAATCAAACACAGACAACAGTTTAGTGGTTACTAGAGAGTAAAGGGGGAGGGAGTAGTAGAGGAGGGTAAAGGGGGGCCAAATATATGGTGATGGAAGGAGAACTGACTCTGGGTGGTGAACACACAATAAAATATATAGACGATGTATTGTAGAATTGTACACTTGAAACCTATATAATTTTACTAACCAATGTCACCCCAATAAATTTTATAAAAATTTAAAAATAAATAAATAAAGTAAAAAATAACTAAAGGGAGTTTTTGATACTTGGGAATCAAGAAGCTTCTCAGAAAAATTGCATCTCAGCTGAGGGGTGAATGATGAATTAGTAGTTAGCCAGGTGAAGAGAGGGGATAGTGTTTAGCAGAGGGAATAGCGAATATGAAGGCCTGGAGGTGTGTGAGCATGGCAGATCGGTACACGTAAAGCTTCATAAATGTGCACTCCCTTGAAGATGTGAGGTCCAGCTTTGAAGTTATAAGACAAGTCCTACAGAAGCTAATTAATTCTTCCTAGGGACGCTACTTGGTGTAATAGGCATCTGCTGACTCTGGCACCCATATTTATTGTATGTTCATCTTTTAGACCTTTCTCAGGCATAATACCAAAAGATACTCTGAGAGTTCACCCCCTTGTTCTTGTTCTAGTAAAAAGCATTTAATAACATAAGTAAATTTCTAATTTGATTAATAATTGAGATGAAGCATGGCATAAACAAATATGAACACCTAGATACAGATTGGTGGGTTTCTCATTACAGTGAAATATTAGGGCCTGCTGTTAACTAAAACTTTGACTATCTGTTTTACTTTGGGGAAAAGTTTTATCTTCTCACCTATGATTAGTTGCTTTATGACTTATTCACAGCTCCTGGCTACTTATGGCTACAGCTGCTGCCTCTGGGAGCTAAAAATGATGAAGATATTAATTGCCTTTCTAACATCTTTCTTAAGTGCTGCTCTACATGCTAAGGACAGACTTAAAAAACAATTTTTAAGCCATAACCTATTAATATTAAACTTTTAGCTCCGTGTACTCCTTATATCTTATAAGGAAGAAACCTGTTGTGTTTGGCAACCCTTCAGGTAATTCTATATAAAATATTTAATCTTCATAGCTTACCCACTACTTATTTTTTTATCTTGGTTTCTTAAAGGACTGTACTTTTTGTTTTCTTGTTTTGGTTTTCTTTTCAAATATTTTTCAAAGTAAAACATACATGGTTAAAATAATCAAATTGGACAATGAGGCTTATAACAAAACACCTTCTCCTGCCCTCTCCCTTCCTACTCTTGCTTCCTGTCCTATCAGGGCAATCACTTTAAAGTCTTTAGTTATAATAGTGAAGATATTAATTGCCTTCCTAACATATCTTTTTAGATATGGTCCTTCTGGTATTTATGTCCACATTTCTAAATAACATGGCTTTATTGCTATTTCTTGGCATTTTTCTGTGAAGGGATTGTTCTCTAACCTCTCACCATTACTACCACTCCCTAGCTACCCACCTCTCTGAATGCCTTTCTCCCTTTGTCCTATCTTGACTACACCATCATTTGGGAGCAAATATAACTACATCAACCACACTAATATAACTACACCATCATTTGGGAGCGAATCAGAATTAGATGCTGACTGTTGAGATTATTATGCTTTTTTGACAGCTGTAATATGTAGTGCATATGATTATACCTTTTTTCTTATATAACTTCCAGAATTAATAATTGCCCAGTTTCTTTCTTTTTTGCTTAGTGTTTCTCTATACAGAGCCCTGATTCATCTCCTCTTATCCACCAGAACTGGAAATCTCCTCTGTGTAAGTCCAAACAAATCATGTATTCTATCTGTTCCTTCTTTTCCTCAGAGACATCCTGCTGGTGCCCTTTGTTTGCCCTGTCATTCTAACATGGACTGGTTGCTTTCTACCTGAATTATCCTAATGTGTCATGAACCAAAACAAAGTTGTTAAATGGTTTTCCTCACAGTTGTATCACTGAAAACTCCTTAGTGTGAAAATTAGAATGCACAGACAGACCAGCTATGTTTAATAGGATTTCAATTTTATGTTTGCTTTGCAGCAGTGAGAATGAGCATTAAAATTGGAATACTGCACCTTTTCCATTGAATTTCTAAATTTACTGTATTCTTCACTGTTTTCTTATAATTATGGAAATGAACAATCATAAGGTGACTCCACTCTCACTTTTAAATGTTTTCTGGTAACATGTTGATGACTGTTTAAAAAATTTTGTGTGTTGACGAACATGTGCCTTAGTTAACTGCTTTGCCTTGTGTCATTCAGAGATAGTAGCACACACTTCAAGCTCCAGGAGAACAGGGGTTAGACTGTTTTATTCACTTGGCACCGTTAGGTGTTCTATAAATATTTCTTAAATGAATGAATGCTTCTTCTGTGGCTGAAATTTGCTTCAACTACATATCTCTATTTATTTTTTGGTACATGCACAATCACTGTGTTTACAACTGCATCAAAATCCATTGAAATTTTGTCTTCTGTGCTCTTGTGTGATGTGCTCGTGACCTACGCTGCAAATCATTTATACAAATATAATATAAAGAGTACTGAGTCCTTGAAAATGTAATATAAATGTACTGAGTCCTTGAAAATTTTCAACTACTTATTCTAATTTCTGAAAACCAATATTCATCCATTACACTTATTCATGTTGTTAAACTGTTAATCATGTAATTTTTCATGACCAGCTAACCTCATTTCCTATATTTATCCTACTATAATTTCTCATGTTTTAGGTCTCCCCATTGTTAGAAGCCAATTGTGGCTATGGTGGACTATCAAGGGAGAGGAAACACAATTATACTTGGACAAATGAGGAAACTCACCCGCAACACATTTAATTTTGATAATTGGTTAAGAATGCCAATTTAAAAAAAAACCACAACAACAAAAAACCCTTACTTTTGTTTTCACTACCAACTTTAACAAAGTAGAAGGCTGTAAGGATTACTCATTGAAAATATTTCTTGGCTGAACATTTGAGTGATGTGGAAATCCAGTTCAGATAAAAGTGATTTCCTTTTCTCCTTTTAAAATATCAAAGCTGTTAAAGCTTAAGGGTAATAAATGAATTAAGTATTTGCAAGTATTGCAAAAACCAGCCAAACAAATTGGGTGTCATGGTCTAACCAGGCTCATTACTCTTTTGACATATGGCTAAGGTAAGAAACCTTTAAAGAATTCCATGATATCCCATAGCAAACTTTAAAAAGGACTCACCTCTTCGTAGACCTTGGCTTAAAACGGGTTGGCAAACTCTGGTCTGAGGGACAAATCTTGTCTGTCACCTGTGTTTTTAAATTAAGTTTTATTGGAACTCAGCCCTCCCTGCTCTTTCATTTTCGTGTCTCTACAGCTGCTTTTGCTAAAATGGCAGTTGAGTAGCTGCAGCTATCTGGCTTGAGAAGTGTAAATGTGTACTATCTGGCTCTTTTCAGAAAAAGTCTGTCAACCCATGCCTTAAACAGAAAAATAACCAATCATGCAAACTTAAAGCTAACATTTGTTGTTTCAATTTTTAATATACGTATATTCCTTCGACTTTTAAATGTTAGATGAAAGAAAAAATTTTTCTAGAAAGAAATGGCTTAGGGAGAAAATTCTAGTGGTGTGAAACCAGTTCCAAATATTTAAATACATGTGCATCAGAAAGCTGTCCTGGAACTTTTGATATTATAGTACTGACCCCTCTTGTCTTTTACCACAGGGGGCTATTTTAAATGTTCAGGATGCTGCCACTCGGCTCCATGTTTTAAATCGATCAGCTTTAAGATCTGTACAAGCTCAGGCTAGGATACCAGGTTCTCAGAAAGAACAAGTTTCAACATTTTCTCCTTGGGGAGAAGTTTTGACACCTATAGCAAGCTCTTCAGTTACTCACTTACATAGTAAACAGGAAGAATATGTTAAGGTGAGTATTTATCGTAAGTTATTAGAAAGAAATATTTACAGAGTTTGAAATAAAGCGATTCTCGATATGAAACTGGAAGATTTAGTGTATATGCTTTTACTGCAGGTTGCCAAAACACTTTTTATTGATGAAGCATTAAAACCTTGCCCAAGGTGCCAATCCCCTGCTAAGTACCAGCCATATAAGAAAAGGGGACTGTGTAGCCGCAGAGCCTGTGGTTTTGACTTTTGTGTGTTATGTTTGTGTGCTTATCATGGGTCTGAAGAATGTAGTAGAGGAACAGCAAATCCAAGAAATAGAAAAGATGTTCTTCCAGGAAGTGCCCAGAGTAAGCGGAATTTAAAACGCCTCTAAAGAGACTTTAAATATAAAAGAAGCATTTCCCCACGCAACGTTTGGTCTGACTTAAAATTATGAATATTTTGAAAGCATGCAAATTTTCCCATTAATGACAGATGATGATTTATTTCCTATTTTGTATACATTATAATCTATGTCATTGTATGTTTTCTTTAAAGTGGTGAGTATTGAAAAACTTTTATTTTACTATGTCACTTTTATCCATTTTAATAATTTAGAGTTTTAAATAAAGAATTTTCAATGTTATCATATATATGTATTTAACTGTTTCATGTAAAATTTAAAAATTGTGCATTTCATCACTATGTGATGAAATGTACTTCAATCACTTTTAAAAAATAGTTTTCCAAATAATATTAAATTTTGAACTTGAGATTGATGGCCTTAATAGATTTGGAAAATGAGTATTTGAAATGAAATATAAATAAAATGTTTTTAGAAGTTCTACTGAATTTATAATCTTTCTCTTAATTTGGTGAGAGTCATATTTGGGAGACTTCTGGTTAAATAAAATTTACTTAATATTGATAAATAAGAAGACATAAAAAGTAAATTATTAGACGTATGTGGTTATTCACAATGGGAATCTTAGTCAATAAACTATATAAGTCATACAGTTCATGTAAGTACTTTTTAAAATTCCAGAAATATAGTCACTGATTTTTCATTTGTTTGTTCTAGCCTGGGTATCAATAGTCTGACCAATTTGGGCTGCTTGGAAAAGATAAGGATTTTTAAAATAAAATTTATTAAATTGTTTATAATGTACCTCTTTCCAAAAATGATTTGAAGTTGTGTGGTTCATTTATAGAAGAGCAGCAAGAAGGGTAAGTTCTGTTGAACAAATTACAAAACCCAGAGGAAAATTTGAAGATAGTTTCATAAATTCTTTGTGTCTGGGTAACTGATGTGTGTATATGTCTGTGTCCACACTATATACACAGATTTACAATGTAGCTTTTCTTATACATTTTTTTAATAAGACAGTTTTAAAGTGTGCATTAGATATGGATATATTTGGGAAAATCTGCCCTAATTTTTAATTTTGTAGTTTAACTCCCTAATTTTTTTTTATTAACTGCTAAATATTAAATTTTATCATGTCCTTTCTAATTCACAAATAATTTTTGGAGGTTAAATATAAATATTATGAATAAATTGTTAGTTATATTTAATATGTTATGTAGTCCATAAATTTTACATCACATTTTCTGATTTATTTGATTCTAACCAAGTTTAGTTCCCAATATCTATTTAATTTCCTGAGATATTTTCCACATCAGGATCAATATTAGGAACAACTAATGTTATTTAATTAAGACTGCACTTTTTTCCTCCATCAGAGACGTTTCTTTGTTTTTAGGAATTATTCCCAGTCTTGATTCTCTTAATTTATGAAATCAACTCTTTGATTTAATCCAAACTAGGTACTTATCTTTGACTTTTTTCCTCTGGCTCAGATCAAATCATATCTTCTTCTGTCATATGTATATTTTTGCTATTTTATGGTCTTGATTTCTACCTGGACTAAATGCCATTCCAGAAGTGACTTGTTATGTTTTAAAAGTCACAGATCCATGATATGTTTTTGAAAAATGAAATGCAAGATTGCTTATATGATTTTAAGTGTTTACATTTCTCAATATCTTATGAGTTTTTGTATTTTATTGCAGAATAATGGAAAAGGAAAAACAAGTGTTACTTTTACATCTTTACACGTGAAATTGTTAGTAGTGCAATGGAGGAATCTGGAGTCCTATTTCTAGTCCATTATGAGGCACTTTGTTATTGTCTTGTGTTTTGTAGTCACACTGCCCTCTCAATGTGATCACATTCATCGTCTTGTGGTTACCCAGTCTACTAAAATGTAATATTTCACATGGTGGTGATTCAGTAGATTTTTACAACATTTAGCTTTAGAAATCAATACTTTCCATGTGTTCCTTTTCACTTGTAGGTACTGTTAACAATGGAAGTTCAAATTTTTTGTATTTCTGATTTTAATTTAAATTTTAGTTTTATGATCAAGTAGTTATGAGTGAAATAGTATAAGGACTGAATGCCACATATTTTAATGATTTTATAATAAAACTTTGTGAGGAAAAAAATTAAAGTAAGAATTCAAAAAATAGGTTTTACATTTGTGATAGGGTCAAGAGGTAAATAAGTTAACTGGAAGAAAATCATACAGTATTAATGAACAATTGTATTAAACAAAGGCTCCAGCTGTCCAGAAAACAATCAACGTTATCCTAATTATTGTAAATTATTATGTGTTATCGTAACTGACAGGAGCACTTACTTTAGCTGTATGCTCCCAAGCATCCTGTCCTCCCTCTGTACGGCACTTAGTTCACTTTATTTAAATTGCTTGTTTAATTTTCTTTTCCCATAAGGTATAAACTGGGAAGACCTGGACTATATCATGTTTAACTTAAATACTATTGCATCCCTAGTACCTAACCTAGCCTAGTGCCAGGCAAGTAGAAAGTGCTCAATAAATATTTATTGAATGAGTAGATTGTTTTTTTAGTACTACTAGTAATTTCTATCAAAGTAAACCGTTATACTTCTATCCTAATAATTTGTTAATTTCTTAGTATTTGATTTCAGTGATTAATGCTTCATTAAACAAAAAAATGGGATCTAAATGATTTCTTAAATTGTTTTTAACATGTAATCGGTAGATTTGTTTGGCTTACGCATTCTTTTAGCTGATTTTTCTTGCAACTGGTTAGAGTGTAATGGAAGGAGTGCTAGGCTAGGAGTCAAAAAGCCTCAGTTGGTATCCTGAACTACTTACTAGGTGTGCTCATATGCAAGTCACTTATTGATTCTGAGCCTATTTCTTTTATCTATAAATAAGAGAAATTAAAAGAGATGATGTATTGTGAAATCACTTTTAAAACTCTAAGTGGTACAGCAATCTGTGTTAATACACATTTGGCTGCATGTGAATAGAATAAAATGAAATTGCATTTGTGAGGATAGAACATTATGCTGAATGAAACTATGAAGTCAGCCTCTAACTTGCTTGTAAAAAATGTCTGAATTCAACCAATCATGAATTGAGCACTTACTATATATATAGGCACTCTTCTAAATCCTTTATATGTGTTCATTTATTCTTCACAGCAACTCTATAAGGCAGTTATTTCTTTTATATATCAGAAAACCAAGAATCAGGTTAAATCTAAAATCACACAGACAGCATGTGACGGGGAGTCAGGATTCTAGCAGAGGTAGTCTGCCACTTGTACATGACAAAAGTCTTTGCAGAAGCCCTGTTGGTAAATTCAGTATGCATATAATTACCATGTCTGAAATGGAAAATTGTTTTGTCATTTAAGAAAAATCTATTGGTATATCAGGAAAAAAATCATTCTAATTTAGAACAATTCTGCCTGAATAGAGTAGTTCCTTAGCTCCTGCGTGGCTTAGAGAACTTCATCATTTGAAAAACTACATGAATTGCATGAATATTCTATTATCTGAGAGTTCAGTTCAAGAGAAAGGCCACTGCTCTAGTCCTAAAGTCTTTGTAATTTAAAGACAAGGCATTTTGAAAACAGGAATAAATATTACCATATTCCAGTAATTACTGCATTCTTACAGGTTTTGATTATTGGGTGAGATAAAATAATAAAAAGTTCACCAAACAGTTATTGATGGTCTATTCTGTGCTCCCAAGAAGATTCCAAAACAAGAGGGCTTTATTTTTGTATTTTGTTTCACTTCTTAATAAGGACATAAGGAAAAGAATGAGTGTTGTTTCTAGAGAAAACCAATGAATGCTTTACCTTCTACTGACTTAGGATTAAGAATCTCTCTGTATTTCCCCCTTAACAGCCTTGTTGGCTGATGGGCAGGAATATTCTTTCTATTTGACTTATACTTGTTTCCAGGAAGGACAGATATTTCCTATTTCTGACCCCTTTGTTTGGGGGGAAAAACTGGTGAGAAACTTGTGATATATAACACAAAGAGAAACAACACTTTAAGAGTTATCTGATCATTTTGTACTAGCATTTCTATGAGTGCAAATATGGATGTTTAAATTTGTTCCAGGTATTTAAATAATAAAATCATTATGAATTTCTTAGCAATAATTTAAGGGTACAACTGCTGTTGAGAAAACCTTTTGATACTTAGCACTGTGTAAAGCTAAATTTTTCTATTACCTTTGCTTAATTTACGATAGAGCAAAATTGTCAGATTTATGACAAAAATTTACTGAATATTTTCAGCATTTGATTTCTTATGTTCCTTGTTTGCATTTTATTTACATGGCTTTATTTTACATTGTGTCTCTCAAAAATAGTGTAACATATAGAAAATTATTTAAATGTCTTAAAAGATGGAAATACCCTTTATTGCATCTGTGTGGAAGGATAAATATTTCAAAGTTCATACTAAACATTCCACAAGGGGGCACCAAAGACTCATTTATGGTGATTTTGGCTATCCTTCAAAAAAGTAAATTTAGCTTTTAGTATTTGACATTGATGTACTGTGACATTGCCAGGTAGGGGAAATGTTCCTTGACTTAATTTTTAAAGTGTATATAGAATAAATTTTGGTAATAGTTATTACTCAGAGTTGCTAATTAAAATATTTTAGCTGGCTTGCAAGAGTGCAGTTTTCTGGGATGACTTGCAACAGAACACCTTGTTGGCAGCGGGGTCTGTGCCTTAGCCATCTGTGTTTGCTTGCCCAGTGGCTCTGCCCTCCTGGCTCCCGCACCGTGCACTGTGGAGCCAGAGGAGTAGAAGGCGCAGTCGAAATCTGGAGATGAGTGCTGGTTATGAGTGGTGGGGGCGCCCTACCAATTATTTCCCTCTGGCGTTCTCCTTTCTGCAGAAAGCTGGTACTTGATTCAGGTCCTAGTCACATCCTGCCTAGATCCTGTAAATGCCTTCTAACAGATCTCTTTGCTTTTGCTTTCTTCCCATCTGAATCTGTCCTAAATATCCATTGCCAGGTTATTTGTACTAAAATGTGGCTCTAATTACGTTGCTTCCTATTAAAGATGAAGCAGAATTTAGGATATCCTAATGCTCCTAACTTTCTAGCAATCTCTCCCATCGTTCCACTCTGTGCACTTTGTTCCAGCCAAACTAGACTCCTTATTGTTTTCTCAACCTCCTCCGCTTTCTCCCATTTCCTGTCTTTCTTGCCATATTAACTCCCATTGAATGAAGCTAATCCTTAGTTTCTTTCCATGAATCATTTTCTGATTTCTCTAACAAATATGAAATTTTGGTCTTTTTTGAATCTAGTGTTTATTTATATCTTTCTGTGGCATGTCTTATTTGTATTAAATTCTTTACCTGTCTCCTACCATTGGCAAGTTCCTTAAGAGCAGATTTGTTTTATTTGGCTCGCTACCTCCTTTAGCAAAGTGTCTTGTGCGTGATGGATGATGCAGCAAGTATTAATTGCTGAATTAATGAGTCACGTAATAGGACAGTGAATCATGATAATATGAATATGATGATACAAATGAGAGGATATGTATGTATACACATATATACACATATTTTTGGTGTTTAGGGGCAGAGGACATTGTCCTTTAGACGTGAAATATGCATCACTTTATGAATAAGTGTTATATAACTACATGCGAAAAGTAAATATGACATTTTTATGTGCTAGGATGGCAAAGATATATTTTTTGTGTTGATATTCAAAAGAGGGAAATCTATGTTCAAGGCATAGTACTTATATAAAATTAAAGGAAGAAAAGTATCTTTTTTCTCCAACTTTTTTGAGACATAATTGACATGACACTGTATAAGTTTAAGGTGATCAAAGTGTTGACTTGATGCACTTATATATTGCAAAATGATTACCGCCATACAATTAGCTAGCACCTCCATCCTTCCTGTCACATAATTACCATTTCTTTGTGTGTGTAGTGAGAACACTTAAGATCTACTTTGATAGCAAATTTCAATTATATAATACAGTATCATTACCTATAATCACCATACTGTACATTAGATCCCAAGAATTTGTTAATCTTATAACTAGATGTAATTTTATTTCTTGAATGTTTTTATGCCTGTTGGTAAATACTATTGGCTTGAAGCTTATTTGGGTGTCACCTGGACAAAAGCTGAGTAATCTCATTTGTTTAAAATAAATACTTTAATAATAATAAAGTTAGGGATAAAGAACAAATAAATTATCATCTGGGTGATTTTTTTATTTTAATTTTAAAAGTTTTTTAAATTACAGTTGACATACTATTGTATGCCATATCATTTTTGTTTCAGGTGTACAACATAGTGATTAGATATTTATATAACTTACAGAATGATCACCCTGATAAATCTAGTAATGATCTGCATGATCTTACTGAAGTACAAATCTGAGTGTCTCATTAGTTTAAAATCTTAATTGAATTGCTGAATTAATAATTGGTTGTCGTATGATATATATTTTATACACCTCCCAACTTTCTTTACTTTTTCAGGAGATAGCATAGGGAACTTCAAATATAGTTATTAGCTTTGGAGAGAGCTGAAATTGAGATACCATGCCCTCATGCTTCCTTAGAGTTTGCTGATGCTGCTTTCTGCCTCAGATTGTCATTCTCTCCCTTCCACATTGCCTCCCTCCTACTTGCCATTTAAGACTGCCCAGTGTACACTGGGGCTGATCACCTTCCCCCACTCCAGGCTGGTTATGTCACTCTCCAGAGCCCCTTTGTGTTATCACAGCATATGTCAGAACTTTTATGTTTTCCTCATTAGACAGTGAATCCCTTTGTCCTGTGTCTGTAACCCCAGTACATAGTCTAGTACCTAAGCACTGAACAGAAGTTCAGTGTTTGGCAGAAGCCTTCCCATCCACCTCCTATGCCCAGCCTGGGTCAGGTATACACAGTACTATGAGGACAGAGAGAGGAAGCTGTGTCATTATTTAAAACCAGGAGGTGTCAAGGCAGCTGGCATGAAAGTTCTCTTTTTCTTATTCTCTGCTACCAGGGGAATGTACATGGGTTGCCTCCCTCCTGATACAGAGGATAATTTACATTCATTTTCCAGTTACTTTGAAAGTGCCCTTGAATTATTTCATGAGGAGTGTAAGTGTCCAAGGGCAGGGGCTATTTTTTCTTACCTCTCTCTAGTGCTCTAGTGTATACTAAACTGATACAGAGACACAGTAAATGTTGACTAAAAGGGCTGTGGAATCCTGAGACAGTGACCCCAATTTAAAATATTTATCGATCTTTATTGTTGGTGGATAATTTTTAATTTGGCCAGGAAATGAACTATGTATCTTGCAGACATTATCTTATTAAGAACAAAGCTATGAGGGTGGTATGGTACCATTATTATTTGCCTTTTTCCCCCAGATAAGGCTTAGAGGAGCTTAAACATGTGTTGGTACCACACTAGTGAGTTTAGAGTTGGGGTTAAAAATGGTGGCTGTTTGCCTTGGCTTTCTGCCTATTCATGCTAACCTGAGCAGTACCCCTGTCCCATGGCAGCAAAGCTTTGGTTCTGATGCTGCTGCTTTATTGGAGACTCACGTACTGTTGGTTTGGCTTCAGGTAAGGAGATGGGAAATTCAAACTGTTGGACCTTCCCCCCCCCCCCCACTATGATACCTGATTGGCGGATTAAAAATGTTCTTTTATAATTCTTGAATGTTTTTATGCCTGTTGGTAAATACTATTGGCTTGAAGCTTATTTGGGTGTCACCTGGACAAAAGCTGAGTAATCTCATTTGTTTAAAATAAATACTTTAATAATAATAAAGTTAGGGATAAAGAACAAAAAATCCTATTTTTTAGAGCAGTTTTAGGTTCGTAGTAAAATTAAGAGGAAGATAGAGAGTTCCCATATACTCCCTGCCCCTACATGTGCCCAGCTCTCCCATTATCAACATCTCCATTGGTGATACATTTGTTGCAAATGATGAACCTTCATTGACACATCATAATCCCCAAAAGTCCACAGTTTACATCAGGTTCACTCTTATTGCACATTCTATGGGTTGAGACAAATATGTAATGACGTATATTTCCTATTACAGCATCATACTGGGTACTGTCACTGCCCTAAAAATCCTGTGCTCTGCCTATTCATCCCTTCCCACTGCCCAGTCCTTGGCAACAACTGATCTTTTTACTGTATCCATAGTTTTGCCTTTTTAAGGATGTAATATGGTTGGAATCATACAGTATGTAGCCTTTTACAGATTGGCTTTTCACTTAGTAATATGCATTTTAGTTTCTTCTCTGTCTTTTCATAGCTTGATAGCTCATTTCTTTTTAGTGCTGAATAATATTCCATTGTTTACATGAACCACAGTTTATCCAGTCACTTACTGAAAGACATCTTAGTTGCTTCCAACTTTTGGCAATTATTAATAAAACTGCTATAAACATCCATGTGCAGGTTTTTGTGTGGACATGTTTCCAACTCCTTTGGGTAAAACACCAAAGAGCACGATTATTAGGTCGTATGGTACGAGTATGTTTAACTTTCTAAGAAACCAAGTCTTCCAAAGTGACTACCATTGTGCATCCCCATAAGTAATAAATGAGAGAGTTCCTGTTGCTCCACACCCTCACCAGCATTTGGTGTTGTCAGTGTTCTGGATTTTGGTCATTCTAATAGGTGTGTAGTGGTGTCTCATTTATTTTATAACTTTCTATAATATATTCTTAAAATATAGTTAACTCATTTAACACATTTATTGAGCATTTACTATATCATGCCAGGCTTTATTTAGGTGCCGGGGCTACAAGAGAGACCAACACAGGTCAAGAAAATTCCTTAAAGCTCAAATTCATTAAAAAAAAGGCGGGGAGGGGGAGGGAGGAGAGGAAGAAAAAAGGAGATGGAGGAGGAAAAAAAACAATGTATTTTCTATTTGTAAAAATTACAACATCCTAGAGCAATATTAGAGTTTTAAAACTTTAGCTAGGGAAGGACTAGAAATTGAATTATCAGTTTGTGTAAGAAATAAAATAATATAATGGAGTATATTGACAATTAGAATCTAAACCAGTAGGTCCAGATGGTAATTATCTTGGATAAGTTGAGAAATTGCAGTATGAATATTAAATTATGTTCCTTCAAAAAATTATGAATTGTTAGGAAATAGAAAATAATGTTTTCTAGTTAAATGTGGTATGAATGTGTGTGGCTGTTATCAAATACAGATATGTAATTTGACAAAAGGGAAAGATAACCAGTGGTTATCCAAAAGAGAATGGAAATAATACATAAATTTTATAACTGTGTTTCTGATCTTTTTGCCACAATTGTAGTTACTGTAGGGATTGGAGTGGGGGTGGTATCATACATTATTAGATGCTGAGTTGCCATCCGGCTCCTAAAAAAAAATTCTGCTTGTCATTCTGATTCATTTATGTATAAAAATTAAAAATAAAGTTTAGGCATATGTGGAAATAAAACAACTCAAAGAAGATTAAGCAAAGGCTATTCAGAGCTTGCTTTAACAAGGAAGCCGACCACCATCACTTGCATTTGGGAGAGACTCAAAGGCAGGAAAGAGTGGGAAATCTGCATAGTGAGAAAAGGGGAAGACTTCAGGGGTGCTGTGATTGGAGAGTGTTGTCCTGGAGAAGCTGGAAACAGACTAACTAGAATCTGGCTGGCATCCTATGTAATTGGTTTGGGAAGCTTATTTGGCTTTCTCTGGTTGGTCCTGAGTTGGAAATGGGGACAAAAATTGGGAAACTGGTAGTTACTAATCAAGTCCTAACCACTTGGGGCCTATTGCTGCAGAGGTTGTAGTTTGGTTTCCAAGGCTGGTTGCTCCAGAGATTATAAGCCAGAGTTCTATTGCCATGTATGGTCTGGCCATTTCCATTTGTTTGTTTTTTAATTTTTCAATTAAAAATTTGATATATTGGTTTCAGGTATAAAGCATAGTGGTTAGACATTTATGTAACTTGCAAAGTGATCCCCCTGATAAGTTTTGACCCACCTGACACTACATAGTTATTACAATATCATTGACTATATTTTCTGAGCTGTGCTTTACATCCCGATGACTATTCTGTAACTGCCAATTTGTACTTCTTAATCCTTTCACCTTTTTTCACCCAGTCCCCCAACCCCCTTCCCATCTGGCAACCATCAGTTTATTTGCTGTACCTATGAATTTGTTTCTACTTTGTTTGTTCACTTACTTTGTTTTTTAGATTCTATATATAAGTAAAATCACATGGTATTTTTCTTCCTCTGACTTTTTTCACTTAGCATAATACCCTCTAGGTTCATCTATGTTGTTGCAAATGGTAGGATTTTTTTATGGCTGAGTAATATTCCATTGTCGACATGTACCACATCTTCTTTATCTATTTTTCTTTTGATTGAAGCACTTAATCCATTTACATTTAAAGTAATTATTGATAGGTATCAGGTTATTGCCATTTTATTATTTGTTTTCTGATTGGTTTTATAGTTCTTCTTTGTTCCTTTCCTATTCTCTTCTCTTGTATGTTGATGTTAGTGTTGTGTTTGGAGTCCTTTCTCTTTATTTCTTGTATATCTCATAGATTTTTGGTTTGTGGTTACCATGTGTTTCATATATACCAAGCAAGGTTTATAGCAGTCTATTTTAAGTTGGTGGGCGCTTAAGTTCTAACACATTGTAAAATCACTACCATTCTTTTAACCTTTGTAATAGCTTTAGAGGTGTTTGGCCCACTGCTTTTATTATGTATTTCCCTTTGTCAATGAGATTTTTTATCTTTATGATATTTTATTATTCATACTTTCTATTTTTTTCTTTTTCTTCTTAAAGAAGTCCCCTTTAACACTGTGTGAAATACCGGTTTGGTGGTGAAGAACTCCTTCAACTTTTTCTTGTCTGGAAAGCTTATTATCTTTCCTTCAATTCTAAATGATAGCCTTGCAGGGTAGAGTAATCTTGGTTGTAGGTCCTTGCTTTTCATTACATTGAATATTTTGTGCCAATGCCTTCTGACCTGCAGTTTCTGTTGAGAAATCAGCTGGCAGTCTTATGGGAGCTCCCTTGTAGATAACTAACTGCTTTTCTCTTGCTGCATTTAAGATTCTCTCTTTGTTTTTAACCTTTGGCATTTTAATTACGATGTGTCTTGGTGTGGGCCTCTGAGTTTATTTTGTTTGGGACTCACTGTGCTTCCTGGGCTTGTATATTTCTTTCACCAAATTGGGGAAGTTTTCTGTCATTATTTCTTCAGATAGGTTTTCAATTCCTTGCTCTCTGTCTTTTTCTTCTGGTACCTCTGCGATAAGAATGTATTTATGCTTTATATTGTCCCAGAGGTCCCTTAGACTATCCTCATTTTTTTTAATTCTTTTTTTTTCCTGTTCTGATTGCGTGTTTTCTCCTACCTTGTATTCCAAATTGCTGAACTGATTCTCTGCTTTATCTAATCTGCTATTGATTCCATCTAATGTATTCTTAACTTTAGTTATTGTATTTCTGACTGGTTCTTTTTTCTGTTTTCTATCCCCTATTTTACGTTTCGCATTTTTTTGTTGAAGTTCTCACTGAGATTATTGTGCATCATTATAACCAGTGTTTTGAAATCTACATCTGGTAGATTGCTTGCTTCCATTTTGTTTAGTTCTTTTTCTGGAGTTTTGTCCTGTTCTTTCATTTGGGACATGTTCCTTTGTCTCCCCATTTTTGCTGCCTCTCTGTTTTTGTTTCTATGTGTTAGGTGGAGCTTCTGTGTCTCCCAGTCTTTGCAGAGTGGCCTTATATAGTAGGCGTCCTGTAGGGCCCAGTGGCACAGTCTCCCTGTTCGCCTGAGCTGGGTGCTCCAGGGATGTCCCTTGTGTGGGTTGTGAGTGCCCTCCTGTTGTAGTTGAGCCTTGGTTGCTGTTGGCGCATCAGTGGGTTCAGGATTGACTCTCACACTGACTGGCTGTGAGGAGTGGCCATGACTACAGTGGACAAGCTGTTGTGGAGGGTTAACTCCAAGGAGCAAGATTCACTTAAGTGGGACTGTTGTGCCTGCTAAGTCCACCCTTTGGGTGTGTCATCTGTGGGACTAATTGGGTAGTGCTCTGGTGTGTTCTGAAGCCAGCCACTAGGTGTGTTGGTTCTGGGGCCTTTAGGGAGGGACATTGGTGCAGGCCCAGGTTAGCCACTGCCTGTGCTGGGCTTGAAAGCACCTGAGAGTGGTTATACTGTGAACCAAGGCTGGCTGCCACTAGTGCCAGGCTTGGAGCCACTTAGCAGGGCACACTGAGGCCAGCTGCTGTTTGTAGTGCACGCCCAGGCTAGACGCTTTTGCAGATTAGCCTCTGAGACGATGATTCTGGCATGTGAATTGTGTGCGGTGGGGTCTCAGAGAAGCACCAGGGTGGGGCGACAGGCTCAACCTGTTAACCAGGTTGGTAGAGACTCAGATTTGGTGTGCACCTATGCCAGCAGGCTGGGTGGGGGAGGGCTTAACAAAGGAACAATAGCTTCTGCAGGCACTTTAGTCCTGGAAAGAACTGTCCCTTCAGCCTTTCCCCTGAAGCCAGATAATTCAGTTCCTCCCTGTATGTCCCTGGTGCTTTTCCTGATGTTGACCCTTCTCTGGAGCTTAGAGTGAGTATTTGTGAGCAAGTGAGTATGTGCTCGGGCCCTATAAGAGAATGCCTGGGTCTCTAGCATCTCTCCGTTTCATTCAGACTGAGTCCCTGCTGATTTTCACAACCAGCTGTTGTGGGGTTGGGAAGCCCGGGGTTGGGTTGGGATCCCTAGCTCCTCATTGGGGTCTTCTGCAGCTGAGATATCCCTCCCAATTCTTAACTGCCACACAAGAGCATGGGGCCAGCTCCTTTTACATCTCTGTCCCTCCTTTCAGTCTCAGTGTGGCTTCTTCTTTATATCCTTAGTTATAGGAGTTCTATTCAGCTAGTCTTCAGGTGGTTCTCAAGAGTGGTTTTTCTGTAGTTGTAATTTTGATGTGGTCATGGGAGAAAGCAAACACAGGCATTACCTACTCTGCTATCATGACCAGAAGTTCCTGGTCATTGTCCATTTGTATTCAGACTCACTATGATATATGAATTTCAGCCTTTGGTGATATTCCTGTTCACACTCAGAAAGATTTAGAACTAGGCTTAAGTTGTACCCTATCACACAAAGCCCAAGGAAGGACTGAAACATTTAAATGATTAAATAGGTAGGCTGCCTGAAATTTTGCTGTTGACTGTGAAGGAGATATATATACACATACACATACACATACACATACATATACACAGACACAGACACATACACATACATATACACATACACATACACATACACATACACATACACATAGTAGCCAGTTTTTCTGACAGTACCTGGGAGAATCACTCAGTAAATTTCTGCAGGTTCTTGCTCTGAGCAGGCTAAATAGAGTAGCCCTAATGCAAATTAATCCTTGCAGTTCAGGTCAGCCTTTGTGACATTTGCTTTTGGGCTTATTTTTGAAACCTGATAATTTTTCTTTGTCCACTTTTTGTCTTGTTCCATGGTTATGCTGGCTTCTCATTTATCACAGTTTTAGCTGTTTTGCAGGGAGACTGTCTGACATGCTTTTCAGAGTTTCCCAAATTGAATCACAGGTGTACTACAAAGTCTATATTTATGTAAGGCCATCTCAAACACATCCTGCAAAATTGCTAACAATATGTCCAGAATAAGAACAGAATAAAGAGAAACTTAATTTCATGTTTATAGATATATTTCCCATTATAAACTTTCAGTTTTGAACTGTGTTGGTTTTCAGCAATGATACAGACTACTTGCAGAATAAGATCTTTTGGGAAAAACTAGCTAGTTTGGGGGAAAGGGAATAAAGTGTTTTAAAAGTAAAATCTAGTCATCAGGGAAATGCAAACCAAAACCACAAAGAGATAACCACCTCACACCCAATAGGATGGCTGTAATAAAAAAGTCAGGTGACAACAGTGTTATTGAGGATGTGGGAAAATCAGAACTCTCATCCACTGCTGGTAATATAAAATGCTTCAGCCAATTGGGAAAACAGTCTGGCATTTCCTTAAAAAGTTAAACATAGAGTTGCTAAACAATTTAATATAGGATTACCTTTTGACCCAGCAATTCCACTCCTAGTTATATATCTAAGAGAAATAAGAACATGTATTCACACAAAACTTGTAATGAATGTTCATAGCATGATTCATAATACCCAAAAAGTAGAAACAACCCAAATGTCTATCAACTGATGAATGGATAAATCATGGTATACCTGTATAATGGAATGTATTGAGCAATAAAAAGGAAAGAAGTACTGATTCATGCCACAACATGGATGAATCTTAAAAACCTATGCTAAGTGAAAAAAACCGTTCACAAAAGGTGAACATATGGTATGATTCCATTCATATGAAATGTCCAGAATAGGCAAATATACAGAGACAAAAGGAACATTAGTGGTTGCTGGGGGAGGGGTGAATAGGGGATGATAGCTAAAGGGTATGGGGTTTCTTTGAGGTGATAAAAATGGTCTAAAATTGATTCTGGTAATAGTTGCACAACTCAATATACTAAAAACCATTGAATGGTGTACTTTAATTAGATATTATAAATTGTATGATATGTGAGTTACACTACAACCCTAAAGCTGTTACAAAAAAAAATAAAATTAACCAAAACATTAGAATACCTTATAATCTATGCATTTGGGTTCAAATTACAGTCATTCTGGTTCCTGTGTTTTTTAAATCTCGTGAGATTGTTTTTCGAGAGAAAGTCTGCATAGCCTGGTTAAAGAACAAAGGCTTTGGATCAGACAGATCTGGATCAACTTGTGGCTTCAACACTTTTAGGTTTTTTGTCTTTTAGCTTATTATCTCACCTCTCTAAGTCTCAGTTCCCTAAATGGTTGAAAATAATAATAGCAATCTCTTGAGGTTATTGTTACAGGCCCATAGTAAGGATGCAATAAGTGTTAGCCATATTTGATGTCAAAATAAACTATTGACTTGTTATTAGTATGGTTATCTAAAACAGAGATAAATCTCTGTGAGCAGGGCATAGTGCAGAATGATTGCAATGGAAAAGAAGATATTTCAACAATTACGTACCGAGTGATAGACACTCAATAGTGGGTGCTGGGGGGTGCAGGGTGTGGGGTGTGGGTGGGGAGGAAATAAAATAAGACATCTTTTTCAGTCTCTAGGAGTTTACTGTTTACTGTCTGGTAGGTGGCACAGAGGGTAGAGGGTGCACCTCCCTGTACAGATTATTTTAATATTAATATATGATTAAGATATGAGTTTGCACCAAGCACACAGGAGCAAGAGGAAAGGCCAATGAAAGGAATCCATGGGAAGGTATACTAGAGAAGATGACACCCAAGCTGAGTATTGAAGAATGAGAAAATTGAGACTGACAAAGACCAGAAGGACTTGCCTGACAGCTGAATCAGCAGCAACAAACGCCTGAAACCCCCATTTATATGTCATCTCTTAAATTCACATCTCTCAAATTCCAGGCTCCTCTATCAACCGCAAATTCAAAATCTTGTCTTGAATGGCTAATAGACCGTAATCTCTCCCCCACAATGTGAACTGCGTCGCTTTCCCCATCTCTGATGATGGTAACTTCATCCTTCCGGCTGCGCATGCCCAAATCTTTGGAGTCATTCTCAGCTACTCTCTTTGTTTCATTCCCACATCCAACTAGTCAGAATTTTCTCTTGGCTCTACCTTTAAATATATGCAGATCTGAGTCCTTCTCAAACCTGTTGCTGCTACCACTGTGGTCTGAGACAACATCAGCTCTTGCCGCTTCTATTTGTGCCCATGTGCATTCTCTATACAGCACCCAGAGTGATCATTTTCAAATAAAAGTAAAACCATGGTACTTCGTTCAGAACTCCTATGGTTCGCGTTTCACTCATAATGAAAGGTACAGTCCTTACAAGGGCCAACAAAGCCCTTCATGATTTGTTCCCTCCACCACCCCTTACCTTTCTGTTCCACTATTCTCCCGTCACTTCATTTTGCCCTCTGGTTTTGTTTGGCAAAGGTAGTGGTTTATTTGTCTTTGCCTATGCCATACTGAAAAGGCAATAAATATAACTGGGCAGGTGTTACGGTTCCTTGCAGTACAAACACCCATTGTCTTAACTCCCTGGTTGCCTAAGCAGTCACATACCTGCAGGCCCCTGGCTGGCCTTAGAGCACCCTGGGCACCTTAGGATGCAAATGTGGAGCCACTGAGGTTTTCAGTAGGTCAGATTTGCATTTAGATTCTTTTGCTTTCAGCAGGAGAATGGATTTAGGGGGATTCCACTGGAAGCAAAGACTGGAAGAGGGACAAGTTAAGTTTTTACAATAGTGCAGATGGGAGCCTATGCTCAGGTTGTTGGAGTGGAGAGAAGATTCCAGAAGTACTTTAAGGTAGAATTGGCAGGATCAAGTGCTTGATTGAATATGTGGTTTTTGCCTTGAGTCACTTGGATGAAGGTACCACTTACTGAACATGGGATTTTTGTAGGAAGATGAAATTAGAAGATAAGGAATGGGGGAAATGTAAATTTCCTTTTGGGTATTCTGATTTGGAAGCATCCAAGGAAAAGCCACTGCTGTGTACAGCGAGCAGTTGGATTTAGTGTTCCTAGGATTACGGGGGAAGAGGGCTGGGCTGGAAATTTGAGTTGGCCATGACTTCTCTAAAAATGGTGGGGTTTTTTTCCTCTAATAAGTATCGTTTTTCACTTTTAAACTCTTCGTTTTCCAGAACATGCAGTTTGAGCACCCTCAATTTATTGTCCCCTCGTCAACAGCCCCCTCGCGTAATTTTTAAAGCTTAGATATCCTGAAAATGCAGCAGTCCTGATTGGAGCCAAAATGTGGGGGAAGATCTGGCGTCACATCCACCTCCTAAAGCACATGAATATTTATCTTTTTACACAGGCATTTCATACAACTGGGAATGAGCTCAAGAGCTTTGTGTTGAACCTCCTCCCTCAGTATCAACAAAATTCTTGCCTTTCTTCCCCTCTTCTCAGGACCAGCCCATCTGGCCTCCAATCCCGCACCCGTTTACCAGGGTCATTTCTTACTATGGGATATCAAAATTGACGGTGCGGCCGCGACTTTGTTTTGGGAGAACAGGTCTGAGCCACGGTCACCACAGTAACTAGTCCCCTGCTAGTTCGGTCGTTAAGGACGACGCATGTCTCCAGGGCCCGCCCGCCGGCGTGGCCCTTCCTCGGAGCAGGAACCCCAAAAAGCGCGTGACCGCCCTGGCCCGGGGCAGCCCGCAGGTCGGCGCTTTCATTGTCTAAACTCCATAGCAACTCGTGCGAGGCGGGGGCCACACCAGCGGGCGCAGCCCGGGCCCGCGCGCCGCCCCGCAGCCGCACTGTTCCCGGGAGAGACCGGCCCCGTGGGGCGCTGGGCCGGCGCGCGGACGGGGCCCTGACGGCTCGCGCGGACGCGGGGCGCGGGCAACGGCGGCAGCATGCCGGAGAAGCGGCTCTGCGCCGGTAGGTGGGGCGGCGGGAAGGACGAACGGCGTGGCCCGCGGCGTCCGGCCTGACCACACTCCCGCCTCTGGTTTTACTCTCCCCGCCCGGGCGTCCCCTCTTCCAAACACTCAAAAAACTCGCCCCACTGCTCTGCCATCGCATTTTATTACCAATTTTACTTCCACACCCCATCGTCACCTCTCACCCAGCCCTTCTCCTTCCATTGACATTGCCTCATTGGCACTGTCTTATTTTAACTTGCTTAATTTTCCGTTTTGCATGGAATAATGGAGGCCTCCATCTATGAAGGTTAACTCCACGGTCACAGTGAATTAATGACCAAGCTGGATTCCAGAGGCCTTTCCTCCCCACTTCCACCTTGAATTCCAACTTAAAATTCATTCCATGTGCAGAGAATGAACAGAGGGCCAAAATTTTACTGAGCTTGCCCATGTATAAAGCAGGGCTAGGTGCTGTCTCAAATTATTTCATTTACTCGAAAAGGAAATCAGATTTGAGTGAGATAATGTAATATTTTATCTTGTTTCAGAGCCACCAACTATTACAGAAGCAGAATTTGTAAGTACAATTTAGAGGGCTACTATGTTTTCCTCTTGTGTTTTTAAAATAGCAGATCATAAATGTACAAAAAAAGCTATGTATTTTCCCCTTTTTTGCCAAGTGGGTATAATAGAAGTTTTGGCTAGGTAACAGCGGTGCTGAGTACAAGACCTTTACAATCTTTAACAAGTACATTTTTAAGAAGGGGCTAATTGATTTTTATGGTGAATGCTATTCACTGTTAAATTTCTTTTACATAAATGCCCTCAATTAATTTCTCTAAACTCTTTAATGACTCCATAAGAGGCAGGTTTTATCTCCATGGTTTCATTGTGATGTGGCTGTGTAGTTCCTGGTTGCAGTAAACATTAGTAGATGAAATTGATTGATAATCAGTGGTCAATTTATAGTTACAATTCTTTTAAAATGTACAAAATGTTTTCAGGTCAAACTTCTGGAGAGTTGAGTAATAAGTACTTTGCCAAGTACATTATATACATTGTCATTTAGGCGAGTGCTATGTGTAGAGTGGGTTTTATTGTAAGCCCTATTGTGTTAAGGAATTTGCTCAAGGTTAGACAGCTAGATAGGAAGTAGCAATGCCTAATTACTACTACCATCTGAGTTTGATTTCAAGAGCTCTAACTACTTCTCTATATTATTTGCTTATGTCCTCTAGCACTTATTCCTCTTGTTGACCAACTATCTTATTTGCTTTTGGCATTTTATTCGTCAAACATGAGTGCCTTCTGTAGTCATAGTGCAGTGCTAGATGCTGAGGATAAGTCTCCAAAAGTTCACTGCCTAGCTGGGGCTCTGAGAGAAGAGGGCTAATGTGGTGCCTGCTAGCACCTTCCACTTTCACCCTTCCAGGACTTTGGTCCACAGTTGAAAGTGAGAGACCAGGACAGCAACATAAAGAACATATCAGCAACTCCTTCCATCTTTTTGCCTTGCTATAACTGTGTAGTGGCAAATTTCTTTAAGCTCTTTCCTGAACTGTTCTTCATTCCAGTAGGAGGTCAGCACTTCTGAGCCAGCTAATCTTCCCATACAACTCCAGCCTAAACTCTCTGAAGAGCGGTCAGCAACATTTACACTTAACATTTGAGCAGTCTGCTAACTTCTTAAGGTCGTTGCAGCTGTCTGGGCGCTCATAACAGTTTGAAGCCTCTTTAACTACTCCTCTTTCTCTTGGTTCCTTTGATACCAGTATCCCCCAGCTCTCCCATCTCTCATTTTTATGTCTCCCTTTCTGGGCTTCTCTTTTCTTTTGCCCATGAAATTATTGTACTTCTTCAGGTTTCTGTTCTATAGGCTTCCTCTAGGGGAGCTACTCTTCGCCTCCTATCATTTCAGCTTCCCTCATTTCACATGGCTTCCAAATCTACACACCTCCAGTCCAGACACTACTTCTATATCAGAACTCTATATCCATTGGGTTGTTAGGCATCTTTATCATACGGATGCCCCTGCATCACCTTAACAGTCTAAACTGAACTTATCTCTCCCCATTTTGTTTTTCTTCCTCTTTTTCATGTTTTGGTTAATAATGCTATTGGCTATTCCACCCAAGCCAGAACCCTTCTTCCCTTTTCTGCACCTCCTGCCTGCAAGTTCCTTTCATAGCCAGATCTTTTTCTCCGTCCTTGCAGCTACTGTCTTATTTCAGGCCCTCATCCCTGGGCCTGGACTTTGGCAGTAGTCCTAACTGATATCATGCCTCCAAAATTTCCTCTGCCAACTCCAATTTTTCTTTGCCTAAAGCATAAAGTGCAAACCCCTGTGCATCAATTGTGCCGGATGAGATTTCTTTGCTCTGTCTGCCTTTAGATTTTCTTCTTGCATCAATCCTGGCTATCAGATTGCTGTTAACTCTTTTTAAAAAATTACCATGTTACTTGATTGCTCAGATCTTTTATTAATCCTACTATTTTTTGAATGCTGACTAGATGCTAGTATTTAAGCTCAAAACAACTCTATTAGGTGGTGATTATCACCCACATTTCACAGATAAGGAAGTCAAGTCACAGAGGTTAACTAACTTGACCTGATGCCACACACCTAGTAACTGGCAGAGCCGGAATGTCAAAATGCCTCCCTTTAGTATTCAAGTTTTTCTATAACTTTTTGGCCTTTTTTAACCTCACCTCCTGATACTTTCTATGTGATAAAGACAACGTTCATACTGTTTCTGGTTTATAAAGTACTTCCACATGCATTCTGCTTGAGCCAAACTGCCCTGCTTGCCTCCTTGCCTTTGCTGTCAAGTTTTGTCTCAGTTGCCTTCCGCCATTTATTTCACAATCTCGCACATTCTTCAAGGCCCAGCTCATCTCCTCCATGAAACCTTTCCAACCTAAAATCATCCAGATTGCCTTTGAGCTTTGTGCAGCTTTCAGTTGAGATCAGTTTGTGACCAGATCCTCAAATTCACCATCACCAAGAATTATCTGTATATTAAATAATTCACATCTATTTCCCTCTGTTTTTCAAAAGTTTAAAAGTATTCTTTCTCATTAATAGAAAAAAGTGTGTGGCAGAGATCTCTGGTTCCCCCAAATCCAGTCTACCCTTTTCCATAATAACATTCTAGACACATTGCTCTCCAGAATAAAGACTATATTTTCTAGCCTCCCTTGCAGCTAAATGTGGTCATGTAACCAAATTCTGACCAATGGAATGTAAGCAGAAGTGTCATGGCCTACTTCTGGAAAGCTAACATTTACAGAGATTAAATAACTGACCCCTATGTCACATAGCTAGTTACTGGTCAAGCCACAATTAGAACCTGGGGTCATTCTGAATCTAACACTCATAAAAGTATACAGGGAAAGAGTGTGCCCTGTTTTTTCTTTCCTGCTGGCTGAAATGAGGCTGTGATGCTGGAGCTCAAGCAACTGTCATCTTGGATTATAAGCTGGAAGTGGCATTTTGAGGATGGTGAATTACATGATCAAAGGGGCTCCTGATATTTGGGAAACCGCAATGCCAGTCCTGAACTGCTTATGGTTTCATGAGAGAAAGAAAGTACCATTTTATTTAAATAGTGTTATTTTGGTTTCCCATCATTGGCAGCATTCATATACTGATATAAAATTCCTTTATTCATAGGAAATTTCTTTATATTGTATTTTCTCAATCAATGGATCTAAAAAGTATAATCCTATTATAAACACCCGCAAAATATTTTAACCATTACATGGAATCTTCATTCTCAAAGGACAGAATAACTCATTTAAAATCATTGTTGTCAGGGACACATTTCCTTTTATATATTTCTTTTTTTTTTTTTTTATTAAATTTATTGGGGTGACAATTGTTAGTAAAATTACATAGATTTCAGGTGTACAATTCTGTATTACATCATCTATATATCCCATTGTGTGTTCATCACCCAGAGTAAGTTCTCCTTCCATCACCATATTATATATTTCAATATATATGTATTTTTTCCTCTTCTTCCATCTCCCCCACCACCCACTCTGGTTCAAGCCATTGTTTCTCAGTCTAGTTGTGTAGGACAGCTCCCTGGCCCATGCTGGTATTATGAGCCTTGTGCTCCCCCTGGATGAGGCAGTAGGTTGCTGGATGTTGGGTGGCCGCTCACAGCAGCTCACAGTAGCTGTCGCCAGCTGCCGGCCACTCACTCTGGCTGCCGGCCACTCATGCTGGCCACTGGCCGCTCATGGCAGCACACAGTAGCCCATGGCAGCCCATGGTAGCCTATGGCAGCACACAGCAGCCCACAGCAACACACAGCAGTCCACAGCAGCCTATGGCCACTCACGCTGGCTGCCAGCCACTTACATTGGCTGCCGGCCACTTCTGGCAGCACACGGTAGCCCACGGCAGTACACAGCAGCCCACGGCATCCGCCGCAGCCCATGGCAGCCCACACCGACCTCTGGCTGCTCACGGCAGCCCAGCTCCAGGGAGAGCTATTGTTCACAATCTTAGCTGCAGAGGGCGCAGGTCACTGGCCCACGTGGGAATCGAACCAGCAACCTTGGTGTTAGGAGGACGGCACTCCAACCACCTGAGCTACTGGGCCGGCCCCTATTTCAACTTTTTATGTGTAAATTTTGCAATTTCTTAACAAAATTGTGAACTCCTAGAGGGATGGTACTATATTTCAATAAACTTTAATATTTCCTATAGTGTGTAGCACAATGCCCAGAATATGCATTAGATGATTAATAAATTTTGGTTAATGGATATTTTAATATATAATAATTAGTATCATTTGTTTCACTTATTAGTTTTTGCAAAGCTTATTTGATATATATTCTGTATTTCTTAAGTACCTATCTCCTGACATTTTTCTACTTTAGTGTATTTATTAACTTCGTATTTGATTAGTCTTTGATAGTTCTCTTAGGGAAAATAATACAAAAAACTTAATATATTCAGTTCTCTTATTAGTTTCTTTGGGGGTATATTTTTAATTATATAAGCAACATATGAATACATTTTTGTAAATCAAATAATAAAAGTCATAAAGTGAATGCTTCTCTTTATTACTTACCTCAATCACATCCTCTTTTGTTTTCATATTCCATAAAAATTTAAATATAAATCCATCATAGCAAGAATAGTAGAGTTCAGACAAATTAATGATACATTGGGATTTGATTGTTTTAGAAACCAAGCAGGTATACATTGAGAAAAGTTTAAAGTGAGAGTGATTCCTAAAATTCTTTTAAACTTTGAAATAGAAAATAAATTAGTGTTAAAGCCTAAGTACTTGACTCATCAGTTGAAAATAATATATTTTCCTATGACTTAAAAATTGTTTGAAACAATGAAAGTAGGTATATAATGTCTCAAAAATAGTATTTGTAAAGTAAAAATGTTGTAGTATAATTATCTATTTTGTAAAGGTTTTTGATTGAAAACCCCCACTTTCATTTACTTTAAAAGCTAATGCCATTAAAAAAGAAAAAAAGTAAAAACAAAAGCAGATGCCCTTTATTTTTATCATCAAATTAAGAAAGACTAGTTTCAAGCACTATTTATTTTACTTGTTAAAAATAGTCAATAATATAATTTATGATGACAGATAGTTACTAGACTTATTATGGTGATCACTTTGCAAGGTATATAATATGTAATCTCTATATTGTATACATGAAACTAGTATAATATTGTATGTCAAATATAATTTAGAATTTTTAAAAATTCCTAAAAACTTGATATTCATTTTTAGCTAATCTTTAGTTTGTTCAAATTCATATTCGTTAATTGCATAGGTTAAATGAAGTTATAAACACAGAAGTTATAATTGTGGGAAAATTCTCATTATTCTAATGTAATATACAAAAGATCCATATTTCCAGTCCTCATGAACAAGACTATCTAATTACATGAAAATTAATGACCACTTGGTGTTTATTTTTTCAAATTGTAACTGTGGTAGACTGTGCACCAGTTGGGTTGGATGAATTGTAAGAGTGCACTTGAATTGACACACAAGTGGCATTATATGGAAATGGTAGAGGGCAGGAGCAGGTAGATGAAGGCACCACTCCTACTTCCCCCAATTCACTTTCTTTCCTTAAGAAGGTGCAGAACTAGGTGCCAGAAGTGTTTTGAACAAGTTGTTTGGAAAAAAATGAGTCCAAGAGGTCCTTTGGAAATTGTTAGGCTATTTGGAATTCTTCCATCTCTATGGAGTCCAATTCTCTGATTGACATCAAATTCTCTGATTCTTTTTGGAACTGCAGAAACTGTGTTAGAAGCTCCATGAATGAGTTAGTCAACAAGTATATTGTTAAGCAACTCCTTGCACGTGTTGCTGTATTAGGCACTACTGGGAACACAAGTTGTCCATTACTATTCCCCAAAGTATTACACTTTCTGATTGGAGAGATGATCTTTAAAGTGAAATAATAAGAGGATAAGTAATTTATATTTATGTGAATTGTGGGGTTTGAACTAAAAGTGCATTTGGACTTAGAGAAGCTTTTACACATAGGTAAGGTGTAGAGTTGGAGAAAAGTCAATAAAGGGTGTGAAATTCTCCCTCTTTTAAATGAGAAAATCAGGTGGAAGGACCTTTATAAAGGGAGAAAGCCTTAAGGTATTTGGGTCAATTAAATAACCAAGTAGGTATAATTAAAAAGTATGATTGGATAAAAGGGAATAGAGAGCTTATTTTACCTTCTCCAGGCTCTGAGAGTTTCCTCCAGGAGAGAGAGTGAAAACAGAAACCAAATGGAAAGGTATTGCTGGGTAGAAGGTGACTGTAATATATGATAACCCTTGGGAATAAAAAGAGGAGAGTCCATACTTTTGCTTTTCATTGTATGAGCCACTCTTATTTTCTCCTCCTCCATAGACTACATTCATAAGAAAATACAATTTTGGAACCAATGGAGATCTGATAAATGGGCTTTGGCTCTTAAATTTCTAAAATGCCCTTGATATAAACAAGATGTACTTTGAACAAGCTGCTTTGAGGAGCTTGTTTCACCTTGTGCTCTCTTTTACTGACTGTTTTCCTCTTTTGGCAATTTCTTTTTTGTTTTATTAGTATTGTTTTATTAGAGTCTTTATTAGGTCATTAGTCTTTTCAAGTTTCATGTTCTCAGTGTAATCACTCAAGCATTCATTCAACAAAAATGTAAGCATCTATTATCTAAAAGCAGTGGGAATTTAAAAAAAATGAATAAGGAACAGTCTTTTCCCTTCAGAAATTCAAATCCAGTGATACATGTAAACAGACAACTATAGTATGAAGTGTTAAAGCTTGCAATAGGGGAAACATAGAGGACCATAGCTCCAGACTTCTGGAGAAGAAAAAGGGTATGTAGGCAAATAAGGGGAGCAAAGATTTTTCTAGTTAAAATGATGAGCATGTGCAGTGGTACAGAACTATAAAAAAGTTGCTATGACTGGAGCATGGCAGAATGAAATGAATCTGGACAGCTTGGCAGAAACGAAATTGCATTCATCATAAGTCCTTTTGTGGTAGAAAAGGATTGGGGTTGGGGGACATTTTGTATTAACTGAGCTGTGATTAGGAAGACTGATCCAGAGTGTAGTAAAGAGGGGTAGGAAAAGTGAGATTTGGCACATTATGGACAGGAGGATGTAGCAGAAGTCCCAGGGATCTGACGCTGTGTAGATAGGATCACAGAATAGTGGTCAGCAGATGATCAGATGACCAGGGATTTATTCTAGAGGTGATGATAGTGATTTGGGATCTGTCCTTTAGTACGCAGGAGGCTAAGAAGGCTGTCCATAATGTGCAGAGAAATTTGATATTATGTCCTTGTATATAGGAGGTGTGATCAAACAATACGGTGAATGTTTAAATAAAAAAAAACTTATTACAGTAACAGACACATTGCCATTAATCCCCCTCAAAATACTCCCCCTAGCTTTGAACACACTTTTCCTATTGTTCTTGCCACTTTCTGAAGCAGTTCTCGAAGTCGTCTATCATGAGTGTCTTTAGTTGGGCTATTGTGGCTGCCTGGATGTCCTGAATCAATTCAAAACACTCATGGTGACTTTGACTTTGGGGAAGAGCCAGAAGTCACACAGTGCCAGATCCAGTGAACAAGGTGGATGAGGACACACCATATTGTTTTTATTTGACAGAAATTGCTGTATACCAGAAGCGATGTGTGACATGGAACATTGTCATGACAGAAGATGAAACCGTTTGCCCATTTCATGTTAATGTGTTGTTCGTGATCTATGATTTAAAACACATCTTCTCTCAACCATAGCTCACAACCTACTGACTGCACCAAACAAGTTGAAACTTGTCACTGTTATTAAGGTTCGATGCACCGCGTCCCGTATTGAAGATCCCTGTCTTTTTGTTGGATGGCACTCGACAGCATCATTCATCATATATTGTGATCACAACACATCACTTCTGATATGGCAATTTCAGTCAAATATAAACATTGTGGTCCTCATCCACCTTATTCACTAGATCTGGCACCATGTGACTTCTGGCTCTTCTCCAAAGTCAGAATGACTACGAAAGGGAAATGTTTTGAGTCAATTCAAGATATTGAGGCAGCCACGACAGCGCAACTAAAGACACTCACGAAGGAGAACTTCCAGAAGTGCTTCAGAAAATGGCAGGAATGATGGGATAAGTGTGTTCAAAGACGGGAGTATTTTGAGGGGGATTAATGGCAATGTGTCTTTTATGTAATAAAATTTTAAAATATTCACCGTAAATTTTTATCATACCTTATAAGTACTGCAACATTTTATTATGAAAAAATTAAAAATATAAGAAAGTTAAAAGAATTGTATAGTGAACACCTATATACCCAGCACTAAGATTTCACAATTAACATTTTGCTGCATTATTCATGTTTCTGTCCCTCTATCAATCATGCCATCCATCCAATCTATTTTATTTTTTTTGTGTTTCAAAGTAAGCTGCACACATTGATATTATACATCACCCCTAAACATTTCAGCATGAATATTATAAACTAGCATTCAAAATAGGCATATGGTTGTTTTGTTGGTGTGAAATTTAAGACTCTTAAAAAAAATTAATAGTACCATTTAATGAATTTTGACAAATATATACACCAGTGTAATCCAAACTTCCATCAGTATACAGAACATTTACTTAATTTAGAAAGTTCCTTCAAGCCTCTTCCCAACTGATTCTTGCCCCCATTCCCCAAAGACAACTACTTTCTTATTTTTCACCATAGATTAGTAACACAGATGATAGATTTTACTTCATATAAATGAAATCATACACTTGGTTTTCTTTTGTGTAAGACTTCTTTTGCTCAGCATAATGTTTTTGAGATTCACCCATGTTGTTGCATGATTCTGGTATGTACATAACTTTTTTTTTATTGTAGTAAACTATACATAAAATTAAGTCTACCCTTTTAACCGTTTTAAAATGTACAATGCAATGGCATCAAGCATATTCACATTGTTGTGCAACCATCACCATTATCCATCTCCAGAACTTTTTCATTATTCCAACTGAAATCCCCAGCCTCTGGTTACCATTATTCTACTTTCTGTCTCTATGGATTTAACTACCTTAGGTACCTCATTTAAGTGGACTCATACAATATTTTTCCTTTTGTGCTAGACTTATTACATTTAGCATAACATTTTCAAGGATCACCCATATTGTTGCAGGTATCGGAACCTCATTCCTTTTTAAGACTGAATAATATTCCATTGCATGTATGTACCATATTTTGTTTATCCTTCATATGTCAGTGGACAGTTGGTTTGTTTCTATCTTTTGGTTTTTGTGAATAATGCTTCCATGAACAAAATGTACAAATATCTGCTTGGGTCCCTATTTTTTGTTCTTTTGGCTATATACCAATAATTAGAATTACTGAATCATATGGTAATTATACATTTAAGTTTTTGAGGATTTGTGTTCCACAGTGGTTACACCATTTTGCATTCCTACTAGCAATGTACAAGGTGTCCACTTTCTCCACATGCTTACCAGCATGTGTTATTTGCCATTCTAGTAGATGTGAAGCGATATCCCATTGTGGTTTTGATTTGCATTTCTCTTGTTGCTAGTGATGCTGCTTATTGATCATTTGTATATCTTTTTTTAAAGAAGAAGTAGTATATCTACACAATGGAATACTGTTCTACCATAAGAAAAGATGAAATACTGCCATTTGCAACAACATGGATGGACCTTGAAATTATTATGCTAAGCTAAATAAGTCAGACAGAAAAAGTTGAGAATCATATGACTTCACTCATATGTGGGATATAAAACTGAAAGCAACACAGGAACAAGACAGACAAACAAAGAAACAAAAACTCATAGATACAGAAAACAGTTTAGTGATTACTAGAGGTAAGGGGGGAAAAGGGGATGGTAGAAGAGGGTTAAAGGGGTCAAATATATGGTGATGGAAGGAGAATTGACTTTGGGTAGTGAGCACAAAATGTGATGTATATATGATGTATTATAGAAACACACAATTGAAATGTAATTTTGCTAACCATTGTCACCCCAATAAATTTAATAAAAGACAAAAAAAGAAATGTCTATTTAACTTCTTTGCCCATTTAAAAGACTTTTTTCCCCTAATCTTCTTTTTTTTTTGGCTGAGTTCTTGGACTTTATATATTCTGGATGTTAACCCTTATAAGTAATTTGCAAATTTTTTCTCACATTCTATAGGTGTTCTTTTCACTTTCTTAATAGAGTCCTTTGATGCACAAGCATTTTTAATTTTCATTAAGTCCGATTTATTTCTTCTTTTGTTGCTCATGCTTTTGATGTCATATCTTATAATTCATAGCCATATCCAAGATCCTGAAGATTTATCCTTATGTTTTCTTGTAAGTATTTTATAGCTTTAGTTCTTCTGTTTAGGTCTTTGATCCATTTTATGTTAATTTTTGTATATGGTTTAAGGTAAGGGTCCAACTTCATTCTTTTGCATGTGGATAACCAATTTTCCTAGCACATTTATTAAAAAGAGTGTCCTTTCTCCACTGAATGGGCTTGGCACCCTTGTTCACAATCACTTAACAATATAGAAGAGGATTTGTTTCTGGACTCTGTATTCTATCCCAATGGTCTATATGTCAGTACCACACTGTATTGATTACTGTAGTAAGTTTTGGAATCAGGTTATGTGAATCTTCCAACTTTGTTCTTTTTCAAGATTGTTTTGGCTATTAAAGTTCCCTTGAGACTCCATATGAATTTTAGGGTATTTTTCTCTATTTCTGCAAAAAATAAAATGTCATTGGAATTTTGGTGGCGATTGTATTTATTAAATCCATAGATTGCTTTGGATGGTATTGTCATCTTAACTATATTGTTTTCCAATCCATGAACATGGTATGTCTTTCTATTTATTGATGTCTTCTTTAATTTCTTTCAGCATTGTTCTATAGTTTTCATTATACAAGTCTTTGCCTCCTTGGTTAAGTAATTCCTTTTGATTCTATTGTAAATGAAATTTTTTCTTAATTTCCTTTTTGGATGCACATAACTTTTTCTAGTAAGCAGTTAAAAACTGATGTTTATTACTGTTGATATTTTATTATTTTATTTTTCACTCCATGAACACATGTACTAAATGAAATGCAAAACTCTCCTAGTCTTATAGTTATCTGTATGCTTGGCTCTTCTATCTCTACGGACACTGTAAGTTCCCAGAAGAAAAACTGTAGGACATAACGGATAATCCCTGGAAAGTCACTGCTGTTTGCTTTTATGTGCTGCTGCAATTAAAGGAAACTAAACCATACATGAGACAAGGACCTTTCTTATTATTGTTAATATTTTAAATGTACACGTGGTTGTTGTGAGTTCTGCAGTAACATTCTTAGAGTTATACATAAATATATAACTTTTAAATATCAGATTTTATGCTTGAAGTGACTATATACAATTCCTAATCAAGATTTTTTTAATGGTGATCTTTAAAAATCCTTGAATATTCTCTACTGGTGAGAAACTGTATCACTCAATAGGTATTAAAATTTTTTAGAGTATTTTTATAACCACTTAAGTTTCTAAGAGTTAAAATTAAAATTTAAGAGTTCTTTTTTAAATAACAAATACAATGTTAAAATTAGGATAAGCAAATAGATTTAGAAATCAATAAAATATTTCACATTAATCAATAAACTATTTCAAAATAATGGTGAAACTCTTATTACAGTATATGCATACATTTTTCTATCAATGACCTTGTAACTTAGCTTGGATCCATCAGTTGCTGGCAAAAGAAATATCTGCTACATGTGAAGGTAGATTTGGGGCTGTCACCTGTAGCCTTCCAGGATCTATCCCCTCCCCTTACCAAGCTGTTAGCACCTTTGATTGTGCACTGTCTTCTTGGACATCTCAAATGGAAACTCCTCCAGCACTTTTATGGGGCAGTGGTATGTCCTGTAGCTAGCCAATAAATCTATATGCAAGGGCTTGAGCAACTCCCTGGCTATGCTCAGTGTCTACAAAGGAGCAATGGGCATGGTATGAGGCTCATAAATCTCTGTCTCTAGGGGAGGGATTTGGATCTGGGGAGTCCCAAACAAGATTGCTCATAACCAGAGATCACTATCCTGAGAGCTCCAGCCATCTGTGCTGTGCCTGATTGCCTTAAAGGTTGATGAGGTCCACTTTCACTTGACCCATTCAATTCCATTTTCTGCACACCTCTTTGTGTCATTGTACACCTGGTGGGAAGCTCTGGTCTAGCAACTGGCTTGTTTTAGAAAGGAGAAAAGAAAGAACTTTTATGTATTTTAGGAAAAGGAAGCAAAAATCAATATAATTTTGGAAATTTGATCTATCCTATCCCCTGATTGATGATAGCATTCCCAGTCTAAAGTGTGACAGTTTAGGATTCCACATTGGAAGTTAGATGAATGGCTTTGGTTTAATGTGTGAATGGATTGAAAGGAAGTTGGAAACTTGGATTGTTTTTCTACTTCTGCCATTAGATAACTATAACCATCTTTACTGTGCTTTGCTTTCATAGAATTTAAAGTTATTTGAAATGCATTTCAAATGCCATTTTCCCATTTGAATCTCTTCTGATTCCTCCTACCAGATAATCTCTCTCTCTCCTTTGGGAGAAAATTGTTTATATTGTAATTTTCTTGTGGCACCTATTATATTTTTTTCTTGGACTGTGGTTTTTGTTTGTATTTATCTTATTTCCTCTTCCTTGTTTATAAGGTCTTTTTTGAATATCCTTTTTAACAGTTGTGAAGTAATTATAGTTTATCTGATTTGAGGGTGCAGTAAAATAACTTTTTAAGCAAAACAATTTTTACCTACCATAGTTAGCAAGTACATATAAACTATTTTGCTTAACCCTCTTTCAGGAAGACATTTGAGAAGTTTAGACCAAAAACGGAAAAGCTGACTTCACTTTCACAGATGGCACACCTGTAAAACATGAAAAAACAGGTTTCAAGAAAGTATTCAACTCTGAAAAAATGTTTCTACCTTCCATTGCATCATTCGGCAGAGAATCTGGGTTGCAAATTTTGCAGTCAGGTTCATGGACTGATGTAATGGAGGAATTGATTGTAACTCAGTCTTCTTCTTGATTGTACCATTAACCATCACCAGTATATTGGTTATTTGGAAGATCTTAAACCCAAATATGGCAACTTAGTTCATTTTAACATAACCATGTGACTGGATTGTGGAAACTTGTTGAGAGTGACTGAGGTGCTTCTTCAGATCAAGGGCTTTAAATTTTTTCTTTTTTAATTGAAGACTTTTGCAACTAAAGTGTTTATCGGATCTTCATTGCTTCACAAGACTTTGTTACTGATGTAACACGGTATCTGAACAGACTGAACTAGGAAAAAATGCAATGGGAAAATATGCTCATTTATTTAGAGAAATGAAGGTCTTCCCATTAAAGTGTGATGAGAGGATTGAGCAGATGGCATTTGTAGACTATACTTATTTACGCTGCAGACCTTCACTGATACAGCGGAAGTGCTAATGTTTACAATTGGTAGAAACTAAGTTACAATTTCAGAAAACAAATACAGATTTCGATATATTTGAATAATACTTTAAGTTTCCATGGTTGTTAGTGCAAACCTGAGGATGTGAATGAATGCCAAGGAAATGCTCTATGAGTGTGGTTTGGTTTCAGGAGGACCTGAGGAAGCTGAAAGCTTCCAAGGAGTAGCGCAGTGCTTCTTGGTTAGGGTCTGCAGACTGGTCCCACCGGGGACTCTTACTAGTCCATATTGAGATGAGTTCAGAAATCGAGAGGAAACATTTAGAAATTTTATGGTAATTTGACAGACTATGTTTATATCTATAGAATTTAATAATAAAAAATTGGGCTTGTATTATGTATATGTTTTATTTCATTTTCTAGTTCTTAATTGTATTTTACAAAAATTATCTGAAATGAATTAGGGACAAAACATAACAACAGGTGCTTCATCACAGGTAGTTTGGAACATGTTGAGTTAGAGTCTTTTAGATGTGTGAGGTATCTATAAATGAATATATGAATTTGAGGATTATATAGAAATTTCTGGCAATGTGGCTTACCAAATTCTAGGCAATAGTTAGTTCTGCTTGACTCGCTGAAATATACATTCTGTTTTATAGCTGAAAATTAAAAATAAAATGCCTATTTTAGCAAAACTAACAGTACTCCACTACTGTTATTCGTTTATACTCACCCTTTCCATATATGGACTTTTGGTCATGAGCCCAGTAGTGCAAAATTTGGCCACCTATTTTTTAGCACAATGCCTTGTACTGCAAAGATCGTAAAAATATTTACTGAATTCAACTGATTTCTCCTAAGAATTAGCAGAAAGTAGGCAGTTCACTAAATAAAATCCAGAAAATAAAAGGAACTTTGAAAGGTAAAATTTGAAAGGTTGTTTGCTTTATAACTGTCACCAAATATTATCTACCTTATTCTGCTTTATTAGACTTTGCCTATCAGAATTTTGAGAGTATATTACTAACGTGCCACTATGAAGGTGGTAGATTTATGAGAACCTAAATTTGTTGTTATTGTTATTTTAATCAGTTCAGATTTTCAGTAAGTTCCTTGATATAAATCCTGTAAGTGATTGTTTGTAACTCAATTCCGATTCTGCAATTACTTAAAAAGTTACCCTGAAAATCTACAGAGGGTGCCAAAAAAATGTATACACATTTTTAAGAAAGGAAAAAAACTGTATTAAAATTACACTGATGGTAAGTAACCACTTTGAGCACCTCTTGTAATCGCAGAAGTCGAAGTTGACTTGTATTAATCTTTTGTTATCTGTGTGTATTGAATGGTACAATTTTGATGGTGTTTTTCCTTTCTTAAAATGTGTATACTTTTTTTTGGCACCCTCTGTATTTTCCAAAGTAGGTGTTAATATACTATAGTATCTTCCTTATATTTCCACACTATACTTCAACACATTTTAAAATATTGGCCAGTATAAAAAGAAAATAATCAGCCATATGGAAATAATAGCATTGTGTCATATTGTCAACTTTCATGTTAGATTTGGGAAATTGAAATATAATTATGAATAACAAAATAAACACATGTACTATGTAACAGAGTATGCCATGATGTGCTTTTGACACAATGGAAACAATTACTAATAAAATAAGGTGTTTTATTTGGAAGAGAGAATTTGCTCTTGGCAGTGGCTTTCCAATTTTGCCAACTTTAAAATGACTATGTGGGGGATGAAATAGTTATGGAAAAATGTATACAATCTTTATGCTTAGAACACATACATTGTCAAAGTCTCTTCATGCAAAAGTTAAGCAGGACCCAGATTACTAAAACTGTATTTCTTTCTGAGGGGGAAGCATTAGAATATTTTCTTTATTTTGCTTATCACTTCCATTAGGCAATTTAAGAAATTTACATTCTGAATTTCATTTTAACCCTAAACAGTGGTTCTGGCTTTATTGACTCTGCCTGTATCTTTATGAAATACATATTTTAGTAAGTCTGTGGGAAATTTATCATGTGTAGTATTTTGTATTTGTTGCTGTTTCATTTAAGTGTGCCATATTTTTCACGTGTTCTGTTTTTTTAGCTAAGTACAGTGGCAAGCTCTTTTAAAAGTATGAAAGAAAATGCTTCATTCTATTTTCATATTTCTTCCTTCCAGAGATTGTAGCACTGTGTTCTGTTTACAGTGAGAATTCACTGTTGACCAACTAAAAAAGATTTAAAGATTTATATATAATCTATTGCTAGCAGAATTAGAGGATAATATTGACATGTTTTAAAACATATTAGTATAAGCATAATATTGTGTTTTTGTGTTTTTATATTTTTGCAGGAAGATTCTTTGGCAACAGATAATTTCCTTGTGGACTACTTTAATGAATTCCTAAGCCTTCCAGTGAGTATATTATTATGTTCTGTTGACTATATTAGCAAAGCAAAATATTGTAATCACTGATTATCGTGAGACAAATTTATCACGGATAATATTTTTAAAAATATTAAGGCATTTGGATAAAGTTTGTATCTTTTTATGGAGTTAATCACTTGGATTTGAGTCGTATTTTGGAATTATTTTTATTGAAGAAAGCTGGAATTTTTCTTACCATCAAAAGCATTCTGTACAAAATCTGATACAATTATATTTGGCACTATTTTAGGCTTTGAACAGAGGTGATTGATAGGAACAGAATATGAGAAAATTTAAGAAACTGAATTTCTTGTTTCTAGGCAATTATTGTCATCCTCTTGGATAGATATTAAAGTGGAATTTGTGTTTAAGGCAACTGGAGTTTTTATATCGGTAGTAAATAAGACATATATAATCTTAATGGATGCCAAATAATAGATTTTTCAGTCTTAGATGACAGTGATTGATAAAGCATTGAAGGGTTTGGGGAAAATGAAATGGAGATGCATAAAAACTCTTATAGTGTACATAAATACAGTTAATCAGGAATGTCAGATAAAAGAAAGTTAGGTAAAAGTTTTTTATTATTATTGTTATTAAAACATGACAACTTTTTCATTAAAATATTTACATGGCAAAATTTGGAAAATAAAAAATGTCACAAGTAATTTTAAAGGTAGTGGACCATAAAATGTGAAATTTCTTAAAGCCTAACCACTGAAAATGTCTTTTGAACGGAAAGTACTAGCTTCACTTTCTTACCTAGATTAGTTTTTCTATAGATATGTGTATCTATGCATGCATGTTTGGTTTGTGAAATTTTTTTTTCCAGAAGAATTTGTTCTTTTACCTCCATTTGGCACAGCTAGGTCTCTGAAAGCATTATGAGGGTTAGGTTGAGACACCAAACCGCCCTATCCCTTTCCAGCAACAGGCCTGAGTGACATTACAGGATACCTTGGGGGTTCTTGTTTGGTTTGATTCTTCAACTTTCATTGTCCAGTTGTGTATTACAAAAAACCCAGCAGTGTCACAAAATGGTCCGAATTTTGCTCTTCTGATTATGCAGTCTTTCCTCTAGGCTCTGCATTCTCTATTCTGCCTCCAAAAATCGAAATTTTTTGTGAAATTTTAAAAAGAAAAAAATCCCTATATTGGGTCTGATTTCAGTTTCTCAAGAGTTACATTTCATTGTCTCAAGATTTATGATTATCTTGACTTTCACTTGCTTCAGAAAATAAATTCCCCTGCCTAACTTTCTTTTTTAAAAATCTATTTTAAATTATAGAAGTAATATAACAATGGTATAAAAAATTTACCTAACATGTGAGAAAAATTGAGCCATAACCTTGCCATCTAGTTAGAATAGATATTACCATTTTTGTATGTTTTCTTTCAGGCTTTAGGTGAAATGACAAGAGGGTGATTTCTGTTGAACTCTGTCTATGCAATCATGTTTTTCATTCCACCCAGCACCCCAGCAGACACCTGCAGTTTGACCCCTTTATATGTCCCACGCACTTCACCTGTGCCACTTCTCCCCTCTTCTGTCTCTCTAGACCCTTCTGCTCTCTCCTTCCCTCCCTCTCTCCCTCCCTCCCTCTTTCTCTCCTTTTCTCTCTTTGTCTCCCTCCTTCCCCCCTTTTCCCTCCCTCCCTCCTCCTCTCTCTCTCTCTCTCTCTCTCTCTCTCTCTCTCTCTCTCTCTCTCTCTCTCTGTATCTTTTTCTATCTCCCCACTCCTTTGCATCTACATTTAGTACCACACAGTCTACCTATAAACTGCTCATGCTTCATGCCACAAGATGGGACAAGAGGAAATGTCACAGGTTTCCAAAAAGAATTTGGAGGCAGGGAGTAGAAGGAACGATAGATCCTAAACCAAGTTCCTGGCAAGATTCTAGAACAGATTAGTAATGTTTGGTTTATGTGCACTTAGCTAAGAATTACAAGCCAGCATGGGTTTACTGAGAATAAGTATGCCAAACTAATTTCTTGTATAGTTATGGACTGGTATTTTAGAGAACCATAAATGTAATGTATTATTATTTCAAATAATAATAATAATAATAATAATAATAGTAATAGTAAATTGAATCATGTTACTTCCTGTTCAAAACTCTGTTTAGTGTCTTCTCATTACACTAAGAATGAAATCCAAAATCCTATGTGATTTGGCTCTTGCAATTTGTTGATCTTTATTTCCTACTCCTCTTTCCCTTGTTAATTTTTTTCCCTCTAACTGGCCTTCTTCATGTTTCTCAAACATGAATATGCCCAGTGTACTCAAGGGCCTTTCAGCCTGGAATACTCTTCCCTGAGATGTCTGTATCACTTTCTCCCTGATTTAAATCCCTTCTGTTCACAGATCTTTCCCTCCCAACCTTATCTAAAGCAACATACCCAGCAAATGCTCCGCTTATGCTGCTTTTTTTGGTCTCTAAATCCCTTATTATTGTCTATGAAATTAGTTTTCAAATATTTGAATGGGTTCACTATCCATAGCCAGTAGGGATTGACTCTTAATAGCCAGACAGATTGAAGTCTAAATTCCTAAGTATGGAATTCAAGACCCCTTGTAATTTGGCACCTAACCTTTCTAGCATTGTCTCTAGTTTCATACTACTTGTGCCTGTCACTCTTTCCTGCCTCCATCCTCCTACCCCCACCCACCTTGACCACACCTATTCTTCCTGTGCTGAAGTCGTCCAGTGCATTGGTTAGTTACAGGAATGAGACAGAACTGTGTGTGAGCCCAGCTCTTCCTTTTATTACTCTTGTGATCTTAGCTACACTCCTTAATTCCTTAATTCTTTGGTTTTTCTGTGTGAAAACAGTATAACTATCTTACAAGATTGTTATGAAATGAGGTGATGTATAATAAGTGCCTGGCCCAGAAGTAATGCTTCTCTTTCCTTTTCCTTCAATAACTAGACCATCTCATTTTCCATTCCTGAAACATGAGGAGCAATCACTCTTTAAGTAGATTGGTAGATCATTGTCAGCCTAGAGGATAATCTTCTGTGCCATACAAATCTGTCATTGGCTTTGACTTTTAAAAAATGATTTTATCAGAGACTTGAATGCAACACTGTACATGAACCAGTGTTTTTCCAACTTACGGTCGCTCAGCTAATAAGTGACAGGGTCCACCCAGGTCCACGTGGCTCAAAAGCTGTTCCTACTACACTGTAATGACTAGAACTGGCAGCAGAGGAATAAACTGATAGTTTGGGTGACAGAATCTGATCTCATTTTTATCATGGTCATCTGAAATGGGCTAAAACAAACAAAGCTAATGTGGTGTTAGGGTGCGTTAATAAAAGTATAGTTAAAATCAAGAAAAATATTAGTCTGAAGCATACATGTTACTCAATAAGTGTTTTTTTGAACCAGATATGATTGTCAGATCACATTTGGAATGTTGTGTTCCATTCTTGGTGCCATATATTAAGAGTTACTCTGCCAAACCAGATTCGGGGAGACTCAGCTAATGAATGCTCTTGAAACCATGTCAGATGAGGAACAGGTGAAAGATGTGTGGGTATTGAGCCTGGCTGGGGAATGGGTAGAGGGGTTGGAGTGGAGCAGCTCTTTCCAAATATTTGAAGATCTGATAGTGGAAGAGAGGTTAAAATATTCTGTGAAGCTAGGAAGCAGAATCAGGGCCAGCATTTATGAGGAAATTGATTTTTACTCACTGGAAGAAAGATGTTTAAAGTTTGTTTTCTAACAATAGAGTGGGTTAGCTTGTGAAGGAGTAAACTCCCTGTGATTGGAGATATTCAGGTATAAGTTGAGAAACCATTTGGGGAATTTTTTTTTTTTTAATTTATTGGGGTGACAATTGTTAGTAAAAATACATAGATTTCAGATGTACAATTCTGTATTACATCATCTATAAATCCTATTGTGTGTTCACCACCCAGAGTCAGTTCTCCTTCCATCACCATATATTTGATCCCCCTTACCCTCATCTCCCACCCCCACTCCCCTTACCCTCTGGTAACCACTAAACTATTGTCTGTGTCTATGAGTTTCTGTTTCTCATTTGTTTGTCTTGTTCTTTTGTTGTTTTTGGTTTATATACCACATATCAGTGAAATCACATTGTTCTCTGCTTTTTCTGTCTGACTTATTTCGCTCAGCATTACACTCTCAAGATCCATCCATGTTGTCACAAATGTTCCTATATCATCTTTTCTTACCGCCAAATAGTATTCCATTGTGTATATATACCACAACTTCTTTATCCATTCATCTATTGAAGGACATTTTGGTTGTTTCCATGTCTTGGCCACCGTAAACAAAGCTGCAATGAATATTGGAGCACACGTGTCTTTATCTATAAATGTTTTCAGATTTTTTGGGTAGATACCCAGGAGAGGGATTGCTGGGTCATATGGCAATTCTATTCGTAATTTTTTGAGGAACCTCCACACTGCCTTCCATAATGGCTGCACCAGTCTGCATTCCATTTGGGGAATATTTTATAGGGCATATATGTATTGAGTAGGAGATTAGACTTTTCCAACTGAAGAAAATATGATTAATTCCTTTTTGTCTCTTTATTTCATTTCAAGAGCTACACTGTAACTTTCCTGGGACCAAGAATAGGTCCCTTTTTTCTGTATCTCCCAAAGCTTCTTAAGGATGATTCTGTTTTTATTTCTTCATCTTCCATGTAAGATCTTTGAAATAAACAAATAAACCTTCTAATATTCTTTTCTTATTCCTCCCTTCTCCCTGCCCCCCCAAAAAACCTCAACATTCTGAGTCTGAGAGTGTAGATATATATTAACATTCTCAATCTAAAAGGGCCCTTAGGTCATCTAGATTTCTGAGACTTCTGAAACTTCTTCCACTTCTGTAGTGACATGCTCAAGGTCCCATAACTGGATTGTGGCAGAAATGGGCCTAGAAATCAGGCTTTCTGGCTCCTACACTATTTCTTTCCATTACACCATTACACCCTTGGGACACATTTTAAGATCCAGAAATTGATGGCTGGTAGCCTGCCTCCATGTTATTTTTTGATGAGGGGAATCCAGGACAGTTGCTGCTATTATAAATAATTATGGCACTTTCCAAATCCTAGCTTTCATAACTTCATTCTGTTTGTTCTGGTGCCAGGCTCACATTCAGATATTATTTTCATGTGGTGTCTGGGAGGTTTCTTGCTGTCAACTCTTTATGGACAAGTGTTTGCTTATTAAGTTTTCTTCTGTGCTATAGTGTGAAAACATTTTTTTTCCTTTTGGTTTTGTTTTGTGTGTTTTATGCTCAGTGACTGTTGTGGGATTGAGTAGATGAGCCCACATACAGATTTAAGTTGGTCCTCTGTGGGTGGTTTTGAATGTTTGTGACATTTATGTTTTGCAGAAGCTGAAGGGGTGGCCTGTTCTATACCCTCTTTGCAAGGATAGGTATGTCATGTGTTTGCCAGACCATGCTTAGCTATGTGCCTTTGGAATATTACCATAACTTCTTTTTTTGGACTGATTCTCCACAGTTTTTTTAATCTGTAAACTATTATAATTTCTTATAACTTTATGAAGGAATTATATGTTAGATGGATTGCTTGGTAAGGGGTGAGAGAGAAAAAAAAGAGAGGGTATAGATTTGGAGAAGGAAGATGAAGGGCTTGGGTCATCCCGTGCCAAAATTTGAATACTCAGAGATTGAATTTTAAAGGTGTTGATGGGGCTCTCGGTAGTAATGCTTAGTTCAGTAGTTATACCTATGAGTGGTAAGCCTTGTAACTCAAACATAAAGCACTCAAATGACTAATGTTACTCATTTTATTAACTAAGGATATTTTCTGTGCATTTCATGTGGCACATTATTCCTTTCACCTCATTGGTGAATATGTCCAGTAAATAGTTTATAGTTAAGCATCTAAAGTGACAATAAAATTTAGATTAAAAGAAGTTGTTATTGGTAACTGACTTGTTATGTTCAAGTATTCAGATGTTTTGCATTCACTGACTAGGATGAATGTTTAAAATATAGCTTTTGGAGCTCAATTAGTAGAGACAGATTTGGACCAGAGATGAACATGTATTAAATTATCCTAGTCATTAGTTTTTAATTTAAATACTGTTCAGCTAAATAATTTGGCACCCGGTAAGTTTCAGTGGTGCTGGGCTGGCAGTTTAAGCACATCACTAATTATTCACAGGGATTTTTTTTCCTCCTCTTTTCAAAGAAATGTGGAACCAGCAATTTATTATGGTAAAAATATTTCCCTGCATTTACTTTCTCTGTGAAAATATTTTTCGCACACGGATGACTGGTACTACAAAGTTAGCTTTCACCACCTTCAGGTCAATTCGTTTTAGAACATTTAGAAAATGATACCCTTGAAATAATACAATTAAGTAAGGGAAAGAGCAGTTTGTAATGACTTGAGGAGGACGGGTTTGAGGCTCAAACGGCAGATCTTTCCCTGTCAGAGGATTAAAAGCTGAGTGTTCTCTGTCAGGCTACTCAGCTTTCGGAGGGGGGGGGGGGGCTTCCTACATCATTTACTTCTATCTCCCCCACCTGACATGTCATTTATTGCCACACACTACACTAATTTTGGGAGTTTTGTAGATAAGCTTAGAAATGGTACAAAGGACTTGATGTGTGAAAGAGATTCTTTTTAAGCAGACAACAGGACTTTGAGTAATAATTAAAGATCAAGGTCTTTCTCCCGTGTGTAAAATATAGGTGACTATCCTCCCTCCTCCCAAGATATAAATACACATGAGCCTCAGCGTGAAGTAACCGACACAATGTAGGCTTTGAAGTTTGTCTTAACCTGGACGCTGTCTTTCCCCATCTGGAAACTCTTCACTGGCTCCTCGTCAGGCAATGATTCTAAGACTGGAGTGTGCATCAGAATCACCTGAGGGTTTGTTAAACACAATACGGCCCCACCCCCAGAGTTTCTGCTTATAGGGAGGGGCCTGAGAATTCACGTCTCTAACACGTTCCCAGGTGACGCTGCTGCCGCTGGTCCAGGCACCACCCTCTTGAGAACCACTGATTCAAGAGAGTAAGTTGAGAGTTATAGCATATAATAGCACTCGTCCTCTGCCTCTCTCTCTAGGCTTGTATTCTGTTATTCTCCCCTTGAATGTTAAGCTTCAGCAAGGTCAAACTGCTTGCAGTTCATCAGAGGTGACCTATACTTTTTTGCTCCTGTGTCTTGATGCATTTGCTATTTCTTTTGTGGAATTCCATTCTCTCCCTTGTCTCTCAGATGAGAATCCCAGTTCATTCTTCAAGACCCAAATTTCTCTATACAACTTCCTTAATTTCCTGAAGATAGGTAATGAATTTTTTTTTTAAAGATTTTTATTGGGGAAGGGAAATAGGACTTTGTTGGGGAACAGTGTGCACTTCCAGGACTTTTTTCCAAGTCAAGTTGTTGTCCTTTCAATCTTAGTTGTGGAGGGTGCTGTTCAGCTCCAGGTACAGTTGCCAGTTGCTAGTTGCAGGGAACGCAGCCCACCATCCCTTGGGGGACTTGAGGAATCCAACCAACAGCCTTGTGGTTGAGAGCCCACTGGCCCATGTGGGAATCCAACCAGCAGCCTTCGGAGTTAGGAGCACGGAGCTCCAACTGCCTGAGCCACCGGGCCGGCCCTAGTTAATGAATTTTTTCTGTGTGATTACTCTACTCTGTACATACTTCTATTGTAGCTACTACGGTATGTGTGTAAGTGGAGATGCAACATACATGCGTTATTACTCAATTACTCAGGCTCTATGGAGAACGAGAGTGGTATAAAGAGTGAGGTTGATTTCGTCTGTTGTACCAACTTATAAACACACACATACCAATCCGTGAACTCCTGAAGAGGGTGTGAGATAGAAGATGAGGAGCTGCCATTCCCTCGGTGGGTCTCATCCTTCTTGTCTCTCACACTATAGTGTTCTTATGTGGAGGGTGATTCTAGTATTAAACATACATATTTCTGTATCAGATGAGCTTAAAGCATAGCCCACCACTTACTTCATCTGGTCCCTAATTGAAGAATTAGTGACCCATTCCACTACCAGAGGAAAAAGTGGCTGTGATCAACTTCTTGAGAGATAGGCCAACATTGTACTTTATGGGTGTTTTCAAGGGTTTAAAGGGATAATTTTGACTAAATATGGTCTCACCTATGTGCTGACTGTAGGGTCCATTCAGTGAATATTTGTTGCCTCTATGTATTAGGTTGTGCAAAAGTAATTGTGGTTTAAAAGAATACAAATAATTGCAAAAACTACAATTACTTTTGCACCAACCTAATATTTACATATCTTTCTTCTTCTGTTAGGTCAGCATACTCTGAGGCCAGATCCATTCATTTCAGTTGGAGTTTTGTGGAGGATGGTCTGGTTTGGCTCACTGAATGTAGCAATATATCATCAATCACAATATCTCATTTAATAAGGGTTGAATAAATACTTATTGAATAAGTGAATGAACTAACAAAGGAACAGTGGAGTTGGGTGATCTTATTAGAGAACAGGAGATAGAAGCTCTTTTTTCCTGGAGAGACAATCATGGACTGATGGAGTATCAAGCACCTTAATTAAAACCCCTCATATGATAAGGTTCAGAGAAGTAATTTACTCAACATTTCTTCCATTTACTCATTTTGCTTATCCTTTTCTAGATAGATTCTAGTTTAACCAAATCCCTTTTAAAGTACAATAACTAAACTACATATAATATTCTAGTATTACTACTAGATTTCCCCTTTAACATTTGCATGTCACACTGATTTTAATTTATTTCAGTATTTTGTTGACTCTTTATTACAAGGAAAATTAACGACCACATACTTATTTCTTAAAGGCCAGAAACAATGTTTAATTCGTCTTGTATCCTCTTTGCTTAGATAATAATTGGCACTTGGGCATTCAAAAGTTTTGTTGTTTTTGAAATTAGTGAACTAGGAGAAGCTTTGAATCAGTTATTTGCCACTTTTATAAACTAAGACTCATAGTGCTATTAAGGACCGTCAGAGATCTACTCTAACTCATGGCTTTTTAAATAGGAAACCACTTATTTACCTTTGGCAAAGACTCTATCTCATTTTAATTACATGCAGATAAATTCTTAAGTTCAAAAACTGTAAATATTTTAACATATCATATAGCTACATTTCTTTTTTTATAAATAGGAACATTTCATGTCATATTATCATAAACACAATTAATTATAGTTTTCCTTTTGTTATCTTTCTTTTTTTTTGTAAAGTACTTCTTTTTGACCATTTCCTCTCCTCATTTTCATGTGTTTACACCCTTCAGGTTTTCTTCCCAAGAATGGATATTCCCTGCCTCTTTCCCAACTTAACTCAGATCAGAATTCAAGTATTTTTGTGAGTGCATATGAGTAGCAGAACCTAAATCACACGTGAAACCGTAGTTCCAAGGGAGTCTGGATAAGTTTGTAGTTGTCGAGACTTTGCATTTAAGGAGGTTGGAATGGATCGTGAGTGAGCCAGTCTGCAGCATCCACTGAAAGCCCCACTGAAATTATGTTTTGATTCTAAGTTTAAAGCAGTTTTGGAGTCATGAATCCAGAGTTCTGTAGTAAGCTCATTAGGGGACTTGCTGTAAAGCCATGAAGACATCGTTTAACCTTTCTCAGCTGCAGTTGTCCTCTGTAAGTTGAAGATAGAAGTAATTGCTACCTATCTGCCTTAACACTTGCCCTGGCCCTTATGTGTGATGCGGACAGTAACCCATCCAGAGAGTTGACAATTACCACACTAAACCTGGTTGTGATAGCCGTAGCTCTGAGGTAACAGCCAACCTCCCAAGAGCGTGCTGATGGCTCTTCTTGTGGGGTATGGGCAACTTATCTCACCAGCTCATGAGCCAGCAAGCAAAACTCCAGACTGCTACTAGGAGAATCTTCCTGAAATACAAATCAGACTATATTATTCCTTAAAATGGCATGTAAAGCTTTCCGTGATCTGGTCCTATCTACCTCATCTACGTCGTCTTTTCTCCCTGTTCCTTAAAGTCTTCCACTTATAAATTGTTCTAGCTCTATTCCAACTGCATTGAACTGCTTAAAACTACCCACACATATCATGCTGCTTCATGCCTCTCTCTTTACTGGTAAAACCAGAGCACAAGCTTTGAGATCAAAACACCTTGGGTTTGAATCCCAGCTCCACTAACTTCACAGGGTTGTTACTTAGCATAGCGCCTGGCATAGAGAAGGTGGTCAGAACATGCTAGTTCTATCATATGTGAGGCAATATAGTAAAGGAAGGGAAATGTGCTTTCTCTTGGAACATATAGACTTGTTTCTATAGTCTTGATCTACGTAGCACTTTATAGCTCTGAGACAATGGCCAATCACATAACCATCCTGAGCATCCATTTTTTGTACAGAGTTATTTCAGGAATGTGGAAGGATTCAAGACAGTGCATTTAAAGTGTCTGGCACATGCCTGGCACATGGTAGATAGATGTTCAGTAAACAGGAGTTCTGATCACTCCTGTTATTTCTACCAACTGTGCCTTAACTATTTACTACTAATTAATATTGGCTACTGAGGGTCTCAGTGTCACAGTCCCTCTAATTTTCTTTTTACTTGATTAACAGAAAATATTTTATTTGTACATAGAACTAGTTGGCATTCTTTGCTTTGGATTTTATCACAGCTTTGTGTTCCTCTGGCTACCAGGTGTGAGAGTAGAAGGCAGAAAAAAGAAAGGAAAACAATAAATAAAGATCAAGCTTGTTCTCTTTTTCCATGGATATTCAGAACTAGAAGAAATCTTTTCCAGATGGTCTTTCACATTATACTGCTCTATTTCCCCACCCCCAGTTAATATTTGATGTTCATTCTCCCCAATTTAGTTCAGTTCCTTTCTCCAACCAGATGAATCTGGTCTCTGATATCAGCAGACTCATTTATCTATTTAGTCTAGTGATAGTATAATTCAGAGATAATATTTGACTTTTCAGCAAGAGATGCCTGTTTGAATATCATATTTCAAAGACAGATACAGTGGGAAACCAACAAAATGTATTTATTGAAGAAATATTATATACAATTCACTGCTAATTACTGTCACTTATCCATTGAGCTATACTTGTCATTTTGAGGGCAAGTCTTAGCCCTGAGGTCTTTTGAACTGTGGACTGACATTCATATTGAATTCTATTGTCTGTGCACTTTAAATTCCGTAGAAGGAGAGACAGTCAGACTTTAGAGATGTGATATTATCTGACATTAAAATAAATAAACACACATAAGGGTACTTATACATATATACTTATATTTCTAGCTCCAACTTTCCAACATCCTGCCATTCATTATATTTTACCTATATAATATATAAGGTATGATCAAACAATATGATCAATGTATAAATTTTAAAAAATTTATTACAGTAAGAGACACATTCCATTAATCCCCCTCAAAATACCCCCTCCCCCACCCAGCTTCAATCACACTTATCCCATCATTCTTGCCACTTTCTGAAGCAGTTCTCGAAGTTCTGTTTCGTATCTTTAGTTGCACTATCGTCACTGCCTTGATGTCCTGAATCATTTTGACTTTGGGGAAGAGCCAGAAGTCACAAGGTGCCAGATCTGATGAAAAAGGTGGATGGAGAGACACCATAATGTTTTTATTTGACAGAAATTGCCATATACCAAAAGTGATATGTGACACGGAGCGTTGTCATGGTGGAGGATGATTTATGGCACACTTTAAAAACACACCTTCTCTCAACCGTAGCTCACACACGACTGACTGCACCGAACAAGTTGAAACTTGTCACACACTGTTACTAAGGATCGATGTGCCACTTCCGATATTGAAGATCCCTGCCTTTCCTTTGGACGGCACTGGGAAGCAGCATTCTTGCTATTTTGTGATCACAATGGAAAGTCTCAGTGTCACACATCACTTCTGGTATACGGCAATTTCTGTCAAATAAAAACATTACAGTGTGTCCTCATCCACATTATTCACCAGATCTGGCACCAGGCGACTTCTGGTTCTTCCCCAAAGTTAAAATGATTCAGGACATTAAGGCAACCACGACAGTGCAACTAAAGACATGAAAAAGGACTTCCAGAACTGCTTCAGAAAGTGGCAATAACGATGGGATAAGTGTGTTTGAAGTGAGGGGGAGTATTTTGAGGGGGATTAATGGCAATGTGTCCTTTATGATAATTTTTTTAAATTTATAGTCACCATGTTGTTTGATCACACCTCGTATCTAGCAATTTCTTAGTAAAACTTGAAAGAACTGATGCTGTCCTTAGGACAGTGACTGATCCCAGGGGAAGGGCTTAATGTCTTTTACCACCTGGTTAAAAATATGTAAATTAATCTACATGAATAGGCATTTCACTGAAGGTATCCTAAAATAAATGAATGCTCTGAATATGTGACCTAATTTTAGATTTGGAGGGCAAAATGGGAAAAGATGCAGCTAATTCACCATTTACTTATTATGGAAATAGAGGACCCAAACATGTTCAATGATTTACCCAAAGTCACAGTGCTACTTATTGGCAAACTGGCAAACTCAAGACTCCTGATTTGTATATTAACTGTCTGACTTTAAATGAAAGTTGGCAGCATTTAGTAATTACTGAGAAAAGCTCAGAAATGTTATTTTCTTTCTTTCTTTCTTCTTCTTCTTCTTTTTTTTTTTTTTTTTTTTTTTTGTCACAGTGAGAGGAATGGTGTTGAAATAGCAGTAAATGAAGAACACATTGTACTTAGTTTTCTCCTTTTGGACAAGGGATACTTTAGCTTTCATTGTCTCCTGGGGATGAAAAAAATAACAGGAGTGTTATTTCTTCTTCTTTAACTCATTCTTCCCTAGTAATCCACCCCCTTTTAAGAGAATAACATTGTTTCATAGAGACCAGGTGTGTATTTCTTTCCAGTTCCAAAGAAACACAGAGGTAGACGTTTATGCAAAGGGAATTTCTGTTGTAATATACTCTGACACTTATTTCAGTGTGTAAGTAAATTGGGAAGGAAGGATTCAGTGGGTTCCCTTACCTATAGTCAATGGATTTCAAAGCTCCTAAAGGGAAGAGAGGTAGTGATTAAAAACACAAAACTTTGTGTGCGTATATATGCATATGTGTAAGTATCAAGTCTTCTGGAGACAGTGAGTTTCTGGTTTTTAAAAATTTAAGGACATGTTTCCACAATTTATTTTGCAGACCTTTACAGAGGCAATTAGATTTAATGTGGATTATGGAGTTTTTGAAGTAGTTAACAATGCTCCACAACTTCTGGAAAAGCAACTGAAAAAAATTCTACAAAACCAGCAACCTCGAAATCCCATCTATGATGTTGTAAGGAAAAGAAAGAATGATGTTAAACCTGTTGGAAAGAATGCCCCCTATGAAGATGAGACCATTAATATCAACTACAATATTATGGTAAGAAAGTATACTTGAGATTATACCTTGCTAGATAGATAAAGCGTTAGGTGAGATTGACATGAGGTTCCTTGTGTTTCCCTTACTGACATTTAACTATATTTATTAAATTTTATGATGCTTACATATATTATTTGTTAGCTGCTATATAATCTTATTAAATGGCCAACTTAGTCTACCAGTTTTGTCAATGTTTGATTATCAATTTGCAAAAGTTTATATAATTTACTTTGAATGTTTAAAATATCAGGTTAATTTTGGGCAGTATAAATATGTGTGTATCCTTTACTTTGTAGTTTAGATACATTCTAGAAAATGTGGGTGTGCCATGAATTTAATTCATTTGGGTTTTATCTTATCAAGAAGTTGGGAATTGAGATTTCTGACCTTCAAGTTACATTGTGTAGCTCTGACTAACTTGGCTTTAAATTCTACTCTTAATTTCTGGATTTTTGTCTCCTTAGCATGAGGTGGGGGCGGGGGACAAGAAAAAAACCCCTGGGTTCTTATGTTGACTCTTCAACTTACTAGCCCTGTGTTCTTGAACAAGTCATTTCAGTGAACCTCATTTTCATCATCTATCAAATGATGCTTTTACTACCTACTACTTAGGTTTGTTGTGTGGATCAAATGAAAATAGTAAGGAATATTTAACAATACTGTTTTTCATTAATTTACAATGTGTGCTAGAACTAGGCCAACTTATGTTTAACACTTAAGACAGCTGTTTTCCAGCCTGATAGTTCTTCAGTTCCTTTTTTTCAACGGCACCTTGAAAGAGCACTGAATTCAAACATATTTCTCTTTCTTAATTACTTCCATAAAATTAAATACAATAATAATGATGATGACGATGAATATATTTTATAAATACCAAAACTAAAATTAGTAGTAATAATAAGTGTTACAGCATTATTTTAAAGTTGAAACAAGGAAGTAGATTCTGAACTATATAACACTATATAAATTGTTAGTTAAAAAGATTTTTCACTAAGTGTGACAATTTTATTTATCGGTTTATTCACTTTCTTCAGTGAATAGAAACTTTTTAGTTCGTGGAGGTCTTTGTAACTTATTTTTTTATTGTTAAACCAGAGCTATTTAGGAGCTTTTTTTTTATTTTACTGAGGTATAATTGACATAACATTATATTAGTTTCAGGTGTACAACATAATAACTAGATACTTGTATACAAGGAGCTTCTTGAGTTTTGTGTTTTGATACATTTCTCAAGAAAGATCTAGGTGGCTTTATTTGATATATTTAAAAGTACTTTGAAGATATTAATTAAATTATTGTAAACGGTAGGGAAACAATTTTAAAAATGTTTTAGAAAGAAGTATAAATAATATAATAATAGTGGAGATAAAAGGGAATGCTCAAAACAAAAACAGAAAATGAGGGGAAAAAAGGAAGAAAGCATACATAGAACACTTAGAAAATAAGATAGTAGAATTTAAGCAAACCACATCAATAATTAGTAGCACATTATATATATAAAGAATTATGTTAAATTTAAATGACCTAAACACCCCAATTAAAATCAGAGTCAAATGGGATAAAAAAGAAAGACCCAACTATTTTCTGATTATAAGAAACCCACCTTAAATATATTATATAAATAGGTTAGAAGTAAAATAATGGGAAAAGATATACCATATAATTATTAATTTAAAGACAGAAGGCTGGAGTGGCTATATTAATATCAGATAAAGTAGACTTCAGAAAAAGAAATCTGACTATGGAGAAAGAGGGACATTCCATAGTGATAAAGAAATTCACCAAGAACTCATAACAATTTGTAATAAGTATGCACTTAATAACAGAGCTTCAGAATGAAACAAAAGCTGATAACACTGAAAGTAGAAGTAGACAAATCCACAGTTATAGTTGGAGACTTAAAAACTGCTCTCCTGGTAATGTATAGAAAAAATAGAAAATCAGTAAGGATATAGAAGAGCTGCACAACACTAGCAACCAAGTCAATCTAATTGATGTTTATAGAACATTTCATGCCACAACTGCAAAGCACACATTCTTTTTCAAGGATACTTGGAATATTTACCAAAAATAGAGTATATTCAGGGTTATAAAATAAATTTCAACAAGATTAAAAGATATGAAACCATGCAAAATTTGTTCTCTGACCATAACAAAATTAAACTATAAATCAGTAATAGAAAGATACCTGGAAAATCCCTAGATGTTTAATTAAACAACACACTTCTAACTAGCCTATAGGTCAAAGAGTAAGTAAGTCCCAAGGGAAATGAGAAATTATGTTCAATTGAATAAAAATTTATATACACATAACAAAATTTGTGGGACACAGCTAAATAAGTCCTTGGAGATAAATTTATAGCATTAAGTGCTTATATTAGAAAAGACTAACTATTTCAAATTAATTATCTCAGCTTCCACCTCAATAAACTAGAAAAAGAAAATTAAGCCCAAAGTAAATAAATAAATAAAGAACACAATTAATAAAACTGAAAACAAAAACAAGAAAGAAAATCAATAAAAGTAAAGGTTAGTTCTTTGAAAAATAATCAATGAAATCAATAAACTTTTAGCCAGATTGATGAAGAAAAAAATGAAAGAAGATAGAAATGATTAATATCACAATGTAGGAGGGTACATCACTACAGATATTACAGACATTCAAAGGAAAATAAAAGAATTTTACAAATAAGTTTATGTCCATAAAATCAACAATTTAAATGAAATGGACATATTCTTTGAAAGTTTCAAATTACCAATGCTCACTCAAGAAAGTATATATAATGTGAATAGTCCTAAATCTATTAAAGACATTGGATTCATAGTTTAAAATCTTCCTACATTATACTTAAAGATGAGAAACTCAAATTTTCCCACTAAGATCAGATACAAGACAAGGATGTCTCCTGTCACCACTCATTTTCAGCATTGTAATGGAAGTGTTTGCTAATGCAATAAGGAAAGAAAAAAAATAAAGGTATACAGATTGGGAAAGAAGACAAAAAACTGCCTTTCTTCACAGATGACATTATATATAAAATCTGAAAGAATTGATAAAAAAAACCTTCCTGTAACTAATAAGCAATTATAGCAAGATTATAATATACAAGGTTAATATACTAATGTCAATTGCTTTTTTATATACTAACAATGAAGAAGTAAAATTTGAAATTTAAAATACAATACCATTTATCGTAATAATACCGTTTACCATAATAATAAACATAATATCATTAGCACCCCCCAGAATGAAATACTTAGGTATAAATCTAATGAAATATTTATAAGATCTATATGAGGAAAACTATAAAACTGGTGAATAAAATCAAAGAAAAACTAAATAAATGGCGATTATTCCATGTTCATGGATAAGCACACTCAATATTGTCAATATGTCACTTCTTGATCTATAGATTCAATGCAATCCCAATCAAAATCTCATTAAGTTATTTTATGGATGTCGACTAACTGATTCTAAAGTTTATGTGGAAAGTCAAAAGAGTTGGAAGGCTGATGCCACCCAACTTCAAGACATGAAGCTACACTAATCAAGACAGTATGGTATTGGTGAAAGAATAAACAAATAGATCAGTGGAACAGAATAGAGAGCCCAGAAATAGACCCCCATAAATATAGTCAACTGATCTTTGACAAAGGAGCAAAGGCAATACAGTGGAGAGAAGATAGTCACTTCAGCAAACGGTGTTGGAACAACTGGACATCCACATGCAAAAAAAAGAAAAAAGTGTACCTACACACAGACCTTATACCTTTCACAAAAATTAATTGAAAATGGGTCATAGTCCTAGATATAAAACACAAAACTATAAAAATCCTAGATAATAATATAGAAGAAAATCTAGATGAAATCCTAGAAGAAATCCTAGCACTAAACATGTGGTAATTTTTACATACAATACTAAAGACTTGATCCATAAAATAAGTCATTGATAAGCTGGACTTCATTAAAATTTAAAACTTCTGCTCTGCAAAGGACAATACCAAGAGAATTAGAAGACAACCCACTGACTTGAAGAAAATATTTGCAAAAGACCCATCTGGTAAAGGACTATTATCCAAAATACACAAAAAAATCTCTTAAAAATCAACAATAAGATTTTCCAGTCAAGAAGGCAGAGTAGGTAAACCCCGTGCTCACCTCCTCTAATGATCACATTAAAATTGCAATTAAACTACAGAACAATCATCATTGAGATTCACCTGCTATCTAGCTGCACAGAAGTCTTATAACTAAGGATATACAGAAGAAGCCACCTTGAGACTGATCAGAGGGGCAGAGATATGGAAAGGGTTGGTCCCACAACCGTGTGTGGCAGTTAAAAATTGGGAGGGATAGCTCAGCTGTGGAGGTCTGCCTCACCCTGGAGGAATGAGAGGTCCCAGCCCATCCCCAACCCAGGATTCCAGCGCTAGGGAGAGACGTCCCCATAATTCCTGGTTGTGAAAACCAGCGAAGATTGTGACTGAGTGAGACAGAGGGCAGCTGGAGTCCCAGCCATTTCTCTTAAAGGGACTGTGTGCAGACTTACTGTGAGTTCCATTGCTGGGGCAGCAGCTGGGAAGGCAGCAGGTTCATATGGTGGGGGGCTGAGTTGTCTAGCTTGGGATGAAGGCTGGAGGGGCAGCTTTCTCCTGGATGGAGAAACTGGCTGAGGCCATTGTTACTTTGTTTAGTGCTCCCTCTCCCCAGTGTTCAGACACAGGTGGCTGCCTTATCTAAGTCTCTGCATTGGGTTGGCGATTCGAAACCCCACCCTACCCTGCCCAACTTTTGGGCACACCAAAGCCACTTCCACTGGCTTTTTCATATAAACTGCCTGCCTTAGCTCATGCTGCAGACTTTCCTACCATCTCCCAAAGAGTTTTGTAGAACCGGACAAGCAGCATCTGGCTTAAGCATGTCCTGTACCTATGGCTGAGCAGCCCTAAGCTCAGGACTAGTGACAGGCCAGCCTTGGTTCACAGTGTGACATTTCGAGGCACTTCCAAGCATAGCATGAACAGCAGTCATCTGCGGATTTCTTTGTGGCTCCTGCCAGATGGCTCTGGGTGGGGTGCAGGCTTTGTCTGGACTTGACCAGCAGGGAATCCCCTCCAAGGTGATCCTCAGCTGGTGCCTCCAGTGGTCTGCTTTGAATAGCTAGAGCATCACCCAGCTGCCTCCAAGAACAATGCACACAAGGGGTGGATTGGGCAGGCACCAGAGCCCTGCTGAGGCAAATCCTGCTCTGTTGGGTCAGCCCCTGCACCACAACTCCTCCACTGTAGTAATGGCCAGTCCTCACAACCAATGAGCCTGAGGGTCAGTCCCTCCTATTGATGTGCAAATAGCAACCAAGATTCAAGTACAAGAGGACAGCACACACAACCCACACAAGGGACACACCTGAAGTACATGGCTCAAGTGACCAGGAAGACGCGCCACTGAGTTCCACAGCACACCTACTACATAAGGCCACTCTACTAAGACTTGGAGGCATAGCAGCACTACCCAATTCATAGAAACAAACACAGGGAGGCAGCCAAAATGGGGAGACAAAGAAACATGTTCAAAATAAAAACAGAACAAAGTTCCAGAAAAAAAACTAAACAAAATGGAGACAAACAATCTACCAGAAGCAGAGTTCCAAATGCTGGTTATAAGGATGATCAATCACCTCAGGGAGAACTTCAACAAAGAGATAGGAAACATAAAAATGGAGATAGAAAACATAGTTAAGAACCAGTCAGAAATAAAGAATACAATAACAGAAATGAAGAATACAGGGAATCAATAGTAGATTAGATGAAGCAGAGAATTAAACCAGCAATATAGAAGATAAGGTATCAGAAAACACGCTATCAGAACAGAAAAAGAAAAAAGAATCCAAAACATTGAGGAGAGTTTAAGGGGCCTCTGGGACAACATCAAGTGCACCAATATTCACATTATAAGGGTACGAAAAGGAAAAGAGAGAAAGCAAGGAATTGAAAACCTATTTGAAGAAATAATGACAGAAAACTTCCCTAATCTGGTGAAGGAAATAGATATACAAGCCCAGAAAGAGCAGAGAATCCCAAACAAGATGAACCAAAAGAGGCCAACACTAAGACACATCATTATTAAAATGCCAAAGGTTAAAGACAAAGAAAGAATCTTAAAAGCAGCAAGAGAAAAGCAGTTAGTTACCTACAAGGGAGCCCCCATAAGACTATCACCTGATTTCTCAACAGAAACTTTGCAGGCCAGAAGAGATTGTCAGGACATATTCACAGTGATGAAAAGCTGGGAACTACAACCAAGATTATTCTACCCAGCAAAGCTGTCATTTAGAATCAAAGGACAGATAAAGAGCCTCTCAGACAAGAAAAAGCTAAAGGAGTTCATCGCCACCAAGCCAGTATTACAAGGAATCTTAGAGGGACTTTTTTAAGATGAAAAAAAATTAAAAATATGAATAATAAAATGGCAAAAACTACATACCTACTAACAATTACTTTCAATGGAAATGGATTAAATTCTCCAATCAAAGGATAGGACGGCTGAATGGAAAAGAAAACAAGACCCTTACATATGCTGCCTACAAGAGGTGCACTTCAGATTGAAAGACACACGCATTATAATCTCAAGATCCAACCAGACAGAAAAAGTAGAGAACCATGTGATTTCACTGATATGTGGTATATAAAACTGAAAAGAACAAATGAACAAGAAAAACAAATGAAGAAACAAAACTCATAGACACAGACAATAGTTTAGTGGCTACCAGAGGGTAAAGGAGGGGGATGGTAGATGAGGGTAAAGGGGATCAAATATATGGTGATGGAAGGAGAACTGACTCTGGGTGGTGAGCACACAATGTGATATATAGGTGATGTATTATAGAACTGTACACCTGAAACCTATGTAACTTTGCTAACAATTGTCACTCCAATAAACTTTAATTAAAAAAAAAAAAGAAAGAATGACACACACAGACCGAAAGTAAAGGGATGGAAAAGATATTTCATGAAAATGAAAACAAACAGCTAGGGTAGCAACACTTATACTAGACAAAATACACTTCAAAATAAAGACTATAACAAGAGATAAAGAAGGACCTAGTAATCCCACTTCTGGGTATTTATTTGAACAAACCCAAAATGCTACTTCGAGGGGACATGCTCATCCATATGTTTATTGCAGTATTATTTACTTAAGCCAAGATATGAAGGCAACCTGGGTGTGTGTCCTTGAATGGATGAATGGCTAAAGAAGAGGTGGTACATATATACAATGGAATATTACTCAGCTATAAAAAGGAACTCTTGCCATCTGTGAGGGTACTGTGCTTAGTGTAATAAGTAAAACAGCAAAAGACAAATGTCTTATGGTTTCACTTATATGTGGAATCTAAAAAACAAAATAAACAAACAAACAAAACAAAAATAAAGTCACAGATTCAGAGACCATTTTGATGGTTGCCAAATGGGGTGGGGTGGAGATGGGTGAAAAGGGGGAGGGATTAAGAAGTACAAATTTGTGCACCTTTTGAGCCACTTTTGCTCAGGCCTACTCCTATCTCTTTGGAGTGTGTTTCCGCTTCTAATAAACTGCTCTTTCACCACTGTAAAAAAAAAAAAGTACAAATTTGTGGTTATGCAGTAGTCATGGGGATGTAGGGTATAGCATAAAGAATAGTCAATAATATAGATTGTAATAACTGTATGGTGTCAGATGGGTACTAGATTACTAGATCTAGCAGGGTGCTAGATGGGGTGTTGGGAAAGGTGAAAAAGGTGAAGGGATTAAGAAATACAAATTGGTAATTACAAAATCGTCATGGGATATAAGGTATAGGGAATATAATCAATAATATAATAACTATATGTCGTGCCAGGTCGTACTAGTCAGGGGATTACTTCCTAAATTATATAAATGTCTAAATACTATGCCGGACTTATCTTGGTGATCATTTCTTTAGCAGAGGGAATATAATCCATAATGTGGTAATAACTCTGTATAGTGCTAGGTGGGTACAGTTGAATAACTATGACGTACACCTGAGACTAATATAATATTGTATATTAGCTATATTTTAATAAAAATCTTTTAAAATACAAAAAAGTGAAAGGAATTAAGAAGTACAAATTGGCAGTTACAAAGTAATCATGAGGATATAAAGTATATATGCTCATGTACATAAAGTATATAAAGTCATAAGGAATGTAGTCAATAATATTGTTTTAACTATGTATGTGTCAGATGGATACTAGATTTATTGGGGTGATAACTTCATAAGTTTTATAAATGTCTAATCACTCTGTTGTACACCTGAAACTAATATAATATTGTATATCAACTGTAACTGAAAAATTTTTTAAATTATAAAAACAAACCTCAACTGTAAGAAACAAACAACCCTGTTTAAAAAATGGGCCAAAGACCTTAACAAACACCCACCAAAGAAGATAGAGAGATGGCAAATAAGGGTGATGAACACACAATGGGATTTATAGATGATGTAATACAGAATTGTACACCTGAAATCTATGTAATTTTACTAACAATTGTCACTCCAATAAATTTAATAAAATTAAAAAAAAAAGATGCTGTACATCATATGTCATCAAGGAAATGCAAATTAAAACAACAGTGAGAAACTCCTACACGTGTATTAGAATGACCAAAATCCGGAATAGTGAAAACACCAAATGTTAGTGAGGATGTGGAGCAACAGGAACTCACATTGCTGGTAGGAATGCAAAATGATACAGTCACTTTGGAAGACAGTTTGATGGTTGCACATAAAACTAAATATACTTTTACCATATGATCCATCAATCATGCTCCCCATATTTACCCAAAGGAATTGAAAATTTATGTCTACACAAAAACCTGCACATTGATGTTTGCAGCAGTTTTATTTGTGATTGCCAAAACTTGGAAGCAACTAGGATGCCCTTCATTAAGTGAACAGTTACATAAACTGCCTATGTCCAAACAATGGAATATTACTGAGTGGTAAGAATAAATGAGCTTTCAAGCAATGAAAAGACATGGAGGAACCGTAAAGATATATCACTAAGTCAAAGAAGCCAATCTCAAAAAAGCTATACACTGTATGATTCCAACTATTTGACAGTTCTAGTAAAGGCAAAACTATGGATACAATAAAAAGATCAGTGGTTTCCAGGCGTGCAGGGGGTGGGAGGTGAACAGGCAGAGCACAGAGGATTTTTTTTTTATGGCAGTGAAAATACTTTGTCTACTGTTATAATGATAGAGATACGTCATTATGTTTTGTCCAACCCATACAATGTATAACACCGAGAGTGAACCCTAAGGTAAACTGGATTTGGGGTGATTATGATGTGTCAACAACGGTTCATTTCATCCTTGGTAAAAACTGTGCCTTTCTAGTGATTGATGTTGATAATGGGGGAGGCTATGCATGTTTGGGGACAGGGAGTGTATTGGAAATCTCTACTTTCCTCTCAATTTTGCTATAAACCTAAAACAGCTTTAAAAAATAAGTCTTAAAAAATATATTACCACAAAGAAAACTCCAGGTCCAGATGATTTCACTGGTGAATTCTATCAAACATTTAGAGGTGAAATAATATAAATTTGTGAACACTTTTCTAAAAATCAAAAGAGGGATTAATATCCAACTTATTTAATGATACCAGCATTATCCTGATACCAGCACTAGATAACTAAATTTCAAAGAAAAGAAGAGACTACAAACTAATATCTCTAATGAACATAAACACAAAAATCATCAAAAATAAGCAAATTGAATCCAGCAATACAAAAAAGGATAATGCGTCATGTTTTAGACAAAAATAAGCATAAATCTTTAAAGCCTCATGTAGGTGTTGGCTTTTAGATATGACACCAAAAGCATAAGCAAAAAAAGAAAAAAAATAGATAAATCAAAATTAAAAACTTTTATGCTCCCAAGGACGCTGCCAAGAAAGTGAAAAGACAGCCCACAGAATGGGAGAAAATGTTTGCAAATCACATATCTGACAAAGACTTGTTTAAAGACTGCACAAAGAACTCTTACAACTGAACAATAAAAAGACAACCCAGTTAAAAAAATGGACAAAGGATCTGAATAGACATTTCTCTAAAGAAGATATACAAATGACCAAATGCATATGAAAAAATGGTCAAAATATTTAGTCATGAGGGAAATGAAATCAACATTGAGAGATGGGGTTGGTGAGGGAGTCGGAATAAGATGGAGAGTGACTGCTAATGGGTATGGGTGTTTTGGGAGAGTGATGAAAAATATTCTACATTTGTGGTGATAGTTTATGCATATATAAAAACCATTGGATTATACAATTTAAATGGGTGAATTGTATGGATGTGAATTATACTTCAATAAAGCTGTTATTAAAAAAGACAGTACACACACACACAAACACAGACAAATCATAATGAACTATTTCTATACACCTAGAATGAGTAAAATAAGCAACAAACATTGACAATACCAAATGCTAGCCAGGATGCACATTAACTAGAACTCTGACATTTTTGGTAAATATTCCATTTTGGAAAACAGTTTGGCTGTTCTAAGTTAAACATACACCATACTACCCATCTGTCCTACTCCTGTGAACCTATGAAAACCTATATGTGAATGTCTATAGTTGCTTCATATAATCACCAGAGCTAGAAGCAACCCAAATTTCCTGTAACTGGGGAATAGATAAATAAACTATGCTTCGCCCATACAGTGGAATACTACTGAGCAATGAAGAGGAATGAACCAGTGATCCATGGAAGAACACAGATCAATCTCAAATACATTTGAAAAAAGCCAGAGTCAAAAGACTGTATACTATATTGATTCCATTTATATGATATTTTGGAAAAGGCAAAATTATAGAGGTGGAGAACAAATCAGTGGTTGCCAGGGCCTGGGATTAGAGGGAGTCATTGACTACAAAGTGGCATGAGTGTGATTTGGGCATATTGGAACTACTGTATATCTTGATTATAGTCATGGTGACATGCCTATATGTATTTGTCAAAACTTATAGAACTGTATACTAAAAAGGATGAATTTTACTGTATGTGATTTATACCTCAATAAATCTGTCTAAACAAAATAATCTATTGGCAGATAGTCATGCTTTTTTTTTAGTTGCCTCATACATCTAAATATTAATATCATCTTTATTAATCTAATCCTGGAAGCGTTTTAGAGAGCTTGTGTATGGCTACTTGGAAATAGGTCTAGAATTATTTACCTACAGCCAGTTTCCCCAAACCTTTTAGTCATCTCTTTTTGTTTCTTAACCAACTATAAAAATTTTTTTTTTTTTACTTTTAAGTATTAAATAATTTTACCTTAGGTAATTTATGTTTGTGTTTCTTGTAAGTATTAAGTTATTTTATTGTGGGCAGGATTGTTTTGTATCTTTTTGGTCTTTACATATTTTAATTACTTGTAAACACCTTCAAAGGATTTTTTTGGCATTTTAACTAAAGACTTTTCTTCAATTTTGATATTATTCTTTTTCAACTTTTCATTTCGTTTAATTTTCAGGTCAAATAGATGTAAAAACATTCAAAAGAGTATGAGTTATAGGTGAAGTATTCCTTAGGTAAATATGCAAATTGATTTTCTATAAACTGACTGACTAGTCTGGCAACCTTGTGGAATTCTTAAGGGTTTATCTTGATCTTTATATGTAGTAGGGTGTCTTTCTGTGATACACTGAAAGCACTGCTAATGAGAATTCAAGAATCCTGTGTGGTTGTCAGTATATAGCATATATAGAGGCATATGTGGAGTCTTTCTAAATACAGAATTCAAATGTCCTTCATATCTTACTGATAAGCAGACAGTCAACAAGATGCTACCTTTCAGGTTCTGCTTGTTTCCAAAGTTTCTTCTATTATTTCATTACCCAGAAGATAGTTTTGGTGAAGGCAAATGTTTTTGTTTGTTTGTATGTTTTCCTTTGGCTGAGCAGGAGGGAACCATTGTGTGCTCAGTTTTCCAGTCTTGGGGAGTCTTCATGCCACATGTCAGCAATATTGAGCACAGGTGTACCCTCAAGAATATCAGCTTATCAGATATTGGCAGCACTACTATGTGAGCCTTCAGTTTCCTCATAGGAGTCAGCAGTGGTCTATGTTGACTATGATGGTAATATCACAGCAGAGCTGTTGTTTTAACAGATAATCAATGGAAGCCACATAAGGTAGACACATGCCTCACTGAGATGTGCACTTTATTGGTTTTTTAATATATATTTTTATTTTTCAATTACAGTTGACATACAATATTATATTAGTTTCAGGTGTACAACAGAGTGATTAGGCATTTATATAACTTACAAAATGATCATCTTGATACATCTAGTACCCATTTGACACCATATGTAGTTATTACAATATTGTTAATGTAATAATAATATTTGTAACTACCATGACTATTTGTAACTACCAATTTGTACTTCTTAATCCTTTCTGCTTTTTCACCTACCCTGCCCCCACATCCCTCCCTACTGGCAACCATCAACATGTTTATCTATGAGTGTGTTTTTATTTTGTTCTTTAGACTTTCTGCTTTTTCACCTACCCTGCCCCCACATCCTTCCCTACTGGCAACCATCAACATGTTTATCTATGAGTGTGTTTTTATTTTGTTCTTTAGATTCCACATATAAGTGAGATCATATGGCATTTGTCTTTCTCTGTCTGACTCAACTCAGCACAATACCTTGTAGGTACACCCATGTTGTTGAAATTGGCAAGATTTTATTCATTTTTATAGCTGAGTAATATTTCATTTTATATGTACCACTTCTTTATCACTTTATTCATTGATGGACACCCAGGTTGTCTCCATATCTTGGATATTGTAAATAATGCTGCAATGAACATATGGATGCACATGTCCCTTTGAAGTAGTGTTTTGTATTTCTTTGGATAAATACCCAGAAGTGGAATTGCTGGGTCTATTTTGCATTTTCTGAGGAGCCTCCAAACCATTTCCATAGTGGCTGCACCAATTTGTAATCGCACCAACAGTGTACAAAGTTTCCCTTTTCTCTGCATCCTTGCCAACACTTGTGGTTGATTTATTGATGATAGCCTTTCTGACAGGTGTTAGGTGATATCTCATTGTGGTTTTAATTTGCATTTCTCTGATGATTAGTGACATTGAGCATCTTTTCATATGTCTGTTGGCCATGTGTATGTCCTCTTTGCAGAAATATCTATTTAGGTCCTCTGCCCATTTTTCAATTGGATTATTTGTTTTTTTGGTGTTGAATTGTCTGTGTTCTTTATAAATTTTGGATATTAATCCCTTATCAGGTGTATCATTGGCAAATATCTTTTCGCGTTCAGTAGGCTGTCTTTTCATTTTGTTGATGATTTCCTTTGCTGTGCAAAAGCTTTTTAGTTTGATGTAATTCCATCTGTTTATTTTTTCTTTTGTTTCCCCTGCCCGAGGAGATAGATCAGAAAATAATATCACTAAGAGCAATTTCAGAAAGTTAACTGCCTATGTTTTCCTCTAGGTGTTTTATGGTTTCAGGTCTTACATTTAAGTCTTTAATTCATTTTGAGTTTATTCTTGTATATGGTGTAAGAAGGTGGTCCAGTTTCATTATTTTGCCTATATTTGTCCAGTTTTCCCTACACCATTTATCGAATAGACTGTCTTTATTCCACTGTATGTTCTTGCCTCCTTTGTTATAGATTAAATAACTATATAGCCATGGGTTTATTTCTTGGTTCTCTGTTCTGTTCCATTCATTTATGTGTCTGTGTTTATGCCAGTACCATGCTGTTTTGATTACTATAGCCTTGTAGTATAGTTTGATATCAGATAGCGTGATACCTCCAACTCTACTCTTCTTTCTCAAGATTGATGTGGCCATTTGGGGTCTTTTGTGGTTCCATATAAATTTTAAGATTATTTGTTCTAGTTCTGTGAAAAATGGCATTGGTATTTTGTTACAGATTGCATTGAATCTATATATTTTTTAGGGTAGTATGGACATTTTAACAGTGTTAATTTTTTCTATCCATGAGCATAGTATATGCTTCCATTTATTTGTATCTTCTTCACCGTCTTACAGTTTTTTGAGTAAAGGTCTTTTACCTCCTTGGTTAAATTTATTCCTAGGTACTTTTTGTTTGATGCAATTGTAACTGAGATTGTTTTCTTAATTTCTCTTTCAGATGGTTTATTATTGGTGTATAAAAGGGCAATCAATTTTTTAATGTTGAATTTTGTATCCTGGTACTTTACTGAATACAGTTATCATATTTTAAAGTACCTTTGATAGAATCTTTAGCATCCTCTCTATATAGTATTGTGTCATCTGCAAATAATGAGAGTTTCACTTCTCCCTTTCCAATTTGGATGCTTTTTATTTCTTTTTCTTGTCTGATTGCTGTGGCTAGGACTTCCAGTACTATGTTGAATAAAAGTGATGAAAGTGGGCATCCTTGTATTATTCCTAATTTTAAGGAAAACATTTTTAGCTTTTCCCATTGAATGTGATGTGAGCTGTGGGTTCATCCTTTATAGCCTTTATTATGTTGGGATATGTTCCATGTATTGCCACTTGGCTGAGAGTTTTTATCATAGATGGATGCTGGATTTTGTCAAATGCTTTTTCTGCATCTATTAATATGATCATACAATTTTTATCTTTCATTTTGTTTATGTGATATATCATATTAATTGATTTGTGGATATTGAAACAAACTTGTATCCCAGGAGTAAATCCTACTTAATCATGATGTGTGATCTTTATAAAGTATTGCTGAATTCAGTTTGCTAATATTTTGTTGAGAATTTTTACATCTGTGTTCATCAGGGATATTAGCCTATAATATTCTTTTTTTTTGGTAATGTCTTTGTCTTGCTTTGGAATCAGGGTAATGGTGGCCTTGTAAAATGAGCTTCAGAGCTTTCCCTCCTCTTGAATTTTTTTCGAATAGTTTGTAAAGGATAGGTTTTAATTCTTCTTTGAATGTTTGGTAAAATTTACCTGAAGTCATGCAGTCCAGGGCTTTTGTTTGTTGGGAGTTTTTTAATTATTAATTTGATTTTATTAGTAGTAATTGGTAGGTTCAGATTCTGTCTTTCTTTCTCCAGTCTTGGAAGATTGTGTGTTTCTAAGAATTTATCTGTTTCTTCCAGATTGCCCAATTTACTGGAATATAATTGTTTGTAACATTTTTTCCTAATTATTTATATTTCTGTGGTATCAGTTGTAACTTCTCCTTCATTTCTGATTTTATGTATTTGGGTCCTCTCTCTTTTTTTCTTGATGAGTTTCGTTAAAGCTTTATCACTTTTGTCTGTTTTCTCAAAGAACCAGCTCATGGTTTCATCGATCTTTTGCATTTTTTCTTTTCTTTTTTTTTTTTTTAGATTCTATTTCATCTGTTGCCTCTCTGATCATTATTATTTCCTTCCTGCTATTCACTTTTGGCTTTGCTGTTCTTTTTTTGTTTGTTGTTTTCTTTCTTTTTTTTTTCTAGTTTCTTTAGGGGTAAAGTTAGATTGCTTATTTGAGATTTTTCTTTTTTCTTGAGGTAGGCTTGTATTGTTATGAGTTTCCTTCTTAGGATTGTTTTCACTGTGTCGCATAGATTTTGGGTCATTGTGTTTTCATTTTCATTTGTCTCAAGGTATCTTTTGATTTCTTCCTGGATTTTGTTGTTGACCCATACATTCTTTAGTAGCATGTTATTTATCCTCCATGTGTTTGTGTCTTTTTCAGTGTTTTTTTTTTTCTTGTAATTGATTTCTAGTTTCATACTATTGTGGTCAGAGAAGACGCTTGATATGATTTCAATCTTCTTAAATTTATTGAGACTTGTTTTGTGGCCTAACATGTGGTCTATATTGGAAAGTGTTCCATGAGCACCTGAAAAGAATGTATATTTAGCTGCTTTGGGGTGAAATGTTCTAAAAATATCAATTAAGTTCATCTGGTCTAGTGTGTCATTTAAGGCTGCTGTTTCATTGTTGATTTTTCTGTCTGGTAGATCTGTCCTTAGGTGTCAATGGGATGTTAAAGTCCCCTATTATGATTGTATTACTGTCAATCTTTCCCCTTATGGTGTCAATATTTGCTTTATATATTTAGGTACTCCTATGTTGGGTGCATAAATGTTTACAAGGTTTATATACTCTAGGATTGATTCCTTTATCATTATGTAATATCCCTATTTGTCTCATTATAGCTTTTGTTTTAAAGTCTATTTTGTCTGATAGAAGTATTACTACCCCAGCTGGTTTTTTTGTTGTTGTTGTTAGTTTGTTTTCATTTTTATGAAATAACTTTTTCCATTCCTTTACTTTCAGTCTGTTGTGTCTTTAAATATGAGGTGGGTCTCTTGTAGACAGCATCTGTATGGGTCTTGTTTTCATATACATTCAGCTATTGTATGTCTTTTGATTGGAGCATTTAATCCATTCAATTTAAACTGATTATTGAAAGATACATAGTTATTGCCATTTTATTATTCATCTTCATGGGGTTTTTTTCCCCCCTTCCTCCTCCTCCTTCTTCATAAAGAAATCCCTTTAACATTTCTTGTAATACTGGTTTGGTGGGGATGAACCCCTTTCAGCTTTTGTTTTTGTCTGGGAAGCTCTTTAAATCTCATTCAATTTTAAATGGTAGTCTTGCTGGGTAAAGTACTCTTGGTTGTAGGTTCTGGCTTTCATCACTTGGAATATTTCCTGCCACTCCCTTCTGGCCTGTAAAGTTTCTGTTGAGAAATCAGTTGACAGTCTTATGGGAGCTCCCTGGTAGGTAACTAATGGCTTTTCTCTCTTTGTCTTTAACCTTTGGCATTTTAATTATTATTTGTCTTACTGTAGACCTCTGGGTTCATATTGTTTGGGACTCTCTGTGCTTCCCGGGTTTGTATGTCGATTTCCTTCACCAGGTTAGGAGAGTTTTCTGTCATTATTTCTTCATATAGGTTTTCAATCCCTTGTTTTTTCTCTTCTCCTTCTAGTACCCATATGATGCCAATGTTGTTATGCTTGATATTATCCCAGAGGTCCCTTAAACTATCCTCATTTTTTCCCACTTCTCTTGCCTCCCCACTCCCCACTCCAGTTCAAGCTGTTGTTTCTCAGTCTAATTGTGTAGGATGCAGCTCCCTGGCCTATGCTGGTATTATGAGCCTTGCGCTCCCCTTGGCTGAGGCAGTTGGTCACTGGTCGTAGGTCAGCGACAAACTGCCTCACAGCAAGCAGCTCAAGGCAGCTCTTGCCGGCTGCCGGCCACTCATGCTGGCTGTTGGCCACTCATGCTGGCCACTGGCCACTCATGGCAGTACACGGTAGCCTACGGCAGCATACAGCAGTCCATGGCAGCACACAGCCACTCACACTGGCCACTGGCAGCTCCTGGCAGCACATAGTAGCCTACAGCAGCACAGCAGCCTACTGCAGCACAGCAGCCCACGGCAGCTCGTGGCAGCACACAGCAGCTCACACCGACCTCTGACTGCTCACGGCAGCCCAGCTCCAGGGAGAGCCGTTGTTCATAATCTTAGCTGTAGAGAGCGCAACTCACTGGCCCATGTGGGAATCGAACCAGCGACCTTGGCATTGGGAGCATTGCGCTCCAACCACCTGAACCACTGGGCCGACTCTATCCTCATTTTTTTTTAATCATTCTTTTTTCTTTTTGCTATTCCAATTGGGTATTTTTTGCTACCTTGTCTTCCAAATCACTGATTCAGTTTTCTGCTTCATCTAGTCTGCTGGTGAATCCTTCTAGTGCATTTTTTATTTCAGTTATTATATTCTTTATTTCTGACTTTTTAAAAATGGTTTCTATGTTCTTTTTTAGGCTACTATCTCTTTGTTGAAGTTCTCACTGAGTTCATCTACTCTCCCCCAAGTTCATTGAGCATTCTTATAACCATTGTTTTGAATTGTGTATCTAGTAAGTTGATTACCTCCATTTTGTTTAGTGCTTTTCTGGAGTTTCTTCTATTCTTCCATTTGGGATATATTTCTTTGTTTCCTCATTTTGGCTGCCTCTCTCTGTTTGTTTTTATGTATTAGGTAGCTCTGCTATGTCTCACAGTCTTGGCTAGGTGGCCTTATGTCATAGGTGTCTGTGGGGCCCAGTGGCAGTCTGCTGGTCACCTGCGCCAGGTGCTCCAGGAGTGTCCCTTGTGTGGGTTGTGTGTGGCATCCTGTTACAGTTGAGCCTTGATTACTATTAGCACGTTAGTGGGTGGGATTCACCTTCAGGCTTACTGGCTGTGGGGTTTGGCCATGTCTATAACTTTCAGACTGCTGTGCAGGTTACTCCACAGAGCTGGATTTGCCCCAGCAGACTCTGGTGCCTGGTGAAGCTGCCCTTTGGGTGTACCACTTGGAGCTAATTGACTGGTGCTCTGCTGTGGTCTGAAGCTAACCTGATGTATATTGGTTCTGGGGCCTCTTGGGAGGGTCTCTGGTCCAGTCCTAGGTCAGCTATGCCTGTGACCAGCCAGGGACTAGTTGGCAGGAGCTTCACAGTGATTTGTGGTTGGTTGCTGTTTGTGCTAGATCAGGAGGTGCATGGGAGAGGCTACATTGCAAAGTGATGATGGCTGCCACCAGTATTGGGCCTGGTGTAGCTCTGCAAAAAGCCCAGGCATTCTGAGGCCTGCTGCTGCCTGCTGGCTCCTGTAAGTCTCAGCCACTAATAAAGCCTCATATGGTAGGTGAGTTGGGTGAGATGGGGTCTCAGGGAATTACCAGTGAGGGACATGTGGTGTTTTTACCAGGTTAATGTAGATTTTTATTTGGTACCAGTGCTGATCCTGGAGTCACTCAACAAAAGTCTCAGAGCACACTGAGGTCAGTCGCCACAGGCATGGGGGTCCATGTATTCCCAAGAGTTGTCCAAGAAAGAGTTCAATGTGGGTGGTGCTGGGTGCTGGCTATGAGAGTGCTGGCCATCTGGGGAAAGTCTCAACACAAGAAAGGTGGCACCCACATGCAGGTTGCATGGGAGAAGGAATCTACACAGGGAAAATGGCAGCTGTCCCTGCAGTCCTCACCCAGAAGGCATACAACTCAGTCTTTTCCTGTATGTCTCTGGCTCCTCTTGAGTCATCATCACTCCATTGGAGCCCAAGGTGAGTGCTTGTGAGCAAGTAAGTCTGTGAGCAGTCCCCTTAAGAGGATGTCTGGGTTTCTCACAGCTTTCCATCTCACCTGGATTTTTGGAATCATGTTTTTCACAGTCACATGTTGTGGGAGCTCAAAGCCTGGTGTGGGTTGGGGTACCTCGCTCTGCCATGGGGACCTCTGTGGCTGAGATATCCCTTCTGATTCTCAACTGCCACACACTGGTGTGGGGTTAGCCCATTTCATGTCCTGCCCCCTCCTGTCAGTCTGGATGTTGCTTCTTCTTTATATCCTTATTTCTAGTTTTTTGTTCACCTAGACTTCAGATGGTTCTCCAGGTTGATTGTTCTGTAATCCAGCAGCTCTCCATCTCACTTAGTTTTAATTATAATGTGGTCATGGGAGGAGGCAAGCACAGTGTTTATCTACTCTGCCATCTTGGATTCTCCTATCTTAATTTTTTTGGATTCTTTTTCTTTTTGCTTTTCTGATTGGGTGTTTTCTACTGCCTTATCTTCCAAATCACTGATTCAGTCCTATGCTTCATTTAATTTATCTCTGATTCCCTCTAATGTATTCTTCATTTTAGTTATTCTATTCTTCATTTCTGACTGCTTCTATTTTATGTTTTCTGTTTCCTTTTTTATGATTCCTATCTCTTTGTTCTCATGAGGTCATTGAGTATCCTTATAACCAGTGTTTTTAACTCTGCATCTGATTGATTTTCTTCATTTTGTGTAGTTATTTTATTTTTATTTTTTTTTGGAGCTTTTTTTATGTTCTTTCATTTAGGACATATTTCTTTGTCTCCCTATTTTGGATTCCTCCCTGTGTTTTTTCTATGTATTAGGTAGAGCTGCTATGTCTTTAGTCTTAGTAGAGTGGCCTTTTGCAGTAGGTGTCCTGTGGGATCCAGTAGTGCAGTCTCCCTGGTCTTATGCAGGTGCTCCAGAGGTGTCCCTTGTGTGGGTTGTGAGTGCCCTCCTGTTGTAGCTGAGCCTTGGTTTCTGTTTACATGTCCAAAAGAGGGCTTGACCCTCAGGCTTAGTGGTGTGAGGACTGGCCAGGACTACAGTGGTGGAGATGTTGTGCAGGAGCTGACCCTACTGAGCAGGATTGGCTTTAGCAGGGCTCTGGTGCCTGCTCAGTCTCCCCTTTGGGTGTGCCATCTGTGAAGGCAGTTGGGTGATCACAGGCTCAGGCTGAATTCAGCCACTTGGTGTGCTGGTCACTGGGTGTGCTGGCCCTGGTGCCTGCTGTGAGGGGCCCCACTGCAGGCCAAGTTCAGCTGCAGCCCTGCCCAGGGCCACCTTGCATGAGCTACAAAGCAATTCATAGGTGGCCATCACCTGTGCTAGGCTAGGAGGTGCCTTGAGAGGCCAAGCCACAAACTGAGGCCAGCTGCTGCTAGAGCCAGGCTTGGGGTGGCTCAGTAAGTGGTATGGGGCATTCTGAGGCCAGATGTTGCTTGTTTAGGTTTTATGAACCTTTGAGAGATCTTAGGAAAGTCCGCAGTATGAGCCAACACAGGCCATTTGTATAGGAAAGCCATTGGAAACAGCTTGGGTGGCTCCGCAAGTTGGGTGCAGCAGGGTCTCAAGGAATCACCAGGGTGGGGTGAACAGTGTTAACCAGGTTGATGGAGACTCAGATATGGCAGCTGCCCACGTCTGCATGATGGGGGTTGGGGGTGGGGTGGGGGACTCAACAAAGAAATAATGGATTCTGCCAGCAATTCTGTATGGGAGAAAGCTGCCTCTCTAGCCATCCCTGAAGCCAGACAATTCAGTTCCTTCCTGTATGTCCCTGGCACCTTTCGAGCCACTGCCCCAGAGCTGAAGCTCAGAGCCAGTGAGTCCATCAGTGAATAAGTCCATGTGTGGGCCCTTTAAGAGGAATACCTGGGACTCCAGCAGCTCTCCATCTCACTTAGCCACAATCTCTGCTGGTTTTCACAGCCAGAAGTTGTGGGGACTTTCTTCTTGGCACTGGAATCTGGGCTGGGGAGTTTGGTGTGTATCTGGGACCCCTTGCTCCTTGATGGAGACCTCTTTAGCTGAAGTATCCCTCCTGCTTTTTAACCACCACATGCAAGTGGGGGACCAGCCCATTCTATGTCTCCGTCCCTTGTACAAGTCTTGAGGTGGCTTGTTCTGTATATCCTTAGTTGTTGGATTTCTGTTCAGCTAGACTTCAAACAATTCTCAATGATGGTTGTTCTGTAGTTTAGTTGTAGTTTTGATGTCATTGTGAGAGGAGTAAGCACAGTGTTTACTTACTTCTCCATTTTGACTGGAAATCCCTTTATTGGTTGTTTTACTTATTAGTAGCATTTGTTTAGTATCCAAGGTACTGGCATTTCTTAGAATTCTGGAAAAAATGAATATAAAACAAAATAGAATCAATAGTGAGTAAATGTTTTAGGATGACTAGTAATTTAATAACTCTTCTATAATACACTATGGCACTCGGAACCTCACAATAAAAATCTAAACTCTTTCATGTTATTTCAAAGACTAGTTATAATCAGGCCCCTGCCTACTTCTCCAGCCTTCCTCCCTCCATCCCTAAATTTTCACCCTGTGATCTAGCTATACTAAGCTTATCTTTGTTTTCTCTCCTGCTCCCCTTTTCAACCTAGTTGATCATGCTTCATGTCAAAGAGTTAATGGTATATTCTGTGGGAAACCTTTGCTGTTTTAGTGCCTATGTGACCTCCTACAGAAGACTAAACTTATGGTCCTTACAGCACTCTACTATTATTACCTATTGAATTATCGGTAAACTCCTTAGGACAGGGCCTTATCTTTTTTGTTATCTTTCTTTGTATCCCCAGAATAGTGTCTGGGGATGTAAATATTTAACAAAATTTCCTAAAATTGGAAGGATAAAGAGCCTTCAGTGACCATAGTGACCTTACCATATTTTCTAGTTAGCTCTGTTGCTATTTGTGATTAATTTTAACCCATTTTATGACTATAAAAATACCGAGATTGACTTACTTTTATCTTCTTCCTTCTCCTTCTATAGTTACTTAATTTTTGTGCATTCAGTTTGTTAATCTGTAAAATGGAGGTAATAGTTGATGCAGGATTGCTGAGAGAATTAAAGAAGAACCAGAACGCAAGAAGTGGCTTCAAATTTGTGACTCACGATTCTTGCTGTTGTAGATACAGGGCTCTTATTAATAATATCTGGAGGTCATTATTGCTCTGATGATTAGGCTCTAATTGTCCTAAAAGATGATTATTCCTTGATGCTCTTTTTCTTTTTCACTTTTCCTCTAATAGTGTCTCAGTCGTGAGCAAGGTATTCAGTGGATCAAAAAAGAAAGACTTCCAGCATTTCTGGAAAGTGATTGTTACTTTGAATACAGGTATGTAGTTCCATCAATATACATATTTTTAAATGCCTTTTTAAATTTTTTTACCCCAAATTATTTTTCTGTACTTGCTTAATAAAATTCACCTTTAAACCCACTTGAGTTTGGATCCCACACACTATAAGAGTGTTAGAGCATTGGTTAAAATCACTTAACTTTTCCAAAGAGATTTCACAGAAACAGTACCTAATAAGTGTACTTCAGTTGTGCTTCTTTACTCACTATATTTTTAGAATTATCTACTTGTGATAATGGCATTTATGAACAGGGTATTAAAAAATGAAAATAAGTGTGTCATGAAAAAGAATGTCATAGTGTAGAATTAAGTTTTTCTTTTATGTTCCCTGACTTTTAAAGTGTAAGTACCTAAACATTCTGAAATTTACTAAAATTTGACCTTTGCTTTGAGAAACCATTTTTTAAATAAAACAGTATAATTATTAATTAATTAGCAGTTTTATGAATAAGCCATTACATTTTAGCAGATCCTGAGAGAATCATCCTGCATAGTTAGGAGGGGGTATTGGCTTGAATGTGTAAAATAAAATTTTAGTGTTTTTTCCCCCCTGAATTCTACCATATTTGAAACTTATTTGAAATTTGTATGAATTCTAATATGCAGGTTAGCGAAATTGATGTCACAAGTGAGATGGAGTGGATCAGGCATGAACGTCACACTAAGTACAGATTTTTCTCCCTGGGCCCTGAGAAAACCACCCTCTCCACCACCTCCTGCCATTGATGATGACAATGTTATAATTATGAAAAAGTTCTACATTTCTCTTGGCGAGGTAAAAGTATGAATGTTTTACTTTGTGACTTGGCACTTCTATAGAACTTCTCACTTTAGGGAGATGAATTTCATTTGTATTAGTTGAACAGGGAAATTTATTTCAAATACTTCTAAAGCAGATTTATCAAAAATTCTTGTGGATTTATGCTGACTCCTTTGTCCTACAGTCTTTCATCTGACATGTAATTAGAATTATTATCCTCATGTGTATAAAGAAACAAATGCAAGATTGAAGAACTTGCTCAATGTCACCTGGGAAGCATGAATAACTTGAATTATGTCCATGGTTTCATTGTTCATTCCAAATTTTTATTATTTGGATTCTATAACTGTTGTACAAAAAGATGATAAATTGGGTCTTCTCCTCCTTATGTCAAGATTATTTCTCAGTAATAAAATGCATTACTATTTAACTATTATTAGATAAATTTGTCCTCCTTGATTGGATAAATGTTAGGTTGTGTGAGAGCTAACCTAGAATCAAATGTCCTTTTGGAGAGTCATGGTATATGAAAACTGTTGTTTGACCTTTGGCTTCTTATTACCAGGTCCTTCTCTCTGGGATCATACTTCCAATACACAATTCTGTACAAAACAAGGAATGTCAAATAGGTATAAGGCCCATGTGTTGATATTCTCCTGGTTTCTATTCATGGCAGACATTGCTAATCAATCATGGCAATTTTCCTACTGAGCTAGGATGTGGCTCCAAATTCTTTTCAACACAGTACTTTAGGCAGGCACTTTGAATTGATCAAAGATGTCATGCAAGAGGAAATTATTTGCCATCTATGTTGGAATGGATAGACTTATCCTGTCTTACTGATTATTTGTTTTCGTGTGTAGCTTCTATTTAATTTTGTAGTTTGGCATTTTTATCAGTGCTATTTGTTTAAAATGTTTAAAATCATGCCAGTTCCAATATTTCCACCAACTAGTGCTTAGGGAAGTACCAAAAGCACAGTTTCCTTCTCTCTTATAGTTATTTTTAAGTATTTATTTTTTTCTCTTAACTTATATATTACAGAACTGTCATGAATGTCAAAATATGTACCTATAGTAAAGCTCCATCAGGCAAAGGGAAGAATCCATCTAGGGGAATAAGTTCTGACTCCTGACATGTAAATTTAATCAACTGTAAGAGAGTAAAATCCAAGCTAGTTTGCGTTTGCTCTTTTCTGTGATAAAAACTCATTTCTGTCCACTTGATTAATATTTAAACTATATAGTAATTTTTAAATAGCTTTTAAACTTTAAAGATTCAAAGTTGTTGGGCCCTTAAATCATTTAAACCATGACTATAGGTAGAGATTAATCCTTATGATAATTGGTAATATTTCTTTGAGTCTTAGTGGTATCATCCAAACATGAGCAATTGACCTATCTCTTAAGAGTATAAAGTATAATAGTTAACTGCTTTTATGTCTGACTGACTACTTCTTTCTCCCCTGTCTTCTATTCTCTCTCATCTTTTTTTGTGCAGTTAAAACAACAAGGAGTTCTGTATATGGGTCTCTGTCAATTCCTTGAAACTTCTGTCATTATTTTGGTCTCCTCTCAATGCTTAGGATACTGCTTGGAATAGAGAAATCACTCAATAAGTATATGTTGAATGAACATATATTTAATAAATAACTTGGTTTCAAAGGAAGGAAAAGAGGGAATGAAAGGAAATTAGAGACTTTCAAAGTGGGAAAAATAATTTTCCTCCCACTTTTCTAAGTTCTTCTGGCTGGGCTAATAATCAAATTAACATGAGACAGAGTAAGAGGAGAAAATGTCCAAAACTTATTACAATATACATGTGCGGGTGCCCTAAGAATATGACATTTGATGACACATTGGGCCATTTAGGTTTATATGCTATTCTGGACTAAGGAGAAGGGGGACAGGGGCTTGGGATTTCAAAGGGAAAGTAGCCAACTTACAGGTAGCTAAGAAAGAGAAAACGTGATAAATTCTTGCTGGGCCACCCAGAAACAATGGAACACAGAGGAAGCTCAACAAACAGGCTTTCCTGGACTCTTCCCTGTCTGCCACATGTAGTTCACACTATGATGCTAAGGTGATGCTCCCTTTCTTTAAGCAGGTTTTTCTATCCGAATTCCTTTAGGCAGGTAAGGGGGTGGATCAAAGGTTCTTTCTGGCCTTTTTGTTTCTTAATAACTAGCTTAAAATCAATATTTCCAAAGACATAGTTTAGGGTGGCAAAACCTTTTATACACCCTGAAAACCTTACCTGTAAGAAGAGCAATGACTACACAGATGGCACCTTTCATTTCTCTTGCTTTTGGTCTCATTGTGTGGCCTTGAGTTGCCCTGCTGATTCTGCTAATAGTCAGGGAACAGTAGCTATTCCATTTGAGCCCTGCCTCTTCTTGGGTATTTATTAGGCTAAGGACCAACCAGCTAAATCAGAGAAATGAGAGTAATGCTGGAAACTCCCTTCTCTGCTTCTGTTGAACAAACCTGCGTTCTCTTAGAAAAATAGATGAGGACATTACTAAGAGAGGCAGGCAGGGGAATTTTTCCCAGAAGGCTGAGATAAGGAGCTTCTGAGGACTGGGTTCTAGACGCTGAGGTTCAGCTTGGGAATTGGGTCAACTGGCTCAAAGATGCACAAACCAAAGGGCAAATTGAAGGCTGCATCCCAGGGCAGGTGGGGTCAGGAGTCAGTCTTCAGGAAGCATCCAACCCAAACAAAGTTGTGAGGACTGAATCTAAGGCAAAGTGGCAGATGCAATTAGAGAGGTTTCCTGTGCTACTGAGAGTAAATCTTTGTCATATTAGGGAGAAGTTGTTAAAAACTCTGAGCCAGGTCATACAGAATTAGGGGCATGAAATTATTGGGAAGGTTGTAAATGGGAGCAGCTGGCATCCAAGATGCATCCAAGGACTGATGAGACATGGTGATGGCCAAGTTGAAGTTAGATGGCACGAATTTGTAGTGAATCCAGGAAGTAAGGTTGCATGCCTTTGGTGGAAGAGTGGTGAAGAATTTGATGTGTATTGGGCTCATTTTTTCCCTATTGTCATCTAATATTAAAATTATCTGAATGAAATTTCCTTCTCACTATTTTCTTAGCTAATGAATTATTCTGCATACAAACTTCTTTTATTTAATGGCGTAATTTTCCCCTTACATATTGTACTATGCAAACTGAATAATATTATAATGATTTGTCCAGGTTTGTGATTTGAAGAATACTGCTAACCTTATGTTAAACAAATGTGCTCTTTCTTCCTAGGCCTCCTATACTCAAGCAAAAGATTGGTTTGCATTAGCAAAACAAAGTCAGCAAACAGTATCAACGTTTTCATTACCGTCTTGTGTACTCCACAGCAAAACTGAATCACCAGTTATTTCATCTGTTTCTGGTAAGCAGAAAAGGACAAGAATGACTCCAAAACACCTTATTAAGTTTTCTGTTGTTGTTCTAATTTTGCAGTACAACACTTAGTGGTTGGGAAGAAAAAATTCTTTCCCACCATTCCCCAACTCCACCTTCTACTATTTTTCAAGAGGCAACTTGGTATAGTGAAAAGAGGAGGATGTTTAGAACTCAACTCTGATATTTAATAGCTGTGTGACTTTTATAAGTTATTTCACTTCTGGGAGCCTTGCTTTTCTTATCTGTAAATTTAGAATGGTACATGCTAAATGTATAGAAAATGGCTGGCCTAGTGCTTGTTACCTAATAGGCAGTCAATAAATGTCTGTCTTATTTCCTATCAGAGTTTACAGATTCTTATTATTAAGCCTTTGAAATAAAATGGGCGCAACCTTTATATTCTCTTAAAAGTAAATAGTCATTCATGGAACTTGAGTTTTTAAGTTCACATTATTTTTCACTTTGAAAAGCAGATACATTTCTACTGTGGGGAACTTTTGTGGATGATATAAACTTTTCATAAAAATAGAAGGAACCTTCTAGAAATGGGAGTCATTAGCATATGCTATTACTGAAAGAAAAAAATCTAGCAATGTGATTCAAGAGAGGGACTTAAGCAATTCACTAATAGTTCTTACCTAATTCTTTTGAAAAGTATAAGCACCCTCTTGGAATGATAAATCTGGATTCTCTAGAATTGAACGTAAATCTCAGTGAAGAGGAAAATAACTCCCTAGTTGAAAATAGCTGAATTTATAGGTTCCTTGCAGTTTCCCCAAAATAGTAAAGTAGAAAATTGTAGAGTAGAGATAGTGAAGCTAGGAAACAGGAAGAAAAAGGGTAGCAGGAAGCGGTGAGCAGAAGTGCCAGCCTTGCTTTCTATGTCCAATTCTGTGGGATTGAGTGTATATACCTAGTATCTTTTCATGGGTTTGCAAAAGTCTAATCTCTCATCATTGGGGAAATTTGATATATTTATTTTCAATAGAAATTGTAATGGAACATTTTCAGTTCATTGAGATTTGAAATCTATTACTGAGAAAATTGTCATTGAGGATGGGACACAGATAACAACAGAGTTTTCCTGATCCATGGCATTTCACGGGGTAGATTTGCATGTGAAAGCACTGACTTCAGATAATTCACTGATTTCTGAAAGAAAGAGAAAATAGGAGCTAAAGATGATATCTTTAGAAAAGGTGTAAAAATAATCCATTTGTATTTATAAGCTTTCATAACTACCTTATGCTATTTTGTAATTTTAATGATAGGTTGTAAGTATGATAGTAATTGAATCTTTCTGATAAAGTAGTGAATTTTTTAAAAAATTGCTAATGTAACTCCAATTCTGATCTCTTCATTTATGGCCTCATCATCTATGGTAGCTACTTTACTTTATCATATAACATGAAATATTAAAGCACAGACAGGCATACCTCAGAGATATTGTGGATTTGATTCTGGGCCACTGCAATAAAGCAAATATTGCAATAAAATGAGTCGCACAAATTTTTGGGTTTCCTGGTGCATGTAAAATTTATGTTTACACTATACTGTAGTCTATTAAATGTACAATAGCATTATGCCTAAAAAATGTATATAGCTTAACTTAAAAATACTTTATTGCTAAAAAAATGCTAACCATCATTTGACACTCAGCAAGTGGCAATCTTTTTGCTGGTAGAGGGTCTTGCCCTAGTAACATCAAAAATCGCTGATCACAGGTCATTGTAATAAGTATAATAATAATGAAAAAGTTTGAAATATCATGAGAATAATCAAAATGTGACACAGAGACATGAAGTGAGCAAATGCTGTTGGAAAAATTGTGCCAATAGACTTGTACCACTCAGAGTTGCCACAAACCTTCAATTTGTAAAAAACACAGTGTCTGTGAAGTGCAATAAGGCAAAGCACAATAAAACGAGGTGTGCCTATACAGTCATTTAATGCACATAATCTAATTCTTAAATAGATTTTTTCTTTATATAGTGACATTCTATATCAGCCTACACTTTAAAAATGTTACATGATATCTTTTTGAAGATCTTCTGTATTAGGGAGGTCAAATATATAGTTCATCTGCCACTATTATCCCCTTCCTTGTCCAGGGAAGACATGACTAGTCCCTGTTGGTAGTTTTTTTGCTTTGGACTCCTGTTTAAGACACTGGTCTGTGCAGTCACTACTTGTGATAAACCCTTTGCTATCCTGGCTATATAACATCTTGTTAATAAAAAAATATCTTTTGTATTTGTATCAGATCTAATAACCTTTTATGATTTAATACAGAGAGTTTTATCTTTGATGATGGAGTTCATCCCAGGACAAGAAAGGACCCATCTAAAACCACTAGATTACTTTCTGAATTTGAAGAAGATGGGTCTGTATCTCTACAAGACACTCCTTCTCAAGCTCTTCTGAGAATATACCTTGAAAAGCAACAGGATGTTGATGAGAACCTGACATTGCATTTCTCATCATGTGAAGAATTTTTAAGATCTTATATAACCTTTATTTTGAGAGCAGCAATTCATCAAATTCTTGGAGACCCATTTAGAGAATGCCTAGGTTATATCAATTTCAAAAATGTAACAGAAGTGGTATTTGATGACTGTTTTCAGTTTATTCCTGGCAAGAATGTTTTGTTAAGTGAATCAGTTCAACTCACAAAGGAAAAGGCAGACGAGATGATAGAAGAAGCAACTTCAAAGAGTGAGAGCATTGGATCAGAAAGCAGAGCTGATTGGTGTATTTCTCACAAAACTTATGACATTGGCAATAGAAAGGAGTTCGAAAGATTTAAGAAATTTATAAAAGGTACATTAGGGGAGAGATATTGGTGGCTATGGATGGATATTGAGAGGTTAAAAGTTCTTAAGGACGCTGGACGATATCAAAGGTATTTCTATTTTTCATTTTTCAGTAGTTTTAAAAACAAATTATAGAATATTAATTTGGATCATTTAAACACAGATAGGAAGCCTGAAATAAATATAAAATTGTAATTTATACTTTCAGAGGAATGAATAATAATACAAATTATTTTATTATAATAATATTGATTTCACTACTTCTATGATTTCATAGCTCTCAAATACTAACAGTAGCAATTATCTGAGTTTACATAAGTTTCTTCCTATAGATTATAAACCTGCTTTCAAATTGATCATTCTATTTTATTTTTATAATATCGCAGTGATATATTTTTATAGAATAAAAATGATCAGTTATATACCACACTGCCATAAGATACCTTATATAAAAGATACCTTGTGACAGTGTAAGGGCCGGCTGTTCCTAGCAGCCTGCTTGATTAACAAATTCCATGATCTTATTTGGATCACTTAGACATTTATATCTGAATGAGATATCTGCTAGATATCATACTGGATATCCTCTAGACAGCTTTTTGGATGGGGTGCAGGTCTTTGTTTCATTGCTCCATATGTTTTAGATTACTATGAGTCTTAAGAACCCAGGAGGACTCTGCTTTAAGAAAGTCCTTATTGTCTGTTCTGATCTGCTCTGAAGCAGATCAACTACAGTAGATTGCAATTCCCACTAAGGGTTTGACTGAATATGTACTAGTGACTGGGTTATTCCAATTATTTCAGTGGCATTCCGATCATAGAGCTCACTGTTGTACATAGTTATAACCGCAGGGGTTACCATGTGGTTATGAAGCATGACCTGATTGATCCTGGGGTGGAAGGCCACTACTACTTTTTGAGATGTATCAGGGAAATTATATGCAAGCAGCCTACATAGGTTCTTCAGGATCAATATCGTATTAGTTCCTATTGTTGCTATAACAAATTACTACAAATTTTGTGGCTTAAAGCAACACAAATTTATTTTACATTTAGGTGGTTAGAAGTCTGAAATAGATATACAGGGCGGCATTCTTTCTGGGGGCCCTAGGGGAGAATTCATTCCTTGCTTTTTCCAGCTTCTGAAAGCCACCTACTTTCCTTGGTACTTGGCCCCTTCCTCCATCTTCAAAGCCAACAGGATACCATCTTCTCTTTTTTCTGACCTCTGCTTCTATCCTCACCTATTTCTTCTATGACTCTGATTCTTTTGCCTCCCTCTTAGAAGGACCCTTGTGGTTACATTAGGCCTACCTAGATAATTCCAGATAACCTCGAAATCTTAATTACATCTGCAGAATCTCTTCTTAGGTAAGGGAGCATTTATAGGCCCTGGGGATTATGACAGAGACATGTTTGCAAGGCCATTGTTCAACCTACCAGAAATACTCTTCCCATTCCCATAACAATGAGAAATACTTTCATCTTCACATTGTCACACCTGTAACACAGTGTTGGTTTTGAGATAGTTCATTACTTGTCTCAAACATTTTAGAAGTGAAAACATTTGGCTAGTTGAATATTGTATCAATGTATGTATATGTGTGTATGTATTTTATTGCAGACATCTTGAGAAGATGAAAAAATGCTACCTAGTGAGCAGTGGAGATTGCTATCTTTCTGCAGAAATCTTAACAAAATTTAAACTGCTAGATGGATCTCAGTGGAATAAAGAACACTTAAAAAATATTCAGACTGAGGTTGTAAAACCCTTACTTCTATATTGGTAAGAAAAATATGAATCAAAGTTACTTGCTTTCACTTTTCCTAAGCTAGTTACAAGTTATACTTTTTTTTGTATTATGGATATATATCTTGTGGAAATTTAAAATGAGAAGATTATTATATCTTTGGCCTTCCTTAAAATACTTCTCCATTAGATAATTTGGATGTTTGGGGCCATTAAATCTATAATAAGGCTGGACAGTACTTAAGCTCCATGTTAACTTGATGAGCATACCCTTCTACACCTGACCTTTTATGGTTGGCATCTCATTACATTGCTGTGTGTGTGTGTGTGTGTGTGTGTGTGTGTGTGTGTGTATACGTGTGTACATGTAGCTAGAACTACAGATTGATTACTTCAATAAACATTTTTTGAGCACTTAACATAGGCCAAGTGCTAAGGATACAAGGGTAATACATGGTTAAGACTAGTGGTTATAGTCTAGTGGGAAGAACATACATGTGAAATAAGTATAACAAAAAAGTGAACATTCAGGATACAGAGAAGAGGTAGTGTTTCAACTAGGACTTGAGAGACTCTAAGCAAGGAAAAGAGAGTGGACACAGTGTAGAAAGTGTATGCCACTTGAGGATCAGTCAACTGTTCATTGTGGCTGTGATGGATCTGATTATGTCACTTCTCTGCTTTAAATCTTTCACTAGTAACCCCAAAGCTTGCATTGTAAAGTTCAGATTCCTTAAGTTAGCAAGTAAGGTCATCATGATTTGTCGCTTGCCCACTTCTCTGTCATCATCTCCCATCTATGTATTCCAGATTAGTTATATGCTTTGTACTATTCCATAGATAAAATGTTGTTTTTGTCTATGTCTTTAAAAAAAAAAGCATATTTAAGATACAGAAAGGTATAAATTATACCATAGTGGTCTTCTCTATATACAACCACCCAACTTAATAAAACATTACTAATACGGTAGAAACTTTACTTTTTTATTTTTTATTTATTTTTATTTTTATTTTTATTTTTTTATTAAATTGATTGGGGTGACAATGTTAGTAAAATTACATAGATTTCGGGTGTACAATTCTGTATTACATCATCTATAAATCCCATTGTGTGTTCATCACCCAGAGTCAGTTCTCCTTCCATCACCATATATTCGATCCCCCTTACCCTCATCTCCCACCCCCCACCCCGCACCCCCCTTACCCTCTGGCAACCACCAAACCATTGTCTGTGTCTATGAGTTTCTGTTTCTCATTTGTTTGTCTTGTTCTTTTGTTGCTTTTGGTTTATATACCACATATCAGTGAAATCACATGGTTACTTTTTTAAATTTAACTTTTTATTTGGAAATAATTGTTGATCATATTCAGTTATAAGAAATAATATAGAGAGATTCTGTGTACCTTCCATCCAGTTTCCTCCAATGGTAACTAACATCTTGCATAACTGCAATAAAATGTCACAATGATGAAATTGACATTGATAAAAAAATAAAAAATGTTTTTCATATTTTATGAGTTTTATGCATTTATTGGTGTGTGTATATAGTTAGTTCTATGCAACTTTATCATATTAGAGATTCGTGAATTTGCCACTACAGTCAACATACAGAATAGTTACATTGCAACAAGCATCCTTTGTACTGCCATCTTATAACCACACACACCTCCCTCCCTCCTCATCTTCCCCCATCTCTAGAAACCATTAATCAATTATATAAATGAAATAACACAATATATTATTTTTTGTGGATTATCTTTTTTTCATTCAGTATAATTCCCTTGAGATTCATCCAAGTTGTTTGTATCAGTAGTTCTTTTTCATTGTTGAGTAGTATTCTATTGTATGGATATTACACATCCATTCACTCATCAGAGAGCATTAGGGTTGTTTCCAGTCTTTTGCTGTTATTAAGAAAACTGCTACGAATGTTCATGTACACATTTCTGCATGAACATAAGTCTTCATTTCTCTGGGATGTGTTCAAGTGTCCAAGAGTGAGATTAGTGGGTCATATAGTAAGTCTATTTTAGTTTTAAAAGAAACTGCCAAACTATTTTTCAGAGTTGATGTAACATTTTACATTCCCACTTGCAATGTATGAATGATCCAGTTTTTCTGCATCCTTGCCATTGTTTGATGTCACAATTTTCTATTTTAGCCATTCTAATAGGTGTGTAGTGATATCTCATTGTGGTTTTACTTTGCAATTCTCCAATGGTTAATGGTGCTGAACATATTTTCATGTGCTTATTTTACATTTGCATATCTTCTTCAGTGAAATACGTGTATCTATTCATACCTTTTGTCCATTTTCTAATCGGATTGTTTTCTTGTTGAGTTTTAGAGTTATTTTTATTTTCTAGATACTAGTCCTTAGTCAGATATGTAGTTTGCAAATATCTTCTTCCAGTCTTAGCTTATCTTTTCAAAGACAAGTTTTCCAAAGACTTCTTAAAGGGACTTTTAGATCTTCCAGGTAGAGAACACATGGAGATTCAGAGAGAGTTGCATGCTCAGAAAGCATGGAAGCTCTATGCACATTCCCCATATCTTGCCCTCTGCATCTCTTCCATCTGGCTGATCCTGAGTTATATCCTTTAATAATAAACCAGTAATCTAGATTAAGTAAATAGGTATTGTAGATAATGAGAACCAAAATTCTCATTAAGGTGGAAGAGAGTTACAAATATAGATGAGAACAGAGTAAACCATGTGGTGATGAACAGGAATTGGAGGTGCAAATGGAAAATGCAACATTCACAAACTCATGTTACCATACTCAATTATGAAGACTGTAATTCACTGAAAAAAAAAAAAAAAAACAACAACAAAGAAACAGGACAAACCAAACAATGGAAGGTCATGAAGACAAGAACAAAAAGAATTTACAATAGAAATTCTGAAGTTAATCACATGTGGTATTTTCCTTGGGAGGGCAGTGTACTAGGAGACTGTCTCTAAATGAAGGGTTCCAGATCAGTTTTACTCCAAACATTCTATTAGGGTCGGGGAAATAGCTCTTGAGCCAAATTTAGTCAACTAATGCAAACCTTCCTACATCAAATTTTGTTGCCTGCACCTACTTTTAAGAACAATAACTATAGCTGAAAGATTTTTTAAAAAGGTGGTGAGGTCTTTCATAGAGCAAAATTTTAAAATTTTCAACTCCTCCTTTTATGGATTTAGCCTTCAATGTCAACTCTTTGCTTATTCTAGATCCTGAAGATTTTCTCCTATGTTTTTTCTAAAAGTCTTTTAATTTTTATGTTTTACATTTAAGTCCATGGTCCATTTAGAGTTAATTCTTGTATGAGGTTTAGATGTTTTGGGTTTTTTGTTGTTTTGTGCATGTGTGTGTGTGTTCGTATGTGTGTGTACGTGCGCTTATGGATATGCAGTTGCTTATCTTCATTTATTGAGAAGGCTATCCTATCTTTTTCCTTATTTTCTATGTTTTACATTAACATACAGTAGAATCAAATTGTATAAATTCATACAAGTACTATGACAATCAATATACAAACAATTATATCACCCCAAAAATCGTTCTTCCTTTACTCCTAACCCCTAATTACTGATTAGTTTTTGTCACTATACTTTCATCTTTGTGAGCCATATAAATGAAATCATACAGTATGTGACCTTTTGAAACTGACCTGTTGGTCAGCATAATGCTATTGAACAATAATGTATCTAAATAGTTGCATGTATCATACTTCATACATATTTTTTTTAAATTTAGCTTTCAAGTTGTTTATTATTGGTAATAGAACTCTGATTAAATTTTGTGTGTACTAACTCAGTATTGGAGAGGGAAAAAGCCCCTTCAGTCTCAGCTGTTAATCTCAAATTGGCCTGTTATGCTTTTTTTGCTATTTTACTACTCTTCCATTTTCAGGTCCATCAGAACCTTCCTTCTTCCTCCTCTCACCTGCACACCAATACCATGCAGGCTTATGCTTATGGCTCTACTCACCTGCTTATATTTAGGTGTTAGGGGATACCTTGTCACATTAACATTTTTGTTGTAAACGTTGTCCATGAGTGTTTGGTTTTGCTACCTAATTGCCCCGTCTGTTTTTATGGAGGGATTCTGAAAGGTAGAAAAGCAATATTGCTCGAGAAGGTCCAAGATGGCAGATTAGGTGAACATTATGCCTACTGCCTCCCAGGATCACACCAAAATTACAAGTAAATTATAGAACTGTCACCCTCAAGAATCATTTGAAGACTAGCTGAACAGAACCCCTATAACTAAGGATATAAAGACTACCACATCAAGACAGGTAGGAGAGGCAGAGACATGAAATGGGCTGTCCCCAAACCCATAGATAGTGGTTGAATACCAGAAGGGACACCTTGGTGGTGGAGGTCCCCTGGAACAGGGAGGGATCCCAGCCCCACACCAGGCTCCCTAGCCCAGGGGTCCTGTGTTGGGAAGAGGAGTTCCCACAATACCTGGCAGTGAAAATCAGTGAGGACTCTGTCCATTTCAGTGAGACAGAAGGTGGCTGGGAACCCAGATGCCCTCTTGAAGGGCCTGCACACAGACTCACTTGCTTGCAAACACTCACCTGGTCTCCAGTGGAGGGGTGGCAACTTGAGAGGTGCCACAGACATACTGGGAAAGACTAAGTTGTGTGAATTTGGAGCAAGGGCTGGGGGGACAGCAGCCATTGCCCCAGTGTGAAGCCTGCCTCATGTGTTGCCTACAGGAAGGCGCTGTATTTTCTATGTTGAATGCTCCCCCAAAGGGCCAAATCTTAGACTGCATTTGTCTGCTAAAATCCTCACATGTTCACCACCTTGGTGATACCCTAAGTCCCTGCCCTGTACAGCTAGTACTGTATCACCTGTGTCACTCTCAGCTCCTGGGTGCCAGCCCCGCCCCACAAATAGTAGAAACCTTTTAAAGCAACAGACAGTCCTGCAGTGGCCCAGCAAAATGAGCCACAATTTGCACTGTAGCCTCACTTGGGCAGCTCTCCGGGATCTGCGTATCCTAGGCAAGTTGTAGCTGTGGTGTTCTCAGGGAGCTTTGTGAACTGGTCACAGGCCAGGCACTGGCACAAGAACTGAATCTGCATTAACTTTGTAAAGAACACCAGCCACTCCTCGTGGGACTCTGCCCCACCCACCCAGTGCTGCATCACCAGAGGCATTCTCAACATCAGCTCAACCAGCCCAGCCCAAGCATCTAAGAAGCTCTTTCAATGGCCAATCTTTACTGGCCGCTGGCAGGTGGCAACAGGCTGAGGGGGCCCTGGGACTTTTGCTAAGCTGCTCCAGGCCCATTATTGGTGGCAGCCAGCCCCAGTTCATGGTGCGGCCACCCCAACATGCCTCCAGGTCCAGCACAGGTGGCAACAAACCACAAAGACCTCTATAGCTCCTACCAGGTAGCCCTGGGCTGGTAACAGGCAATGCTGAAATTGGCCTGAATGGAGCCCCTCCCAAAAGACACCAGAAACAACACACTCAGAGGCCCATTTCAGACCAAACAGAGCACTACCTGGTTAGCCCACAGGTGGCACACCCAAAGGATGGTCTCAACAGGCACAAGCACCTTCAGGGACAAATCCCCCTCCGAGGGATCACCCCACACACAGCAGCTCATACACTATGGACATCCGATTCTCACAGTCAGTCATCCTGGGAGTCAGTCCCACCCACTGATGCACCAGAAACAATCAAGTTTCAAGCACAACAGGAGAACACACACAAGGGACACTCCTGGAACTCACAAATAGAAGATCAGGAAACTGCACCATTGGACCACACAGAACGCATACTACCTGGCTAAGACTGAGAGTCATAGGAGATCTACCTAATACATAGAAGCAAACACAGAGGGGAAGCCAGAATGAGGAAACAAAGAAACATGTCCCAAATAAAAGAATAGGAGAAACCTCCAGAAACAAAACTGAATGAAATGGAGGCAACCAACTTACCAGAGACAGAGTTTAAAACACTTGCTATAAGAATGTTTATGGAACTTAATGTGAATTACAAGAAAGAGATAGTAAGCCTAAAGAAGGACATAGAAACTGTGAAAAAGAACCAGTCAGAAATCAAGAATACAATAATTGAAATGAAGAATACTCTACAAGGAATCACAGTGGATTAGATGAAGTACAGGATAGAATCAGCAATTTAGAAGACAAGGTAGAAGAATACACCCAATTGTAATAACTAAAAAGAAAAAGGAATAAACAAAACAAAAATGAAGGTAGTTTAAGGGACCTGTGGGACAAAATCAAGAGTAACAACATTTGCATCATAGAAGTACCAGAAGAAGAGAGGGAGCATGGGATTGAAAACCTGTTTGAGGAAATAATGACTGAAAAGCTCCCTAACCTGGAGAAGGAAATAGACATATAAGTCCAGAAAGTGCAGAGAATCTCAAACAAGATGAATCCAAAGAGGCCCACACCAAGATACATCATAATTAGAATGACAAGGTTAAAGACAAAAAGAGAACCCTAAAAGCAGCTAGAGAAAGAGAACCAGTTACTTACAAGGGAGCTCCCAGGAGACTATAAGCTGATTTATCAATGGAAAGTTTGCAGGCCAGAAGGGTTTGGCAGGAAATAAAGCAATGAAAAACAAGGGCCTTCAACCAAGACTACTCTACTCAGCAAGGCTGTCATTTCAAATTGTAGGAGAGCTTCCCATACAAGGAAAAGCTAAAGGAATTCATTACCACTAAGCCAGCATTACAAGAAAAGTTAAAAGGACTTCCTTAAGCAGCAGAAAGGAGAAAACAAACAAAGATAAAAAATATGACTAATAAAATGACAGTAACTATGTACCTATCAATAATCACTTTAAATGTAAATGGATTAAATGCTCCAATCAAAAGACATGGGGTAGCTGAGTGGATAAGAAAACAGTATGGAGGTTCTTCAAAAAATGAAAAATAGAACTACCTTATGACCCAGCAATTTCACTCCTGGGTATTTATCCAAAGAAATCCAAAACACTAATTCAAAAAAATTTATGTACCCTTATTTTTACTGTATCACTATTCACAACAGCCAAGATATGGAAACAACAGAAGTGCCCATCAATAGATGATTGGATAAAGAAATTGTGGTACATGTATACGATGGAGTAATACTGTGCCATAAAAAAGAATGAAATATTACCATTTGTAACAACATAGATGCACCTAGAGGATATTATACTAAGTGAAATAAGTCAGACTGAGAAAGACAAATACCATCTGATCTCACTTATATGTGAAATCTAAAGAATAGAATAAATGAAGAAACAATAGAGAAACAGACTCATAGATACAGAAAATAAACTGATGGTTGCTAGATGGAAGGGGGGGTGGGGGGGATGGGTGAGAAAGGTGAAGGGATTAGGAAGTACAAATTAGTAGTCACAAAATAGTCACGGGGATGTGAAACACAGTATGGGGAATATAGCCAATGATGTAAAAACTGTGTGGTGTCAGTTGGGGCTTTACTTATGGGTGGGATCACTTCATGAATTATTAAATGCCTGGCCACTGCACTGTAGTACACCTGGAACTAGTATAGAATACTCTTGAATGTCAACTATAATATATATATATATATATATATATATATATATATATATATATATATATATATATATATATATATTTTACATCCCGTAAATATATATATTTACGGGATGTAAAGTACAGCATAGGGAATGTAGGGAATGGTATTGTAATAGTTATGTGCAGTGTCAGATGGGTCATCGACTTGCTGGAGTTATCACTTTGTGAGGTCTGTAAATGTCTAATTATTATGTTGTTTTATACACCTGAAACTATTAATAAAAAAGATAATGAAATAAAATTTCAAGTTAAAAAAAGATAAGAGAACATATTTTATTTAAATATTTATCTTAGAGAATTGTGGTGTGTGCATTTACAGTGCTTCAAGTGAGAGTAGCAGTGTGGGAGACAGTGACCTCTCATTTCTGGTTCTTTTGATGATTATGAGAGCCTGGAAGTTTTCTTCCTGTACTCCATCTTCCCCAGCAATGCCAGGCACCTGGTAATAATTCAATATATTTTCATGGAATGAATAAACTGTGAAATTAGAGGGGAAAAATAAAAGAAAAACAATATTGCTATCATTGCCATTTTCCCAGAATTCTTTCTTACCTTTTTTCTAATCTAGCTAAATTCTGTGTGTTCTTTAAATGTCAAACTAAGATATAAACAGATAAATGAATATTATAAAGCGAACACTTCTACAACCACCACATGAGCTGAGAAATAGAATATTGCCAAGACCCGTTAAGGTCTCTTCCTGATCACAATATCCTCTCTGTCCCTCAGAGGTAACCACTATCCTCACTTTTGTGATTATCATCTTGCTTTTCTTTATAGTTTTACCAACCATGTATGCAAATCAATCACTAGACATATTTTTATCTGCCTGTTACACAACTTTACATAAAAGGAATCATGTTGTATGCATTCTTTTGTGTCTTCTATCAACATTCTATCTGTGAGATTCATCTATAATTGCATTTAAGAGTTTTATTAATTTTCATTGCTGGATATGGTGCTCCACTGCATGAATATACCATAATTTATTTGCTGTTTTATAACAGTTGGGTTGTTCCCTACTTTTCACAACTACAAGCAATGCTGTAATGCATAATTCTTGTACACATATCCATTTACCCAAAGTAGTTTTACCAACTTATGCTCCAACCAACAGAATATGAGAGTACTCATTGCTACAAATCCACGGTAGGATTTAATATTTTTTACTATGTGTCTGGTGTGTCATTGATGTCTTGTGGTTTTAACTTGCATTTCCCTGATTACTAGTGAAGTTGATAACCTTTTCAATATTTATTGGTCGTTTGGATATAAATTTTTATGAATTGCCTGTTTATTTTCTTTGCCCATTTTTCTATTGGGAGACACACACACACACACACACACACACACACACACTCACACACACATTGGATATAGTTCTTTTGAAGGCATTACATGGCAAATATCTTCTACTCTCCAAGCTTGAATTAAGGTGTGTACGATCAGAGTTCATGAGAACTTGTATGACGGAAACATGAAAAATAATACAACACCAGTTTAGGATGGACTGTGAAATTTATTCTACAATATTTGATAAATTCACATAGTAGCTAATATAAAACTTAATGCAATGAATGAAATAATGTAAGATTAAAATGGTAGGGAGAGTAGAGACTTATGGGGTCATATGAATATACTATAATGATGGAAATCAGAAAATTGAGATACCTGAATTTCCTGACCAGCACATGTATGATTTATTTGCTAAGGATCTTGTATATATGCCCACTTACTAGTTGACAAGCAAATAAGAGGTAATTTTGAATATTTTCAAGTCTGCAAGCAAAGGTTCTGAAATACAGTGTAGAATGACGACCTAGATCTAAGCAGCTTGCTTTCTGGTCCTAAACTAATTATGAACTTTGGATTCTCTTCTACACCCAATCTGGGTTCACATCAGGGAAATATTTACCTTCTTCCTGTTTTAAAGGGAGGCAACTTTTTACTAGGACCTGAAATATGGAGTGGGACTTAGTCTCTGGGTTGCAGCGTCAGGGGGAAAACCTGGTCCTAACAAACAATTAGCAATAGTCCCTGACAGCTGGAGTTAACCATATAGCCAACAAAGAGTTAGTCCCACAAACTGAATACCAGGATATCCACCCAATTAAGTGTGGCCTTGATATTGTGCCAAACATTCTTTTCCATAAGTTTCTGGCAGTAGTGTTGGTCTTTCATTTATATACATTGTTGTAAAATTCATTCTTACCTTCATATTTAAGGCTTGAAAAGAAGTCATATGAATCATAATCCACTTTAGCAGTATACTTAGGCATTAATAAAATTTTTATATATTTTAAAATTTAACTTCATCCACCAGTTTTTATTTGGTACTATAGGTAAATACTAAACTGCCTTAAAATGGTCACAGGTGCATTTTATATTCATTGTACTAGAAACTGTAAGTTATTTTAAAAATTCTTTCATTGAATATATAGGTTCTTTTTCTTATCATGTAGATAATAATTTGAATGTAACTTTTAAATTGTTTTTCCCTAGTATATATTGCCTCTTTATATAGGTTAATGTGATTTCAAGCCCTTGATATATCATGGAAAAATATATATTTTTAAGTTAGGCAGTAGAAAAAGAAGTAGAAATTATCAAAAAAGGGGTATTGCAAGACTGGTAATTATGAGCACAAGTGTTACACACCTTTTAAGCTCTTGATTTTTGAGGCTTATTGTATAGTTTAATCTTACATTTCTTTTCCTCTCACCAGGGCACCAAGATTCTGTGTTACTCATTCATGCTCAACAAAACATGCTAGTGCTGAATTGAAATTGTGGCACTTCCGTCAAGAGAAACCAAGGAAGGATGTTGACCCTTTTCCACAAATGGCAACCCTCTTGCCATTAAGACCTAAATCTTGCATTCCACAGATACTTGATATGCAGGTAGGGTGTACATTGGTACTTTGATCTCTTTATCAGGTTTATAGTAAAATGCCCATGCTTGGGTTTTGTACACTAATACTTAAGTTTCATCATAAGTTTCTCTCTCTCTCTCTCTCTCTCTCTCTCTCTCTCTCTCTCTCTCTCTCTCTCTCTCTCTCTCTCTGTTATTGTTGGTGTAAATGCTGCAACAGTTAGGAAATAAAACCTATAATCTATTCTCTACCAGGCAGCCAAAGTGATCCTTTAAAAATACAGGATCATGTCACTCCCCTGCTTAAAATTCTCTAATGGCCTCCTCTCTCAGAATAAAAATCCAAAGTCTTTACACAGCTGTACACACCCCTGTCAACCTCCTGGCCTCATTTCCTACCACGCTTCTCTAACTTACTCCACTCCAGTCTGACTGCCTCTTTGCTTTTCTCTGAATACACCAAGCAAAAACCCATGAGTGCTACACTTGCTGTTCCCTTCACTTGGCACACTCTTCCTCCGCATATCCACGTCACTTGCGTCCTCACTCACTTCAGGTATCTGCTCAATTGTCACTTATTCAGAGAGGATATCCTTGACTCTTCTATATAAGCACACTTGTGTAGGATAGCACGGATATCCTCCATCACTATCTGAATCCTCTGCTCTGCTTTATTTTGCTTTATTGTACTTACGAGTATGACCACATAATTTATGTTTATTGTCTTTCATCTCCTATCAAAATATAAGGGATTTTTGTTGTTGTTGTTGTTAACTACTTATCCCCAGTGCATAGAATAGTACCTGGCACATAATAGTTGCTTAATAAGTATAAATTGAATGAATGAATGAAAAGTAATGACAGCAGAATTAGAAGTAGTGAGCATTCTTTCACACTGGGAAAGAATAAAGTAGTACAGAAAGATAAGGAAAATAAAGTCCAAAAGGAGAAGAAAAGTTAACCAACTTATAGAGAAAGAAGTAAATAGCACTACATACTTTGGCACAGAGATATAATAACTGTAGCTAAGGCCTGCATTTCAGAAGTAAAGAGAATTATTAATCTCAGTAGCCTTTAAACATGTAACAGAATGTTCACTGTTATTAGCCAGACACACGCAACCTCTTTAAAAAAGATTACTTTATGGTCAGGATGGCTTATTTTCTATTTATTTATTTTAAAATTTTCTTAACTTTTCAATTACAGTTGACAATCAATATTATATTAGTTTCAGGTGTACAGCATAGTGGTTAGACATTTATATAACATATGAAGTGATCCCCCTGATAAGTATCACACCCACCTGACACTACATATAGTTATTACAATATTATTGACTGTATTCCCTAAACTGTGCTGTATATTCCTGTGCTGTTTTATAACTGCCAATTTGTACTTCTTAAATCTCTTCATCTTTTTCATCCAGTCCCCCAACCTCCCTCCTATCTGGCAATGATCAGTTTGTTTTCTGTATCTATGAGTTTGTTTCTGTTTTGTTTGCTCGTTTATTTTGTTTTTTAGATTCCACATAAAAGTGAAATCGTATGGCATTTATCTTTCTCTGTCTGACTTATTTCACTTAACATAATACCCTCAAGTTCAGTCCATTTTGTCATAAATGGTAAGATTTCATTCTTTTTTGTAGCTTAGTAATATTCCAGTGTGTGTGTGTGTGTGTGTGTGTGTGTGTGTGTGTGTGTGTGTGGTGCGATCAACAAATACAGTGCATGTTTAAAAAAATTTATTACAGTAAAAGGCACATTGGCCATTAATCCCCCTCAAAGTACTCCCTCTCACTTTGAACCCATCATTCTTGCCACTTTCTGAAGTGTCTTTAGTTGCACTGTCATGGCTGCCTCGATGTCCTGAATTGACTCAAGACATTTACCTTTCATGGTCATTTTGACTTTGGGGAAGAGCCAGAAGTTGCACCATGCTAGATCCAGTGAATAAAGTGGACGAGGACACATCATAATGCTTTTGTTTGACAGAAATTGCCATACCAGAAGTGATGTGTGACACAGAGCTTTTCCATTGTGATCACAAAATACAGTGAATACTGCTGCCAAGTGTCATCCTGTGGAAAGGCAGGGATCTTCAATAGGCGAAGCAGTGTGTCGAACCTTAGTAACAGTGTGTGACAAGTTTCAACTTGTTCAGTGCAGTGAGTCTGGTGTGAGTTACGGTTGAGAGAAGGTGTGTTTTAAAGTGTGATGTAAATCATGGATCACAAACAACCCATTAACATGACATGGGCAAACAGTTTCATCTTCCATCATGACAATGCTCAGATGGGGAGATTAATGGCAATGTGTGTTTTACTGTAATAATTTTTTAAATTTAAACATTCACTATATTGTTTGTTCACACCATATATGCAAAGAGTGCCAAAAATGTATATACATTTTAAGAAAGGAAAAAACTGTATTCAAATTGTAATATTCAATATATACCAGTAGCAAAAGATGAATACAAGTCATGTGTATACATTTTTTTGGCACCCCGGTATATCTCCATCACTTCTACATTATCCATTCATCTTCAGATTGGAGCATTTAAACCATTTACATTTGAAGTAATTATTGATAGGTATGTAGTTATTGCCATTTTATTATTTGCTTTCTGATTGTTTTTGTTGTTCTTCTCTGTTCCTTTCCTATTCTCTGGTTCTCTTGTTTGTTGATGACTTTCTGTCCTGTTTTGTTAGGATTCCTTTCTCTTTATTTCTTGTATATCTCTTGTAGATTTTTGGTTGGTGTTTACATTGTGTTTCATATATACTAAGCTAAGTTTATAGAGTCTATTTTAAGTTGATAGTCACTTAAGTTCCAACACATTCTAAAATCACTACCATTTTTACTCACCCCTTCACATTTATGTTTTTGTCATTATTTTTTACTTCTTTTGTGTGTGTATGTGTTGTGTTTGTCTCTTAATTTCCTGTTGTAATTGCACATGCTCTTCCTGCTTTTGCCTTTTAACCTTTGTATTACCTTTAGTATTAGTTGATCCACTGCTTTTATTCTGTTTCCCTTCATCAGTGAGAATTTTTTTCTTTGTGATATTTTCTTGTTCATTTTTTTTTTTCTTTTTAAAGAAGTCCCTTGAACATTGTGTGTAATACTGGTTTGGTGTTAATGAACTCCTTGAGTTTGTTCTTGTCTAGGAAGCTCTTTATCTGACCTTCTATTCTAAATGATAGCTTTGCTGGGTAGAATAATCTTGGTTGTAGGTCCTTACTTTTCATTGCTTTAAATATTTTGTGCCAGTATCCTCTAGCCTGCAAAGTTACTGTTGAAAAATCAGATGATTGTCTTATGGGAGCTCCCTTGTAGGTAGCTAACTGCTTTTCTCTTGCTGCTTTTAAGATTCTCTCTTTGTCTTTAAACTTTGGCATTTTAATTATGATGTGTCTTGGAGTGGGCCTCTTTGGATTCATCTTGTTTGGGATTCTGTGCACTTTCTGGACTTATATGTCTATTTCCTTCGCCAGGTTAGGGAAATTTTCAGTCATTATTTTTTCAAATTGGTTTTGAATCCCTTGCTCTATCTCTTCTCTTTTTGGTACTGTTATGATGTGAATGTTGTTATACTTGATGTTTCCTGAGAGGCCCTTTAACTATCCTCATTTAAAAAATTATTTTCTTTATGCTGTTTTGATTGGGCGTTTTCTGCTACTTTGTCTTCCAATTTACTGATTTGATTCTCTGCTTTATCTAATCTGCTATTGATTCCATCTAATGTATTCTTCATTTTATTATTGTAGTCTTCATTTCTGACTGGTTCTTTTTTATGTTTTCTATCTCCCTTTTTATGCTTTGTATCTCTTTGTTGAAGTTCTCACTGAGATTATCTGTTCTTTCCTTAAGTTCATTGAGCATCCTTATAACAAGCATTTTGAACTCTGCATCTGGTAGATTGCTTGTTTTGAAATAAAGAATTTAAATAAAGAATTCTTAAATAAACAATTTTATTTAATTCTTTTTCTGGAGTTTTGTCCTGTTCTTTCATTTGGGACATGTTTCTTTGTCTCCTCATTTTGGCTGCCTCCCTGTGTTTGTTTCTATCTAGTAGGTAGAATTACTAAGTCTCACAGTCTTATGTTGTAGGTGTTCCTCTGAGGCCCAGTGGTGCAGTCTCCCTGTTCACCTGGGCTGCATGCTCTAGGTGTGCCCCTTGTGTTGGTTGTGAGTGCTTTATTGTTGTAGTGTAGCCTTGATTGCTACACTACATAAATGGGTGATTACATAAATGGGTGAATTGACCCTCTGACTGGCTGTAAGAACTGGCTTTGATTGACACAGACAAGCTGTTGTGTGGGGGCTGACCCCATGGAGAGAGATTCACTGCCTGCTCAGTCCAATCTTTGTGTCTGACATTTGTGGTGCTAATTAAGTGGTGCTCTGGTGTGGTCTGAAGCTGACACCAGGTGTGTTGGTTTTGGGGCCTCTTGGGAGGGGCCCCAGTGCATACCAAGTTCAGCTGCTGCCTGTGTCCAATCTGGGGCCTGGTATGAGCTACAAAGTGGTCTACATTTCGTAGCTGTCTGTGGTAGGCTTGGAAGAGCCTGGGAGTAGTTATGCTATGAACTGGCTGACACTAGTGCCAGGTTTTGGGCTGCTTAGCAAGAGGTACAGGGCATGCTGAGGTCATCTACTACTTGTTTGGGGTTTGTGAACATTTGAGAGAATTTAGGAAAGTCCACAATATAGTCCCAGGCCAGCCACTTGTGTGGATTAGCCTCTGAAAGAGGTTACAGCCAGTCGTGTGAATTGGGTGGGGTAGAGTCTCAGAGAATTAACATGGTGGAGGGAGAGTGGTGTTAGCCCAGTTAATGGAGAATCAGATTTGGTGCCTGCTTGCACCTGCCGGCTGTGTTGGGGGAGGGATCAACAAAAGTACAATGGCACCTTCCTGCACTTCAGCCTTTGACTGTTGGCTGGGTGGGGGAAGGACTCAACAAAGGAACAGCTGGGCCTACAGACACTTTAGTACTGGAGAGAGCTTCCCCTCTGGCTCTCACCTTGGAGCCAGACAATTCAGTTTCTCCCCATATGTCCCTGGCACTTTTCAAGCTGCTGTCCCTTCTCTGGAGTTATGGCAAATGTGAGCAAGTGAGTCTGTGCTTGGGCCCTCTTAGAGGATGCCTGGGTCTTTAGAAGCCCTTCATCTCACCTGGACTGAGTCTGTTGATTTTCACAGGCAGCTCTTGTATGTACTTCTCTTTCCAGCACTGGTGCTCTGAGCTGGGGAACCCAGTGTGGGTTTGGGACCTCTCACTCCTCAGTGGGGTTCTCTGCAGTGGAGATATTCCTCCCAATTCTTAACTGCCCTGCATGGGTATAGTACCAGCTCATTTCATGTCTTTGCCTCTCCTACAAGACTTCATGTGGTTTCTCCTTTATATCCTTAGTCATAGGAATTCTATTCAGCTAGTCTTCTTCAGGTGGTTCTCAAGAGTGGTTGTTCTATAATTTGGTTATAATTTTGATGTGGTCATTGGAGGAAGCAAGCACAGTATTTACTTACTCTGTGATCTTGACCAGAAGTCCTCAGGATGTCTTGTTTTAAAAGCATGAAGATGTGTAATATAGTTTTTAGTTTTACTTCAACAAGTAGTGTTTTAAAGCTGGAGGGATTTCACAATTTTTTTTTTTTTTTTTGTCAGTGGTTTGTTAACCCTAGATACATATGTATTAGTATCAAATACAGAGCTTTCAAAATATACTGATGCCCTCGTCCCTCCTTCAGAGATTCAGATTTATTGTTTTGCAGTGGGTCATAGTCATTTTGTTAAATTAGGGGTTGGCTTAGAACAGATCTCTCACCCTTTTTGAATATTAGAACCTACATTTTAGAACCTACATTTTAATAAGATTCCTAGTTGATTTGTGTAACATACAGTATAGTCACTGAAGAGCTTTAAAAACAGAGATTCCTAGGCTCCACCTGGAGATCAAGTTTCAGTAAGTCTGGGGTGGGACCCAAGGATTTGCATTTCTAATAAACTTCCTCCCAGGTGATGACCTTGGTGCTGGTCTGGGGACCACACTTTGAGTCATTTTCACTTAAGTGCACTAATGTTTTCTTATCCATCATTTTGACATTTTCCTGACCTTTGCACCCTGTGGGCTTTTTGTATGACCACTCCACCAATAAATCTAATCTTTCCTGTTAGCCCACATGACTTAATGACACAGCCACCAAGTTAATACACATCTTAGAGAGGTAATGTAGGGAGCACGTCATCTGATAATATGTAAACATTTGCACAGATAACATTTGTACAACATTTGAGAGATAAAGTGGAAGAAAAAGTAAGTGGTGTGGTTAATGAAAAGAACTTGAATGAGAGCAATGCAAAAGGAATGGGGAGAGTTTGGCTTATTTGAAAAGTGGTATAAACATGACTATGACCTCGTCTGTTTTCTTCCTTGGTTTCCTGAGCATTGTTACCATATATTGTCATTGATATTTTCTAGTTGGAAAGCTCATTCTGATCTCACTGTGTGTTTCCTTGGCAGAAAGCTCTCTAAGAAGTAGAACTTAATTCTGTTTTCTTTATTTTTCCCACTTAAAAAGTTAAGGTATTTTTTTTAATACTGTAAAATTCACCCATTTTAGTGTACATTTCTGTGAATTGTGACAAATGTATATATTGTGTAACTACCATTACAATCACAATTTGGAACAATTCTTTTGTCCACGCACTCCCTATTCTCCTGTGTCTTTTTATTAGTTTTTTTCCCCCATCAGTTACTTTCTGGTTACTCTTCTAGTTTTCACCTGACCAGAAATCTCAAAAGTTCCAATTTAGGCTTTTCTCTGTATAATACACTTAAAAAACTTTCTAAGAAAGTTATTTTTATTGTGGAAAAAAAAACCATAACATAAAATTTACCATCTCAACCATTTTCAAACGTAAGTATATTTGAGAAGTAAGTATATTTATGTTGTTGTGAAACAGATCTGAATTTTTTTTTTCAGAGCTGAAACTGTATACCCATTAAACAACTTCCCTTCCCCCCCTCAGCCTCTTATAACCACCATTTTACTTTCTGCGTCTATGACTTTGACTACTTTTGTATGATATACTTTTAATAAGCTCAGCCCCCTGTGGTACCACTCATTTATTGAGTGCTGCTTCATCTCATGCTGTGTTCTGAATTACTAAAACAGATATGAGCTCTGATACCTAGGAAGTTATATGTAAAACATACCTTGGTAATTAATTTTGTTTATAGAATTCTTAAAAGAACATTAGTAATTGTTAGGCACCTAGAGTATACATATGTAACATTTTATTATTTGTTCTGGATAATAAAATATCATAAATATATTTCTTTCCAGTGACATTTTTGCATTCTGATGGAAGTTGACATATAAGAAATGTTTACACTTGGTTTTCAAATTATAAAAATAATAAAACTACTGTAAATCTGGAAACTGAAGAGACAAACTATTTATGATCTCACCTACTTCTACACAACTATTAACGTATTTATTTTCTTTTAGGGTTGTTGTGAATTTCTAGTTTTAATGAACTTATGCTTTTGTATTCTGATTATTTCTTTTAATATCATCATTTTTCCATGCATGTCATAATTTTTATAATCCTTACTTTTAAGTATTATATAATGTTACATTTATGTACATCCCATACTCAGATAATTCTTTTGTCCTCCATTTTGACATTTAGTGTTTATTCTTTTTTGATTCATGCATGTAGCATCTCATATTCTGGATTTACATAGTTAACTTTTACCACAAAGAACATTTAAGAATGGGAACGATAACCATGAAAATAAAATGTCCAAAGATGGAAGGAAACAATTTTGTTAAGATATAGGTCTCTATTATGGACCAATGGCATTCTTGTCTTCTTTCCCCACCCCGCCACCCGCATTTTCCAGCCAGCCATGCACACATGCACGCATGCACACACACACACCCACACATACACACACACACACACACACACACTAGCAATAAAACCTATTCAGTTATTGAATAAAGAAGTTATTGCAATGTTCTTCCTACAGGAAAGAGCCTTCTTTCACAATCATGTAAAGAAATAAAAGACATTGGCCTTTCCTTTCTTAGAGTCTAAATAGTTGTAAGGGTTTCAGCCTTCTGGTTGCATAACAGTGGAAGTTTGGGAAAGAGAACATTTTTATTCTAGTGGGAAGCATAGTAGGTGGCAGAGTAAGGAAATAAATCCTCTAGTGATCAAAATAAATTTTAGGTATATGTGTAGAGCTATGATTTATTCTGTCCTTTTTTTTTTTTTTTTTTCTCATTTTACACTTTGTTCATTATTTTATCACTTTTTAGAAAGAAGAACCCAGTTTAGTACAACCTCCTAAATCTCCCAAGAAACCACCTAGAGTAAAAACAGCAATTCAAAAACATTGGAAGAGTGAGGCTTTGTATCCAATTTCTTCTAAGGATGATGTGATTGAGAAAGGGTAGGTACAGCTTTCTATGTGCCAAGTGCTTTTCTGCAGTGGTAAGATATTTTTAAGAATTTTTTAAAAATTGAAAATTAATACCTTGACTTTTTTGCATGAGTTCTTATATTTCAGTGATAAGTATTAGAGGGTTATACTTCCATGCATACTCTAAATTAGGAGTAAAACTCCTGAGATTAGTAATTTTAAAGAGTTAGTGCCTCTGATTTCCAGCCTTTCATGGGCCACACAATCAAAAGACTTCTCTGAGAATATTTTCCCCAAATTCTTATGTGGCTCTATTCAGTAATTCAATATTTCTCAAACTTGAGGACTCATAAGACTCTCAAGAAAATTGTCATTATTTAATACAGCATATTATTTTATTCATTTAGATTGGCCCACAAAGTTACCCTTTTTATTATTCTTTTTAGAAAATGGAATTATTTTCCTTTAGCCTGATAAAATATCCTTTGATATTAACTTTGGTGTGGTATCTTCTGATGAATAATTCTTTGTTTAATAATTTATTACTTCACTTTTATTGCTTTTTTTTTTACTGAGATAAAGTTCACATAACATAAAATTCACCATTTTAATCGTGTTCAGGTAAACAATTTACTGATTTTTAGTATGTTTACAACGTTATTCAACCATCACCACTATATAATTCCAGAACATTTTGTCACCTTTAAAAGATGCACCATCTCATTAATAATCACTCCCTGCTCCTCCTTCCTTCAGCCCCTCGTAAGCACTCATCTACTTTCTGTCTCTATGGATTTGTCTCTTCTGGACATTTCATATAAATGAAACCATATAATATGTGGTCTTTTGTGTCTGGCATCTTTCATTTGGCATAATGTTTTTAAGGTTCATTCATGTTGTGGTCACTTTCATTTTAAACATTTTTTCTGGGTATTGAATTATAGATTGGTACTTATTTTCTTTCAACACTTTGAAGATATCTTTTTGTTGTCTTCTAGCTTTCAGTATTTCTGTTTTGACAGTAGTCCTGATTATCCATGAGTGATACATTCCAAGACCCTCAGTGGATAGCTGAAACCTCAGATACTACTGAAACCTATGTACACTATGTTTTTCCCCATACATACATACCCATGATAAAGCTTAATTAATGAATTAGGCACAATAAGAGATTAACAATAAAAACTCACTAATAACATAGAACAACAATATTACTGTAATAAACGTTATGTGAATGTGTTCTCTCTCTCCGTCTCTCTCTCCCTCAAAATATCTTATTCTGCTATACTCACCTTTTCACTTTAAAGAAAACACTTTATGTTTTCTCTTTGATATATTCAAATCACCAGCATTACTATTCTTGTGATTTGAAGCAATCAGTAAATAAGGATTACTTGGACACAAGTATTGCGATACCAGGACAGTTGATCTGATAGCCAAGATGGCTACTAAGTGACTAATGGGTGGGTAGCATATACAGCATGAATATATTGGACAAAGGGATGATTCATGTCCCAGGTGGAACAGAATGGGACAGTGAGAGATTTCATCACACTACTCCGAATGGCACAAAATTTAAAAATTATGAGTTGTTTATTTCTGGAATTTTCCCTTTAATATTTTCAGAACACAGTTGACCACAGATAACTGAAACTGCAGAAAGAGAAACCATGGATAAGGTGGAACTATTGTTTTAGCTGTTAGGCTAATTGTTCTTCTGAAGATAATATGTTTTTGCTCCAGCTGCTTTAGTATTACCACTGTATTTCATTTTTTTATAATTTTACTCTAATATGTTTAGGTGTGAGTTTACTTTTATGTATCCAATTTTGGGTTATTAAATCTGTGGCTTTGATGTCTTTCATCAGTTTTCGAAAATTATTAGCTGTTATCTCTTCTAATATTGTTTCTAACTCTTTATCTCCTCTCATTCCGGGATTCCAATTGCGTGTGTGTTAGACCTTGGTTTATCCTCTCATACCATATCTTCTGTATTCCATCCTATTCTGGCCATTTTCTTTTGACTTACTTTCCAGTTCACAGTTTCTGTGTTAAGCTGTGTCTAATCTGTTGTTATTCACATTTATTGAGTTCCTAATATCAGTTATTGTATTTTTTTATTTATATAATTTCTCTTCGGTTCTTGGTTAGGTCTATTATGCATGTTTTATATTTTCCAGTTCTCTGCTGAAATTCTCAGTCTTTGTTTAATCTCCTTGATCATGGTTATTTAAAGTTTCTGTCTGATATTTTTAATATCTGAAGCTCATGTGACTCTGCATTGTTCTACTTTAAGCTATTTTTTGTTCTTGTTGTCTTGTCTGCTCTTATATCTTGTATTTGCTAATTTTATGCTATAAGTTCTATTTGAAAAATTGTTTGTAGAATTTATTTGAGAATTAGGATGACATTATATTTTTCTGGAAGGATTTTTTTCCTTAATTTTTGCCAGACAACTCAAGCACTAGTAACTAGTATAATTTTAATATAATTACAAAGATTTTTCTGGACAAAACAAGTGGCTCAGGTATGGCAAGAATTGGTTTACTTCTAGTATATCCTTACTGCTAGGCTTCAGCCCTGGGGGTTGCCAACATAAAATATGAGGAATTTGACATGGCCCCCAACTGTGTCAAACATAATGCTTAGTTTTTCAGATGCTCTTCATTATCAGCAAAACCTCAGGGAAAAGCAACTTCAAATGCTGAAATTACCTTTCTGAATTTTCCCCCATTTTTTTATTGTGGTAAAATACACATAACATGAAGCTGACCATCTTAACTCTTTTTTCATAGATTTTCATTAAAAAATATAGCTAACATGCAGTATTATATTAGTTTCAGGTGTACGTTATAGTTATTAAACATTTATATACCTAAAGAAGTGAAGTGGTCACCATGATAAGTCCAACGACCATCTCATTATACCACCCTATCACAATATTATTGACTATATTCTCTATGCTGTACATTATATCCCCATGACTTATTTTTTTATACCTGGAAATTTGGACTTCTTATTCTCCTTCACCTCCTCCCTTTTTAACTTTTCAATTACAGTTTACTTTTAATATTATTTTATATTAATTTCAGATGTAAGCGCACTGGTTAGACATTTATATAATTTAGGAAGTGATCCCCCTGAGTAGTCTAGTACCCATCTTGCACTATACACAGTTATTACAATATTATTGAGTATACTCCCTATGCTTTACTTTACATGCCCATGACTATTTTGTAACTACTAACTTGTACTTCTTACTCCCTTCAGCTTTTTTACCTATCCCCACAGTCCCCCTCCCAATTGGTAGCCATCAAAATGTCCTCTGTATCCATAAGTTTGTTTCTGTTTTGTTTGTTTGTTTATTTTATTCTGTAGATTCCACACATAAGCGAAATCTCATTGCATCTGTCTTCCTCTGTCTGATATACTCCACTCAACACAAAACCCTTGAAATCCATCCATGCCATTGCAGATGATGGCAAGAACCCATTCCCTTCCATGGCTGAGCACTATTCCACTGTCTATATGTACCACCTCCTCTTTGTCCATTCATCCATTGATGGACACGCAGGTTGCCTCCAAATCTTGGCCATTGTAAACAATGCTACAATGAATATATGGATGTACATGTCCCCTCAAAGTAGTGTTTTGGGTTTCTTCAGATAAATACCAGAAGTGGAATTATTGGGTCCTTCTTTGTCTCTTGTTATAGCCTTTGTTTCAAAGTCTTTATTATCTGGTGTAGCAATACTTACACCATAAGTATTTCTACACCAGGTTTTTTGTTGTTTCCATCTTCATGAAATAATTTTTCCATCCCTTTCCATTTACATTTAAAATAATAGTTGGTAAATATGTAGTTATTGCCATTTTATTTTTCATATTTTTCATCTTGTTTTTTCTCCTTCTACTTAAAGAAGTTCCTCTAACATTCCTTGTAATACTGGATTGGTGATCAACTCCTTTAGCTTTTTCTTGTCTGGGAAGCTCTTTATCTGGCCATAGATTTTAAATAATAGCCTTCCTGGGTAGAGTTCTCTTGGTGTAGGTCTTTGTTTTACATCACTTTGAATATTTCTTGCCAATTCCTTCTGGACTGTAAACTTTCTGTTGAGAAATCAGCAGCTGACAATCTCATCGGAGCTTCCTTATAAGTTACTAGTTGCCTTTTACTTGCTATTTTTAGGAATCTTTCTTCTTTAACCTTTGCCATTTTAATTATGATATGTCTTGGTGTGGGCCTTTTTGGGTTCATATTATTTGGGACTCTCTGTGCTTCCTGGGCTTGTATGTTCATTTCCTTCACCGGGTTAGGAAGTTTTCAGTCATTATTTCTTTGGATAGGTTCTTAATCCTTTGTCCTCTCCCTTCTCCTTCTGGTCCCCCTATGATGCAAGTGTTGTTACACTTGATGTTTTCCCAGAGGTCTCTTAAACTATTCTCATTGAAAAAAAAATTCTTTTTGCTGTTCCAATTGGGTGTTTTCTGCTACTTTTCTTCCAAATTGCTGATTCAATCTTCTGCTTCATCTAATCTGCTGGTGATTCCTCCATTTCAGTTATTGTATTTTTCATTTCTGACTGGTTCTTTTCCATGATTTTCTATGTCCCTTTTTATGCTTGCTATCTCTTTGTTGAAGTTCTCTTTATATTCTTGAGCAGTCTTATAACCATTGTTTTGAACACTGTATTTGGTAGGTTGCTTGCCTCCGTTTTATTTAGTTCTTTTTCTAGTTTTCTCCTGTTCCTTCATTTGGGATGTATTTTTTTCTTTCCTCATTTTGGCTGCCTCTCTGTGTTTGTTTCTACGTATTAGGTATATCTGCTTCACCTCCCAGTGTTGGCCGAGTGGTCTTATGTAGTAGGTGCCCTGAGGTGCCCAGTTGCACAGTTTCTTTGGTCGTCTGCACCAGGTGCTCAAGGAGTGTCCCTTGTGTGGGTTTTGTGTGCCCTCCTATTATAGTTGAGACTTGATAGCTATTGTCACATCAGTTGGTGGGATTGACCCTCAGGTTGACTGACTGTGAGGTTTCACCACATTTACAGCTTACAGGCTGCTGTTTGTGGCCTTACCCCATGGAGCAGGATTTGCCCCAGTGGGTCTGGTGCCTGTTGAGACAGACCACCCTTTGGGTGTGCCACTTGTAGGGCTAATTGGGTGGTGCTCTGCTGTGGTCTGAAGCTAACCTGCAAGTATGTTCATTCTGGGGCCTCTTGGGAGGAGCTCTGGTACAGGCACAGGTCAGCCTTGCCTGTGACTGGCTTAGAACTACTTGGTAGGAACTACCAAGCGATCCATAGTTGGTCGCTGCCTGTGCTAAACCTTTAGGCACATGGCAGAGACCATGCTGTGAACCAAAGATGGCTGCCACCAGTGCTGGGTCAGGCATAGCTTTGCAAAAAGCCAGGACACTCTGAGACCTGCTGCCACCTGCCAGCTCCTGTAAGGTTTAGCCACTGATAAAGCCTCTTGGAGTATATAAGTTGGGTGAAGTGGGGTCTGAAGAAATCACCAGGGTGGAGTGAGTGGAGCTCACCAGACCAATTCAAATTCAGATTTGGCCATGGGCATGGGGGGAGGGCTCAACACAGGAAAGATGATGCCCACCTACTGGCTGCATGGGAGAAGGACCACACAGGGAAAAATGGTAACTGTCCCTCCAATTCTCTCTCTGAAGCCACACAACTCAGTCTCTCACTGTATGTCTCTGATGTCCCCTAGTCACTATTCCTCTGCTGGAGCCCAGGGTGAGAGGCTACAAGCAAATGAGTCTGTGCACCAGCCCTTTATGAGGATGTCTGGGTTTCCCACAGCCTTCCCTCTCACCCTGATGGCTGGAATCCCCACTGTTTTTCACAGCCAGATGTTGTGGGGGCTCCTCTTCCTGCCATCAGTACTCTGGACTGGGGAGCCCGGTGTGGGCCTGGGGTCCTTTGCTCCTCTTGGGTGGGGATGTCCATGGGCAAGATATCCCAATTCTCAACAACCACATAGAAATTTGGGGCTAACCCGTACCACATCTCTACCCCTCCTGCAAGTCTTGACGTGGCTTCTTCTTTATATTGTTAGTTATAAAACTTATGTTCAGCTAGACTTCAGATGGTTTTTCAGATTGATTGTTCTGTAATTTAGTTGTAACTTTAACGTGTTTATATGGGGAGGCAAGCACAGTGTTTATCTACTTCACCATCTCGGATATGTCCATCTTAATTTTTTTAACTGTAAAGTTTAGAGGTACTAAATACATTAATAATGTTGTATAATCATCATCACCATCTATCACCAGAACTGTTTCCATCCTGTAAAATGGAAGTTCTATACCCATTAAACAATAATAATCCATTTCCTTCTCTCCACAGCCCTGACAACCACTACTTTACTTTCTCCTTATGATTTTGACTAGTCTAAGTAACTTGTGTAATGGAATCATACATTTTTTGTCTTTTTGTGACTGTCTTATTTCACTTGCATAATGTTCTCAGTGTTCATCCATATTGTAGCATATTTCAGAATTCCCTTCCTTTTTAAGGCTGAATAGTAGATTGTTGTATGTATATACCACCAATTTCATATTTCTTCATGATTTAGTCTTGGTAGACTGTATGTCTAGGAATTTATCAATTTGTGTATAATTGTTCATAGTAATCTCTTATGATCCTTTGTATTTCTGTGGTATCAGTTGTATCTTCCCTTTCATTTCTGATTTTATTTGAGTCCTCTCTCTTTTTTCCTTGTTGATTTAGATAAAGGTTTGTGCACTTTGTTTATTTTTCCAAAAACCAGCTTTTAATTTCATTGATATTTTCTATTGTCTTTTTAGTCTCTATTTCATGTATTTGTGCTCTGCCCTTTGTTATTAATCTCCTACTACTAATTTTGGGATTTGTTTTTATTTTTCTAGTTTCCTGAGGTGTAAGTTAGGTTGCTTATTTGAGATTTTTTGTTTGTTTATTTCTTGAAGTAGGCATTTATCACTGTGAACTTCCCTCTTAGAACTGCTTTTGCTGCATCCCATACATTTTGGTATGTTGCATTACCATTTTTATTTCTCTGAAAATACTTTTTTGAATTCTATTTTGATTTCTTCTTTGACCCATTGGTGGTTCAGTAGCATGTTGTTTGATCTCCACATATTTGTGAATTTTCCAGTTTTCTTTTAATTGACTTCTAGTTTCATACTGTTGTGGTTAGACAAGATGGTTGGTCTAATTAAAATCTTTTAAAATATATTAAGACTTGCTTTGTGACCTAACATATGAGCTATCCTAGAAAATGTGCCATGTAGACTAGAGAAGAATGTATATTCTGTTGCTTTTGAAAGAATGTTCTGTAAATGTCTATTAAATCTATCTGCTCCAACATGTCATTTAAGGCCTCTATTTCCTTACTGATTTTCTGTCTGGATGATCTATTTATTGATAAAAATGGGATATGAAAGTTCCTTACTATTATTGTATTGTTTTCTATTTCTCCCTTTAGATATGTTAATATTTACTTTATATATTTAGATGCTTCTATATCAGGTGCATAAATATTACAAATGTTATATCCTCTTGTTCGATTGACCCCTCTATCATTAAGCAATGACCTTCTTTGTCTCTTATTACAGTCTTTGTCTTAAAACCTACATTATTTGATACAAGTATAACTCCCCCAGGTTTCTTTTGGTTTCCATTTGTATGTAATATGTTTTTCACAGTCTATGTATGTTCTTACATCTGAAGTGAGTCTCTTGTAGGCTGCATATAGATGGGTCTTGTTTTTTTTTTTTCCATTCATTTATCTAGCCCATGTCTTTTGATTAGAGAATTCCATCCATTTACACTTAAAGTAACTGTTGATAGCTATGGACTTATTGCTATTTTATTAAATTTTTTCTTACTGTTTTGTAATTCCTTTGTTCCTTCCTTCTTGTCTTGCTCTCTACCTTTGTGATTTGATGATTTTCTGCTTTAGGGAAGGGTATTTTTAAGGCAGAGGAGACTTGAGCTTGTTGATATGCTTAGAATAGGATCTAGTAGAAAAGGAGAAGTTGAAGATACATGAGAAAGAAGAATCTCTGTATTTTCTAAAGAGAATACAGGGAAGGATTCAAGAACCAAGGCAATGACATTAACCTTGGACACGGGATATGACACTTCTTTCTGAAACAAGGCGGAAGGAAATCAGGATGGGTGTAGAGGAATATATTTTTTGATACATAATTTAAGAATGTTTTCAATTGCAAATGACAGAAAACTTGAATGGCAATTGCTTACACATATTGGGCTTATTTTTTTCTCACAGAACAAGAAATCTGAAGGTAGGCAACTGCCAGTAATGATTCACTGGATCAGAAGTATTAAGGCCTGAACCTTTGTAATGCTCTTGGCAATTCCTTCATAGTCAATGGTGTTACAGTTCTTGACATCAGGCTTTCAAATCATAAAGGATGAAGGGCAATTTCCATTAGTACTCTACCTTTGATCAGGAAAGCAATCTTTCTAAGAAGCTCCCCAGCAAATTTCACTTTATATATTATTAGTCCCAACTATGCTACATGACTACCCCTCTGTGCAAAGGAGTCTTGAAAGTGAATATTTAGCTTTTCAGGCTCTCTGTGGTGCTGGTTATAGAAGCATGTCACTGGGAATGGGTGTTGAGTTAACTAATCAATCAATAGTATCTGCTACATGGAGAAGTAGTAATTGTAGCAAAAACTGAAGCATGCTTTACCTATATTTTATCTGAGAAACTGAAGCATGCTGTACATACATTTTGTTTGAGAAGAACCTGCAAAGTAATTTGCTCGTAGAATGGAATGGAGATAGATTTGGTGAGGTGGAACAGGTATGTTTTATGAAGCTGGAAATTAAGGTTTAGAATAATTGCAGTGGGTGTGGGTGAGGGAGCTGGATAAGAAAATATGAAAGGGATAAAATATATGGTGATGGAAGGAGAACTGACTCTGGGTGTTTAACACACAATGTGATATATAGATGCTGTATTACAGAACTGTATACCTGAAACCTATGTAACTTTGCTAACAATAGTCACCCCAATTAACTTTAATTAAAATAAATATATATAAAGGTAATGTCCAGTCATTAGTCTAACTTCAAAGTCTTCTATTATTTCACCTCAAACTACCACATATAAGTCTGTTTTCTGAGAATTAAATATAATATGAATTATATTCAGCATAATGTTTGGTATGTAGTATATGGTGTTCACTTAGCTGTTAGTATCCTCTTGCCCTAAGCCTACCTTCATATATTGGTCATTATTCTCCCCATGTAAAGAACCCCTATAAACACACCACACACACACACACACACACACACACACACACACACACACACTCACACTCACACTATATCTCCTAACCATTTTTCAGGGGGAAAAAAATCTCATTTCTTTAATTACTAGAATAGTTTGAAGGGATTTCTTATTCTTAAACTCCCATAATATTTATTATGCATCCCCATCATCTAGCATCTATAATATATTCTCAAATTCATTCAACCAGGAGGTATTTTGTTGAGAATTGTCTTTCTGTATGACTATACTTCATTCTCTCAACTACTTCTTGAGGCCTATAGCTGATGCTTTTTTTTTTTTTTTTTTTTTTCTGATTCTCTTACAATGCTAGGGATCACTCCTGAGATTTTGAGCCATGTATACCAAAAGTGCTCAAAATTTGTTTGTTGATCAATTAGTTCTCATCCCTATAATTTAGGTCAAGGTACATGTCTGACAGCAGCAAAGTTATTCGTTTAACATCTTTTACTGACATTTCTGAATGTCTGAAGCCACAGCTGGATAGAAGATATACTTATACAGAAGAACCTTTGGTAAGTATTTTGAGGACTGATTAATCTGATTCCTCATTTAACTGATCAATGTCCTTTGATTTTTAGAGAACTTTTATTGATTTACCCTAATTTTTTTTTCTAAACAACACATTTTATTTTTTTCCTTGCAAAATTATTTTACACAAAAATTTCCTCTGTGTTTCCTTTTATAGTACCATGTTGCTATATATTCCATTGATACTGTTTTTAAAAACAGCTGTGTTCTGGTTTTGGTATGAGGACACTTCAGACATAAAATAAGACCCTCTAGAATTTTTATTAAGTTTTTAACACTTGATAAAAAATAATATTTGATATTATATTTTAGAAGCTTAGAATTTTTGTAAAGCAGAGTGTTTCCATAGTGTGGCTATCTTGACAATGTGGATTTAGTACACCAGTTCTAGATGAGAATTTCACATTCCCTAAGGGTTACACTTCAGGTAATAACCTTGGTAGTTCTGATATAGTCTAAACACTTCGATATTTGTATGACTATAACTTAATTCTAAGCAAACAGTTTTCCTTTTCTTCTAATTAGGATTTTTTTTCCTACCAAAATAATGATATTTTAGTTTTGGAATCATAAAAACATTAAATTCTCACTTCAGAATTTGTTTAGTAAAGGGATAAAGAGAAAGGCAGAGAGACACGATAACAGGGAGAGCAATAACCTTACTTAATTAAACCCTAAATTATTCATGTCACAGTTATCTTAAGATTACAAAGAAGTTTGAGTTCCACACAACAAATAGCAAAGAGTTCATGTGAATAGTAGATGCCTTTCTGTATTCTAGAGTTACTCTTGCTCTTGGAGAAATAACCAGCTTTCTGTGTTTCAAGGATGGTGTTAGGATTGCCAGCATTGCTGGCAGAGAAGCCCATAAATAGCAAAGTTTTATGAGAACTTATATTGTCATTTACACTCTAAAGGCCATGACCTGTATGCGCTAAGACTGTCCAAGAGGGACACCCCACCACCCCCAACTCTGCTGCAAAGACCGTTAATGAGCAGCATTGAGAGGCCTTGAAGATAGTTCTTTTTATAACTCTCTTGTAAATATTATAGCAGCACCTCAAGGCTAAAATAACAGTAAATATGTAGGAAAGAGGCCACCAACAGAGACTGGAAGACTCCTAAAATGGTGTCACTGTGCCTGAAACAAGAAAATAGTTGAGGTTGGGAAGTCATTTTAACATTAAGTATGAAATCAGATTGGTTTATAATAGAATGAACTCTGCTGCTATAGTTGGCTCTAAAAATGAACCTTACGTGACAGTCAGATGCAAACATACTTCATTGTACATTTTGTACATTGAACATTGGTACAAAAATAAAATAGTCCAGTCGGGAAATGACAGCCTGTCAGAATTTATGAAACCCTGTTGAATAATGCCATAAAAAATTACAGTGTTTCTCGGTGGATAATGGACCTCTCTTTTGATATCTAGGTTAAAACCATGGCGGATGGTGCCTTGGGAGGATTTGACATGGAAAATTTGTTGCAATCTTTGTATGTAGAAAATAGAGCTGGATTCTTCTTTACTAAATTCTGTGAGCATTCAGGGAACAAGGTAGAAAATAATAATTTAAAATCTAATTTTGTACCTTTACTTCATTTTAAAATACAAGTGATTGAAATAATTCAATGCTCAAATAATTATATTTGATGTTAAAATTCCCATCGCTGGTAAGAAATTTCATAGTAAATATTTAGTAAAAGTTTAAACATCTTAATTATCATTTTCTTTGGTTCACTATCATGCTAAAATTAAAAAGAAAAGTAAAATACAGGTAAACAAGGATTGACTTGTACTATTGACAGTAGTTTATTTTCATATAACTTGTTTCAATGTAATATATATTCAATTCAGAGTTGATTTTATCAATCGTTTCATTTTTATTTTTAATAATTGTAACAATTACAAATTATAATGGGTAGTAGCAAACTTATTTACAGGTTTTTTTTAAAAATCACAGTCTTCATTTTGCTAAAATGAAAAGTATTTCTCTGGTTCAAATGAAGAGTAGTGTTTGGTATGATTTGCCCATATATATCAAAATACTTTTCATGCCAGAAATATGTAATTACATTAATTCTTAACTAGAACACTTATTTTAATGAACAATTATGTGAGAAACATACCTGCAAATATATATTGTTCTAGTGACAATACCAATAAATATTTTGTATGTTGCCAGTTTGTGATAGAAAATAAAAACATCTTAAATTGAACCTGATTTATGGTAACACCAAAGAGCTAAACAATGACTTATATTTGAAATTAGAGCTTTGTAGAGCTTTAATAATTGGGTGGTAATAATTTATGTACTTTTCCCATCTGCAGTTGTGGAGGAACTGTGTGTACTTTTGGTTTGACCTACAGGCTTATCATCAGCTTTTCTACCAAGAAACACTTCACCCTTTTAAAGTATGCAAGCAAGCCCAAGTAAGTAGTAAATAATGCTGTATCGCTGTGAAGCTCTGAGTACACAGAGAAATGAAAAGCTGTGTCCAGCCCCAAACAAGAGAAACCTGGGAGTGCAGGCCAAAAGGCAACAGTTAAATTGTTGCCATGGGATTACTTTATTTAAATACAGAATATTGTGTTATAATCTGATTTGTGGGTTCTTGGTTTTACCTATTTTATTTAGTTCGCTTTATTTTCTCTTTGCTGCCAATTACTTGTTGTTCCAATAAAAGACATCCCCTCTTTTTTTCCCCCCAATTTATTCCTTTTTGGTTTGGTTGTGAATGATTTAAAAGATAACCCTGAGAGAGGACTTGTAATAAATGATTGAAGTGATTGGGGGGAGAGGCACTTACCAAAGCTGTTCTCTGAGCTTCCTGCAGAAACAACTGTTAGATATATTTAAGCTGTTGACCTGTCTCAAGGGCGGGACAGAATGTTGACTGAGTCTGTGTGGTGTAGGCCCTGTGCTGTCGCCTGGGCTTCTGTGCTACGCATGATAGAAGACAGATACTCAGAGGTGGAGAAAAGACTATCTCAAGACCTCCCTGAAGCAAAATAGAGGAGGAAGAAGAAAAATAGAGGAGGACTGAGAGGGTGGCCAGCTTTTTGTTGGAGAAGGAAACGGAATAGAATTATGATTCAAGCTGACTTATCTTTTCAGTTTTTCATTCTTAGGCTGTTCTGCTCTTTTATGGAGAGAGGTCATCAAGCCCAGAAAACTGCTAATCACTTCTCTGTTGACCACTTAAGTGGTTCTTAAAATCTGAAATAACTCCATTCCAGAGGACCTCTCCCTGAACAATGCTGAGGAGTTTAGCCTTGTCATATTATTTATTACCTTGCTATAATCTTATTCAGGACATCAGAGAGTATTGCTGGATGTTTGTTCTTACTTCCACTACTCTGACTCTGGCATTAATAACTATGCTTTGTAAATCAGTTGACAGAGCTTTGTACTTTTTACCGTGAGAATAAGGACTTCAGCTCCTGCATGACCTAGATCTGGTTCCATGAACTCATGCAATTATATCTCTAATCTGCCAGCACCATTTTCTGAGACCACACAGTTGGCTCTTCTGCTTGTTAATCCTTTACGTATAATTCTCTATTTATCCCTCTCCTCCTAACCTATTGCCCCTGTCTGCAGAAGTACCATCTGTTATTTTTATTATGTTTTCACTACTACAAAGCGTACTCCTCCAAAAATCTTCAGCTGCTCAATTAAGTGGGTTTTTTGTTGTTGTTGTAATCACCATATTTCCATGTACTTGTAAAAGCAGAAATTGTGTTTGAGCTTGGTAGACTTATTAATTCTTAGTAATGGTATTATTCAACCAGCTATAAATGATTGTGAAGCAGAATATGTTCAAATTCTGGTCATTTTGAGTGAATTATTCTGTTTTGGGATTAAGGCCATTAGCTTTTTATTCTTTCCTAGGTTATCTTTCGGCGAGTCAAAGCAGGGTGGGTGGAGGGGAGCAATGGAACAATTTGCTTTTAGGTGAATAGGGGGAAATAAACTGAGCAAATCATGTGATTTTTTTTTCTTTTTTACTTGTTTGCCTTTTATATCTAAGGTTACTTTATTGCATTTTTTTGGTTAATGGAACAATTTTCTAAATTAGTTTCAGTTTTAATTATTAAAGGTTTCTGTGCCTCCTGATATAAAAATTGCCTCTAATACCATAATCCTATAGATTTATTTTACAGTATGAAATACCACTCATTTCTTTATAATAGAAACCCTATATGGCTTCCTTCAAGGGTACATTTACAATATAGATGTTTGGATTGATTATGCCAGTGGCAGAATATAATCAGCTGCCAATGTTTTAAAGTTGTTATGAACTTGATTTTATATTATTTTAATACATCTGACAAGCTATATAATAGGAGACAAGAGTTGATTCCAAAAGGCTTACATGCTTTTCTGTATTCCAGTAGGCAGATTACATACCTTGAAGTTTTATTACCTCAAGAAGTATTGCAGAAATATCTGCAGGCAAACTAGATGGGGGTGAGGGTCAGTGGAAATGACTGTGGTCTAGGAGTTTGAACTACAGTCCTGGGCACATCCTGAAGATTTTACTGCGTGACTTTCAGTTAGAAACCAACTGAAATGGTTTTGGCAAGGAGAAAGGGAATCACCACCATAGTGCAGAGATAACGGTCTTTGACTCTAGCAGCAACTTGCCAGGGGTCCATCTATTGCTGCTAAGATTTGGAACCTAGATTTCATCATAGGTAGTCCTGCTGCTTTTTTGACATTACATACGTGATTCAGTGACAGAGCACTGTAATAGAATGAAGCAGATCTGTGTACCACTCTCTTTTCAAGCAAACTGTAGAAAGAAATCTTTCAAACAAACTGTAGCCCAATTAAAACTATGCATTTTACCACTTTCCACAGCATATACACTGAGATTTTTAAAAATTTATAAACATGTGTGATGCATAAATATTATATATGTTTACACGTATGTATACACACATACAAACGTGTACAAAAATAAAAAATAAATAAATAGGAAGGAGAAAGAGAGAAAAAAACAGTAAAAATGAAAGCCTGGGAGAAAAAAGTGTAGAGAATATAGGAATTAATGAGTGAGAAAGTAGGTAAGAATGAAATAAGGAATAAGAAAATTGCTTCTAGGTAAATCCACAGCACTTTTACCACAAAATCCTATTTAATACAAAGATATTATAGCAGTGTGAGATTTTTGCTTCATTGAATTGAATATCAGGGTAACACATTGTTATTTTAATGTATCACCTAGATCAGAGACTATATGACGTAGAAAAAAAAAGTCATAAAATTTGGAGTTGAAAGACATGAATTTAAGTTACATTATGTTAGTTATTAACTGAGTAAACTTGGTCAAGTCAGTGAGTTTAATAAGCCTCAGTTTTATGTTTTGTAAATGTGGGTAGTAATAATGTTTTACATTTTATTTCCTTCCACTGGTTCGAAAATTACATATTCTATTTCTGTTTTCACCCTTATAATTTAAAAATGCATCCTGAAATTAAAGTGTACAATTAATCATTATCATTATCATTATCCTCCTCTCAAGCAAATCAAGATTTTAGAACACTAATTTTACCACACCTTGTCCATTTTACATGTTATTTTGTATGGCATTTTAAATCTTGTTTTATACCTGTCACGTAGTCATTATTATTATTATTTTTATAATGTCGATGCTGGTGTAGATTTAGTCACACACAAATTTCTTGCTTACCATTGCTTTTTGTATCACATTCCTTCCTTTGGATTTAATTTTTCAAGAATATCTTTTAGTAGGTTTTTCATTAGGATTTACTATTGGTAAAAATCTCTCAGGTTTTGTTTGTGAAAATATCTATTTTATTCTCTCATTGCTCATTTAGCTGAATATAGAATTCTAGGTTGATAATTTCTTTTCACAGGTATTATTCTAATGTCCCCTGGTTTCTATTGTTATTATTGCTCCTTTGAGAGTGGATGCTTTTTCTCATTGTTTGCTTTTATCACCTTCTCTTTAACTTTGATGTTCTATATTTCACTTCAATATGTTTACAACAATTATCTTTCTTGGGTCTAAGTTGCTTCTAGAAATCTGAGGAACCATGTTTTTCATCAATTTTAGAAAATCCTCAGTCATTATTTCTTTCAGACTTTCTACTTCTCTTTTCTGTATTCCGTCATTCTGGTTTCCTTATCTGATCAATGTTGGTATTTTTCAATCTATTCTATATTTCTTTTAATCTCTCAAGTTTTTCCATCTTTTATATCCGTGTTGTATGTTATAAATTGAAATAGGTCAACTTCCTTTTATCTGTTTTCCAGTTCATTCATATATTATTTCCTCAGCAAATTTCAATTTGCTATTTTTTTTAAATTAAAGTTTATTGGGGTGAAAATTGTTAGTAAAGTTACATAGATTTCAGCTGTACAATTCTGTAATACATCATCTATAAATCACATTGTGTGTTCACCACCCAGAGTCAGTTCTCCTTCCATCACCATGTATTTGATCTCCTTTACCTTCATCTACCACCTCCTCCCCCTTATCAATTTGCTATTTAACCCATCCATTGAGTTAAATAATTTTAAGAATTATGATGATTTTTTAAAATTAGACATTCTACTTGTGTTTTTCAAATATTCCTGGTGTTTTTTTATGTTTTATGTTTTCATGTTTATTTATTCTTTTATGTCTTTAAGCATTTAAAACATATAGTGTGTAGATGTGTTAGTTATCTGTTCCTGCATATCTTTGTGGCTTAAAACAACACACTTTTATTATCTAACAGTTTATATGGTTTATGAGTCTGGTCACAGCTTTGCTGGGTCTTCTGCAAGGCTGTAAATCAAGGTGTTGGCTAGGGCTGGTTTCTCATGTGGGGCTCAACTGGGGAAGGACCTACTTCAATGATCATGTGGTTGTTAGCAGCATTCAGTTCCTTACAGACCATTGGACTCATTTTTTTGCTGGCTGTTAGCTACAGGCCACTTCAGCTCTGTGCCATATGGCCCTCTCCATGTTGGCAGCTCACAACATGGCAACTTGCTTCTCCAAAACCATCAAGGGAGAGTTTCTTAGTAAAGTAGGCATTCCATCTTATGTAATCTATTAATAACTACATACACACAGTCACATAAATCTCATCACTATTGCTGTATTCTATTGGTTAGAAACAAGCCATACGTTATGCCCGCTCTTAGGGGAGAGGAGTATGAAAGGGCATGACTATTAGAAGACATTGTGTTCATGGGAGCTACCCTAGAGTCTGGCTGCTACAGTATCCAATAATTCTATGATTTGTAGTTCTTAGGAAAACTAATTCTGCTATTTAGTATTTCTGCTGATATAGTGCATTCTTTTCTTGTGTGTTTTATAATTTTGAATTTTGAGCTCTTTAGTGAGGGTTTTGTTTTTTTGTTTTTGCTTTTAAATCTCTGGTGCTTCTGCTGTGCACGTTATAAATGCTAATTTCTTATCTTGGAGTTTCCTCAGTTGCCAAATATAATCTTGAAAACCAAACCCCCAAAATGGATAAACTACAATAATTAATTCTCAGGAGATTTTTTTTTTTTTCTTTTACATAGAGTCCAGGCCAAGATAAGCAAGCTTCCTTTTTATTTCCTAGGTTTGGTAGGTGTGTATATGTACATTTTAAAAATTAGTTTCAGGTGCACAAGACAAAGTAATACTTAGACGTTTATCATTTATATCCCTCACACTGTGTGAACCCCCATCCCCCATCCACTATCCCTCTGACATCACACAGAGCCATTACATTTCCACTGTCTCTATTCCTAACGCTCTACTCTGCTTCTTGTAAGTATACACACACACACACACACACACACACACACACACACACACACACATATAAACATGTAGTTGATATTCATTATTGTTCAGCTTCAGCTTCAGGTGTACAATGCAGTGATCAGGCATCCACATCATCCCTGAGGTGGTCTCCCTAATGACACAAGTGTCCATTGGATACCCTACAAAATCTTTACAACATTATTGATTACATTCCCCAAATTAATTTTCAAAACCCTGTGGCCATCTTGTGGTTACTGACTGTTTTCTAATCCCCTCACCTTCCCCCGTATCCCCACCCCTCCTCCCATCTAGCAACCCTCAGTTTTTCCTCTATGTCTCCAAAACTGTTTCTGATCAGTTCATTCACTTATTCTTTTCTTTAGATTCCACATATAAGTGAGATAATATGGTATTCGTCTTTCTCTGTCTGACTTATTTCACTTAACATAATGTTCTCTAGGTCCATCCGTGTTGTTGCAAATGGTAACATTTCTTTCTTCTTTATGGCTGCGTAATACTCCATTGTATAAATGTACTAGAGTTTCTTAATCCAGTCATCTACCGATGGGCATTTTGGTTGTTTCCATGTCTTGGCTACTGTGTATAGTGCTGCAATAAACATAGGAGTGCATAAAGCTTTTTGAATCAGAGTTTTGGATTTCTACGGATATATACCTAGGAGTGGAATTGCTGTATCATAAGGTAGTTCCGTTTTCAGATTTTTGAGATACCTCCATACTGTTTCCCATAGTGGCTGCACCAATCTGCAATCCCACCAACAGTGCACAAGGATTCCCTTTTCTCCACATCCGCGCCAGCATTTGTTTTTTGTTGATTTATTGATGATAGCCATTTTGACTGGAGTGAGGTGGTATCTCATTGTGGTTTTTATTTGCATATCTCTGATGGTTAGTGAGGTTGAGCATTTTTTCATATGTCTATTTGCCATCTGTATGTGCTTTTTAGAAAAATGTCTTCTCATGTACTCTGCCTATTTTTTAATTGGGTTGCTTTTTTGGAGTTGAGTTGAGTGAGTTTTTTATAAATTTGTGATATTAACCCCTTATCAGATATATCATTGGCAAATATCTTTTCCCATTCAGTAGGATCCCTTTTTGTTTTATTAATGGTTTCCTTTGCTGTGAAAAATTTGTAGTTTGATGTAATCCCACATGTTTGTTTTTTTCTCTTACTTCCCTTGCCCCAGGGGATATATCAGTAAAAATCTTACTCCGGGTAATGTCTGTGAAGTTTCTTCCTATATTTTCTTCTAGGAATTTTATGGTTTCAGATCTTACACACAATGGGATTTATAGATGATGTAATACAGAATTGTACACCTGAAATCGATGTAATTTTACTAACAATTGTCACCCCAATAAATTTAATAAAATAAAATAAAATAAAATAAAATAAAAGACTTATTTTGTGGCCTAACATATGGCCTAACATATTTTCCTATCTTGGAAAATGTTCCATGTGCGCTTGTGCAGTGTATTCTGCAGCTTTGGGGTGAAATGCTCTGAAAATACCGATTAAATCCAAGTGGTCCAATGTGTCACTTAAGGCCGTTGTTTCCATATTGATTTTCTGTCTGGAAGACCTGTCCTTTGTTGTCAGAGGTGTGTTGAAGTCCCCTCCTATGATAGTGTTACTGTTGATCTCTGTCTTTATGTCAGTCAATATCGGTTTTACATATTTAGGTGCTCCTATATTGGGTGCATAGATGTTTACTAGGGTTGTATCCTCTTGTCAGATCGATCCCTTTATTATTATATAGTGCCCATCTTTGTCTTTTAATATGTTCTTCATTTTAAAGTCTATTTGTCAGATATAAGTATTGCAACTCCAGCTTTTTTCTCATTGCCATTTGCATGAAATATCTTACTCCAACCCTTCACTTTCAGCCTGTGTGTGTCTTTTGATCTGAGGTGAGTCTCTTGTATACAGCATATACAAGGGTCTTGCTTTCTTATCCACTCAGCCACCCTATGTCTCTTGATTGGAGCATTTAATCTGTTTACATTTAAAGTGATTATTGATAGGTACATAGTTATTGCCATTTTTCAAATTTGTAGTTAGATGGTTTTCATCTTTCTTCTATTTACAGAAGTCCTTTTAGTATTTCTTCCAATGCTGGTTTGGTGGTAATAAATTCCTTTAGTTTATTCTTTTCTGCGAAGCTCTTTATCTCTCCATCAACTTTAAATGATAGCCTTGCTGGATAAAGCAATCTAGGTTGTAGGCCTTTGTTTTCCATCACTTTGAGTATCTCCTGCCACTCCCTCCTGGCCTTCAATGTTTCTGTAGAAAAGTCGTTTGATAGTCTTATGGGAGTTCCCTTGTATGTAACCCTCTGTCTTTCTCTTGCTGCTTTTAGGATTCTCTCTTTGTCTTTAACCTTTGTCTTTAACCTAAAAGCCTTTGCCATTTTAACTAAAATGTGTCTTGGTGTGGACCTGTTTAGGTTTATCCTGGTTGGAACTCTCTGCACTTCCTGGGCTTGTATGTTGGTTTCCTTCAGCAGGTTAGCGAAGTTTTCGGACATTATTACTTCAAATATGTTCTCAATCCCTTGCTTCCTCTCTTCACCTTCTGGTATTCCTATGATGCGCATGTTGTTGCGCTTGATGTTATCCCAGAGGTCTCTTAAACCATCTTCATTGTTTTTTATTCTTTTTTCTTTCTGTTGTTCTGTTTGGGTCATCTCTGCTAACTTGTCTTCTAAGTCGCTGATTCGATCCTCTGCTTCATCTAACCTGCTGTTAATTCCTTCAAGTGAGTTCTTTATTTCAGTAATTGTGTTTAGTTCTAACTGGTTGTTCAGTATGATTTCTCTATCCTTCCTTATGTCGTCTCTAAGCCTCTTAAACATGCTTATCATCAATTTTCTGAACTCTGTCTCTGATAGGTTGGTTACCTCTGTTTCATTTGGTTCCACGTCTGGAGGTTTCTTCTGTTCTTTTATTTGGGACATGTTTCTTTGTTTCCCCATTCTGGCTGACTCTCTGTGTTTGCTTCGATGTATTAGGTAGATACCCTAGAGTTCTTATTTCTTGCTGGGTTATCTTATGTAGTATGAGTCCTTTATATTTGACTTGCACTACTTTCTTCTTCTCCTCTGTGTTTGCTCCAAAGTTGACTCTTGTGTTGTGTATATTGTCCTGTTAAAGAAGATCTTTAATTGCTTTTCGCTTGTGAGCAGGTGGGGTTAACTCCTAGGCTGACTAGTTGTGAGACTTGACTCTGCCCACCGCAGGGTGTTCTGCTGCCTGAGGGTTGACCACTTAAATGTGGTTTGACCTCTATGGGCTCTTGTGCCTGTAGAGTATTGCCTCTGGGTATGTCACTTGTAGGTCAAGCCCCGTAGTACTCTGGTTTGGTCTGGAGTTGGCCTCTGGGTGTGTTGAATCTTGTGCCTCTTAAGCTGGGCCTGGTAGGGCAATTTCAGAACAAAGCAAATCACCAAGCACAACAACAAAGAAAAAATCAAATACATTCACATGTAAAAACAACCAACAACGCACACTCAATACACTCAAAGATATCAAAGATATAAAGACAAAACAAAACAAAACAAAACAAAAAGGCAGTGCCAGTCTTGGCTTAAGCCCACCAAGTAATGTCCAGGTTGTCCTCTGCTGTACCAAAGAGTCCTCTGTGTATTGTGCAGGCAGAGCTGGTCACCTGGTGCCCAGAGTGACGTTGGGACTGCAGATTTAGATGAGTGGGGCTGAGCTGTCTGGATGGTAGTTTCTACAAAGTTAGTGCAGTTCCTGCTCTTGCCTGCACATATGCGCACTGAGAGTAGCACCACCAGCCCTGTGTCCAGTTCTCCTGAGTCTTAGGGCACTTCTTCCGTGTATGAGTGTGTGTAGCGGGCGGGAGATTTCTGAGCTACTGAAAGCCCAGAGCTGCATCTGCCACTTACTGCTGATCCCTGGGAGTGCCTCCGCAGTTGTAATTGCCCCGCCCTAGGCAGGCCAGAAAGGTTGGGGGTGGGGATGGAGGGATCTTCTCTCTCCCAGCCCAGCCGTGTCACACTCTTCCCGCAGGCCAGAAAAAGTGGTGGCTGGGGGTGGAGGAGCCTCTTCTCTCCTAGCCCAGCAAAAATCACACTCTTCCCAGCCTCTTCCCTGAGTCAGAGCTGCAAGCTGGGTTTTCCCAGATCCTGAGCACTAAGGCTCTTCTGTAATTTGACACTACTCCTCAGTTCAGGGGCCAGTTTAAGTCTCTGGAAGGGTGGGGGTAGGGTTGGAAGAGTTGGGGAAGGGACTCAGGTATGGAGTTTATGTCTTTTGTCCAACCTAGGGCCCAGCTGGAGGTCTCAGCTGATGTTATTGCCTCAAATGCTGGATATGCTGCCCCCTTGGCAGGAGAGATCAACTGTGGGATGGAGGGAAAGAGCCCACCTCCTGGCTTTTGTGTTCTCTGTTCTGTCCTGGGATCCCCTGAGTCTGCAGCTGCGTATGCCAGCTGCATTTCCACCGCGGCAGATAGGGGCCACGTCCCCACAGCCACAGATGCAGGCCGTGTATCCACTTCGTTCCCTTCCCTCTTCCCCTGCTCGCCCAATTTGCCCACCTTCAAGTAATCCTTACACGAGTCTCTTAGCTGTTCTGCATGATGAGCAGAGAGTCGTTTGATGGGTTATAGATGTCCCATTTGTGATAAAATCCGGAGGAGAACTCAAAAAGTTGTACATTTTGTTTTAACACTCTACATTTTACTTTGTGTATAATCCTTCAAGTTTTTTCCCAATCTACATTTCACTTTGTGTATACCCCTCCAATGGCCTTTGTGTGTGTATGGGTCTCAGTGTAACTTTTCACTTTATGAGGGTCCAAGACCATGTCTCCTGTACACCAGGGCTCTTATAATCTACACCCTTGGTTTACCCCATTGTAGGCCCATCACCAGCTCATGCTTATCACCCTGGTTTTCATTTTAGCTCTTGGCGATTTTCCTTATTTCAGCCATGCATTTTAAAGGATATCTGTTATGCTTTATCCAATATTTCTAGACATTTTATAGAGGAAGTTTTCAAGTAACCTAGCCTGCCAAAGTCTCTGCAAGAAGCAGTGATATATTTTCTAATTTAATACCCATTATGAGCATGTAAGATATTTTATCTTATTTTCTATAAATTAAAAAAACACACCTAGATCTCTGAAATGTTAACCTTGTCAAGGCTTCATACTAGGAAGAAAATTAAGCTCAGACTTGAGATACTACTTCATTGCTGACTTTGCTTTTCTACTCACAACTCCCTCGTAGGACTTTGGTAAGGACTGCATAAGATAATGTAGTATCTCATTATATGCTGGAAATATTTTTTAGTATAATGTAGAGCACTCTATAGAATAAGTAGACATTATTATTATCAGAGTCAATACTTAGGATTCTACCAATTACCTGGATAATGGGGAAGGATGACAGAAATTTGAAGAAATTAAAGAAAATAGGATGGGAGAACAGCAGCTCCTAAGCAAATATTCATTCAACCAATACTATAACTTATTATAAGCTCCAAAAGACAAGTTAAGTCAAAATGTACTTCATAGAATCACAACCTTTTAAGATATGTTTTACATTATTCTGTTACTCACTTATTAATTAACATTCACTGAGAGCCTGCTTTGTGCCAAGTAATGTTCTATGAATACAAAGACAATTAGGACAAAGTTCTTGGCTTAAGGAGCTCAGTCTCTAGTGGAGGAGAGAGATCATTACTGAAGTGCTTCAATTATGTTTAAAATAAAGCCAAATAATAGCATGTTAACTAGAGATTAAATAAGTTCTTCCTTTACCAGCAGATAACAATTGGGTATTGTTTTTTAAAATAACCACCAGCTTCTTTTTAAATGCCTGTAGGAGGGATGGAACTATTTCATTTTCTTTCCCTCAATTTTGAGCTAAAAGCTTTCATCTTTTGGTCTCATTCCTGCCTTGTGAAGCAATACAAAATAAATTTCTTGTTTGGGTGACAATTGTTCAAACAAAAAAAATTATACTGTCCTGTGTTATTCAACTTTAGATTTAAATCTCAAATCTTTTCAGTATCTTTAACCATATCTAGATGAACTCTTGACATTTGGAAGTTCCACTCCTGGCATCTCCATCCAATAATTTGACAGCTTGGAAATATTCTGGCCTAATGCTTTAGTGAAAGACTTGTTGCTTCTATTTATATACATTCCTACAAAGAAATCATTTGATGAGTCCCATGGCAAATAAGTAAGTCTAAGTGACTACCCTTGTCTGCCCAGGTCTATAATGCTGTCACCAATTTACTCTTTTCTTTTTTTTAAAGATTTTATTGGGGAAGGGGAACAGGACTTTATTGGGGAACAGTGTGTACTTCCAGGACTTTTTTTTTTCCAAGTCAAGTTGTTGTCCTTTCAATCTTAGCTGTGGAGGGCTCAGCTCAGCTCCAGGTCCAGTTGCCGTTGCTAGTTGCAGGGGGCGCAGCCCGCTATCCCTTGCGGGAGTTGAACCTGCAACCTTGTGGTTGAGAGGATGCACTCCAACCAACTGAGCCATCCTGGAGCTTAGCGGCAGATCAGCTCAAGGTGCCGTGTTCAATCTTAGTTGCAGGGGGCGCTGCCCACCATCCCTTGTGGGACTCGAGGAATTGAACTGGCAACCTTGTGGTTGAGAGCCCACTGGCCCATGTGGGAATTGAACCGGCAGCCTTCAGAGTTAGGAGCATGGAGCTCTAATCTCCTGAACCACCAGGCAGTCCCCCCAATTTACTCTTATGTTTGCGAAATTTCTCGAGAGAAAAAGGAAATACAAAGCTCCGTCAATACATGTCATCAGACCTATACTATGTGTTGGTGTTTTTAGGAAGCCAGAAGTTGTGATAGTAATGCATAACTCATTAATGTATTCATTCAGCAATTATTTATTGCTACTCTTCTCATCCTCTCTGGCCCCAAATCATTGCAACTTCCTAAAGATGATCTTAGACACAGTAGAATCCAAGTGAAGTTCATATCAGGTTGTGCAGCATAGCTCTCACTACCTGAGGGTTCTACAGGTATGTCCATGGATTTGGCCCCTTTTTTCCTGCTCCTGTTTCTATTACTGTAGAATCAGGAAATGAATATAAACTAGATAGAAGTTAGACCAGCAATTACAAATACGTTTTCCTTAGCCTGAAAACTTTATTGATATTTCCACAAACGTCTATCAAGCCCCAGTATGTAGTGAGCTCTGATCCACGCCAGGAACAGTTTGGTGACCAAATCACACATAGGTGCTGCCACTCAAGTGCTATCGAAGTTCCACAATGTGCTCTTCTTTTGCCCACTTTTCCAGAGAACCCTAGAAAGATTGAGAAAGAATAGGCCATGTAGATCTTTCTCTATAAAATTTGCATCGTCCTGACAATGTTTTCCAATAGATTCTGAGCTAATTTTAGGTAACCAAAACCTTGAGTTCCTTTGGAAAAAAACTTTTTATGGTATAAGAGGGGCAATGGTGAAGATTTTTCTGATAATCAGCTTAGTTTTTTTTATTTGCTTGTTGTCACCTATTACCTTAATTGTTTAGCTCCTGTCCTTGGCATTTACAGGACTCAGATACTTCTGAGTGGTCCTGACATTTTCACTAAATGGCTGTGAACTAAGTCTAGCTAAGTGCTCCTTCTCTAGGCTGATGGTATATTTTCAGCTGCACTAACAGAGTTCATTATTTCTTTATACAGCAACAGTGTTAAGAATCAAGCTGTGTTTTCTAAAAAATTGAATGGGCATAGGCAAGGGGTAAGATTGGGGTGATGATTAAATACGGAAAATCATGTACCACTTTATAGCTTTATGATAAATTTCAGTGTGTTCCTAATTAGGTTGTTTCATGAGTACTGGGCAATTATTATTCAGGCTTTGCTAAATCATTTGTTTTTGTTACCAGAGAGATGGTGTCCCAAGTAGCAGTCAGGCTTGGAATCCTGAGCACTGTGAATCACTGCACAGAATTAGCAGGGTTCTCGTCTTGCAAATCCCGTTTTGTTGTGCTTGCTAGTGAAGTGGATTCAGGAAGAACATGTATAGCAGCCAGCTTTCTGACTTACAGTTAGTTGTTCATTCATTTCCCATCTGATGTTGATACCAACTACCCACATTCAGCCTTATGACTTTGAATACTATAGGATTATGGACCAAAATAGGATCTCCACAGACCCTCTTTTAATCCTCTTGTTGGCAGAAAAGTCAAGCCCTGAACTTCTCTAAACCATAGTTATCATTATACCTGACATTTATGTTTACTATCTGTTAAGTTCTGTGTAATCACTTTACATGAATTATTTTATTTAATTCTTGACAATCATAACAGATAGATATTGGCATTCTCCCCATATTCTGGTTTAGGAAATTAAGACTTAGGGAAGTTGAATACTTTCCTAAGGGTCTAGCAATTAGTGAGCTTGAAATTAGAACCAAGTATTCTGATTCCAGACTCTATACTCTTAACTTCTAAGTTATTGCTTTCTTATTAATTGTCTCTAGAAAAAGGAGTTATCTGTTTATCACCTTGTTTAATCTTTCACTTTAATATCTTAAAATATCTTTATAAACATTAAACATCAAATTTCACTCTTAACGTTTCCCCCCACTGAACTATACATTTCATAAAGACAGTCTATGTGGTTTACCTTGTATGTTCAGGACTGGGGCTAGCATATAAAAGATGCTGTAATATTTAGTGAATGACTGAATGAACTCATTGGCATGTTCATATTCTTAGCAACATATTATAAACCTAATTTTAGATAATCATTAATTATTTATATATGACTGCCAGCCAGGTGTTTTCGTTTAAAATTTTTTTAAAAAATAAAATAGTTTAATGAGTCCCCAAATACCATCACCCACCTTCGACAATGATCAACATTCTGTCTTTCCAGACATACTATGTTTATAGTCCAAGTTTGCTCTTCATAAAGAGCTCCTAAAAAATTTCACTGAAGCAGCAGTGAAGTCTCCCAATCCCCTCCCACCTCACCCAAGAAACTTAAAAATAAGCTTGCTTTCCAAAGCTTAAACTATGAAATCAATGTGTAATAATTCAGAACAGATATGAACAGTTGGCTATAGACAGAAAGCCTCACAGGCCTGCAAGACTTGTAATGAGGTTACCAGTACATCTAAAGAAACAATATTCCAGTCAAGAAGAGGCACTCATCTGCTGTGGCACTCCAGAGAGGTAAGTGTGCAGAGGCAGACCTTGACTGGAAGTGCTATCCAGACTGAGCTGTCTACTCCTGTGAGCATCTGGTCACCCTGATAGATCCTGATGGAGAGAACATTCACAGAGACCATAGTTAACTTCCCTTATTCTGACTCCAAGCCACCTGCTCTACTTAAGCTTGCTTTCCAAGATGATGAGCCAGTTAATGTAAATAAATATCCAGCCTGTTTGATGGTTGGTTTTCTCATGTAAAGTAATCCCTTGATACTCCGGTTTCAGTATCAGTCTCATGTGCTTTGTCAGCATGGATTAGCTTCCCTCCGAGACAGGTTTTTGTTAAAGCCAATATTAACATATCATGCTTTTCTCATTGAATTATTTTTTGTTTACTGATTTTCAAGAAATTATTAAATAATTCCATTAGTTTAAAACATATTTTGCTTTTATCAGTTAAAAGGTTTTTGTTTTTTTTAATGAATCCAAAAATGATCAAAATAAAAATGCTTATTTGTTCCTTAGGTTGCCTTAAACTGCTTAGTAATAACCTTTTTGTGTAATTTTTAAATTTTTTTTCATATATTAATCAATTTTACTTAAAATGCTTTAAGCAATGGCCCAAGTCAGTCTTAAGCTTTAGTCTATTTTGTCCCTTGAGTTTGCGGTTTGCTTTTGGCTTCACTTAACATGTTCCGTTTTCCCTTCGGATTTTTCAGTCTGTCCAAAATGATTCAAGTTTGTTTTATTCTTTTATCCTATTGGCATTTTATTAGGCTCTCTTTGCACTGAGTTCTCCATAGAGTCTGAGTAACTGCCAGAAGTTCTGTTTGATTGTCATCACATTGTCTTTTTTGTGCAACTCCATCTTGTGTTGATCTCTGCAATAGTGTGCCTCTCAGTATCAGGATGTTGCAATCTCTAGATCCCATCTTTAAGATTCCTAATTGAAAAATCCCAAAGTCCTTCACATGAAAATCCATTTGTGGGAATATCCATCTGTAATTTATTCCCTCTCGGCATAGCTCCTCAGTAATGTTTTTGAGCTCCTACTGGGATATGAGAGGCCATTAAAAATCATCATTTTTTCCTCCTCTTCCAGAAAAAAAAATCCAAAAAACAAACAACAACAAAAAAACATTTGATTGCTTGAACTTGCTCGTTATTTTCTTTTTCTGCCTCATATGAACTCAGCTAATGATGTTCTAGAGTTGTGAATCATTATGAAAACAGACTGCTTTTTTTGCTGAAATAAAAATTTTGTGATTTCTGAAAGTGTACCTTCTCAGGGCATTAATATTCCTTTTATAAACTCCTCTAGGGACACTTTGCCTTTAGCTGGAGCACAGTATCCTCTCATTGTGTCATATAAATTCCAAGGATATAATATTGAGCCCCGTTGAGATCCTACGTGTGTTTAAGATTATCTGTAAAGTGATTTTGGTCTCTTTGGGATCTAGACACCACATCAAGATCCATTAGTATCAATTTCATTTCTCATGATGCTTTAATGTTTCTTCTTCATAGTTCTTCTTTATATATACTTTCTCATGAGGACAAGTTAGCAAGTCTTTTCCCTTCTAAATTCTTACCTCTTCTCATTTACGGATCAAACTGAAGTTAAATTTAACATTTGAATTGTAACTTTGCCCTTTTCTAAATAAAGACAATTTAAAATGTAGGCAATTTCAAAGAAAAGCTCATTTGCCCACCTCTTATAGTTCAGCTTTGCTCTAATTTAACTGTTAAAAGGAACTTTACAGTATCCTTGGTTTTTTTTTAAATGGATGTCAGTTAAACAGTATTTAAGTATACCATGTAAAAACTGGAATATTCTGGTGTATATTGGTATCATTTGCTTTTTTCCTACTTTATTTCTCTTCCTTTAGCGATCATGATCGGAAGAGAAGTACATTTGCCTTATAATCAGTGGTGTGATGATAAATGTTTAACAGCTAGCTCTCCAGGGAAAAAAGAAACCCTGATTTGTAGTATTTGCTGATCTCTGCATCTAAATACTCTCACCATGGTTGATTTCAAGCTGCCAATATGACATCAGTGAATGCAGAGTTGGGAAGAGATGTGCAGTAGCCCATCATACAGTATTTCCGCCATACAGATACAAATAACGTGAAGGGCATGGATTATAGTCAAACAGTAAAATTATTAGGAAGTGATGAGTTTTGAATGTTCATTATCTTTGTAATATAATTTATTTAATTGTAAGTTTATGTAATTTAATTTTTGATAATGACTGAGTCTAGCAAACTTCTCACACAATTCCTGAAAATTCATGAATTTGCTGTTATGAGCTAGTATGAGCTGGTTCCAGCATACAATTGCTTATAATGAAGGAAGAGAGATAATGACAAGAGAACTATCATTCAGATCCTCTCCATTTTAAGTTTCTCTAATGTTACAGCTGGAGACAACTGACCCTCCACCTTCATGTTTTTTCTCCCACTCTAAAGATGGCTTATGAATCCGTTGCTTGCACCTACCAAAGAAGGTACATCACCTTTGCTCCAGAATCTCCAGGTCCTGCACAGTTTGTTTACAATGAACCTTAAGAAGGAGCTTATGGAAAAAGCTTTGTATATTTCATTAGCCAAAAGTTTTTTAATTTTTTGTCTTTGCAGTATATGAAGTAGTGTCTTGGGTTTTATGGGATATGACGTCTGACAATTAATTTCACGAACTGGTTGCAACAATGTTGCTAACTTTTTCTTCCATATCAGAGGGATTATTCATGAATTTGTATCAACTGGACAAACAGCTCACCAAGTTTACTATTTGGAAGTGCTGAAAAATCTGCTTGAAAAAGTTAGACAACCTGAACTTTTTGTCAACAATTCATGGCTCTTGCATCACAACAATGTGCCAGCTCACACAGCACTGTCTGTGAGGGAGTTTTTAGCCAGTAAACAAATAACCGTATCAGAACACCCTCCCTACTCACCTGATCTGCCCCCCAATGACTTCTTTCTTTACCCGAAGATAACGGAAATATTGAAAGGAAGACATTTTGATGACATTCAGGACATCAAGGGAAATACGACGACAGCTCTGATGGCCATTCAAGAAAAAAAGTGCCAAAATTGCTTTGAAGGGTGGACTAGGCTCTGGTGTCTGTGCATAGCTTCCCAAGGGGAGTACTTCAAAGGTGACCATAGTGATATTCAGCAATGAGGTATGTAGTACTTTTTCTAGGATGAGTTTGCGAACTTAATTGTCTGACCTCGTATGTCTTCTTCCCAGTGGCCAGCTAGATCTTTGTTGATACTGCAGAACCCTAATGCCACCTCACAATAAGTAGAAGGAAATCACAACAGCAGACAACTTTATATTTCCTATAATCCCAGTGGACGTCTTGGACAATTACTAGAAGAATGTGAAAGATACGTATCTTTCTGCAGTCTTATTAGTTACTTGACTAGAATTCCTTCTTTTACCCTTGCAGAGGAGTAATGCATCTAAGAAAAATGGACTTGCTAATAACACCAAATACTGAAGCATGAATGTTTTGTCCTAAACTCTGGAATACTTTAACACGTTTTATTGTAAATCCACTTTTTAAATGTCCCCAGTTTTAGTTAACCTGGTGATATGCTCTGCTAAATATCCTGTAAACTAGTATTAAGATTTCACAACATATAGATTTTGACACATATTGTGCCTAATGTACTGAGGGACTCATTTTAAATCCTACAGTTCTGAAAGTCAAGTTTTACATTTCTCTTTCTTACTTCCAGTCCTGGCCTGGTGGTGACAGCAGAACATCAGGCAATCAGTGTTACTAGGCAATCATAGAAAGATACATCCACATGATCATTAAAATAAATACATCAAAACTAAGTATGTGAAACTGTTCCATTAACATAACTAACAGCTGAAATGTAACATAACAAATCAACACATGTGCTACAACATTTGGTATTATTCTTGACTTTGCCTTTTAAGTCTACACAGAAATTGTTCTTGTTTTCATTGGAACACAGATGAGTGTCAAGCTGCAGCTCATCAGATGGCCCCTACTTATGGAAAAGATGCTTTCCCGAAGACTGCTCACCTTTGGCACAGTGAGAATACTTGCTGGGTACTTCTACAGCATGATAATTGGAGTCTAACCTCATAGCTGTCCTCATTTAGTCTTTGATACAAAAAGAAATCCAAATAGCACAGACAGCTGTGGAAAATACTTCATTATTTTTTTGCCTTTGACACTGTTAAAAATAAGAAAAGTCAATAAATCCACAATTCTACTTTTTCAGGTATGTTTATCTAGGCTTTATGATGCAATAAGAAAACATCAACACATTTCAGAGTTTATGAGGATGAATAAAATGTGGGAAAAATAAGCCTGGAATTCACTATGATATATTTGAAAGGAGATTGGGATTCACTTCTATCCAAAAATATGCTCATTAACGTACACTTCCAAAATTACTTTGAAACTATTAAGTAGTAATGCTGAACCTTGCATAAAAAAATATAATAAGGTTTGGAAAAAATATAAATTGCAAAGAGAAATGTCGTATTTTAATTTGAGCCATCTCTTATGTAGTGTAATACAGCTGTTGTGTACAGAATATTGGCTCTGATTAATGAAGCATCTGAGATTTCCTTGAAGAGGCAAAACAGAAACATTTTTGGTTGTTTTTGTCTTCTTTTTTTTTGGTCTTCATTTGTCCCAATTTATTTCTCCATTCTACTTTCCAATTCAATTCTTCCTTCTGTCTTCATGGTATTCATCCTACATCTTTTCTCTTGATTGTCTTGCTAACCATTATATGATCTTGAGTTTAATGAAACAGGAAAATTAACTCCCAGAATTTCAAGACTGTAAGAAGTTTTTTTAGAGAGAAGCATTGCCCTCTCCCGCCACCCATCTGATACAGACACCAAGAAAGTGAATCACAGGCACAGGTGTAGAGTGGGCCTGTGTAGAGTGGGCCATTGTGCATTTCCTGATTACATAACCTTTGAGTGTCTCCAGGAGAGATGGGGTTTAGGGCCGTGTTGTGTGCACTGCCAGGCAGTCTGATCACAGACGGCCATTGTTTTTATCCATTCTCAAAAACTTTCCTGCTGGTTTGTTAAAGCATTATATGTTAATGTTTAATTTGGAATCATGTCAACCACAGCTGTGTGTGAGCGAATCTCTGCTTTAATGTGAATCAGAGTAGCTGACTGGGATATGAAGGGATCATTTTCTTCTTCAACATTAGCTACATTGTTATTTGCTCAGTGGCTAGAAAGGAAGAACTGGGTGGCCAATAAAAAAAGCAATGAGCCTGGTGTGGGGACAGAGCCCCAGAGAGCAGTTTCCAGGCTCTCGGCCTCACGTGGAAAGGTGCTGGCTCGGGTAGTAGATGGCCGTCGGCTGTGGCTAGTGGCCGTCAGCTGTAACCATTGAGCCATTGGCCACTAATATAACTGCCACGGCTATGCTGGGGAGTCGAGGAGAATTGAGGAGAGTCAGTCGGTTGGTAGCAAAGCGGACAGCAGGTCGCATGTTGTGTGAACCCAGCCTCCAGTGAGACCATAGTGGTATGACTCCCCTACCTATGGCTCCGTGGGTGTTCCTTTTGGGCCTAGCCATATCCTGTGTTCTTGTGTGGGGAGCGGGAGCTGAGACCCCACCTGACACCCCGCGCGACAGGAGGCTTACTGATAGTCATGAAATCTCAATGTCTTGGCACAAGGAAAGTTTATTTCTTGCCCAAACTTGTGGAAAGAACTGGATCCTCGAATCCAAGAAGCAAATAGAACACCTAATTACCTTAACCCATACAGGCCTTCTCCAAGGCACATTGTATTGAAGCTATCAAAAATCAACGGCAAAGAAAGAATCTTCAAGGTAGCCAGGAAAAAGAAGACGGTAACCTACAAAGGAAAGCCCATTAGCGTATTATCAAATTTCTCAGCAGAAACTCTACAAGCCAGGAGGGAGTGGAACCAAATATTCACACTATTGAAAGAGAAATTATGAGCCGACAACAATATATCCAGCAAAGATATCCTTTAGATATGAAAGAAGAATAAAGACCTTTCCAGACATACAGAAGCTGAGGGAATTTTTCTAATACACGACCTGCACTACAAGAAATACTAAAGGAGATTATCCGACCACCATCAAAAGGGACAATTTGTGGCAACCAAAACATAAAAAGAGGGAGAGTAAAGGCCTGAACAAGAATATGGGAATGGAGAAAGTAAGCATGCTGAACAAAATGGAATACTCTAAATATCAAACTTTCTTTTACATATACTTAAGGGTACCCACTCAAAAAAAATCCAGAACTGAAATATATACTGTAATAAAAGAAGATACAGAGGGAAACATCATAGAATACCATGACACAGAAATAATAGACAACAACAAAAAGGCAAAGAAACAATGGAGACACAGCCTTACCAGAAAACTAAAGATAGAATGACAGGAAATCCTCACATATCAATAATCACCCTAAATGTAAATGGACTGAACTCACCAATAAAAAGGCACAGAGTAGCAGATTGGATCAAAAAACTAAACCCAACCATATGCTGTCTCCAAGAGACACCTCTCAGCTACAAGGACAAGCATAGACTCAAAGTGAAAGGGAGGAAATTGACAATCCAAGCAAATGGTACCCAGAGAAAATCAGGTGTAGCCACAATGATATCAGATGAAACAGACTTCAGGGTGAAAAAGGTAACAAGAGACAAAGATGGATATTCCATAATGATAAAGGGGACTATACAACAATAAGACATAACAGTCATCAATATTTATGCCCCCAATCAGGGAGCACCGAAATATACCAAGCAACTACTAACAGAACTAAAGGGAGAAATTGACCCAAACACAATTATACTAGGGGACTTAAATACATCATTGACAGCTATGGATAGATCATCCAAACAGAAAATAAATCACGAAATAGCAGCCCTAAATGACACATTAGATGAACTGGGCATAATTGACATATATAGAGCACTTCATCCTAAAACGTCAGACTATACATTTTTTTCTAGTGTACATGGAACATTCTATTCTCAAGGATAGACCATATATTGGTCATAAAATCAGCCTCAGCAAATTTAACAAGATTGAAATCATACTAAGCATATTCTCTGATCACAAGGCTTTGAAATTGGATATCAACTGCAAAAAGAAAGCAGGAAAAAACACAAATACATAGAGATTAAACAACATACTTTTAAAGAACGACTGGGTCAAAGAAGAAATTAGAGGAGAGATCAAAAGATACATAGAAACAAATGACAATGAAAATACATCCTACCAAAATTTTGGGGATGCAGCAAAAGCAATTTTAAGAGGGAAATTTATATCATTACAGGCCTATCTCAAGAAACAAGAAAAATCCCAAATAAATAACCTCATGTTACACCTTAAAGAACTAGAAAAAGAAGAACAAATGAAACCCAAGGTAAGCAGAAGAAAGGAAATAATAAAAATCAGACCAGAACTAAATGAAATAGAGAACAAAAAGACAATAGAAAAAATTAATTGGACAAAGAGCTGGTTCTTTGAAAAGATTAACAAAATTGACAAACCCTTGGCTAGACTCACTAAGATAAAAAGAGAGAAGACACTAATTAACAAAATCAGAAATGAAAAAGGGGACGTTATCTCGGACACCACAGAAATACAAAGGATCATCCAAGAATACTATGAAGGACTATATGCCACCAAATTCAATAGAAGAAATGGACAAGTTCTTAGAAACATATAGCCTTCCAAGTCTGAACCATGAAGAAATGGAAAATCTAAACAGACCGATCACCAGTAACGAAATTGAATCAGTCATCCAAAACCTTCCCAAAAGCAAAAGTCCTGACCAGATGGCTTCACCAGTGAATTCTACCAAACCTTCAAAGAGGATCTAATGCCAATCCTGCTCAAACTCTTCCAAAAATTTGAAGAAGAGACAGTACTCCCTAACTCATTTTATGAGGCCAACCTTACCCTGATACCAAAACCTGGTAAGGACAACACAAAAAAAGAGAACTACAGACCAATATCTCTGATGAATACAGATGCAAACATCCTAAATAAAATTCTAGCAAATCGAATACAACAATGCATTAAAAAGATTATTCATCACGACCAAGTGGGGTTCATCCCTGGGGCGCAAGGATGGTTCAACATCCGCAAATCCATCAATGTGGTACATTACATAAGCAAAATAAAGGACAAAAATCATGTGATTATATCAATTGATGCAGAAAAAGCATTTGACAAGATACAACATCCATTTATGAATAAAACACTTAATAAATTAAGTATAGCAGGAAAATATATTAGCATAATAAAGGCCATATATGACAAACCCTCAGCTAATCTCATAATTAATGGTGAAAAACTGAAGCCCTTTGCTCTACGTTCAGGAACACGACAGGGCTCTCCCCTATCACCTCTGCTTTTCAACATAGTGTTGGAAGTCCTCGCCAGAGCAATCAGGCAAGAGAAAGAAATAAAAGGCATCCAAATTGGGAATGAAGAAGTTAACTTGTCACTCTTTGCAGATGACATGATGCTATACATAGAAAACCCTAAAGACTCCACCAAAAAGCTATTAGAAACAATCAACGAATACAGTAAAGTTGCTGGCTACAAAATCAACGTACAAAAGTCCATTGCATTCCTATATACTAACAATGAAATCTCAGAAAAAGAAATACAAAAAACAATTCCTTTTGCAATTGCAGCAAAAAGAATAAAATGCCTAGGAATAAACTTAACCAAGGATGTGAAAGACCTATATGCTGAAAACTATAAGACATTTTTAAAAGAAATTGAAGAAGACACAAAGATATGGAAAGACATTCCGTGCTCCTGGATTGGAAGAGTCAGCATAGTTAAAATGGCCATATTACCCAAAGCAATATGCAGATATAATGCAATCCCCATCAAAATCCCAATGGCATTTTTAAAAGAAATAGAACAAAAAAATCATCAGATTTGTTTGGATCCACAAAAGGCCCCAAATAGCCAAAGCAATCTTAAGAAAAAAGAACAATACTGGAGGTATCACACTCCCTGACTTTAGCTTGTACTACAGGGCTACAATAATCAAAATAGCATGGTATTGGCAGAAAAACAGACACATAGACCAATGGAATAGAATTGAGAACCCAGAAATAAAACCACATAAATATGGACAGATAATTTTTAACAAAGAAGCAAAAAGCATACAATGGAGAAAAGACAGCCTCTTCAATAAATGGTGCTGGGAGAATTGGATAGCCACGTGCAAAAGAATGAAACTGGACTGCTATCTGTCACCATGTACCAAAATTAATTCAAAATGGATCAAAGACTTAAGCATAAGAACTGACACAATAAACTGCATAGAAGAAAACATAGGTACTAAACTTATGGACCTTGGGTTCAAAGAGCATTTTATGAATTTGACTCCAAAGGCAAGGCAAGTAAAAGCTAAAATAAACGAATGGGACTATATGAAAGTTAAAAGCTTCTACATAGCAAAAGAAACCATTGACAAAATAAAGAGGCCACCAACTGAATGGGGCTAATATCCAAAATATACAAGGAACTCATGCAACTCAACAGCAAAAAAGCAAACAACCCAATTGAAAAATGGGCAGAGGACCTGACGAGACATTTCTCCTAAGAGGACATACAAATGGCAAATAGACATATGAAAAAATGCTCAACATCACTAATCATCAGAGAAATGCAAAGAAAAACCACAATGAGATATCACCTCACCTCAGTCAGAATGGCTATCATCAACAAGACAAATAGTAACAAGTGTTGGAGAGGCTGTGGAGAAAAAGGAACCCTCATACACTGTTGTTGGGACTGCAGATTGGTGCAGCCATTATGGAAGGCAGTGTGGACGTTCCTGAAAAAATTACGAATAGAATTACCATATGACCCAGCAATCCCTCTTCTGGGTATCTACCCCAAAAATCTGAAAACATTTATCCATAAAGACACGTGTGCTCCAATGTTCATTGCAGCTTTATTTACGGTGGCCAAGACATGGAAACAACCAAAATGTCCTTAAATAGATGAATGGATAAAGAAGTTGTGGTATATATACACAATGGAATACTATTCGGCGGTAAGCAAAGATGATATAGAAACATTTGTGACAACATGGATCGATCTTGAGAGTATAATGCTAAGCGAAGTAAGTCAGACAGAAAAAGCAGAGAAGCATATGATTTCACTGATATGTGGTATATAAACCAAAAACAACAAAAGAACAAGACAAACACATGAGAAACAAAAATTCATAGACACAGACAATAGTTTAGTGGGTACCAGAGGCTAAGTGGGGTGTGGGGTGGGAGATGAGGGTAAGGGGGTCAAATATATGGTGATGGAAGGAGAACTGACTCTGGGTGGTAAACACACAATGAGATTTATAGATGATGTAATACAGAATTGTACACCTGAAATTTATGTAATTTTACTAATAATTGTCACCCCAATAAATTAAAAAAAAAAGAAAATAATTTTAAATGTGTTCAGTTTTTAAATTTTGTTTCATATATATATGATTATATCCCTTGTATTTGTTATATATTTGTTGTAGACATTTGCCAGTTATTCACTTATAGATTGCCCCTGGATTATTAGAAACACATATTAGAAGACATTTTCAGATTCTAATGGCATAATTCAATTGAATGTGCTATACATTTACTGTGTGGCCTAGCAAAGAATTGACAATCGAATTCAATTCTCTCCTCCTTACTCCCTTAACTACCTTTGTCCCTATCACCCTGGGGAAGTGAAGAAGAGGGGACTGAGCCCAAAGAAAGATGATAAATATGCATAATGTGGACGTGGGACACCATGGCGAGGATGACCTTTCAAGCTCCTTTCTAATGCTTCCAGTTCTGTGATTTTATCATATGGCTGGTGAAGAACCAGGGAGGTGGGGAGAGTGTATTGTTCTTAAGGATTATGGTGGTTGTCGTAGTGGGGGTTGATACTTGAACAAAGAGCAACTACTTGGTTGATAATGAACAATGTTCTAATAAACTGGCTGTGCGGAAGCACATATACACACAAATACCTAAATTTAGGTGCAATCAAAGAAGGGAAATAAAATATTTTAAAAATCTTATTAAGATTTTCATTTAGTACATTTATTCTTAACAAGCAAGTCTGTGAAGCTTCAGTCCAAGTTCTAAATAAAATATTCCTGGTTTGGGATTTTGGCTTTTAACATCTATTCACTTCATATGATTGCAAATTAGACAAATGTATGTATCTTCGCAAGGAATATCCTCTGCCTTTCTTTTATTTATTTTCAGCTTTAAATATGTGTCCGGCATTTCTAGGAGTCTTGTTTTAGAGACACTTCACAATTTTATCTAACTGGTAGCAGTTAAATATAGGGAGAACATGAAACTTATAATCTAAACCAGAACTCTTTTGAGAGTGAAAAGGGAACTATTAATAATTATGCCAAGACAGTAGGCTTAAACTGGAATGGGGACATATGGCTACCCTAATTACAGTTCCTTGAGACTATGGGACATGCAGCTAAATACCGCAATATGCATGGATCCCTGTGGATCATGCAAAGAGTGTAAGTTCAGAAAGGAAGGTAGCAGATAGTAGCCTGGAAATGGTCTGACGTTGCTTGGTCAGAAGACTGGGTTTTATTATGTTTATTGTTGGGATGGAACTGCTGCTACTTATTTCTTCCTCATGTTTTTATACTTGTTCTTGTCAATTTTTCCTTGTTTCATTGAAGAGATTAAATTCATAGGACTTGCATTTGAGGAAGAAGGAGAAAATAGGGGGTCAAAGAATGGGCTGTGAATATTATGTTACTAATGAAAACTAGAAACACAGGAGGAAGGAAAGCCTTGAGAAACTAGGAAAAGATCATTATTACATTGTTGAGTCATGAGTTTGAGGGTCCATGGCCATCTATGTAGGAATAACAAGTAGGCAGCTTGAAGCAAAGATTTCAAGTTCAGGAAAGAAACCAGATCTAAAGCTACTAAGGTTGGATCCTTAAGTTCGTCAACTTTCCACCGTGCACTTACACTGTGGAAAGTGCGCAAACTTAATTGTCTGCCCTTGTGTGTGTGTGTGTGTGTGTGTGTGTGTGTGTGTGTGTGTGTATTTGGATTTCTTCCACATATAGTTGACTGTTAAGTCTCTGAAAATGAATGCAGTCTTTCATTCATTTATTCGTCCTTTTATTCATTAGAAACTTAGCATTGTGCTAGGTGCCGGGGATCAGTAATAAATTGATAACTGTCATAAAAAAAAAGTAGATCCAATCTGTCTTCATAGAGCTTGTGGTTCAGTGGGAGAGACATAGACATACAGGGTCCCCTGGGAGCACATGAGAACGATACCTAAGCCAGACTTCAGGAGTCAAGGAAGACTGAGTCCTTCAGGATGAATAGAAGCCTAGCAAAATGGGGAAAAGTAGTTAAGGGTGGAGTACATAGAGTGCATAGTGTGAAAGTCCTATGAGAGACTGTCTGGCAGGTGTGAGAAACTGAAAGAATGTGAACTGACAACGAACATAGTTGAACAGAGAACTTTAATGAATACCTTCCTTTAAGCGGGGAATAGAGGAAAAGGAATCAGCAAAGGAGCGTAAGAATGGAAATTGAGAATCAGGAGAAAGTGTTGAAGGCGGAGGAGAGTCGAGAAGGAGAGGGTAATTAACTGTGTTAAAGCTGCATAAGGAATCAAATAGGATGACGATTAAGGAGAGAAGCTATTGACTTGGTGATTATGTGTGTTTTAGTGATCCTAGAGATCAGTTTCATTGGTCTGAAAACCAGACTGCAGTAGATTGAGGAGAGTGAAAAGTGAATATAAAGATTTGTAGAGAAGAGAATATGAGAAGTAGGGTGATAGTTTGTGGGTAAAACAGTCAGGAAAAATATTTTAGGATGGGAAAGATTCCTCATTTGAACACCTTTAGGCCATAAGGAAGGAGATGGAATCAATGGAAAGGTAGATTAAGGAAACAAGGCATTGAAGAAATAATTGATGTTTTAAGGTTCTGGGGTAATGGAGTCGAGAGCACACATAAATGGTTTAGTCTTGGAAAGGAGTCTGTCTGAAACATCAGAGAAAGAAAAAGATTTAGATGAAAGCTCTAGAAAGGAAAGCTGAAGGCATTTATACCAGTGGCTTTTCCTAAGATAAGTGGGAGATAATGTCTACTGAAAGTGACGAAACATGAGGGTACAGTTGAGGGTTTTAAAGGCGATGGCAAAGTTTAGAAGTGGGGAGATGGAGTTGATTAGAAACAAGCAAAAACTTACCAAGCTTTGCAATCACAGCTGGAGTGGGTTTATTTATTTATTTCTGTCATTTATCATAGAGCCAATTATCACAGTTTTTATTGGGAGCTTGAGGATAGAGTTGGAAAAATGAATGAATGATTCAGCTGACCCAAAATTGGGCTTTGACAAGGCAGAAGATCAAGGTGGGAGGAATTAGGGATTTTTGTAAGAGTAAGTTGACATGACGAACAGTCTTCAGTCCCAGCTGTGTAATAAAGTAAGAGAAACTAGGTGCATGACTTATTTAGAGGACAGGAAGAAGCCACCGATTGTGTCGACGGTAAACAAAAGGTTGATGAGAGGTATAAAAGGACGAAGATTAATATTCAGAGAGAGGAAGCTGTGCCATTAATATATGGAAAAGTGAAGTGAAGCTCATTCTGAAAAAAAAAAATCACACAGCAACATGTCAGATGGTAAAAACCCAAGCCGATTGGATACAGTTACATAAAAAGATCTGGCTTTAACATGGCATCCTGAAATGTCCACCACGGTATAGTGATAGACTATCTAGAGCTTTTCATAGAACTGTCATAGCAGTAGATTTTAAAAATAAGATATGAGTAGTGAAGGCAAGACTGGGAGTGAAAGAGAAGGGAATAGATTTGGGTATCCACCAGCAGCTGACCAATCACTGTTGTTCTAGTTACCATTTCAGCTTCTTTGGTATTTTACCCTTTTTATTGTTATGTTTTAAAATCAAAGGAATCATCCTGATTTCTGTACAAAGAGTTTGTGGCACATTAAGTCTGTTTAAACTACAGCGCTGACTGTAGCTGACCCAATGACAAAGCAATTGCTTTATTTTGCCATTAGAGGGTATTCCTATCCAAATATACCCAGACTACTGATTTTTAACCTAAGTGATTTGGGGAGTCAAATTTACTTTCTTTTGAGATAAATTTGAAATTATTGAAGCAAATTCTGGAAATGTTTAGTGTTAATTTGATCATTTTAGTCTTAATTTCCTAATTTACCTTAGATTAAAGAATCTTATTTTAATTAGTTCACTTTTTAAAGCTTCCAACTCAGAAAATGTTTAAGAATAGATTTGAATCTGATAGAATACTAGTTTGTTAGATTAGTTAGACTTAAAAGTCATTCTTCTAAATAACTCCTAAGGTTAGAAAAATGTGTTCTGTGTGTGTGTGTGCGCACACATGCACATGTGTAAAGCAAATTTTATTTTAAATATTATATAATAATTTGGTAAGAGTATGGTTTACTTTGGACTATTCAACCCAGTTGATTATGTGCCTATGTTGTAGGGAAGTAAGTTTCCAGACTGCAGAACGCCTAATTAAACAGAACATCTCAAATGGCTCTTAAATATGCCCCTTCTCTCGTATGTCACAATACTTAGGAAGAAAGAGACGTTCTCTGCTGTGGTTCAAGACTCATCTTTTAATAACTTCAAAAAAATTTGCAACCTGCTCCATCTGCTAATTTCCCCTCTCTTAAACCTCATTAATCTTATCTAAAGTGTCTTTTAAGTTCTCTTTATCTTCCTAGAAGTTTTCAATACATGACTCATGAAATTTCTTCCTACCTTTTCTCTTTTATCATCTTGAAGCTTTTTAAATATCCACACTAATAGCCCTTATAACATGTATGCTGTATGCTATAGTGTTTCTTTTTTTCTGTTTTTAGGCAGAACCCCCAGTTGTGAAATGTGGAATCACTGATGGGAGAAATATCATGGGGGTGGCTAGTGTTTCTTAATTTACCCAGTTCCATTTTTTTTAAACATTTTCATTTCTCTTAAGTTAACTATGGGATTGCCATATATGAGAGTCCATCATAAATTGGAACTACTTCAGCTTTAGATTTTGAACTCTGATATTCCTCTTTCAGATCATAATTTCACTTTAGGCCACTAATCTCCCATTTATCTATTTAGTAATTATTTATTGAGTGCCTATTATATGCTGAACTTTATAGTACTCCCTTTTCTTTAAAAGAGTACTATATAAAAAAGTTGGTTTTACTTTTTTTTAACTATTCTATATTTCCTTTATCTTCACCTCTAGTTCTTTGATACTCCACCTGTATTATTGTATTACTGTCCTGATTCTAACCTGATTTGATTTCCTACCTATAATGGGCCTCATGGTAGATCATTTCAACTACACTTTAACCTGCACCTTCATTTCTGACTTCTTTTTCTTAGCTCTTTCATTATTTCCTCTGACTTTATTCATTATTATTATTTTTTACAATCAATATTTCTTGATATTCACCTACATATTCATGCTTTCTATTATTCTCTATTCCATTCTGCTCTTGTCTAGGGCCTCCTTTTAGTTAATTAATTTTAATTATTTAATAATGGATGGTCTGTTTCTGTTTGCTGATTTATTTATTTTTTGTTCTCATTTTGGAAGGGTATTTTTGATGAGTATATAATTACAGGTTAGAAGCTATTTTCTCTTGGCATTTCAAGGACTCATTTAAGAACTGATTTGAGGCTGGAGTCTATACCTGGACCACACCTGATCTTAGGGTGTTTTAAGTGCCTAGGGGCTTCCTCACTGGCAGGTCCTCAACTATAATAATAATCCTTATCTTCAGCCTTGAGAAACTTCCACAACCTCCACTTATAAAGGACTTTGGCTGTTATTCTGTGTGAGATGAAAAGTCACTGGAGAGTTTGAGTAGAGGAGTGATATGCAAAGTGATTTCTCTGTTTGCTGTGGTAAGAAAAGACTATAATAAAGCAGGGAGGAAACTGGGACAACCAGTTAAGAGGCTATTGTAAAAAGAGCAGGCAAGAAATGAAGATGGCATATAATTTCTTGTTTGATTATTGAAATAACTTGCAAACTGCCTCAAATCTTGAACTACTTGAACCATTTCTCACTCCCAATGCCACAGTGATTTATTTCTAAAAATTCATGTCCAATGATGCTACTTCTCAGAGATTCCCCATTATATATATTTAGATAAAAATTCAAATTCCTTACCAAAGAACAAAAGATCATATCCATGCTCTGGTGCCTGCTTCTCTTTATCGCATCCTCTTTTATTCTCTTGCCTTTAGCCAACATTATCTACTTGAAGCCAGAATCTCCTCACAGGTTATAAAATCCTTAGGTCTCCATGCCTTGCCTATGTTTTCCTTCTTCTTGAACCATCATTCTCATCAACTCACTTCTTGTGTCTAATTGACTCCAACACATCTTTAAAGATTCAGTTTAAGGATAAGAGAAGCTTCTCTTGGAAGAGTTTCTGAACTGTTCCTTCCCCATTCCAAGACATAAATGCATCTTTTCTGTGAATTTAGTACAATTCAATAAACATTTATGGCATCTATTCTCTGCCAAGAACAGTTTTAAGAGTTGGAGAATCACAGATGAATAAGCTGCAGTATTTGCCCTCAAGGACCTTGTTCCAGAAGAAAAGACATATAAATACATAATTGCATTATAGTGTGATGGGTGTCACAGTAGAAAAGTATGATCTTGGGAGGAGGGTGTGAGTGAAGGATTTCTAGAAGAAGAGAAATGCATGTTGACTTTAAAGAATAAATTAGGGTTTATCAAGCAGACAAGGTGCATGGGGTAGGGTGAATATCCAAGATTGAAGGAACAATATGCAATGGTATGAAGTGGCAAAACAGCAAGGTTTAAGGAAATTACAGAATATTGGTGTTTGAGTATAAAGTTTAAAAGATGATTAATGGGAGATGAGCTTGAAAAGAATCGACAGGTAATCATTGAAGATCTTATTTGCAATGCATACCTCCACGGTGGCACTTATCATACTGTATTATAACCACTGGTTTTCATCTCCATGGGCTCCTTCAGGGCAGGCATTGTGTCTTATTCATTAATCTTTGCATACATAGCACTTATCCACGTGTCTAAGATGTAGTGAACATTCAGTAAATGCTTATGTTATTAATATGGACCCTCTAAAAGTTTTAAAAGATTATTTTACATAAGACTATTATTTGATATTTGGTAGAAATCTGTATGTATGTATGTATGTATGTATGTATCTATCTATCTATCTATCTATCTATCTATCTATCATTATCTCTCTATCTATTGCCTAGGTTGAGTCTGGAAATTATCAGGTCCAAAGTTTAAGTATAAAAATTAAATAGAAATAAAACACAATTAGAGATTCTTAGTAACTGCATTTAAATTTGATGTGCAGGGCATGACATATGCAGTGTGTAACATTTTAAAAATAAAATGTTATTAGAGGGCATCTCAGATTTAAGTAGCTATTATTGAGAGACAAGACAAATGAATAGAATGAAATAGACATTTATGCAGCTTTGTCTAGGAAGCTGGAAGTTCTGTATACTTCTTTCCATTCACTCTTATTTCCTTCTTGTATCTCTTCCACAGCATTGGACAGCAGATGGAGACAATTTTACAGCAGAAAGGGATAAGTAGCAACAGTCTTAAGAATTCTGAAACTCAGTTGAGTAGAGCAGGTAGTCTTCTGAGTCTGTAGACTATAAGATTAGTAACCAGCTTTTCAGCCTTAAGGTATTCTTGCCTCTTGTTTTCAAAAGAGTATTTCAAACCACTGGAAAGTAGCACATATATGTTAGAAATGCCATGAGCATAAGGAGGAAAAGGAGACATACAACCTGGAACCAATCATAATAATCCATAGTGGTGATCTGAGAAAAACTGGAATATCTAGATCATCTACTCTTGTGCAAGGTCCACTGGCTAATTGACTAATTACCGATGAAGAAATAGGAAAAGAAAATGAAAAGCAGTCTTTTGAATAAATACATTGCTTTGCCTTAAGTAGTTTTACAGATCTTTTCAAGAAAAAAAATCACTTGAACTTGTTTGCCTTCTCTTATCTTTTAAAAAAATACCTTTGCTGAGGAATCTGCTAACCATTATGGCTTCTCCCAACATCCTTTCCTTTCTCTTCCTTCTCCCTTAGTATCTTTTTGCTACGTATGTTGCTCCTTCAGCCACCCTTGACATTGGACTCCAACAGGAAAAGAAAAAAGAAATTTATATGAAAATACAGCCACCTTTTGAAGACCTTTTTGACACAGCAGAAGAATATATTCTTCTCCTCCTACTTGAGCCCTGGACAAAGATGGTAAAGTCAGACCAAGCTGCTTACAGACAGGTAACGTGGCACTGATAAATTGTGTGTGAACCATTCAGATTTACTACAAAAGTGATGATAAGCAGTGTTGTTAAGTCACAAGAGAAAAACTGAAAAAGGTCTCACACAGGTGACGGATTCAGAGTTAAGATTTGGGCACACTCAAAATTGGGACAAGGCAAGTATTTATTAACTTTTTTTTTTTTTTTTTTTTTTTTGCCAGTTTCCCTGTTGTCTCCTAACAAAAGATTTAAATCGATGTAATTTTTTGTTCTCTGTACAAATATGTCAGCAGAGCGAAATCTGAATTTTGATTTCCTGTGAATCAACAAAATATGCATGATAATATACTGGCTTTGTTCCTTCTTGCCATTTCTCAGCAGCAGCCTTAATTTTGATTAATGGAAAAAGCCCATTTAATTTTATGCTGGATGAGTTACAGTTAATATTACACCCATGGAAAACATAAACGTTTCATGTGTATTGTGGAAAGCACATGCTTTGACTTCAGTGCTGCTCATTTAAAGCACCCCCAGATGTTCATCGGGTCAGACTGCTTGATGGGATGAAAGTTGCAACACATCTTTTTTGATTCCAAAGGAGGTCATTTGAAGCCTCAGTGCTAAAATATTTTCCCTAGTCTTATGGATGGGTGGAGGAAATTTCTTTAAATATTTATTTTGAATCGCAAATTAAAACTATCCATAGGTATTTTTTATACTAAGCTAATGCATGGACCCTGTATATGAGGTCTTTTCAGGTGGGACTGCTATCTTTGTAGTGCTATTCTTTGTTCATATCTTCTCAACAACTTCTTAGTCACTTCTTCTACAGAAAGGATCGGTTAGATAATTAAGATAAAATTAATACCAAACTCCGTGGTTAGAGTTACCTGATTGGATTTTAACTAAAACAACCCTTATGGCTTACTAAATTCAACAAGTAAAATAATTAAGTTTCCATTCCTGATTTCTCTTTGTCCGGAAAAATTAGCATTGCAACCTTTCTACCACAAAAATACACATATTACACTAGGAAAATTAGGATATCATATGAAATTAAAAACAAATTCTCTCTAGTAATTTTAAATATGATGTATGGTGTAGAAGAAAATGGACCTGAGGTATGATCCTGAGATGATATAAAAGATTTAGAATTATAACTAACTTCCCCAAACCAAAAAGTCTTGGCATTAGTAATGATTCTTACAAAAGTGCATGGGACAAACATACACTCTTTTTAATAAGAGGGAAAAAAACAAATTTCTCTTAATTCTAGAAATGTCCTTAAATTCAGCCCAGAGGACTTCTCTAAAAGTCCAACTGACTGAATTACATATGCATTCGTAGACTCTTTCTCAAAAAGGATAACCAAGGAGACTACCAAAACCAGCTACTAAATACAGAAAGTTCTCAGTCAGCCAAATTCATTTTTCCCTGACACAGAGAAATGGAGAATGATCTTGTTCTCCTGACTACATAAAACAGAGCACTACACACTCGAAGGCTGAGACCTACTATGAGGTTTAATTTGATGATTAACTCTCTTTTTTGCTACAGCTATAAAACCTTTGCTCACAGACTAATAAGAATGGAATCTGGTTAATCCTTGTTCTTCTGCGAATTATTTGGTCCTTAAAGCTAGGAGTGCCTGCCTTCATGACTATTACCCTATTATAATGAATAGAAACTTGAAATGTGACCCAACATGTTTGCATTGTTCGTTAGTTCACAAGGGGTGTCCAGAGAGGAGAAATGATTTTTGGTGGCACTATATATATATCATTACATAGAAATGATTGTATTGTTTTATCGCATGCATTCAAAATCTGACTTTGCTGTGGCTAATATTTTTTATTGGTCTTCCTGCTCTTGCCTCCAAATTAATTTACTTTATTGGCAAGTGTATTTGTTTTTATTTATTTATTTATTTATTTATTTTTATTTATTTTGTATTTTTTTGTATTTGTTTTTTAGCCCACTGTTATTGGAAATTGTACAGTCTTTCCCCACTTTTTCATAATGCACATTCTATTGATATTGCAAGCTTTATTATTGTGTTATTAGGTGGAGCTGGTAGAAGAAACTCGACAGCTAGACTCCACATACTTCAGAAAGCTTCAGGCTTTACATAAAGAGACATCTTCCAAGAAACCTGAGGTAAGGCAATTCTCTACTTAGAAAAACAAACTTTTATCCTGGGAAGATTATCACTGTGTATATTGGCGGGGATGTGGGGTGGGGAGTAGGAGATCATCCATTGAGGAGACCATATATTGATAAACTAGGGAATAGGCAGTTTCATTTTTCTGGGCTTCTTTGCCTAGTATGGAACATTTTATTGTGTTACATTTTATTGACACATTTAACAAATTCAAAAAAAAAAAAAAAAAAAGCAGATGAGGTTGTACAGGGAGCCAAGCTACTCATCTGCCTTAGCTAAGAACCTTCAAGCCAGATTATATTCCTTTGAATGTTATTGGTTATTTTCCGTATGGCAGCAACTGTGTTGTCAAGTCACAAAAGAGTTAAATTGAGTTTTCCAAACACAAAAGGAGTTGTTTTGTGTCAGCAGTATGCAAAACAATTTTAAAATATATGGAAAGAATTTGGGGAAGTCAGTAAAAAGACCATAGGATTAACTAGGATATGAAAGTTCTATTTTGATTTATAAATTTGAAACTTTTGGATTGGCTTAATAAACCATGATAGATCCATAAAGCAATAAAATTAAAGGTGTATCTACATAAAAATGAGTTTAGATTCATATTTATTGACATGGAAAATTCTCAGGACCTATTACATAAAGATGTAGGGAACAAAAACACTGGTATTGTATGATCTTATTTATATAAAATTATTTGTGTATTTTTACAAGAGAGGTATCTGGAAAGATATTCACCAAAATGGTAAAGATAGTCAGCTCTGGGTGGTAAGGTTTCAGGTGATTTTTACTTTCTTCTTTGTACCTATCTGAAATTTTTTTTCTCTTACAATAAAGTTTTACAAAAACAGTCAAGTTATTCTTAAAATGTAACCGTCATGATAGTTGCCTCATTAACACAGAAGTTCTCTATTTGAGACACTACTAAGTAATATCTTAGAAAGGATACATAAAAATCTAAAAGGTAGCACATTATAAAGTTGTATTATAGACTTTATGAACTAAAATTTATAACACTCTGTATTATCCTTCTACCTATGAATAATTGATTTTGAAAATATTGGCAGTTTATCTCATGGTCTGATGTTTTTCAAAAACAAATAGGGAGATAAATTAATTATATAAGGTATTACAAATGGAAGGGTTTTTCAGAGAATAAGCCTCTCTAACTCTTTGCCCTGTAGGGTTTGTAAACTATCTGTAAAACATCAGTGGTCTTTAAAATACCCCCAAATTAACTTTTATATGAAGGAGATTATATTTAAATAATGTAATCTTTATTAGAAAAGCAACTTTCATTACTCTATAACTTTTGAAATTAAGTTGTATATAAAAGAATGTTTTATATTCATGATATATTATTAAGAAAAAGAACCAAGTTACAAAACCAAAAATAGTTATATAGTCCTGTCTTCATTTTTAATAAACTACATGTGTAAACAAAAAAGACTATACACACACACAGACACACACACACACACACACACACACACACACACACACACATACACACACCGGGGGTGCCAAAAAAATGTATACAAGTGGACACTTTGGTCAACATTGTTCAAGCAGTAGTTCGCCGTAGGCAGAAGTGTCTGGACGCTGATGGAAACCACTTTGAACACCTCTTGTAATTGCAGAAGTCATATGTGACTTGTATTCATCTTTTGTTATCGGTATATATTGAGTATTATGATTGTAATACAGTTTTCCTTTCTTAAAATGTGTATATATATTTTGGTACCTTCTGTATATATAAATGTTAATGATGGTTATCTCTGAATGGTAGTATGTTATGCTTTTTGTTTCCTTCTTTTCATTGCAAAAGACATTACTTCTATACTAACAAAAATCATAAAGTTAATATTTGATAAACAAATATATAATAAATGTTTACTAAATGTTCCTGAAAAGAAGGGAATGGAATGCAAAGGAACAGGAATGGAATGGGAAGGACTTTGATATGAGTTAGAGCCATTCTAGATTCTAGATTCTTTACCCAGTTCTACCATTGAATTGTTAAATGACATTGGCCTAATAGTTAATTTTTATCTCAGTTTCCCTATTTAAATTTGAAAAATAATGTGTTGTGTTTAAGAGATTTTTATGAAAAGTATTATTTCACTAGGACACTACTTGTGAAATTGGAACTGGTGGTTCACCACTGCCTGATGTCTCTAAACAAACAGAATACTGGAATAATGTTCCTGCAGAATATAAGCATTTTAATTTTAATGATCTGCTGAACAACAAACTGGAGTTTGAACATTTCCGTCAGTTTCTTGAGGCTCATTCTTCAAGGTAAGGAACATAACCATTGTAAAATGCATTTGTCTCTTAAAACATTTTTTCTAAGTTACTTATTTTTTTAACCTACTTATTTTGATTCAACATATTATAACAGTGATTTGGTTCTAGAGTGTACCCATGTCGGTAAAAAGAGAATGAGCATAATTATCTGAAATCTACATGGTTAACTTTTTGTGGGGAGTGCATATTTGTAATAGCAACCTCCAAAATGTTATTTTAAGTGGTTAAACAATATTTGTTGATATATTTAGCATTGAATAAGTTAAAACACAAGTATATTTTTATTCTTTTCCCTTTCTGCTGGTTTTTTTCCTTTTGCATTTTTCTAGACAGGTGCTTCAATTACTATTTCTGAGTACTGACTCTTTTACATTTCACTAAGCTATTGAAATTAGCATCATATTTTGTAATTTTTATCACAAATGAAACAGAGTTTTGCATAGAATCTTAGAACCTTATTACATATTTATCTAATATAAACTGAAGCATTGATCATTTTTTTCCAACAATTTTCTCTCAAGTTAGCAGAAACTAGTTAGATGTGGGAGCCAAATTTCACATACATAATTTCCCTTCTTCGTGATGAGGATTATTCTAAATTTAGCATGTGCCAAATAGACATGCAATACGTGGAAATGTTCCCATATCTGAAACTGATAGTACTACTCCATTCTTAATGGAAGAACTCTGAGACCCTACCAACAATGGTGATAGATTCTTTTCTGATCCCAGGACTCCTGGTGTTCATTCATATATTTAGCCAGGATGAGACACAATTTTATACTCACTAGTTCCACGATCTAATCAGTTGTGCTAACTAGTCAAGACAACACCTTTCTAAGTTCTGTCAAAATAACACCTTTGGTGTTTAGTAGAAGTGAGAGAAATAAATAAGGGTTGTGCTTTGTTTTTGTTTTCATTTTAGCATGGACCTTATGTGCTGGACAGACATTGAGCAGCTCCGAAGAATAACTCACGGAGATCGAAAGCAAAGGGAGGCAAAATCGATATATATTAAAAACAAATACCTAAATAAAAAATATTTCTTTGGACCCAACAGTCCAGCTTCTCTAAGTCAGCAGGACCAGGTATCAACACGCAAACATATTTTCTATATTGAAGTATGAAAACCAGTAATTTATTTCTTTTTGCCAACAATCTGAAAGTCATCTGTTTTCCTTTTGCTTTTATGACTTTATGTTAGACACTTTTGATATTTCATTTTTTTAGGTATTCACAAGTGTCTATAAATTAAATGTCTTTAAATTTCACTCAAGTATTACATATTAAAATGTGTTATTTTAAAAAGTAGTTTATAGAATAAAAAACTTTTATTCATCCACTCATCTATTCATTCAGCAAATATGAGCAACTGTGATATGCTCGACACGTTCTAGGTGTTCAGGATAAGTGGCGAACAAGGCAGACAAAGTCCTTTCAACAAGCAGGAAAAGAGCTATTAAGCTTTATCTTTGCCTCTCTTCTGTTCTTCTCTTAACTGATATTACTCCAAACATAACTGATCTTTGAAAAATCCTGTTTGCCATTGTATTGTCCCCCCCAAAACTATTTTCATTGACCAAGAACATAGGTTTGGACATTTTGTTGGGCCAAAGTCATATGGCCTTAATCACAAGTTATTAATAACCATGGTTCATTATTTATAGCAAAAATGTCAGATTGGGATTCAGCAGTGGGTTTGAGCGTTCACCTAATGCTTTGATCACATGAAATATGGCTCCATTTTTAATGCTTTTAAAAAGAGAATTAAGTGTTAATTTATTTAGTTTGAAGTTTGTAGTACAACATTGCTACCTAGAGATCAAATGCTAGCATTTGATTTTTTTATATTGGTAATTTAAATGGATGCATATTCTGATGGTATACATTTGTATAATACAAATCTCAGATTAATGCTAAATCAGTAAATTAAAGAAAAACTCAGAAGTGTTAGTAAGTCGGCCTACCAAATTAAAAAGCTAGATCTTTGGGGAGGGGAATGAGCAAAAGACCTTGAGAGTAAGAGGAAGCAGCAGTTGTAGAATTAAGCAACTTTGACAAAAATGCCTTGCCATTAGTTCCCTGAGATACAAATCAGGGATGTGTTAGCAAAAGAGGTCAGGTATCTCAATAAGCACAAGCATGAAATAAACACATGAAAAGCATTTGTTTTCTATTTGGCTTGTGCTACATTGCATGAGGTTTCATGGTATCTGATGCAACTGTGTGAACCGTCCATAATATAACATGCTGAGAATTTAAAATTCAGTGGAAAAAGTCACCCATTGCTATCACAGCAAATGGTTGTACTTACTACAAAGGTATTTTCCCAATGACCCTTCTCACTCATCTTTGTCTTTACTTTTGTTTTTGTTTACTTATTTTATACTTAAGGATTTTGCATCATGTGATGTTTTATATAAATGATGCTATTTCTAATTTCAGGTGTGTGGCCAATTTGCTCTCTTTTTGAATTTAAAATGACATTTTTTGTCTTTTTTTCAAATTAAAGGTTATTGGCATGACAATCATTGGTAAAGTTACATAGATTTCAGGTGTACAATTCTGTATTACATCATCTATATATCACGTCTTGTGTTCACCACCCAGAGTCAATTCTCTTTCCATCACCATATATTTGATCCCCTTTACCCTTCTTTGTCTTTTTAAAAAGATTTTTATTAAAATGTAGTTAACATAATATTATATTAGTTTCAGGTGTACACAGTAGTTATTCAACATTTATATACCTAAAGAAGTGATCACCATGATAAGTCCAGCAACCATCTGACACCGTACCACACTATCACAATATTATTGACTATATTCCCTATGCTGTACATTACATCCCCATGACTTATTTGTTCAATTTGCTCTTTGATTAGCAAAGTGGTCTTAGCTCTTTTTCTTTTTTTATACAAAAACAGTATTATTGCTAATATTATTTGATTAATATTGAAGTATGGCTAAGAGGGTTTCTGTTTTGTTTTGATGTAAAACAGTATTATTATAGGATTTGCTTAATCTTATTAATCAAAGGAGAGCTAAGAAGAAGGTAATTTTTCCAATGAGCAGTACAGAAATTTCAAGTGGTACACGAAAGCAGATAGGAAAGGGAATGATTTATAGCAAGAAATAGCCATTAGTAGCTTGTTGAAGCCAATAATGCAGAAGCAAGATTTGGGCCACAAAGAAATTGTGTTTTATAAAATGTGCTACCTGTGCAAATCAGAGATTATTGTCTACAGAACCTGGCCTTTCTCTGCTTCCTGCTGCCTCTGTATTCTTCTTAGAAGTTGTTGGAGCAGCCCTACTTTGCTACCACTGCCATCATCCCACCATTGATAACCCAATATTTGTTGGCATTATACATGTTTATAATACCTGGATTAAGGTTGTCTCTTAACTAATGCCTCATTTTCGTCATACACAAAAGAAAATGATTTCTCAAACAAGTCAATTTGACTAGAATCACAGATTCATATATTAGAACTAGAAGAGAACTTAGAAAACTAATACACTAATGCCCTCATTTTACACTTGATACTGAGGCCATGAGGTGGGGGGGGGGGGTGAGAAATGGCATTGATTGTGGTCTCACAGGATAAAAAGCCCATTCCTGTGTTCCTTGAACTATATCATAAGCAAAAATCATATATCCAAAACAACCGTTGCATAAACCACAATTCTCTGTTTGATGTTAGAGGAGTTATCTGTCTTTATTATATACAATATAGCAAGGAGATATTTTATAGAAAATGAAAATTGTGCCATCTGTCAGGTGCTCAGCAAATAGTTTGGGGGTGATTGAATAAATTAATGACTGTTAGTGTTTCTTTACCAAAACAGAAGTTTGTAGTTTCTGTGTCATTTTTATTTTCTTAGATAATGGATTTAAGTGGTGGCTGGGGGAAGAGTCTCCATGAGCAGCTTGATGCAGCTGTGCTAATTGAAATTCAGAAGCATGTCCTAAATAAGCTAGAAAATGTGTGGTTGCCATTGTTTCTTGCAAGTGAACAGTTTGCAGGACGTCAAAAGATAAAGGTACGTAAATTAGTACTATCGTCTTTGGATAACAGTTGACAGTACCTCTCAAGACATTAAATGTACATACATATTGACCCAGCCATTGTACTTCTGTGGCCTCACGGTTAAGAGTGTGGACTCAGACTTCCCAAGTTTTAATCTCAATACTGCCATATATTAATTGTATAACTTTAAGTCCCATAACCTTAGTTTTCTCATTTGAAAAAAATCGGGTTAATAAGACTAATTGCTCCATAAGATTGTTGTGAAGATTAAATAAAATTATGTATATTTAGTTTATTGGATGTGTGGCCCACAACAAACACTCAAATATTATCTATTAATATGTTTGCTATTTTTTATATTGTTATTATTAAGTTCTTACATAGATAGCCAAGGATGTACAAGGAAGAATAGTTAAATGAGTTATGATAATTCCATACTATGGAAAACTGCAGAGTTCCATATAAAATGAGATTATAAAAATGAAATTAAAATATAAATATAAATTTCTACAGGTACTGATATGAAGATGTTACTTGTTGAGTGAAACAATCAGAATGCAGAACAATATATAGAATATAATCTTATTATATATACTTTTATCTCTCTTTTTTCTTCCTTTCTTTTGTCTGTCATCTATCTATCTATCATCTATCTATCTATCTATCTATCTATCTATCTATCTATCTATCTATCTATCTATCTATCTATCATCTTTATCTTTATGTTTATGTAAAAATACCTAAAAAGAGCTGCCTCCTGGGAATAGGCCTGGGGAGTAAGAAGGATTTTTACTTTTACTTTGTAAAGTGGGGTGGTTTTTTTTCCCCCTTTGTTTTGTTTTTATTTTATAAGAAGCATGTATTACTTTGATAATTTAAAATGTCATTATCACACCTAAAAACAGGCAAACTTGATCTTTACAAAAATAACATAAGGGGCAGAGAGCATGTAATGCTGGACTTGAGTATGCAAAGCACATTGGTAATGATGAGGAATAAACCTAAAAATCAGCCTTCTGTATTCATTTTATCAAACACTTTGAGGCTTACTTTCCTGGAAATATCCTTACTCTTGTGAGCACCTTAAGTAATGGAAAACACAGTACAGCTGGGAACATAGAATTTATAGTCTGGAGAAGAGCTGATTTGTCTTAGGCAAAAAGTTCATGGAAATAAGCTTTGGGACAACTCAAATTTCCTCATTTCTTTCTGCAGGTTAATTCCAACTCTCTATCCAAAACCAAGTGTATTTGGCTTACTAATATTATTTACCACATTTTTCTCACTATGTTTACCACAGTGATTTTATTGTAACTTATGGCCATTTCCGGATTTAGCATTCTTTGGGTCGCCAACAACATAAACCAATTTTGGAAACCTTAAGCCAAAGACAAAAGAGAAGGGAGGGAATATATTATAAAATGGTGCTGGAGCATCTCACACACTTAGGGGAAGAGAGGACACCTAAGCTTTAGGTCTGGAGCTTAGCTCCATGTCCGGAGCCAGGACAGCTGTGGGAACCCAGCAAGAAGAATGTGCAGGTCTTTGCCCCAGCTTGTGGCTGTCAGAAAGACTCAGCTGCAGTGATTCTAGTGCCCATCTCTCTAGGTCAGCTTCTGGACCTATCTGCTATGGAAGAGATGTAGGGTCACATAGCACAGATTTGGCAGGAGTGGTTCCCAAGAAAGGAAAATTACTGTGAGTCAGTAGTAAGTTCAAGAAATATCTACTGTATTTCCTGCCTCTGTGAACTTTTCTACTCTTCTAAAATTAGTTGTGCCTAGAAAACAGCCAAAAATCTGGGAAGTCCTAAATATCTCTCCAGCTTCAGTTTCCATGTGACCCAAAGTGGAACTATTATCTACATTTGGGGAATACAGTCTGCTATTATTATCTCCAGTTTGCAGATGAGGAAACTGTTCAGGACAGAGAACTTGAGTGACTGGCCCACGGACCTTGGCAGGACTTAAGTCTGATCCTCTTTCTTCTGAACTGCCCTATTTCTTATCCATGCTGACTTTTGCCTCATTTTTAAAGCTATTAAATTAGTAAGTGATTTCAAAACTTTAGACATTCTAAATGACTGGAATAAAATAATTGGTTTTGCTTTTAGGTACAAATGAGAGACATAGCTGAAGAGCTCTTACTACAGAAACATGAAAGGAAAATTGGGGTCTGGAAGGCAAGTAATATTTGTTATATTCTTCCTCCTGTAAGTTCTACTCTCAAAGTATTATTTTTCTTCCTCCTCTTTAAAAAACAACAACTTTATGAGAGTTTATTTGAGCCAAACTGACAACATATGCCAAGGAGCAAGATCTCAAATGTTCCTTACCCCTCATTGTAGACTCTGCTTCCTAAGCCACCCACTGGCCACTGATACTTTTCTTAATTGGCTGATGGGATCTAGCAGGAAGTGTCATACTACCAGAGCTGCCTTGACCTGCTCAACCCTAGAAATGTCTGATTGGACTTTAAATATATATTATTTATTTTGCTTGTGATGGATTTATTGAGACAAACTGTTCCAGTATGTGGTAGTTTATTTATTACTAAGAGTGGATTACATGAAAAGAACAAGACGTTGCAGCAGAATCAGCAGGTTAAATGATTTTACATTATCCCTCTTTATTTAGAATTACATTTTAGCTTTAAAAGAATTAAGATAACTATTATTTTGGTGATTATTGAAACCACTATAATATGAAAACTTACTAAATATTGCCCATTATGCTTCTTAACAAGCATGATAAACACGGTCTTCTTTTGAGCCTACAAATTTATGTGTATTCATCCTTCTATAGGTCTTGATAGAATGTCAAACTAGACCCAGGTGACCCACTGCAAACTAACAAAGACAAAGTTTTATTTGACTGTTAGAGGAGTGTATGTATCTGCTAGGATCTTCTTTTTCTGTATTTTGCTCTTGAAAGGAAATAAACTGTTCTTATGTTTGTCTTTTCTTATATTTTTATTGAAACACTAAGTAGAATAGGCTTATATTTCGTATCATTGTGCATTACATATTATGTTATTTTCTGTTTAGTTAAATTATAGGTTTTAGTTAAATTACTAAGTTTTAGTATCTTAAGAAGCAGGTCTTAAAACATTATTTGCTGAGTGGGTTTTAAATAAACATCCCAGTCTAATACACAGTTGTTCCTATTTACAGGGCTATAATTTTAATATGGACCATATGGTGAGGGTCTTAACTTTTTGTCCAGTGAACACAACATGCGCCTCACTGAAATAGTGATAGACATCTACTCACTTTATTTGGGTTAAGGCAGCACCATTCTTCTAGACTGCCTGGAGTTGCCTACAATTTTCAGTTTCCAACTCAGACAGCATCCTCAAGGCCGTTCCCTATAAAGCTTTTACTCCTCTAGGCAGAATTAGTTACTCCTTCACATTCCCATAGCACTTTTTACATAACTCTCTTAAACACTCACATTGATGGTCACATATGATTTGTTTCAAGAAACTTATTTTATGCATTATCAGTAATGGATATTTATTATGTGTTTTGATTGATTGTTACTATAATTCCTAAGTTCATCTAAAACAATGCCTTTGCAATGATGCATGGTTGTAGGCTAAAATCAGATTTGGGGAACTTCAATAAAATTTATCTAGTAAAAAAATCGAATTACTAAATTTAATAAAATCTATTTCTTATGTTTTTTAAATCTGAGAGGCTAAAGGGGAATGAATATGTGATCCAAAATGGTCAAAGTAAAAAAAGTAGACATCTTACATTTCATAATTGTGAATATATAAAATAAATAATACCTGTAAGCATTACCAAAACACCATAGGTCCCTCAGGCTTTTTTGTTATATAAAGTGAATCCTTAGTCAGAGGAAGTTTGTTATTTAAAATGATGTATTAATAATGTAGTTCTTATTGTTATTAATTATTAATAACAATTTTTATTTTTAATATAAATTACTAATAACAATTTTTAAGGTAACTCACCAACAAGCATAAGTTTTGCAGGATAGAATTATAGTGAAGCTCCAGCATATTTCCTATTTAAATTAATAGGATTAATTGGTAAAATTTTTCTAAAATTTTTGAAAAACTATCTTAAATGTTTAACTGCTTTTACTTTTTAAAAAGCAGGAGAATTATGTGTTAATGCATAATATATGTAACATGTATAACAAAATAAATAATAATAGAATAACAGTGCATATTATAACATTATTCTTTTGTTCTGTTTAAGCACAGAACTCATACTACACAGTAAAATGTAGTTTTTCACCATAGTCTCAAACTGTAATGATTGTTAACATTCTTAAACAATGTAGTCATATGTTCTAAATCATCCAATCATTTCTTTTTCTCTCTACCTCTTAAAAAAATGATGCCATAAAGAAATAAAGTCGACAAAGGGGGGAAAGTTGCCAGATTCTATTTATCTATGCCAAAAACTTCAACAGCCAAAAGTAAAGGAGATAGAAGTTGGTGATTTTTAGCCTAGGAAATGACTTTATTTACTTTTTAGAACACAACTAATTTTCTGTACTCTCTGGACAGCCTGTGGAGAGTAAGTGGATATCTTCATCTTGTGAAATCATTGCTTTCCGTAAAGCATTATTGAATCCAGTTACTGCAAGACAATTTCAACGGTTTGTGGCTCTAAAAGGAGATTTATTGGAAAATGGGGTGCTCTTTTGGCAAGAAGTACAAAAATATAAGGTATTGTATTGGGAGCCGGAGAAAAATCTTTTTTTTAGGAGGAAATGTGTTAACATATCAGATTATTTACTGTAACTTTATGGAGAAGATTTGAATAAGATATCCCAATTTTGCCATCTTCATGCTAATATGTAAATATTGACGTGTTTCTTTTTCTGTGTTAGGTATGTTTTTATTATTATACAATGAAGAGTAAGAGTGAGCCCTAAAAAGATAGCATATATTTTCAAGGTAGTCCCATATATTATGATCTAATGAGTACTTTCCTTACTTACAAATGTTTATACGCATTTTTCCCTGAAGATATCTATATTTAGTACTGTAACTGAGACCTCTTTTCAAGAATTCACAACTATCTTTACAGCAAGAGTAATCAAAGATAGTGGATTATAGATAAACAAACCAACAGACATGAGAGAGCCTTTTCTATTAGTTGTCTAGAAATACCTAAGAGCAGGCATTCAGCCTCTGCTTAAATACTCCCAGGGGTAGCAGGCTCATTTCCTTTCAAACAGCCTATTTTAAAGGGTAAAGGGGGAGTCAAATATATGATAATGGAAGGAGAACTGACTCTGGGTGGTTAGCACACAGTGTGATATATAGATGATGTATTATAGAATTGCACACTTGAAATCTATATAATTTACTAACCATTGTCACCCCAATAAAATTAATTTAAAAATATTTTGAGGGATTATGTCATAGAAATTGTGGCATGAGGTGAGCCTCTTGAAATCTTCCCTGGAATTTATAACAAATTGAGCAACTGTAATTCCACAAAGGACTCCTTGTGCAGCAGACAGGCAAGAGTAAGAGATGTACAACTGAAATCATCTAAAGGTGGGCAAATTGGGCGAGTGGGAAAGGGAAGCAGAAAGTGCAGACACGCTGGACACATGGGCTGTGCAGGCGGGCGCAGGACGCAGACCTAGCTCAGTGCTCCAAGCTCGCTGCATCCCGGAACTACCGCAGCTGTGGGAGAGGGAAGAACTCCGACTGCTAAGACTCCGCCTATGGCCCACAGTCCCGCCTGAGGGATCAACATATAACATGGCTGAACCCAACGCTCACAGCAGAGACCTCGAAGCAAAGACTGAGGGAAGAAGGGTGAAAACAGTGGTTTAAGTCCTTACTGCTGAGCAGAGGATGGAAGGCTTAGGCAAGGAGCCTAGCTTCCTTCTCCCCACCCTCCCAGAGATCTCCTCACTCCCACCTGCCCAGTACTAGAAGTGGAATGGTAGCAGTGTCAGATCAAAAGAACAGAGTATTTGCAGTTCTGAGAACTGCGGCCCGCAGCCATGGACTCGCAGCCCAACTAGTTCCGGTGAATGGGAGGGAGCCATGGGTGCATGACGGGCTGTGCTGGTGGTCGCCGCCATTGCTCATAGCCACCTCTCACAATCAAACCTGCCCCCCTCCCCACTCATCTGGGTGGATCCCTGTAGAGGTAAACAGAGCTGCTGAAACACACAGGCCCTGAATCTAGTGCAGGAAGTGCTTCAGAACTTCAGAAGCTCTCCACATCCCCCAGTGGAGGTGGTACCCTGAGACCCAGGCAACCTGCTCACAGAAGAGAAGCCCACCTTCCAGAGAATCCCCCCATTGTGTGAGAAGCCAGAAACAGTGCAGAGAAAATATAACTCTACAGTGTGAGAGAGCATTAGAGGCTGCAGTTGGAAAGAAAATAAAGCATTCTACCAACACCTACTAGAAAGCAAAGGAAAGACCTCTTCCTACCAACCTGTTACAGAACCCACTCCTGTAGATGCCTAGGAAGAGAAATAATAATTCACTAATTGCCATGAATAACCAAGGTAACAAGGCAGTTCAGAAAGAAAATGAAAAGTCTCCAGAAAATGACATAAAAACATGGAAATATGTGACTTAAATGACAGAATTCAAGATTGCAGTTCTTAAAAAACTCAACGAGATGCAAGAAAACACAGGCAGTTTAATGAACTCAGAAACAATCAAACAACAAAATGAATATTTTACCAAACAGAGAGAAATGAAAAAAAAAAAAGGAACCAAATAGAATTTCTGGAGATTAAGAACTCAGTAAAAGAAATGAAGAATGAAATACCCAGCTTAAGTAATAGAGCTGACCAGATGGAGGAAAGAATCAGTGACATTGAAGATAGAAATCTGGAAATGACACAAATCGAAAAAGAGAGAGGCTTGAGAGTTAAAAGAAATGAAAGAACTCTGCAAGAACTTTCTGACTCCATCAGAAAGAGCAACATAAGAACAATAGGCATACCAGAAGGAGAAGAAAGAGAGAAGGGATATATTCAATTTGTATATTCAAACAAATTGTCGATGAGAACTTCCCAACCTTGTGGACAGAACTGGATCCTCGAATCCAAGAAGCAAATAGAACACCTAATTACCTCAATCCCAACAGGCCTTCTCCAAGGCACATTGTATTGAAGCTGTCTAAAATCAACGACAAAGAAAGAATCCTCAAGGCAGCCAGGGAAAAGAAGACGGTAACCTACAAAGGAAAGCCCATTAGGTTATCATCAGATTTTTCAGCAGAAACTCTAAAGCCAGGAGGGAGTGGACTCAAATATTCAAACTATTGAAAGAATGAAATTATGAGCCAAGAATAATATATCCAGCAAAGGTATCCTTTAGATATGAAGGAGCTGAGGAAATTTTCTAACACATGATCTGCACTAAAAGAAATACTGAAGGAGGCTACTCGACCAGCATAAATAGGGATAATTTGTGACAACAAAAACATAAAAGGGGGAGAGTAAAGGTCTGAACCAGCATGAGTAAATGGAGAAAATAAGCATGCTGAAGAAAATGAAATATTCTATATATGAAACTTACTTTTACATAAACTTAATGGTAACCACTCAAAAAAAAAAATCCAGAACTGAAATATATAACACAATAAAAGAAGAAATGGAGGGAAAAATCATAGAATACCACCACACTGAAATAATAGATAGCAATAAAAAGGCAAAGGAACAATGGAGACACAGTCCTACCAGAAAACCAAAGATAGAATGATAGGAAATCCTTATATATCAATAATCACCCTAAATGTAAATGGACTGAACTCACCAATAAAAAGGCACAGAGTAGCAGATTGGACACTAATAAACAAAATCAGAACTGAACGATGAGGGTTGCTAGAGGGGCGGGGGGGGTGGGGATAAGGGGAAGGTGAGAGGTTTAGAAAATAGTCGGTAACCACAAGATGGTCATGGGGTTTTGAAAATTAATTTGGGGAACGTACAGAGGGATAGTGGATGGGGGGAGAGGGGTTCACACAGTGTGAGGGATATAAATATAAACGTCTAAGTTTTGCTTTGTCTTGTGCACCTGAAACTAAAAAAAAAAAAAAAAAAAAAAAAAAAAAAAAAAAAAGAACTGAACAAGGGGAAGTTACCATGGATACCACTGAAATACAAAGGATCATGCAAGAATACTACGAAGGACTAAATACCACCAAATTCAATAACCTAAAAGAAATCGACAAGTTCTTAGAAACATATAGTCTTCCTAGGCTAAATCATGAAGAATTGGAAAATCTAAACAGACTGATCACCACTAAGGAAATTGAATCAGTCATCCGAAACCTTCCCAAAAGCAAAAGTCCAAGACCAGACAGCTTCACTAGTGAATTCTACCAAACATTCAAAGAGGGTCTAATACCAGTCCTTCTCAAACTCTTCCAAAAAATTGAAGTAGAGACAATACTCCCTAACTCATTTTATAGTGCCAACATTACCCTGATACCAAAACCTGGTAAGGATAACACAAAAAAAGAAAATGACAGACCAATATCTCTGATGAATACAGATGCAAAAATCCTAAACAAAATTCTAGCAAATCGAATGCAACAAAGCATTAAAAAGATTGTACATCAAGATCAAGTGGGGTTCACCCCAGGGGCATAAGGATAGTTCAACATCTATAAATCAATCAATATGATATACCACATAAACAAAGGACAGAATCATATGATTATATCAATAGATGCAGAAAAAGTGTTTGACAAGATACAACATCCATTTATGATTAAAACACTTAATAAAATATTTATAGAGGGAAATAACCTTAATATAATAAAGGGCATATATGACAAACCCTCAGCTAATCTCATAATTAATGGTGAAAAACTGAAGCCCTTTGCTCTACATTCAGGAACACAACAGGGCTGTCCTCTATCACCTCTGCTGTTCAACATAGTATTGGAAGTCCTCGCCAGAGCAATCAGGCAAGAGAAAGAAATAAAAGGCATCCAAATTGCGAATGAAGAACTTAAATTGTCACTCTTTGCAGATGACATGATGCTATATATAGAAAACCCTAAAGACTCCACCAAAAAGCTATTAGAAACAATAAATGAATACAGTTGTCAGCTACAAAATCAACATACAAAAGTCCATTACATTCCTATATACTTACAATGAAATCTCAGAAAAAGAAATTAAAAAAAAAATTCTTTTTACAATTGCAACAAAAAGAATAAAATACCTAGGAATAAACTTAACCAAGGATGTGAAAGACCTAGATACTGAAAACTATAAGACATTTTTAAAAGAAATTGAAGAAGACACAAAGAAATGGAAAGACATTCCATGTTCATGGATTGGAAGAATCAACATAGTTAAAATGGGGCCATATTACCCAAAGCAATATACAGATTTAATGCAATCCCCATCAAAATCCCAATGACATTTTTGAAAGAAATAGAACTAAAAATCATCAGATTTGTATGGGACCACAAAAGACCCCAAATAGCCAAAACAATACTAGAAAAAAGAACAATGCTGGAGGTATCACACTCCCTGACTTTAGCTTGTACTACAGGGTAACAATAATCAAAACAGTATGGTATTGGCAGAAAAAACAGACACACAGACCAATGGAATAGAATTGAGAACCCAGAAATAAACCCACATCAATATGGATAGATAATTTTTGACAAAGAAGCAAAAAAGCATACAATGGAGAAAAGACAGCCTCTTCAATAAATGGTGCTGGGAGAACTGGACAGCCATGTGCAAAAGAATGAGACTAGACTGCTATCTGTCACCATGTACCCAGTTAACTCAAAATGAATCAAAGACCTAAATGTAAGACCTGAAACAATAAACTGCATAGAAGAAAACATAGGTACTAAACTTATGGACCTTGGATTCAAAAAGCATTTTATGAATTTGATTTCAAAGGCAAGGGAAGTAAAAGCTAAAATAAATGAATGGGACTATATCAAATTAAAAAGCTTCTGCACAGCAAAAGAAACCATCGACAAAATAAAGAGGCAACCAACTGAATGGGAGAAGATTTTTGCTAACAACGCCTCCGATAAGGGGCTAATATCCAAAATATATAAGGAACTCATACAGCTCAACAACAACAAAAAAACCCCACAAACAATCCAATTGAAAAATGGGCAGAGGACATGAAGAGACATTTCTCCAAAGAGGACATGCAAATGGCCAATAGACATATGAAAAAATGTTCAACATCACTAATCAGAGAAATGCAAATAAAAACCACAATGAGATATCACCTCACGCGAGTTGAATGGCTGTCATCAACAAGACAAATAGTAATAAGTGTTGGAGAGGCTGTGGAGAAAAAGGAACCCTCATACACTGTTGGTGGGAATGTAGATTAGTGCAGCCACTATGGAAGGCAGTGTGGAGGTTCCTCAAAAAATTAAGAATAGAATTACCCTATGACTCAGCAATCCCTCTCCTGGGATATCTACCCAAAAAATCTGAAAACATTTATCCATAAAGACATATGTGCTCCAATATTCATTGCAGCTTTACTTATGGTGGTCAAGACAAGGAAACAACCAAAGTGTCCTTCGATACATGAATGGATAAAGAAGTTGTGGTATATATACACAATGAAATGCTATTCTGCCATAAGAAAAGATGAAATAGTACCATATGCGACAACATGGATGGATCTTGAGATTATAATGTTAAGCGAAATAAATCAGACAGAAAAAGTAGAGAACCATATGATTTCACTGATATGTGGTATATAAAACTGAAAATAACAAAAGTACAAGACAAACAAATGAAGAAACAAAAACTCATAGACACAGACAATAGTGTAGTGGTTACCAGAGGGTAAGGGGGGAGGGGTGGTGGTAGATGAGGGTAAAGGGGATCAAATCTATGGTGATGGGAGGAGTACTGACTCTGGGTGGTGAACACACAATGTGATATATAGATGATGTATTGACAGAATTGTACACCTGAAATCTATGTAACTACTAACAATTGTCACCCAAATAAACTTTAATTAAAAAATATTTTGAGATAAGTTTTTCAAAATATGTCACAAGGTAAGTAATATTAAAATAATTTTTGAGAATTAGAAAGGAGATGGAGTCTGTTTTCCAACATAGGCAATTATTATGAGTGGTTAGAATTATCTTTATGCTAATATGAATATGCGTAAGCCCAACCCTGCTAAGACAAGGCCTAATGAGATGACTTGCAAAATAAGTGTTTAAAAACCACAGACTCACACACAGTCATTCCTTAGTTTTGTGACTGTTTCTTCTTCAAGGCTGCCCTTGGTCTTCAGTTAAATATCTCTTCTGCGTCATAGGATGGAGGACATATAATACTAGGTAGCTATGAAAATTCATACTATAGGAGTGAATTTGTTCATTCAGTGAGTCTGTGTCATTGTCTGTGACACATTGTCTAATGTGTCAGCCATTATGCTAGATTGTAGGAATAAAAAGGTGAATACAACACATTGCCCTCCCTCAGGGAGGGAGACATCCATGAAAATAAATAATATTGATTATGATCTGTGTTCTAAGTAGGTATTCCCACAGAGGAGGGAATGATGCAGTGAGGGTGGTAGGTCAGGGAAGTGTCAACAGAAGGGGTGAGGGAGTTTGCCAGGTGGAAAGCATTCTACCATGAAAAATCTTACTGAGCTCACTTTTATGTGGCTTACTCTTATTTAGTGTTCACTATCTGCCAGATATTGTCTTAATGCTTTTCATGTGTTAAGTAATTTTTTCTTGTTAAGAATCCTATGAGGCCAAAGTTGTTGTTCTCACTGTTTTATAGACGAAAAAGCTAAGGCACAGAAAAGTTCAAAACTCCTGACATCATACAGATAATTTAGTGGTAGAGCTGGGATTTAAACCAAAGCATTCTGTTTCTAAAACTAGTGCCCTTAACCAGTAATGATTGTGGTAATATGCAAAGAGATGGCTGCAGTGATCTTAATCAAACATAGTTCTCAATTGTGAAGAATTGGAAAGAACCTAGATATTCAACAATAGAATATACAATAGCTATACAACAGCTATACAATAGAATACTCTGCAGCCTTTAAAAATTATACTGTAGGACAATAATCAACGATGAGAAAGATATTCATCTTACTGATAGTTTAAACCTAGCTACTAAAAAACAGTATGATTTAATCTAAAGTCTGTGTGTGTGTGTGTGTGTGTGTGTGTGTGTGTGTGGTGTGTCCACAGAGAAAAGAATGGGAGGATATATTCATCCAACAAATACTTATTGAGCACCTACCAAGAGTGAGGCTAAATCCTGACGATAACAGCTGTAATTAAAAGTCTTCCCTGTTACAAAAGCCAGGAGGTGGGCTCTTTCCCTGCATCCCACAGCTAATCTCTCCCTCCGAGGGGGCAGCCAGTTGGGCCCTAGGTTGGACAAAGGACACAAACTCCATACCTGAGGCCCCCCCCCCCCTCCAATCCTACCTCCACCCTTCCAGAGATTTAAACGGGCCCCTGAATTGAGGAATAGTGTCAGATTACAGAGGAGCCTTAGTGCTCAGGATCTGGGAAGACCCAGCTTGCAACTCTGACCCAGGGAAGAGGCTGGGAAGAGTGTGATTTTTGGAGAAGAGACTCCTTCACCCCCAGCCACCACCTTTTCTGGCCTGCCTAGGGCAGGGCAATTACAACTGTGGAGGCACTCCCAGGGATCAGCAGTAGGCGGCAGACACAGCTCTGGGCTTTCAGCAGCTCAGAAATCTCCCGCCCGCCACACACACACACACACACACACACACACACACACACACACAAAAAGAAGTGCCCTAAGACTCAAGAGAACTGGACACAGGGCTGGTGGTTGTAGAACCCACCATCCAAAACCCTCAGCCCCAAGCATTTAAATCTGTAGTCCCAACATCACTCTGGGCACCAGGTGACCGGCTCTGCCTGCACAATACACAGAGGACTCTTTGGTACAGCAGAGGACAACCTGGAGATTATTTGGTGGGCTTAAGCCAAGACTGGCACTGCTTTTTTGTTTTTTCTTTTTCTTTTTCCTTGTTTTATTTTGTCTTTATATCTTTGATATCTTTGCCTGTGTTGAGTGTGGGTTGTTGATTGTTTTTACATGTGAACGTCTTTGATTTTTTCTTTGTTGTTGTTGTGCTTGGTGATTTGCTTTGTTCTGAAATTGCCCCACCAGGGCCCTGCTTAAGAGGCACAAGACCTACACACCCAGAGGCCAACTCCAGACTAAACCAGAGTACTACCGGGTTTGACACATCCAGAGGGAATTCTCTACAGGCACAAGAGCCCATAGAGGACAAACCACATTTAAGTGGTCAACCATCATGCAGAAGAACACCCTGCTGTGGGCAGAGCCAAGTCTCACAACTAGTCAGCCTGGGAGTTAACCCCACCTACTCACAAGTGAAAAGCAATTAAAGATCTTCTTTAACAGGACAACATACACAACACAAGAGTCAACTTTGGAGCACACGCAGAGGAGAAGAACAAAGTAGTGCAAGTCAAATATAAAGGACACATACTACATAAGATAACCCAGCAAGAACTAAGAAATCTAGGGGATCTACCTAATACATCGAAGCAAACACAGAGAGTCAGCCAGAATGGGGAAACAAAGAAAAATGTCCCAAATAAAAGTACAGAAGAAACCTCCAGAAATGGAACCAAATGAAACAGAGGTAACCAACCTATCAGAGATAGAGTTCAGAACACTGATGATAAGAAGGTTTAAAGAGCTTAGAGACGACATAAAGAAGGATAGAGAAATCATACTGAACAACCAGTTAGAACTAAAGAACACAATTACTGAAATAAAGAACTCACTTGAAGGAATTAACAGCAGGTTAGATGAAGCAGAGGATCGAATCAGCGACTTAGAAGACACGTTAGCAGAGATCACCCAAACAGAACAACAGAAAGAAAAAGAATAAAAAACAATGAAGATGGTTTAAGAGACCTATGGGATAACATCAAGCGCAACAACATGCGCATCATAGGAATACCAGAAGGTGAAGAGAGGAAGCAAGGGATTGAGAACATATCTGAAGTAATAATGTCCGAAAACTTCCCTAACCTGATGAAGGAAACCAACATACAAACCCAGGAAGTGCAGAGAGTTCCAACCAGGATAAACCTAAACAGGTCCACACCGAGACACATTTTAGTTAAAATGGCAAAAGTTAAAGACAAAGAGAGAATCCTAAAAGCAGCAAGAGAAAGACAGAGGGTTACATACACGGGGACTCCCATAAGACTATCAAATGACTTTTCTACAGAAACATTGAAGGCCAGGAGGCAGTGGCAGGAGATACTCAAAGTGATGGAAAACAAAGGCCTACAACCTAGATTGCTTTATCCAGCAAGGCTATCATTTAAAGTTGATGGAGAGATAAAGAGCTTCTCAGAAAAGAATAAGCTAAAGGAATTTATTACCACCAAACCAGCATTGCAAGAAATATTAAAAGGACTTCTGTAAATAGAAGAAAGATGAAAACAATCTAACTACAAATTTGAAAATGGCAATAACTATGTACCTATCAATAATCACTTTAAATGTAAACAGATTAAATGATCCAATCAAGAGACATAGGGTGGCTGAGTGGATAAGAAAGCAAGACCCTTGTATATGCTGTATACAAGAGACTCACCTCAGATCAAAAGACACACACAGGCTGAAAGTGAAGGGTTGGAGTAAGATATTTCATGCAAATGGCAATGAGAAAAAAGCTGGAGTTGCAATACTTATATCTGACAAAATAGACTTTAAAATGAAGAACATATTAAAAGACAAAGATGGGCACTATATAATAATAAAGGGATCGATCTGACAAGAGGACACAACCCTAGTAAACATCTATGCACCCAACATAGGAGCACCTAAATATGTAAAACCGATATTGACTGACATAAAGACAGAGATAAACAGTAACACTATCATAGTAGGGGACTTCAACACACCTCTGACAACAAGGGACAGGTCTTCCAGACAGAAAAACAATATGGAAACAACGGCCTTAAATGACACATTGGACCACTTGGATTTAATCGATATTTTCAGAGCATTTCACCCCAAAGCTGCAGAATACACGTTCTTCTCAAGCGCACATGGAACATTTTCCAAGATAGACCATATGTTAGGCCACAAAACAAGTCTTGATAAATTTAAGAAAATTGAAATCATACCAATTGTCTTCTCTGACCACAGTGCTATGAAATTAGAAATGAACTACAGGAAAAAAACTGGAAGACACACCAATTCATGGAGGCTGAATAACATGTTACTAAATAATGAATGGGTCAACCAGGAGATCAAGGAAGAAATCAAAAGCTATCTCGAGACAAACGAAAATGAAAACAACATGATCCAAAATCTATGGGATACCACGAAAGCAGTCCTAAGAGGGAAATTCATAGCATCGCAGGCCTACCTAAAGAAACAAGAAAAATCACTAATCAACAGTTTATCTTCACACTTAAGGGATCTGGAAAAAGAAGAGCAAAATAAACCCAAAGGGAGTACAAGGAAGGAGATAATAAAGATCAGAGTGGAAATAAATGAAATAGAAACCAGAAAAACCATACAAAAGATCAATGAATCCAAGAATTGGTTCTTAGAGAAGATAAACAAAATCGACAAACCTTTATTAGCCAGACTCACTAAAAAAAAGAGAGCGAAGACCCAAATTAATAAAATCAGAAATGAAACATAAGTGACAACAGACACTGCAGAAATAAAAAAACTTTAAGAAATTAGTATGAGCAACTATATGCCAACAAATTTGACAATCTGGAAGAAATGGACAATTTTCTAGAGGCATACAACCTTCCAAGGCTAACTCGAGAAGAAACAGAAAACCTGAATAGACTAATTACCAGCAGGGAAATTGAATCAGTAATCAACAATCTCCCAACAAACAAAAGCCCTGGACCAGATGGCTTTACAGGTGAATTTTACAAAACGTTCAAAAAAGAATTATCACCTATTCTCCTAAGCTCTTCCAAAAAATCAAGAAGGAGGGAAGGCTCCCAAACACTTTTTACGAAGCCACTATCACCCTGATCCCAAAATCAGACAAAGACACCACAAAAAAGAAAACTACAGGCCTATATCTCTAATGAACATAGATGCAAAAATCCTCAACAAAATATTAGTGAACAGAATTCAACAATACATTAAAAAGATCATACACCATGATCAAGTGAGATTCATCCCTGGTATGCAAGGGTGGTTCAACATCCGCAAATCAATTAATGTGATACACCACATTAACAAAATGAAAAAAAAATCACATGATCATATCAATAGATGCAGAAAAAGCATTTGATAAAAATCCAGAAGCCATTTATGGTAAAACCCTTAAGAAAGTGGGAATAGAGGGATCATATCTCAACATAATAAAGGCCATATATGATAAACCCACAGCTAACATCATACTCAATGGGGAAAAACTCAAACCATTCCCCTTAAGATCGGGAACAAGGCAAGGTTGCCCACTATCTCCACTTCTATTCAACAGCCACAGCAATCAGACAAGAAAAAGAAATAAAAGGCATCCAAATCAGTAAGGAGGAAGTAAAATTGTCATTATATGCAGATGACATGATACTATATATAGAGAACCCTAAAGACTCCACCAAGAAACTATTAGAGCTGATAGATGAATTTAGTAAAGTAGCAGGATACAAAATTAATATTCAGAAATCAGTTGCATTTGTGTATACCAATAATAAAACATCAGAAGGAGAAATTAAAAAAAACAATCCCGTTTACAATTGCTTCAAAGACTATAAAATACCTAGGAATAAATTTAACCAAAGAAGTAAAAGGTCTGTACTCAGAAAATTATAAGACACTGAAGAAAGAAATGAAAGAAGATACAAATAGATGGAATAATATAGTTAAAATATCCATACTGCCTAAGGCAATATACATATTCAACGCAATTCCTATCAAACTACCAACGACGTTTTTCACAGAAATACAAAATATAATCCTAAAATTTGTATGGGACCATAAGAGACCCCAGATAGCCTCAGCAATCTTGAGAAATAAGAACAAAGTGGGAGGTATAACGATACCTGACATCAAATTATACTACAAGTCACAGTAATCAAAACAGCATGGTACTGGCAGAATAACAGACACATAGATCAATGTAACAGAATAGAGAGCCCAGAAATAAATCCATGCCTATATGGCCATTTAATCTACGACAATGGAAGCAAGAATGTATGGTGGGGTAAAGACAGTCTATTCAATAAATGATTCTGGGAAACCTGGACAGACACATGCAAAAAAATGAAGCCGGACCACCTCCTTACACCATATACAAAAATAAATTCAAAATGGCTTAAAGACTTAAATGTTAGATCTGAAACCATAAAATTCCTAGAAGAAAATATAGGAAGAAACTTCACAGACATTACCCGGAGTAAGATTTTTATTGATATATCCCCTGGGGCAAGGGAAGTAAGAGAAAAAACAAACATGTGGGATTACATCAAACTACAAATTTTTCACAGCAAAGGAAACCATTAATAAAACAAAAAGGGATCCTACTGAATGGGAAAAGATATTTGCCAATGATATATCTGATAAGGGGTTAATATCACAAATTTATAAAAAACTCACTCAACTCAACTCCAAAAAAGCAACCCAATTAAAAAATGGGCAGAGGACATGAAGATACGTTTTTCTAAAAAGCACATACAGATGGCAAATAGACATATGAAAAAATGCTCAACCTCACTAACCATCAGAGATACGCAAATAAAAACCACAATGAGATACCACCTCACTCCAGTCAAAATGGCTATCATCAATAAATCAACAAACAACAAGTGCTGGCGCAGATGTGGAGAAAAGGGAATCCTTGTGCACTGTTGGTAGGATTGCAGGTTGGTGCAGCCACTATGGAAAGCAGTATGGAGGTATCTCAAAAATCTGAAAATGGGACTACCTTATGATCCAGCAATTCCACTCCTAGGTATCTATCCGGAGAAATCCAAAACTCTAATTCAAAAAACTTTATGCAGTTCTATGTTTACTGCAGCACTATACACAATAGCCAAGACATGGAAACAACCGAAATGCCCATCGGTAGACGACTGGATTAAGAAATGGTGGTACATTTATACAATGGAGTATTATGCAGCCATAAAGAAGAAAGAAATGTTACCATTTGCAACAACATGGATGGACCTAGAGAACATTATGTTAAGTGAAGTAAGTCAGACAGAGAAAGACAAATACCATATGATCTCACTTATATGTGGAATCTAAAGAAAAGGATAAGTGAATGAACTGATCAGAAACAGTTTTGGAGACATAGAGGAAAAACTGAGGGTTGCTAGATGGGAGGGGGATGGGGATAAGAGGGAAGGTGAGGGGATTAGAAAACAGTCAGTAACCACAAGATGGCCACGGGGTTTTGAAAATTAATTTAGGGAATGTAATCAATAATGTAAAGATTTTGTAGGGTATCCCATGGACACTTGTCTCATTAGGAAGGCCACCTCAGGGATGATGTAGATGCCTGATCACTGCATTGTACACCTGAAGCTGAAGCTAAACAATAATGAATATCAACTACACGTTTGTGTGTGTGTGTGTGTGTGTGTGTGTGTGTGTGTGTGTACTTACAAGAAGTGGAGTACAGCATCAGCAATAGAGACAGTGGAAATGTAATGGCTCTGTGCGATGTCAGAGGGATCGTGGATGGGGGGAGTGGGGTTCACACAGTGTGAGGGATATAAAAGATAAATGTCTAAGTATTACTTTGTCTTGTGCACCTGAAACTAATAAAAAAAAAAAATCCAGGAAGTGATCCAGAAAAAGAAAAAAAAAGTCTTCCTTGTTAGAGCTTACAGTGTCATGGGAGGGACAGAAAAGTGTAGACAGGGCATTTATAATATAATAGTGTGATTAGTGCAATGGTGGAAGAAGCACAGGATGCAATGGACATCTCTCCCGGACTGAGGAAGTCATAGAAAGCTTACTAGAGGAAAGTGTGCTTCAACTGAGACTTTAATGACGGGTCAAAGTTAACTAGGCTAATGGTATAGTCAGGTAGAGCAATTAGAAAACAAAAATTGATTCTGATTCTAAATTTCTAAATTCTATCCCTTCACTCTCAAAATTAAAACTGTATAACTTCACAAATTTTTATTTCACAAGCCTTACTTATTTTTCATATTTATAAACCAGGCTCACCAAATAATTATATATGATAACCTCACTAGTAATGGCAAAAAATAAAAATAAAAAATATTTTTGGTGACATACCAAACATGTGGTATAAAATGGGCATTTTTTGAGGATGCTAAATTGAGTTTTAAAAAATGCTAACTGTTATCTCAATGTAATATATCAAGTTTTTTTACATATAACTTTTGCCAAACTGTATGTGAAGATTTATATGGCAAGTTCTAGAATTTTCCTAATAGTTAGCATAAGACATAAGTTATTATAATGCCCATCATATAGTGAGTACTTAATAAATGTTGACTCATTTCTGCCCTAGAATTATAACTTTCCAAATTTGTGTGTTTTCTAGTGATTTAGAGAACAATATCTCTGACAAAGAAATGCTATAATTCAAGCTAAGCTACCTCTTTACTTTAAAAAACGATTGCCCACATCTGTAACATAAAACTGGGTCTTTTTAAAGTACTAGCATTATTTTTAAATTCTTTAGCAGTAAAGAGGATATTGTAATAGGTTAATGGAAAAAATATAGATAGTAAGAGATGCATACTGACACACCCATCACCACCAGCATTCCGTTTATATAGCTAGCCGTTTTGAGCCTAAATCCCCTTGGTGTTGAAGCAGTTATGGTTGAGAAAGCTTTTGTATCCACCTGTAAGTTGTGTTAGATGCCTGTTTTCAGGGCTTTCCTAGAACCCTGTGTGTACCTTTATCATAGCACTTATTAATGATCTCAAATTGAAGTAACATGTTCTCATGCTTCTCCAGTTAAGATTGAGCCTTTAAATGGCAGGTACTTTATCTTGGGGCTTAGCTCAGTGTCTGGCATATAGCAGGCACTCAATATAAATTTGTTAAATGGGTCAAGATAGACACTAGATGTGTTTCTTTGCCTAGGAAAAGAAGCAATAAGGATTAAATGAAACCTATATTGACGTAAGGTATATTTATCAAAGTCGAATTCCTCAAACCAAAGAGAAATAGAAGCTATGATATTTTGATAGACTTGCAGGTGCCAGTGCCCTCTTGACGTGAAATTAAAATGAATATATTAGCTGACAGATGTATTGACACAATTCTATAAAGTGTTCTAGTAATACATTAATCATATACTCTGTCTTTCCTCCTTGTCCAGGACTTGTGTCATTCTCATTGTGATGAGTCCATTATCCACAAGAAGATCATGACTATTATCAACTGCTTCATTAATTCCAGTATTCCACCAGCTTTACAAATTGACATTCCATTGGAGCAAGCCCAGAAGATTATTGAACACAGGAAGGAGTTAGGACCATATGTATTTAGAGAGGCACAGGTAAGAGATCAAGGCATATTGGTAAGCATATTTTAAAACAGATTGATAGTCTAGATATTCTTTTAAAACTTTTGCATTATTCATATTTGGCAAAGTTGCAATCCTTCTAATACTGGGATTTATCCTATTTAATTAGAAAAATCTTTGCATATGCCATAGAACATAAGAAACTAGTAACTGACATTTTGTTGTTATAATACACAGCAAATAAAATTAAATGCTGTACTTTGACTTTCCACGGTTGTCATTTTTTTTCTAATTTATAAAACTCCAGCTAATTCCTCCTTCCTTTCCCACCATTCTTACTTCCTTCTAAAATATCTGCTACCACAAAAATGTGTGAAGTATGTGTGCCTCAAGATTTGTGTATTTTTAAAGATTAGAATATTCACATAGCTCATAAAATAAGTGAGAGGAGATTTAAGTACCTGACCAACATAAAGTACACAACCTCATGAAAGGAAAATCATGCCTGTTAACCTGCTCAAGTTACTTCTTTTTTAAGATAAATAATAGAAAACAGTGATTTGGTGAACATAATTTATTTGCATTTTGAAAAGCCTTTTAGTGATGTTGTTCCTGAAAAATGATTAAGAAAAATAAATTATAATAGAGGTAATAGAGAAGGCCATGTCATGATTTAAGTGATATGAAACAGAGATTTAGAGTATGACTGCCCGTGAGCATAGAGAAAGGCCATTATTCCTTAACATTCATTTGTGAGCCAGCTGTGTTCTAAGTCCCCTAAGGAACTGAAAGTGGACTCACAATCCAAATTATGCATTAAAATAGGCAGAAATATAGAGGAATGATTGAGGATGTGCTAGAGAGAAATAGAGAAAACATGGTGCCAGAACTGTAGCATCTGTTAATGAAAAGATCTTAGCGATCACTTAGCCTAACCTCGGTCTTCTGATAACCAGGCCAGGGCTTGCCCATCTAAAAATCAAAGACCTTAAGTCTGATGCTGAATGTCTGGAGCTGATTACACTGGTTGGTTCTGCCACACAGTCCAGGGCTTGTAGCAGTGAACTTTATTGGAATATTCTAGTTTCTGCCTTCTACCTGATTTCCTAAAATAGAGCCCTAGACATATCTTAAATATGAACTTTGGACTATGAGAAAATAAGAGAATATTTATTTAGAAGCCTTACTCCACCAAAGCTATCATTCCTCCTGTGTTTCCTAAGCAAGCTCAGAGAATGGCATCACCTCCTAACCAGGTGTAAAGCCAGAGAGCTCGTTGCCCTCTTCATGTCTTCCCTCTCCTTCATTCCCTTACTCCCATATCTTCAGTCCCTTTGTCTCCTTGTTATCTGTCTTTCTGTCTATATATTTTTCTCCAACTGCATGCCACTACCTCAGTGCTGATCTGCAACGTCTCACATTGATTACCAAAATTCCCTGTCTTTAGACTCTCTCAGAACCATTCAACTCACTGCAGACACAGCCATCTTTTTCAAAATGTATATCTGATCACGTCACTTCTCTGCTTTCAATTTCAATTACTCCCCATTGTCCTCAGATGAGGACCATGCTTCTTCCTACATGTCTCTCTAACCACATCTCTTACCATTCCCTGCCATCTTTCTCGCAGTCTTACTGAAATATTTGTAGTTCCGTAACGGGGCCTTACTCTCTTCCCTCTTGAGCTTTCTTCAATATCATCTTTTCTTCCTTGTGCTTTTATAATAACTTTTATTACACAAAATTGAAAATGACTATTCTCATGCCTGACGTTCCTTTTCCTGTAACATATTTGAGGGCAGGACTGTTTCTTATTTTCCTTTGTGACCTGAATGCCTGGCACAGAGGAAGCACTCAATAAGAGTGTTTGAACACGTGAATGAATGGTGTAAAAAGAGACCTGTCACAACAGAAAGGAGTAAGATCAAACTGGAAATGAGGGCAAGTTGAGCAAAATGGCTAAGTAGTATATTAAAAATTGTTGGCTGTTTTAATATTATCAGTGTAGGCGATGCCTACTTCTCACCTGCCCCCTTAATAGCTTGAAAGTTCTCATCACTCAGCCCAAGTTCTCATCACTGGACCTTTTTACTCATATAAAGCCATTGTCCATCTGCTGGCAGTGAGCAAAGTAGATCTGTATTTATTAAAATATTTTCTTACCCATAGTTTGATTATCTTTTAAGGTTCTGGAGGTACACGGTAATTTTCATGAATAACATGTATATTATTAACCTAAAATCTTAATTGCAGCTTTTAGGAATAGAGCAGTTTTATATTTGCCTTTGAAAAATTGTCTTAATCCAGTGACTTTTACTGGAATGTCTTCTAGATGGAAAGAAATATGTTTGAGAGTTGGGAATGACTCAAGTTTTGGAGAAATAACTGAGAAGTAGTGTCAATAGTTGGTAAACAGAGGAGGAGGAGGAGTTAAGTTTAAGACGTTCATATAAAAACTACCATGATCTCTGGACATTGGAGCAAGGGATTACTTCATTAAATGCATGAGAAATGGATGAAAAAACTAAAATTAAAAGCATGCATTTTGTCAAATAAAGTATCTCTAACTTTTGTGTTCACAATCCCAAGAGTTTACAGAATTCAGTGACAAAGTTGTATTTTAAAAGGAATAAATAATTTTAGAATTACTACTAATATCCATGTACAGAAAAGAGAGTAATGAAATATACTAATTCAGGCCTCTGTTGATCACTGCAGCATTTACTTTTTAAAAATTCCTCTTTTCCTCTGAAGAGTTGGCTTGGCGCCTAATGGGATGGTTCATTTTTCTCCAGGGCATTAGGGAAAGGCCATTCCTAGCAACAAGATGTTGGACTGATCTGATGTGGCAAGTCCTACCTTCTTGGAAGTAATGTATGCCTCTGGAACTAATGGAAAAACTTGGCATGGGAATTTGAGCAACAATTCTTATCTCTATAAATATCACAATTAATCACTTACTGTAGAGTGTCCTCATGGAAAGCATTTGTCCAGGATACCACTCTGCTTTTTAAATGTTACTTTTCTTGCTTGCACATAAAAGAGAGATTGTATCATTTAAAAGTTACTCAAGATTTATTCTTAGATCTGCAGCTTTGTTTAAGAGCTTTTCCAGAGGCAAAATGGTATTTCCTTTCTCTAAAAGAAAGAAAGGGGAGGGGTGGAGAGGAGTTTCCCTTGATGAACTGAATATTTGGAATACTTGCATAAAACAGCAGAGTGTGTGGCAGATCAACTAGTATATGTTTTAAAAGAAAACATAAATTTCTTATTTAAAAAGACCTAATGGATTCTTTATTAATACAATCAATTGCTTAGGTAAACATAAAGGATAAAGTGACTTTTAAGTGTATGTAAGTGTATGTTTTTTTTTTTTTTAAAGAAAGATTTCTCATTGGTAGTAAAAAACATTGATGATAAGCATGTGCTGAGCTAAACTATACCAAGATGTCTGGAGACAATAAGTTGGAGGAAACATGCTGTGCATTAAAGATAGAATAGTTAATCCATTATTATGGTGAATTAGAGTTTAAATTGATACATTTGTATAAAATTGTAATCTGAGACATACTTTGTTTTTTTATACAGATGACAATTTTTGGGGTTCTGTTTAAATTTTGGCCTCAGTTTTGTGAGTTTAGGAAGAACTTAACTGATGAAAAAATTATGAGTGCTTTAGAGAGAAGACAAGAATATAATAAGCAGAAGAAAAAATTGGCAGTCATAGAAGATGAAAAATTTGCACAGGTGAGACAAGACTCATTTGGGGTTTAATCAGACTTTTAAAAGATATGTGATATTTATGAATTTATAGAAGAATTTGGACTAGAGAAAAATACAGAAAAGTTATAGAATACAGATTTCAGTGGGTTTTAAGCCTTCAGTTGGAGGTCTCAGACTTGGTTTTGAACTTGAAATTCATTTCAAATGTCATCTCTTCTATGTGAAGGCCTCCTTGACACTCTCCTAGGCAACTCAAGCAACTCATCCTCACTGTAATCATATTCCTATTTCTTTTGTAAAATGCTTTATATTTTCTTGTGAATGAGTTTTTCCATCTGTCATCCTCACTGGATCGACATCCTCAAGGGTAGTATCTGTCTTATTCATCTGTGTCTCATAAGCACTTATATCAATGTCCAGCACATGCTCAATTATTAATCATTGTTTACTAAATAAATCAGAAATGAATGAATGAGTGAAAAAATATGTACTGGGGGCGGCATTTTCAGTATTACATTGATACATTGACTGTGAAATTTATAAATATGAATCATGAATTGTTCAGTCTGCTTATTTGTTAGTCTATCTACTCATTCATTTATTCATCTCTCTCTCTCTTTAATATCTATATTTTCTTTGAAATGAAAAGGGGTAAGTGCTCTCCAATAATGTATTTTATCTTATTTATAATCTTATGCCTATTCTATTTTTAAAAATAAATTTAAAAGATGTCAACATAAGACTGTCCAAACCTGTAGAAAACTTTTTCTGAGTTTATTTGAGCCAAATAGAGGATACTCCTGGAAGCAAGATCTTAACAGACTGAGAAAAATACTTTGGAGAATGACAGTTTGCAATTTCTTTATGCATTTGGGATTAAGGAGGGAAGATCAGGAAGATTACTTGGAGGTTGACGAAACCAAGGTGGGGATTGGACTATAGGATAGTTAACACAATTATGTGCTCTCTATAGGGTGGTTTTGCTTCTGAGGGGTCTGAAAAAGAGGCATTTCAAAGGCATGTTAACCTAGATGCACAAACACAATGGACAGGGCTTGTTTAAGGCAAAGATAAACCTTTTACTAAAGTTATATGACTGCCCATCATGACCTGCCTTCCGGTTAGGAATTTATGATCAGATCACTGTGTGAGGTTACTTCCAGTTAGGTTTATTACAATGCCCCTTTTTCGTCCCCAAAGATACTGAAAAATACAAAAGTATATATTGAACATTTATATTTGCACAGTCAAAATAAACACTGTTAACATTTTTGCTTCATTTGCTTTTTTTCTTAAGAAATAAAATATTGCAGAAAGAGTAAACCCTAGCCCTGAGTTCCATTACCTTCCTCATCCCCAAGAGCAGCCCTTAAGTTTAAGATATGTTATTCCATCTCTTTTTAAAGGTAGTGTTTTATGCATGAATTATGAATTCATAATCAATACAGAGGCCTATTTTGTATGTATTTTAACTTACATAAATGGTACCACATTTTATTCGTCTGTTTTGGCCTACCATAACATAATACCATGACTGGGTGGCTTAAACAGCAGAAATTCATTTTCTCACAGTTCTGGAGGCTAAAGCCCAACATAAAGATGCCAGCTGACTCAATTTTTGATGAGAGCTCTCTTCATGGTTTATAGATAGCCACCTTCTCCCTGTGTCCTCACAAGGTTGGGGGAAAGAGACCTCTCTCTCTCTCTCTCTCTCTCTCTCTCTCTCTCTCTCTGTCTGTCTCTTTTCCTCTTCTTATAAGACCACAATCCCTTTAGGGATTAGGGCGCCACTCTTATGACCTAATTTTAACTTAGTGACCTCTTATAGATCCTATCTCCAGATACAGTCACACTGGAAGTTTGGGCTTTAATATATGAATTTAGGGGGCACACAATTCTGCCCATAGTACACAGTGTGCAACATGTCTTTCTACATTTTGCATACTCTTTCATCACATGAATACATATACTATTTTTATTTAACTATTTCTCTATTGTTGGATATTTGTTTCTTGTTTTCAACTTTACAAACAACCCTTTGGACAACATTCCAGTAAACGTCTCCATATTCATAAGTAAAAATTTTTTGGAATTGCTGAGCAATGGAGTATATGTGTTTTTAGTAGAGTAGGTGCTACCATTTTTTTCCCTGTGAATGTGTCAGTTTATATTTCTACCAACAGTATATAAGAATGCTGCTTTTGCCCATTTGGTGGTCCTCATTTGGTATGTTCAGACTTTGAAATTTTTGCCAATCTGATAATGGAAAATAGTATTCATCATGATAATGCATTTATTTACATTTTCCTTATCATTAGTAAGGTGGGACTACTTTTCACATGTTAACTGAATATTTGGATATTTTGAGCAGGATTGTAATGAACCTATAGATCAGTTTGGGGAGAATTGATATCATAACAGTATTGTGCCTTCCAATCCATGAACACAGTATATCTATTTAACTCTTTACTTTCTCAGCAGTGATTTGTAGTTTTTTATGACAGGTCTTGAATGTATTTTGTAAAATTTATTCCAAAGTATTTCATATTCAAAAAAATACTGTTGCCCTGAAATTTTTTAACTTTCAAATTCCAAATGGTTTTTTAGAAAAAATTTATTTTGAAATAATTAATATTTACAGGCAGTTAGTGAATATTAATAGTACAGAAGGCCCATGTACCCTTCACACAGTTTTCCTCAATGGCTACATCTTACAATAGTAAAAATAGGAAACTGACATTAGTACAAGGTATACGAGGTGTGATCAAAAGATACGGTGAATGTTTAAATAACAAAATTTATTACAGTAAAAGACACATTGCCATTAATCCCTCTCAAAATATTCCCCCTCGCATCAAACACATTTATTCCATCATTCTTGCCACTTTCTGAAGCAGTTCTGGAAGTCCTCTTTCGTTAATGTCTTTAGTTGCACTGTCGTGGCTGTTTTGATCTCCTGAATCGATTCAAAACGTTTACCTTTCATGGTCATTTTGACTTTGGGGAAGAACCAGAAGTTGCACAGTGCCAGATCTGGTAAGTAAGGTGGATGAAGACACACTGTAATATTTTTATTTGACAAAAATTGCTGTACCAGAAGCAATATGTGACATGGAGCATTGTCATGGTGGAGAATGAAGTAAAGACACTCACGAAAGAGGACTTCCAGAACTGCTTCAGAAAGTGGCAAGAACAATGGGATAAGTGTGTTCGAAGTGAGGGGGGATATTTTGAGGGGGATTAATGACAATGTGTCTTTTACTGTAAGAATTTTTTAAATTTTGAACATTCACCGTATCTTTTGATCACACCTCGTATAGTTCTATGCCATTTTATTGCATGTGTAGGTTCAAGTAACCAACACTGCATTCAAGATACACCACAAATATCTCCCTTGTGACTGCAAGTCATTTCTACCCAATTATCCTTAATGTCTGGCAGCCAGGAATCTGTTCCCTATTTCTATAATTTTGTCATATTGAGAATGTTATATAAATGGAATTATACAGGATGTGACTTTGAGACTGGCTTTTTTCACTCAACATAAATGCCCTTGAGATCCATCTAAGTTTTTGTGTATATCTATAGTTCGTCTTCTTTATTGCTGAGTAGCGTTCTATGGTACATCTGTACCACAGTTTAACTCTTCACTCGTTGAAGGATATTTGAGTTGTTTCCTGTTCAGGATTATTACAATAAAATATTAATATAGTTACTCCTGCTTACTTTTTGTTGTTGTTGTTTGGGTACTTTTATTTAATAACAGCTTTATTGAAATTTAATTCACATACCATAAAACTCACACTTTTAAAGTCTACAATTTTGTGGTTTTCATATATTCACAAAGTCATGCAACCATCACTACTACTTAATTTTAGAATGTTTTCATCACCCCAAAGAGGAACTCTATACCCATTAGCAGTCACTTCCTGTTCCTTCCTCCCTCCAGCCCCTGGAAGCCACTAATCTACTTTCTATATCTGGACATTTTGTATAAATGAAGTCATACAATAGCAGTCTTTTGTGACTGGCTTCTTTCACTTAGTGTAATATTTTCAAAGCCCATCCATATTGGAGCATTTATCAGTACTTCATTTTTTTTTGTGGCCAAATAATATTCCACTGTATGGCTATACTACATTTTGTTTATCTGTTCATCAGTTGATGTACATTTGGGTTGTTTCCCCTTTATAACTACTATGAATAATGCTGCTGTGCACATTTTTGTACAATTTTATGTGTGGACATATGTTTTCATTTTTCTTGGGATCTAGAAGTTGAATTTTTGGCTCATATGGTAACTATATGTTTAACCTTTTGAGGAACTGCCAAACTTCTCCTAAGCTGCAGAACCAGCCTGCTCTCCTTTGATGTTTGCATGCTATATCTTTTTCCATTCCTTTTCTTTACTACCTATATCATTATTTTTGAATTACACTTCCTGTAAACAGCAGGTAATTGGCTTATTTTTTAAAATCTACTCTGCCGATCTCTGTCTTTTAATTGCTGTATTTAGTCTATTTATCTTTAATGTAATCATTGGTATGTTAGTTCTTAAGTATGCCATTATATTTTTTGTTGTGTTTGTTCCCTTTGTTTTTCATTTTTTCTGTTTCTTTTGTCTTGCATTCTTGTGGATTACTTGAACATTCCTTAGAGTTTCATTTTGATGTATCTTTGTTTAGATGTTCTGGTTGTTGCTTTAGATATTGTTTTATACATACATAACTTACCACAGTCTATTAATGTTGACATTTTATCAGGTTGAGTAAAGACTAGAAACTATTTCCCTTTAAGGTCCTTTCCCCTCACCTGTTTATAATTATCTTAAATAGTTCCTCAACATATATTGAGAACCACATCAGACAATTTAATAATTTTTGCTTTAACCATCAAACATAAATTTGGAAACTCAAGAGGAGAAAAGTCTATTCTACTTACCCATTCTTTTGCTCTTTTCATTTTCTTCCTTCTTGATGTTCCAAGATTTATTATTTTAGCCTTTCTTTTCCCTATAGGTAAGGCTATTCTTTCTCACTTACTGCTTTCAATATATTTTTTTTGTCTTTAGTTTTCAAAATTTTGATTACGATATGTCTTTTGTGGATTTCATTGGGTTTATTTTGTTTGAAGATTACTCAGGTTCTTGAGCCTGTAGGTTTATGTCTTTTGCCAACTTTGGGGGGTGGTTATATAAATATTATATATGTATATGTACACTTTCTTTCTGATCCATTATGATTTATATACGTATTATATGTTATTTATATACATATATGCGTCAGAAAGTAAGTGTATATATGTGTGTGTGTACACATGAATGTCGGACAATTTAGTTCGCGAACTTTCCACCGTGCTCTAACACTGTGGAAAGTTCGTGAACTTAATAGTCCACCTTTGTATATATACCAAGGGTGCCAAAAAAATGTATACAAGTGGAAACTTTGGTCAACGTTGCTCAAGCAGTAGTTTGCCATAATCAAAAGTGTCTGAATGTTGATACTAACCACTTTGAGCACCTCTTGTAATTGCAGAAGTCAAACATGACTTGTATTCATCTTTTGTTATTGGTATATATTGAGTATTACAATTTTAATACTTAAAATGTGCATACATTATTTTGGCACTCTCTGTACATATGATGTATGTAAATCTCTATCTATCTATCTATCTATCTATCTATCTATCTATCTATCTATCTATCTATCATCTATCTATTCAGTCAAATTTCTTCTCCCTTAGACACCTTTTAGCTTCATTTTTGAGAGAGTTTGGCTTTTTCTTCAATCTTTTTTTAAGTTCAGTTAACTGTCATTTTACATTTTCTTTCTAGTATTTATTTTTTGTTTGTCCTGAGTTTCTGGATTTATGATTTGGAGTATTCTTTCATATATGCAAATGTTCCTATAAGAATATTTAATTCATTTTGAGCTTCTATGTTATAATTTTCCTTGGATTTATGATTGGATTTCTTGGAGAGTAGTGTCATCAACTGAAATGTTGGAGTTCTTATTTTCTTATAATGGTTTTATACGGCTATCACTTGTCATTTTGAAATGTCTTTCATTTTCCTCAACCACCTGTTTTAGAGATGTGGAACAGTCAGAACCCATCACTATAGATGGGTGTGCAAATTGATAGTCACTTTGGAAAACTATTTGACTTTATCTGGTAAATTAAAAGATGCTCATAGCCTTCAACTTAGCAAATCTACTTGTATATACATACATATGTCCTAGAGCAATGCATGGACACATATATCAGGAGACACATACATGGTTTATAGCCACCATGTTTTCAATACCCCCAAATAGGAAGCTATCCAAATGTCTATTAATAGGAGATTGGATAAATAAATTCATATCGTAGAATACTGTGCTCTGATGCAAATCAAATAAACTATAACCAGAATAATAAACATGGATGAATATCAGGGGTATGACATTGGGTAGGAAAGTTGCAAAAGAATAGAACCAGTCCATTCTGTTTATATAAAGCTCAAAAATCATACAAAACGAAGCAATACAAATATGGTAAACTATAAGAAAAAGGAATTGTTACAAAATTCAGTAAAGTGATTAGCTTTGTGGGCAGGTAGAGATAGATGATTGGATCGGGGAGTAATACAAAGGGGAACAAAGGTACTGATAACATGTATTTCTTAAGCTTTAGTGATATTGTTATTCATGTCTTACGAGTGTGTTGTAAATATTTTTGCATGTATTTAATATTCAATAACATTTTTGTGTGAATGATGGTACAAAAAATTAGATCAGACTTTCAGAAGCTTATCTTTGGTGATGTGTTGTATAATCTGGAGGTTGAGGGTATTTCCAGTATAGAGTGGGAATCAAGGAAGATGTAGGAGCCAGAAAATAGGAGGCGGTGCCTACAAAGTCTTCCTTCTGAGTTTTCCAATGTGGCTTCACATATTTTTGTTGATGTATTATGGAGCAAATTCATACACACACACACACACACACACACACATATGAAATGTTATTAAAGTTAAATGTAATTATTTTTGGATTATTTATTTTAAAAATTTACACAGTTATTTCCCTTCCAGTGGTTTAGGTGATAAATGATAGATAAAATAATACCAAATCTGAATTTCCCCCCCTACTATTCATCTGGCCCAATCTACTGTGTTTTTCCAAAAATAAGACCTAGCCGGACAATCAGCTCTAATGCATCTTTTGGAGCAAAAATTAATATAAGACCTGGTCTTATTTTACTATAATATAAAACCGGATATAATATAATATAATATAATATAATATAATATAATATAATATAATATAATATAATATAATATAATATAATATAATATAATATAATATAATATAATATAATATAATATAATATATAATATAATACCTGGTCTTATTTTACTAGAATATAATATATTATAATATAATACTGGGTCTTATATTCATTTTTGCTCCAAAAGACGCATTACAGCTGATTGTCTGGCTAGGCCTTATTTTCGGGAAACACAGTATATAATCTGACAAGGAACAGAGTTCACTAAATTAAAATCCTCACATCTACCTTACCCAGTGCCTTGAGGCAAGTCCACATCTTATTGATCTGCATGAATGTGATCCCAAGTTGGAAGGCTCAGGAAGTAGATACTTGGATTTAATGAAGAAGAAGAAAAAGAGATGCTGTCTAATTTATGTGTGCTTGTAGCTCTTTTCTGATTGCATCTGTGGCATGTGAATAATTTCACCAATCCTATGAGTCTCACATGAGTTTGCTGTATTTTCTACAAATGTGGCCTAAATAATCTCTCAAGAGGATTAGAAAGGATTCATTCTAACCCTTTTCTTATTTCTTTCACTAGACCTTTATTGATCATCTACTACATAGAGTTTTATTGATCATCCATTACATATTGATCCCTACTGCATATGCTAAGCATATGAATATAGTGTAAGGGTAGGTAGACACATACATACACTTAACTGTAAATTACATAAACAAAAATAGCTAAGATCACAGAAAATGAGCAATTAATTATTTTGAGGGAAAAGGTGAAGGACCTCATAGAAAAGGATAATTTGTGTTAATCTTAAAAGTAGGATATAATCAAATGGTTCTAAATATATATTTATTGAATAAATGAATATAGAAGTGTGGAGGTTATAAAGATCTCTTACTGTACCATAAACTCTGAGGAAGAACTTCACAGCTTTCTAAGTGTAGTCCCAAGTATTTTCAGTTTGCTTAGATATATCGTAAATATATTGCCTGAAACAAAAGTTGGAACAGGTGGTGTGATGAGAATATAGAAAATCTTAAATTACTACTTCTCCAGAAAATCCAGGATGTATGTTTATATCATCAGTATTGTACATTGTTTATGGAAGTGCAAAATGATCTTCTCATCTGTCCATATCTGTGGACAGATATGGTAACTGCTAACAGGGTGAGATACAAATATTGACAATTGAAGAGCAGCATTTTTATAGGGTGAATAGTCCTAAAATAATTCTACTTTTCAATATTCTTATTCTATGCAATAAACATTGGTATCTTATTAGTAAATGCAACTTTCACACAATCATTTATTTTAACATGGAAAATATAAGGTAAGGAAGACCAATAGAGAACAAAATGTTTATTCCAGTATTTTATTGTCAATGAAGACATAGGAAATGTTGGAGAAAATGAAAATATGAAACCCATGATTTTTTTGTAACATAAAAATGTATACTCTGAAAAAAAATCAGTTACTGTTAAAAACATTGGATTCCCCCTGGTAACCATGGGCATGACTCTTAACTCTCTTAACCCCAATTCCACCTAGCATCTAATAGTAATAATATTAATCTCACTTGATTTGAGATGGATTAATTGAAATGATATGTATAAAAGACCATGTAAGCTATTCTACTACACAATTGTAAGGTATTATTTGATATGAGACAGAACAGTATAGTGGACAGAAGTGTAGTCTCTAGGGTCAGACTGCCTGGTTTTGAATCCTGACCTTTCCATTGATTTATTCTAGTATCATAGGCAAACCACTTCACTTCCCCAAACTTCATTTTTTCAGTAAAATAGAGTTAGTAATAGAATTTATATCACAGGGTTGGATTAAAATTACATGGGAAGAACAATGTATATCATAAATTAAATGTTAGCTATTATCTAATTAATATTGTAGCAGTAATTGTCCTTTATAGCAAAACAACTAATATCAAATATATCCTCTATCTCTTATTCTTATAAAGGAATCAAATGGAACTTGGTAATTTGAAGATTATAATGGGAGAAAGAATATCTCTTTAAAACTTTGATCTAGTTAAATATCATCTAGTTTAATATTAAGTACTTAAAATGAACAGTGGCAAATTCATTAAGAAAGGATCAGTGACTTAACTAAATAAATATTTTAAACTTTTAAATGGCAAAAATGAACAAGGTTAAATGACAAATTAGGAAAATATAAAATGTATGATGTAAGTTGTAAAAATAAATAATAATAAATAATAAATAATAAAAAAGATAAATACTTTTAACAGAAAATTGGGCAATTCACAAAGGAAATACAAATGATTAAAAGTATTAAAAGTTGTTCGTCCTCACTGGTAACCAAAAACATGCAGACTGGCAAAGAAGAAAATACCCAGTGTTGGTTAAGAGTATGTAAAAGAGTTACAAACTCATGTGTTATTGGAGAAATTGCAAAATGGTACTTTGTTTCTGAAGGACAGTTTCACAACATATATTGTATAAAATGTACATTCTTTTCAATCTAACTAATAAAGTTCCAGAAATTCATTCTAAAGGAAAGAATTGGAAAAATGCACCAAGATGTATGTACACTGCATCATTTATAATAGTAAAAAATTTTAAATTACCTAAATTTCTAAGAGCGGGCATTGATTAAATTATGTATGGTACATTCCTTTACTAGAATATTATTGACCCATGGAAATAATGATAATAGTTTGTTCTTTTATTGTTTGACAAATATTTGCATGCATAAGACCATTCACCCATTTTAAATGATGATGCAATTTATTTGTTTCATCACCCAACAAATATTCGAAAGTATACTTCCTGTTCTACAGCATTCATACTTGGAGAATGATAAAAAGACCCTGCCATTTATATTCGTGTTCTATATTTATTCACATAGAAGCATTTCAGATTTTACATGAAACATTTAAAAAGAACACTGTTAATGTGAATTCATTTGTATGAAATTTATGTAATAAATATAAATATTAAAATTATAGATTAAATCTATGCATTTCCTTAGTGAGAAATTTGGATGGATGTTCATGAAAACGTTTGTAGTGGTTTTTCTTTTCTTTTTTTAATATATATATAACTTTTTTTATTAGTTTCAGGTGCACAAAACAATGTAATAGTTAGACATCATTTATATCCCTCACAGTGACAACCCCCCTCCCCCCATCCACTATCCTATGACATCGCACAGAGACATTACATTTCCACTGTCTGTATTCCTAGTGCTGTACTCCGCTTCTTGTAACTATATATATACATATAATTGTAGTGAACATTCATTATTGTTCAGCTTCAGTGTCAGGTGTACAGTGCATCTACATCATCCCTGAGGTGGTCTCCCTAATGAGACAAGTGTCCATCGAATACCCTACAAAATCTTTATAACATTATTAATTACATTCCCCAAATTAACTTTCGTAACCCCGTGGCACTCTTGTGGTCACCAACTATTTTCTAATCCCCTCACCTTCCCTCTTATCCCCACCACCCTCCCATTTAGCAACCCTCAGTTTTCCCTCTATGTCTCTGAGACTGTTTCTGATTGGTTCATTCATTTATTCTTTTCTTTAGATTCCACATATAAGTGAAATCATGTGGTATTCGTCTTTCTCTGTCTGACTTATTTCACTTAACATAATGTTCTCTAAGTCCATCCATGTTGTTGCAAATGGTAACATTTCTTTCTTCTTTATGGCTGCGTAATATTCCATTGTATAAATGTACCACAGTTTCTTAATCTAGTCATCTACTGATGGGCATTTCAGTTGTTTCCATGTCTTGGCTATTGTGTATATTGCTGCAATAAAATAGGGATGCATAAATTTTTTGGAGTTAGAGTTTTGGATTTCTCCGGATAGATACTTAGGAGTGGAATGCTGGATTATAAGGTAGTTCCATTTTCAGATTTTTGAGATACCTACATACTGTTTCCCATGGTGGCTGCACCAATCTGCAATCCCACCAACAGTGCACAAGGATTCCCTTTTCTCCACATCCGCACCAGCACTTGTTGTTTGTTGATTTATTGATGATAGCCATTTTGACTGGGGTGAGGTGGTATCTCATTGTGGTTTTTATTTGCATTTCTCTAATAATTAGTGAGGTTGGGCATTTTTTCATATGTTTGTTTCCCATCTGTATGTCCTTTTTAGAAAAATGTCTCTTCATGTCCTCTGCCCATTTTTTAATTGGGTTTTTGGGGGTTTTTTTTGGAGTTGAGTTGAGTGAGTTTTGTATAAATTTGTGATATTAACCCCTTATCAGGTATATCGCTGGCAAATGTCTTCTCCCATTCAGTAGGATCCCTTTTTGTTTTGTTGATGGTTTCCTTTGCTGTGAAAAACTTTTTAGTTTCATGTAATCCACATGTTTATTTTTTCTCTTACTTCCCTTGCGTGAGGGGATACATCAGTAAAAATCTTACTCCGGGTAATGTCTGTGAAGTTTCTTCCTATATTTTCTTCTAGGAATTTTATGGTTTCAGATCTTACATTTAAGTATTTAATCCATTTTGAATTTATTGTTGTGTATGGTGTAAGGAGGTGGTCCAGCTTCGTTTTTATGGCATGTGTCTGTCCAGGTTTCCCAGCACCATTTATTGAATAGACTGTCTTTACCCCACCGTAAATTCTTGCTTCCATTGTCATAGATTAAATGTGTAGTGGTTTTTCTTGAATGTTAGAATTTAGGGGTGATTTTTACCTCGTACTTCATGATTTCTCTCATTTATTTTAATACTTTTATATTAGTATGAAAGAAAACTAAAGATCAAAATGTAGATGATGTCATGTTAGTGATACTGACTTGATAAAACCTCAGGTATGGTGCTCAACACAAAATATTTTTTCATATGATATTATGATTCCTTAATGAGAAGCTTATATTAATATAGCATTACCCTTTTTGGAAATAATTTAATTTACTATAATTACAGGATGGAATCAAACTGTATGCTAGTACTTCGGGAACAGCTGCTTTAGTCAGTGGCTCAGTTTTAGGCCTGCAAGCATATGGCCGACAGGTAAGCAAGAAAGATATCACAGACATCACTTCCTCTATAGAACACTGGATAGTGGAATACAGCAGCTCAGTCATTTTACAGTAGTAGTGTGTTTGTTTGAAAGTGAGGCTAAAATTATAATACTAAAAGAGATTGGAAAGGACTTTCCTTGAGCTTTCAGAGAACACTAAAATTTCAGCTGATCTGGGACAATATAATCACGGAAAATAGTTTCTTGATACATATAAAGAAGATTTAAGAGATAGAAGTTGAAATCACTATCTTATTGGAAAAGGGAGAATAAGATATAAAACAAGATAGTCTATATATAGGTTGATATATTCTTGGGTTAATAAGGAAAGAAAGAAGAATGTCAAAGGTTAGTCTCAATTTTTTAGTTCATTGAAGTGGTCGTAAAATTGGCCAGTTGTGTGACCATCAACTAATACATTTATAGTTATGTTTAGATTTACATTTATAATTTGTACATTACTATCACTTCCCTGAAATTTCATAAGTTTAATTTATGTCCACTTAAATGACTTCTATTGAAAATGTTTGCATCTTAAATAATACTAGCTTGAAAAACAATCTTTTTGGTATTTAGGAATATCAAATAAGTTCAGCTACCCAGCTACGATAACTGATAGACTGAAGCTTTCATTGAGAGAAGAGAAATGTCCAATTTTGTGGAACCATAGATTGAAAAAGATATATCTATAAACAAACAAAAAGTCATAGACACAGAAAACAGTGTGGTGGTTAACAGAGGGAAACAGGAGAGGAGGGAAATAGAAAAGGGTAAAAAAGATCAAATAATGGTGACGGAAGGAGATTTGACTCTGGATGGTGAACATACAAGGCAATATACAAATGATGTATTATAGGATTGTACACTTGAAACTTATATAATTTTATTAACCAATGTCACCCCAATAAATTTAATAAAAAAGTAAAAGAAATTGTAAAAATTACAAATGAAACCAAGACTGTTTTATATTTAAAAAAAGGTGTATCTAAAGGCGCATGACACCTCATAATGACATTTGGAAGTACATTCATTAGCATTAAATTTCAGAAACATGGTGTAAAAATAAAGGGGGAAATGTGGAAATAGAGATACCAGGTTTCTAATTTTTACCTTGACACTTACAAGTCAGTATTACCTTGAAGTCTGAAATAAATAACTTAATCTCCTTTGAGCCTGTTTCCCTATATGTTAGAAAGAGAAAGGGAGAGAGAAAGAGATGATGATGGTGATGATGAGATGCTCTCATATATCTCAAGATTAGAAACTAAAAAACTTTTGGAAACCAAAGAAATTTTATCAATATAAATGCCTATTATTATTGCTATTTAATGTATACATGTTAAATTACAATAGCAATTGGTAAAATAATAATAAAAAAAACCCTGCCATCTAGTAAGTGTGGAATTCTCTGTATATGCATTAGTTTAAGATAGATTATGCACATTGAAGAATTGTAGTGAATCCACATGCAAAACTAGCCCCCACAAAAACTCGGATCTTTCCTTAGCACCTAAATTCATAATCAAATTGAATATACAAAGGTGATTGAATAGCTGTAAGAAATCTATAAAGCATTTGTTTTATAAATGTCTTTACAAAGACACTGTTTCACTGAGAAATAGTACGTCATCATCCTCATTTTCCACCCCCCCCCAACCTGGAGTGAGGAGATTTAAAATTTTAGGTCAAGGCTATAGAAAAAGTTACCTTTATCACAAATATTATTATTAAAACAGTATAAGGTAGATCAATAATAATTTGTGATACCCAGTAAAAGGTTAAATGGGTAAGTTCTACTTGTGAAAATTCATATAATTATAAATTTATATATGCTTGTTTTATTATATTTAAGAGTTTAAGGAAGGCCCTGATACAAGTCATCTTACCATCAGTTTATTTTCTAGGGCAAATATTTCCAAAACTCACTTTGAAAATTGTTTTTCTAGCCAACCTGGTGCTATTCGAAGTATATAGAAGCGTTAGAACAGGAAAGGATTCTTCTTAAAATTCAAGAAGAACTAGAAAAGAAGTTATTTGCAGGTAATTTTTGCCTTTTGCTTACAAGGTTGCTTTGTTGTCTTCCATCACAGATTAATTTTAGAGGACTTTGCTGATGATTACTTCACTCTTTTCCTATTTCTCTTATTTTTGTGGCAGGCACATCATCTTTTATAAATGTTAGGCCCACTACTTCAGGTATGTTTTTCAAAAATACCATGTCTTCCTACAATGTCCAGCGTGAGTTTTTAGCGGTAGTCTATCTTCAGTGCTTTCTTCCTTATTGTTAGAGTTCTGCCTCTCACCTGGTCATGTAGAGGGCAGGACTTCCTCCCAAATGATCTGACCCCACAAGTTAGGAGAATTTCCATGTGTGTGTTTGTGTGTGTGTGTCCTGTTTTTATCTTTCTATCTGTTTTTCCCCAACTGAGGAGGAAAGACTAAGACATATACCTAACACTTCATCCCCTTTCCAGAATGACAGCACTCCTGTGAGTCTACACCCTGTTGCTGATAGGTGCAAGGTAAGTCATAAACTGAAATTTATTCAGTTCCATCCATGCCCTTCTCACATACACACTCATGTACTTTCACAGCTACACAGATGTACACACACAAAATATACACACACACATGCACACTGAACATACACACACATCACTAACAAATTGGTAGGTAGGAGCGCTTTGCTTCCCTTCTGAATGGCACAATGTCTTGAAAAGGAAGACCTCTGGGAAATGATCATTGTTACCTCTATTTACTCCTTATCTATTCTTCTCTTCCACAAACAACACATATGGAAGCATGGACTCTAGTTCAGTTTCCCAAGTTTCCAAGCTGCTTTTTCCCAAGTTAGGAATATAAGAAGGAACTGAAAATAAAGAACTGAGGATCAAGCCAGGGTCCTTCGCTCATACAGATATTGATGTGATTATACAGTTTTGATTGGATACAAATGTTAGAGTGTAACTATGCCCTTACAAAGTAAAATGCGAGTACAATGTAGTATATGTCTAACTCATTGACCCGATACTTGAAGAGTCCAGGAAAAGTCCCCTTTCTCTTATCTTCTGTCTTACAACTTACCTTTTTATTTCTCAAAATCCTTAGTTTTCTGATTTGGGGGAGGGTTTGATGAGAAGAACTTTATGTTCCAAGACTGCTCATTTTTTTCTCGTCTGGTTTATCCCAGCCCTTGCACCTTTCACTCAGTTCCCCACCTGTTAGTCCAACCTTACAGTGCCCCCAACATTTAGAGTATGCTGACATATATGTTAATTTTTTATCCAGAAAACTCTATGTGAGGTTTTGTGGGTTTTTTTGGTTTGTTTTGGATTTATATTTTCTATAGCTACTTATGTTTTCAACCATTTGTTTTTCTTTTGCAGGAATTCTTTAAGCCAAATTTAACTGACATGGAAGCTGAAGTGATTTTTTTTTTTTTTTTTTTTTGGATGATCTACATTGGAGCAAGCCTGCCATCTAAATAAAGTTCGGCTTGTTTTACTCCCACAGTTTAAAAATTAGAGCTATTCTGTACACATGACATACAGACTATAAAATTTTTAAAACCTTGTTTAGAATAAAACTACTTCTATCCAGGTTAGGAAAATCAAAATAGTTTCTTATCACAAACCTTAAGGAAATATAATGTTATACTCCTCAAGAAATCTTTCAACAAGATTTTTGAGCATTTACTGTATTTGGTTAGCAGACGCAGTCATCAGGTGCTTAGGAAACTAATATTCCTAGCAATAAATTGGCCCAACACATAAAGGGAAGAGCCTTCCCTACCCCACCCCTATACCCAACTCTAAAGCAGTGGTTTTCAAACTGTAGTGTGCATAAGACTCACTTGTGGCATTTGCTAGCAATGCAGATTCCTGGGCTCACTCTCTGAGAAGCTGATTCAGTAGTTCTTGGGCAGGACCCAGACATCTCCCTCTTTAGTAAACATTCCAGGTGATTCTGATGCAGCTGGTCCACAGGCCACTTTTTGTGATAAACAGGATAGCAAGAGAAGAGCCTTAAAAGATAAAAGCCATAAGTGGAGTTACACTTGTAGCAGAAAGAACCCAGATATATATATATATATATATATATATATATATATATATATATATATATGTATATGTATATGTATATGTATATGTATATGTATATGTATATGTATATGTATATGTATATGTACACATACACATACATACATACATACATACATATATATCCTTCTCTTTCCTGGAGGGAAAGGAGAATGTGTAAGAAGAAATGGCCTAGAGGATAAAACTTCACCATCTCTAGGCTTCAGGATTCAGAAGCTCCAAGTACTATGACCTGATTACGGGCTTTGAAGCATTGGACTTTCACTCTAATACAGTCCCAGAAAGTGTTTTCAAAGTAGAAACTGCCATTCCTAATTCTCCAAAGAGTTAGACATTTTAAAGACGGAAAGCATCAGGAGGCACACTTCAGAGACCTTTTTCTTTTTCCTATAGCAGTAGTTTTTTGGATACTTTTAAAAAAATCATTGGAACCCTGTAGTTTCCTCTGCTCCCACACTGTCCCATAACCGTAGTGGCTGTGAAGTTTTTATCTTTTTTTCCATTCAATGCCTTTGTTCTTTGTTCCTGTAATTTTGTATTCCATTCTTTTTCTGCCATTTCTTGGTTTGAATTGAGCATTTTATGTATCCTCTCTTAGCACATCAATTATACTTGTTTTTTTTTTTAACATTTTCTTATTTGTAGCCCTACAGTTTGCAATGTACATTTACAACTAATAAAAATCCACTTTCGAAATCCATTTTCAAGTAATACTCTACCACAAGTAACTTATAATAAAGTATGTCTAATTCCTTCCTCCTGTTCCTTATCACACTGCTGTTAATTCATTTCACTTATCCATAAGCTAGAATCACTGCATGTATTATTGCTGTTATTATTCTGAACAAACTGTTTTCTGTTGGGTCGATTAAGAAGAAGAAAATAAAACATATTATTTCACTTTCATTTATTCCTTCTCTAATGCTCTTCCCTTCATGTAGATCTGAGTTCCTGATCGATATCATTTTCCTTCTCTCCAAAGAACATCTTTTAACGTTTCTTGCAAGGCATGTCTAATGGCGACAAATTCCCTTATTTTTTGTTTGTCTTCGAAAGTCTGTATTTCTCCTTCACTTTTGAAGGATAATTTCACTGAATACAGAATTCTACATTAGTGGATTTCTTTTCTTTCAACACTTCAAATATTTTATTACACTCTCTTCTTGCTTACATGGTTTCTGAAGAGAAGTCGAATGCAATTCTTATCTTGTCTCCCTGGCCTCTTTCAAGATTTTCTCTTCGTCTTTGGTTTTCTGCATTTTAAATGTAGGTGTAGTTTTTTGGTATAAATCCTGCTTGTGTTCTCTGAGCTTCATTATAGGTAACGTTTAAATGCTTATTATGTGTCAAGATATATACTAGACATTCACATACATTTAATTCTGATTAAAACTATAAGATATATCCTCATTTTACGAAGGAGGTAAATGGATGAATTTAGTGCTTTTCGTGCATGATCTCACTGAACCCCCGCATCAGTGCTGTGATGTTGGTGCAGATGAAATGCACCGAGGCCACCAAGATTAAGTAACTTGCTCAAGGCCACCCAGATAGTAAGTTGCAGGGCTGGAGCTCAAACCTAAGGCCACCCAACTGCAAAGACTGCGATCTGAACAGTGTGTGACAATGAGTTGTTGGCAATCTCCCTCTCCCACAGGACTGAAAACTCCTGCAGGATAAGAGTCATGTCTGGGTTATCTCTGGTTCCCAGATGGCAGCAACATGCAGTGGGCAGGATGGATGGATGGGTGGATGGCTGAGTGACTGGCAGGTGAGCAGTCTCACTCTCGCCCTGCTGGCCCCCCAGGTGCCTACACTGATTGGTGCAGTTTGAGTGCATCTCATCACTGTAGTCCCCATCACAGGGCCAGTGCTCAGGGATGCAGCACCCACTGTGGCACTTGAACTGGGTGCTAGAGCAAGAGTGGCTGCAGCCGGCCTCGTCATTGTTGTCCCCACAGTCATTGTCTGAGGGGAGGCAAAAAGGGGAGAGGCAAGGAGGGGGTCAGTAAGCAACCATCTCTGTGACCCCAGCTTGGGGCCCCCATTCCCACCTCCCCATTCCCATCCTCAGCCCACTCCAACCCCCCACTGAGAAAAAACAAACAGAAAAGACACCAAGTTTTTAATTCTTAATCTAGTCTAAACTTAGCCTCTAGAAATTTGTCAATTACAATTTAAAGTATTCCTATCAATACTGGCTCCTGCTTCTGGCTGCTGCTCCTGCTAAGCTATGATTCTCTGTATCTACCTGCCTATCTCTCCAACTTTAGGGGCAGCAGTTTGCCCTGCTACCACAGTTCTTTAAAGGATTCAAGAAGAGTTGTTGATTTTTCATTTGTTCAGCTTTTTTCTTTTTGTGACTAGAATAGTGACTTCTAAGCCCTTTACATGTTGGAGGAGGGCCCTGAAATTTGACACCAGTATTTTAGAGTGTTCTGTGGTCAATTTTATTCCTAAGATAAAATTAATTGTGATATATATATATGGCATATATATTTATATAGATACATAGATATAGATATAGATATATAATACATATGGCAATATATCTCGTATATGGCAATTTTTATATTATGAATATTTACATGTTCGTTCTTGGCCTACCCTTAAAGCATCCCACAGTCTCAATTTTTGCCACTAGAGACCATTTCCTTATATTAATATGCTCAGGAACTATCTTCTGATTGGCTCTACTGATTCTTCTTCACATTTCTTCAGTACATCTCCTCCTCCTCCCACCCCATGTTGCATGACTGCCTTATTTCCCATTCTTATCACCTTGGCTCTGAGTCCTAATTAGTAATGTTTTCTCCTCCCTGGCCACTCTCCAACTGTCTTCAAAGTGATCTTTCTAAACTGTGTACTTTCTTATGATATTATTGTGCCTAAATCCTTCATTGAGATGATTGGCAAACCTGTTATTGATAAAATAGAAGTTCCTTACTTAGCATAACGTACATATAAGGCCCTCCTCTCTTCTGATACAAACGTGCAGATCAGGCATTTGTTCCTCTAGGAACCTGTTTTCGATGTTCTTCTCTTAACCCTAGATCCCTGAACCAGCTACAGAAGTTATCACTCCGTCTTCTGCCCCACCACCATAGCTTGTTCATTACTCTGTAATAGCACTAGTCACATTGATTGTAGTTTTCTGTTCACACGCCTCTTTCTCCAGTAAAGCTCTTATTTGAATTTTCATTCCATCACCTTATATAGAACATCTAGAAAATAGATGTTCATTAAATATTTGTTGGAAAAAACTGAAGGAAATATCTCCATTGTAAAATCACAGGGAGGTAAAAATCACTGCTCATCTAAGAAAGTTCAATATAATGCTATGCACAAAAATTACCATTAGCAGTTTTATAACGATAAATGTATATATAGTAATGTGGCAATTTATGTAAAGTGTATAATCTTTGTTCTATCTACATCATTATTTTTTATATTTATGAACATACACTTATGTGTCATTATATCTTTCAGAGAAGAAAGTAATGCTTATTAAATCACAGTAAATCTCTTCAGGACTGGGTCTCTCAACGTTGGCCTCACTGACATCTTGGGCCAGCTAATTCTTTGTTGCGAAGGGCTGTCCTCTACAATATTGGTTGTTTAACAGTATGCCTGGCCTCTACCCACTCTATGCTGGTAGACCTCCCCAGTTGTGACAACCCGAAATATCTCCAGACATTGTCAAATCATCACTAGTTGAAAACCACTGCTTTAGATTTTGGAACATTTTTATGTTTGGGTTTTTGAAACCTCTAATTACAATGGAACCTTTAAATTCTAGTTTCCCAGCATATCATTTAAAAAAAAATGTTTACACCTGCTAGCTGCATAGCACTACCAATAGTGCCTTCTAACTGATGACGACTTGCTTGTTTTAGGGAGTATCTATGTTACATCCACTTGAATAATTTCACTTCTTTTACATCATCTTGGGAAATATAATGCCTAAAGGAGATGCTCAGCCAATGTTTGAATTAATAAAATTTAAAATAAATTCCTTACTTGCATTTAAAGCAATATATACTATATTTTAGGTAATCTTAAAAGTGCTCTTAAATCTGACTTGGGTTTGTACAAATAAATAAATAAATTCTAATTGTGCTGTATGTTTGCATATGTGGTGTGCTTCTTGATTTTATGAGTTCACATAAAGAAAAGACAACTTACTTTTGGAAGAGTCCTAGGTTTTAAAAACACACAAATTGCTATGTATACTGTGTCAGCTTATACCCTTCAAAACATAGGAAAATTGAGCTCATACTTTGTTTACATTATTGCTTGGGGTGAATAAGTGTATGAAATAAGTACAATAGTGAAGTAATTCAAAAGTAATTTGGCCAGTTGGGTCAGACTGAGCTTGTGTATATTATTTTTTAATAAGCAAATTTAGCACTAAAGGTATAACTTAATTCACGTTACATTTCTTAAACACGTATCTTTATCATTTGTCATATAATTGAAAATTAATTTCTAATAATCTGTGAATCATTGTTTTTTTCTTAATTGGCATTCTCTTTTTAAAATTACAGTGACCTTTCTGCTTCAGAAAATATCTCAATTGGTATATATCCAATGATTCAGTAAAATTTGGTTCTAATCTTGAATCTGTTACTTCCTTTTTGATTTGGGGCCATTTATTTTACCTCTGTGTCTCAGTTTACTAATGTATGAAGAACAGAGGGCCTTTTTTACTTAGCTCTAATATTATGTGAGTCTATGAGGTTATAATATTGGAGCTTTTTAATGTATAACTATCTGTAGAGTTTTGGTGCATTCCTCAGTGAATAGTTGTTTATGTATTTTGAATTAGAACCTTAGATCAAAAGATGAAAAGAAAAATTCTACCTCTGTACTGTTTCCTTTTCTAGAGTCAAATACTTAGGGGGTAGGCCTGACCTGAAATAGTTACTATTTTAGAAACCTCTTCTTTATGATAATTAGTATAAAACTAATGTATGTACTTATTAAAAAACATTGAATGATACGTGATGATATTGGGTGGTAAGCTCCCTCCTTACCTTCATACTATGGTGACTGCTGTTTCCCAACACACAAAGGGTGCCAAAAAAATGTACACACATTTTAAGAAAGGAAAACTGCATTAAATTGCAATACTCAGTATATGCTGATAACAAAACATGAATACAAGTTGCATTTGATTTCTGCAATTACAAGAGGTGCTCAAAGTGGTTACCATCAGCGTCGAGGCACTTCTGATTATGGCAAATTACTGCTTGAGCAAAGTCGACCAAAGTGTCCACTTGTGTACACTTTTTTGGCACCCCCAGTATCTACAACTCTTATTCCTTTTAGTAATGGAATCCCCAAGTTTTAGTTGTGCCCATGACTACCTCACTGTAGTTAATTGTCATTCCCCTGTCTACCTCACAGAGAGATATGCCATGCGACCAATGTCAGGCCAAGGGGATGTGAGCAAAAGTGTGAAATTTCCATTCAAGTCTTTTAAAAATGAAAATGCTTGCTAAACATTTTATCTTTCCTCTTCCTGTAAGCTGGATCACAGCTATAGTGCTGGCTGACCAGGTTCCACAATATAGATGGGGCACCACACTAAGGAATTGTGTAGCCTGGGTCTCTGGATGACCTCATGAAGGACAGATGCCTCACTTTGAACGGTTCTTTGAGAGAAAAACAAATTCCTATCCTGTTTGAGTTACTTTATTTTTGTGCCTTTTTGTTATAGCAGCTTATATGCTATATCTTAATTGATACAAAAATTACTACCAGGAGTAGGGCACTGCAATAATAAAAACCTAAAATATGTGGCATGTGAATATGATTAAGCAGTCAGTCAGTGAGCAGCAAGGAAACAGATAATTGAAGGCTTGAAAGCTGGTGACCTTTGTAATGTCCAAGCAAAATATTTGGTGAAATTCTTACTTCAGATAACTGGGAAGGTAGACCATGTGCCCATAGCTTGCTTGCTTATTTATTTGTTTGTTTGTTTGTTTGTTTATTGGCATTCGATATTATTTTTTATTAGTTTGAGATGTACAGCATAGTGGTTAGACATTTATATAATTTGTGCAGTGATTCCCCCAATTAGTCTAGCACCCACCTGACATTATACACAGTTGCTGCAACATTATTGACTATATTCTCTATGCTGTACTCTACATCCCCATGACTACTTTGCAACTACTAATTCCTACTTCTTAATTTCTTCCTTTCTTCCACCCATCTCCCCAACGCTTCTCCCTTGTGGCAACCATCAGTTTGTTCTATCTATGAGTCTGTTTCTTTTTTGTTTATTCATTTATTTTGTTCTTTACATTCCATATATAAGTTAAATCATATAATATTTATCTTTCTCAGTCTGACTTATTTCACTTAGTATAATACCCTCTAGGTCCATCCATGTTGTCGCAAATGGTAAGATTTCATTCCTTTTTTTTGATATATATATATATATATATATATATATATATATATATATATATATATATATATATCACAATTTCTTTATCCAACTCTCTATTGATGGACACTTAGGTTGCTTCCATGTCTTGGCTATTGTAAATAATGCTGCTATGAACATAAGGGTGTATATGTATTTTCAGATTAGAGTCTTGGATTTCTTCAGGTAAATACCCAGAAGTGGGATTGCTGGCCCATAAGGTAGTTTTATTTTCAATTTTTTGAGGAATCTCTAAACCATTTTCCACAGTAACTACACCAATTTGCAATCCCAGAAACAGTGTATGAGGGTTCCATTTTCTCTACATCCTTGCCGACACTAGTTGTTTATTGGTTAATTGATAGTAGTCATTCTGACAGGAGTGAGGTGATACCTCATTGTGGTTTTTATTTGCATTTCTCTGATGATTACTGACATTGAGCATTTTCTTATGTGTTTATTAGCCATGTGTATGTCCTCTTTTAAAGAAATGTCTATTCAGGTCCTCTGCCCATTTTTTAAATTGGATTGTTTGTCTTTTTGGTGGTGAGTTGTATAATTATTTAATCAATTTTGGATATTAACCCCTTATTAGATGTATCATGGGTGAATATATTCTCCCATTCAGTAGGCTCTCTTTTCCTTTTGTTGATGATTTCATTTGTGGTGCAAAAACTTTTTAGTTTGATGTAATCCCACCTGTTTATTTTTTCTTTTGTTTCCCTTAACAGAGGAGAGATATCAGAAAAAATGTTATTAAGAGCAATGTCAGAGAGTGTATTGCCTATTTTTTCTTCTAGGAGTTTTATGGTGCTGTGTCTTATAATTAAATCTTTAATCCATTTTGAGTTTATTCTTGTTTATGGCAGAAGAAGGAGGTCCAGTTTCTTTTTTTTTTTTTTTTTTTTTTTTTTTTTTTTTGCATGTATCTGTCCAGTTTTTCCATCACCACTTACTTAATAGATGGTCTTTACCCCAATGTAAATTCTAGCTACCTTTGTCATAGATTAAATGACCATGTAGGCATGAGTTTATTTCTGGGCTCTCTATTTTGTTCCATTGATCTATGTGTCTCTTTTTATGCCAGTACCATGCTGCTTTGATTACTATAGCCTTGAGTATAGCTTGATATCAGGTAGCATGAAAGCTCCAATTTTGTTTTTTCTCAAGATTGCTGTGGCTATTCGGGGTCTTTTGTGATTCAATATAAATTTTAGGATTATTTGTCCTACTTCTGTGAAAAATGCCATTGGTATTTTAATAGGAATTGCATTGAATTTATAGATTGCTTTGGGCTGTATGGATGTTTTAACTATACTAATTCTTCCTATCCATCAGCATGGAATATATTTCCATTTATTTGTATCTTCTTTAATTTCTCTCTTCAATGTCTTATACTTTTCTGAGTACAAATCTTTTACTTCCTTGGTTAAATTTATTTTCTAGGTATTTAATTTATTTCTCTTTGATGCAATTATAAACGGGATTGCTTTCTTAATTTCTCTTTCTGATAGTTCAACTGATTCCTGAATATTAATTTTGTATCCTGCTACTTTACTGAATTCATTTATCAGTTCTCATAGTTTTTTGGTGGAATTTTCGGGGTTCTATATATATTATCATGTCATCTGCAAATAATTTTACTTCTTCTTTTCCCATTTGGATACTTTTTTTTTTTTTTTCTTGTCTGATTACTGTAGCTAGAATTATGCTGAATAAAAGTAGTGAAAATGGGCATCCTTTTTTGTTCTTTGTCTTAAGGGGATTGTTTTTAGCTTTTTCCCATTGAGTATATTAGTTGTCGGTTTGTCATATATGGCCTTTATCATGTTGAGATATGTTCTCTCTTTTCCCACTTTACTGAGAGTTTTTATCATAAATTGATGCTGGGTTTTGTCAAACGCTTTTTCTGCATCTATTGATATGACCATAGGATTTTTTATTTTTCATTTTGTTCATGTAGTGTATCATGTTAATTGATTTGTGGATATTGAACCAACATTGCATAGCAGGAATGAATCCCACTTGATCGTGGTGTATGATCTTTTTAATGTACTGCTGAATTTAGTTGGCTAATATTTTGTGGAGGATTTTTGCATCTACGTTCATTAGGGATATTTGCCTATAGTTTTCTTCTTTTTTTTGTAATGTTTTTGTCTGGTTTCAGAATCAGGATAATAGTGACCTCATAAAATGAGCTTGGGAGACTTCCCTCCTCTTGGATTTTTTGGAATAGTATGAGAAGAATGGTTGTTAATACTTTTTTGAATGTTTGGTAAAATTCACCTGTGAAGCCATCTGGTTCAGGACTTTTTTTTGTTGGGAGCTTATTGCTTACTGATTCAGTTTCATTGGTAGTAATCAGTCTGTTCAGATTTTCTGCTTCTTCTTGATTCAGCCTTGGATGATTGTATGCTTCTAGGAATTTATCCATTTCTTCCAGATTGTTTAATTTGTTGGCATATTGTTGCTTGTAGTATTTTCTTAAAATTTTTTAAATTTCTTCAGTGTCAGTTGTCACTTCTCCTCTTTCATTTCTGATTTTATTTATTTGGGTTGCTTTTTTTTAATGAGTCTGGTTAAAGGTTTGTCAATTTTGTTCATCTTTTAAAAAAACAGGTCTTGTTTTTGTGTATCTTTTTTTTTTTTTTTTTTAATTTTACTGGGGAAGGGGAACAGGACTTTATTGGGGAACAGTGTGCACTTCCAGGACTTTTTTCCAAGTTGAGTTGTTGTCCTTTCAATCTTAGTTGTGGAGGGTGCCTTTCAGCTTCAAGTTGTTGTCCTTTCAGTCTTAGTTGTGGAAGGTGCAGCTCAGCTCCAGGTCCAGTTGCCGTTACTAGTTGCAGGGGGCGCAGCCCACCATCCCTTGTGGGACTCGAGGAATTGAACTGGCAACCTTGTGGTTGAGAGCCCACTAGCCCATGCGGGAATCGAACTGGCAGCCTTCGGAGTTAGGAGCACGGAGCTCTAACCACCTGAGCCACTGGGCTGGCCCCTTGTTTATCTTTTGTATTCTTTTTTAGTCTCTATTTTGTTTATTTCCATCTGATCTTTATTATTTCCTTCCTTGTACTCACTTTGGGCTTTGTTTGCTGTTCTTTTTCCAGTTCCTTTAAGTATACAGATAGACTGTTGATTTGAGAATTTTTTCTTGTTTTTTTAGGTAGGCCTGTACTGCTATGAATTTTCCTGTTAGGACTGCTTTTGCTGTGTCCCATAGATTTTTGGTCATTATGTTTTCATTTTCATTTGCCTCAAGGTATCTTTTGATTTCTTCCTTTATTTCATTGTTGACTGATCCATTTTTTAGTAGCATGTTATTTAGCCTCCATGTCTTTGTTTTTCAGTTTTTTCTTGTAATTGATCTCTGGTTTCATACCACTTTGGTTCAAGAAGACCCTTTTATGATTTCAATCTTCTTAAATTTATTGAGACTTGTTTTGTGGCCTAACATGTGGTCTGTATTGGAAAATTTTCCATGTGCACTTCAAAAGAATGTATGTTCTCCTGCTTTAGGGTGAAATGCTCTAAAAATATCAATTAAATCCATCTGGTCTAGTGTGTCATTTAGGGCTGCTGTTTCCTTTTTTATTTTCTGTCTGAAGATCTGTCCATTGGTGTTAGTAGGGAGTTAGAGTCCCCTACTATAATTATGTTACTATTGATCTCTGCCTTGATGTTAGTCAATATTTATTTTGCATTTTTTATTAGTGTCAGGTGTACAAAGCAACATAATAGTTAGACATTTAAACCTCTTATAAAGTGATAACCCACCCACCCCAAACTACTACCCCTCTGACATCTTATACAGCTGTTACAATACCATCGACTACCCTCCCTATGTTGTACTCCACATTCCATGACTATATATAATTATATATTTAGTTTTAGTTGACATTCAATATTATTCTACTTCAGCTCTTCTGGTGTATAGTGCATTGGTAAGGCATCTACACAGTCTATGATGTGATCCCCCTGATAAGTCCAGTGCCCATCTGGCACCTTACATGATCTTTACAACATTGTTGATTATATTCCCTATACTGTATTAACTATCAATTTATATTTCTTAATGCCCTCACCTTTTTCACCCTGACCTCAGCTCCATTCCCATCTCTCACCCTGATAGATCTAGTACCTATCTGGAACCATACCTAGTTATTACAATATTGTTGACTATATTCCTTATGCTATAACCTACATCCCCATGACTACTGTATAACACCCAACTTGTTCTTCTTAATCCTTTCCCCTTTAACCCGTCCTTAACCGCCCTCCTGTCTTAAAGAAGTCCCTCTAAGAGTCTTTGTAATACTGGTTTGATGGTGATGAACTCCTTCAGCTTTTTCTTGTCTGGGAAGCTCCTTATCTGTCCTTCAATTCTAAATGACAGCCTTGCTGGGTAGAGCAATCTTGGTTGTATGTCATTGTTTCTCATCACTTGGAATATTTCCTGCCACTTCCTTCTTGCCTGCAAAGTTTCTGTTGAGAAATCAGCTGACAGTTTTATGTGGACTCCCTTGTAGGTAACTAACTGCTTTTCTCTTGCTGCTTTTAATATTCTTTCTTTGTCTTTACCTTTGACATTTTACTTATGATGTGTCTATATGTGGGCCTCGTTAGGTTTATCTTGTTTGGGACTCTCTGTGCTTCCTGGGCTTGTATGTTCATTTCCTTCACCAGGTTAGGGAAGTTTTCTGTCATTATTTCTTCAAATAGGTTTTCAATTCCATGCTCTCTCTCTTCTCCTTCTGGTACCCCTAACTGTGAATGTTGGTATGCTTGATATTGTCCCAGATGCCCCTTAAACTCGCCTCAATTTTTTGGATTCCTTTTTCTTTTTGTTATTCTGGTTGGGTGTTTTCTGCTACCTTATCTTCTACATTGCTGATTGGATCCTCTGCTTCATCTAATCTATTGTTGATTCCCTGTTATCCATTCTTTGTTTCCATTATTGTATCCTTTATTTCTGACTAGTTCTTTTTCATAGTTTCTGTCTCCATTTTTATGAGATAATTGAGCATTCTTATAACCACTGTTTTGAACTCTGCATCTGATAGATTGCTTATCTCCATTTTGCTTAGTTCTTTTTCTGGAGCTTTGTTCTGTTCTTTTATTTGGGACATGTTTCTTTGTCTCCCCATTTTGGCTGCCTCCCTGTGTTTGTTTCTATGCATTAGGTAGGGCTGCTATGTCTTCTTGTCTTAGTAGAGTGGCCTTATCTAGTAGATATGCTGTGGGGTTCAGTGGCACAGTCTTTCTGGTCACCTGAGCCACGCACTCCAAGTGTGTCCCTTGTGTGGGTTGTGTGTGCCCTGCTCTTGTAGTTGAGCCTTGGTTGATAATTGCATATCAATGGGAGGGACTGACCTTTGGGCTCACTGGTTTTGAGGACTGGCCTTGACTACAGTGGAAGAGTTGTTGTGCAGGGGCTGATCCTCCAAAGCAGGATCTGCCTCAGCAGGACTCTGGTGCCTGCACAATCTGCCCCTTGGGTTTGTTGTACTTGGAGGTGACTGGGTAATGCTCCAGCTTGTTTTGAAGCTGGCCACTGGAGGCGCCAGCCGAGGACCTCCTTGGAGGGGATCCACTGTAGGTCTACTTTAGCCACAGCCTGTGCCCCACCCAGGGCCACCTAGCGGGAGCCAGAAAGAAATCGCAGATGTCTGCCACCTTTGCTGTGCTTGGAAGCACCTTTGAGAGGCCAAACCATGAACCAAGGCTAGCTGCCGCTAGTGCCGGCTTAGGGCTGCTCAGCCAGAGGTACAGGACACGCTCAAGCCAAATGCTGCTTGTCTGGGTTCCGCAAACCTTTGAGAGACCCTAGGAAAGTGCAGCTTGAGCCAAGGCAGGCAGTTTACATGAAAAAGCCACTGAAACCAGCCTGAGTGTGCCCCAAAGTTGGGCGGGGCCAGGTCTCAAGTCACCAGGTCGGGGCGAACAAATGGTGGAAACTCAGAAATGGCAGCTGCCTGTGTTTGCATGCCAGAAGTGGGAGGGCTCAACAAAGAAACAATGGCCTCTGCCAGCTCCTCCATTCAGGAGAAAGCTGTTTCTCCAGGCCCCGTCCTAAGCCAGACAACTCAATTCCCCACCATTTGTCCCTGCCACCTTTCCAGTTGCTGCCCCAGTCCTGGATCTCAGAGCAAGTGATTCCACTGGTTGGTAAGTCTGAGGGTGGTCCTTTTAAGAGGAACGCCTGTGACTGCAGCTGCACTGTCTCACTAATTCACAATCTCTGCTGTTTTTACAACCAAAAATTATGGGGACTTCTCTCCCCAGCACTGGAACCCTGGGCTGGGGTGGGGCTGGTCTCTCTCACTCCTTTAAGGGTTGGGAGTACCCCCACAGCTGAAATAGCCCTCCCAATCTTTAATGGTCACACACAAGAAGGTCACATCTCTGACCTTCCTACCAGTCAGGAGGTGGCTTCTTCTGCAAGCCTTATTTGAAAAGCTTCACTTCAGTTTGATTTTAGGCGATTCTCAATAATGGTTGTATTGTAGATTACTTCTAATTTTGATGTGGTTGTGAGAGATGGTAAACACAGTGTTTACCTACTGCACCATCTTGGTTGTCCTCTTGTTTTGCATTTTTAGTTGCTCCTATGTTGCATGCATAGATGTTTTCTAGGGCTATGTGCTCTATTTGGATTGATCCCTTTATCATTATGTAATGTCCTTCTTTGTCTCTTATTATTGTCTTCGTTTTAAAGTCTATTTTGCCCAATATAAGTATTGCTACCCCAGCTTTTTTCTCATTTCCATTTATGTGAAATATCTTTTTCTATCCCTCTATTTTCAGTCTGTGTGCATCTTTCAATCTGAGGGGTGTCTGTTGTAGACAGAATATGCATCAGTCTTGTTTTCTATTCCACTCAGGTAGCCTATGTCTTTTGATTGGAGAATTTAATCCATTCACATTTAAAGTGATTATTGATAGGTACATAGTTATTGCCATTTTATTATTCATATTTATGATCTTCATTAGTAGTTTGTTTTCTCCTTTCTTCTGCTTATAGAAGTCCTTTTAACATTCCCTGTAATACTGGCTTGGTAGTAATGAATTCCTTTAGCTTTTTTTTATCTGGGAAGCTCTTTATCTCTCCTTCAATTTTAAATGACAGCCTTGCTGGGTAGAGTAGTCTTGGTTGTAAGCCCTTGTTTTTATTCACTTTGAATATTTCCTGCTACTCCCTTCTGGCCTGCAAAGCTTCTGTCAAAAATCAGCTGATAGTCTTATGGGAGTTCTCATGTGAACAACTATTTGTCTTTCTCTTGCTGCTTTTAGGATTTTCTCTTTGTCTTTAACCTTTGCTATTTTAACTATGATGTGTCTTGGTGTGGGCCTGTTTGGGTTCATCTTTTTTGGGACTCTCTGTGATTCCTGGGCTTTTATGTCTATTTCCTTTACCAGGTTGGGGAAGTTTTCAGTCATTATTTCCTTTTATAGGTTCTCAATCCCATGCTTCCTCTCTTCTCATTCTGGTCCTCCTATGATGTGAATGTTGTTGTATTTGATCTTGTCCCACAGGTCCCTTAAACTAGTTTCATTGTTTTTTATTCTTTTTTCCTTTTTGTTGTTCTGATTAGGTGTATTCTGCTACTTTGTCTTCTGTATTGCTGATTCTGTCCTCTATCTAATCTGCTGTTGATTCCTTCTAGTGTATTCTTCATTTCAGTTATTGTATCTTGATTTTTGACTGGTTCTTTTTTATGGTTCCTATGTCCTTTTTATGCTTGTTATCTCTGTTGAAATTCTCACTAAGTTCCTTAAGCATTCTTATAATCAGTGTTTTAAATTCTGTCTCTGGTAGGTTGGTTGCCTTCATTTCATTCAGTTCCATTTCTGGAGGTTTCTTCTGTTCTTTTATTTGGGACATGTTTTTTTGTTTCCTCATTCTTGCTGCTGCACTGTGTTTGCTTCTATGTATTAGGTAGATCTTTTGCATCTCTCGTTCTTTTCTGGGTGGCCTTATACAGTATGTGTTCTGTGTAGTTCAACTGCACAGTCTCCCTTATCTCCTGTGTGTGTGTCCCAGGAGTGTCCCTTGAGTGTGTTGTGTGTTCTCCTGTTGAGGTTGAGTCTTGATTGCTTTTGGCATGTCAGTGACTGGGATTGACTCCCAGGCTGACTGACTGTGAGGATTGGCTACACCCACAATGTATTAGCTGCTATGTGGGGGTTGACCCCTCAGAGGAGGCTTCAGCCCTGTGGGCTCTTGTGCTGTTTGAGACCCCCTTTGGGTATACCACTTGTGGAGCTACCTAGGTAGTGCTCCGTTTGGTCTGAAGCTGGCTTCTGGGTGTTTTTTCTGGTGTCTCTTGGTAGGGGCTCCCATGCAGGGCAACTTCAGCCTTGCCTGTTACCAGCCTACAGCTACCTGGTAGGAGACAGAAAGCTATATGTGGTTGGCTGCTGCCTTTGGTGGACCAAGAGTCATGTGTGGGTGGCCTCACTGTGAACTGAGGCTGGCTGCCACCAATAGTGGGCTTGTGGCAGCTTAGCAAAAGGCCCAGGACCCCCTAGGCCTATTGCTATCCTCCAGCTTCCCACAAGGCCCAGCCACTGAAAGAGCCTCCTTAGGTGCAAGTGCTGGGCTAGTTGACCTGGTGTTGAGAGTGCCTTTGGCAATGCAGCACTAACTGGGAGGGTAGAGTTCAAGGGAGTCACGAGACGTGACCAGTGGTTTTCACAAAGTTAATGCAGATTCAGTTCTTACATCAGTGCCCAGTCTGTGACCACGTTGCCCAGCTCCCTGAGAAAAATGCAGCCAGCCACTGCCTCAGGCTCGCAAAGTCCTGAGAGCTGTGCCTGAGTGGTTTTGGCACAGTTTGGGGGGCACTGTCTACCATCAAAATCTTTCTGGGCCATTTAAAAGACTTCTGCAGCTTGTAGGGTGGGGCTGGCCACTCAGGCTCCCAGAGTGACCCTGGCAGTGCAGTTATAGGTGGGCAGGGTATGGTTCCAGGGAGCTAAGGGGTGTGGTTGTTAGTTTCTACAAAGTCAGTGCAGTCTCAGCTCTCACACTGGTGCTAACCCCATGATCATGCCGCAAAAATGCCCCGAAAACACTATCACTGGGCACCACCTCTCTCAGGCTCACCACTGCCCATCTACGTTGCGGTGCAGGTCTTGGTTTACCACCCACCAGGAAACATTTCCCAGGCTTCCACAGGCTCTCTGTCCACTTTAAATTGGTGTCTGTGGCCTGTGAGGCAGAGACAGCAGCCCAGCAGTCAAGAGTTTCCCTGGGCAATGTAGCACCAACTGTGCAGAGGGCTTACACCTGAGCATCACCAAGGCAGTGCGTACACGTGGATTCCACCAGACTAATGCAGTCCCAGATTAGGCCCTTTAGGGGAGGGCTTAACCCTGGAAAGATGGTGCCCTGCTGTAAGCCACACATGTGTAAAGCTCCACACAGGGACAACAATGGCCCCTGTCTCTCCAGCTCTCACACCAAAGCCACTCAATTCAGTCCTTCTCTGCATATCCCTCGGCCTCCCACGCTGCCACTCTGCCACTGGAGATCAGTTGAGTTGCTTATGAGCAAATGAGTCCATGTGCCAGCTCTACAAGAGGGCATCTGGGTTTCCAGCTAGCTTCCATCCCACCAGGAAGGGTAAACAGTCCTCATTGATTTTCACTGCTAGGTGCTGTGGGAACTCCTCTTCCTGGCACAGGACCCCTGGGCTGGGGAGCCCGGGGTGTGAGTGGGGGGCCTCTCCCTTTTCAGGGGGGAACCTCTGCCACCGAGGTGTCCCTCCCAGCACTCAACCTTTATCTGTGTATGTTTGGAGTCAGCTCATTTCGTGTGTCTGCCCTTCCTACCAGTCTTGATATGGCCTGTTCTTTATATCCTTAGTTATAGTGGTTCTGTTCAGCTAGTATTCAGATGATTTTGGGGTTGATTGTTCTATAATTTTTTTGTAATTTTGGTGTGATCCTGGGATGCAGTAGGCATAGCATTTACCTAATCCACCATCTTTGACTTCTGTATTATTCATTTCTGACTGGTTCTGTTTTATGGTTTCTATGCCCTTTGTTTCAGTTCTCACTGAGTTCATCTATTCTTCCCCCAATGTCATTGAGAATCCTTATAACCATTGTTTTGAACTCTGTATCCTGTAGGTTGCTTACCTTCATTTTGTTTAGTCTTTTTTTTTTCCCCCAGAGTTTTCTCCTGTTCTTTCATTTGGGACGTATTTCTTTGTTTCCTCATTTTGGCTGCCTCTCTGTGTTTGTTTCTATGTATTAGGTAGATCTGCTATGTCTCTCAGTCTTGGCCATGTGGCCTTAGGTAGTAGGTGCCCTCTGGGGCTCCAGTGGCACAGTCTCCCTGATTACCTGCACAGGGTGCTATGGGCGTGTCCTTTGTGTGTGTTGTGTGCGCCCTTCTATTATAGTTGAGCCTTGATTACTGTTGGCATGTCAATTGGCAGGATTGACCCTCAGGCTGACTGAATGTGGGTTTTGGCCACATCCATAACTTATGGACTGCTGTGCAGGAGGCTTACTCCATGAGCAGAATTTACCACCAGAGGGCTCAGGTGCCTACTGAGACCTCCTTTTGGTTGTGCCACTTGTTGGGATAATTAAGTGGTGCTCTGATGTGGTCAAAACTAACCTCCAAGTATGTTGGTTCTGGGGCCTCTTGAGCGGGGCTCCAGTGGAGGCCCAGGTCATCCACTGCTTATGACCAGTTGGGGACTACCTGGTACGAGCTAGAAAGTGATCTGGAGTTGGTTGCTGCCTGTGCTGGACCAGGAGGTATGTGGGTAAAGTCATGCTGCAAACTGAGGACAGCTACCATCAGTACCAGGATTGGGGTAGCTTTGCAAAAGACTAGAACACCTCGAGGCCTGCTGCTGCCTGCTGGCTCCTATGAGTCTCAGCTGCTGATAAGGCTTCATGCAGTGCACGAGTTGGGTGAGGTGGGGTTTCAGGGAGTCACCAGGGTGGAGCAAGCAGAGCTCACCAGGCCAATTCAGATTCAGATTTGGCCATGTGGGAGATGGTCTAACAGAGGAAAGATGGCATCTGCCTCCTAGCTGCCCAGGAGGAGGATTCTACACAGGGAAAATGGCGACTGTACCTCCAGTCCTTGCCTTGAAGCCACACAACTCAGCCTCTCCTTGTATATCTCTGATACCTTCCCAGTCACTGTCCCCTGTCCCCCACGAGAGCCCAGGGGGGGTGCCTGTGAGCAAGTGAGTCTGTGCACGTGTGCCCATAGCTTTTTAAAGGAAGTGGTCCAAAAAATACATACATATACATACAGACAGTGAGAAAAAAATGTATACACATTTTAATAAAGGAAAACTGTATTAAAATTGTAATACTCAATATACAAGTATTCCAATAACAAAAGCTGAGTGCAAGTCACGTTTGACTTCTGCAATTATAAGAGAAGCTAAAAGTGGTTACCATCAGCATCCAGACACTTCTGGTTATGGTGAACTACTGCTTGAGCAACGTTGACCAAAGTGTCCACTTGTATACATTTTTTTTGGAACCCCCAGTATATAGTTGGTGGGTGTTTATTATGTGTTGTTTGCTTCCTGCTCCTTTTAGCAAGGTACTGTGAGAGATATATCAGGTAAGCATGAACCCATTTATAAGTAATGGATGCTAAGGGAATCACAGTTTCTGAGTGGCTTGTAACCAAAATTGATACAAAATTTAATAATTTGAAACCCAAAGTTGGAAAGTCAATTGCAATTATGCACCATAAAGTAGAGCCTTTGGTCAGGGCCCTTTTCAGAAGTTTTTCATTAAGACTTTTCATCTGGACAGTGGTGGCCCTGTAAAAAGTTCAAAGTAAAGGTGTTGTCATCCTAGTGTAGCCTATTGTTTTAGATGACCTTAAAATAGCCACCATTGAAATAACAGAGACGAAATATAATAAGCACAGACATGAATAAATAAAATAAGAGAGTTGGCAGACTTAAGAATTGTGACTAGAAGAGATTTTGACATGGAACCAATTGGTAGTAAATAGACTGAAAGCTTACTAAATTTTGATGGGATTGTATTCTCAACAAAACCACAAACCTGTACTAAAATGCCTGTAAATTTTCAATCTATTAAACAAGTACCAGGCCCCCAAAGTTACATCATCAGAAAGTAGGCTCTGAAATCAGTACAACCTCCAAATAAGCTCACTGTCCAATGCCAACTTGAGATGCAGCCTAGAGGATAATAGATAAGGAAAATTTTCTTAGAAGCCAATGTGAGGGGCCCCAGAGGACTAGGGGCAAGGGAATTTTTCCCATAGAATATAATTAGGACTTAACAAGGTGTTTTAATTTGGGCTGCTATAACAATACCATAGACTGGGTGATCAATAAACAACAGAAATATTTTTTTCACCATTCTGGAGGCTGAGAAGTCCAAGATCAAGTTGCCAGCAGTTTCAGTGTCTGTTGAGAATCCATTTCCTGGTTTGTAGGCAGCTGTCCACTTACTGTGTCCTCACATGTCAGAAAGGAGTGCTTTGGGCTTTCTTTTATAAGGTCACAAGTCACATTTATTAGGGATCTATCCTCATGACCTATCCACTTCCCAAAGGTCCTATCTCCTATTTAATCACATTGGGGATTAGGATTTCAACATATGAATCGGGGGAAGACATAAACATTTAGTCCGTTGCACAGGGTGTGTTCAAAATTGCTGCCAAGAAAATGAATTGTGACTACTATGTGTTGCCCATTCTTCCCTTTTCAAACCATCATAATTATGTTGTTTCTGTTCTCTGCTCTGGATTATATGTCAACATGATCCCATCAGCTTTTTATCTTATAAATATTGTCAAAACCTCTGGTCCACTGATGAGTTCCTTTCCCATCCTCAGTACTGTTATACATCCATTCTCTTTGGGCTTCCTTATTATCATATCTATGTGATTTTAAGAAGGAGGTATGATGAAACATATACCACCTTGACATACCTAACTTGGTGCCTTTAGCAACTTTTTAAAAATTACCTAAATAAGGTCAGACTTCTAGAATGGCTGAGTGAGAGTTCAGCAAATCATCTCACCAAAAAGAAACAATAAAACTGGACAAAACTGTCAAAACAACCACTTGAGAACTGAAAAAAGATATACAACAAATCGAGAAGCATTTATTCAAGAAAAAGTACTGAACCGCAATTGGAATACTTGGGAATCTGTGGTATATTAGCCTACGGCTGCTTGCATTCCCCCATCCTGTTCCATGATGTAGTAGTTCTACAGGGTGAGGCAAACCATAAGGACCAATAGCCTTGCTGCCAGAGGGGGTTCATTGATTTAGATTGGAAAGTGGAAAAACTCATGCCCAGTAGTTTTGTCAAAAGAGTGAAACAATCAAGGAGCAATATGAAACATCCGGGAAAGCCACCTTCACAGCTAGACTGAGGACATGCCACTGGTTGAGGTAAGCAACATACTAGCATACCAGCTGGAAATATAATGGAAATCTGGGATAAGAAAGTCATAGTGGTCATTGATATGTTTTTACACATCCCCGGTGATTTGGAAGCTGGTGAGCTTGTGCAAGGCTGCACACATGCTCAAGAGAGATCAGGGAGAACACCAACTACTATCACTTGTTGAATAAGAGGCCTGTTACTCAGAATGTAAAAGTTGAGGCTAATGTATAGACTGTCTAAACTTTAAATGCAGTCCCTAAACTACACGTCAACACATCAGCAAAGAATGGAGCTACATTAGTAGCTACATTAGTAGCTCTAAGTGTGTAAGTGGAACTTCTGACCAATCATGGGCTGGCCACTAAGTTGTGCTGATCCAGAGGTGACTCCTAGAAAGCAAGGCTTAAGGGTAAAAGCCAGAATATATTTTTTTAAGTGAGCAACAGCATAAGCAGCTGCACAAGGTAAAGGAATATCCTCTAAATAATTCATGTAGGCAAGTCCCTAAACAAATACCAAATAAAACAAAATGAAACAAAACAAAAATCCACAATAACCACTTGGGGTAGGGTAGGGGATAGATCAGAATCCAGAGATGCTACAATATATAATCCAAAATGTCAAATTTTCAAAAAAAAATTACAAGACATGCAAATAAATAAGAAAGTATAACCCACGCTGTCAGAAATGTAGTCAATAAAAACTGAGGGGTTATGTTGGACCTTGCAGACAAAGATTTCAAATCAGCTATAATAAATATGCTTAAGTGACTAAAGGAAACTTTAAATAATCAAAGGAAAGAATGCTGACAATAATTAATTAAATAGAGAATATCAATTAAATAAAAAAAGGAAATTCTGGGGTTGAAAAGTATAAGCAAAATAAAAATATTCACTCAGGAGTTCAACTGAAGATCTGAGCTGGCAAAAGAAAGAATCAGTGAACTTGGAGATAGCTCAATAAAGATTAGTCCATCTAGAGAACAGAAAAAAAAGGAATGATAGTAAATGAATAAAGCCTCGGGGAAATGTGGAACACCATCCAGCACATATGCATAAAAGTAGACACAGAAAGAAGGGTGTAAAAGGTGCAGTAAACAAAAGTAAGAAATATTGGCCAAAACCCCAAATTAATGGAAAACACTAAACTACACATCCAAAAATCACAAAAGCAAATTGCCTGCAAGGTTCATTTAAAGTCCAAAAACGGCTGAGGTGCCTGGCGTACCCAGCAGACTGGAACCCTTTGGGCCTCTTTCCTGAGGGAATCATGGCCAAGATGTGGAATAGTGGATTTGAAAGCTATGGCAGCTCCACCTTTTGGGGAACCAGTGGCTACACACAGTTCCCTGGGGGCTTTGAATCATTGGCACCTTCTCAGGCTGACAAGAAATCAAGAACCCGAGCCTATCACATTGTATCCTGTATCATATTGTAGCTGCTTTCTGCCAGTCTGCTTGATGAAGTGTTCAGAATTGGGAATGTTGAGATTTTACAGGTCACTAAGGTGGGGATAATCAGACATGCAAGTAAGACTCCAAGCAACATTGTTTACAAAATAGGTGACATAATAGCTGCATCCATGGATGTTCCCCAATGGGTTGACACAGATGACGCCAGTGGTGAAAACACTGTGGTTCCTCCAGAAACGTATGTGAAAGTAGCTGGCCATCTGAGATCTTTTCAGAACAAAAATACCTGGTGGCTTTGATGATCATGCCTCTGGAGGATATGAATGAGTTCAGTGCACATATTCAGAGAGTAGTGAATGCACACATGATACCGAGCAAAGCTAACAGCCAGCATTCAGCAGGGAGTGCACCTATCAGCAAGCTAGGGATGGATAAAGCAGGGAGATTTGGTGGGAATAGCTTCATGCCAGTAATGGCCTCACTGAGGTGCAAAACCAGGTGCTGAATTTAATTAAGGCTTGCCCAAGACCTGAAAGATTGAGCTTTCACCAACTCAAGAATCAGCTCCAGCACACGACTGTAGTGTCAGTCAAGCAAGCTGTGGATTTGCTAAGCAACAGGGACACATTTATTCCACAGTGGATGATGATCATTTTAAATCCACAGAAATATGTTCCGGTTGGACCTATTTTCACAGTCTGTTGTCTCCAGCTGTGCACGTTTGGCCAATCGACTTCTAGAAAGTAGGCTTCATCTATAAAAAGTCTCAATTGACATCCTTTTGTAACATACTGCTCTTCTGTTTCTTTGAAGCTCAAAGGGATCTAGGCAACTGACAGGATGTAAGCCAGAGTGGATTTCTTAAAGAAGCTACAAATTAGCTAGTTATAACATCAGAATAGATAGACATAGAAGAGGGATGCTACCAAGAGAGGTGGGTGGTATTACTTAAAATAATACTTGGAGTCTCTCTATTCCTAAAATGTTTCCTGTTGAGAGAAGAATAGGAGCAGGGCCTATGAGCAGAGAGCTAGCCAAGAAACCTACTAACCTCTGCCTGTTTTTGTTCCCTATTTTAATTATGTAGTATTACTTTCAGAATTGCACTTTCCTTCATCATGTTATGACTGCTGCCCAAAGTGTTTTTATAAACATGAGGTTCTAGAGTGGTGGCCTCAGGCCAAGGAGAGGAAGAAATGTTACAGTGTTTTGCACAATATAAATACATCCATATATTTAATAAAACAGTTACATTATTGCAAAAATAAATAAAGTCCAAAAATGATTTAGTGTAATACATTGTACTAGTAAAGGACAAAACCATATGACTATTTCAATAGACTAAGAAGCACTTGATGAAATCCAGTACATATTCTAATAAGAACTCTCAACATCTTAGGAGTAAAAGGAAACTTCCTCAAACTAATAAAGAGCACCTACAAAACACCTACAGCTTACATTTTACTTACTGGTGAAAGATTAAAAGCTTTCCCTCTAAGATTGGAACCAAGACAAGAATGTTTACGCTTGCCACTTCTCTTTATTTTGTACTAGAGATACTAGACAGTATAATCAGGCAAGAAAAAGGAAATGAAGAAGTAAAACTGTCAGATGGTAAGTTTCTGCGTGTAGAAAATTCTAAGGAATCCACAAAAACTAGACCTAATACATGAGATCATGATCTCATGTAAGGTTTCATGATCAGTCTACAAAATCAATTGTATTTCCATATGCTAGCAATAAAGAAACCAAAAATGGGCAAAATGAACACATTCTATTCACAATAACACCAAATGAATTAAATACTTAGCAATAATTTTAACAAAGGAAGTGCAAGATTTGTACATTGAAAACTACAAAACGTTGAGAGATTAAAGATCATAAATAAATGGAGATGTACTACATGCTCATGGAATGGAAGACTCAATATTGTTAAGATTCCAGTTCTCCTGAAATTTATCAACAAATTAAACATGATCCTTATCCAAATTCCACATACCTTTTTTGTAGAAATTGACAAGCTCTTCCTGAAATTTGTATGGAATGCAAAGGACCCATGCGAAAATAAATTTGATAAGAGCAAAATTGGAGGACTTATGTTTCCCAATTTCATAATGTACTTAAAGTCACAGCAATCAAGACAGTGTGGTAATCAATGTGATAGAATTGAGAGTTCAGAAATAATACCTTACATTTATCATCAATTGATTTTTCAGTGAAGAAGCCAAGGCAATTCAGTGAGAAATTATCTCACACCATATGCAAAAACCTTCCTCAACGTTTATCATAGACCTAAATGCAAGCAATAAAACTGAAACTTTTGAAAGAAGACAGGAGAAAAATCTTCATAACATTAAGTTAGGCAAATATTTCCTCAATGCTAAATCAACTATATAATAGATGCATAAGTTAAAAAAAAAGATACATAGCATTCCATAAAATTTTTTAAATTTGTACTTCAAAAGGTCCCACTAAGGGCCTGCCCCATGGCTCAGGCAGTTGCAGCTCTGCTCCTAACGTCTAAGGCTGCTGATTGGATTCCCACATGGGCCAGTGGGCTCTCAACCACAAGGTTACCGTTCAACTCCTCAGCTCCGCAAGAGATGGTCGGCTCTGCCCCCTGCAACTACGATTGAACAGGGCACCTTGCATTGATCTGCTGCTGAGCTCCCGGATGGCTTAGTAGGTTGGAGTGTGGGCTCTCAGCCACAGGGTTGCTGGTTCAACTCCCTACAGGGATAGTGGGCTGTGCCCCCTGCAACTAACAACAGCAACTGGACCTGGAGCTGAGCTGTGCCCTCCACAACAAAGATTGAAAGGACAGCAACTTGACTTGGAAAAAATCCTGGAAGTACACAATGTTCCCCAATAAAGTCCTGTTCCCCTTCCCCAATAAAATCTTTAAAAAAAAAAAAAAAGAAAATACTGCAGGATATTTTGTGCTTCTGAACATGGTTCATGAATTTTACTACATTCCAGTGACAAATTAGGAAGTTCCCATTATTTTGTTTTTTTTAAATCACAGAGATTTCTAGCAAAGAACATTTCATAAATCTGAAAGTAATTTTAAAATTACATGTGTATCACTATTACGTGAGACCATGCAAAACACAGAAATACTTTGACTTGAAAACGTGAGAAAGAAGTGTATATTGAACTATTTTTGATAAATTAGCTTCTTTATTATGGAAAGGCTAAAGGTTAATAAATTCTGTTTTGGGGGCAGCTGGTTGGCTTAGTTGGTTAGAATGCAGTGTTCATAAGACCAAGTTTGCCTGTTCAATTCGCACATGGGCTAGTGAGCTGTGCCCTCCACAATCAGATTGAAAACAATAACTTGACTTAGAGCTGATGGGTCCTGGAAAAACACACTGTTCCCCAATATTCCCCAATACAAAATGTATAAATAAATAAATAAATAAATATATAAATAAATAAATTCTGTTTTGGGTATAAAAATATTGAAATTAAAATAATGCTCTGAAAAAAAGTTATATATACTACACTACTTAGCACACTATATTATACTGCTTAACATTTCAACTATTGAGAACCTACCTAAGAGAAATTAAAACATTTCCACTCAAAAATTTATATGCTAATATTCATAACTGTGTTATTTATAATAGCCTAAATTGAATACTACACAAAAATCAATCAACTGGTGAATGGATAAACAAAATATTGCACATGTATACAATGGAATAACTGTCCATCAATGAAAAAGAACAAACTACTGATAAATGCTACAACCTACATGAACCTTCAAAACGTTATTCTGAGTGAAAGAAGACAAATAGCACTTGTTATATGATTCCATTTATGTAAAATGTCCAGAAAAGTCAAATCTGTAGAGACAGAAACTAGATAGCGGTTGCCTGGGGCTGAAGATGTAAACAGGGATCAATTGTAAATGAGCATATGGGATCTCTTTGGGGTGATGGAAATGTCCTAAAGCTGAACTGTGGTGAGGTTGCAATACTGTATAGATTTACTAAAAAAAATAATTGGATCTTAAATTGAGTGAATTTTATGGTATGTACATTACACCTCCATAAAGCCATTTACAAAAAATTACTAAAACCAATTGCACACAGCCTAGAAGTGTGCGTGTGTGTGTGTGTGTGTGTGTGTGTGTGTGTGTCTTTATTTTTCATTTGTATTTGAAGTGTTTGCTGGTATTAACAAAGGACTATTACAATGATTCCTTTTCTTACAGGAAAAGGACTATAGGCCTTGGCATCAAGCACAGGCCCCTGTATTAACTCACACTTCCTGCCATGTCTATCATCTCTCTTTGCATTCAGTAAAAACAGAGTCCCAACCTTTTTGGTTTCAAGGTCCTTTTATACGCCTAAAAATGTTAAGGACCCCGAAGATCTTTTGTTTATGTGGTTTATGTCTATTGATATTTAATGAATTAGAAATTAAACAACTTTCAAAAAGATTTATTAAAATATCAGTAATAAACATAATAAACATGTTAGCATGAGTTACACATTTTTATTTTTAAATACTATACTTTGAAACAATATAATTTAGGAGAAAGAGTAGCATTGTTTTACATTTTCATGTCTTTTCAATGTCTGCCTTAATAAAAAGTGGCTGAATTCTTATATCTACTTCTCCTTTCAATTTGTTGTGATTGTTGTTTTGGTCAAACTATATGAAGAAAGTATGGCCTCACACAGATATGGAAAAGGAAGGAGTATTTTGATCTGTTTCTCAGATAAATTTGGGTATTCTTCTTTATGCCACACCAACACTTGAAAAACTGGTAGATTCTTAAAGGTTAGTTGCAATATGGAATCTGTAACTATATCAATAATTTCCATAGTCTGCTATATGAAATCCTTTGGTCTATGATGCTCTTTGAATGGATCTTTTACCCATGCATGATTTTATAACCTGGTCTTTTGGAAAAAAAAGAAAAGTGGTTCACAGAGTTATGCAGATATTCCAAATGTTGACATTTTATTGCACAATATCAAAAAAGTCACCAATCTCATCAGAAAAATCTGTAAGTATTGGGAAGCTGTCAAACTCACAGTGGTAGATACAAGTTTGTCAGAATTCTGATTTTCATTTGTTAGCTTGTATTTTTATCATTGGGAAAAAAAATTGTCCTGTTTTCCTTAAAGTAACAGTCTTATTTTGTACATTTTGGAGAAAACATCTGCCAAATACCAAGTCTGAATAACTATAATTTGTATGTCAGTCCTTTCATGTGAAAATGGTGTTCCATGAAGAAAGTGCCTCAGTCAGCTGGCAACCCAAACAATTGCACAAGTGCTTTTTCTGGAAATAACCATTATACTTTGGTATGCAGTGGGCATACTTAGTGTTTACTTCCCATTTCATCAATTACAATATTTTTAAAATGTGTTCTCAAGGGTCAACATTTAATAAAGTTAATACTTTTGGACATTCTTAAGTGAAACTGGCTTCTTTTTTTTCTTTAAAAGTGAAGAATCCAATTGTTTTGGTGTCACTGCCTTGATACATATAAAAGGGCCAGCAGTTTTACCACCGTTGCATTAGCATCATCAATACAAATATCAACACAGTGAAAAAGGCACATAACATATTAGTGCTTTATGAAAATAATTTTGAGCTATGGAGCTCCTGAAAGAGGGGTCTACAGACCACTCTTTGAGAACCACTGACCAAATTACTAACAGCTGACAAGTAGGTCATCCAGTTTCATACCTGTTCCGTCTTCCTGGGCATCCCTTCCCTCTTCCACCCTCAGAGTTCCTGCCAATTTTTCAAAGATCCAATTCAAATATTCTCTCTTTCTTAAAGATTTCCCTGATCCTTTCTTCCCTGCCATCACTGAGCTGATCTTTTTCTCTTTTGTTTTGCCATGGTACCTTGCACATATCTTGCTATAGTATTTATCATTTGTGTTGCACTTTTTGTGTATATCTCTTATTCATATCCTCAGCACTTACTAGACACTCAATAATTTAATGAGGCTGAACTTTTGTAATTGCCTACCAGAAAATCATGGCAATGGCTTTTTCTTCTTACTCTTGTGGGCCATTTTCTAGTATCTAAATATAACAGCACTCTGCGCTGTGTGTGTGTGGTACACCCTATTCTTATATAATTGTAGTTCTTAGTTGTGTGCCCTTATTTGTTAATTATTCACACATACATTCTATAAATAAACATAAACCCATGTATTCAATTCCCATCATAAGGGTACTGGGATTATGTATAGTATTTTTAATCAAATCTGTTTTATGTTTTTTAAAAATAGAGTTTTTATAAAAGTTTATTTAAGCCAAACCAATGATATGTGCCAGATTTCAAATGTTGCTGTTTTATCTTTTATGTACTCTTCTTTTTAAGTTAAAGTAACATACAGGTACTAAACGTTTCTATTTATCATCAAAGAAAAAAAAAGTTTAATATTCTTTCAAAGAATAATTAATTTGGCTCATATGAAAAACACTTTATAATGAAGTGGTAACACTTATTCCATCTGAGGATTTTAAATGGATTGTTACCAAAAAAATCAATGTACATTTTTTCATTTGTGTACTATTCATTTTTAACGCTTGTCAGCAGACAGAAAAATATACTTAATAGACTGTGATTCTGGTTGAAGAATTCTTTTGTCCATTAAGACTATTATGGGTGTGGTCCTTTTATGCCATATGTTTTTGAAGTTCCCATCCTGCAAGAAATATATGTTTTTTTCAAATCCAGAGAATTATCTCTTCTCAGAAAAATATTCTTGCACACAGAAAAGCAATAATTTCACTAAATAGAATGTGAAATGAAACAAATGGCAGGACAAACAAGGAACAAACACATTGTCATACAGGAAGAATGTGCTAGCGTGCTAAAGCTTATGTCTTGCTGTTAAGACAAATAATGTGATATATCAACAAGATGTAACATAATGTGTAAAAATTTTGTAAGTGTGTGTGTAAGGGTGGATGTGCTTGGAGGATGGCTGTTCTTGTTGATAAGCATTCATTATTATATTTCTGCCTAAGGAGAATGAAGGTTTTAATTCAGATGTAATTCAGCAAAGACCACTGTGTAATCACAACAGCCATCAACAAACTGATTCATGTGCAGTTGGTCCAAAAGTTACAAAAGCTGTTTCTGAGTTCTTGTTTGTACCCACCATTTTAAGATTACATCAGAATTAAAGCATGCAATACTTGAACTGACTTCAAAGCCTAAACTTAGACTTCTAGTTAGTTTAGCTTTTTTCTTTTATTGGTTCATGTTTTCCATTTGGCTTCCATATCCTGTTCTAGCTTGATGCCCCTTCTAGAATTTCATTTACAAACCTTACAGCCTTCGTTGGTGAAACACACTAATTAATGTTGTGGTGGTGGCTGAGGATTTTAGCAATCTCATGCCTCCTGCTTGGAAAAATATCTGCTGTTTTTCCACCCATATCTAGCACCATATTGAACATGGCAAAATACATCTTGTGGAACTCTAAATACATTTAATCAAAGTGCATGTAAACAGGACTGTTCACATTACCTGCTGCCAATACTACTAATCATGAAGCTCAAACCTTTCAATGCAACAAAAATATGAGATCTACATTATCCTTATAAGATATTTTTCAAGAAAAAACAACAACAATAAAATAAAAACAAGCCATCTTATGATTTTTGTTTTTTTTAAGTCCCAAGTAATGGCTTAGGTCAACAGCATTCCAGCTTTATAAAATGGACAATTCCATGGGTTTTGTAAATCCCTTATGAATATATTATGCAAGATTAATTTTAGGGACAAATTCTAGTTCCATAAGTCTTTGGCCTGCCTGGGAATCCTGTACAGAAAACCAAGCTCAGATATGCAGTTTTATGCTTCAAGATTTGTCTATGACCAAGTTCTCAAAAGATTTTAGTTAGTGCTTTGATACATCCACCATATTCTAGTTGGAGTTGAATAAATTTAAAATTACTTTTGTTAATTTGCCTACTAAGATTTAGCAGACCTAGGAGGTGCCGTATATTTTTGGTTGAATCTAAGGTCACCTTATCTGCATGCTGTTCTGTGATGTGATGGTACATATCAATTCAGTGTTTTATGAGCACTGCGTAGGGGCCAGCTTTTTAGTAGATTTAAAACCTTTGACGAAATAGTTGGTTAGTTTTATAAACACTGTACTCTGTAGTTCCTGAGGTTATAGTTAAGTTTTCAACTCTTGGGTTTCTCAACTCTAGCTAACTGATGAAGAGGAAAAACAAGCTCCTCTTGAAACTCCCAATTCGGTGAGCCTGAAACATAACACCCTTGTTTAGTGGGCTGACTTGGCCGCAGTAGTTGGCCATCTGTGAACCAAGGGAGATGGAACGGATACTTTGTGAATCTTGCTGGAGATGTAGCAAGCTCCGCTGCCAAGTTCAAAGCTCTATTTGCCAGATTACCTTATTATCCAAATCCTCAAGCATTTGAAAGCTTTATGTGTCCCTTGAGACCTTCTGATGAATGTGATTCCAATATACTTCCAAAAACTTGGGGATCCAGGATTAACTAACAACAAAAAATACATTTACCTTGAGCTCTGATTGACAGAATTTGTGTTAACATCGCTCCTTTGTTCTGTCTAATGTGTGTGTGCGCAAACACAAAGGAATGACAAGTTGGTTCCAAAACAACAGTTTAAAAAAGTATGAGGAAAAAACCTGGATGTGGCTTGCTTAAGGCTGTTTTCCTCACAGTTTAAAAATATCTTTTCCAAGATGGCATGCTCTGGTTTTTCTAACAGTTAATTGAAAGTTTCTTTTGAAATATAGAGAAATCTAGATCAGAAATGTATTCCTTGACTTCTACTTTTAAAACACCTATCACAATTCTCAGTAGCTTCAACATGTATGTTATTTATAGCAATACTCATATTTTACTAAAGGAGGTGGAAAAAGAAACCCAAAATGAAAATATGTATCGCTTACTTTCTTTTTCACAATCTTGTACAAATTGAACAGCAAAGCTGTGGTCAGTACTAACAACATCTGAATTCGCATACTGTGATGATGATGATGACATTGATCATGATGATGATTGCTAACATTTATTAAACGGTTATTATGTACCAAGTTGTTCTACATTCCTCACAAGAACTGGAACCATCAGGAAATTACAGATGCAACAGCTGGGGTACAGTGGGGTCCACTGCTAACAGCTTATATCATTAAAGCATGAAGCCTTCCAGTATCAATTCCCTTTTGAGCCCATCCAATACAACTCAAATTTGCATCATTATGACACCTAGCCTCGGTGTCAAGAGAATTGAAGCCCAAGCCTCATATTAAGCAAATCTGTCTTCTCATTGACGTTAAGAATAACATTGCTTATTTCCTAGGAATGGAACAGACTAGTAAGTAATAAGTGCAGTTCTCATACCTCTGTGGCAGATAGATAAAATAATCTCTTTAGAAGTAGTTGATTTTTCTAAAATCTGATGCTTGGCTTTGGTTTTAGATTTTAATACTTGGCCTAAAGATGCTGACTTTGAAGACATAGTAGTATTTTTCTCTGTTACAATATGTTTTGGTAATGCAATGCTTGTGAGAATAATTTTGTATTTTATTTTTTTAAATTTTGTATTGTTGGTCATGTAAGAATTGATTAGTACTTCAACTCAAAGTATGGGTGAGAAAATCAATCTTTTTTAAATGTGGAAGTTATTTTTTGAATGATCTCTGACAGCTAGCTCAATGGCATGGCAACTTAAATATGTGTGTATATGTGCACGCTGGTGTGTAAGTCAGTCTTCATCTAAATAGTAACGCATATGCTTGTGGTATTGTTGTTTGTGGGTGATAACGATATGGATGCGATGTATTTTCCTTTTTTTTTGTTAAAAATAGTATCATTACATGCTTTGATTGGTACATTGGTCAAGATAGGCCAGACTATACTATTGCAATAAACCCTAAAATCTAAGTCGTTTTAAAAATGACAAGGTTTGTTTCGTTTTGTTTTAAATCAATCACCATCATACTGGGTCAATCAGCTTTCCTTCAATGGTCTCCTTTAAGCAGTGACTCTGATTTCCAGGCTCCTTTTATGTTTTGATTTGACCATCTTAAAAGCATGTCTTCCTGGGTCACTGTGGAAAGGGAAGAGAGATTGAGGCAATATAGGAGGGGTGGGGAGTGGGTGGGAGGTAGTGTTTTATGGCTGGGCCTGGAAATAGTATACTTACTTTCACCCACATCTTTTCCCCAGAATTCAGTCACATGGCCCTAACATAAATGCACGAGAATTTGGGAAATGTAGAAATAGAAATCCAGTGTGCCTACATAAAGGAAAACAAAATGGGATTTGGTGAACACATAACATTGTCTCTGCCACGATTGGGAAGGAATCAACTTCTTGGAAGGCAGAGTGAAAAGATAGACAGTACAACTGGGTTGTGACTATATATAGTTTTATGCAAAATGTAAAATGTCCTTAATTCAGTGCATACATTTTCTCTTCTATTTAAGGGATTATTAAGGTTTAGCAACTGCTAATTTGCACTAGATTTAGTCTTAGAGCCAGTGGTCAAAGGAGAATGAAGTTATTGAATTGCCCATGCACTTCAAAAACTGAATGGTACTTATATACTATCCAAGTAGAGTCTTGATTCTATTTTTATGAATTTACAGATCATCCTCAGTGCAAGCTGAGATTACTAAAGTTATAGGAAGCAAACAGATAAGGGCCACACATGTTTCCTATCATGTAGAAAACTAAATAGAAATCACTTGATCTAAGTTTGCCTATCTTTAGATTCTTGCAATATAAAAATAGGATTGATCTATAAGAACTTAAGAAGTATTTGTGGACTTCTGGTCCTGGACATGATGGAGTAATTAGTATCAGATCTGCTCTCTTGCCATAAACAACTGTTAAATAGAACAAAATACACAGAGCAACTGTTTTTAGGCATTGGATAATATGCAATCCAGGGCTGCAATTGCGAAGGAAAAGAAGCAAAAAATGAGAGCTCTACTTTCAACCTGGGGGTATTTTCTAAACAATTTGAGGGGAATTGGAGCAGAAAAATAGATAGGAGATTGGGACTGCTATGGTGGCTGTAAATGCAATACAAGGTGCATAGAAAGGAGAGAGCCCCCAAGAAGTAACACCAGGAATCTGCATAGAGGTTTCCTTTGTGCCCTTGGCTAAATTCTAAGCTGCATAGTGTTGGGCAAGACTCTGCAAGGCACATCAGGAAATAACAGCTGGAGAAGCTAAACGCAACCTTAGATTTCAAACGTTGCATAATCCTGTGAAAACATTGGAGAGAACTTATTGAAACTCCAAGGAGGCCATGCTCTAGGAGTAAAGACTATACCATATAAGTAAGGACTAAACCCTGGAACTAAGGAAAAAACTGAAATAGACCCGCAGTAAAAGCCTAAAATAAACTCAACAGGATCAAAGTGATCCACCAGTACTTTAACTTTCAGCCAGAACAAAACTCAACATTCTTCAGAATAAGATAAAAAAAAATCCAGAGTCTTTCTATGTCTAGCATAAGTTGAAAAAATTACTGGACATGTAAGGACGCAGGGAAAAACTGACCCATAATAAAAAGAAAAAATGGTCAGTTGAAGAGATTCACAGATGATTATTCACAGGTGGAATTAGTAAAGAAGACTTTAAAATTATAAATATGTTTTTAAAATTTAAATATCTTTCTCCCTTTTGAGGTTCCATATGAAACCACAGCCCCAGATGACAGCTTGACTACAACCTCAAGAGAGAGCTTGACCCAGAGACATCAGCTAAGCCAGACTCACAGATTCTGACACACAGATACTGTGACATAGTAATGTTGTTTTAAGCCACTAAAATATTTAAAGCAAAAGATGGAACAAAAGATGGCTGAAGAGATGGGTTAATTACATAAGAGAAAGGGAAACTTAAAAAGAAACAAATGAAAATTCTAAAACAGAAAAATACAGTATCTGAAATGAAACCACTGAATGGGTTCAACCACAGATGGATACAGGAGAAGAAAGGATCAGAAACTTAAAGACATGCTAATGGAAACTAATCAAATTCAAGGACAGGGAGTGAAAGGTGAAAAAATAGGACAGGGTGCTAGTGGGACAGTAGCAAAAGATCTAAAATGTATAATGGAGAGAGAATGAAGTAGAAAAAATCTTTCATGGTATAATAGCTTGAATTTTTCCAAAATTTATGAAAGATACAACCCACAGATCCAAGAAATTCAGAGAACCTTAGGCAGAATAAATTCTTCGAAGACTACACAGAGGCACATTATAGTCAAACTGCTAAAAAACAAGGATAAAGAGAAAAATTTTAAAGTATCCAGAGGAAAAAGACATAATACACTTAGAAGTATTATTATTACAAAAATAAGAAAGGTGGCTGATTTTTTTATCATAAAAAATGGAAGCCAGAATGGAATCACATCTTTTACAGTTATGAAAGAGAAAAAGAATCTGTCAACCTGAAATTCTATGTGCAGTAGAAATAGCCTTTAAAATTTAAGGTCTTCATTTCACCTTTGTCAGAGCCAAGAACTCAGCTGGCGCGGCATGACGTTGGTGACAGGGTTGAGGAGATGGCTTGTATATTTAGGAGACTGATTACATACAGGAGGATTGACAAGTAATATATTGACAATAACAAGAGCCAGGTTTTCAATGATAGAGAAGGAAGTTACAAATGTGGTAAGTACAAAATACTTGTTAAATTTACAGTGGAGAAACATGGCATGTGCCATCTTCTTTATTGTGGTAAAATCCACATAACATAAAATTTACCATTCTAACATTTTTTAATGTACAGTTCAGAGGCATTAAGTACATTCACATTGTTGTGCAACTATCACCACTATTTATTTCCAGCACCTTTTCATCTTACCAAAGTAAACTGCACCCATTAAAGAATAACACCTCATTCCCCACTCCCACATCCCCTGGCAACCACCATTCTACTTTTTCTCTATGAATCTGGTGATTCTAGATACCTCAGATTAGTGGAATCCTACAGTATTTTTCTTGTTGTGATTAATTTATTTTACTTAGCATAATGTCTTTAAGGTTCATCAGTGTAATAGCATGTGTCAGAATTTCCTTTATTTTTAAGGCTGAATAACACACAATTGTAAGTATGTACCACATTTTGTTTATCCATTCATCCATCAATGGACTTGGAAAGCAACGTGAGTTACTTCCATGTTTTAGCTGTTGTGAATAATACTGTTATGAACATGGGTACACAAATATCTCTTCGAGACCCTGCTTTCAACTCTTTTTGGTATATACCCAGAAGGAGAATTACTGTATCATATGGCAATTCTATGTTTAATTTTTTGAGGAAGCACCATGTTTTCCATAGTGTCTGCACCACTTTATATTCCCACTAGCAGGACACAAGTGTTCCAATTTTTCCACATCCAGTTGTTATTTTATGTTTTGTTTGTTTCATTTTTATTTTAATAGGCATCCTAATGAGTGCGAAATATTTTCTCATTAAGGTTTTACTAGTGATTAGTGATGCTGGGAATCTTTGCAGGTGCTTATTGGGAATTTGGATATACTCTTGGAGAAATGTCTATTTAAATCCTGAAGCCCATATTTGAATTAAAGTTGCTTGTTTTCCTTCTGTTGAGTTATAGGAGTTCTTTACGAATTTTAGCTGTTAACCCCTTATCAGATATAGAATTTGAAAATATTTTCTTCTATTCTGTAGGTTGCCTTATCACTGTTGATTGTGTTCTATGATGCACAAGTTTTAAATTTTGATGTAGTCTAATTTATCTAGTTTTTCTTTTATTGCCTGTACTTTTGATGTCATTGCCAAATCCAATGTCATGAACCTTCTCATATTTTCTTGTAAGAGTTTATAGTTTTAGCTCTTACCTCTAGGTCTTTGATTCATTTTGAGTTAATTTTTGCTTATGACATGAGGGAAGGTCCAACTTCATTTTTTTGCACGTGAATATCCAGTTTCCCCAGCACCATTTAATTCTTTTTGTTATATATGATATAAAAAGAATGTCTGATTTCACTGATATGTGGTATATAAACCAAAAACAACAAAAGAACAAGACAAACAAATGAGAAACAGAAACTCATAGACACAGACAATAGTTTAGTGGTTGCCAGAGGGTAAGGGGGGCGGGGGGTGGGGGGTGGGAGATGAGGGTAAGGGGGATCGAATATATGGTGATGGAAGGAGAACTGACTCTGGGTGATGAACACACAATGGGATTTATAGATGATGTAATACAGAATTGTACACCTGAAATCTATGTAATTTTACTAACAATTGTCACCCCAATAAATTTAATAAAATAAAATTAAAAAAAAAAAAAGAATGTCTGTTCCCCATTAAGTGGTCTTAGCACCCTTGTGGAAAATCATTTGACTGTATATGTGAGGGTTGTTTTGGGCTCTCTGTCCTATTGTGTTGCTCTATATGTCTGTCTTTATGGCAGTACACACTGTTTTCATTACTATAGCTTTGTAATTGGGAGGTGTGAGTCCTCTAACTTTGCCTTTCATTTTCAAGATTGCTTTGGCTATTTAGGGACATATACCATCTTAACCAAGTAGTGAAAGTTAATATGAGCAGTAATGAGGAGAGTTGACACTGTGTGCCTCTTGATGGGATGCGCTGAGGGCACAACGTCACTTCTGTGTAATTCCTGACAAACAAAAAAACCTTTCTTGAAAACTGAGGATATATCAGACAAATCCAAATGAGCAATATTCTGCAAAATAACTGGCATGTACTCTGCAAAAATGCCAAAGTTATGAAAGATAAAAGCAGAGATAATCTTCCAGATTGAAGGGAATTAAAAAGACATGATAAGTAAATCCAAAATGTGATCTTGGATCAGATTATAGATTTATAAAGAACATTATCAGGACAATAAGTGAAATTTGAGTGGGATCTGTGGATTAGAGGATACTATTGTTTCAATGTTACTTCTCTAAATATGGGTCATTATATCTAAAACTTTCAAATGGTTAAAAATTATATTGTGTATAATTTTAGCTATATTATACAAGATTATATTATGTGTGATATAAAAATTATAACATGTATAATGCATATACACATACAGACACAGGGACAGAGAGAGAAACAGAGAGAGAAAGAAAGAGAGAATGATTAAGCAAATGTGGCAAAATGTTGACAATTAATTTTTACCTGTTAAAAAGGGTACTTGGGAGTTCTTTGTAATATTTTTGCAATTTTCTGTAAACTTAAAATTAAATCAAAGTAAAATAGTTTTAAATAGAAAAATTATGGCCAAATATAGGCATTTTCAGAAAAACAAAAGCTGAGAGAATTTGTTGGCAGTAGACCTGCACTGCAGGAAATACTTAGGCAGCTCTCGGGGCAGAATGGAAACGATCCCAGATGGGAGCCTGCATCTGCAAGAGGGAAGAAGAGCACTGGAAATGGTATGACTTCTAAACTGCACTTCAGACTTATGGTTCCGTATGATAGATTAAGCACATGTGTTCAGCTCCTCTCCTTCCACCACCCTAAAAATTACTGTAAAGGATAAAGTTATAAACCTACAAAAATAAATAGAAGGCATCAGTCGATCAGAAGTTTTAACACATTGCTGGAGACTGAAAGTGGTGACAGAGGAAGCACCGAGTGAGGCAGTGAGGTGGAAACCTCACTTAATATAATGCATGGTTGGTGATATAGTTGAGGAGACTATACAACCTCAGAAGCCTGGAGAAGACTTAGAAGTGCCATCTTTGAAGAGACAGCAAAATATGGGGCTGGAAATAGGAGTTACTGGAAAGTCTGTAGGCAGAACATTCAACACACACACATCTCTACAGAGACTGCCTCACTCTCCCCAAGCAGAAAAAGAGAGAGATATCATAGTGAGGAAGAGGGAATGATTGATTTCATTTCAAAAGAAATGGAAAGATACCATTCTTTTTCTCTTTTCTCTTTTTCTTTTTTTGTGGTGAGAACACTTAAGATCTACTTTCTTAGTAAATTTCAACATTATGATACAGTATTATTAACTGTAGTCACCATGCTTTACATTAGATCCCAGAACGTATTTATCTTATAACTGAAATTTGTACATTTTGACCAACATCTCCCCATTTCCCCCACTCCTCCACCCACAGCAACCATCATTCTTTTCTCTGATTCTATGAATTAAACCATTTTTTAGATTCCACATAGTAATGTTATCATTTGTATAGCAATGCTAGTATTTGTCTTTCTGTATACGACATCATATTTTGCTGTGTATAATTCGTACTTTGTTGCCCAAATTGTAAGGGAAACATAAGGATGCGCATTATACATGGGTAGTACTAATTCCGTATCTATATAAATGTTTTAAATTATTTTTATGCTTATGAGTTAAAAGTGTAACTCTAGAAATTGATAATGATATCCGTATGCAAAATAATTCCCTGGAATACAATAATTGGTTTTGTTGAACTTATGATGAATTTGCAACAACGAAGAGTTCTTGGCCTTCTATGATGTGTAAATATTATTAATTTGTTACTGGTACATAAAATTTCTTGTACCTTGTATCTCTTCTTGTGTTTTGTAATTGTTTGTTACATAAAATTTCTTGTACCATATGTTAAAAAATAAATGCTAAAATTCTTTTATCATACAAAAAACAAGTACCTAAATATAAACAAATAAAAATTTGTATTAAAAAATTAAAATGAAACTTTTTTTCCCCTGAAAGTTTGGGCCAAAAACGTGGGTGTACGTTATACACAGCAAAATACGGTACTTCACTTAGGATAATGTTTTCCAGGTTTATCCATGTTGGTGCAAATAACAGAACTTCTTTTTTATGGCTGAATAATATCCTATTGTATATTATTTCACAATGTGTACATATGTTAAATTATTACATTGTACACCTTAAAAAAACAATGAAAAATACATTGTACAACCCAAGTATAGGCAATTTTTATTTGTCAATTTACCTAAGTAAACTGATTGGGGGGAGAAGAATTTAAACAGTACATAAAACAAAAAACAAAAAAAAAAGAAGAAGAAAGAAAGAAAAAAGAAATGGAATTTTTTTTCTGTGAGAGATTGGGCAGTGAGTGTGTGAGTTAGTGTTTCAGTCAACACATAGTGCTCCTCATTCCGTTTTATAAGGTCAGTTAAAGAGAAAAAGAGAAAACCACATGCCTAAAATGGTGTTATTTGTGCTAGAGCCCATGACACCAAACCTGGATTACTGACCTAATTGCAGTTTCAGTCTTCATGAGAAACGTAATGTTAATCAACTGGTCTGGAATTTTCTGGTCAATGCCAATAAGGTAATCTGTCACATGTGCCCCATCAGCCATTGGAAGAAGAAGCAATCTGCATGGTAAAACCCTGCTGTTCCTTTCCCCTGCACAAAAATGTCTTGGTTTAAAAATAATCTTTTCTTTTCTTTTGCTAATCACTCCCCTTCCACAGCTGTCTTCCTATGAAAACCTTCCATTTTGTACAACCACGTACAGCACCCTTCTTTGATGAGACAAATAAAGAGTTAACGGGAGCAGGCCTGTGAGCTGGCAGGATGGGACAGGTAGAATTAACAGGAGTGAGCTTGTGGGCTAACAGGAGCGAGCTTTAACATTAACCACTTGGCTCTATCTCCCCTGGCTAGCACTGCACCTGCAAGTTGACAAGTACCTTACATCCATCATAGGTGAGAACAGGACAGTTCCCAATTGCATTGGCAACCCCGTACAAACACCCATCATAGATAGGAACAGAATAGTTCCCAATAGTAACAGCAACTCCCTGCAAGCTGACATGCATCATAGATGGGAACAGGACAGTTCCCAGAAGAAGACAATTGTAACAGCAGTCCCCGCTCCTCACAAGCTGACAAGCCCCTTACATTCTGCATGGAAAAATATAAAACCCCAGCATTCCTTCTCGTTGCTGCAGCTGTCTCCATCAGACTGCCCCAGCAAACTTCTGCCAGTATCTCTCTCTTGCCCCTCTGTCTCCGCAGCTCTCCCTCTCAGACTGCCATGGCAAAACTTCTGCCAGTTCCAAACAGAATACTCTCTTTCTTTCTGACTTTCAATAAATGTTTTCTTACTCTTGTAGTGTCTCATAAATTCTTTTACATTCTTAGAACGACCAGGGGTTAATTCTATGCCATGACATTCTAGTTGCTAGATGGGATGCTGCCCAATTCATGAATTGGTTAATAAAGCTAATTAAATCTTTAAATTTACTTGGTTGAGTTTGTTCTTTAACAGGTCCAAAGCCTAATGGCTGTTCCCAGTCTGTTCACCTGAAGTGACACCTGCCCATTGGCAAGCACTGCCATGGACACAAAACTGATGGTGTGAGCTTTTATATTGTTTCATTCTTAAATATGGATGGGCAACCAAAAATCTTTAGAGACAGAAATGTGCAATATAAAGAAAAACAAAACACAGCAAAATTTACTCCCTAGGAGTTGGTTCATGGAAAAAAAAAAGCTTTAAAAAAATTTGTAATTATTGCTCTCAGATCTATCGATCGATCGATATCTGAGAGAGATATCCCAGAAAACAAAAGAATTAAAATTAGGGTTTCAAACTGATACCTATATACCTATATTCTTAGCAGCATTGTGAACAATAGCCAAAAGGTGGAAGCAACCTCAGTGTCCATTGACAGATGAACATAAGCAAAGTGTAGAATATACTATGAAAAAACAAAAGTCAACCAAGTATATTTGAAGATCGAATTGGCTTTATTAAAAGATTCATGACTCAGGCAGCTTTCCGTCCAGCAACTAGAAGGGTGCTTCAGCTGGTTTTACCAAAAGGAAGTTTTTTAATAAGAAGGATGTGGAAGGGGAGTTATTAGCAAAAGAAGAGAAATGATTATTTTCAGATCAGGACATCTTTTGGGAGAAGGGAATGGCAAGCGTTTTTATCACTCAGATTGCCTCTTCTTTCTATGGGGTGTGATGGAAAGGGCCCACGTGACAGATTCCTTCATTGGTGTTGATCAGAAAATTCCAGACCAGTTGATTAAGATTATGTTTCTGGAGACCTTCAAACAGCAATTAGGTCAGGTATTAAATCTAGGTTTGTTACCATGGTCGTTAGGACAAGTGACTCCATTTGGGGCCTGTGGTTTTCTCTTTAACAATATATACAATGGCCTTTTAAAATAGTGCAAATGTAAGCAGTGTCCAAACCTGTAGAGAGTTTTTATAAGAGTTTATTTGAGCCAAAACTGATGACAATGGCCTGGAAGCAAAATCTCAAATGCTTCCCAGAAAGACAGTTTTGCAGTTTCTTTTATGCATTTGAAATTAAGGAGGGAACATAAGGAAGATTACATGAAGATGGGAGAAAGCAAGGTGAGAATTGGATTATAGGTTAGTTAATAAGATTATGTGCCCTCTTGAGGGTTAATAACCCCTTTGAGGGGTATTAATTCTGGCATTTCAAAAATGTGTTAACCTAGATGCACAAAAAGAATGGGCAGGGCTGACTTAAAAACATTTATAGGCCTAGGGTGTGACTAACTACCATGACCTGCCCAGTTAGAAATTTGATTTATTATAGCACCCCTTTTTTTTTGTCCACAAAAGGAAAGAAAGAAAATAAATGCTACAACATGGATGAACCTTGGGGACATTATGTTAAGTGAAATAAGCCAGTTACAAAAAGACAAATACTTTATGATTCTACTTATATGAGGTACCTAATAGTCAAATTTATAGACAGAGTATAGAATGATGGTTACCAGGGGCTGTGGGTGGGTGGAGATTAAAAGAGTTGATATTTAGTAAACAAATATTTGTGCAGTCATCTTGAAACAGTGGAACACAGACAGGACTTTGATCTGATAAAATGAACCTAGCTAGGTTCCTCCTTGTCTGTCACACAATAGTTCAGATTAAACTATACTTATCTATGATAATAGCTCCCTTCTTCAAGAAAGGCCTCTATCTGAATTATTTTAGGTAGTCAGGGGAAAGGTCAAAGGTTCTTTCTGAGTCTGTTGTTTCTTAAAAATAATAAGCTTAACATAATATCCCAAAGAGGCATATTTTGCGGTGGCAAACTCTATTTCTCCTCAACACTATTATTCTAGGTAAGGGGAGATAAACGAATAAAGTCCAAATTTAATATGAATATTTTTAAGAGGAAGCACTTGGGAGAGTCAGCAACCAACTGAAGTGCTGATTTCCAGCTGCCAGTTAACAGAAGTAAAAGTACACCGTAGCTAGAGAACAAAGACTGCAGAGTTAGTAGGTAGGATGAGCTCTTTCATGGGGCTGCTGGAGGCGTTTAGACATTGCTGACTGAAGATTGCTCTTGGCCGCAGCAGGAGCTAAATACCCCAAGGATCTTCGGAGAGTTTTTAGGTTAGTGAAGAGTTGCCTTGTCCAAACCCAAACTCTCAAATAGTCCTCACAAACTTTCAGCATTTATAGTCTAAGTGTCCCCTTGCCATATTTGCTTCTCCATAAACCCCGGGACGAGCCCCATAGTTGCTGGGCTGCTGACTACTACTAATCAACAACGACAGATGTAGAATGATGACATCCTGGCCAGAGTTTGTCACCCAAAATATGCTTCCTTGGGATATTGATTATTTCAGGCTGGTTAATTTTAAGAACTAGTAGACATGAAAAACAAATAGAAGTTAGCCTTTGTGAAAGTGATATGGGCCAAATGAAAGGGCTTCTCACTATAGAAACTCTATAAGTTTTCTTTTCCCTAGTGTTTTGGCTCCGTAGCCCTTGGTTTTAATCATTTTTCAAATCAGTTTCTTAATCATAAACAATAGATTGTTTTTAACCTGGATCATAGAAATCTCCTATCCCCTGCTTTAGGTAATTACCCTAAAGCTTGTCATTAATGTATGTTGACTATGGTCATTGTAGCACAGTGTTTTTTTTCCAGGCCTACCTCCCAGGTGAACAATAACTGAATGACCAGTTAAACCAGAAGAAACGCCAGGCTCCATAAAACTGAACAATTTTTCATCACACAGTCACCCTGTGTCAATGGCTTTGAGTCCTGCTACTTGGGCCAACACTTTTAACTCTAGTAACTAAAATCTGTCTCTCTTCATCTAGGGCCCATTAGAATACAAGTGATAGCCCTCCAAGACTTCCAGTACATCCCGACCACAGAGGTCAACCTGGTCCTCCAGGCAGATCTCGAGACCCCTTCCCCTCATCTAAGGTCAGATAGGGCGAGAGTCCCGTGAATCCCCAATAGGTAGGGACAACGGCCACATTCAGCAGGAAGCAGATACAGAAGAAGGGATCTCCTTTTCCTCAGCTTCCCATAAAGACTTACGGGGATCATGTTTCGAAGGGGGACATAAGGCAGGGTGTTAGAGACAGGAATTGGGTCTCCGGGACATCAGGTAATATTCCTGCACATCCAGCATAGTCTACGGGAAATAACCACCCAAAGGATCTCCCCTCTTCGCCCAAACTTGCCCTTGTTTACCATAACCATTAGCCATTACCAATCACAAGTATCAATCAAGCAGCCCCACAATTAGAGAGAAGTAGCCCATTCTACAAGAGAAGGAAATAAAAACTCCAAGTCCTCACCAGTCAGCTCCCTTATGAGCCTTGCTTTTCCTGGGGGGCCTGCTCCAAACCTTTAGAGTGTAGTTTTTCTTCTAATAATGAGCCCTTGAGCCCTTTGAACCTTTTGAGCCACTCCTTTGTGCTTGGTCTGCTCCAAACTCTTTGGAGTGTACTATCTCTTCTAATAAACTTCTCTTTCACCACTTTACCTCTGTGTCTCATTCAATTCTTTGCTTGAGACACCAAGAACCTGGACATCGCACTTAGGAGGGCTCACACCCAGCAACGTAGCAGCTAGGATTCCCAGTCTCCCTCCGGATGGCCCAGGTTCGACCCCTGGTATAGGAACCAAGCCCTGGCACCGCCCCAAGAAGGGCTGCTCTCCAGTAACAAAAGGACATGACATTCATGTGGAAAATATCTTTTGCAACAGTGTCTCCCTTTCGGTACCAGGAAGAGAAGGATATCTAAATTGCAATTAATGAAGAAGACAGGGACTTAAATCTGTATAACAATCTTACCTTTTTACTGTGCTTTCCCTGGTAACCTCCCATAACTGACCCTCCACACCCAACATCTTCTTTTGTCTTTAGCTGAAGGTGATATTTAAGGTGTCAGTGTCCACCATTTTGGTGAGTTACTCAGTTTTTTAGGGCCTTTCCCATGTATAGAGGATATATACATGTTATTAAGCTTTAGTTTGCTTTTCTCCTGCTTATCTGTCTCATGTTAATTTGCTTATTAGACCAGCCAGGAGAACCTTGAAGGGTAGAGTAAAATATTTTTCCCCCAACAGTAACCAGCTGAAGAAATGGGTAAAACTCATTGATTCTGGAAGAGTAGGATGACAGTGGGGCATATTGAGAGAGAGGATTATGGCTTTTCATTGTTAGCCCACATGCAGTACTTGATTTTTATAATCATGAGCATGGATTAGTTTCTTTATGATCAGGTCAAGAAACCGAAAAGATAGACTGAACCAGACTAGAACCTACTCTTTCACTTCATTAGGAGTTTGAATTTGACCTGCAGGCTATCGAAAGGCAATCTTAATCTGGGGACGAAATGGTCAGTGTGTAGGGATAACCTACATAGGAATCCCTGTTGAGGCATCCCTCAGACTGGAAGGTGGACCCAGTAAACCCTCTAGCACTTGCTGCTTCCCAAACCTTCCTGCCTTCCTTCCTTTTCCTTTCTTTCCTTCAACAAATATTTATCAGGCCTCTTGTGTGCCAGAAATATTTGTTGACCAGAGAGAGAGTGAGTGCTCCGTGAGCTGTGGGACAACTCACTGTAAGATGATTATAAGAGGTACACATTCACTGCGTTAAACAAACAAATCACACACATTGATAAAGGGGATCTATAAATGCAAAGAGATGTAAAAGACATAATCAACTGCAAAGTCTGGCCTGTATTTGTACCCTGATTCAAGAAGTTAAAAAAAAAAGACATTTAGAAATCTGAACACTGGATATTTGATGATAGTGAGTGATTATCATTGTTTCAGGTTTGATAATGATATTATAGTTATAAAATAGACTTTACCTTCTAGAGATACATAATGAAATATTTACAAATGAAATCATGTGATATCTGGGATTTGCTCCAAAGCAATCAGTGAGAGGAGGGGATAGGGAGTTGAGATGAAACAAAGGTGCATCATGTGTTGACAGTTGTCCACAGGTCTTTTCATTAAACTATTCTGTCAACTTCGTATATGTTTGAAATTTTCCAAATTTAAAGTTTTAAAATATGTCACATCATACAATTAGGAAGTTAATTCCTTTTCAATGCTCCTTCAATCCATCTGATTAGTCAAGGAGAAAGTCTCTAATTCTTTTTATAAAGTCAGGCTCAGAGACTTCAATTAGACACTAACAACATTATTTGACTTACAGTTATAAAATAAGTAAGTCATGAGGATGTAATGTACAGCACAAGGAATATAGTCAATAATATTGTAATAACTTTATATGGTGACAGATTGTTACTAGGCTTATCATGGTGATCACTTTGATAGATATATAAATGTTGAATCACAATGTTGTACACGTGAAAATAACCATAGTTTTGCATGTCAATTATACTTTCATAACAAATAAAAATTAAAAAATGAAAAGAACACAGCAAAAAACCTAGAAATTGTTAAACAAATAAATAAATACATAAATGAAAAATTTGGTTCTCAAGTAATCCTGGCTTATGTTCTGTAGTGATATAAAGTTTATACAGAATTTGTTTTAAAAGTTTACATAGTATATAATTTATGTATTTTACAGTTTATAGTATAGATTATGTAAACTTCACATACAAATTTTATCAGATATGAATTTTACATACTGTGCTCCAAAATGCAAAAGTTGCGATTTTCTCTATTACTCAACTCAGGTTAGCTCTTGTACCCTGTTTCTTCATCAGCAACAGAAAGTGTGACCAAATTCAATCAACCTCAATTTAAAATTCAATCTTTTCAGTTCAAGATTCTCCGTAAGAATATGCTTCCTCCTTCTTTTCTTTTCTTTTCTTTCTTTCTTTCTTTCTTTCTTTCTTTCTTTCTTTCTTTCTTTCTTTCTTTCTTTCTTTCTTTCTTTCTTTCTTTCTTTCTAGAAAATTAACTATGTCTTTTATTATTTTTTTTTATTTTTCAATTACAGTTGACATTCAATAATATTTTTATATTAGTTTCAGGTGTACAGCATAGTTGTTAGACATTTACATAATTTACAAAGTGATCCCCCTGATTAGTCTAGGCACACCTGGCACTACAGATAAAATATTATTGATATGCTGTACTTTACATCCCCGTGACTATTTTGTAACTACCAATTTGTACTTCTTAATCCCTTCACCTTTTCACCCAGCTCCCAACCACCTTCTGCTCTGGCAACCATCAGTTTGTTCTCTACATCTATGAGTCAGTTCCTATTTTGTTTGTTTGTTTATTTTGTTCTATAGATTCCACATATAAGTGAGATAATATGGTGTTTGTCTTTCTCTGTATGACTTATTTCAATTAGCATAAGACCTTGTAGGTCCATCCATGTTGTTGGAAATGGTAAGATTTCACTCCTTTTTACAGCTGAGTAATATTCCATTGTATACATGAACCACTTCTTCCTTACCCAATCATCTACTGATGGGCACTTAGGTTGCTTCCATATCTTGGCTACTGTAAATAATGCGTCAGTGAACATAGGGGTGCATATATCTTTTCGAATTAGTATTTTGGATTTCTTCGGATAAATACTCAGAAGTGGAATTGCTGGGCAGTTCTATAAGGTAGTTCGATATTTCATTTTTTGAGGAATCTCCATACTATTTTCCACAGTGGCTGTATCAATTTGCAATCCCACCAACGGTGCACAAAGATTCCCTTTCCTCCACACCCTTGCCAACACTTGTTTGTTGATTTATTGATGATAGCCATTCTCACAGGGGTGAGGTGATATCTCATTGTGGTTTTAATTTGCATTTGATGATTAGTGATGTTGAGCATCTTTTTATATGTCTATTGACCATTGGTATGTCCTCTTTGGAGAAATGTTGGCTCAGGTCCTCTGCCCATTTTGTAATTGGATTTTTTGTTTTTTTGGTGTTGAGTTGTATGTGTTCTTTATAAATTTTGGATATTAATCCCTTATCAGATGAATCATTGGCAAATATATTCTCCCATTTGGTAGGTTGTCTTTTCGTTTTCTTGATGGTTTCCTTGGCTGTGCAAAAACTTTTTAGTTTGATGTAGTTCCCCCTTTTAAATTTTTTCTTTTATTTCACTTGCCTAAGGAGAGAGATAAGAAAAAATATCACTAACAGCAATGTCAGAGTGTTAACTGCCTATGTTTTCTTCTAGGAGTTTTATGGCTTTAGGTCTTCATTTAATTCTTTAATTCATTTTGAGTTTATTCTTGTAAACTAAAAAGGAGGTGTAAAAAGGGGTGTAAAAGGAGGTCTAGTTTCATTTTTTTGCATGTGTCTGTCCAGTTTCCCCAACACCATTTATTGGATAGACTGTCTTTACTCTATTGTATACATATTCTTGCCTCCTTTGTCATAAATTAATTAACCATATAGGTGTAGGTTTATTTCTGGGCTCTCTATTCTGTTTCATTGATCTATGTGCCTGTTTTTATGCCAGTACCGTGTTGTTTTGATTACTATAGTCTTGTAGCATAGTTTGATATCAGGTAGTACGATACCTCCAACTTTGTTCTTTTTTCTCAAGATTGATGTAGCTATTCAGGGTCTTTTGTGATTCAATATAAATTTTAGGATTATTTTTCCTAGTTCTGTGAAAAATGCCATTGGTGTTTTGATAGGGATTGCATTGAATCTATAGATTGCTTTGGGTAGTATGAACATTTTAGCAATGGTAATTCTTCATATCCATGAGCATGATATATGCTTCCATTCATTTATATTTTCTTCAGTTTTGTTTGTTTTTTTCAATGTTGACTAATTTTCTGAGTAGAGGTCTTTTACCCCTTTGGCTAAATTTATTCCTAGGTTTTTTATTTTGTTTTTTGTTTTTAATGCAGTTGTAAATAGGATTGTTTTCTTAATTATTCTTTCTGATAGTTCATTATTGGTGTATAAAAATGAAACCAATTTCTGAATATTAATTTTGTATCCTGCTACTTTACTAAACTCATTTATCAGTTCTAATAGTTCCCTTGGTGGAATCTTTAGGGTTCACTATTTATAGTATCATCTACAAATAATGAGTTTTACTTCTTCCATTCCAATTTGGATGCTTTTTTTTTTTTTTCTTGTCTGGTTACTGTGGCTAGGACTTCCAATACTATATTGAATAAAAGTGATGAAAGTGGGCATCTTTGTCTTGTTTCTGATCTTAAGAAAAATACCTTTAACTTTTCCCCATTGAATATGTTGTTAGCTGTAAGTTTGTCATATATGGCCTTTATTATGTTAAAGTATGTTCCCTCAGTTTGCACTTTGCTGAGAGTTTTTATCATAAATGGATGCAGGATTTTGTTAAATGATTTTTCCGCATCCATTGATACGATCATATGATTTTTATCTTTCCTTTTGTTTATGTGGTGTACATTAATTGATTAATGGATATTGAACCAACCTTGTCTCCCAGAGATAAATCCCACTTGATCGTGGTGTATGATCTTTGTAATGTATTGCTGAACTCAGTTTGCTAATATTTTGTTGAGAGCTTTTGCAGCTATGTTTATCTGGAATATTGGCCTATAACTTTCTTTTTTTGTAACATCTTTGTCTGCTTTTGGCTAATGATGGTCTTGTAGAATGAGCTTGGAAATCTACCCTCTTCTTGAATTTTTTGAAATAATTTGAGAAGGAGAGGTGTTAATTCTTTGAATGTTTGGTAAAATTGACCCATGAAGGCATTCGGTCCAGGACTTTTGTTTGTTGGGAGTTTGTTGATTACTATTTAAATTTTGTTAGTAGTGAAGTCTGTTCAGAATTTCTGCTTCTTCTGGATTCAGTCTTGGAAGATTGTGTGTTTCTAGGAATTTATCCATTTCTTCCAGATTGTCCAATTTGTTGGCATATAATTATTCTGAGTGTTTCTTATCATCCTTTGTACTTCTCTGGTGTTAGCTGTCACTACTCCTCTTTCATTTATGATATTATTTATTTGGTTTCTCTCTCTTTTTTTCTTGATGAGTCTGGCTAAGTGTTTGTCAATATTGTTTATCTTTTCCAAGAACTGACTTTTGGTTTCGTTTATCTTTTGTACTTTTTTTTTTTTTTACACTATTTCATTTATTTCTGTTTTTACCTTTATTATTTTCTTCTTTCTACTTACTCTGGGCTTCGTTTGCTGTTCTTTTCCCAGTTTCTTTAGGGGTAGGGTTTAGATGTTTATTTGAGATTTTTCTTGTTTCTTGAGGTAAGCCTGTATTTCTATGAATTTCCCTCTTAGGACTGCTTTTGCTGTGCACCATAAATTTGGGGTCATTGTGTTTTCATTTCCATTTTTCTCAAGGTATCTTTTGATTTCTTCCTCGATCCCATTGGTAATCCGTTCATTACTCAGTAGCATGTTATTTAGCCTCCACGTATTTTTGTGTGTTTCAGGGTTTTTTGTTTTTTGTTTTTCATTTGTTTGTTTCTTTTTGTTTGTAATTGATTTTTAGTTTCATACCATTGTGGTCAGAAAAGATGCTTGATATGATATCAATCTTCTTAAATTTATTGAGAATTGTTTTATGGCTTAACATGTGGTCTATCTTGCAAAATGTTCCATGTGCACTTCAAAAGAATGCATGTTCTCCTGCTTTGGGCGTGAAATGCTCTAAAAATATCAATTAAATCCATCTGATCTAGTGAGTCATAAAAGGCTGCTGTTTTCTTGTTGATTTTCTGTGTGGAAGATCTCTCCATTACTCTTGGTGGGTGGCTAAAGACCCCTACTATGATTGTATTACTGTGGATCTCTCCTTTTATGTTGGTCAATATTTGCTTTATATATTTAGGTGCTCCTATATTGGGTGCATAAAAGTTTACAAGGGTTGTATTCTTTTGTTGGATTGATTCCTTTATCATTGTGAAATGGCCTTTTCTGCCTCTTATTATAGCTTTTGTTTTAAAGTCTATTTTGCCTATTATAAATATTACTACCCCAGCTTTTTTTTCCTTTTCCATTTGCAAGTAATATCTTTTTTCATTCTTTTACTTTCAGTATGTGTGTCCTTCAATTTGAAGTGGGTCTCCTGTAGACAGCATATGTGTGGGTCTTATTTTGTTATACATTCAGATACCCTGTCTTTTGATTGAAGCATTGAATCCATTTATATTTAAAGTAATTGTTGATAGGTATATAGTTATTGTCATTTTGTTGTTCATATTTATCTTCTTTTTTTCTTCCCATTTTCTTTTTAAAGTAGTCCTTTTAATATTTCTTGGAATACTGGTTTGGTGGTTTTGGACTCCTTTAGTTTTTTCTTGTCTGGGAAGCTATTTATCTCTATTTCAATTTCAAATGACAGCCTTGCTGAGAATAGTAGTCTTGGTTGTAGGTCCTTGCTTTTCATCACTTTGAATACTTCGTGCCAATCCTTTCTGGCCTGCAAATTTTCTGTTGAGAAATCAGCTGACAGTCTTATGGAAACTTCCTTGTAGGTAACTAGCTGCTTTTCTTTTGCTGTTTTTAAGATTCTCTCTTTGTTTGTAACCTTTGGCATTTTAATGATGATGTGTCTTGGTGTGGGTCTCTTTGAGTTCATCTTTTTTGGGACTTTCTGCACTTCCCAGGCTTTTATTTCTTTTCCAGGTTAGGGAAGTTTACAGTCATGACTTCTTCAAATAGATTCTCTCTCTCTCTCTCTCTCTCTCTCTCCTTCTGATACCCCTATGATGCAAATGTTGGTCCACTTGATGTTGTCCCAAAGGTATCTTAAACTATCTTCATTATTTTTGGATTCATTTTTCTTTTTGCTTTTCTGATTGGGTGTTTTCTGCTACCTTGTCTTCCAAATCACTGATTTGATGCTCTGCTTTATGTAATCTGCTGTTGATTCCTCTAGTGTATGAAAATGCTTCATTTCAGTTATTGTGTTCTTCATTTCTGACTGGTTCTCTTATATGGTTTCTATGTCTTTTTTTAATGCTTACTGCTACTTTTTTAAAAGTTCTCACTGAGATCATCCATTTTTTCCCCTAAGCTCCTTGAGCATCTTTATAACCAGAGTTTTAAACTCTGTGTCTGGTATTGCTTGCCTTCATTTAATTTAATTCTTTTTCCAGAGTTTTCTCTTGTTCTTTCATTTGGAATATTTTTCTTTGTCTCCTCATTTTGGGTGACTCTCTGTGTTTGTTTCTATGTATCAGGTTGATTTGCTACATGTCCCAGTCTTGGCAGCGTGACTTTATGTGGTAGGTGTCCTGTGGGACCCATTGGTCACTCTCCCTGGTCACCTGAGCCAGGTGCTCTAGGAGTTTAACGTGTATGGGCTTTGTGTGCCTTTCTGTTGTAGTTGAGTCTTGTTTGCTGTTGGCATGTCAGTGGGTGGGATTGACCATCAGGATATTTGTGAGAACTGGCCATGACCACAGCATAGGAAATGCTGTGCATGGGCTGACCCCGTGAAGTGGGATTTGCTCCAGTGGGCTCTTGTGCCTGCCAAGACCACCCTTTGGGTGTTCTACTCATGGGGCTAATTGGTGGTGTTCTGTTGTGGTCTGAAGCCAGCCAGTGGTTGTGTTGGTTCTGTGGCCTCTTAAGAGTATCTCCCATGTAGGCCAAGGTCAGTGGCTGCCTGTGACCTGCCTGGGGCTATCAGTAGGAGCTACAAAGCAAGACATGGTTGGTCACTGTGTGTGCTGGTCCTGGAGTTGTCTGGGAGAGGATGTACTGCTAGTATAAACTGGTTGCCACCAGTACTAGGCCTGGGGAAGCTCAGCAAAAGACCGAGGCACCCTGAAGCATGCTGCCACCTGTCAGCTGCCCATAAGGCTCAACCACTGAAAGAGCTTTGAGTTGGGTAAGATGGGTTCTCAAGGAGCCATCAGGGTGGGGCAACTAGTATATAGATATAGATAAAGCTGTATGCAGATACAGATTTGTTGCTGGTGTTGAGCCTGTGATCACGCAGCCAAAGGCACAGAGCACATCAAGGTCAGCTGCCTCCTGCATGTGGCCCTTGGACCCCTGAGAATTTTCTAAGAAAGACTGCAGTGTGGGCCAACTCTGGCTGCTTGCCACCAAAAGAGTCTCAGGTGGTGCATGAGTTGGGTGGGGTGGCATCCCAGGAAGTCACCTGTGTGGAGTGAACAGTGTTCACCAAGCAAATGCAGGTTCAGATTTGGCCATATGGGAGGACGGCCCAACATAGAAAAGATGGTGTCTGGGCACTGGTTACAGAGGAGGAGGGCTCAACACAAGGATAATGGTGGCTGCCCCTCCAGCTCTCATTCTGAAGCCATACAATTTTGTCTCTTCCAGTATTTCTCTGGCATCCCCGAGCCACCATCCCTCCACTGGAGCCCAGTGTAAGTGCCTGGGAGCAAGAGAGTCTGTGTTCAGGCCTTTTAAGTGGATGCCTTGGTCTACAGCAGCCCTCAGTCTCACCCTGCCAGAGAGATTCCCCCCTGATTTTCAAAGCCAGATGTGAGAGCTCCTGTTCCCTGCACTGGTACTCTAGGCTGGGAAGCCTGATATGGGGCTGGGACTCCTCAGCAGGGGACTCCACAACTGAAATATCTGTCCTTATTCTCACTGCTATGTGTGCATATGGGGCCAGCCTGTTTTTATACCTGCTCTGTTCTACCAGTCTCCATGAGATTTCTTTATATCCTTAGCTATAGGACTTCTGTTCAGCTAGTCTTCAGTGGTTCTCCAGGTTGATTGTTTGCCCCCTCCCTTTTTCCTTCTCCCTGGAGCAACTTTTATTCTGGCTTCAAGGAAGGATGGAGTGACTGGTCTTCTCTGGTTCCTTTATTGGGTGCAGCAAAATCTCATTGAGTCTTGACACTGTGCCCTGGCACCAGCTTTTGAAGTCTACTTTTTGTCTTTCTCTTCCATCTCTGACTCCTTGGGGTCTACAGCTCAATCTCAGAACTTATCCTCCCAAGAAACTAGGGGAACTTTTAGTATATTCTAAGCCTTGGTATTCAGAATGTAGTCTGTGGGTCAGCAACACTAGCATTTCTTGACAGCTTGTTAGAAATGCAGACTCTGAGGCCCCAATCCAGACCTCATGAGTTAGAATCTGCATGCACATTTAAGTGTAAGAAGCACTGCTTTGCAGCATCTGCTAGAATTTGCTGGAGGCCCTTTTGGTTACCCATGAAGCATCCAAGCTCTAGTTTCGTCTTCCCAGATTCTCTTCCTCCCATCACATTTTAGCTCCCTTTGAGTGGGGAATCATGCAAATTTTGAACTTGATGCTTTTAATCTATTCTCTTTATACCCCTGCTTCCTGATGGACATAATTTGAAGCAAATAATAATTAACATGTCATTTGATTGGCAAATATTTCAATGTGTATTTCTAAACTGTAATGCCATTGCCACTTCTAAAAAGAGATTTCACAATAATTCCTTAATATCATAAATAGCCAATTAATGTTCAAATTCCCAATTACTTCCAGGTCATAAATCTTTCTGGGTTTTTTTTTGTGTGTGTGTTTCCTTTTTACAGTTTGTTTGAATTGGGATCCAAATAAGTTCCACACATAGTGATTGGTCTTGTTCTTGAAGTCCCTTTTAATCTATAGGTTTTCCCTGCATTGGTCACCCTCTCCCTTATTTTTGTTCCTTGCAATTAATGGTTTGGAAGAAACCAAGTTATCCTGTGGAGTTCCCATAGTGTGGATTCTGCTGACCACATCCATGTTTAACTTGTTCCTTTGTCCCTTGTATATCCTATAAGTTAGTAATTAAGTTTAGAAGATTTTAAAGGGAGTTTAGAGCACTCCAAAGAGGCACTCCATTGCCACCGCTTACAGAAGCTAGTGGGAAGGCAGGATTATTCACTCCCAGTGTGCTCCCTTTATCATCATCAATCTAAGAAAGGTTTTTTGTTTTTTTTAAAGTACTAGTAATTAAAACCCAAAATAGTTGATAAGGGAGTAAGTGATAGATTGTGTTATAGGAAGTGTTGAGTCCTCAAATGTAAACCCTGTAGATATATAGAAAATATAACTCAAATTCTCTTTACTTTTCTCTAATCAACCTACCTATAAGTTCTCATGCTCTCCCCATCAGCTCGGCCTGATAAGCTAATTCAATTTCAAATCTCACCTCCTGAGTGAAGTGTCCCAGGCCAGGTTGGACTTCTACCCCATGTTTACTCACATCTAGTCCCATTTGCCTTTTGCTGTTCCAGAGCATAGCAACCTTGTGTCACCATTCTTGCTATTTCCTTTGCAGAGAACGCTCTTCTCCCAGGTCTTCATGAGGCTTCCTCACATCAGCAGGGACTCTGCTCAGAGGTCACCTCCTCAGAGAAGGTGTTCCTGGCCCCATGTAAAAGGGCACCCACCAACACTGTTTTATTTCTTCACAACACTTAACCACTGTCAGCATTTATAGCATACATTTATTTGTGTGCTCTGTATCCCATGTGAGAACATAAATCCATGAAAGCCAAAATTTTGTCTTTTCCTGTCACACAATATCTCTAATATGTAGAACTGTGCTTGGCATGCATTTGATGTTGACAAACATTTGTTGGATGCATGAACTATGTCACATTTTCCAAACTTTATTCTGCATTAACTATTTCCATCTCGTTTTGGCCCTGAACTCTATTCTCTTGTATTGGGTTTGATGACTTTTGTCCTTAATGAAATTACCAGCTACTGAAGCACAGGGTCTGGGTTTTATAATTCCTTCCTATTTCCCATAATGGCTCGCAAAGACTGGGGATCATAGTAGGTGCTCAGTAAATACTTTTTGAATTATAGTGGGAAGATTTGGTTTAGCTTATTGTTTATAATGAAGCTTGAAACACCACACATAGATTTGTCCATCTTTCATATGCATAATTTGAATATCAAGTACATTTTAAATTCAGGCTTTTTGTAATCCAAAGAAGGCTAAAGGTAAATGGAGGTGGGGGACATACAAAAGGGGCCAGGTCTACCATTTTTCAGGTAGTAATGGGTGATGTGGTCCTTTCTAAAAGGTTTGTTTGGGGCCCCCAATTTTAAATGTGGCCCAGTGTCAGGGTGACCACGCAGTTCTCTTACAGCTGATAGCTCACAGAGGCTGTCTACCCAGAGGAGCATCTGGATGCTAAAGTCATCCATCTTTATTGGATTCAATTAGTTCACCACATCCATAAATTAAAATCAACAAATCTCAAAGTGGGATCCCAAAGTAACTACTCAGAGGTTCTCTTTAACAAATCAGTTAAAAATTCATTATCAAATATCCTATCTTAGAATGATAATTTATGTCTTTGACTTTGTTGTGTCCTCTCAGAAGTTAAAATGTAGTATTTTCAGTTACTGTATTCTTCACTCTGACTGATTCTTTTTAATGGTTTCTATGTCTTTTTTTAACGCTTGCTATCTCTTTGTTGAGGTTCTCACTAAGTTCTTTGAGCATCCTAATAACCATTGTTTTGAACTCTGCATCTAGTAGGTTGCTTGCCTCCATTTCATTTAGTTCTTCTTTTCTAGAGATTTCTCCTATTCTTTCTTTGGGGATTTATTTCTTTGTTTCCTCATTTTTGCTGCCTCTCTGTGTTTCTTTATACGTATTAGGTAGGTCTTCTATGTTTCCCAGTCTTGGCCAGGTGGTCTTATGTCACCAGCAGACTATATGAAGCAGAAAATTGAATCAGCGATTTAGAAGACTCCTGAGTAGAGTATGTCAGACAGAAAAAGACAGATGTAATGTGATTTCACTTACACGTGGAATCTAAGAATAGGATAAACAAAACAGAAACAAACTCAAAGATACAGATAACATTTTGATTGCCAGATGAGACAGGGCGTGGGGTGGGGGCGTGGATGAAAAAGGGGAAGGGATTAAGAAACACAAATTGGTAGTTACAAAATAGTCATGGGGATGTAAAGTAAAGCATAGGGAATATAGTCAATAATATGGTAATAACCACATATAATGCCAGGTGGGTACTAGACTAGTCAAGGGAGTTACTTCTTAAATTATATAAATATCTAACCACTATGCTGTACACCTGAAATTAATATAAAATAATATTGAATGTCAACTGTAATTGAAAAAATTTTAAAAATGGGAAAAGGTGAAAAGGAATAAGAGGTCTAAATTTCCAGGTATAAAACAAGTAAGTTATGGGGCTGTAATATATAACATAGTGGATACAGTCAATAATATTGTAATAGCGTGGTTTGGTGTCAGATGGTTGCTGGACTTATTGTGGTGATCATTTCTTTAGGTATATAAATGTTGAATAACTATGGTGTACCCCTGAAACTAATATAATATTGTATGTTAGCTATATTTTAATTTAAAAATCTTTAAAAAAATTAAGTCCTCTTCTTTTGATTTTTTTTCTATTTAGTAAACTTTGATCTTTTTGGTATGTCTGTATTCTTAATGCAGCTGGTTTAACATGACTCATTTAACAGCTTCATTTCGTAAAGGCCTTTATTAGAACAGGACATCTCTGTATACAGCTTCTGTGATTAATGTCAGCTCAATTCTGGGAAAATTGTTTTTAATTACTGCTGGCTCTGAAAAGGTCAGATGAACACCAATATCTGGTATTTAGTTATTGTACAGACTTTATCACTATTAGTGTCAATAAATAACCTCTTAGACTTTCTAGGTGTGATCTAGGAGGATATATTTATTCAACTGAAGAGAAACTGAAGGTTATGAAATAATCTACTGATTTGGGGAGTATCCTCAGTGGTTTCTTGGGACTCTCCTCTCAGCCATTAGGGACAGCAACACAGAGCACACATAGGTATTCAACAAATTATTGAAAAATAATGAGTGGTATCCACTGAGGTAAATTTTGTTTCTCTAGAGGTGCTCTCCATAGCCCTGGTGAGGGAGGAATCCCACTCTAGATTCTATTCCCAGTTCTGCTATTTCCCCCCCCCCCCACTATTACCCTCAGTTTCTTTGTCTAAAAAATCCAAGAATCCTTACTCATCTCATGGGGTTATTGAGAGAACAAAATGAAAACACGTATGTGAACATGTTTTGCAAACTACTAGGTGTTACATAGGGCTTATAAATATAGTGAGGCAGCAATTCTGCCTCAGACTGGCCAGAAAATCATTGTCCCTGATCCACATACAAACTTTGGGGGAGTCCAGAGTCCCCTAGATTATTGTACTCTATCAGCTGAAGAAGTCTTAAGGAGTTGATGCCTAAGGTACTCAACCCCTGAGTGGTCCAAACATCCAGAGTTCCCTTTAGCCAGCAGCTGGAGGACTCTTGAGCAGTGGACAGGTTCTATTATAAAACTCAGGAATTCCTTGAGAACTTCACAGCTTCCCTGGAGGTCACGGCTGGGCCCAGGGATGCCCCTAACCTGGAAGGGCTGGTCTCCACACTTCCATTTTGTTTTCAACTTAGGAAAAATTGTGGTGATGAACACAATTTGTTTCCAGGGCTACCTTAATGTCCCCATTTCCTTCTCACACTCTCACTGTCTCTACCACTTATTTTATCTGTTTCAGCATTTACACATATGCACCTAGAGAAGAAAAAACAAACTTTTTTTTTTCCCTCTTGTTACCAGTCAGGATGGGCTTTGTTTGTCTATAGGACCAAACAATCTTTGAATCTCAGTGGAATAACCACTTATTAACTACCACATTGGTTATTTCTCACTCCCTGAACCCGGACAATGCAGGTTAGTAGGAGGGCTCAGCTTATCTTAGTCTCTCACAGACCCAGGTGACAAAGGTGCATCTCAATCAACACTTCCATTATAAGAAAGACAGGGCAAAGAGAACAAGGCAAACCACATGCTGGGTTTGTAAAGCTTCTACACAGAAATGACACGTTACTTCCACTCATGTTGTATTGGCCAAAGCAAGTCCTAACTTTAACGGAATCAGAGAAGTATAACCCTACCATGTGCCTAAGAGGAAAATAGAAATATAGCTTAGAAGTACTAATCACAAGTACACCTCTTGTGGTAGCCAGAATAATGACCCTTCAAAGATGTCTGCATCCTAATCCTTGGATTATGACATATTAGGTGGCAAAAGGGAATGAGGCAGCGGGTGGAATTCAGGGTGCTAATCAGCTGACATTAAAATAGGGAGATTATCCTTGACTATCCAAAAGGGGCACCATTTAATCACACAGGAGAATGTAGAAGAGGGAGGCAGAAAAGAAGTCAGAGAAAGAGATGTGACATCAGAAGTATGACCGGAGAGACAGTGCAACTGGCTTTGAAAATGGAGGAAGGGGACCTTAAATAAAGGAATGCAGGCAGCCTCTAGAAGCTAGCAGAGGTACGGGAATCTCCTCTAGAGCCCCTAGAAGGAATGCAGCCCTGCTGACACGTTGATTTCAATCCAGTAGACTCATCTCAGACTTCTGAACTACAGAACTGTAAGATAATAAATTTGTGTTGTATTAAACTACTACATTTTTATTATAATTTATAGCAGCAATAGGACAGTTATACACCTCTCCTTTAAAAAATCCCATTTATTATTTGTTTTTTTTTCTAACTATAAAAGAGACATGATCAAACTTGGAACACATAAAGGTAGAAAAATAAAATATAAAAGTGATCCACAATACAGGTTTTTGGAGTGTACTCTTTTAATATTATTTTCTGCATATACCTACATACGTATATTTTCATGCATATGTTATAAAATTAGATCATACAGCATAGTTTTGCAGCCTGCCTTTTCATTTGGCAATAGATATTGAACATTTGCCTATGACTGGAATGTTCTAAGTGTACTGTCCAATCCAGTCCCATGTGGCTACTGAGAACTTGAAATGTGGCTAGTCTGAATTGAGATGCGCTGCATGTGAGAAATACACACCAGATTTCAAAGACTTGGTATGAAAAAAATGTAAAATATCTCACTAATAATTTTTATATTGAAATAATGTTATTTTGGCTATATTGGGTTAAACATATTATTACAATTAACTTCACTTGCTTCTTTTGATTATTTTAATGTGGCTACTAGAAAATTTTAAATTACCCATACTGCTAGCTTTCTATTCATATTGGACTGCACTGTTTTAACACATAAGATTTTAGACGCAAACGCTTGTTCATAGTACAGCAGATTTAAGAGCTTATTTGAAACTTTTACCCTGTCTCTTACCTAGGGTGAGGTGTGGGCCCACCTTTGGGAAAAGAGCCAGATTTCCTCTGAACTGTCCCTGTTGTTTGGCATAAGCTGCAGTGAACTCTATTTAAATACAGGACAGCACGGCAGCTGATGCGCTTAGAACACCCAGCGGTTCCCTCCTTAAACCACACTGTGTCCTTGGTACCTCCCAAGCTCTGTGCAAGACAGCATCAGTGACAGTAAGGATCTCTCCAGCAGAGGCTGCCTTTCTGGGTGCGTGCAGAGCCAATTTATGTGGAACTGTGTTGAACACTGCTAGTCTCTCACAACAGGAAGTCATTTTCAGATGATTACTCACAGCTTTTGCTTGGTCATTAACAATGTCAATTGATATTACAATTGTTAATGACATTGTTAATGTCATAATGTTATTGACATTGTTAATGACATTGTTATTAACAATGTCATTGGATCCTTGGATCCAGGATAAAAAGCTTTGTGATGGTCCATATCTAACTCTGACTTAGTAATCTTTTATTATTTGGTAAATTTGAACGTAGAATTAAGTTATATGTAACAGAGTCAATAAATCTACCCCCAAGGTTTATGAAATCCTGCAATTGTTATTTTACCTCACAGAGAGGTTTGTTGTTGCTTTTAAACTTCTCAGTCCCTCATATTTTCTTAATCCAGAAAATTATTCATGGCCATTTCCATTGATACTATGTCAATGATACATCATATAGTTGAAAGGATTGAAATAGTTTTTCACTTTTTTAGGAAAAAGTGTCTACTTTATTTTAGGGCTCATTCATTCTTTTTAGCTCCTGGTGTTGTAATTTACCTTTCCAGGTATTTTACAAACTTGACACCCTGTGAGAGGTTGAGCACAGGTGACAGGGCCAGGTCCTCTCAGAAGCACTTGAGAGCAGAGTAGTAATGGAGGAGGCATGACAGAAGTTCCCTTAAGTCTATATCCCAAAAGTGGCATTTTTTCAACAAATTGTAAAGTAAAACACTGACCTGGTGATTTTCAACATCTGGGTAAAAAGACAGAAGTAAGGCTTTCACTTTGTTTCTCTACCAATCTGGGATCCTTGCCTTCCTCAAATGGATATGTCTTTGGTTGAGAATCACCTTGAAGGGGACTGACTTCTAGCTATTGTTAATACTTACCTAACTAAATCTAACTCTTGGTCTCTTCCATCCAGCCATCCTAATTTATTGCTTGGGGCCATGCAGAACAGCCCCAGTCCTTCCATTGAGCCATCTTTTACTCAAGTATAGACGATGGGCTTGAGTCAGACTTCCCGAGTCTTACTCAAACTTCTAATATAAAATGAGTACTTCTTCACACAACTTTCTTTGTCCCTACTCTACTCTACTCTAGTTTTTTCCATTGCACTTATCACCATCTGATATATTTCTGTTTTTGTCTGTTCTTTCCTCTATGCGGGCAGGTTCTTTGTATCATTTGAATAGTACCTGGCACATTATAGGCACACAATACTATCTGTTTTCATATTCTTACAGATCAGTAAGACCCCCTACTCCATCTCATTATACTCCCTGAAAGAAAGAAAGCCTTTTCCCCAATAGTGTAACAGAAATTGTAGGATTGAATTTCATTGGTTTGGTCAGGGCTCTGTGCCTATCCTCAGCGAATCGCTGTGACCAAGAAAATGGGCTACATTGTTTGGCCCCTCTTGGGTCATATGCCCAACTGGAATTGGGTTTGACCCTTCTAGAACCACATGGCTAGAAGTGGGAAAGGATTGGTTCTTGGAAGGACAATCAACTACTGCTACTAAAAGAAGGAAGGAAGGAATGCAGGGCAGACAAAGAGGGGGAGGAATGAATATTTATAATGCCTATCTTTACATGTGTTATGTCATTTAATTTGCACTGCAACCCAATAAAGTAAAATATGGGTACCATTTCAGAGAGTTGAAAGCTAACTTAGAAATATTAAGATATTTTCCAGCTAGAAAGTCATGAGCTGGGACTCAAATCCAGGACTGTTACGCTCTATAACAGAACTCTCATATTCCATTCTCTTTATTTATGCCTTTCATTGAGGTTCCATTCATGTATCACCTTCAGTCATTCACCATAAATTTTGTGATTGGCCCTGTGCTTCCCTACCCATCCAGTGTTCCTAAACCACCACTCAGCACTCCATCTAGGCCAGGCTCTGTTCCCTCGGTGTGTCTATCTTTGCCACATTCTCCTGACCAAGTTTGTCTCTTAGATTCTCCACGCCTCTCAGACTGAGACTCAGCTCCGCTTCCATCTCTTCCATGACTTCCCTGAAGCTGTCCCTGATGATTTAACACATAGCAATCCCTATGAACTTTAAAATTTACTGCTTGTTCTCTGGGCCAATCCTGGGAGTGGAGATGGAAAACTAATAGGAACAAATTACCACGTGGACAAACCCCATGTGAAAATTTTTATCTGCGTAAACCCTTGATAGGAAGCCTTAGGAATGTTGCTGAGATACAAATCTACTTTTGACTCTTAACGAGCACTTTTCTGTGAGGCTGAAAGGTTTTACTCCCCAGAATTGAGGACAAAGACTCCCTGACAAGAATGCACCTTCTTGCAGATCTGTCCTACTATATAGTAGCAGAGCCTGTTATACAGTAAATGCGTATTTAATGTATGTTGAGTCAATACCCTGTATCTTTTGTGTCCTAGTGTATCTTCCAGTGCTTGGGGATTTGATTTAAATAACACCTTTCAAATCCAGGTTATTCCAATAACAATTAAGTCCCCCCACCCCTAAAGCACAAGAGCCTTGCCCTTATACACTGCTTTCAATAAACTTCCAGTTGCCTTCCTTTAAAACACTTGTCTTTTATTAAAAACCCCACTCAAATACTTCCATCAAAATTTGCTCAGCTCTGCCAGGTTGGTAATTTCTTCTGCAGTACCTGGGTCATGTCTGCCTTGTAGCACCCACCGTTTGGGATTGGTATTAATATATTTATGTCTGTCTCATTTGCTGGGCTGTCCAAACCAAGTGGTTATTCACATAGTGTCGTTAGAATGAAAATGTCAGTCTGTGAACTTGGTTCTGGCAATCCATGGGCCCAGGATGATTTTTACTGCATTTGTAACTGTACACAAAAACCAAACATATTAAATATCTTTGGATTCTCTAATAAATTAATGTAAACTCTTTATATAAATAAGATTAATATTTCCAGTTTATTAAGGAAACCGACTCAGCAGGTCAAGCCCTAAATCCAAAGTCACACAGATTAGATAACCACACGGGTAAACTTCAGCTGTGAACGGCGGGAGGCGCGCCAGAGGATGTTTGAACTCTTTCGGCCACCGTCGCCCCTCCGCGTCCTCTATTTGTGCGCCTGCGCGCTGCCGGAGCGGCGTCCATTTCTCCATCCGGAAGGACGTTGGTATTAGGTAGGGTGAGTTGTGTCTTCTTTGAGCCCCTCTTTGAGGTTCCCATAACTACCGCCTCCAGCTGCCTGCTCTCTGTATGCCTTGGATTTGAGTCGTGGCTCAGCATCTCTGCGATCGGGGAGCCTCGGACCTCTCGCCCGCGTCGACCCCTGAGCGACCCCTGAGCGACCTTAGGAGGGCGGCTGGGGTCCCGCGGGGTCTGGGTGTGCTGCGGACACCTCGAGGAACCTGGCAGGCTTCGGAGGCAGCCGACTCGGTCCCAGTACCTGCTGTGTTTTTCCCCCAGTCAATGTGACCTTGGCTGGGTCATTTGACCGGTCTGGCCCTAGTGGTTCCACCTGTAAAAAGGTGGGCTTACTTAGTCGTTATGAGGCCTGAGGGTCAGCGTAGGGCAAACAGCCAGCAACGCTGGCGCTCGGTGGGTGATCTCTGTGTGGTAGCGTTTGTGAAGGGTTACGGTGCTTGTTGCAGGAGGGAAGGACCGGGCTTCCAGCAGCCTCCCCCCGCCCCCCTCCTGCGGGGAAGGCGCAGGCGCCGCGGCCTTGGGGCCCTGGGCTCAGGCCGGCCGCGCGGTGGTCACCAGGTGGGCCCTCGAGGGAACTACTTCCCATCCGAGTTTTAATCGCTTCGGGTGCTCCAGTTTCCTCATCAGTAAAGTGGAAATAACATTTCACAGAATTGTGTCCAAGACTAAATGAGTTGATAGTAAGTTTGTAGAAGAGTAAATGCTGTAAGTGCGTTTACACTTGTCAGTCTGCAGCCACTGCTTATCTTCTCAGTAGTTGGTAGAGATTTTTGTTTGTAGTTTTCACTTAACATATACTATTGTGCTGCAGTTACCTTATTTAGGGTTGTGGTTCAGCATGTGAGGGGGAGGGGGGGGAAGATGAAGCAGGTGTGGGAGTTCCCAACACATCCCCCAAGATGTGCTGTTGTGGTCTGGATTGTTTTGAGCTAAGGACACTTGTAGCTTCAGGCTCAAGAGAAACTCTGCCCCTCCCTTTAACTACCTAGAAGAACTTGAATTAGGTGCCTTGCTCATAAGAGATTATCATTTGACCCACCTATATGGCAGAGCAAACTTTCATCTGCTCTTAATCATTTCTGCCATGACCCTTTGAGGCCCCCAAGGTGCATCACCTCTTCCCTAGCTTAGAATGTCTTAAATACCTAGATCCCCTTTCTATCTCTGAACCTCTTGTGTATGTGAGATCTTTGACTCTCTCATGAATGCAGGATTCCCATACATATATATGTATTAAATTTGGTTATTTTCTCTTGCTAATCTCTCTCATGTCTATTCGATTATTACAACAGCTGGAAGAACTTTGAGGGTAAAGGCTGTTCCTCCCGCACAAGGCTAAGCCATTATACATCTTAGGCTTTGTAGGAGTCAGTCCACTATCCTTCCTGTGCCTCCCTAGGTACTAAAAATGCATTTTGCGTGAGGATTCTTTAGATATCTTATTAAAGCTCTAATAATTTTGTTCATTTTGACTACCAGGGAGAAAATAGCTACCATGTCTTCCAGTGCTTTGGCGAAACCTCAGATGCGTGGCCTTCTGGCCAAGCGTCTGCGATTTCATATTGTTGGAGCAGTCCTTGTTTCTCTGGGGGTTGCAGCTTTCTATAAGGTATGTTTGATTGTTACTTTGTCCTTATGGTCCAAAAATGTGTTTTAAATTTTAAAATGTATTCTATTTTTTAAGTAATTTAGAGTCTTTTAAAGAAACTCTTTAATGTGCTTCTTCCTCTGACCCTTTCTCCACTCACTTCATGTGACAGGAAAGTACCGCATTCTCCAGATAGTTCTCCATCTTTAAATAAAGTTATATTAGTGTGTTAGAGCTGCCATAACAAAGTACCACAAACTGGGTGGCTTCAACAACAGAACTTTATCTTATTTTCTGTTCTGGAGGCTAGAAATCCAAGATCAAGGTGGCTCCAGGATTGATTTCTTCTGAGGCCTTTCTCCTTGGCTTGTAGAGGGCTGTCTTTGTCCTCATGTGGTCCTCTGTATTAGCCCGTTTCTGACGGAATTTTTTCTTATAAGGATACTATTCATAGTGGATTAGCACCCACCCCCAAAGACCTCAGTTTAATTACCTCTTTAAAGACCATATTTTCAAACACATGAATTTTGGGAGACACTATTCAGTTTATAACACAGGCTGTAATTGTTTTATTTAAGCAGAGGGATATGAGGAAGACAGTTCTATTTGGTACTGTTAAAAGCTGCTGATTAAATTTGAAGATTAATTGGCTGTATTAAGCAGTTCATGAATTAGCAGCTTCCCATTTAGCCACTAGAAGGGAGCTCCCGGCTTTGTCTAAAATGGAATGCTTTTATAGAAAAGAAGGGTGGGGCAAGGAAGCTATTAAAAAAGGTTTGTTTTTAAACCAGGACTTGGTAAGATTTTTTATCATGCATGTTGCCTCTTTCTCTGGGAGGGGATGGAGAGGGCCCATGTGACAGATTACCTTGCTGGTGCTTGGCCAGAAAACTTGACTAGTTGATTAAAATGATTTCTGGAATAGGTTGCTACAGTACTTAGGTCAGGTATCCTGGGCTTTATTTAGTACAAGTGATGCCATTTTGGGCTTCTGGCCTGTTTAACAGCACCTTGAAGAATTGTTGCCATAGAATACATTTTAACCCTTTGTCTTCTATAGATTTTAACATTCTGCCTTAAAAAAATTTTTTTGTGTGTGTGGCAAAATACACATAACATGAAATTTGTTGCTAGTCTGCACCCCTCCCTCTCCCCCTACCCCCCCAGCACGCAGACACCCAACAAAAGGAATACCTCTCTAGGCAAGGAGGGTCCCTCCTGCTAAGTAGTTTCCCTGAGACATTGTTCTCTTTCCTTGCATGTGTCAGTGCCTTCACCCTTTGTCTTAGGAAACAGAGGGTTCAAGATAAAGATGAACACATATTGTGGTTTATGTTGTCTTTACATATTAAGTTTCTAATAATCTAAAAAAATAAGCCCTAATGGGATATGCTACTTTTTAGTTTGCTGTGGCTGAACCAAGGAAGAAGGCATATGCAGATTTCTACAGAAATTATGATTCCATGAAAGATTTTGAGGAGATGCGGAAGGCTGGTATCTTTCAGAGTGCAAAGTGATTTCGGAGTGTAAAGGTAATATTATTTGAAGTTACTGTTTAAAAACGTTTTTTGTGGTAAAACACAAAATTTACCATTGTAACTATTTTTAAATGTATAGTTCAGTAATTAAGTACAGAGGGTGCCAAAAAAATGTAGACACATTTTAAGGAAAAAAACTATTAAAATTGTAATACTCAGTATAAGCCGATCGCAAAAGATGAATACAAGTCACAAATGCTATTGCAAGAGGTGCTCCAAGTGGTTACCATTGTTCCGGATACCAGGACCGGGAAGAACCCAAGTGGCACTCAGAGAGTTAGGAAGGTCAGCTTTATTACGCCGGCGGGCTCAGCGGGATCCTTCCCAAAAGACTGAGCCCTAGCAAGGTTTTGAGCAGGTTTTTATGGGTTGGGGACTTCCTTGAGTCGGGGAAGGGGCAGGTGTCATCTGGTGATTGGCTCGGGGTGTGGCTTGGAGGGGGTTATGTGGAAGTGGCTGGGGCTTAGGCTGGGACTTCTCTCTCCGCTCCGGCCACCATTTTAGGTTAGTTTCCCCATCACCATTAACGTCTAGACACTTCTGGTTACCGTGAACTATCACTTGAGCAACGTTGACCAAAGTGTTCATATTTTTCTGGTACCCCTGGTATAATCACATTGTTGGACAACCAATCTCCAGAACTCTTTATCTTGCAGCATTGAAACTCTGCACCCATTAAACAACTCCCTATTCCTGGCAACCACATTCTGCATCATATCGTATTTATCTTCTTGTGACTGGCTTGTTTCATTTAAAGTAATGTCCTCAAGATTCATCTTGTTGCAGCATGTCAGAATTTCCTTTTTAAGGCTAAATGTTGCAGTTTATGTGTATACCACATTTTGTTTATTCATTGCTTCCATCTTTTGACTATTGTGAATAATGATGCTATGACGTTTGTAAATATCTCTTTGAGACCTTGCTTTCAATATTTTTGAGTAAATACTCAAGTGGAGTTGCTAGATCATATGCTAATTCTATGTTTAATTTTTTAAGTATCCGCCATACTATTTTTACACAGTGGCTGTAGCATGTTATACTCTACCAGCTGTGCAAAAAGAGTTCCGCAGTGCACTTTTTTTTTTTTTTGAGAGTTCCCATCCTAATAGATATGAGGTGGTATTTCATTGTGTTTTTTATTTCCATTTCCATAATGATTAATGATGTTGAGCATCTTCTCTCATGCTTGTTGACCATTAGTATATGTTCTTTGGAGAAATGTCTATTCTAGTCCTTTGCCCGTTTTTAATCTGATTGGTTTTTGGTGAGTTGTAGTTCTTTAAATCCTATATGATTTGCAAATATTTTCTCCCATTCTGTGGATTGCCTTTTCACTCTGTTGATTGTGTCCTTTGATGAATAGACATTTAAATTTTGATGGAGTTAATTTTGTAATTTTTCTTTTGTTGCCTGTGCTTTTGGTGTCATCTAGGAAATCATTGCTGAATCCAATATCATAAAGCTTCTCTTATGTTTCCTTCTAAGAGTTTTATAGTTTTAATTCTTACCTTTAGGTGTTTGATCCATTGAGTTAATGTTTGGTATGATGTCAGAGGAGGGTCCAGCTTCATTCTTTTGCATGTGAATATCTGGTTTTCTCAACAGCATTCGTTGAAAAGTTTGTCCTTTCCCCCACGGGATGGTCTTGGCACCTTTGTCGGTAATTTTTTACTGTATTTGCAAGGGTTTATTTGGGGGCTCTATTGTATTGCATTCATTTATGTTTCTTTATGCCAGTACCACATTATTTAGCTTTTTATAGTAAGTTTTGAAATCAGGAAGTGGTAGTCTCTAACTTTGTCTATTTTATGATTGCTTTAGATGTTTAAGGTCCCTTGATAGTCTTTATGAATTTTAGGATGGATTTTTCTATTTTTGCAAAATTCAACTGGGATTTTGATAGGGATTACATTATATATGTGGATCACATTGGGTAGTATGGACCTCTTAACAATTATAAGTGTTCCAGTTCATGATTATAAGATATCTTTCCATTCAGTTGTGTTTTTAATTTCTTTCAGCAATGTTTTGTAGTTTTGTAGTAAACAAGTCTTGCCTTTGTGGTTAAGTGTATTCCTAAGTGTTTTATTTTCTGTGGCTATTGTAATTGGAATTGTTTTAATTTTCTTGTCTGATTATTCATTGTTAGTGTGTAGAAATGCAGCTGATTTTTGTCTCTTGATTTTGTATCCTGCAACTTTGCTGAGTTAGTTTATTCTCTTTTCTTTGGAATTTTTAAGGTTTTCTATATGTAAGATTAGGTCATCTGAAAACAGGTAGTTTTACTTCTTCTTTTACAATTTGGATGTCTTTTGTTTCGTTTTCTTGCCTTATTGCTTTGGCTGGGACTTCCCAGTACTATGTTGAATAGAAGTTGTAAGAGCGGGCATCCTTGTGTTGAATCCTTGTATTCCAGGAGTAAAGCCCACTTGGTCAAGGTGAATTGTTTGCTACTGTGTTTCCCCGAAAAATAAGATCTAGCTGGACCGTCAGCTCTAATGTGTCTTTTGGAGCAAAAATTAATATAAGACCTCGTCTTACAGTAAAATAAGACCGGGTCTTATATAATAACATAATATAACATAATATAGCATAGTATGATGTGATGTGATATAATACTAGGTCTTATATTAATTTTTGCTCCAAAAGACGTATTTATTAGAGCTGATTGTCCGGCTACGTCTTATTTTTGGGGAAACAGGGTAGTATTTGGTAAGGATTATTGCATCTGTATTCATCAGGGATATTGTTCTGTCTGGCTTCGGTATCAGCATAATGCTGGCCTTGTAGAATGTTTTTATTCTTTAATGAGATGATCAGTCAAATGTGGCCATTAAAGGAGACAGAGTTTCAGAAAAACATGGTAGGGGCAGTATCTACAGGCTCAGAAATGTTTTCTAAGGTGTCAAAATAACTTAATACACAAAGTAAAAATATGTAATACATAGTGTAAATTTGGAAGTGTTCCCTCCTCTTCAGTTTTTTTGGAAGAGCTTGAGGAGAATTGGTGTTAATTCTTTAAATGTTTGGTAGAATTCGCCTGTGAAGCAATCTGATCCTGAGCTTTGCTTTGTTGGGAGGTTTTTGATTACTGATTCAATTTCCTTACCAGATAGATATAGGTCTGTTTATATCATCTGCCTGATTAATTTCTTGGTAGGGTGTGTGTTTCCAGGAATTCATTTCATGTAGCTTATCTAACTGGTTGATAGTACAATTGTTTATAGTATTTAACAATCCTTTTTATTTCTGTAAAATAAGTTGTAATGTCTTTCATTTCTATTTTTAGTCTTCCACTGTGATCAGAAAAGATACTTTGTATGATTTCAATATTTTATAATCTCTATATAGATTATTTTATAATCTATATATAATCTAAGTCTCTTTTTATGGCCTAACGTGGTCTTTCCTGGAGAATGTTCCATATGTAGTTGAGCATTGTGTTGTTTTTGTTGGGTGGAATGTTGTGTATCTGTTAGGTCTAAGTAGTAGGTTCAAGTCCTCTATTTTCTCCCCCCTCCCCCATGTTTTAAGGTATATTTTTGTTTACAAAGCTAGGTACACTTTTTTCACGAAAATGAGTAATCTGATTACTCATTTTTGTGAAAAAGTATATAAATACACGAGTGTTACAGGAAATTCTATATAGTAAAACACTAGAAATTGATACGGTAAACATTTGCTACTTTTTCCTATGGCAATACTACTGTCATTTAAAGCTTAAATACTGGTTTTAACTATCCCCTATAAAATAACTACTAAAATGCTGAAAATTAATTTTTCTATGAACAAGATTGGTATATTAAAAATAGATTCAGCACATTCTTATAATAATGACCACTATAATCAAATGCAGCCTTAATTTTCCCTAAGATCTGCGTTATTTATTGTCAAAATTTAAAAAATAATTATCACAGGTTAAGGTAGCTGTAAAAATAACAGCATTTTAACATTATGTTGTGAAGAAATGCTCCTCTAAGGTAGAGGAGAATAAGCCTAATTACATTATATGGACTTGCTGCCCTTGATCTTTATTTTAAATGGAGAGAGCCAGGAGCATTGAAGGTTAATTGGAGAACTGGAAAGGCATCCAGAAGGCTGTTCTTTTCAGGTCATTTCAGAGGCTGTGGCTGCTCTTTTTGCTCTTCTTCAGTTTAAAGACATGTCAGGACATAAAGGATGACTTGGTAGCAGAAAATATATTGATCATCCGTTTGAACCATTCCATGCTTTTGTAATATGCAGTGAACAAAATCAGAGATGTCAAATGCAAGATCTTGATCGATTAATCCTAGAACCACATCTGTGCAGTCAGGGTCCCTAAACATCCAAAGCCAGTGCGCAGTGTGTGATGATTGGGCCCAATCTGGGAATGTGTCTCATTCAAGAGATAAAAGCAAGTTCTGTGGCTGAGGTGGTAGTGCTTTGTGGTCTAGCCAGGCAGTGAAATTCGGATGAAAAATGTCACACCTCCTGTCACACCACATCTGAATATCTTCAGGGGTCATTGCCCTTACTGAAGCCCTTCAGCTGCTGCATTGTCACAAGAGCCAGCCGAAGCCTGTCGCTGACCATTGTTTTTTTTTTGGCCTAGGATGTTAGGCCAGTAGTGCTGGCATTTGATGTTTTCTCCTTCTTGGGTCATCATGGCTGTCACTGGAATTTTGTTCCCAAATCACTTTCTAGAAATTGCCAACAGTTGTAGGGAGAGGCCCTTGGTAGGCAGTATAAACAAACTTTTCTTTTCCCACTGGTATCTTAATGAAGCTGGTGTTGATATATCCACTTTCATCTCTAAGAGTCATTCTTGTAGCAGCATAGGAAAGTATATTTTTATATTGGTTCTTCTGTTTTCCTTAGTTTGTCCAATTAGGCACTGATCTGAAGGTTTTAATTCTTGAAGATTCTCCAGTTTCTTAGGAGTTCCTCGATGTAGTAAACCCCACAACATTCAAATGACTGATTTCAACTTGGTACCAGTGTGTTTACCAGAGGGAGGCATATTGACGGTAAGGAGTGCAGCAAGCTCTCACTTGTCAGAAGGGAATGATCTTTATTGGAATCTTCGAGGTTTTTTCTGTTGGCAGTTCATCACTTCCCCGTGTTATTTCATCATCATCAGTCTTCCTTTCTTGTGACTTGAATTAAGCTTTCACTTTTTACTTTTTCTTTACAATACAATATTCTTCACTGCCGTTCATTTTGGTAAAGGTGATCCATCACAGTCTGTATCTTCTGCTATTTCTTCACATAACTTCCCCTTGGTTTTCAGTGAACCTAGAACACAGTCATCTCCTGCTGCATTGTTGTAGTTTAAGAGATTCTGGGCTTCCTCATCCACAACATCCACAACATCGACTGGATAACTTCCGATTCTTGAGGATCATCATAAATACCGTCTTCTCGTAGATCACATTCTTTTCTTAATGATCTTGTCTGGTTCTTCTAGCTGGTATTGGCATCACTTACTATTACGGTAGAGCTGTATATCTCTCCCTTCAGTTCTGTTAGTGTTTGCATCATATATTTAGAAGTTCTGATGTTTGGGGGATATGTATTTTTAATTGTTCTCTTGGTGAATTGGCCCTTTTCATCTTTATACAGTGCTGTACTTTGTCGTAACACTTATTGTTAGTTTGTTTTTTCTGATAATAGTGTAGCCAGCCACCCTTGTTTTCTTTTACTATTTGTATGGACTGTCTCCTTTCACTTTCAAATTATGTGTCCATAGAGCTAAAATGAATCTCTAGTAAATAGCATATATTTGGATCTCGAGTACCTTCCTTTAGTTGATTTTTTTTTTAAAGTGACATTTTGAATCCCTTTCATTTCGTTTTGTGTATATTCTATGGATATTTTATTTGTGGTTACCATCAAGCTTACATACAATGTGCTAAAATTGTTCCAGTCTATTTCAAACTGATAACTTCAGTTATGTACAAAAATTCTTTTAACAACTCTGCTCTCCAACTTTATTATTGTCAAAAATTTATATATTGTGCACCCATTAACAGATATTTTTATGCTTTTGTCTTCTAAAGTTTACAAAATTAAAAGTGGAGTTATGAAACAATTAAAATATTGGCTTTTATATTTGTCCATATATTTACTTTTACCAGAGAACTATATTTTCACATGGCTTGTGTACTTTTACTTCAACTTGGAGAACTCCCATTGTAGGCCTGGTATTAATGAACTCCTTATTTTTTAGCTTTTGTTTATCTGGGAATGTCTTTAATTTCCGTCTCATTTTTGAAGGACAGTTTGGCTGGATATAGTATTCTCTGTGGACGGGTTTTTTTTGTGAGCACTTTAAATGTTATCTGACAGCCTTCTGACCTGCAAGGTTTGTGCTGAGAAATCCACTGATAATCTTACCAGAAGCTCCCTTATAGATTGTGAAGCAATTTTGTCTTGCTGCTTTCAAGATTCATTATCGTTGGTTTTTGACAGTTTGATTATGAAGTGTCTTGGTGTGGGTCTTTTTGGGTTCATCCTACTGCCAAGTAACGTCTTTTATTTGTATACCATTTCTTTCTTCAAATTTGGGAAGTTTTTGTCCATTGTTTCTGCCCCTTCTCTTCTGGGACTTCCATAATGCGTATGTTTGTCTTTGGGTGGTGTCCCATAAGTCCTTTAAGCTCTCGTTTTCTTTATTCATTTTGTTTTTGCTTCTCAGACTTAATAATTCAAAAGGACTGTTTTCAGATTTGTTGAATATTCTGTTTGAGTCTGTTGTTGAACACCTTTAGTGAATTTTGCAACCCAGTTACTGTATTCTGTCAAATTTCAATTTTTAAAATAATTTTTTATTTCTTTGTTGATACTCATTCTGTTCATGTATTGTTTTCATGATTTCATTTAGTTGTCAGTTCTTTCCTCATTGAGCATATTTAAGACATTTATTTTAACGTCTTTGTCAAGTAAATCAGAGGCATGTGCTTCATCAGTGTCAGTTTCTGAAGATGTATTTTGTTCCTTTGAATGGGCTGTGTGTGGCTTGTATGGTTTGTGATCTTACGTTGAAATTTTGGCATTGGATTAAACAGCCACCTCTCCTGTTGTTTGCAGACTGGCTTCATGCAGGGGAAGACCTTCCCTAAACAGCTTGGCATAAAGTTAATTTTTGTGTTCAAATCATTTCACATGTTATTATTAATTGCTAGATAGGCATTAGGAAAATCACACTTTTTAACAGTGCTTTAAAAAGTTTGACACCTTTGGTTAGTTGGGTGTTCATAAATCACTTGGTGCAAAGTCCTTATGCCTCATGGACAGTGTGAATTAAGGTTTTATGTCTAGAAAAGGATGGAAGGGATTGTGGGCTGATGAAAGGTCATCCACTAAATTGATGTGACAGCATGTGTCAAGTACCTGATGAAACTATTCATACTTGGTAATCTTATCATTCGTGTATTGAACTTTATTTAGGCTCAACCAAAAAGCAATATAGAACAATATTACTGTGTTTCCCCAAAAATAAGACTTAGCTGGACAATCAGCTCTAATGCGTCTTTTGGAGCAAAAATTAATATAAGACCTGGTCTTATTTTACTATATAAGACCCGGTCTTATAGTAAAATAAGACTGGGTCTATAGAACTTCACCTCACCTCACCTCATCACCACACACTACCATAAGACATAACAAAACACATAACCACATAACATAACATAAAAAACCGGGTCTTATATAATGATATGTAATAATCATAAAAGACCAGGTCTTATATTAACTTTTGCTTCAAAAGACGCATTAGAGCTGATTGTCTGGCTAGGTCTTATTTTCGGGGAAATGGGGTAAGTAGACTTAGATTCTCTCCAACACCCCAGTGAGTTTGATGTGACCAGGGGAATGTGAATCTGCTGGTTTTTCAGGCAGACTGTACCTGAATGAGTATTCCAGCTGGTATATGTATGTTTTCCAGGATCTGGGGGATGGGGAGTGGGGGAGACTTACTGCACTGGACTTCGATCAGTTTTCTGATAGACTGAAGGATAATTTTGATGAAGTAATTTTTGCCTAATAATAAGATTCAATTCTATAATCCGGTTCTATAGTTTATCTTAAGTCAATATATGAACTATAGATAGATGCATACACTAAATTAGCCATAGAATTACTTAGGAAAAGTAGAAAGATCTTTATTTTCAGTGGTTGGAAAATTGCCTTATTCATAACCACACTGTTTGGTGCATTAGAAATGATATTCACAAAGTAACATGAAGAGATTATTTTGTAATAGAAAATTAAGAATGTAAAAGATGATCTATGTTAAATAGCACAGAAAAAAAGACTGAAGGTAAAAAGATCAAGAAAATATTAATGGTTCTGTGTGGAATCTTAATCTGGACATTTCTGTTTTCTTATACCTTGGAAATTTTCAAATTTTCCACAGTGGGTATGCATTTCATGGTCAGATGTTAACAGGATGATTTTTAAATGTTAGATTTTTACCTTTTGTATATAAGAAGTTGATCGTGTTGAAAAACCAGTAAGAAAAAGAAAAATGGATTTGGAGATAGAAATAGAAATTGTTTAGATGGACTGCTGCTTATAAAAACGGTGTGTGTGTAAGAGAGGAATGAAGAGGAATGGGCTTCAGAGATACTGAAGAAGCACGATTTGGCAAATGAAAGCAAGAGACCAGAGTAAGGTGTGGTAATGCCTGGAAGGGAAAAGGCTGGGCAGGGAGCTTGCTGGAGAATGGCCCTGGAGCCCAGGCTGCCTGAACTGGGCTTCTGCCGGGCTAAAGGTGAGTAAGCCAAGTGTGGGCTCCACTAGAGGAATAGACCGCAGGTGATCTCAGGGGTGGTGACACACTGAGAGAATGCTTGTCATTAACTTATTCACTGTGTTTTTCTCCACAGAATGTCTTTGAGTTGACTTCCATGGAAGTTTGTCGCTGACCTGTGTTCCTGAGCTATGAAACATGGATATTTGGGCTAAGGGATAGTTTCTCTTGATAAATAAACAAATGTTGTAGACAGTAAATCTTTTGCTCGGTTATTGATATAATTCTGGGTACTTGCATTAGAATTGGTTAGGGATTTTAACTGTTTACCTTATGAATCCTTGATTTCCGTATTAAAACTTTAATTGAGGACATTTTTGATTGATGTGACGTTTTGTCCATTTCATTGAGATACTGCTAGGTAGTTTCTTGGTCCTGTGCCATCGATTTAAGGGGTCTACATGAGCCCGCATTATTACTGTGGGCTCTTAGAAGAGACAGAGCCAGACCCTTGGGCTTATTTGGTAGCTTTGATGGATCAACTTCCAAACAGGTAGTAACAGATAATTGAAATTTAAGGTTCTTTACTCAGTATTACTTTATTAAAGAGCTAACAGCATATCCATGCAATTTGGAATATGTATCTAGTTGTGTTAGTTACTTAACTGGAATGGCTAATGACTTAACAATATGCTAACTTTTTGGAAGAGGTCTTAGGGCCTTTCTCTTGTTTATTACTGTTTTGTTGTTGTGATCAAAGTGATACCGCAGAGAACTTTAAAAATCAAATTTATTTTATCCAAAGCTAATTTAATCACTGTTGTCATTTTATAACAAAAACTGTAGCTTTTTTAACTTGAAATCCTTGAGCTCCTAATGTGAGCTGAATTAAACCCAGGTATTAGTGGAAAACAGCATTTTAAAAACCCCTGGTAATAATACACATTTAGATGTAGTCAGTAATTCAAGGATTCCTTTTATTTTAAACAATTTTATGTAACAATTCTTAGAAGTAGTATGCAAAATTACTATAAAAGATGTAAGAATTAATACATATTTACATTCTTAGAAAGTTACTCTTGAGGTTAACTGACAAAACTGTCACTTTCCTAAATGAGTATGATACAACAAACTAATGGAGGAACCATTTTTTCTTATTTGGCCTGAATTGTCCAAATGGTCGTGGTCCTGGGCCATGGATGTAAGGGATCCATGAGCCCACATGACTACTATACTGCGGGCTCTTAGAAGAGACAGAGACTGTCTTTCCAATAAAATATACCCTTGGGCTTTATTGTCACTGTTTGGTAGCCTTGTTGGATCTAGCTTTCCAGAAGCAACTATTATTCAGTGACTTCGTATGGTCAATAACATGTGAGACTTCAGTTAAAGATCAATGGGCATTTGAAATTGAATTCACAACTGTAGGTAACAGGTTGTAGGCCCAAGTTTAGATGTACTCAGTAAATGTGTTTTAATTGGAGTCTTGAGAGATTTACTGAATATTAAAGATGATACCTGGTGACCCAATCCTGTTTTGAGCCAAACTCGTCGTGAAATGCAAAGTAATACTAACAGACACTGGGAATATCTTTATGGTTGAGCAAGTCAATTCAGCAAAATGAACTGTTTGGTCTGGTTCATTAAGGTTAATTTTGAGGTTCTTGGCGCCCCTTTAGTGCACCAGGGCAGTGTGAATCCTGCTAACCCCTTCCACAAGGGGCTGTCAAAGATAATTCCTAGTAGTGTTTATTTTAGTTTATGGAACTAAAAGTCACTTGAGCACTTTGGGTCTGTTTTTATCGGTAGACAAAAAAGATTTACTCTAAGCTTGACTTAGTAACACAAACTAGAAAAACATTTTTCCAGAATGTACCTGGATAGTCATGTTTGGTAAATTTCAGTAAAATGCAGACTTTAAAGTAGGAGTATACACATCAGCTTTCACTGAAAAGAATAGCATCACATATAAGTAACAAATACAACAAGTTAAATAATAAAACCTAAAAACGTAATTTCATTTAAAGAATCTAAACCTTTGCAGATGGAGGTTTTAGGTAAAGACAGTGTCTCAGCCTAAAATCAGATGCAACTGTGAATGAAGTTTTAATATTTCTCCATTTTAAGGCCTGACCACATTTTACATTAGAGTGGAGTGTTACCAGAGCCTAATTATAGTCGACATTTTAGCAAATATTGTAGAGCAAAAAGGAATGCAATTTCTACGTGTGGTAAGACTACAACATACATGATTGTGTTAATCATTGTTCCCACTGAAAGGAAGTTTTGTATCACTCCATTTTGTTACAGTATCTTAAGTTTTAGGGAGAAAGAGGAATCTGAATTAATTTTAGAAAAGGATAGAAAATTACCTATAACTATAGAAAAAGTGTTCGCCTTGTGTCCATATTTGATGTTAGAGTTGGGTTTCTTTTTCAAAAATAAATTGCACAATGAGGAATCAACACCTGAGAGGAGGGAACCCCTCAAGGGAACCCTTTCCTCAGGGCTTTATTTTTCACCATGGTAAATTTACTAATGAAGACTTGAGCAAAATGTGGATCCACCATATAATGGTACGTTTTCACAGTGGAGGGGAGAGGTTCCACAGCCAGCACAGGGCATGGTGTCTGCACGGACGAACAGCTGGGGGCCAAGTGACAAGATGTCTTTGTGATGTAATCCACAAGTCTGTTGTACTGTTGCTCTGACAGTCTCTCTCGGACTCCATCCACCTGGGATCCAAAAATAAGAGATTTCTTTAGTTGCCAAACTCTCATAAGGAGATTTCCACAATTATCCGTTTTGCCTTCATACATTTCATACATTTTCAGGTTATTTAGTTAAAGCCATTTTATCCAAAACTTCTTTTTTGCCTCTAACTGGCAATACTACTGCAATTCCAGCAGTATAACAAGCTCTACGTGAGAGAAGAAAAAGACACCCTCCTTTGAATAAGCACTTGGTATTACGTAAAATCCCCATGTTTGAAGTTGATTTGATAACATTTTACTCATTAACTATTAAAACATCTGTCACTGCTCTTTACTAACCAGCCCAGGAACAAAGGTGTTCTCTGCTTAAATCTAATCACCATTAAACTAAGCTCTGAAATAAAGCTGTTTGCCCGTCTCCTCAAACCTCTTCAGACGGAACATTTTTGAGTTTGACAGAAAAGTGAAGAGCATCTCTTTCAAACCAGTGGCTTTGGACAGCATTAAAAAAATACCTTTTGAACTGTAACATTCTCTGTTTTTATAAATACTAGGATTTAAAGCCAGAGAAAATAAAACTGGGCAGAGGAAGGGGAAATTTTTATGGAAAAAAGGAGGATGCGAAGTACATTTATGGTTCATAAAAGTCTGGCTCATCTTCAGTGGAACTCAAATAGAACTGAGATATACTACCTAAGTTCTTAGGTGAGATTTCCTGAGAAAATACCCATCAAAGGCAGTTGTCGCTATAAATTCTTCCCACCCTGAAACTAGCTGGTGCATAAGCCGTTGATCTGTGGGAATCAGGTAGCCACTGACCTTTCCGGGTTCTTTAGTAAATGCTGGCAAGACCACTGGAAGAATTAAAACCATTTTAACGAGGGCGTTTTAGTTCTCCAAGTAGTGTAAAGAATTTCCGTGTTTCTGCGTAGGGCACAGAAACAGTGTGGCCAAGGTGTCTTAAAAGCTGCGGAAAGCCAGTGGGATGGTAGAAAGTGAAGGGGCCTGCCAGAATAGTAAGTAGGGATCTGTTAGAGTTTGGGTCTCGTATTTTTAAGCTTGAGAACAAAAATAAAGGCCCCCAAAGATTCACTGACACATGAAAGCTGTGCACCACCGGGCAAAAGCCAGAGCGCTGATGATATCATTTGATGGGGTCAGAATTCAGCTGGAAAGCTTTGAATACACAAAGTCTTAATTGCTCCTCCTGAACAGCAGCACAGGAAAACCCGTGTTGTGAAAGGAACCTGGCCAAGGAATAAATTGACCTTCTGACTCATTTTGAGCCTCTCATAAGGGATTTCGATGATGTGCCAGGCATATTAAGCAATTATTACCCTAAAAATGGCTGCATTTAACCAAGAAAAGCAAATGCTGATTTAAAAAAATCTGAATCCTGCCATATTTGAATATACTGAATGATGTCATCTACAAATTGATTCCTTTCAAAATTCAAAGGAGCTGTGTTTCCTAGTATCTAAAGCAAAAACCAGAAAGGCCATTTTATATAAAGATTTTATATAGTTTTCCCTGGAAAACAGCGGGTAGGCTGCTTCACCCAGCTTACATCTGGATTAGGTTGCTATGCACTGATGAGTGCGCCAACGGAGGAAAAGTCGTGTCAAGCAGCACTGAATGACACCACCCCCCGCCCCCCCAATTTAAAAAATACATGGGATTACGACACGTTTAAGGAAGGGTTTACTGTCTCAGAAAATAAATGAGTATTTTGTTCTGCAGCTCAGGTCTCCTTTGGGGTGACTGGGGGAGGTTAGAGTTTGGACACAGAACTGGGCAGTTAATTCTTGTTTCTTACGCAGAGCTGAGGGTAGATGTAAAGTGGAATAGATATTGGGAAAGCAGCGGAAGCAGAAGGCATACCAGGTAGCCAGCCTTTCTTTCCAGTTTCAGGTGCTGCTGGGTAAACTCGGCATCTGTCTTGTCTGTCTTTAATAGCTACCCTGCGGTTCCTGCTTTTTGTCCTGCCTCTGTCTTTGCCACCCTTTCATTCCAGCCCTCTGTTACCCCTGAACACCAGTGGCAACTGGTGTAGAGCATGCTGCCCAGTGTCAGTGCTCCTGCCTCAGTGATCCCATGGTCTCAATTAGGCCTTGGCAACTTGTTGGGGTGGTGACTGCAGATAGCATCTCACTAACCCCTGGAGAAACAGGTCTGTTTCCCTCCCGCTATGCTAATTCCCAGCAGTACCCTCAAACAGAAAAGCCGGAGAGAAGGATCACAATAGACAGTTCAACAGCAAAAGCTGAATCTCCAATCTCAGTAGTTTAGGATCTGAAATTGTTCCCAAGCAGCTATGGAATAATGATGGTGACAGACCCTCTTCAGAGCCCTGGCCGTTTCTTGTTAAGGACCAAGGACTTGAAGATAATGATACTATCTCCTGCCAAATCCTGTAGCCACATCACTGTTGCTTTATTGTCAACTAGATCAGAAGATTTTGGCAGATCTAATAAAGTCAGCCTGGACATCTGACCTCTGTTTATTCCCAGAAACTCATCAATTCGAAGCAGCATTGTAGTTTAGTGCCAAGCCCCAGCTTAAAGCCTGACTGATTATGATCCAAGAAACTAGAGAAATCTCAGTTGTTGTGCTTGGCTGCCTTCCATCTTCTCAGATAATTTTACCCAAACAGTGGTGTGAGGGAGACACAGGCTCTCCATACCAGGAAGAAAATAATGAAGGAATCGGGCAGGACCTTGTAGACACAGGTTTGCTGTCCTTTCCCAGGGCCACTCTGTCCCAGGTCAGGCCAGCAGGCTCCTCACTGCCCCTGATCCACACCTATCTTGCCAAGTGGGAAAAGATGTCTGTTTCTGAAGTCAACTCTTAGGGCTCCGTAGATCAGGCAATTAGCAGGGATGCTGGGGCAGAGAGCAGCTTCCCAGTGGGGCCCCTGCTTACCCCGGACTGGACTGCAGGCAGCTGGTGCTACTCTCATCAGTATGCCTGACCCCTGAACCCAGTATGCCTTGCCTGAACACCCATTCCACATCAACTAACGTGTGGCCAGGAGCCAGCAGCCAGAACATCTCAGGAGCTGTGTGGCCAGGGAGCTGCCCCAAGACAGTAAGCAACATCTCCAGGAGGTGCCTTGTGGGACTGACGGGAAACTGCCCTGTGGGGAGGGAGCACAGAGCCACACAGAACACAGAGCAGTGGATGGGGCAGAGATCTGTGTACGAAATTTTGACCCCACAAGTCACAGACCTCCTGGTTTGTGAACTTGCAAAGGTCTGGCCTACTGCCCATGCCGTTTCACTTATGACACCCTCACTTCTAAGGCGGCCTTCTCCAGGACCACGCACCTGCTGTAGCCACTTCCAGGCCACGTGCAGGCCCACGTGGGGCCTGTCTCATGGAGCAGCTGCATGGAATTGCTGCCTTGGTCCTAGTCCTTGTAAGACCTGCTCATTCTGGAGCTCCACTGTCCTGTCCTGTCGACTCCAGCACCCCAGCACCCCAGCCCCACAACGACCAAGCCTTGTTCAAGTCATATGGTAGCTTAGCCTGGGGCTGTGAGCCCACCTGGCCTCTTGCTGGCCTCTCCTGAAGGGGCCTCCTGAAGGCTCACAGGTACACCTGGCTGGGACTTCCCAACCCCCTTCTGCAAGCCCTTCGCCTCATACCCCCTCTGCAGCCAGTCCAGAGGCTGTGGGTTCACAGATGCCTGGTACCAGCCATCAGCCCACATCCCGACTTCGCTGGAAGCCAGCCCCAGTCACCCTGTTTTCTGAACTGTACCTCCACATCACAGGCCACTCTCGGCTGCTTGAGCTGCATGGTGAGTAGGTTGCTTTGCTTGCTGTCCTGGGCACAGTCGATCTCCGTGACAGGGAAGGCCTGCTGCTGTGTGTCCTCGCTGACACTCACCACGAAGAGCACTTCTGACGTTAGCAGCAAGCACCCTTCATGCTCCTGGCCTGAGTCCCGCACCAGAACCACTTCCAGGGCCATGTGGACTTCCGGTCTGCCCAGAGACTGAAGCATTTTCCTGTGTTAAAAGAGAAAAGTGAGGCTAGGAGCCAGCTTTGAAAAAACGGTCAATATTAGTGCTCACTGTTTGTACCAAGGGTTGGGCAATCCCACACATTGCTCCCCAAGGGCAAAGGGCCCTCACCAATCTAATTATTTTAGCTTGAAACGTAAGTGTCATTTTAATTCTCAAACTGATTCTGGTCAGCAAAGCCCAGCTACTTCTGGGGACAAAGATTTCCCTGGGCTCTGGTTAGTTCCTTTTCTTCCTATTACAGATGTTACCCCTAATTAGAAGGCTGGTTCCATAGAGAATCTCACACCCTCTTGTGGGCCCTGGCTTCCCTCCCAGTGAGCATCCTGAGTGGCAGACCCAGTTCTGAGGACAGCCACTTCTCCCTGGCTCTACGATGCCCCTGTGCTGCCTGAGACGCTGAAAATGATGGCTCCTCTTGGGCTCCCCTGGAAGTATGGCTGGTTAGCTCGAGAGCAAGCCAGGCCCTGTTAACACACAATGCGCATGTACAGTTGAGCAAGTGTCTCAATAATTTTACCAGACATATTTGACGTGGCTATTTGGAGCCTGGTCAGCATGTAGATCACTTGGCTGATAGCGTTGTTTGGGAAGCTGAGAAAGTCCAGCTCCATGTAAAATACCTGTGGTAAGAGAAGTAAGGGAGTTTTACTAGTTGTTTTCTGGAAAACAGTCCCCTGCTACAGTGATGTCATCTGCTTAGAGCCACCCATAAAATGCTGCAGATCCGAAATGATGTCACATCTTTGGAAGCAAGTGTACAGATAATCATTAAATACTGCAATGCTCTTAACCCCGGTGACTTTACATTAGCTACAAGCTGAAATCTTGTAGTCCATCATCGACTGGTAATTAGAGGAAGCATAACACTCCTGGGAGGCATCGGTCCTGAAAATGGCTTACCCATCATTTACAATGTATGTGATAAAAAAGTCAAGAATGTTAGTTGATGTTCTTGCTTAATATTAGACTACTTCTGTATCTACGCTGTGGCTGGTCAAATAATTAAAAAACACAGCACACACAGAGATGCACACAAAGGCACATGGTTTGCCTAGAGACAGTATTTAAGTGACTTAATCCAGCTGTTAAACATGAATCCATATCTATTTCTGAGTGCTCGTGGGGCCTCCGGTTTATGAAACGCTCTCTCCAGTGCCAACAGCAAATGAGGGCACAAGCAGCAGCCACGTAGGCCTCCAAGGAGACTCTCCAGACCCAAAGATGGTACAGCATGTGCGCTTTCTGAGGACTTGTAAATGTTTATAAATGAGGCACAGTCATTAGACTAAGAGTTAGTGGTTTATAAAACCTTCAGTGCAGTAATAAAAGTTTTACAAGGATGATGGAAACCAACAAGGCCATGTGAAGCTCTGTTCTGAGATGCTCTTACATAAGAGTTCCTCAGCCCTGGGAAATGCACAATGGTGTTTTCAAAACCAAAGGAATTTATGAAGTATGAGTTGACTTTCCCTCACTAGAGTCCAGAGCAAAAGGAATACTGTTTTTGTTAATGTGTAAGCATTTGATAAGGGAGTATTTAAAACTTTGTCCACTTAGAAGTTGCAGAAGTTCTTTTTGTCAGTTTCGCTGTGAGTGAAAATGTCATTCACAGAAGGAGAGACAGAAATAGAGAGGGAGGAGGCAGGGGAGAAGCGAAGAGGAACACATGTTCGTGTCTGTGTGGTCTCTTGGAGGAATCTCTCCGATGGTTGCCTGAGTGTGGGCATTCGTCTGCCGATCTCTTCCTTTCAGACAGCTTTTATGCCCTGATCTGGCTGCCTCTTGTTAGATGTACTGAGGTGCAGGATGTCTGCGGTGAAATGCCCCCTGCTGACTTTACGGCCAGATGCAGTGTGTTCACATGTCTGACAAATGAGAGCCCTCCTCGTTTGCTACACTAGCGAGGTGGCCTGCTTCACCACCAAAGTGACGGCACTGATTTTGGGTAAAAAGGAAACAATTCCAGTTACCTGTTTATTAAAAGTCACTTCCATGTGCTCTATCAAGAATGCAGAAAATAAGCATGGGAGGACGTGTTTCCTTGCCGCACACCCACCGCTCCATGTGCACAGCATGCATGGGGAGAGGCCCTGGCACTCTACCTCCAAGTGCAGGTAATACCATGAGCCAAAGTTCTCTACAACTGTCTGCCTGAGGAAAGGGCTCTCAGTTGCAGGTCATGTGCCTCTGCTGCCACTGGCGAGGAGACTTGGCCTGGCTGCAACGCAGCATGGAGTCTGCAGGTGAGAACGCTATGCCAAGCGTAAAGCTCTGTAGGCGTATGTGCGCACAGCCATGTACACACTCACACACACGAGTGTTCCCCTCTCTCTCTCATTGTCCAAATACAAATGCATTATAATTTAAAGATAGCTTTCTGTCTCAAATCTATTTTTCCTTTCAAATTGCTCACCAGAAAAAGCAATAATTCTATTCTCTGCTTCAGTATTTTCTATATATTGCCCTCAATCTCTAACTGGTTACTTTTCATTAAAGCCTATTTTATTAAATGTATTGTAAAAAGATTTTGTGACACGTACATATACTGAAATTAGTCATTGATTTTCCTGGTTCTGTAATTTTATTATAATTTATTAGTAGTACAATTCTACTCTTCATGTAGATAAGCATAAGGAGGTGAGAAAGATAGCTATTTATCTACTTACGGGTTTATTCCTTTTATTTTTCATTCCTTTGCCATGTGTAGGGCTAGATTATCATAGGGAACCCTTGGTATAATAACACACATTAATCAGCGATGTCTGAGTTGGTCTGACGGGCTTTCCACTGACTCACCGTAACCAGTCTGCGACACGAGCTCAGCGGCTCCTCCGATGGGTTTTGTGAACACCCCCATGATTCCTTTCCCCACGCCCGAGATTACACCCTTGGCCTTGTGTCCTGCTGAAGCATGAGCCTCGGAGGTCTTCTGGAAGTTCTGCATTGGCTGATCGACTATACCAGCAATTGCACCTGAAAAACAACAAAAGCCCCCAGTAAGGGCTAAGGCTTAAAATCCTGAGCAAAAGAAAACCTTCAATCTGGAACACAGTTTTATGTGGATTGAAAATGAAACCCCACCCTCATTATAAAGTTCTTTACATCTATTTACCAATTATCTAAGTACATTGAGGGCAGTTTAAGTTAGACATTTATTATCTTTATCAAAACACAATGTTCAGACTGGCTTTGATCCATAGTCAGGATCTGTGAAGTTCAGCTCAGAATTTAATAAACATGTCAACTATTCTATAGTGACACCCACATGCCTTTCTCCAGAAATCAGGCAACACAGTTTTTAGGGAAGAGAGCTAACAATTCCTTAGGAGGAGAGTGAAGCTGCTCAGCCTAACGCGTTTTCAGTCAGTCAGGAGGGGACTCACTGGAAGGGGCCAGCCCCTTTTCGTGTTCTCCCTTTTAATAAGAGCAATTATTGAACAATAACAATATATTAATAATTATTTAATAAGAGTAATTGTTGATATAGTAATTATTATTTCTATTATAGTCATGTGCCACATAATGACATTTTGGTGAATGATGGAACCCATAAATGACGATGGGCCCCTAAGATTACAGTGGAGTTTTTCAACATTCCTACTGCCTGGTAACCGCTGTAGTGAAGTGCATCGCGTTACTCAGTGTGTCTGCGGTGATGCTGGTGTAAAAGAACCTACTGCGTGCCAGTCGTAGAAAAGTACGTACGTACAATTATGTACAGTACATAATACTTGACAATGATAATAAACAACTGTGTCACTGGTTTATGTATTTACTATACAGTAAGTCTCTACTTAAAGTCAAAGTTAGGTTCTGTGACTTTAAGCAAAACGACATATTAAGGAAACCAGTTTTACCGTAGGCTAATTGATATAAACAAGAGTTAAGTTCCTAGGGGACCTCATCAATGTTATAATGAAACAACTTTCTTTGAGGACCTTTTATCATTATTTTACCTTTTATCATCATTTTAGAGCGTACTCTTTCTACTTATAAAAAAACTTGCTGTGAAACTGTGCCGTGTCACACTGGCAGCAGCCTCAGACACCTTGTGTTTACTGTGTCTCTTGATTGTCATCGTTCTGTCTTGTGCTTGATTTACTCTCCTGTTGTTTTGTACAGTAACAGGCTGTACTGGCTGTAGCCTAGAGGCAGCAGGCTACACACGGCCTAGGGGTGCACATACTACCAGGTTTGTGTAAGAGCCCCTGATGTTTGCCCAATGAGCAAATGGCCTGCTGACGTAGCTCTCAGAATGCGTCCCCGTTCAGCTGAGCGTAAGGACACCACTAATCTGATCTGAGTGCTTACTATGTGCTGGGGACTGTGAAGAGCTTTCCTTGTATGAGATCGTTGATCTTCATAATCCTAGGAGTCAGGCATGGTTTTTATCCTCATTTCCCAGATAAGGCCGCTGAGACATGGAGAGGTTAAGGAGTTTTTCCTAAGGTCACACAGCTGTTCCGTACTTGAGGCAGGATTCTGAGTGCAGGGAGTCAGGGTTGCAGCCCAGCTCTTCCCCAGCAAGCTCTGCCCTTTGCCCGTCTTGGACAAACTCCTTCTCTCTCATTTCATCTGAGGTTTGGCCACTTACTCTTCACTTTAGAACAGCTACAAAACCCTGCTCTCACCAGTATCTGTTCTAATGGCTTTCCTGCGGGGTGGTTTGTCCTCCTTACTCTTACTTTGAGGGGCCAATGATGAAATCTAGTAAAGGCCTCACCAGTTCTGATTTTTTTTCTGCCCATGATGGAGTGGGGGGTTCCCTAACTCAGCAAAAGGTAAAAATTTCATTTTTCTTGACAGAATTCTTTGTTTTCAACTCAAACCTGCTAGGATTAATGAAAATGCACAGTCCCCCTGGTAGAAATTTAGTACATGTCAAATCCCATTATTCCAAATGCCACTAACTGAAAGTCTCCTGGGTAACCAGAGATTTCCAGGTCTCAGTTAATGACCTGCTAATTTCAAGCAATATTCCATTGAACAAAATCCAGAAAAACCAAAGGCCAGTTCCTTCAGGTCAATTATAAAGGGAATGTTCTTCAAGGATTCCATTCCTCTAAATTTTGACAGAGCCACTTAAGTTTACATATTGACAGATTAAGAATGACCTGAGGCGACAGGTCTGTTTCCCAGCCTAGACCAGTGCTTCTCAAACTTTCTAAAGAAATGATGCAGGAAGCAGAGGAAGCTGCTCACAGCTGGTGCCGGCCGCCCTGGCTATGGAGGGCTGAGGGATCACTGCGCCAGCGCCCCCCAGACACCCAACCCTGGCACTTGGGCTGGGGAGCTCGCCCCACATTTTCAGTGTGAGGAATCTGATGGTCTGCTCTCCACCTGTGAGTTTCGGGTGCAGAGCAGCTGGGAGGTATTCATGGAAACGGCACACTGAGCTAGTGGCTGCCATCAGTGCTGGGAGAGGGAAGATCCCCAGGGCCTGGTCCTCAAATCATTTCACAGCAGACAGTCAAAGTGAAAAGCATCACATCAAGGAATACAGCTCTTAGATTTCATTGTCTGATTTCTTTGCTAGGTCTCCATGCTGAAGAGTAGCAAAACGGGAGTAAATATTATTGCCTGCATTTCTGAGAAAAACGTCTTTTCTCAAATGCAGATTTCTGTTAAGCCTATTAAAACTGAGTTGGGGGGCACGTGGTCGCTTTGCTGAGACTCTCCCACCTCCCTTTAATGTGCCAGGCCCAACCTGTACACGGGGCTTTCATGGCTGTGATTCTCATGCACACAGGGCTCCACCTTCTACCTGCCTGAGTGCAAACAGGTATCACAGTGAAACTATCCTTTGATCTTCCACTTTCTGCAGCCACCAGCCACAGTCAAGGCTCAGTTACTACGGCTTTGATAGATAAACTATTTGGGCAGCCTGAAAAGTGGAAAGCCTGCACCCCATGACAAGGTGTTAGTTTCTGAGAGGTAGAGGAGAACCTCTCAGACATGCCGTCGCTCAGCACCTGATCCCGGAAGGGGGAAAGCTGGCACGTCACACACACCGACACCTCACTGGTCACCAGGTGCGAGGCGGAGAACAGAAAGGCAGTGAGAGACTGGCAGTCATTCCATGGTGCCTGCAGCCATGCCTCGGGAGGAGCAGCTTTTCGTAGGCCTTCAGAAGGTTCTCTTATTAGTATAATCCAGCTAAATCCTGCAACTGGTAAATTATTTACTGTCATATAGTCAAACTCTGCTTTAAGGCTTTAAGTAGTGGAAACTGATCCCCAAACTTGTCTGTTGGCATCAGGCCCATGGGGTGGGCGGCCACATGGAGACGGCTGTGATGTGATGAAGTGAGGCGAGGAAGGAAGCGTGCACCTCGCAGGGGAATGCCTATGGGCTCCATGTGTGCTGGCCAGGGCAGAAAGTGGGGAGCGCTTTCCTTTTCTAACCTTTAGCTGGAAGACGAGGGCTCTCTTCGAAGCAAGGGAACTAAAATGGCCTTCCCTCACCAGTTCTGGGACTTGCTCCCCAGCCTCAGGCAGAGAACACTGTCCCTGAGCTATGAGAGTCCCTGCCTGTGTGCTTATTTGGTGCTGTCCTTAGCACAGGGTGTCATTATATTTTGGGCACTGTGAAAATAAGTCACAATAGCAGAGGCGCAGGCCTAAACTGAGATGCCACTCCACGGCTCACCATTCCAGAGACGAATGAGGCCCACAGTGTATCAGGTATTCCAGCTTGAGTGCAGCTTGTTCTGACCAGAACAGATTAGGAAACTGAGAAGGACGTACTTCTGTTATTGCCCAACTCCCTGCTAACTGCAAACCAGTCCGCTGACCGCTGACAGTGGTATCGGAGGGGCTACTCCTAAGTGCCGTGTTTTGGGTGCACAGCTGTTTGCTCACTCCCTTGAGGGAACATGTCCTGATTCATCTGGTAGAGGCCGATTTTGTTGGGATTCCAAATGGCATCCCAAGAGTGGCCGTGAAGACAGAGGGTGCGGCTGCTTGGAAATCCAGCAATGCTTCATAAGTCAGGCAGCAGCCCAAAAGAAGTGTGGGTCAGAGAAGCAAGTCCTGACATCCTGCCAATGGTATTCATGAGAGAGAAGTCACGTTTGGGAGGGAACGTGGAGTGGAACTGTGACACGGAGCTCACATTCTCTCTCAACACAGACTCCAGGGTGTAGTAGAAAGTGGGGTGTACGGGAAATGGATCTGGTAAATGTGGGCAAGCCTAATGCCAATTCTGCAGGCTACACAGAATTGTTCCAGAAGCCATTGTTTTCCGAAAACTGTGGTGGAGCTCATCCAAGAGCCTCAGCGGCATCTCTCTGCCAACTGACACTTCCTCGCTGACCTGAGGCGATGTGGCTGGGGATGGCAGCGAAAGACTTCCTTTGATTTTTCAAGGGCCTCATAACACTCCACAGTGTCTCCATGAGGGCGAAGCAGCATCAGGAAGGCCCCCCAACCCATAAACATTTGGGGGAAATGTGTTTTCCCCACCCTGGAACTTTCAATTGTTCAGTCTCCCCACATCCTGATTGTTTCCAGCTTGGCGCCCTCCGTGGTGGATGGCACGTAGAAAGGCCAGGCTCTCGTCCTAGCCAGAGGACTGACCTAGGCAGTCAGTTAACCTCACTCGTGCCTAGGGTTTGAAGATCAAATAACACGACACATGTGAAAATACTCTGTCAACCCTGATGTGTTCTTTAAATGTGTTTCTACTAACTGGGTCATTAATGTTTCTGTCTTGTAAAGGAAGAAACCGAGGAACCAGCATTTTGATTTCACTAACCATGGGTTTCAAACTATTATATGATAATAGCTCCAGCGTCAATTAGACACTTAATGCATTTGGCACTTTTAAACACCATTTCTGGTACTGGATTAAATGGAGACAAATCTATACTTTTCCCAGGTGTGGGGACTTCCTGACTCTTCTTCCTGCCACACATCAGGTAGTTCTGGGACGGAAGGTTCTGAGATAATGCACTGATTGTGTGTGCTACAGAGTTCTTAAACTCTTAGAGGAAAGGAAGCAGGTTTGAGCCAAACATGAGATGTGCACTGTGAACGAAAATGTCTGAGGAGCACAGATAGAGGCATCGTGCTGGGGCCCAGGGGCAGCCAGCGCCTGCAGGTACAACTGGCGTACAGTGAGGAGGATTTACGTCACCCCCAGAACTCCTAAGTTTTTGGAAATTATTAGGTTGGTGCAAAAGTAATTGCGGATTTTGCAATTATTTTTAACCTTTTAAACCACAATTACTTTTAACCAACAGAATACCAGAGATGTAGAACGACTCTGTGAGCCTGCTGCAGTTTCCTCAGATGAAATGATTCTCTTGCACGGAGGAGGATGCACACCACAGTACGACTACAGCAAAGATCAAAGCTTTACGACTTTCTACCCTGGTTAACAACAGGAGCTGAGCCCTGAAGGCGACATCACAAAGGCAAAACCCTGGCTTCTCAGATGATTCATTTCTACCATCAGGCACAATTTCACATAGTGGAAACTGGGTGGCGGGGATGGGCTTCTGGGTGGGAGGAGAACAGGTCAGTCAGCGTGGAAACAGTCACAAGCCAGCCGGCTCAGGCCTCCTCTGTGCGCCCCTGTAAGCTCCAAGCTCCAAGAAGAGCTTGGAGAGAGGGAAGGAAGCGCTTCTGCCCAGAGCAGAACACACAGAAGCCCACAATTCTTAGCAAAAAGAGGTCCCGCAACCCCAAACAATGACCTGAGGCCCCCAAGATCACCTCATTGTTACTTCCCGTGGTTACAACGACTTAACCCATTGGAGTGAAACTAAAGCAGAAAGGCTCCTGCCATTGCTCACGTGAAACTCTTTGCAATTCGGCAACGCTTACGGTAGGTACCTTTACTACCATAATGTAGTGTGACGGGTGCTGATTACCAAACTCCGGCCCTGTGCCTGGCACCCGGCTGACCAGCAGGACTCTTAATAATGGTGTCTCCAGTCCTAATTTACAAAAGAGAAACCCAGGTACAGAGAACATAAGGACTTGCCTGAGGTCTTTGTGAAGGGGCCTGGACACCTTAGCCTGGGCTGTGCCCCCGTCCCCTGACCACAACCCCCTTCTGCACAGCAGTCCCACTGCTTCGGGGCTGCTCCTTTACCCAGCACTTCCATCCCCAGGCCGTTAGCCTCCCCTTTTCCATGCATTATCAAATGACAGTGCCCCACACACTCAATGTTATGACTTAAATAATTTCTAGTAACTTAACCTGCACTTGTAACATCTTACTACTTCCTCTCAGAGCCTCAGCTGGCTGCGTGGTGAGTTGAGAGGCTATGTTTGGAACTGCAGACTGAGAGAGGACAAATCCTTTCAAGCTCATCTTTTCTGACCTTTGTTCCCTCTGCTTTGGGGCACTTTGATCTCTGTGAGATGCACACTCCTTCAGATGCTAGGCAGGCCTGCTGCCAAGCAACACAGTTTTAAATTCCTTTGCAAACAAATAAACAAAAGATATCCTTGAAAATCTTGCTCTGCAAAAGTTCAGCTCTGAAGCGTCCTTTTTATAGATTTTTCCAAAGTAACTTATTTTTCAAACATTTGCAATATTTGGAAATATCCATAGTAATCTTCACCTCTAACTATACCATCTGGCTGCTCAACAAACGATAATTACCCTGAGTCAGGCACTCTAAAAAAAACAAAAGGAAAAAGCAGGCTCCTCACTGAAGCTTACATGACAGTTGCAAGCTGCTCAAGTGCTTCTCACACAGAAGCAGGCGTCTGCAGTCTCTGTGGTAGTGAGAGGCCAGTGTTCCAGGTTGGCCTGTTACGTTAACAAGCAAACAGCTGTGTGCTGCTGTCCTTGTGCTGACACCCCCGTGCTCAGGGGGCCTCCAATGGGAGAACTGCAAGGAGGCCAGAGACACGTGCCATACTAGAGGCGAAGGAAGGCGGCGCCAGCGTTGGCACAGGTGAGCCTCGGATGGGACAGGAGGGCACCTGCGGTGGCCGCACCACGGTGTTGGCCGGGGTCCTGTTCCAGAGCGTCACAGACTCCAGGCAGGAGCCGGCCCAACTGCCATATCCTCTCTGAGCTCAGCTTTTTCTACACAAAGAATCTGCACTTCACCACCACCCCGAGTCCTGGGAGCGGCACCCCTTGGACAGCTGGCAGAGCCAGAGGGCAGACGTGAGCCATGGTCCCGGCAACCTCTTACCGAGCAGGCTGATGCCCAGCCGGGACAGGCCTTGTTGGAGCCCCTCGCCCAGGCTCTCCGGAAGCTGCCGCCGCCATTCCTCCTGCCGGTTGTAATGCTCCTCATCAAGCGAGAGCCGGTCCATGTTCCGGGCCAGGCTCGTGGCCAGGTTGGTGATGGAGGTGAGGGTACCTGAGGGCACAAGAACATGTGGTCACATACATGGTGGACCCCAGTGGAGTGGTCCCTGAAGGGCTGTGGGAGAGGAGACAGCGATGGGAGAAGCACATCTGTGTCTTCAGGACGTGCCTGGATGGTGAGTGAGGGCGGCCACCTCATGGGCAGTTTGAAGCAATGGCCTTAAGAAAATGAGATTAAGATTAACACTTGCTTATGAGGGTGATGGCGCTCCTCAAAAAGGATTGGATGAGAATCTCTGTTATCAGAGAAATGCCTAGAGTTTCATATGAAACTATCATTCACTATCTTTTGATAGTCAAGGCTTGGCTGAAACAGTTAGTTTTGAAGTCCTCATTAAGGCCCAGGTTTGAAGGTTAAAATTTGCCTGCTCTGAATTTAAAGGTTAAAGTTAGTTGCTGAATTTTAGACAGACTGTAAAGAAATATTTCCACTTTAGAACTAAAAATTATTACCTTCTTACTACTTCAGTCATACTAAAGGGAGACAGTCTGTAAGCTTTATCATTTGACATTCTGAGGAAATAATTATTGCGCCATAGAGAATATGTGCCATTTTTATGTTCAGGATGTTAACTGAAAAAAGTGAGGACAATAAAGGGAGTAAATCATGTAAAAGCCATGATTCCATCTGTTTGTTTCCTAAGAAAGGGCTATTTTAGCATCTTGCTCAAAACATTCATAATCCCCTTTAGCATAGATCTCAATGAGCAAAACTGAAAGACATCAATAGACACATTTTGGAAGCTAATGTATTAGCTCATCTGTTATGGATGTCTAGTTTCAAGAAGAAATGGAAGATGTTTTTGCAGCTGCATCTTTACCAGTAATCTGAAAAGAAAAAAAATCCATGTGCGCGCGTGCACACCCCATCAAACCAAATGGATTTTGCTAAGAGAGGGAGAGAACAAGTGTAAAACAACATTCAGTGCGTCAGCACACTAAAATTACTGATGGGGTTCAATTTAGCAGGTGTTGGCTGTCCTATTTTAAAACAAAAACAACAGAACCTCAAAGATTTAAGTGTGAGGAGTAAGAAATCCACCTGTGACTCATCTGTGAGTTCCTGTAGCTCAGCTCACAGGCCTCCTGGATGGCGGGCCCAGGGGAGTGGTCCTGTCATTGTCCAGGGAATTGGGTTTACTGCTCCTGTTGTCCTCTTGCCAGCACTACCCCCTGTACCCTGCCCCGTCCCCCGCCCCGGATCATGGGTTCTCATATTTCAAGCACACGTCTTCTTTTGCGGCCTTCTAGAGACTTCTATAACCTGTCCTCTTGTAACAGAGTTGCAGCACTGTTGACAGTGAAAAGCGTCTTATAGAAGCTTTTTGCACTGTTTTCCCTGCCTCCTGCTGAGAAGAAAGGGGGACTCAGATGGCCCTTGTTAGTTCCCGAGTCACTGCCAACCTGACCAAAATATCGTCAAGCAAACACACGGTGAAACGAAAACATTCTCCTTGTACATGTAGGGCAGCAGTGTGGCTTCTGTGCCTGATGACCCATCTGGGCCACAAGATGGCACTGTTTACGTGGCCTGCTAGAGAAAAGTTGGCAGTTTGACTCCAGATCGGTTTCCATGTCAAAATGTATCCATATCCTTACAAAAGTTATGACAACTGTATCTACATTAAAAAAAAAAAACTATGATGAGGCAACACAGTGTAGGATTTCTGATGTTTAGCAGAAGTCCTGAACACCTTTAATATTTCTGTATTTATCACATGGAATAACAGTTGAGCCAATCCTTGTTTTCCCAATGGGAGGTTTAAAATTCTGAAGTTTCTGAAACATTTTCACACACTACACAGGCAAGCAATGATCTGTTTAAAACATAAGACGTTATACATGAGCTTTGTTACACATCCAACATTTCACAGCAAGCTAACACGCCAAACAAAGCGAGAGGCAAACTTAACGCATTTAAAACTTTAACACGTTCTTTAAAAATGAGAAAAGAAGACAGGAAGGAATGAAAATAGGCATTATTACAAGGAACCACAATAGCTACCTTTGGAAATGTGCTTTACAAATGATGTGGTCCCTCTGGAAACTCCACTCACAAAGGCTCCTGGGCCCCGGGTCAGCCCCTCGTACGGGAGCCTGAAGAAGTCAGAGATCCCGTTGCCGATGCTTCGCACCAGACTGGCCGGGCTGCCGAGGATTTCCAGGGATCCAACCACCCAGCCTGGAAGGGACCAAAGGGAACGGGTTACTGAAACCTTAAATACAGCACTTTCTATAATGGGGAAAAGTGACCCATTTTCCCTGCAATTCATTTTTCACACTAGAATTGAGAATGTAATAAGCTCCTTTGGAGCAAAATATGGGAAATAACTCATTCACTGTGAATTCAGATGTGGCAAACTTTCATACTTTATAAATCAAAGTGATCCTTTTGGCAGCCTCACAAATAACTTTAATATGACTTCCCAGCCGAGTCTTCCATAGTCCCACTGACAGGGACCCGTGTGCAGAGGATACACACTCCCACCCACCCAAGGAGAGGCGGTCCCTCAGGTTGCAGGTGTCTGCAGCCTGGGATGTCATCTGTACAAGCTCCTTGGGGCAGCAGAGACACTGGGACAAGGAGGAGAGGCATGGTCAGGGGAGGAGGCCACATGCTAAATGGGGTGTTACAAAGGGGATGCAAAGTTCTGACAAGGATGGAGGACTTCGTCTGAATCTTTCCCAATCCTACCACGCTGAGTGCTTCCCTTTGGAGCGGAGCTGGAGCCAGAGAAATGTCTCCCCTTCGACCCTAGTTCCAGTTGTGTAAACTCGGTGACATGGACATACTGATGAGGTCAGAGAGAGAGGAGTGTTCCCTGGGAATGTCCCTGGGGGGGACCTTTGGATCTGGTTTCCTATTTGAGCTGGGGCTTGCCAGGAGCTGGCCTGCTCAGGGGCCTGACTGCTGTGCGCGCTGCCTCGTGGGAACGTGGCTGTGGTGTGGACTCAGGCAGTGGCTTGCCTTTGCCTTCCTCCCTGGGGTGGGGGCTTGGGGCTCTCGCCAGAGGTCTGGGGGTGCAGGCAAGGGCCAAGGGCTAAGGAGAGGAGCATTGTGAACAGACGACTTTCTCTGGGAACCCACTGACAAGCCTAGCCCATAGCTGAGAGGGCTCTGATGGGGAGGCCCTGGGACAGAACGCGAATGGGAGTCAATTCTCCTCATCAGCACGTTAAGTTCTTGGAGGACGGGCTGTGACAGGTCCCCAGTCAGTCACTGATCCCAGAGAGTGGGGAAGATGTGGGTGCAAAGCCCAGCCAGAGCCCTAAGGGGACCTAGCGCAGCCATTGTAGAGAGGGACATTCTCAAATTGTTCTGGGGAACACAGGAAGATAACACTAGGGTTTAGGTTAAAAGAGAGTATAATTTCCAGAAGATGAAGATTATAAATGAGAGAATCTACGGGTGTCAGGCATTTAGCTTATTTGATTCTCACAGGCAACAGTACCAGAAAAGTACTATTACTTCCCTTTACATAAATTCGGATTAGCTAATGACTGAGCCTCTCCCTGGGGTCAGGAAGTATATAGGCACAGGGAACAGAGGAGAATCAGACATGGAATTACCCTGACTCCACCATCTCCCAGGCAAGCAGGAAAAGGCGAAACTGGCTCAGAGACGAAGTCAATTGCTCATCCTCTCCCTGATGTTTAGACACATGGGCTGTGTTCCCAGCCCAGGTTTACCTGACTCCAAAACCCCTTCCCCCACTTTCTGGGAGCCCAGGCTGCAACAGCGAATAAGCAGGGTTCCATGGACGGCTGTGGAATACGCTTCCTTGGAGGGCCCTCTCTGGAGGTAAAGAAACGGCCCATACCCTTTAGCCTGGAAGAGCTGTAAGCTTCTGCCTGGAGGCAGAAGGTTGGGCTAGAGACATCTTAATTCCCCTTCTCTCCAAAGATTCCACATTGAAATAAGGAAGAGGAGCTATTGCCAAGCAAAGATCCCTTTACAATGGGCCCCTGGAGGCCAGTGCAGGGGCACAGAGTGAGCAGAGACACCCAGCCTGCCATCTAGCGCCCCGGGGGAACACAAAGATTAGGGCCACTGCCTGATGGGGGGCTCTTTGTGGACCAGATCTACTTCTTAGTGACACCTGAACTGGCCAGAAAAGGGCAGAAAGTATCCCAGGGCACTCCTTCTTTAACTATTTTCCACCCAAAGCAAATATATCCCTAGCTTATTGCTTGGGAATTTTGTTGAGAAGGGTGTCTGTCTGGCTTTCTGTCAAACTGAGACTTGGGGGTAGAGAGGGCCCAGGAAATGATAAAGCCCACATTCTTCCCTTTAAATAGGCTTAGTTACTCATTTTTAATTACTGTTTCTTTATTTTTAAAACCTCTTCAAGGTGAACCCGCAAACTGCCCTGGAGATGAGATCAGGGTATTTCGACCACCCCACTCAGGAACCTTCTCATCCCGTGCAACGGGTGAACCCTGACCGGTGGGAGATGTTGACACAACCCGTCCACCCCCAGGCCAGCCCTCCCCCTTCTTTTACAAGAATGTTAGTACATTCCTTTTCAGACTCTTCTACCTGGGGGTTAGTAACCTCCTACCATCTTCCCATTTCCAACTCTTTCAATTACTGCTTTCTGCCAGATAATCTTCAGACTGTAAGTTTTTAGTGACAGAATTCCCAACAGGCTCTGAAAACTTGGCCCTCTGTATCAGAATCTTTTCTCAGCATGTAATGAGGTTGGGACTACAGTTTAGAGGATTTTTAGGTGGGTTACAAAAAATCCAAACAGAATGTTCTTGTGAAAGCTCATGAAAAACACAAAACAAAGAGAGATCATTTTTAGCACACAGGCTGCAGGGACATGGCTCCTTGGTGTTGCAGTTGGTGTTTCTCTGCCAGCTCATTACATAGATGGGTGCTCCCCTTACCTCCGCGTTATGTGGTGACATGTCGGGAGGCTTACTCTTTCCCAGGACCCAGATCGTAGCTGAGTAATCTACACGCCTGCTTTTCATGTTAAAAGCAAAACTTCCTGAAAGGGTAAGTTTCTGGAATTTTTTTATAAATATACCCATCTACCAAATTTGAAATGTTAACTGCTTATTTTAAAATGATTTCTCAGCAGGAGGGAAATATGTCTTTATTGTTGTGCAAGCTATCAAAACAACAGTTTGGGCAGGGCCCTTCCCTGATCTTGTCATTTTCAGTTAAGAGTTCTGGGCAGCCCTGTTAACTCTATGAATTTCATTATGGAGAAAATGTAATGTTACCAGTATGGCAACAGCATGGGTCACTGACTGCTTCAACGTTAATCTTCTACAGGACCACATTCAGCAAGTACAATGTCACAAAGGTTCTCTCCTTCCTTGCTTTCAGAAAGTAAGACTTCTGTGTTTTTTTCCCTAAGAGGGCCCTCAACCAACTCTGGCTAGTATTTGTTGCTTGAATTCATGGGAACACGAGGAGACAGATTATCAAAATGCAACTGCTTTACATTGAATTTCGGTCAGGAATGTGTACTTTGAAGGTGGTTGTTACAGAGGATGCTGAGACAACTTGGTCCCCAACACTCAAACTTCCGTGCACCATCCGCTCCCCACACAACATTTTGTACACATTTCCAAACCAGCCCCTGCAGACTTCTCTAGCTCAGGTGTGTGGAGGCTGAGACACCAACAGCCTTCTCTGTCTTCTGTCTAGACAGGCAGGGCTGTGCTGGGGAGGTAGAAGGCTCTTTATGCATCTTAGGAGCAAACAAATCCTCTGAATTTCTCACCTACAGCTATTCCTGAAGGGCTGTAATGAAGAAAGCTAACAACCTAGAACTAGATTCCTTTAGGGCCCAGAGGCTGAGGGCCTGGCTGCTTTTCCTGGCTGCACCAGTGCGCTCACATAGGGCCTTATACCTGCAATGAGCCAGAAGACTGTTAGCTAAATGGAATTACAATTATAAGTTATGTAACAGTGAATATAACAGCTACTATTGCTTCAGTGTTTATTAAGTGCCAAGCAAAATTCAGGACACTTTATAGACTTTCATTTTATCCTCTCAAAAATCTTAACCCATCTTATAGATGAGGAAAATGAGACTTGGGGAGGTGCATTAATTTGCCCAAGGCCTTAGAGCGAGCGGTGGCAGAATCTAGATTTCAACCCACTGCTGTCTGATTGCAAAGCCCATGCTTTCACCTCTCCCCATAGTGCCGCCCTCTGTCTGGAAGTTGGTAGGATACTACCCCAAAGCATCCCTTTTGCCCAGGTTCCAGCAGACCCTCAGCTTGTGTCCTCACCTGCTCTGAAAAGAGCCCCAGCGGCGTAGTGCATGGCCAGGGCTTGCACAAGCTGCCTGGCTGTGGTGAAGACCGGGCCTCTTTCAAACATGGAGAAGGAGAGCGGAGTATGGTCGGAAGCTATGTACAGCTTGAGGGAAGCATGGATACTGACGAGGAGGTTCACTGGCTGTATCACCAGTTTCCGTAACTTCACAGGATTCACCAAGGCCCTGGCGTGCTGTCTGACCTGCAAGGGCAACACCTGTTTGCCGCTTGAGAGTCTGGTGGGGGGACCATCCAGGTTGCTGTTAGGAAGGTAGGTCTCAAACAGTGTTTTGATGTAGTACACAAACGTATCCTCCACGTACAACCGAGCAGGCTTCACTTCAAAACTGCACTCGTTAATGTCAAAGAAGCTCTCGCTCTCAGTTAAGGTGAGGCAAAGCTTGATAAAACAGTTTTTCTTGTATTCTTCCAAATCTTCGCTGGATAGAGGAAGACTCTGCATTTTGGAACACTGAGTCGGTTCTGTCTTCTCTCCCTGGCAGACCAAGACAGCAAAGTGGAAATTGGACTTGTTATACAGCTGGTTGTCCAACTGCAGGTCCCCACAGTAGGCCTCCACGCAGTGCAGCTGACACAGTGCCGTGCTGGGCTCCTCCCCAGAGACGTGGCCAGCCGCTGGGGCCACGTGGAGAAAAACGTTGTCCAGCGTGAGTCTCAGAAGTTCACATGATGCTTTGTGGTGTGTAAGCTCATCAAACACTGCCAGGCTCAACTGAGCGATGAACATTTTAAACGTCACGATCTTCTCCGGAGTTCTAGAGGAGACAAGAAAAGGAAAACAACAGTCTGCTCCTGGTTGTCTTTTCAGTGATAGTGCCTTATTAAACACCTCCTGAGGTCCCAGCAGATTCTCATAAGGAACAAACAAGAAGTCAACTTTCAGTCCATGGTGTCTGGACAGAGTCAGTCATGCTCTAACAGTATCGGGAACAGCTCCCAATGGGACTATTACGAGTTCTTGTCATGTTTCTCTATGTTGCTCATATCAACACTGGATTTTTACTCCTAAATCCCTCTAGTCTTTGTGCACGAATCCTCTATCATCATCATCACAAGGCAGAAAGAAAATAACCAAGACTCCTTAAATTGAAAAGGTAAAGCAAACAGAAGAAAACTCACCATGAACTCCCACCACAAGGGCCCATCCACTAGCATCTTGGCCTGTGCGCTCTGCTCTCCCCACCGTTTCTAGAGCTCAGCTTCTCTATGTGCACTAAATCACTCTGCTCTCACCTCCTCAAGGTCATCGCTCATTTTCATCATTATTAGCAGCTTATAAACACGCTGTTTTTTCCTCCTGTCTTAAAAAACCTCTTGTAAATCCTACCTCCTCTAGCTACCACTCATTTTTATGATCCCTCGTACATAAAAACTCCAAAGCATTTTCTATACACATTGTCTGCCATTCCTCTCCTTCCATTCTCTTTTAACTTGCTCCACACAGGCTTCTGCCCCTGACCAGGGTAACAAAGCAACTCTCCTCAAGGCCACCAGTGACTTCTGCATGGCTAAATCAAATGATAGACTTTCAGTCTGGCTCACTTGACCTACAGTGACACTGACATTGTCAATAACTCCTGCTGGAAGTACTTTACGTGTCTTCTCTAGGACCTTCCACCTCTGGTCCCTAATCCTCAGACACCTATGTGACTCCCTCCTTTCCGCCCAGAAAGTTAAGGTGCCCAAGACCAAGCCCTACATCTTCTCCATCTCCACTCACTCCCCTTGGAGATCTTGTTCAATCTCATGGTTGAGAAGTCATCTAAATGCTGACGATTTCCAAAGTCACACAGTTAGCCGTGAACCTCCCTGAACTCCCATCTTATATATGTAACTGCCTATCCACAGAGTCACTGTATGTCCAAAAGACACTCCACTTGTCACAAACTCTTGCTCCTACCCCCAAACCTACATATAGTCTTTCCCACCTCAGTTAATGACAACCACATTCTACCAGTTGCTTAGACCAAAAATTTTGGGCTCCTCCTTGATCTACTATTTTCAACCCTTCTCCAAAGCATCAGGGAAATCCCATGGGCTTTCCCTTAAAAGGATATCCAGAGACTGACCATTTCTTACCACTTCCAGTGATACCACTGTGGTGGAAAGCCATCAGCATCTCTAGTGTGAATAACTGTAATGATCCTGTGTGGTCTCCCAGCTTCCACCCTGGCTTCTGTACAGTCTGTGTCGACAAATCAGCTAAACCATCTTCTAAAAATTTAGGTCTGATCACGTAACTTCTCTACTCAAAATGCTCTAATGCCTTCCCCACTTTATTCAGGATTACAGCTGAGCCCTACCTGTGTCCCCTCCTTCTAGACTGCGCCTCTCTGCGCTCAGGCATGGCTACTTGCATGGCCACCCAGTCCACTGGGCCTGCACTGGCCTCTTCTCTGCTTCTCCAACATGCCAAGCACACTGCTTCAGACCTTTGAACTGGCTGCATTCTCTGTCTGGAAAGCTCTTCCCCCCAATAATCACACTAGTAATCCCCGTGCTGCTTTCAGGTCTTTGCTCAAATGCCAACTTTTTGGTGACGCTTAACTTGCACCAGTTTTTTAAAACTATGCTCTCTCTATCCTTACGCCCTGGCACTCCTAGTCTTTCTCACTAGGCTCTGTTTCTATACCTGCAGAATGCCAACCGTCTTTACATTTTATCATAGTAAAATAACTTTAGATTTATGATTACCATAACATTTTTTTATTATGTTTATTCTTTGTCCTCCTCTTCCTCAGCTATGAGAACGTGATTTCCCCAAGAGAAGAGATTTTGGTGTTTTTATTCACTGATGTATTGCATCCCTAAAACAGCACCTGGCATCCAGTAAGCACTTGAAAAATATTTGTTGAATAAATGAATTAAGGAAGCACAAGTAAATAAATACCTGTGCCTTTCCTATTTCAACCACTGACCCAATGTATGGACTGCTGCTATTGTCATTAATAGTGCCCTACCAATGCCCTAGATAAAATGTTTCTGAAATTGTTCTATAGACTTGAAATTCTGTGTTATGCAACTTAAAATTTAGTCTCCAATTTTGTTATACTATTATATATTTTTTTTACTTGGGGAATATTGGGGAACAGTATGTTTCCCCAGGGTCCATCAGCTCCAAGTTGTTGTCCTTCAATCTAGTTGTGGAGGGTGCAGCTCCAAGTCCAGTTGCTGTTTTTGAACTGGCAACCTTGTTTTTGAGAGCTCATGCTCTAAGCAAGTGAGCCATCTGGCTGCCCCTATACTATTAATTTTGGTTTTCACAGATACTTCTGGACAAAGAAAACATTCTACCCACTCTTGTTTGAAATACTATAAATTCAAATTAATACTAATTTGGCAGTGTCCAAATTAATGAGCTCCTAACCATATATGAAAAGTAACTTTTTTAAAGAGAGGCTTAAATAAATGTATAAAAGTTGGTATCATTATTTAATATAAATGTTAAATTATTAATAATAATAAATCACTTTTTCTGATTATAAAATAAATTCTTAGTAGAAAAATCAAAATACAGAAAATTACTAAATAATCACTTATAACCCCATATCTATTAACAATTGTGATTCTTTTCTTTTCAGGCTTATTTCTAGGAATGTTTTCTCTCTCTCTCTCTCTCTCTCTCTCTCTCTCTCTCTCTCTCTCTCTCTCTCTTTCTCTGAGAGAGAATGTGTGTGCATATGTATTTATGTGTACAGATGTACACGAGACACATAACTAGGGTCATATTTATACATTCAATTTTATATTTTGTTTTCTCTATTTTATGCTTATCATATGAATTTTTCTATTCCACTAAAATCCTCTAAGCCTGTTTTCTGTGGCTATACCATTTATGGTGCATTTATGTATCATCTATTCCCCTACTGATGGGCATTTGTACTCTAAATATTTTGCCATTATAATTGGCAATGTGATAAATATCTCTCTGCATATGTCTTTGCCTGCTTCTCTAATTATTGCTTTAATTCTTAAGACTCTTAAATTTGGAATTTCCAAGCCAAAGGGATTTTAAAGCTCTTAATACATATTCCAGAAAATGGTAACAATTTACACTTCCACTAGTACTGTACATGATGGAACATAATTGTTAATTTGATAAGTAATATCTTATTCAAATGTGCATTTCTTTGATTACTTGTATTTCCTCTCCCTAGAATTTTCTGTTTATGTCTTTTGTTCTTACTTTATTTTTGGAAGGAGAATCTATCTTAATATTATACCTACTGCAGTATATGAGTTCTTTTACATTAAGGATATTAACTTCTTGGTTAATGTTTGCAAACCCTGATGGCAACATTCAGGTTCAAGGGGGGAAATTGGCTCTAAGAGGTGAATTTATTTTTGATGCAGCTCTAACTGCTAAGTCTAATTACTAATTACTAGGTTGCCATGTGGATACACAAGTATTAATTTGTATTTCATGCTAATGATAATGTATAATTTTAAGGTGCATGCTTAGTTTGTAAATCAGTTTGTTAAACTTATCATACAAGAAGTGGAAGGGGTACCCAAGTAAGATGATAGATTGCTACCTGTTTTAGGTATGATTTAATGTTAACTATATCCTGATGGATTACACAGTCATTTACCAAAAGCTTTAATGTACCTATAGGGTTGACAAAGAATGGTAAATAATAGGTTTACAACTTCCTAATGGGAAGCTTAGTACACTGCTACTGGGATAATAATTAAACCAACCTGTTGGTATTGGTTAAAATAGGTCCTGCTTTTCCTTCTGGGGCCACAGTGATGAAGAGCGTGCCGCACTGATGGACAATGTCCACATATACATAGCCAAAGCCAGTCAGGAACACAACCTGCAAAAAGAATATTCAAAACCTGATTAAAAGGAAATAAGAAACACTACTGAAATGGCTGACTTTAAATGTCTCAAGTTCTGATTCAATATCACAAACACTTTCTGGTTATATTTCTTTGTATCCAGGTGTACAGGCTATTCAGCTGACTTGAAATGAAAAAAAAAAAAAAAGAAAGAAAGAAAGAAAGATCAGATTCAGAATTTTCAATATCCACCTGTAAGGTTCATAGAAAAAAAGGAAAAAAAGATGGATGCCAGGGCAGGAGTGTCTTCATTCTCTGCTTCTTTGGAATTGGCAAATAACTCTGTAAGGGCTGGAGCCCAGCCATGGGTGAGCTTATGCGTGCGTGTGAATCTCTGGGAAAAAGAAAAAAACCTCTAAAACTCAGGACTTGACATGCAATATGCACAAAACTGTCAGGCTCTTGGCTGTTGACTTACTACCATGAGGAAGCTCTTCTGTGCTGGGGACACAAAAACCTACCCCCAAACCTACCAATAAGGCATGTCATCATCCACCCAAGGTCCTTCCCATGTAACACTTGTAACAACAACGTTAGATAATGCCATCTGCTCGGAGTCCAAATTAATTTTTCTGCTGTGAGAAGGTGGACTAAGACTTAAAAAGTTCTAGCTCAGAAGCCAGGTGCCAGGCCCGCAGAACAGATGTCCTTTCAGCCACAAATACCAGTGTTGCTTAAATGGATAAATATTTGAAAGCAGAGCAGAACTATTTGAAAAACAACCCCAAGAACATCATGTTCACAGCCAGCATTACCTGAATCAGGGGCAAGAAGCTCCTAATGTTTGGGAACATGGATTCTGATGATTTGCAACGTCAGTTCAGTCCAAGTCTGGGCCCTTACTGCTGTTAGGACAGCAAAGTAAGACAGACTGAAAACTTCTGGATAAAGGCACACAGCTAGGTGCCTGCTTGCCATGTAATGAATGTACTCTAATTTTGACCAAACGAAGCGTTAGCAGAAAGAGTGTACACAGAACCACAGGAGAGAGTCATAGATTCAAATTTGGAACTGACTTCAAGGTCACTGGGTTTTTTCCTCTCGTACAATAGCTCCTCCTTCAGAAATCCTGACCATCTTCAGCATTCAGGGCACCTGGATGTTGTCTCTGCCTCCTTCCTCTCCTCATCTCCTGCAGCCCAGTGGTCATGAGAGCTTCTGGCGCCACTGGCTCCCCCACTAGTGCCTCTTAGGCCCCGGCCCCTGCCTGCCCCTCGGCCCTCCCTGTGCCTAGAATATACTTTTCCCCATAAGGTACTTTCAAAGTCCTATGTATCTTTGCACATACAGCTTAAGGACACTTTATTTCATGAATGTATGCTCCAATTTTTCTATTCCTTTCCTCTGCGTGATACCTATACCTGCATTCCCATAGTACTTTGATCCTATTTCTATTCGATCACAAACAGTATTGCTTGTATTACAGTCACATGTTTACATACCTTAATTAATCACTAGATTGTCAACTCTTGAGGGCAGGAATTGAGTCAATTTGTATTCTCTATGGATGTGTTTCCCAATGGATTGCTTTGCAAAAATATTTGTTTCAAAAGACTATCCTGAATTTGCCCTATTTGTTCCAAGGTAAGAACTGAACTTGACAATGATAAAATTTGGAATATAACCAACTTAATAATGGCTCAGCTCACGAATCTAGAACAAACAGGCATTCTTTGAAAAACACATTTATAAAAGCATTATTTTATATGATATGTAAAGTAAGTCAATTATTTTTTCAGGCTTACAGGCATGGGATTATTCATTTGGCACAAACCTTTTTAAGGCCCGTGCTTCCATCTATGTTCTTTTTTCTCAATGACTGTCCATAACTTTAGTGCATTACCCCAGGGTTTCGGCAGAGTGTGAAAAACCAGAACTACCACCCCTCAAAGGAGGGAAGGAGGGGACCAGAAGAGGGAAAGAGTAATCTTCAGATACTATGAAATGAGAATACTTGTATTTTCTAAGATGGTAAAAATAAGGCAAGTTGATGGTTTCTGTTAACTGTGCAAGGGACTTTGAAAGCAAGCAAATTAACCTAAACTTTGAGGATACTTCTTTCTCTTCATATAGTTTTGCTGGGTGTTCCTGTCACTTATCATTAGAATGGAAGAAATACAGACTTTAATTCTTGGAGCCTATCCTTGTCTCTTTTCACATGGAGAGAAACAGCTCTCGATGCCAAGCCTTTGGTCGGCGCAGTTCTGGGGACTAGGGTGTTAGGTAACTTAGTGCCAGAGAAATCAGGCACCTATAAACAGGTCCCCCAGAAGTTTAAAATAAAACCTTTCTTTGGTCTGATGGTTTGATTATCCAGTCATTCAATCGATTATTTGATACTTAAAGAGTTCTTACAATGAGTCAGTAACTGTATTAGGCATCGAGAAGATCTAATCAAGTAGCTCACAGCTCAGTTTGTGAAAAAGCCAAGTGCACGAATAATGAGATAATAAATAACTAACAGTTCCAGAGCAGAGATGTCTGAAATGCTTCTTCCTCTCAGTGTATTAGCCATCATGGTTCCTGTATAAGTGGATGAGGACAATGGTTCTGTGCCCATTTTCTTCAGTGCTTATAAGCAGTGCCTGGTACTCAATAAAGATCTGAATGGACATCACCTCAATGTGACTTCTGTGACAGAGACTTCTAATGTCAACCCAGGCCGAGCCGCCCTCTCTGTCCAGGCATAGAGCAGGATTATACACCTCGCCCTCTTGCAGTTAGGTATGGCCATGTGACGAGTACTGGCCAATGGGTTAAAGACAGAACTGACATGTGTTATTTCTGAGCCAAAGCATAAAAGAGCCAGCCTTCTTCCCCTGCCTCCGAGACTGAATAAAGGCTTTACGTTTCAGATCAGAGGTGGGCCAAATCTGATATGCTGCCTGTTACTGTAAATCAAGTTTTATTGAAACATAGCTATGCTAATTTATTCACATAGTGTCTCTAATAGCAGGGTTGAGAAATTGTGACAAAGACTGTATGGCCTGCAAAGCCTAAAATATTTACTATCTAGACCGTAAAGAAAAAGTTTGCTGACTGCTGCTCTAGATGGTTGTGGTCGAGTGTTACACAATCAAGGACTTAAATACCAGTTCCATGCCTTTGTCCCTTTCCATACTGACACTAAGTTTGGCCATGTGACTTTCTTCAGCTAATGGGGGATCAGCAAACACGAGGCAAGAAGAAGTTTGACAAAACTTGCTTACTGGGGTTTGCACTGTTGCCACCACGTGATGAAGCCTGGTCTAGCCTTCCTAAGGAGAAAAGACCACGAGGTGAGAGAGATGGCCAGACTTCCCAGCTGAACTCATCCCTCAGCCAACCCTCCCGCTGAATGCAGCTGCATCAGAGATCCCAGGCTCATCCTACAGAAACCACCCAACCAAACTCGGAATCATGAGAAGTTAATCACTGTTCTTTCAAGCCTCCCAGTTTTGGGATGGTTTGTCAGAATGGGGAAGATGGAAGATGATGGACCCATCAGCCTGGGTCCTTTAGTGAATTTGTAAAATAGAGCCCTCAAATGACAAACACTAGGCACACAGCATGAGCAAGAAGTAAATTCTAGAATTATGACAGGCAGCATAACCTATCCTGACTTCACTAATACAGATAGTGGTGATAGAAGCAGGGTTCTAGCAAAAAATAAAAATATGAGTCTTTGGCTTAATTAAAGTAGAAATTCATACTGAAGGCTACAAAAATGGGGGTTCATGTTATGAAGTGGCAAGACATTTAGTAAAACTTTTGTCTGATATTACTTGGGAAGTAGATCATAAACCTAGTAGATTTGTAGCTCTAGAAGATGAGGTTTGAAAACAAAACATTAGCAGTATGTGTTGGTTACCATTGGCTGGGTCTGGCAATGTGTTATTATTTTTTTTCATGGAGAAGCAATTTATTTAAGGAAGTGTCCCCAGGGGAACCAGGAAAGGCAGAGGGGAGGCATGATCAGGAAGGAGAAGCCAAATGAGGGTGGGGTTTCAGGTGAAGTTCCAAACTCAGCCTGATCCCATTGGGAGCTCTAGAGGGTAACACTTTTCAAGTCTGCACCACATCAGAATACAGGAAGTGGGCTTTTACATTCCCACATGAGTCAGCCATTGGCTATGCCCTACTTTGGGAGGTGGAGAACTCCCAGGCACGTGTAGCTCAGATCACTGGAGATACGGCTCTAGCATCCAGTGGAAATTCTCTACAACATTTGCAGGTGTAAGCCATGAGCAGTACAGCAGACAGAGGCTGTGGGGTGAGCATGTAGGCGAGGCACCAACAGTATTCACTACACCCATCAGTGTGGGCAGTTGCAGGCGGGCTATAAAGAAGGAAAGAGCACCCAGAGCGTTGCTACTTAAAGTGTGGTCCTCAGACCAGCAGCATCTGGTCCAAAGAGGGACCACCCATCAAAGAGCTGGTTAGAAATGTGGAATCTCAGGCTTCACTGACGACCTAGTTCATCAGAGCTGGAATATTAAGAAGATCTCCAGGAGAGTTGTATGCACATTAATTTCTAAGAAACCTGGCTCCCGAGTGTCAGAAAAATGATTTACTGGCCTCCTGAACTGGCAGGAATAAGCATCAAGATCAGAGCTGCAACGCGGTGGCTTGGGGAGTTCTCAGTCTGAAGGCCCCAGCTCAGCAGCTGAAATGAGGGGCCAGAGAAGCATTCCCAGCTAACAGCAGGGACGTGCCCATTCCCGACTCAGTGCTCTACCATGTCTGGCTTGCAGGTCCCAAACTCCCGGACTCTGCAGTCCTCATTACTTCACCTGGAACTGATGTCATTGTGATGGCAATGCATTATGAAGAAGAGATGAGCGCAGGAAAGAATTGGCCAGTTTGCAATAAAAATGAAAGACAACACAGAGATTCCAGAAATTCAGGGCCTTGCAAAGTTAGAAATGCTTTTAAACTCCAAACAGCAAGAGTTTCTGTCTTTGAACATGAAGGTAGATTAATACTCAGCCTTAGGGCTATGTATATGCATACACTCCCTATTAAAATTTCTTAATTGGTAAAGTGACAGCTTATACAGAAACCATGATGGCTAATACACTGAGAGGAAAACATTTAGATTAAGAGTATAAAATTTTCAGAGAAGTTCTCTTAAATCCAGAGAGAGGTAAGGAAGCAAGATAGTACAGATATATGTCTTAAAAAATGCCACAGATGTGGTTACTGACACGTGGAATTCTCTGGAATCAGATAGATAAGACGTCTACTGAGTTTTTGAGAAATTACTCCTGACCAAAAACTCATGAACCTACACTAAAAGAGACTGCGATTACTCGAGACTCAACACAAGCTTCAATTTTGGCCAAGGAAGATTTCAGGGCAGATACAAGGTCTGGGAGAATAATGGGAAGGGAGCTCTTCCAAGAGCAGAAACAGGGCTCCAAGACTTCCTTGCTTCCAGGGTATGGAGCCCACAATGTGTGCCCAGAAAAGTTTCAGAATTGTTATGGACGAGAGGCTGCTCTACGTCTCTCATTCTCCGTCTTTTTGATTTGGAGGGACTGTTACTGCTATTCTGCCCTGTAAAAATGGCAGGGAAAGGGAGAGCAGATGCATTCGTAAGTCTCCAGAAAGGAAGGAGGAACAGACTAACAGAGCATTGGATTCCCAGTGGGCTGTGGTGACTGATTAGAACCCTGGGGAGGTCTGTCCATTCTGAGTGTGGGAAAAAGAATGAATTACTAAATGATTGATGGCCAAGGGGATTTTTTTTTTTTTCAGTTGTTTGTTATTGCCGAATCAGCCAGCCAGTTCTGATCAATGCTGTCATTTAGTTATTTTTTACTTTTTTCACATCACACTGGTAGCGTGGGGGTGTGTATGGAAGGCTAGAGGCAACATATAGTAAGAGAGGTGCTGCTTTAAGTACAAAACATTTGGGGGACATTCTGTGTTTTGCCATTTGTATCAGTGTTAGAGCACACAGACTTTCTCTTACATACGTGGGTTATAAGAATACTATTTGAAGTCTAGGTCCTGTCTTCCACTTAGTACATTGTCTTTCACTACAATTACAAACAAGAAACTCTTTAATATAATGTGCACTTTTCTATATATATGGTTATATTTATTTTAATGATTCATTTATAGCCAACAAACAATATTTTGAAAAATTACACCAGTTTGATTTTACTGATTAAATAAGTTACTAGGTGACACATAGGAAACAACTGAAATATTCTTGAAAGTCTATCTCTCCTCTCCCCCTCCCCCATAGGCTATATGTGACAATCCAGGGATAATAAGCAGAGGTAGGTAGATATAAAGCATCCCAGCACTGCAGCTGAGTTAAACTAGGTCTTTCAGGCAGAGATGTCTGGTGGGTAGTTGGAAATATGTGTTTGGAGCTTGGGAAGGATGTGGGGGCCAGAGGTAGTTATCTGGGAGTCACTGGGTGATAGTAGCTAGAGCTATGGGATGTATTAGGTCTCCCAGAGAGGAAAATAAGTGAGATTTCTAAGATGATCAAGGTAGAAAAGGCTGGATAAGGATGAAAAGAAAGTAGTAGATATTCTAGGTATAATTCTTCCTCCTGTATACTTACTGAAAAATATTTTAGGGAAATCCCTACTCCTAAGTATCTTTGGAAGCATTTGTGACTCAACCAGAAGATACTAAACAAACAGAAGAGTGCAGACCAGGGCACTTGGCAGATGTTCAGAAGTGGGTACCAACTTGTTGATATCTGCTGTGGCCCTGATACGGGGTGTGGGGAAGGTGAATGAAGTAAACAAGAAGCCATAATATCTGCACTACCCATTTTAACAATCAGACACTCACTTGGATTGACTTCTTTTCTATTAAAAATTCCTGAATGGAGGCTAAAGATATCTCTGACCATGACTCTGACTGAGCTCTTTAAGCATCAGTGCTCAGGGCTATCTCCGTCTGATCTGCACCAAACGGACTGATCCCACATTTAAATCCTAGTTCATCGAGGCACTTGCCAAAGCGTCCCATGGTGTTCTTGTGAGATATGAAACATCTTATACAGTATAGTTTTAAAAGTGCTTTTAGACGCATTTTCTTATTTAAGAACCGTGGGCTAGATGACAGTGAGCTTGGTGTGTTAGCCCACGCATTGGCGCAGTATCTAGTGATTCACTACAGCATGCAGACCTTGGACTTGCCCCGTTCAACGTATTTATTAAACACGTAGAACGCATGTTTATCACATCTACAGATGACATAAAGCTACTATACTTAGTATGTTGGATGACAACATCATAACTTTTTTTAAAGTAACTTCAACAAGCTGGACTAGGCTAATGGCAACAAAATTTAATTTATTGGGGATAAATGTGAAGTCCCGTCACTGGGTTCAAAAAGTCAACTGTACAGCAAATCATATGATAAAGACCTGGGGGATATGGCTGACCACAAGTTCAATAATAATAAACAGTCTGGGATCGTTAATAAAAAGCTACCTCAATCTTCTACTTTATTAATGGAAGCATAGGGAGGTAATAACTGGTTAGACCACACTTGGAATACTGTGTGTAACACCAGCTGCCAGATTTTTAAAAGGGAACATAACACACTGGTGTGTCCAGACGAGGGTAACTGTGGTGATAGGTCTGGAAATCACATTTACTGAAGGAATGATTCAAGGAACCAGAAATGTTTGGCTCGGATAAGGGAACATTTAGAGAAGATGTCAGAGCTGCCTTCAAATAATTGTAGTGTTGCTGTTAAAGGGGAAGTAAATAATCTGCGATGCCCCTGAGGGCAAAACGAGGATGAATGAATGGATGGTAAGAGGGACAGTTTTCAGCTTGGTACAAGCAGAACCATTCTTACAGTCACTGCTGGCGTAAGCCACACTTACGACCCTGAGAGGATTCGGAGACGTGAAGTCATGGAAGGGACTCTTGCACACACTAAAAGGGGAAATTAGAAAAGCTCTTCTAGCCTGTGCTTTCCTGAGCTTTCAGGTAGCAACATCTGTAGCCAGGGCAGGACTCCGAAGGGCAGACAGTGACCTGAGCTTGGTGTAGGAAAGCAAGACGAGACCACATGCGAGCAGACCCAGGTTCCAGCCTGATCCTGCGTAGTTACTTATAAACCAACTAGCTGAAAACTCTCATCATTAAAAAGCAAAAACAAAGAACAACTCCCCCACCCAAAACCCATAAAAATTATTGCTCTATCTTAGACTTTCTGTGGTGTTCAAAGGCTATCTTAGGACTTCGGACACATGACTGCATTAACTTAGTTACCCAGGTCCTTGAAGGCAGGAATTATGCCTTCTTCAGGGCAAAGGGTTTGGTTTTTGGTAGGTCCTCAATAAAAGCTGTGGAATAAATGAATGAAAGAATGGAGACTGTGGATGTGAAAGCGCTTTGTAAATGGTACAGAGCTATATAAACATGAAGGACTGCTGTTTCCCCCTCCCCCACACCTACACAACAAGCGACAGGAAAATAGCAAGGACACTGACCCCACTACACACTTCTACGGGTCCGAAATCATGAGAATTTACTGAACTTTTTAGAAGAGCAGTCACCTGGAAAGGGCTCATCTTAATCAGCTTTTTGGGGTTCAAAGCGCTCATTCTGCTTTGCTATTTCAATAACTCAGAAATTGCTTTTCATAAACAGTTCAATGACTTCCCATGGCTCTTATGATAAAAACCAAAATCCTAGGCTGACGATACAGGACCTTGCCTGGTTTGGCCCTGAATGCCTCACCAGCCTCCTCTCCCTCCCCCTCTACCTTAATCGTGCACTGCAGCCACACTGGCATTTAGATCCCTGAGAAGGACCACGCGCTCTCTCTGAGCACCAAAGCTTCACACGTTCTCTTTCTGTCCAGGAACATCTCTCACGCTCTTGTCTACATGCCTGTTCCTCCTTGAAGACACAGATGCAGGCATCTTTCCCAGACACACATTCCTTGGCCTCTCCAACTAGTCTGCTGTACACTCTAACAGCACAACTGTACTTACGTGCTTCTCGCTTATTATTATATCTACCTTCTCCACAGGTAAGCTCCTTGAGGGCAGGCGCTGTATTCCACTTTTGTTCACTCTTTTTTATGTAGCCCCAGCACCAAGTTATAATGGCCAGTACATATTGGAAATCAGTATTTGTTGATTGATTGACTAAAACATGCTTCACAATGTTTGTATTAGTTAAACGGTTACTACTATGTTCTCTTTGTTCCCTTTTTGAATTTTGAATTTTTCAAAAGGATGTTGCATAAGGTTTCTATTAGAAATTGAAATGCTACATACTATGATAGGATTCTAAACTATTTCCCTGATAATATCAAAATTACTAATGTAATAATTTTTTATGCCTTTACTTATTTATTGGGAATCCAAAATTTTTTCCCCCTGAAGTCAGGCTAGCACCCACTGTCGCATTATGGATAAGAGCACCAGTTGCCACTTTCAGGACTCTGGCTGAGCTGTCTTCTAACCAGGTGTGAGCCAGGGACACAACCCCAGAAAACCCACACCAACCTCACAATCAGAATTGTGGGGCCTGCATGCTATCAGGTCTTCCCGATAACTCGTGATGGAAAGAATACTTCTTTGTGTGATTATAAAGTTATTTTCCGCATATTCCCTCCCATATTCCATTTCAAAATTATACAACATGACACTGTTCTATTTACAAAACCAAGGCAGGGGGCATCATCTACGACTGACAAAAACTGAAAGAGCTCTCTTCCTTGTAGTATAATGAGGATTTTATGGTGTTTTAATTCTGCTCTTTTAGGTTAGCTTTGAAATTCACATCACGTGCCTCAGAACCAAGGCTGAAGAAAGGCTTCTGGGAGACAAACTCACTCCTACATAAGAGCTGCTTCCTTTCATCAGAGGACACAGCTCCCTTCTCTCCCCAGTGATTTATATTCCCTGGTGGATTATTGAGGAGATGTCGGTGAGGGTCTGAAACGAATCTTCCTGCAGAATAGGAAGTAAACCATGGTCTGCAGGACATATGGCACACAGCTCTGCAAAGATGAATGGGAACATGACACTTTGCTGGGTCCTCAGACCAGGGATGATAAGGGTGTGGGTGGGAGAGAGTACCTCCTCTTAGCTTTGAAGTATCCCTGACTACAAAGGTTTGAGGAAATTTAGAGGGAATGGGAATCCCCAAAATAAGGTTTGGCAGGCAGAAGGCCTATTGTAAAGAAGTCCCTAGCCATATATAAGCAAGGTGTCAAAAAATCTTCAAACTGATACAGGGGAATTCAGGGACCCTTGAGTAGGCTGCAGTATTTATTCTGTAAATTAATGAGACCAGAAATGTCTCCCGTAGGCTGTAGAGATTCAGCAGATTTTCATTGTTCATCAAACAAACACTGAGGAAGGAAATCACACCTCTGGGTATTTTGGGGCCACTGCAAATGCAGGTCTCCAAGGTGAGTGTGCCCCACAGGCTGCTTGGCCATTCTTGCACCTGTTCCTGGCATGTCCTGCAGCCGCGTCCACAGCTACTGCTATCCCCAGGCCCCCACCCCTTTCCATCTCTCTCTTACAGATGATTCATTTCACACTTCACAATCAGCTTCAGGCCACTATCAATTCACTCCATTGTCCGGGCCCCATCCCTCCAAATATCTCCACCTACACCTGTTCCCATCCCGACCTGTTTTCCACCGTCATATAAGAGGACATGGCCCTTTTGTTCAAGTAGAATTCCACTTCCTGGCCTTGGATTTTCTCCCTGGGACACTCCTAGCTCACGTTTTCCACTTCTGTTTGACTGACCGATTCCTCTCCGACAGCAGATAAAGAGCTTCCTCCCCACTGATCACATTTGCTTCATGGCCATACTCCTTGAAAGAACAATTTTCAATTGTTCCTCCAGCCCCTCTCTTCCATTCACTCTGAACTTGCAATTTAATTGTTGTCTTACTTGCCTCTTTCCACCATCCTGCACCCTGTAAACTTTCCCTTCAGGGAGCTTTCCTGTGTGTACCCTGCCCAGGTTCTCTGCCTGCTACTCTGCTTCTCCCTTCTCAGTCTCCTTTGCTGCACTATCCTCACATGTGGAATCTCCCAAGGTTATGCCTGGGACCCCCTTTTTCTCCTTTATATGATCTTTCTTGGTAACCTCATCTTCTCATTCCTTAATTCAGTTATCATTTATTCATTTGATGTTTATTAAGATCTCACTGTGCTGACAGGTATCAATAAGGCAGGAATCTGACTGTCTGGAATCTTGGCTTAGCAAGAAATCATTTAAAGTTACAAATGTCACAAATGTTCGATGAGCATATAGAGGGTCCTGGGGTTGGGGAGATGTCACAGGTGTGAAGAGAGAGAATCTCTTGAGAGATGAGAAAGAATGTTCCAGTAGAATGGGGGAAGAAGGGAGGAACCCCAGGTAAGGATGCAGCATCCATAGCGCAGTGGCTCAGAGCACATGCTGTGGAGTCAGGCAGATCTGGAGCAAATCCCAGGCCCTTCTCTTACAGCACGTGGGAATCAGGCCATGTTACTTCTGGAGATGTCAGTTTTCACTTCTGTAACATGAAGCTGATAGTCCTATCTTGTAAAGGTTAGATAAGAGCGAATGTGAAGTGCTTAGCACAATGCCTGGCATACAGGTTAACGATTGTTAAACGATAATTATTACTATTAATGTAAGTTCCAGACATGAAAGGACAAATATTGTTTGATTCTACTTGTATGAAGTGCCTAGAATAGGCAAATTCAGAGACAGAAAGTACAACACAGGCTACCAGGGGCGGAGTGGAGGGGAGAATGGGGTGTTATTGCTTAATGGGTACATAGTTTTGGTTAGGGATGATGAAATAGTAGTGATGGCTGTACAACATGATAAATGTATTTAATGCCACTGAATTATATATTAAAAATGGTAATTCTTAAGCACAGCATAAACGAAGTGCTAGGTTCATGTGCCATTTTCAACAAAAATAGTATCACTGACATCCAGAGTAAGACAGAGACAAATCAGGACATTTTATCTGTTCAGATTTTTAAAGGTGTACTTACATTTACAGATTTTTATGTACATCTAGGACAAATACGTGTATTTTAAAATTAGTAAACTTTCAAAAGAGGGAATTAATGTAAGGTCAGCATTATGACTGTCCTAAAATCTGGCCTGTTGGACTACCTTCTACGTATGTAGAGAAGTCCAACAATTTTATTTCATTTTTGACCTTGTATTAGATCCTAGGTGGGCTTGCTTTTACTAAGAGCTCCTCTCTGGCAAAGTTGTATAGTACACTTAGCAGATACATGCTTGTATTTGAGAATTTATAACATAATGAGGATATAAAAATAGATACACACGCATCCTCACACAGACACAGGAAGTTCAGCATTTAGAAAACTACGCTTAAAAATAGACAACCTTCGAAACCTTGGACAGGCACTTTCCTCTCAGCCTTGGCAGGGACACACGTGGCTCACTGACCTGTGTTCCCTGGCTGTTGATGTCAATGGCATCACTCCACTCAGTCGTTATTTCACCAAGCAATTCTACTTTCAAAAGGAGGCTAGGAAGTAAGTCTTTGGTCTTGCAGTCTGGATAACTAGAAATCTGGTGATACAGCTCATGATGAATTGAGCACTCAGAAGGAATTCTTCTGCAATAAACCTCAAACTTCGGAATATCTAAAAAAAAAAAAAAATGACATATGCAGACTTAGGCCTTGAAGACAAGATGCGTATTAAACAGCGTGGCAAGAAAAACTCAGAGAGGGATGAATACTATTTTTATTTAAACATTCTTCACAGGATCACAGATAACTACTAAGTCAAAATCCTCCAGAAAAAGATAGGTTTTGTATTATTTATAATTGATGCTATTCAATATACCTTTAATATTTTCCTTTATAAGTATTGTCACTGGACATCTGTTGTGGAAAATTATTCGAGGACTAGGGTCTTCTGAGAGGGTTAAGTAAGTGACTCCCAAGTGTTCTTGATACGTCAGTGCAATAGCCCTAAAATGGAATCAGATCAAATGTCAGAAGTGGGTTAGAAAGAAATGAATGCTTTCCTTCCTGGTACAATTTATTTAAATTTGCAATATTCAGAACTCTATAACACCTTCTCTTTTAAAATGAGAGGAAATGTTTTCCAGAGAAAGGAGGCCATCCTTTCATCTATTAACTGTCATATACTAATCACAGGTTTACTAATTTTTTTCCTGAAAACATTAACATATATTTATCACATAATATTTTTAAACTGTGAAAAATTATTTGAGAAAAAAATCTTAAGTTCTACCATCCAGAGAGAATTGCAGCTAACTTTGTGCTAATCTTCCCTTCTGCACTGTTTCCCTCAATGCATTAAACTCTTCAGATAGGGTGCCTTCTTCCTCAAAAGTGCTTCGTAAATTTTGGCGAAGGAGGCACTGATGTGCTTTTAGAAGGACTGCTAGAGAATTTGGGTACTTGTTCTCTCTCTCTCCCTCTTTTTCTTTAAGGTAGGTAGGCTCATAATGTTTGTTGTTCATTTTCACAATTAATCATAATTTACAGGATCTCCATTTTGATTACCAAGAACAAAGGTGTATTATTTGGCATTAGAAGGACTGCTGAGTGGGCATAGGCTGCCCTCAATGGAGCGAGAGAAATTTTCTGATTTAGATCTGTAGACTACCAACTAATATTTCGTATCAAAGAAGGAAGAAAAAACTCTCTGAAGTTTAAATTACATGGATTGACGTTTCAAATTAATCGAAGAAACTAGATATATGCCAAATGTGGTCTTCAATTTATGCTAATTTTTAAAAGGGGCTAAGAATGCACTAAAGAATTGCCCATTTGCCATTTATCCTGTTCAGTATGAGTCCTTCCCGAAGATTGTATTTGAAATGCCTAAGTCAATTGTCCACTAGCACTTAGGGAAGTCACATTAATAACACCACCAAATGTGCACTGTTGGACTGAAGGGAGGAGAGAAAGGAGAAGATAGGCAGTAGGAAATGAATTCGTTTTCAGGGTACAGTCCTTAGATTAACACCAAAGTTCTTTTCGTAGTCTAATTTTGAAAGAGTGGGGCAAGCCAACCTCAGAGAAGTTTCTTTCTGATAGCCAAGAAAGCTGGGGGCCAGAACTAAGAGATGGGTACTTTTCATCTAATCTCTAGCTTAATATTTAAGGATATGATTAAGTTATTTTAATGAAATCATGTCTTATAATTCTTAGAATTTTAAACAATTTCTAAATAAAAATTTACAAGTTTGTCTTTTAGTTTTAAAAATAAATTTTGTTTTCTAGGCATGGGTTCACGTCACTTTCAAAAATACTTCCTTAAACTCATCACACTTAACTTCTCCAACCAGAATATAAGGATAACCACTGCTCTCCAGAGTTGGGGTGAAAAGTGTTTATAAAATCAGGGATGTCTGTGAATGTCATGAAAGAAGGAGGGATGTGTGGAGGGAACAGGGCCTTACTATTATGGGTAACAGGAGTTAGGAAGTTCTCTTTTAAAATGTTACTACTAGAAATCTCTAGTAGTAACAAAGGTAGGAAGGCTAAAATCTCAGTCTATAAATTCGTAATCACAAGAATAATGTACTTCTCATAAGGTCACAGTATGTTTTCTTTTGTACTTTGTACATATACCATAGATAAGTTATTCCTGACAGCTACAGGGAGGACGTACTGCATGTAAAAGAACCACAACATAAAAGTCCAGTATGAATAAACCATTACATGTCTCTGGGTTGATTCTGTCGTTATTTGCATAACTGGTAATCGGTAATTGGAGTAACTTTTGTGCAAGACCACAGAACAGAGTCTTCTGTGACTTGTGTATATCTCAGTGATCTCTCTTAATGACTTCTTGAGACAAATTTTATTTTGAAGTAAAAGTAAAATATAGGAAAAGAAAATGGTTTTCCAACTTGACTCTCTCATATTTTAACCCGTATTTCTCATCATTTGACAGAGGCTGAGAAGTCATAAAAGAAGGCAATCTTTTCATTATGATGTACTGCTGTCATTCTATGGTACAAACACCAGGACTTCCTCCCAGGGTAAGCTGCATAAGGGACAAATCTCATCAGGAGTACCCTGGGGCAACGCACATGTGATCACAACATTTGCCCTATTATATATAATGTCTAGAAACCATTAAAAATGAAAGTGAAACCTAGTTTTCCCTACGCTGAGCACTGCAACTGTTCTGTCTCTCTTGGTACCTTCACGAACAGCTACAGTGATAGCAAAGAAAGGCATTCACATATATGTAAAATACCTGGTACAGAATCCATTCTCCTTACAATCCCCAAAGGGCACTGCCACACTCTGTCGGGGAAACTCTGGTCGAACTACAGCTGGGAGGCTCCAGCACTGGGAGCTGTCGGCACCACCGGTGGGAGAAAAGGCCAGTGAGATCTGTTTCTGAAGCAGAGATGCATCCAGCACTGACTGACTGATGTCAGGCATTAAGTCCCAGCAAGGAAGGGAGCTGTATCTCACAGGAGGCCGCTCACTGCCCGGGCAAATGCTGAAAGGAGCACTGTCTGGAGCGTGAAAATACTAAAAAAAGAAAAGGCAATGCAGAGAAAGCATATTTACTACAGTAATACAGAGAGATTAAGCTTTTTAAAGCACAGGTTCTCAGAAACGATAACCATGTATAATCGGGAGGTGGCCAAGTATGGGGTGGGGGGGAGGCATGGGAATATTAGAAATCCTGTCCCCATGAGAAAGCCCTAATGAGACAATTACTATCAGTGAGAGTATGGTCTGCTTTTCTAGGCATAATGAAACATGATAGAGCTGGGTAATTTAAAAGGTGATGCAAAGTTCTCAATGTCCCCTAGGTATTGCAAAAATCCAGATGCCGTAGGAGTAGAAATGCCAGGTGTTGGGGAGGGAGTCCTCTTGGACAGGTAGGGCTGACCTGAAAGGGTGTGGCACCCTGGGGGTGGGGCTTGGGAAGAAGGGATCTGAATGAGATACAGAACCGTGAATTGGGAGCTCAGAAGACAAATTTTGTTGAAAGCTCATCCTGAGGGAGTAGGAACCTGATCCTAACCCTCAGCTGGAATTCCACATGGTTTCTGGCTCATTAGAGAGTCTCAGAATTTTAAACTTAAAAAGGACCTTTAGAGATAATTTGAGTCTCCTCTTTCACAGCTAAGAATGCTGTTTTCCACAGAGCTGCAGATTTGTCCAAAATCACAAAGCCAGTGAGTGGCAAAACTCAGCCAGAAGCCAGGCTTCCTGCGTCCTGTTCGGTGTCCCCCAGCCCACTGTCCCACGCGTTCTGCCTGAGAGGCTAGGGGTTATCATGTCTTTAAAAAATCCCCACCTCTGCCTGAAGCAGGGCTGGGGTGAAAAGAGAACACTCCTCACTGCAGGGCAGAAGTGGGCCTTCCCTTCTCTCCAGGAGGCCAAGACCAACGAGGAGCTCATGGTGATGCCAGGGTTGCCACGGCCGCTGCTGCCAACTATCCTCTCCGAATGCCTAGCCTTTGTAAGCATATTACCTCATTTAACCTCCACAAAAAACCTGCTAGGAACATGCAATTATGTGCGTTTTTGAATGAAGAAATGTCAGTGTGGAAAGACCTGACCTATGATAGTTGCAATATCATAAAACAAAAGCACACCACGTAGCATATTCTGCTTTTAAGTTCTTTGAAAATGTCTTGCTCTCTAAATATAACTTCATTTTAATTGTATAAAGAACTGAATCAAAAATCCTTCTTGGATTTATCTTCTGCACATTCTGCCATCGAGATATTAACATTTTCACATGTCTGCTCCTTGTGGACACAGCGCCCAGCGCTCCCAGATCCGTGGCTCAGCTGGGGCCAAGCCTTTGGCCCGCACAGCTCCTTCAGGCAGGCGGCCTGGGAGGCAGATGTTCTTTCCCACGAGACATGGGAGCCAGTCCTGAGGGCCGCGTCCCTGCTGGGGGGGGGTTTGGTTCAGAGCTAGAAGAGTGTGATGCAGCCTCTGAGCAGATGGGACGCAGGCAGCACTAACCCGGCAGTGTGTCCGGATCTGCAGCTCTGTAGGGTTGCTGCTCATTAACCTTGGAAGAGCCGACCAGGACATGCATGGTTTTAATTAAAGCAACAATAAAGGAATTCTCTTCACCTATATGCAGTGTTAGCTTTTTATTTGTTCTAGGTTAAAAAAAGTTGATCCTATTTATTGTAATTTATCGAAACTTAAGACAAACCCATCACATTATGAATTGCTTACCTCCTTTCCAGAATGGGGTTTGGAGACACATAACTGTGGTTTATAAAATATTTGATATGGTGTATTATTGATTATTGTAGTCTTGTCTTCAATCTGAATAATTTGTATACCCTGCTGTACCATGGAGGAGATGCAGAACTGACATAACTGCAAGACAATTGAGGAAAGAATAATTTTTAAAATCTTATAAGTCATATAAAAATCTCTTGATTATTTTTAAAAGGTCATTTCATCTCTTGGTTTGCACAGGACAGTACCAATTTTACCTTTTGTTCCAGAGTATTTAATAGAGTCCCCTTCCAGTTTCAAAAACGTCCTGGCTCCTAAAAGGGGCTATTTACTCTACCACAGGTCACTTTAGCAAACCAGTTACTTTTTGCTGCTACTGTATACTGACAGAGAGAGACTTGTTTTCAACTCATTTAACTGATTCCCTCACAAAGTATTTATAAAGCACTTATATGTAAACAGATGCCACCCATCTTTTTCAACATAAAGAATTCAATTAAACATTCCTCCTCCTCTTCCTCACACGTTTCATAGCAGCCATCTCATGGAATGCCTATTACGGACCAAGAGGAGTTCCGAGAACTTTAATAATGATGATGAAGAAAACGTAATGACTGACCCTCATAAATTGCCTTCTTGTGGTCCACTTGTTTTAAGTACTTCATGTATATTAACTCACAGAACCCTCCCACATGCTGTAGCTACTATTATCCCTATTTTGTAAAAGAAGAAAATGAGACACAAAGAGGTTACGTAACTTGTCCAAGATCACAAATACAAAGAGGGCCTAGATGGGGTTGGAAACCATGCAGTCTGGTTCCGCGGAGCTGTTCTTAGTCACTGCATGTATCACCTCATTGTCTTACCATGCTATATGAGGAACTGATGCTCAGAGAAGATACTATAATACTTGCCTAAAGATACCCATCTAGCAAGTGGTAATATCAGGACAGCAGTTCTTAAAATGTGGTCTAGGGACCCTTGGGGGGTGTCTTTGAGATCCTTTCAGGGATCCCAAAGGTCAAAACTATTTTTACAATAATTCTAAGAGGCTATTTGTCTTTTTCACTCAAATTCTCTCATGAGTGTACAGTGGAGTTTCCCAGAGGTTATACAACATATTATGTCATTGCTCTCATGACAAATGGAATGTATGTATATTCTTGTGTTTAAAATATTTTTCTTTTAAACTTCTAATTGATAAATATCAATAGGTATAACCATTTAAACAAAAGGTTTTTGGAGATCTTCAATAAGTTTTAAGAGTGTAAAGGGATCCTGAGAATAAAAACTTTGAGAATCACTGCTAAAGAATAATGGAATAAAAAAAAAACCAGTATTATTTTCCAACAGTTCATTCATTCATTCAGTCAGTCACTCATTCATTCATTCACAGACATTTATTCACCACTTGCTATGACTATTTTGTGAGGTACTTGGGGCATTGGGTGTCTGATGGTACATCATAACATTTTTTTCCAGGTTTTGATGGTAGTTCTCAATTTACAACTATTCAACTCTGGATGATTCATGCTTACAGCTCTTTGCCATTTACACCCATGTTACAGTATTTTGGCCAGCAGAGCATAAACATGTGTTGCCCAGACAACTTTGAGGAAATGGATACCAGCCTTGAATATTGAAGAAAGACCAACTTCTTTGTATCAGAGAAATTTATTTTTAAAAAGTCACCAAGTGACCCTAACTTTTCTGAAGAGGTTCTTCAAAGATGCCTGTCAAAATCTAACTTTTTCTCAGAGAAAGGTCATTCTGAATTATACTACTCTGATGAAGTATTCTTTCTTTTTCTGATTTGGGACAGCTAAAATAATGAAGATATTAAGTACAGCATGAGATCTCTAAATGGTACAATATGATAGTGTACGTTCCTACATACAGTTTAATGTGATGTGTTACTGTATTATTCAGCTTAATTGGTTTTCACAGATTTTAGGAGAGATTTGTGCTGAAAAGCACACATTTATATTTAATTAATAACTGATTAGGTATGTCTTTTGTGTTCATATTTTTAAAAACTTGGGTGTCAATCCCCTGTTCAAGAATACAACTGCCTCTTAGAACATTGGTTCTATGGCAAAATCAGAATTGGTCCACATTCTGCTCAGGGAGCCCTTTCCAGGAATATACCCTTTGCTGCAGGAGCCTTTGTGCTTTCATCCAGTGCTCAGAATGTTAGTAACTCTACTTCTTGCTCTAAAAAAAGGAGGCCAAGAACCATTTGTGGATATTTTGGAATAAGTTAATTCCCCCCCCACCCCAACATATGATAAATCAAGTAACTGCTGAGTGTTCTGAACTAGAACAGTTATTGGATAAATTATGTGACACTTTTATCGCTGGTAAAGGGAAAAAACCCTGTAAAACAGAGAGGTCTAAGAAATCATGTGTTTCACTGTTACAAATTGTGTAGAACAAGTAATAACAAAAAGGGATTAAAAAAAAAAAGGGTAGTTTCATGTTAGACAGGTTGAGGGGACAGCATGCTGTTTTCCTGAGCCACACAGACTTTGATCCTACCTTCTGATGTCCTGGGAAAGCACCAAGTCTTATTTCAGCATCTACAAACCCTTCTTCGTCCAATGATACAACTTCACCATTGCCTCCATCTTTCCACTTTGGAGATGTCAGGTTATGGACCAGTTTAATTGCTACTGACTTGTGCACAGTGTTTGTATTTGCCCAGTATATTCCGATTTGAAAAGCTTCCTGGAAAAATAATGCCTCCATTATAAAGTATTTTTCTTAACTTTGATATTTTTACCTCAATTCACAGGAATTTTTAAAATATTATATAATAGGTCATTTAGGCAACCATATCCCATATGGTTTTTTCTTTCTTTTCTTTTTCTTGTTTTGTAATGGCAACATGCATGTTATTTTATACCCCAATGTTTTCTTTGATTCACGATGGGATTCATATTTATAAAAGGGGGAAAAAGAAACCCAAACCCAAACCCAAACTGTAACTACCCTATAAATACCAAAGGCTTAAAAACTGAAGGCTTCATTTTATTTGACAAAAGAATAATATGCAACATTAGGTCCATGTAGGTCGGCACATTCCAATTCTGTAAGGTAACATCATATGATTATTAAAAAAGAAAAGGAAAAATGCCACTGAATAAAGATGTTTATGAACTGGAGCTCAAAAAAAAAGGAATTTTCAAATTGTTCCCTATTAGGAAAACATTTTTATTTAGGAGTTCCTTATACTTTATTTTGTTACAGATTTATGTGCCTTTTAAAAATAAGCTGGCCTTATCAAGAAAATTCTCTTGTGATGGAATATAAAACCTTCCTGTCACATTTTGTTTTGCGATTAGGTGTTCTCCCTTGTGTCAGTAATGATTCCACTGTTATTGTCAACAACTGGGTGGGCATCATAATTATGGACAGTCAAGTCCACGTATAGAGGAAAAGGGGTCATGACAGAAATGGTTGCTCAGAAATCATCAATTCTTATCCACCTCGCAGGTCTCTGTAAGAGCCACAAAAATATCTAGGGGGTAGGTTAGCACAGACTATGGCTCTATGGTTTAAATATTAATATACCCAGAGTAGGCCAGTTCTTAAGCTTGTCAAATATCCCGTACACAATGGAAACCAGAATGTAACTAGTACAAGTTATCAAGTTTAATGATAACTCAAGCATGAATACTGCTGATGGGCAAAAAAAGACATCTGAAATGTCTTTGAATATCAAAGAACATTCCGTACCCCTTACATATGCATCTAAAAGGACAGTTTCCCATAACTGATTTATTCTGTTATGAACATAAATGCAACCTCGGAATAAAAGCTAGTTGTTGAAAGAAAAGAATTCATTATTAGTTAAAAAAAGTTATAATACCTGAAAATTAGGAGGGATAATAATTTTGCCAGCAGGAACCTGTAGAACAATCTTCTCTCCTTCAAATAGCCAGAGGTCCCACTTGGACTGATTGATAAGCAGGGCCCAGGGTAGAAGTTCTATCAACAAGGTTCTAACATGTGGCTTCCAGACTGATAGCTTCACTTGCATTGGGCTATCCCACTGACTCAGCTGTTCATTCCTGTACCAAATACCACATCGAAGAGAATCAGTGAAATATAATGACTTCAGTATTCATGAAGTATGTTGAAGACATACAGTGCTCCTGTATGACACCTCTTCATACAATGCAGAGTCATGCAATGCAGAATTTGCATCCAGGAAAAAGAAACTTCTCAGGCAATTATGTTCTAGATTATGAGTAAAGTAATCTACAAAATATATCTACTCAATGATAAAAGGTCAGAATCTGACAGATACATGCAAATACCTTTTTTTCGAAACACCTTTTTTGGTATCTAACATTTTTGTGAATGGTCATTTATTACTTACTATTGAGAAATGTTTGTAAAAAAAGATTGCTGGAGAGCATTACCTGTCACAATCCTTTTTATTATAGGGCCACATGGGTTGAAGGGACTTTTCTGGCCCATAGAATTCATCAAGGATCTGGTTAACTGTGCCCCCAGGGTGTATCCTTGTGGTTATTTGCTTAATGAGGGATGTTGAGATGGGAACAGCACAATGTGAAGGATCTTCTTCTTCTCTAGGAAATGGAAAGAAAAAAAAACAAGAATAAACAAAGAATCTATCATCACAAAGAATAAATATTAGATTTCTAAACTGGTCTACAATTTATTGAAAATAATATAACTACAAATGTATTATAGTCCAATTTTTTTTGTGTGAGACTGAGTCAATTTTCGGTGATTTAGGGATTGATGACACAATGTTTGGATGATATGGGCCCTGGCTTTTCCTCTTATGTCCCTGTCCCCTCCCCAAACATGCTTAGGTGAGACCTCTATTTATCTCTTTTTCCATGAGAGAAATTATGCGTCAATTAAATTTTCTGATGATCCTTTTTGTTTGTTTCTAAGCTTAATGAAAAGGCTTAATTTTATTTAAAAGTATAGAAGAGAGTAAGAGAACGCTAGACAGTGTAATTTTGAAATAAGATTCTCATAAGAAATCATACAAAAAAACTATCCTCCCTCTCCCCCTCAATAATGAAAGGTTACTTTTCTACTGATTTCTCTGAGGAAAATTTAAGGATTTTTCCAGTACCTTGCTTGAAATGTTAGGTGATGTACAAGGTCAGGTTCTATGTTTTGCAGTGGTTTTTCCTGCCCTTTTCCTGGAATAATTTGTGTTTCGCTCAATCCCAGACTCCTTTTCTCCAAATGTATGATAATGGGGTCTGGAAGATGACTCCTCATGATAAAAAGAGGGCTGAACACGATCTATAAAAATAAAAGGACAGAAGAACTTTCATATTTGCTTTGTTGCAGTCTTCCAGCTGTTTGATGCTGAAACAAACTTGTAATAAATCTTTTCCCTGGGTCACTCTGACCTTAATTTATTTCAGAACGGGAAAGGTCAGAGTCATATACCATATTTTAGGATTAGAAAGCACTCACCATTCGTTGTTGCACTTGAGAGTTGGGTTCTAAAGTCAAAACTGTGCACCAGACATAAATAATGGAACTGTTTGAAGATGGCACCTGCACATGAGATAGAAAAGAGTCCTATTAAACACTAGTTTACTAACTAATCAAAATAAGGCCCAGATATAACATTGGTTTGGAGGATTCAAAAGTTTAAAGTTACAGAAAAAAAGCCCTAAGAAAGAATTACTAAGCAAAAACAGACTTCATTATGGCACAAAGTGAATGTGAAGTGTGATAATGGGGCCAATCCTTTCCATAAAGACGAAGGGACTTGTATGAGGAGAGACTGATACACGACTGAGTGGGAGAATGAAAGAGAGGATTTGTCCTTTATGGGAATGAAAGTGACGACGGTAGAGGTTGAGGAAAAGATAAAACGTAAGAGATCATCACAAAGATTCTTAAGTGGGAGGACACCTTTTACCTCCCACCCCCCAACCAAAGCCTTGGTGCATCAGAACCTTTTTCAAAATATAACTCACCTCCACCTCAAAGGGTAGCATCATGGCTATAAGAATTACCGGAATGGATATAGAGGTGTTGTTGTGGGATGGGGAGGGAACAGTTTGAACAGAAATATTCAAAACCTCTTTATATTATTTCAGATCTCCCCTCTTTTATATGTATTACCTTATAATAAAAGTGTCATGCTGAATAAACAGCATAATGAGAAATTTTTAATTTTAAAGCTGCTCTATTCTAGATTGTACGACTTCTCATACCTGAATGACAATGCTATACTCAGGGGCCTTGGATTCCAGGCACACGTCTCTTGACCAGTCTTCATCTCCTTTGGCCTTCACACATAGCTCTGTCAGCTCACTGTTTTCTAGTATGTATGAAGGCAATTTCTGTTTGGCAGTGAGGCAGTCAAAATGTTCTCGAACCACAGCTTGTCCATCTTGACTGATGTAATGCTGAATGACTTTTAGTTCTATGCTGTGAGATAAGTAACTACAGATGATCTGTCTTCCACAGATGATAATCTAAGAGACAATACATAAATAAGGCTTCATCAATTCAGATTTCACGAATTGAAAATATGTAATAAATCAGAGTAATCTGTGTTGATTTTAACGGAAAGGAAAGGAAGTCGTTAGCTTATTTAGAGAGTACAAGAAGAAAATGAGGCTTAGAAGGAGAAAGGGGATTTTCCTTTGGTCATGTTGAGTTTGCAGCATTCAAAGGAGAGACACATAGAGATCATCTAAGTGGGGTCCACGCCCAGCTAGAAATACTCGCCATGTGCTTGAGAGTGAAGGTGGGGAAGAAGATAAAAGACTTGTGAAATAAAAGCCTTGCAAATGTATGCAGACAGAAGATAGTTTACCTGGAAAAGAAGGTAGAGGCTCAATCCCAGCAACTGACCTTCACTTCAGGGACAGCTTCTCAGGGTGAGAAGCAAGAGAAGGGGCTGAAGAAGAAGTGAAGGAGTGTGGTGGTGAATCAGGAGAAACTAGTGCTGCTGAAGCCACAGGAGAAGAGACTGACCAAGAGGTGGTGGTTGATGGAATCAAATAATGTAGCAGTCAAAAAGGATGGGGATCGAGACGTCATCAAAATGGTGGCGTGAGGTGAGACTCTGTAAAGCTCCCCTGGAATTGACAACTAATCAAACAACAATAATTCCAATAAGGACTCCCTGTACAGCAGACAGGCAAGATGAAGAGGTCCACTACTGAATTCACCTAAAGGTGGGCGAATTGTGCAAGTGGGGGAGAAGGCAAGGGAGAAGTGCGGAGATGGAGCTGCACTGGCGCAGGATACAGACCTAGCTCGGTACCCCAAGCTCGCTGCATCCTTGAACTACCGCAGCTGTGGGAGAGGGAAAGAACTCCGACTGCTAGGGCTCCGTTTATGGCCCACAGGGCTGAGGGGGCAGCATATAACACGGCTGAACTCAACGCTCATGGCAGAGACCTCGGAGAAAAGTCTGAGGGAAGAAGGCTGAAAATGGTGGTTTAAGCCCTCACTGCCCAGCAGAGAACGGAAGCCTTAGGCACTGAGACTAGCCGTCCCCTCCCTACCCTCCCAGAGCTAGCCCTGCCCCCACCTGCCTGGTGCTAGAAGCAGAACAAACAGTAGCAGTGTCAGATCAAAAGAACAGAATATTTGCTGTTCTGAGAACTGTGGACCGCAGACACAGATTCGCAGCCCAACTAGTTCCGGCAAAGGGGAGGGAGCTGTGGAAGCAGGAACGGCTGTGGTGGTGGTCGCAGCCATTGCTCTGAGCCACCTCTCACAACTCACTCTGCCCCTGGCCCGACCTATCTGGGAGGATCCCTGCAGGAGTAAATAGAACTGCTGAAACATACGGGCTCTGAATCTGGTGCAGGAAGAGCTTGGGAACTTCAAAAGCTCTCCGCATACTCACACGGACACTGCGCCCTGTGACCCAGGCAAATGGTACCCAGAGAAAATCAGGTGTAGCCATAATGATATCAGATGAAACAGACTTCAGGGTGAAAAATATAATAAGAGACAAAGATGGACATTTCATAATGGTAAAGGGGACTATACAACAAGAAGACATAACAGTCATCAATATTTATGCCCCCAATCAGGGAGCACCGAAATATACCAAGCAACTACTAACAGAACTAAAGGGAGAAATTGACTAAAACACAATTATACTAGGGGACTTAAATACATCATTGACAGCTATGGATAGGTCATCCAAACAGAAAATAAATCACGAAATAGCAGCCCTAAATGACACATTAGATGAAATGGACATAATTGACATATATAGAACACTTCATCCTAAATCATCAGACTATACATTCTTTTCTAGTGTACATGGAACATTCTCAAGGATAGACCATATATTGGGACATAAAATCAGCCTCAGCAAATTTAACAAGATTGAAATCACACCCAACATATTCTCTGATCACAGGCTTTGAAACTGGATATCAACTGCAAAAAGAAAGCAAGAAAAAACACAAATACATGGAGATTAAACAACATACTTTTAAAGAACAACTGGGTCAAAGAAGAAATTAGAGGAGAGATACATAGAAACAAATGACAATGAAAATACATCGTACCAAAATTTTTGGGATGCAGTGAAAGCAGTTTTAATAGGGAAATTTATATCATTAAAGGCCTATCTCAAAGAACAAGAAAAATCCCAAATAAATAACCTCATGTTACACATTAAAGAACTAGAAAAAGAACAAGTGAAACCCAAGGTCAGCAGAAGAAAGGAAATAACAAAAATCAGAGCAGAACTAAATGAAATAGAGAACAAAAAGACAATAGAAAAAATTAATGTCACAAAGAGCTGGTTCTTTGAAAAGATTAACAAAATTGACAAACCCTTGGCTAGACTTACTAAGATAAAAAGAGAGAGGACATTAATTAACAAAATCAGAAATGAAAAAGGGAAAGTTATCACGGACACCATAGAAATACAAAGGATCATCCAAGAATACTATGAAGGACTATATGCCACCAAATTCAATAACCTAGAAGAAATGGACAAGTTCTTAGAAACATATAGCCTTCCAAGGCTGAACCATGAAGAACTGGAAAATCTAAACAGTCCGATCACCAGTAACGAAATTGAATCAGTCATCCAAAACCTTCCCAACAGCAAAAGTCCTGACCAGATGGCTTCACTAGTAAATTCTACCAAACCCCCAAAGAGGATCTAATACCAATCCTGCTCAAACTCTTCCAAAAAATTGAGGAAGAGACAGTACTCCCTAAATCATTTTATGAGGCCAACATTACCCTGATACCAAAACCTGGTAAGAAGAACACAAAAAAAGAAAACTACAGACCAATATCTCTGATTAATACAGATGCAAAAATCCTAAACAAAATTCTAGCAAATCGAATACAACAATGCATTAAAAAGATTATTCATCACGACCAAGTGGGGTTCATCCCTGGGGCGCAAGGATGGTTCAACATCCGCAAATCCATCAATGTGGTACATTACATAAGCAAAATAAAGGATAAAAATCATGTGATTATATCAATTGATGCAGAAAAAGCATTTGACAAGATACAACATCCATTTATGAATAAAACACTTAATAAATTAAGTATAGCAGGAAAATATATTAGCATAATAAAGGCCATATATGACAAACCCTCAGCTAATCTCATAATTAATGGTGAAAAACTGAAGCCCTTTGCTCTACGTTCAGGAACACGACAGGGCTCTCCCCTATCACCTCTGCTTTTCAACATAGTGTTGGAAGTCCTCGCCAGAGCAATCAGGCAAGAGAAAGAAATAAAAGGCATCCAAATTGGGAATGAAGAAGTTAAATTGTCACTCTTTGCAGATGACATGATGCTATACATAGAAAACCCTAAAGACTCCACCAAAAAGCTATTAGAAACAATCAACAAATACCGTAAAGTTGCCGGCTACAAAATCAACGTACAAAAGGCCATTGCATTCCTATATACTAACAATGAAATCTCAGAAAAAGAAATACAAAAAACAATTCCTTTTGCAATGTCAACAAAGAGAATAAAATACCTAGGAATAAACTTAACCAAGGATGTGAAGGACCTATATGCTTACAACTATAAGACATTTTTGAAAGACATTGAAGAAGACACAAAGGAATGGAAAGACATTCCGTGCTCATGGATTGGAAGAATCAACATAGTTAAAACGGCCATATTACCCAAAGCAATACACAGATTTAATGCAATCCCCATCAAAATCCCAATGGCATTTTTAAAAGACATAGAACAAAGTATCATCAGATTTGTTTGGAATTACAAAAGACCCCGAATAGCCAAAGCAATCTTAAGAGAAACGAACAATACTGGAGGTGTCACACTCCCTGATTTCAGCTTGTACTACAGGGCTACAATAATCAAAACAGCATGGTATTGGCAGAAAAACAGACACATAGACCAATGGAACAGAATTGAGAACCCAAAAATAAAACCACATAAATATAGACAGATAATTTTTGACAAAGAAGCTAAAACATACAATTGAGAAAAGACAGCCTCTTCAATAGATGGTGCTGGCAAAATTGGATAGCCACGTGCAAAAGAATGAAACTGGACTGCTATCTGTCACCATGTACCAAAATTAATTCAAAATGGATCAAAGACTTAAGCATAAGACCTGAAACAATAAACTGCATAGAAGAAAACATAGGTACTAAACTTATGGACCTTGGGTTCAAAGAGCATTTTATGAATTTGACTCCAAAGGCAATGGAAGTAAAAGCTAAAATAAACGAATGGGACTATATGAAACTTAAAAGCTTCTGCACAGCAAAATAAACCATCGACAAAATAAAGAGGCAACCAACTGAATGGGACAAGATTTTTGCAAACAGTGCCTCTGATAAGGGGCTAATATCCAAAATATACAAGGAACTCATGAAACTCAACAAGAAAAACAAACAACCCAATTGAAAAATGGGCAGAGGACCTGAAGAGACATTTCTCCAAAGAGGACATACAAATGGCAAATAGACATATGAAAAAATGCTCAACATCACTAATCATCAGAGAAATGCAAATAAAAACCACAATGAGATATCACCTCACCCCAGTCAGAATGGCTATCATCAATAAGACAAATAGTTACAAGTGTTGGAGAGGCTGTGGAGAAAAAGGACCCCTTATACACTGTTGGTGGGAATGCAGACTGGTGCAGCCGTTATGGAAGGCAGTGTGGAGGTTCCTCAAAAAATTACGAATAGAATTACCATATGACCCAGCAATCCCTCTCCTGGGTATCTACCCAAAAAATCTGAAAACATTTATACATAAAGACACGTGTGCTCCAATGTTCACTGCAGCTTTGTTTACGGTGGCCAAGACATGGAAACAACCAAAATGTCCTTCGATAGATGAATGGATAAAGTAGTTGTGGTATATATACATCATGGAATACTATTCAGCGGTAAAAAAAGATGATATAGGAACATTTGTGACAACATGGATGGATCTTGAGAGTATAATGCTAAGCGAAATAAGTGAGACAGAAAAAGCAGAGAAGCATATGATTTCACTGATATGTGGTATATAAATCAAAAACAACATAAGAACAAGACAAACAAATGAGAAACAAAAACTCATAGACACAGACAATAGTTTAGTGGTTACCAGAAGGTAAGGGGGGTGGGGGGTGGAAGATGAGGGTAAGGGGGATCAAATATATGGTGATGGAAGGAGAACTGACTCTGGGTGGTGAACACACAATGGGATTCATAAATGGTGTAATACAGAATTGTACACCTGAAATCTATGTAACTTTACTAACAATTGTCACCCCAATAAATTAAAAAAAAGAAGATATTTCAAATAGAAAAAAAAGAAATACTGTGTGAAATCTTATAATAAATACAATAAAAACTTTCTTTTAGCTCAAAAAAAAAAAAGGATGGGGATCGAAAAGAAGACTTCAGCTCTCATAGCTGACAGGACATGCAATCAATCTATTCCCTGACGCTGATATCCAAGGGCTTATTGTACTCCTATGTACTAAGAGATCTTTGTATAAACTGATGATACAAACAACTTTTAACTCAGAAGCCTAATTTTATTTTATTTTATGCAGGTTTTTCCTTTATAAAATGCACAGAATAGTCCACGAAACTCATGGATTATCCTTCTTATCCAGGTAAGAGAATATTTCATAGTAGGGATTAAGAAATATCTCTTAAATTGTTTAAAGTTGAAAAGGTAATGTAAAATTTATGCTTATGAATACTTTTGGAAAACAAATCCTCCTGTAACATGAATATTCACCATGATTGGGGAAAATCGGACTTTCACATCGGGATTTGCTTATTTGTAATTTTTTTCAGATTATAAAACAGTAATAACTACTATACATATAGTGTATTTATAGGTCTATGCATGTGATGGTTAATTTTATGTGTCAACTTGAGTGGGCCATGGAGTATACAGATATTTGCTGGAACATTCTGGGTGTGTCTGTGAGGGTGTTTCTGGGTGAGATTAACATTTGCCTTGGTAGACTGACTGAAGCAGACTGCCCTTCCTAACATGGGTGGGCTTCATCCTGTCAACTGAAGATCACGATAGAATGAAGAGCCTGAGGAAGAGGGAACTTCTCCTGCCTGATTGCTGGCGCTGGACCTTTCCCTGGCCTTGGACGCTGACTGAAACATCGGCTTTGCTTGGGTTTCTAGTTTGCTGGCTTTAGAACTGGAACTACATGCTGGATCCTCTGGGGTTCTAATTTGCAGACTGCAGATCTTGGGACTTCTCAACCTCCATAACTGTGTGAGCCGATTTATTATATAACTCTCCATCTCCTTCTCTACGTGCATACATACATATATATGTAAATACATGTGTACACACACACACACATACTCTACTGGTTCTGTTTCACTGAAGAACCCTAATACAAAGCGTTTTCATAAATTAACTCTTTTAATCTCACAGCAACCTAATAAAATAGGTGCTAGTATGACTTCTCGTCTTAACAAGGAGAAAACGTAGGCACAGAGATGTTGATAACTTGCCCAATGTTACAAAGACTGGCCCAGAGTCTGTGCTGATAATCAACCTGATAGTTCCAAATAGGTGGTCCCTCCTTCTCCCTTACTGCTAAAAACCCTGATTTGGTTTAAGTCTCAAAAAACAACAAAATACTCAGGGAGGGGGACACCGCCCATGGCCCCCCAAGACTGTATCATAAAAGGGTATAGAATAATCTGGTAATAATTCCTTTTGCCAATGATTAGTTTAGGAGTGAACATGAAAAGGAAAGACTGCTGAAAGGCTCTGGGAAAGATTTTACTCCTTGAAAATAAGGGAAATAATTTGAGAAGAGAAAGCCCTTCTTCTTTCTGTCACAGAAGATGTCATGAGAGGATATATACCGAGGGTGCCAAAAAAATGTATACAAGTGAACACTTTGGTCAACATTGCTCAAAGCTGTATTTTGCTGTAATCATAAGCGTCTGGACACTGATGGTAACTACTTTGAGCACCTCTTGTAAATGCAGAAGTCAAACGTGATTGGTATTTATCTTTTGTTATCGGTATATATTGAGTATTACAATTTTAATACTTTTTCCTTTCTGAAAATGTGTATACGCACCCTCTGTATATACATCCTTTTGTAGCCACCTTGAAACCAGGAAGGCATCCTGAGGGGATGGAGAGAAGCAGACGCAGGGTTGAATTGCTTAATTAACCATCACCAAAGCTGCTTACATTTATCATCTCACATCTTCTTGTTATGTGAGATGATAAATAGGAACAGTAACAGTGTCTGCCTCATTAACTTGCTATGAAGATTAAAAAGCCTATTTTGTAACTTTAAGCTCAAAGCATCCTAACTGATACATTTTCTTGTCATTAAGAATACTTTGTAGCCATCATTTTAAAGGAACTATTATTTACACAAGCACGGATGACTATTTATGAATTAACTATTTTTTACTCAAAACAAACCTGCTAGATTGATAGACCAAAAATTAAGTCACTGTTGTTTCAACTTACATGATTTGAATAGTGAGGTTTAGCAATTTTCTTAAACATTTATTTTCTAATTATCTATTCCTTTAAATTTTCTTCAGAAGGAATACATCTGTAAAAACCAAGCTACGCTTAACTATTGCATCTCCCCTAGATAATCTGGTCATTAGAGTTTTTTAAAACAATATTTTCACAATAACAAACATAAAACTCAACTGAACCATGCATCCTAAATTACCAGGCAAGCTTTTCTTTAGCTTATACTAGGGGTTACTAGACACTTACGATAACTCTTAGCATGCCATAGCATCGCCTAAATTTAAATCAACAATTGAAAGCTCTGAGGCAGTATTTAACTGTGTTCTTATTCTGGACGTGTCCAGGCCTGGCAATGTGTGCACACTGCTCTTGCTTCAGAACCTTTGGGCCCCATGGGATCTAGGAGAGAATTTTGCTGTCTCTCACAGAAACCACAGAATCTCTGCAACCATCTGGGACTCACTTTGTTTAAAGACAGAAATCCTCTTGGTAGGTTTTTATAGTTTCATTTTCAACTAAAAAGCCTGTTAAATAGCCTTTCAAATTTGATAAAAAGAAAACCTTCAAAAGTGGCCAGGGAGGGAAAGCTACTTAGATGAAGGAAAATCCAAAATGGCTATTCCTCGGAGTGATGTCCTTCATGGCTGCTCCCACGCAGGGTTCAGTGAGAGCCATGTCTGCTTTTCTTCAAGGTGGCAACACTTACAATGCCTTTATTTTGAAAATTATGGTTAGAATTTCAAGATTAATTTATCAGTTGAAGACAGCTACTTAATTTTTTTAATGTAGGGTTTCTCTTTAATACACATTTCCAGGTTTCACACTAATTCCCCTCCTTCCTCAAAGCCACAAAGATGTGTACTGAAGATTTCCACATATGATTTTACTTAGCAGGTTCCAGAACTCTTATTAGATCAGTGCCAAGAAGAATAGTGATATTAAGGAATAACTCCAGAGCACCAGATGCACTGGAAAATGATATCCTAACCATGATTAAAAGTGTATGTATAAAGATACAAATATATATACATACATACATACATATATACATCTAAGTTTTTAGAGTGGTAAAGCTTTCTTCAATGAAGGGAAGGGAAATATGAAAGCAAATACATGTACACAACTAGCTGTATACTGTACAAAGTTCCTGAGTAATTTTCTGTGGTTACTTTTCATTCAGTTGGAGAAATGAGACGGGTACAGGAAAGGCAGGGTACAGATAAATACTATTGTTCATGTGAGCTTGAACCCATTTTGCATTGTCCAGGGGCATATTAATCTGGTTAAGGTACATCAGGGAGCTGCACACACTCAACTCCCCACATGGGGCTTGGTAATTAGGCAGTGGTGGTTTATTGCCAATTTTTAGGCCCAGGTGGAGTAGAAGGAAAGAAGCCAAGATATAAGGGAAGCAGGAGTCCACAAATCTCTTCTGGAAGCTTGGTTCTCATCTCCCTTCCTAATCCTGTGTCTCTGATATACTTTAACCAGAGCTAACCTGAATGTTGGTTAATCTACCCTGACAATAAAAAATTAAATCCAATTGAAAAAGACATTGTACATTTTTGCATGTGTGTGTGTGTGTGTGTGTGTGTGTGTGTGGTATGGGTAGAGAGGGAGAAAGAAAGAGAGGGAGGGACAAGAAGGGGGAGAGAGAGAGAGAGAGAGAGAGAGAGAGAGAGAGAGAGAGAGAGAGAGAGAGAGAGAGGCTAAAAAACACTGACTAGAAAGGTTTTTCACAACTTTGATACACACAGCAGTTGGTCTGAAGTTGGCATGGTGGTCTGCTGAGCTTTTCATATTACCTGGGTTCAGTATAAATCATTTGCCACTTGCTTCATTCTAGGTTACATAAATTGCTGTTTCTGTGTTCTGCTTTTCACTACTCAGCAGCTAAGTTTTTTAAGTGGTCCTAACACAGAGCTCAATATTATTTGACTACAAGAAATGTTAACATTCAAAAGAGAAATTTGTATATGTGCCTTTCATGAGAGTGGGAATTTACAATGGACTATCCTGGTTCCTTTAAGAGGCGATCGCGATGCTTCCTTTTAAAAAGGTAAATGCAATGTGAGGGCTGTTTATGCTTTCATTATTGCTCTCCAAATAGTCCTTTTCTGTTTAGCTAGATTCTACCCACACCCTCTACCTATTTATTATAAATAGGGTAGAAGCAGAGAAAAGTGTGAGAGGCAGTTCCCACAGAAAGGATTATTGACATTCAACAGTACAAGTAACATTTGGAAAAATCCTGAATTGTGATTTGGCACCAGATGTCTTAAAATCTGGGTATCTTACATTAACAGGGAGGATGATTAAAAGAATTCCTTAAACTTGCAATGTATGGAAATTTTTTTGTTAGTACTGATTTGAACCCCTCTTTACATGAAGATTGTTTTAAAAAGCTAATGGTTTGAAGAACTCAGAAAGTCAGCAGAAGTTTTGGGACAAATATGTATTTAATTATTTAAAAGATTAGTGTAGCCCTAAGAAGAATCTGCTGAGACAAAACAATGAATTTTGGTTAACGAATAAAATACATCTTTTTAGTCTGGGAATATGCATCAAGCACCTCAAAAACATTCATACCCTTTGCTCAGGTAATTAAATTATATAGCAAATTATATTAAGGACAGACTCAGAATATTGGACATCTATTTAAACACAAAGATATTTATTTAAGGATTTATTATACTGACAAATTGGAAATTATCTAAACATCCAACAACAAGAGAATGTCTAAAAATATTTCAATATTCCATATGGTAAATTATTATACAACTATTAAAAGGAAAATTTTAGGAATTTTTACATAACATGTGAAGATGAGCATTACATAATGTTAAATAAAAGCAATTTGAAAAACTGATATTACAATCAGATCTCAAATTGATTAAAAATATTTGCATAAAAAAGTAAATGTGTCAAAGTAATAATAAGGTAGAATTATGGGTAATTTTTATTTTCTTCATTACACTTTTCTGTGTTCTCAGAAATATTTTATAATAGTTAACATAAAAATAATAACAATGAACTAATATTCACTGGGTGCTTTCTTTTACAAAAGGAATGTAAAGCATGGAAAGGTTACAAAATTTACCTAAGATCACCTAGGTAATAAATACTAGTGTTGGGAAGTCTTTTACAAACATAAAGAAAAAAAAAAAGATAGGTAACATTTTATGAGAATTTTAAAAAAATGTATTTTTCATGACCAAACTTTTTGACTTATGGTGTACTATTGCAATCTGTAACATCTGTTCAGGGACATTGTGTATATTAATTTATCCCTAAAATTTAATATCAGTCCTTGAAAATATGTAATATCTATGCAAAAATGAGGCACTATTATAGTAACACAAAACAAGTCCAACTGGTGTTACTCACGCTTAGGAATATCTCAGTATTGTACTGTAACTAAAGTGTATCGGGGTTATGACAGGGGCCAGGCACATTAAAAGCACTTTACATATACAAACTCATTTAATCCTCACACTAACTTCATGAGGAAGGCACTATTACTACCCCCATTTTACAGATGAGGGAAGTGATTCGCAAAGATTAAATAACTTGCTGAATATCACACCACTCGCAGGGGCATAGAGCTTGTTGCCTATGATCTTAACCGTCAAGACGTACCATGAAAACCAATTCTTCGTGGTAGGACCCTGCCATTCCACTAATTGGTAAATTTTCTAGCAACCATATGCAAAACAGTTGAATGAACTGGGAAAGTTTAGACCAGAGCTATGGTTCTCAAAGTGTGGCCCCTGGACCAGCAGCATCAAAGTCAACTGAGAGCTTGTTAGAAATGAAAATTACCGTGTCACATTCAAGACCTACTGAATCTGGTACTCTGGGTGCTGGAACTCAGAAATCTATGTTTTAACAAGCTGTCTGGAGGATTCTCTGATATAGTCTCTTTTTTTAAAAATTAGTGTCAGGTGTACAAAACAACATAGTGAGTAGACAGTTATGTACCTCACAAAGTGATGACGCCAGTAAGTCTATTACCCATCTGACACTACATAGTTATTATAGTATTATTGACTATATTCCCGATGCTGCACTTTGTATCCCTGTGACTATTTTTTAAATTATAGTTGACATTCAGTATTATTTCATATTAGTTTCAGGTGTACAGCATATTGGTTAGCCATTTATATAATTAATGAAGTGATCCCTGCATTGAGTCTGGCACCCATCTGACACCATACATAGTTTTTACAATACTGCTGACCATATTCGCTATAAACTACAATACTCTTAAGTTTGAGAACCACTAGCCTAGCCAGAAGGAAACTAAGGGAAAACTTTCAAGCTTCCCTCACATTTTTGAAGGACTGTAATGTAGAGGGGAGGTAACCTGTGGAGTCCTTACAACAAGCTGCTGTGTGATTGTTGTGTACACCTCACACGTTCTGAGGAATGGCAAAAACTGGCCGAATGGTGACCTATTTTGGCTCAAAAGTAAGAAAAAAACTTCATTAGTAGCTGGGAAGTAGCCAACAATGGAAAGAGCCACTGTGTGAGGGAATGAGCTTCGCCTCTTGTCATCTAGAATATTCAAACAGACGCTGAATGGCCATTTCTCAGGCACACTGGTGAATGAAAAGGTAGATGAGGCATTCTTCAAAGACCATCAGTGACAGTATCAGAAACAGCTGGGTTTTAATTAGGCAGATATTTGTTGAGAGCAGACCCATGTAAGAGAGTTCTGAGGGCAGCTGGGAGGCAGTGACAAATCTTGTTCTCCTGACTTTCCAGCTCAAAGCTCACACTAGTCAGGCAGGTCCCCTCACGAATCTTTGAGTCCCATCTGTCCCGTATTTATCTCTTTGTTTGTGCTATGCTGCCGCCTTGAATGTCCTCTCTTATTTCAAGTTCTACATGCTTTCCAAAGCCCTAGCTCAAGTCATATTTTCTTAATGAAACCTCTAAATTCCCATCACACTTACTGTTAGTTATATACATTGTTGGGTTTATAAAAACTTGCAATTTAAGAGCAAAGACTGTGTCACATACTACTTGGTGTCTTTCATTTTACCCAGTTCAACCGTAGGCAATCAACAAATATAATATTTAGAAGAATGGTCAGTTGATTGGGAAGACTCTTCATGCTTCTTTTCTGAGATTCCTCTGCTATAGTTCTTGTTTCACCTGTGCGGCCCACAGAACGTGAAGTCCAGCTCCGTCGTTAGGTATGGATCAAGAATGTATATGATATGGTCCTGTTGTTTCCCTCACCAACTGCTTCCCATTTACCCCCTGGCATACAGTAATGGAGTAGCCCCTGCTGCTCAACATGGAAAGCCCCCCTTTTCCTTTTCCAGGCACTGAGTGCTGTTCCTATCATGTCCTCAGTTCACATAAGTTCTGGATAGGCTGTTACAATCCAGATGCAGATGTATATGTTAAAACTCTTATGAAAAGTCCAGTTATCATGTGTGCAGTGAAGCCAGTTTTCAGATTTTAATACTTCCTTTTTTTCTTTCTACTCTTGTCATATGCTCCACGCTTGAAAAACATCTTTTAAAAACCACATTTTCACATCTTAAGAACACAAAAAAAGTGTCAGATACTTTTTTTCCCCTTTGCAGTCTTAGAACTTCAAAAACAGCCAAAAGGAAGTTTTATAAAATACGTAAAAATATGTGCTGAGAGCTGAGGTTTTATATGCCAAGAGTTAGACTGCAGTGAATTTTTACTGCAGTTAATATTAACTCCTAGGGAAAGAAAGCTTGCTGGGGACCCAGGCCCACTCATGGGAGAGCATGCAACACCTTCTTCCAGATGATTCTTACACAAATGAGAACCAACTCCTGGTTATCCATTGTTGGATTATCCAGTCTCCACCACCCTTTGTTTCTTTTCCATCTCAGTAAAGGCCTTTTGGCCATTTCACAGCTCATTAGCACCTCCACCAGAAGGTAGGTGGTGACAGGGAGAAGAGGTGAAACTAAAATCAGTAAATTTTACTGCTCGTTAGCAGCTCTTGTAAAAGATGTGGGACAAGGGGTCTGAAGCCATCACCATGATCATCAGGCCCATCAACATGTGCGTATTAAGGGCTCAGGTGTACCGCTGCAGTAGGCCTAACCAGGCACGCCACTGTGATTCTGTTTTATTATGAATCATTTTCATGTCTTTACCTTTCCCTTCCATTAATTACATCAATAATGAAGAGCTGTCTGGGCCATAAATACAAAGGAACTTACCTGTTTTTGCACTCCACTGAGTTGTTGAACCTTGATGATGAGTGAAGCAGTTCGACCCTTGTACTGAATAGTTCTGATAAAAGTCCCGGTATGGTCCACACTGATGGGCTCTGACCAACGCCAATTGCCCCAACCTTCAATACAGATGTGCAACAGCTGGAGGGAAAAACAATAATCGTCATAATGCCAAAAGTGCCAACAAAAATCTAGTCCTAAAATGAAAGTTTCTTTGCTGGAAAACCTTCCTATTTGTAATATTTAGCATCTGTTTTCTTTCTAACCTGCATTATTCATCTACTTCCAGCTTATTCAACCAAGCTAAGAATAGCAAATATGCCACATAGAGTCAATGTGGTTTTCCAGATCACATTTTAAACCTTCTTAAAAGTAATTGTCCTATCAAATGGTAATAGGCCTGTTGAACATTTGAGAAAAGATCATTTCACTCATCTGGAGGACAAGAAGGTTGAAATGTGAGATCAAAGAAACTTGGTCTTGGCTGATAGTTTATTCCTTCTTATGGCTAGACAGCAATTAAAGCTAAATTTGGTTTGTGGCATTATTTTTGACCCTCAATTGCCAGTCCTTATTTTTTCTTTTGATAAAGAACAAAACAGCAATTTGAGGATGCAGTGCATTTAATGTACTCTCCTCATGAGATCACATATATCAAATTAGAAATACCTTCAAAATTTTGAATGTATGAGCAACAATGTCTTTGTTCTATTTTTCTCTAATATATATTGTAACTTTTACCAAAAGAGTCTCCTGATTCATATTCATATTTACTCATATAGGATTGCCACTTTTGATAATATTTAGTTTTCTTTCATGGTCATCAAATATTTTCTATTTCTACTCATACCTACTAGCAAGCTGCAACTAAGAAAATCAGTTTAACTGAACAAGTATTCCAAAACAACATAATAATTGCTGTTTCTTTAGGATACATGTTTAAATGAAAATAAACAATGTTCTATATGATACGGAAATAAAACTGACATTTTAGGAAAACATTTATGATACACAAACTTAATATTTTCCTTTGTATCATATATAATTTTTAAAAAGAACTAACCAAGGGCTAATTGCATGAAACCTTTTCCCAATTAACAGAATGAATAAAATTTTGAAAACATTCTATATGAGCTATCATAATGAACCCTTAAAATAAGTACATTAAGGATTTTCATGGGAATTGACATAATAATAAAAGTGTTTTGATGAAAAGATTGTTTTTTAGTTTTAGCATTAGGAGGAGCCCTCATAAAGTGCTTAAATTGAAACATTTCCCAAGGTCATCGGTCATCACAATACGACTGTTGGTGGAAAATTAAGGGAGGGCTTTTATATGTATATCTTAATAAAATATTAAAAATAATCTCCTAACTCATCTCTTTGCTTTTAATATGCCCCCATTCCAGTTCTTCCTACACACAACCACCAGTGATCCTGTGAAATCAAAAGACTACTGCCATTCAGATGACTTCTTAAAAAAAAAGGCTAACAGCTAAAAAACAAAAACAGAAACAAAAAAACAAAAACCATCCTGGACAGCAAATTCCTCAGGGAAACTTTGGTCTTATATATACTCCACAACATAAAAGTACCAGGGTGCCTTTGATGTTTAAATATTAGTTACAGGAAAAAAAAAAAAGAAAATAGAAAAGAAAAACAATAGCGGTGTTTGGAACCACTTCAGTTTTTTTGTAGCAGCAATTGGGAATAAAGCTCAGGGCACACACACAACTAAAAGAAACAAGAAAATTGTTTTCTTTGGAGAGACTAGTAGCTTGAAATGACAAAACAATAATAATAATAATAATAAGACAAGGTACGTAAGGTCAAGCTCAGCTATATTTTTCCTGAAAATTCCATAGTGTCTAAAGAAACTTTAATGTACACAATGTAATTTTAATTGAGGAGTGTTCACATTTGCATACGAGCTCCATTTTAGGTAGCTGCTCAGTCTGTATACACAGGTTTTAAATGACTGAATGTCACCAAGAAATATGCTGTCAGGTTTCACTTGGCATTTATTTGTTTTCAAATTGTTGGCATAGATATTTTCTTTGAATTACAAAAATTCAGCTATATTTGGATTTAGTTCACACAGAAAAGTTAAGTGGGAGAAAAACATAACACTTCTCCCACATGCATCACCAGTAGAATATTTGTAATGTTTGGTCTACTGTCAAATAGCATCTAAATATCATTGGCAATTAGATGTACATAATTTATTAGGAAAGGAATTACATTTCTTGGAGATGAAATCTACAAAAAGGAATCCAGTAGGAGGCCCAGCTTACTTTAGACCTCCTTTTTGTTGCTTAATTGATGGGAGTACTAGACAGCAAGAGCTCAGGTACCCACTGACATCAAGTGAAGGTGGGAAACTCTCTTCTTGTTGGACCAACTGGCTAAATTTCACTACTACAGGTGCTGAAAAGTCTCCATTTAATAACAAATACTCATACATCCATTTTTATTTCTATGCCAAAGGAACTTTAAAACCAGGCATAAAAATTTGAAATTTGTGTTAGACTACCTGACCCTAATGAGATTTTCTTCTATCATTCATCCAATACATTTTTTATTACTCAGGTACTATAAGTAAGGCAATATGCTAGGCACTATGGAAGAAATGAGAAGGAAGTGCACAAGGAGCTTAAGAACTTATAGGGAAAATAAGGCACGCAAAAATAACTAACAAGAGGCATTAGGAGAGGTACAAAATGATACAGGGGTCTAGAGAAGGGAGGGCGTGTTCTCGGCTGCTGTGATTAGAAGGGCTTCATGAAGCAATTGGGTCTCAGAGTTTGGGTAAGATTTTAACTAGCAAAGATGGCAATCCATTTCCAGGCCAAAGGGATATATGAAAGTCAGAAGACATTCTTGGGGAAAAGTCAATAGCCTCAACTGAATGGAGAAAAGGGAATATGGAAACACGAGTGAGGAATAAGGTCAGACAGATCTAGATTGCGGTCAGCACTGATTTACTAAGCTAAGGAATTGGTGTTTTATTCAGGAATTATTGTGTAGACACTGAAGCCTTCTGAATAAGTGAGCAATGTGTTGAAAGGATGGTAAGAGTGGGGTGTGGAGTTAGGAGGACAATTGCAATAGTCAAGATGAGAGGCAATGTGGGCTGGAAACTTGAGAGGGCAGAAGCAGTGGTCTTGGCAAAACAATCACTATCCTTTTGCCTGGAGTCCAAGGTATTTCTATGTTCTCCTATCAATTTGAAAGATTTCTTTCCCTTCTTTTCTATTAAATTTCCCTTACTGACTTACTTCCACCACCATATTTTCTATTCAGGCTTTTCATTCTCTTTGGCCTACTTAGCTAGTGCCTAATATTTTCCATTGGGGGTAAAAATCAAATAGGAAACACTCTTGTTTGAACTTTTCAATGGAAACTGAAACTAAGCAATAAGACAGGTTGTACAGTGGCCACATTCATTGAAAGGTCCCAAGAGGCTACATTTTCTTTTTTTTCCTGTAGATCCCACCTCCTCACCCGCTTTCGCCCGTGTTGTGCTGGCAACCAGACTAAATTCAGTTTTTCCACTGAAGACCTGAAACAAGAGTATATACAGATTTCCACTCATTTTTTTTCTTTTTTTCAATATCAAATAAAACTTAAAACTGAATTACTGATCAGGGGACTGGGGGCCAGCTCTCAGGACCACTCGCAGTCATATCCAAAGGCAGAATTCCTGCATTGACAGATTACAGAGGCAATAAAAACAAGACAAAAATGTACAAAATCAAGGAAAACAGGGTACACCAAGGAAGAGAAAGAGAAAGAGGATAGTTCAGAAAAATTTTAAAATTATGTCTTAAATGTAAATGAAGGTATCAGATACTTTTTTGTGAACTTTATTTCACTATTCATTTAAAAACTGTTATCAAGATTATTTCTACCTAATAATCACAAAGTAAAATTTTATCTTCAGCTTCATTTGTATTTTTTTGTATTTTATAATAATTTACTGTATAATAATATGTAATTTTAATTCCTAAAAAGAAATTGAAAACCTAAAAACTTCAAAAATTTCCCAGTCCATTGTATTCTCTGTAGAAATTTTAGAAGTTCTAAAAAATTAACATGTAATCCAGGTGAAATAAATTACTGACTATATTAACATACCATATTTTATTACATAATTATATAGTATATTAATATATATTAAAGCTTAGACACCACATTTATTTTTTAAACTTCTAAACTTATCACTATACTCTAAGAACTTAGTATTGAATAAATAAATGAATCAGGATTATTGAAAAATAACCCAAAGCAGATATTCAAACATTTTTGTGCTGATATTTGTTCATAAAATATCATAAAATGAATATCAAATCAAAATATTTAGAAACAATTCCTATTTTGAATGACCTTCAACACAGGTGATTTGCTTTATGTGGATAATGATACTAGATTAAACTAAAAATCAAATACCTCAGATCCATAATTCAAACATTGCAATATTGATGTTAGAGCATAAAGTAGACCTTAAATGATATACTAGGTGAGCATCATGAATGAAAATTAAGTTAAAATATTAAAAACAAATGTTGTCTCTCTAAAATAATATCTGGAAAGTTACAGTTTACTTTAAACAGATTAAAGTTAAGTTACTTGTTTGGAATACGTAAGTAGAACTGATCATACATTGCACACCAATAAATTAACAAAAATAAAATGAGTATGTTGCTCTTACTGTTTTTTCAAGGCAGCTCAATTTCAGGATGTTCGGAGTATTTGAAATATGCTTACAACCAAGTAGAAAAAGTTCTAGGTAATCGCTAATGCTTGGTTCATCCCAATTCATAGTAGAACTCTTAGGACCCTATATATCCTTTTACATTTATAGAACAGAAGCTCACACCTAAAAGAATGATAAAGTAGAAATAAAGCAAATTGAATTATTTTCTATTGGACTCTGATGCCTTGTATTTTGGAAGAAAGGTAAAAGAGGAAGGAAGCTCTATACACCAGCCTTCAGGAGGTGAAATAAGGAAGGCATCACTGTCATTACACACGTGTCAGGAGTTTACTCTTCCACAAAATATGAGCACTTATAGGTTTTCCCTCAAGACTGAATTCAATGAAGGCCACAAATACTGTACAATCAGCATAAAACAACTCTTACAAAAGAGGGAAATCTGACACACTCACAAAATGTTGGTTAGAATGAAAATTGTAGCTGGAAGGTAATTCTTGTATCAAAATCTTAGTTTCAGATACTCACTGACTCATCAATTCTATATAGGAATTTATTGTATTGTAATAATTATAGATCTGTGCAAAGATTTATTTAGATGAATGTTTATTCCAGCATTGTTTTAATAATGAAAATTTGGCACTACTAGGAAATTGGTCAAATAAAATATAGTAAAATCAATAACAGCTATCATTTATTAGACACATACTACGCGTCAAGCACTGGGCAAAGTGCTTTTAATATATTTTTTTATTTATTCCTTAAAACAATCTTATAAGGTAGATACTTTTGTTTCACTTTACAGAAGAGAAACAAACTGAGTTACACAAAGGCTGAATGACCTGCCCAGGGCCAGAGTGCTGGGGAGGGCCAGGTATGAGATTTGAATTGACGTATGCTTACTTAGGGACTCTATTTTTAACCACACTTCTACTGTAGAATCCTCTCAAGCCATTGAAAAAAAATCACAGCATGAAAAAAACGTTCACAGTATTATTTAGCAATACATTAACTGAAAAAAGCACATTACAAAAAGATATGTTCAGTATACATTCCATTTTTGTAAAATGAACAAAAAGTATATATGCATATTCTAAGGGAGAAAAATGGCTAGCAATATGCCAGCATGCTAACAGTGGTTATCTTGGTATTGTGGGGTTGTGTGTTTTAAATTTCCTTTTTGTGTGTGTGTTTTATGTGCTTTTATGTAATCTCCAAATTTCATACTAAAAATATGTATTATTTTGCAATCAGATAAAAATTAATGTTATTAAAATGGAAAAAAAATGTCTAATAGGAAGCATACAGAGCCTGCATTTCAAGTAAAAAGAAACTGTACATTTCTATTTTAAAAACTTGAATTCAGCCTCATGCATGAAGTCTCCCCATCTGTCCTAGTAAGTGTCACAGCTTTCCCATTTGCCGTTGGCACTTTGCTAAAAAGGTGACACAATCCTCAGTTTCTCTCTGTAGCCTCTACAGCTCCTTGAACAGGGTCTGGCTTGCTATATTACTTATTCACATAATTCTTGAAGTAGTTTAATGTAATTATTTAAGTTTTCTTCCTAAGGCAATAGTTTTATTTTTTTTAATTTAACAAAAATTTTTAATATCTACCTCTATTAAATATCTACCATAAGCCAAGCAATTATACTACATACACATGGTGGATATAGAGATGAATGAGACACATTACTTGCATTGAAAAATTCTCACAATACAGTGGAAGAAACAAATATTTAACAAGAAAAATTATACGCAAAATTTTATGAGAGGAAGGAAAAAATTGTTGTAGGACTCCAGAGGTACGGTGCTTGGGGAAGTTAAAAGATTAACCACAGGACATATTTCAGTTACTCAAACAAATACCATGAAAAAAGACGCAGTGAAATAGAGTAAAATATACATAGGACTGTTATTTCTGATGAACAAAAGCAGGCAACAGCCTAATTTGTAGTGGTTCTTTCTGTACAAAATTAATGTCTACAAAGCACACTGATTGCATTACAAACAAAGACAAGCCATAAAAGTAGCAAGCTATGGCTTCAAACCATTTGTGCAAACAACCTCTGTCATACTTCTTGTCAATATAATTTGGAAAATTAACTTTATATTATGAACTCATCGGCTTACATTCCTCTAATAGCTTTGATCATGATCCAAATGCAACCACTGAATTTTGATCTTAGAAAGGAAAGAGTCATACTGGAATAAAACTCATTGTTTTAGGAGGTCAAATCTTGCTCTTTGGCAGCCAAGAGCCATGTGTGTAGATTCTTGGGAATGAGGAGAGGTGAGAGCTAGGGAGAGGACCTGCCTGAAAGAGAGTGGTACAGAAAGGGAGGCTCAAGAGGCAGTAAACTCTTAGGCCAGTAATTGCCACTTCCCCCTCAAAGCATCAAATCATTAATAAATATCAGGGTTTGAAGCATTAAAGACATTGAAACAAAGTAATTAACAGTTGTTGGACTGTTTGAAATAATGCTATTCACTATCTCCCTCGTCTTTATATATTCAGAGATAGCAGCTCCCAGATAGCACCTCACTGTATTTTATGAGTGGTCATCACAAGACAAACATTATAGATGAAGATCAAGAGTCAGGAAAAACAAACAACAAAAACAATAGCTGTGAAGGAAGGAAATTACAGTTTCTCATGAATTTTGCCAATTCAGGATATCAGATAAGTGTGAAAGGATGTGGGGGAAGCTTTCACCTCTGTATAGTTGAGAAATATTAGGAAATGCCAGCTAGAAAATGGGAAGTGCAATAGGAATTGACTTTATCATCCTACCCTGCAGCCGGAGAGATGAGAATAAAAATATCACCATTTCTCAACTGATAATGGAGTATAACCAAGGGCAAGCCATTTAATATAGTCATTAATAAACAGCAAAAATGACATGAAAATAAGCCAGAGCCCTAAGAAAAAGTATTGCAAAAGAAAGAGGGTATCATCCTAAAAAAATGAGGTGAAGAAGTTACTAATTAATGTAGTGTACTGTTGCAGAATTCAGAAAAAAAAAATATCAGGAAAGTTTTTGATGTTCTCTAAAGTATGCAAAAATACATGATTTCTATAAAACTGTAGAAAAATATTGAGAGGAAAGAACAGTCTGATATATATGGAAAACAGCCTGAGATTAAAAAACTAGATGATATAAAAACAGAATTAGATAAGAAATAAATGCAAGGACAACTGATGGAATAAGAACAAGTATGAATAACTACCACTATGGAAAAAAACCTTGAAAACTTTTACAATTATGCAGAGCAAAAAACACAAATTGATGAAGAAATATGAGATAAATGGCATAGGTATAAAAGAAAACATACACATAATACAAAAAAGAAATAATGTTATTGATATCTTACATCTATATCTTCACAACTTTAAAACAGTGCATTGTGTCATTTCATTATGTAGTTTATGATAAATCATTTTAATTTCTATGGGTAAATAGGATATCAAATGTCACACATTTCTAGCAAACATTCAGGCTTAATCACTGTTTCAACATATCTATAACCAAGTCATTGAATCTTTTTCAAAATAAAAAAATACTTATTTTTCATAAATGACTATAAAGAGAAATCTAAATTCAAAAATTCATTTTTGGTTTTTCACTACTCAGGCATTAGTCTGTTCAATCTCTGGCTGAAATTCATAGACTTAGGAAAAATAAATTTAAAAAGAAGCAAGAGTAGGGTGAATAGTAGTGGCAATTTTGATTTATACATTATAAAACAATGGGATGCTTAATTGGTATGCTTTGCTAAAAATGATCTAAATCTAAATGATTTAAATTGGGAAAAAATAATTTACACTACAAACATTTTTGCAAAAAGATTTAATGAACAAGTTCTCTCATATTAAAAATGTTTTTTGCATAACTTTTTTTTGGAACCTATCCATCATGAAATCAGATATAAATGTATACAGTAAAAAAAGTATGACATGATATCTAGGCTTGTTTAAAGAGGTTATTTCAACATTACATGTCCTTTGTTTTCATGTTTTTAAAGGATGTGGGCTTCCCTATATTTAAATGATACATGACTGAAAAAACATGAACTGTGATACTAATAGGTGTCTTATGTCCAGAATTGTGTGACAGTCTTTGAGACTGTTCACCCTTGATACTATCACAAAGGGCTGAAAAGTGAAAATTCAGAAAAATTTGATACGTATATGTGTGTGCACAGAAAAAGATGGTGTCTATAAAATATAATTCACGTTTTCTTTTTAAATCATTAACTAAAATAAAAACTTTAATTGCTTAATTGATCTGCAAGATCAGCCAGGAGAGTTTGGTGCTGTGTAGACACACTTTCTTAACAGAGTGATAGTCAATAGTTATGCTCTTGGTTGGACCTACTTCTTCAGTCGAAGAATGAACAGTATGTTGGATGGAAATAATGAAGAATAATTTAGGTTAGTTGAGAAATGGAAGGCAATAAGATAAGAAATGGGATACTGTTTGATAATCATTCAGATTTGGATAAATATTTTGAGTTTATAAGCCAAATCATCAGGTTTTGTTTGTTTGAAAATTAATTTTAATTAAACACAAATATAAACAATAGAGAAACCTAACCAGAATTTGAATAAAAACTTTCTTTTAAATATTTCTGAAATGTAACATTAATCATTCAGCAAAATTTATTTTAACGTAAAGTAGAAGACATGGCAACATGTGTGCTAAAAAAAGATCATGTAGTTTTGTGCAATCTTTATTTTTAGTCATCATGGTAATTTAGTCAATTTTAGTTGTTATCCCTAAATTTTAATTAGCAAAAAAAGTCAACAGATGGATAGAAAATAAATCCAAAATTTTTAGTTATTTATTTTTGTTTAACTAAACTGCCTCGCCATACTAAGAAAACATTTTTATAAAGGTTAAATAAAGTATTTCATGGCAACTGCTGCTTCTTAGTGCCTGTATAACAAGAAACATGAGCCAGCCAAAGTTGTGCAAGTTGGTTTTCTTTCCCAGTAAGAGAACGTCGTATCTAAGACCTTGTCCTAACTCATTTTATCCCCAAGTGTAAGTCAAGCAAGTCAAATATGAACAAATGCCTGAAGGGAAGTCCCGGACTCCAAAAGTATGGATTATTTCACATTTATCTTAAAATCTGTTCTCAGAGTTCTTAAAATTCACTAACTTGGCAAGTCTGGAATTATCATGAGAAATGAAATAATTTCATAACTATGAAGTCATCCAGCATTCCATGCATCTGACACTCCTTGGGCTTGGCCATGTCTTGGGCATTATTCTGACCTTTAGATAATAAGCTCTTCAATATCCTGTTCAGCATGGAAATAATTAAAACGTGCCACAGTATAAAAGGTATGCCATTGTCTTTATTAGAGTTAATGCTTTTGTTCCACAGACTTGTGGTGGTAATTGGTTATGATTAAAGACAATCACATTATGTATGCTGAAATCTTTACAACATTCTTAATCAGTATTTCCCATTACTTAAAAATGGCAAAATACCATGCTTTAATGGTCCAGCTGCATTCCCTTTCTCTAAGCACTCTGTATTAAAATTCACATTTAAAATTAGTTCCGTAAAGGACCTTTATGCTTAGACATCAAGAATTCACATTAGCAGAGTACTGGCTTGTGAAAAGCCTTTGAGTGTCTTGTAAAAAGTTTAAGGAATCTTCAGTACATTTTTCTCCAAAGCTATATTTCAATATCTAAAATTTATTGCCAGAAGAGGGACATAGAGACCATTAGAAGCACCAGCACTCAATCCTCTGGGTGCTTTGCAGCTGAAATAATCCCTAGTCATTCCCTTTCACGCAGGCTTGTAGAACACTCCCGAAATCTCCTCTGTGACTGGATACAGTGCCCTATTACAATCCTATCTTTGCCATTTCTTATGATAAACTTTGCCAGTCTTAAAGTGGTCATATTGCAAATCATTTTTACAAAGAAACTCTGAAATATACAAGATAAAGAAAACTCACTCCCAAACTTCTACCTCGCATTCAAATAGAGTAAATGTATTTCCTAAAAGACAATGAAAAAATTCCAAATATGCTCTATCCCCTACATACTTAATGACCCAAACTGTTAGGGCCCCGTTTACTTCTACTGGAGACTTCACAAGGCACCATAAGCTTCTCCAGAGAATGTAAGTGTCCTGGAATCTTATGAAACTAAAAATATTTTAAGAGAGAAAGGTGAAGAAACGGAGTCTATAGTCTACTATTTTGCTGTTTCAATGACTGCTTAAAACTGAAATAAAAATGCAGTTGATAGGGACTGGACCAGGTACTCAAATGGGATCAGTGTTTACAGAATAATTTGGCTTAAAAACCTTGCCAGATGGTCCCGAGAAGTATTTACCTCACTGTTGATTTTAGCTATCTGACTGTCATCAACAATAAGAAGCTTGTTACTGCCACTGGGGAGCAGAGGCAAACAATCTCTCCCCCCTAAATGGAATTGCTAGCTGCAGAGAGCTGCGTCCTATACAACAATAAGGGTCGTACTGTAGGCTTCAGGGAATCTGTTTCCATGATTAGAGAAAGAGACAATATGTGGCAAATTTACTTGAAATGATGTTAACTTTAAATTGATAATATTTGGTAATTGTACAATGCACTTCTAGTTTATGATAAAAAATAATAAGTTTTCATAGTTAAACAAAAGTGGGAAGAGTTGGACATGGATGTGGACCTGAAAGTTGGTCTCATTTGAAGTATGCTGCTAATCTGCTCTTGTAGCATTCTCCTCTAGTAACATAGGTTTCACTGGAGGCCATCAGGAGGCCAACGGGATGGAGGTAGAGAGACCAGAAGCTACTCTTAATTAAGAGTCCAGTGGCAGTGACAGTATATGGAAGCATACGTGTTGAGATCAGAGGACCTCTTTTTGTGTGTCTGCATAGTATACACAAAAGTATCTAACATGTTGTAAAGAATACTTTCATAATTTTCATAATGTTAAAACAATTAAGCCTTTTAATCTGTGTTCTTGAGAAATGTCAGAAATGTTATGAGAAATCTCAACATTTATATATCCAGTGAACATTATCGAATGCCTATTACGAGCAAGATACAGGGTTAGATAATGTGGAAAATCACATTTTTAAAGCCTCCTACTCTTTTTTCTTCCTTTTTACTTTCAGCAAAACCTATGAAAAGCTCATCTACATTCACACTAACCTTTATCCTCTCCCTCCTATCTCAAAATAGAAGGAGTCATTTGTGGTAGGTTCTAAATGGCCACAAATTCTCTCAGCAACTCTCATCAAAAGCCGAAATCTAGTTCCTTATCCGTTGGATCTGGCCTAAACTTGAGACTTGCCCTGCCTAATAGAATGTGACAGAAGTGATGCTGTGTAAGTTCTGAGCTTAGGCTCAGCGGGCTTTGCAGTCTCTGCTCTTGCTCTCTTGCTCGGGCTAGCCTGCTGGAGAGGTCATATGCAAGACGAGAGTACCCTGGCCAAACAGCCTGCCAACTACCAACATGTACCAGCTGGCCTACCCGCTGACTGCAGCCTCATGAGTGAGCTCAGCTGAGACCAGCAGAACTTCCTGAGTGCCCCTAGATTTCTGACCAACAGACTCATGAAGTAATACTTTTTTTTTTAAGCTACTAAGTTTTGGGGTGGTTTGTCAAGCAGCAACAAATATCTGGTATAAACCTCTTCCCATCTAGGCTCAGTCCTTCTACCTGTGATCTGGATTCCTTCCTCTGCTTCCCTTCTAACACATCATGCCATCCTTCCTATTTATTTCTTATCTCATATGAATATGGCATCTAAGTTTCTCCCATTTAAAATTCTTGCTTGACCCTGCAGCTTTGTCTAGCTAACACCCAATCAAGATTAAAAAAATAAGTCCATGCTCATTTTCTTCACTTCCTCACCTCCCATTCACTTCTCAAACCACTGCAATCTGATGTCTATCCTTATCTTGCCACTGAAAATGCTTTCCTTGAGCCATCAATGAACTCCTAATTGCCAAACACAATGGTCTCTTCAGTTCTAGTCTCACTGAGTCTCCTATGGCATCCGACAACACTGATAATTCTATCCCTCTAGATAGTCTCCTTCCTTGGTTTGTAGAAAACCATTATGTTCTAATTGTCCTGCTATGTCTTTGTTTTCCTCATACCTCTCATCCCCCCTGAATGGTTCCCATTCCCCAGCCTAACCCCTAAACTATTAGTCCTTATGTCAGCCCACCTCCAAGGTAGCCCCAATGATTCTTGCCTCCCGTTATTTTGTCTTTGCGTAGCCCCCTCCAACACTGAATAGGGCTAACCTGTGTAACCACTTGTCTGTTACAGAAATGACGAATTACTTCTGAACTTAGGTCATAAAAGACACTGAGGTTTCTGTTTTCTTCTATCCTGGATCACTTGATGTGGAGGGAAGCCAACTGCCATGTCATGGGAATACTGAAGTAACTCCATAAGAGATCCCTGTAGCAAGGACTGAGGCCTCCTGTCAAGAGCCATGTGAGTGAGCCACTTTGGAAATGGGTCCTCCAGCCCAGTCAGGCCTTTAGATGATGGCAGCTCCAGCTGATGTCTTCACTACAGCCTTATCAGACTCTAAACTAGAACCATCTAGTTAAACCTCACCTGAAATTCCTGGCTAATGGAACGAGATAATCAATGTTTGTTGTTTCATCTACTCGAATTTTGTAGTAATTTGTTAAACAGTAGTATATAATATACATTTTGTCATCTGCAAGCAGGGTGCAACTACCGTGTTTCCCTGAAAATAAACCTAGTCGGACAATCAGCTCTAATGCATCTCTGGGTCTTATATTAATTTTTGCTCCAAAAGATGCATTAGAGCTGATTGTCCAGCTAGGTCTTATTTTCGGAGAAACAGGGTATAACAAAATCCTAAAATGTGGGAGGGGCTTAGAGCAGGCAAGTGGGCAAAAACTGGACAGACTTGAGGAGAGCTGATGAATGTCTAAGGTGCTTCAAAGATATTAGTAGAAACCGATGGCCTTGGAGGAGGCTTCCAGTGAGGAATTTATGAAACTGTTATTGGAAATCTCAGGAAAAGGAATCCTGTTATGTAGTGGCAGAGGGTCTAGCAACACTATAACCCCCAGTAACATGGAAAGTAGAAAATGTGTCTATTAAACTACATGGTCTGGCTAAGGAGATTTCCAGGCAGTATTGAAGTGCTTCCTGGTTTCTATCTGCTGCTTATATTTAAGGTCCAAGAGGAGTGATATAAACTGAAGTAAGAACTGTTAGATAACAAGGAGTGAGGACTTGCTAGTTTTGAAAATTCCTAGTCTTCCAGATGGCAAAGGATGCTAAAAATCAAGAAATGGCTTCCAGACAAAGATCAAATCTAGGACACAGCCAGGAAAGCTGGGTCTAGGGATGAAGCCAGAAACTCCTTTGTTAAGATCTCAGAAAGATCTAAATTGGTGTGTCAGTGAACTATTTAAACCACAGGGCTCCTAAGACACTTAAGGGTGATGCCCCTCAGCAGTGTCAGCAGGCTCCTAAAGCAGAGAAGGCATCATCTCGAAGAGTGTGATTTTGTCTACAGTAGTAAACCTTAGTAAGATTAACAAGACACTCACAAAGTTGTTAAAGGAATTATAATGGCAGAAACACTGCCAATTTAGACTGAAAGAGACAAAGATGGTACAAAATGTAAAGAGGTCTTTGAACCTTCAAAATTAAATAGGTAGAAAACAGGCTGAGAAAACTCTGATGTGCAAATGAAGGATACTTTTTATGGAAAAGGATGGATGACTCAAGAGGATGGCTATTCCTAAGCAGGAGTATGAGTGATTACTAATCAAGAAACTTCCAACATTTATCTGGTTGGATTTCAGAATTTCTATGGACCAGTGACTCCTATGTGTCTCTCATTTTATCCTTTTATGTACGGGAGTATCTACCATAGTTATCCCAGGCCTGTACCACCATTGCATGTTGTTCTACTGCAAGAGATAACTAATAAAGTCCTCTTCTCTCAGTACTCTCCCCTTGGCATTTTTATCTATATCCACTGCTACACAGGCACTGATGATAGGCCAAATTTTCACCTCCAGGCCAGGCTATTTTTTTGAGCTCCTGACCCTTATACTTAATTTGCCCACTCTACACGACCATTGGATGTCTGGTAGGAAAAGAAAAAAGGAGGGAAAGGAACCTTTGGTTATAGAGAGCTGAGTTCTTTACTAGGCACTTTATATAATTGTTAACTCATGTGACATTCACTTAATTTTGCAGAAGACGAAACTGACACACCAAGAAATTAAGAAACTGTCCAATCTTACACAGCTAACATACCTTAGAAGCGAAACCCAGTATTTATGGCTTCAAATTTGTGCTTTTTCTAATATATCATCCTTTCTGCTCTCCTAAGGTAACCTAAAACTCAATGTGTCCAAAATGAATTTTAGGATCACGCTGTTGTGCTCCCATTCTGTCTCAAAAATACTCTCCTACTTAGTTCACTGTCTTGCCCAATGGCAACACTACCAACTCCCAACTTGTCCCCAAACCTCACAGTCAAACTAGGCCCTTCTCTTCCATGATCAATAACCAAATCTTGGTGTTATAACCTCCCAAATATCTTCCAAAAACATCTCTCCCAATCCAAACTTTCAGCACTTTAAAGATTTTGTTTCACTGTCTTCTAGCTTCCAGGATTATACCTAAAGAGAAGTTCATAGTTTTTTGAATTGTTTCCCCTATAGTTTTCCTCTGGCTGCTTTCAAGGTTTTCTCTTTATCTTTGGTTTTTAGTAGTTTCATTATGATGTGCCTGGGTGTGAATTTCTTTGAAATGCCTGTTTGGGGTTTTCAGAGCATCTTGGGTTTATAAATTTCTACTTTTCATAAAATTTGAGAAGTTTTCTGGGATTATATTTTTAATTTTTTTTGGCCCCATTTTCTCTCTCTCCTCTCATTTTTGGATTGTAATTGCTCATATATTAGACCTTTTAAAATTGTCCCACAGGTCCCTGAAATTCTATTCATTCTGTTTGAATCTTTTTTTCTCTCCTTTGGATTGGATAATTTCTATTGATCAATCTTCACATTTACTAACTTTTTTCTTCTGACATGTTGTATTGTATTTCTATTGCTGAGTAACAAATTACCCACAATTTAGCAGCTTAAAACAACATACAGTTATAGCATCTGTGGGTCAGGAGTCCAAGCATAGTTTAGTTGAGACATCTGCTCAGGGTAGAAAATAAAATCACAAGCCTCGACTTGGGAAGAATCCACTTCCAGGCTCGCTCACGTTGTTGTAGAATTTATTCCCTTGTGGATCTCTGATTAGGGTCCTGACTTCTTAATGACCAGCACTGGCAGCAGCTCTGGGTCCTGCAGGCTTCCCACTATGCCCTGCCCATGGCCCTCTTCATGGGCAGTCACAACAAGGCGATTTGCTTCTTCAAGGCCAGCGGGAGTGTAGGCGTCTCTCTCTCCTCACAAAGAGGCTAGTCCCTCTTTTAGGGCTTTTACTTGATTAAATTAGTCCCACTCAGAATTATCTCTTTTTTGATTAACTAAAAAATCAGCTGTTTTGGGACTTTAACTGTATCTGTAAAATCCCTTTACCTTTGCAATAGTTGCAATAAAGTATACATAATATTTGATAATTCCAACCTCTGGGTCATCTAGGGGTAGGCATCTGTTAATTACCTTTCCTTTGAAATCGAGTAAACTTTTTTTTTTTTCCTGAGAGTCTTGAAATCTGTCATGTAATTTTGGGTTATATTGTGGACACTGTGAATGGAGACTCTGGGTTCTCTTATAATTGCCCCAAAGCGTGTTAATGGTTTTGATTTAATAGGTACTGTGTTTTCCCGAAAATAAGACCTAGCCAGACAATCAGCTCTAATGCATCTCTTGGAGCAAAAATTAAGACCCGATCTTATATTATGTAAGACCCCATTTTATATTAGAGTAAAATAAGACCAGGTCTTTTGTTAATCTTTGCTCCAAAAGACCCATTAGAGCTGATTGTACGGCTAGGTCTTATTTTCGGGGAAACACGGTAATTAATTTGTTTAGACTCAAAATGAAAACTCTCACACCTGGGTGAGTGGCAGCTCAGATTAGTTCAGTTCTTTAAGTCTTGGGTACAAGCTGTTCTCAGTTTGCTCGATGTACATATGGTTCAGAGGTCAGTAGTTGGGCCAAATTTAAACATATAATTTTCCTACTTTCTGGCTTTCCCTTTTTCAAGGTTTTCTCCTTACTCTCTAGCAATCTTGGTTGCCTGGGCTCTTCCCTCTGGTACCTTGGGTCAGAAAGATGACGGGCCACCCCTGCACTGACACAACTGCAGTTGCCCTCAGGGCAAAGCCACAAAAAAATGGGGAATTCACACTATGCAGATTACATGCTCCAAGTTTTGATTCCCCTCCAAAGTCTGCCTGCCTTTGTTCAGTTTTCCGAGGCCTCAGGTAGTTGTTTTGTGTTTTGCTTAGAATTCATAGCTATTATTCACAGAAAGATCAGTTTGTTAGGCATTTACACCACCCTATGGCTCCTACTCTGTCTTGGCTCAGTTACCATTGTCTCTCCCTCTCCCTGGACTACGCAGCAGTGTCCACACTACTCTCCGCTTGTGTTTTCAGTCTCTTGTAGACTCTTTTAAACTACACGATAAGAATCTTTCCAAAATGCAACTGTGATCCTATGACTCCTCTACTTAAAACCCTTCAGTAGTTGAAAGCTGCCCATCACATACAGGTATGACTCCCCAAAATGAACTGCCAGGCTCTTTGGAACAAACTCTTCCAAACAGTGGTGTGCTAGAACTGGCTCAACTTGTTTGTTAAAAAGAATTGTACACTGAAACCTATGTAACTTCACTGACAATTGTCACCCAATAAAGTTTGATTAAAAAAATTATAAATATTCAGGAATTTTGCAAGTTGATTGTTAAATCATTGGCAGCTTGAAATCAGTTATGGTGGGAGTATTTACATCATGCTAATTAGCCAACCCTCCAAGTTAGGGCTTCCCCACCACCACCACTGTAAGAGCCAGTTTATTAGCACATGTCACTTTAGCATGGCATGCAGTTTCTATGCCTGAGTTATTCTGAACAAAACCTGAATTCCCTTGAACATGACATGCTCAGCATGCATGTGTGCGTTTATGTATCCCCTTGGTTCTGTCTTGTGTGTTTCCTCCACTATTGTCCACTGGGACAACTTCTCAGCCTTCAACCCCAGCCTCTGTGGAAGGCCAACTTGGACCTCTCCAGGTATGTAGTTTTTCCTGCTTTTGTGCTACCACAGCCTCCAGAAAGCATTAAAACTGCTTACCACAGTGTACAAGTGCTCTCACGGCTTTCATCTGCTTTCCCCTCTTGCAGTTCCACATGTGTACTCTACACTGTAGCCAAATTAGTCAAGTTGTCTTACCAGGCCGTGTTGTTTCATGCCTCTGTGGCTTTCACAGACGTTAGTTCCTTTATCTAGAACACCACTGCCATACTCACTTCATTGGCCTCTTTTTTTTTTAATTAAAAATTTTCTTTTTCAATTGACATACAGTTGATGTACAATACTATATTTACACATTAAAATTCAGTACAAATATTCCTTCCGCTAGGAAGCCTCGCCAGATTACCATCCTCATGTTAGAATTGAAAACACTTTCTTTGAGCTCCTATTAAGACCGTCTGTATCCAAATGCAATCGATTTTACTTCCTGATTCTCTTGCTTTTCTTCCCTATTTCTTAGTGTTTTAATTCAGTCACCCATCATTTTTATCTGTCTTGAACTACTGCAATACTATTCTGATACTAATCATGTCTATAATAGTTTGTTTACTCTTCTGACACCCTCATTAGACAATATGTTTCTTAGAAGAAAGTACATATTTAAAAGTGAATGGAGTTGTCAGAAGAGTAAACAAACTATTATAGACATGATTAGTATCAGAATAGTATTGCAGTAGTTCAAGACAGATAAAAATGATGGGTGACTGAATTAAAACACTAAGAAATAGGGAAGAAAAGCAAGAGAATCAGGAAGTAAAATCGATTGCATTTGGATACAGACGGTCTTAACTGCATAGAAGTAAACATAGGTACTAAACTTATGGACCTTGGGTTCAAAGAGCATTTCATGAACTTGACTCCAAAGGCAATGGAAGTAAAAGCTAAAATAAATGAATGGGACTATATGAAACTTAAAAGCTTCTGCACAGCAAAAGAAAACATTGACAAAATAAAGAGGCCACCAACTGAATGGGAGAAGATTTTTGCAAACAGTGCCTCCGATAAGGGGCTAGTATCCAGAATATACAAGGAACTCATGCAACTCAACAACAAAAAAACAAACAACCCAATTGAAAAATGGGCAGAGGACTTGAAGAGACATTTCTCCAAAGAGGACATACAAATGGCAAATAGACATATGAAAAAATGCTCAACATCACTAATAATCAGAGAAATGCAAATCAAAACCACAATGAGATATCACCTCACCCCAGTCAGAATGGCTGTCATCAACAAGACAAATAATAACAAATGTTGGAGAGGCTGTGGAGAAAAAGGAACCCTCATACACTGTTGGTGGGAATGCAGACAGGTGCAGCCGTTATGGAAGGCGGTGTGGAGGTTCCTCAAAAAATTACGAATAGAATTGCCATATGACCCAGCAATCCCTCTCCTGGGTATCTACCCAAAAAATCTGAAAACATTTAGAGATAAAGACACGTGTGCTCCAATGTTCATTGCAGCTTTGTTTACGGTGGCCAAGACATGGAAACAACCAAAATGTTCTTCGATAGATGAATGGATAAAGAAGTTGTGGTATATATACACAATGGAATACTATTCGGCGGTAAGAAAAGATGATATAGGAACATTTGTGACAACATGGATGGATCTTGAGAGAGTAATGCTGAGCGAAATAAGTCAGACAGAAAAAGCAGAGAACCATGTGATTTCACTGATATGTGGTATATAAACCAAAAACAACAAAAGAACAAGACAAACAAATGAGAAACAGAAACTTATAGACACAGATAATAGTTTAGTCGTTGCCAGAGGGTAAGGGGGGTGGGGGGTGGGGGGTGGGAGATGAGGGTAAGGGAGATCGAATATATGGTGATGGAAGGAGAACTGACTCTGGGTGATGAACACACAATGGGATTTATAGATGATGTAATACAGAATTGTACACCTGAAATCTATGTAATTTTACTAACAATTGTCACCCCAGTAAATTTAATAAAATAAAATTAAAAAAAAAAAAAGAAATACTGAAGGAGGCTAAAAGAAAAAAAAAAGTGAATGGGAGAAAGGGAGACTAAATAAGCAGCTAGAAAGAAATAATGGCAGACAGTAGGGCTTGTGAGTAGACTGAGTCAGGCCTTGGATGCCAGATAATTTGGAAATATTTAATAAATGATGGAGGAGGCTGTGAAGACTTTTGGACAGGAAAGCATAATAATCAAAATACTATTTAGAAAAATTACTTGAGAAGTAGTCTGCAAGACAGGAGAGGGGTAAAGATGTACCTAAGAGATTAATTGAAAAAACCTATTGTAATAGTTTATATGAGAAGAAACAAAGATAATCATTCTTAATATATCATTATACTTGCCACTGCATTGTCTGTTTATCCGTTTTTTCAGGGTTTTTAACTTAACTTCTCTCTGATTTAATAATCCATATTCCTTATTTTAAACAGTTGAGAAGTATATACAAATGTAATGAAGTGGAAAAATACCACCTTAAGCCACCACTCAGAGGCAATCATTGGTAACATTTTCATGTCTCCTTCCATATTTTTCTATGCCTTTGTCCTTCTAGTGTTAAGATTGTGCTGTATACAGAGAATTTTTATTCTGCTTTTCTGACTGATATGATATGGTAGCGCTTTTTCCTTTCTATATAAAACTTTAAAGCTCCCGTAATAGTTCATCTAATAGATATGCCAGATTTTATTTAACTTTCCTTAAAAGTGAACATTTTGGTTTTTAATTTTTTGATACTATAAATAAAATTGTGATAAACATTTTTATGTATAAACCTTAGTTTTAATTTGAATCATTTCCTGAGAGTAGATTACTAGTAGGTGATTTACTGGCTCAAAAGCTATGACTATTTTACTAGCTTTGATACTTCTTACCAAATTGCTTTCTAGAAAGGAAGTATCAATTCCATTTCATCTTCATTGTTTAAGAGTGTCTTCTCACTTGCCCTTTCTAAACAAACTTTAACATGCATGCCATGTGCCAAATAATAGCAAAGGCAAACACCTGAAAAAAAATTATCAGTTTGAACACTTTTACCAACACAGGATATTTCCTTCCCTCCCTAAGTCTGCCTTTAAATTTTCTAAATTGCGACTGTGGCAACAAGAAACGTGCTCTTTGTCTAGATACATGTATCCACACACATTATATAAATGAATTGGGAAAGAGTGGTAACTGTATAAGAATTACAGTCTAGTTAATGAAATTGACAGCTGGCTGAAATTACCTTATGATACGTAAATACTATCACTTTTAAGTATTTTTACATCCAAAATGAGAACTGGAGAAATTCTTTTGTCTCTGCAGTCCCAAAATGAGTATAATAAAAATATTTTACTGCGATGTAATGTTATGTAGTGAATACAGGTTGATTATACATGTATTATACATAAACTATTATCTGTTATTTCTTAATTTCTGAAACATTTTACCAAGTTTTCAAGTGATAGGACTATCATTTACATCAGAGTGAAAACAATTAAACATCAAACCTTCAGTCTATTGAGTTTTGTCAAATGAGAGGTCTTAATAAGCAGGGATTGCCAAACTATGGCTTCTGGGCCGAATTTGGTGCACTGCCTATTTTTGAATAGCCTTTGAGCTAAGAATAGTTTTTACGTTTTTAAATGGTTGAAAAAAAGCAAAACAATCTTTTGTGATGTGTGAAAATTATTAAAATTCAAATTTCATTGTCTATAAATAAAGTTTTATTGTAACACAACCATGCTCATTCGTTAGGGCTGCTTTCGTGCAGGGTTGAGTAGCTGCAACAGACTGTAAAGGCCCGAAAGCCTAAAATGTTTACTATCTGGCACTACACAGAAAAAGCTTGCCAAGCTCTGACTAATGTAATGTATGACTTATATTTTCTTCATTAAATCTGATTACTTTAATGACTATTTCCCAGATGCTCTGCTGCTCTCAAAATTAATTCTTACCTTTTAATTAATTCTTATCTTGTTAGTTTGCATTTTTAAATATCTGCCATTTTTCACTAGCTTATGAAACTTTCTATTATATCCATTTTGGAGCCATATTTTACTATTTTCTACAGTTCTGTCTAGAGCCTATTTTTATCTTGCTTGATGATTTGATTATTAAGTCACTGATATCTGTAATTCTGTAATTCTAAAAACATGCATAATCTATAAATTGTGCACTGGGGGTTTTGGGGGTAATAGCAAATGTAATTCCTTACATACAAGGTAGAGGCATTCCTGTTCCAAGCAGTTGATTAGCCAACAGTGCTCTTTATTAAGCAGAAGAGGAAGTTAACTTGAGCAGCCTATACGCAAATCCTACGAGTTGATGGAAGTGTCTCTATGTCCGGTTTGGCTAAATTAAACAAAGCTTCCCTTCACTGTGAGCTGCACATACTGCCCACATTCTGGGGAAAGATTCCACAAACTCACATTTCCAGTTCTTACGTTCACTTTATATAATGTGAAGCACTTCTCTGAAGACCAATCCCTTGCTGGTCACTGGTCTCATCCAACCTGATCTGAAGTCTACTGAGTTGGGATATTTAAGGGCCCTTTGTGGTGGCATAAATGACTCTGCAGCTGAATATGTTCAATTATTCCCTAGGAAATAGTTTTGTTCTTCCTTTGTTTGTTTAGGCAAGCAACTGTTGTGGGATATCCAACATTTTAAGTGATTCTGCCTCAGAGCATGTGTTAGAAACTATAAGGAGAGTTTATAACTTTTCATTTCTAAAAGGTTTTACAGCTTTGGATTCTGGAATTGTTTGTGTCCATGTTTCTTCCCATCCTGTTGGGACTTGCTGTTGTTAGCAACATCCTGTGTGGCTCTAAGATATGTTGACCTCTTGGAAACCTTTCCAGGTGTCATTGCCACTTTCTTGATCTCCGCAATATAAGCTGCATTGTTTAATGGACTTAAATTCTATGAACTTTAGAAATCCTCCCTGAGACTATGAATTGACTAACACCCAAGGTAGCATAACATGCAGACACAAATGTTCCTAAAACCAAGCCTGCTGGGCAATGCAGGATATGACTTGGAGTCTGGAAAAAGGAACAGTTTGCTCACTTGTGAGTCTATGACTACCGCCAGGTGCAGTTTGAAGCTAAGTGGCTAGTTTTTCTGATCCTCAGATGTAACCCCTCATTAGAACAACAGCAGAATCTGTGACTGTGGGGGTAAGGAATTCCACGCAGACCCTCTGGGCCCATTCAGACCTCTGGCTTCAGAGGGCCCTAAAACACACTTCCTTCAGCATACATAGCCATAGCGAAGAGACACTGTTTTTTACAAATCTGATCTGAGTTTAGCCTAAGATTATAATGACTACAGCTCATCTTAAAATTTGTATCCAGAGGATGCAGTTACAAATTAAAAAGAAAAACAAGTTTAATAGATACCTTTCTTATGTCTCCAGTTTGTCATTGAAAGGTCCTTATTCTTTTTGGAAATACAGTTAAGGCTTTGCCAGGGTTTGTACTTGGACTAAGAATCCCCTATTAGTCTAGCTTTAAATGTGGAGTATTATACTAGTGATTTCTCAGCCCTTCTCTTAAAACCTCACAGCTTGGCTATTCTAACAGACAAATCATGCTGCCAAAACCTAGCAGAATTTGACAACAGTGTGAAAATAACACTTTATTGAGAATCAAAACATATGGGATTTTAATTCTACCACTATCTTAGCTCAATATTTCTATTTGTCTCCTTGTCTATACAATATGCATTAACAAATAACACAAACCACACAGGGATACTGTGAAACCAAAACTAGTAAACAAACAAACAAACAACCTTTAAAAAAAACCTTTAAAAAGTGCAAAGGAGTGTTAATATGAAAGTGTAGTGCTGGCAGGGGTCGTTCTTTTTTCCTGTCGATATCCTTCCACCCAGACACTGTACGTCATGTGTCTGTAACATGAAAACTGCTGCTCCTCCACACCCGAGACAGCTGCTCTTAGGCTCACCCTTCCCATCCTGGCTCCAATATCCAGGGAGTCTTGAGGGTCACTGAGGGCCATGGTAGTCTATGCAACTTAAATGACTGTGAGGGGAAGTAAGCTTTCTCTGCTTTGCATCCTACTGGCTAAGCTGGTAGCTTGTTGTGTGTGAATGGGACAGGTACAGTCAGTGTACGATTACCCATCACTGCAGCTTCTCAGAGGCTTCATTTCTGCTGCTACTAGTTCATTGCTGGGAATGCAATTACCATGGAGACCTTTCAAAAATCTACAAGGCTATTCAAGTATTGACTTGGACTGTCTCTGAGTGGTTGGAATTATAAGTGGTCATTTTAAAATTGTTCTAGATATGTGTATATTCTCACTTTTGCTATTAACAAGAAAAAAACAACAGAAAGAAACTTAATTTTGAACAAACTGCCCTTTAGCTATGTTATAATAGGCAAACAACCAAACACTTAACAACTCTTTAACATGGAAATTTCTCAAGAGGCAAATATGAAAATAAGGGCATGTCATTCATTCTAAAAAAATATGAGTGCAATACCGTATCACATGAAAAATATTTGTAAGAACTTTTATTAAGAATAATTTCTGTAGTTTTAATATCCTGTCAAATGAACTAGAATTAAATAAATATACTTAAATAAGAAGATTTGCACTGTATCTACTCTTCCAAATTTTATACTAATAGTGTGGCCAGTAAGAGATCAGAATCTAGCTACTGGAAGGAAAAAAAAAAAGCAAGAGGGAGCCTGAGGGTATAATATATTCTGAAGCTGGTCTATAGAAGCTGGTCCCAGATGGGAAAACTTGTTCTCTAATCTAATGATTTTCTTTTAATCACAAGCAGACAGTAGTTTCCTTATTACCCAGAGTTTTAGAAATACATTATTCTTGAGAGTACTTCCTAAGATTTCTTTTACTCATTTAAGACCACATCTTTGTACTTAATTCTTCCTCATATTATCCCTTTAGGGCACATCCCTCTAATTATTCCCATCTAAAATGACAGGAAAATGGAATTATACTACTTGAAAAACAGACATCCTTTGGTATGTCTTTTCTCAGTGCTCCCTTGGGTATATTTTGTCACTGTGTTCACTTTGTCACAGATCATGAGCTGTCCTTGTAGGGTAAGGACTATCTTTCAACCCCTAGTGCCTAGTACATGCCTAGCACACAGTAAAACTCTGAACAAACAATGAATAATAATACCAACACATAATGCTTACAGTTTATCAAGCACTGTTCTAGTGCCTTATACATACTAACTTATTTATTATTTAGTCCTCACAACACTACGAAACAGGTACTGTTATTATCACCCCCATTTTACATATGAGAAAACTGAAGCACGGGAAGTAAAGCAAGGTTACACAGAGCCAGGCTCCAAACCTACGTACTCTGGCTCTCGAGTTCAGTTTCGTAATCACCACACCATGCTGCCTCAACAGCACCCATGCTAAACAGGAGAAAGGTGAGCATGGGAGCACTGTGCTCCCATCTCAAACATTTCTGTGATTCTGTCAGATGTAGCTACATGGTGTGATTTCTTAGGCGACTGAAAAAGGGAAATTACTGGACACAGGCACACAAATACAGAATAAATGAATCCCCAACCTGAACAATTGCTGTGTTTGTAAAGCTGTTTCTGAAATACCTGTGGGGATTTGTGAGAGCGCCAGCTGTACTGGTGACTATGGAGACTCGCCAGCAGAATATTTTCGTCAGTATCCACCTGGCCAAACCGCAGTGTCTCCTGTGTGTCATTACAGATCACAAAATGGCTGAAGACCAACTCCTCTACCTCAGGGCATTTGTTCTGAAAGAAAAAGAATCCGAAAGCCAACGTGCATCAGATTAATTGCAAGATGTTTGGCAGTTGTCTGCCCAGTGGCGATTGTTACAATACAGAAACAGTAAAAGATCTGCTGTCATTAGCTCTGGTATACAAAATATTCTATACTTCTAGCATAAGCACAAAAAATACCTAAAAGATCTTAAATGTTCCAAAAATATGTTTTGATTTATACTCCTGCAAAATAAATCATAGACACAGAAGAAAAAACAAAGAGATCCCTCAAACTTTTAACATTTTAAAATGAATTAACATGCTACAAAGAATGCTGTACTGGGTAGTGCACGTTCTGAGCAGAGTACTGGAGGCTAGAATTATCATGTTCCTGGCCTTCTAAACTCAACAATCAAGATCAATTACAAAGCCACAGTTTGTACCCTACAGAAAGTAAGGACCTTTTAGGTAATACATCCCCAGATCGCTGAAGGGGGAGGGTGGATGTGTGTGTATGTGTAAATCTGCTCAGGGAGAGATGTAAATAAAACCACAACTTTCCCTCTATTGTTAAAAGGCTGAACACACAAAACAGATCAACTCCAGAGTCAGGGTAAGCTGGGTTGTAGTTTTCAAGAGAAATAATGTTACTTGAAAAACAGTTGTTAGTGTCTGTTTCAGCTAACGGTCTTCAATCAGCTAATGTACTTCCATTAATCTGCTAAGGCTCAACAAATTAGTAACATGGTCCAGTGTTGATACTCCTTCTAACTTAGTGGCGTCTCCATTGGTTGCTGTTATATCAAAACACTGGCAAAGTGAAAGAGCATTTCTGTTCTTACTCTCATCACTGTGGTTAGATTATGGCTTAATAAACAATAAACATACTTTTGGTAAATGAAAAGAATAGCTAAATAAATGACTAACTTGAGAATGCAAGAAAAAAATCTTAATTAGTCAGTCAATTTGCAGACAATGGGAGGTCATATGTAACTGATGCTTCTCCAGTTGGCCTCTATTTCAGGGCTGGGGATGTAAATAAAGCCACAATGCCACATTCCATCCTTTGCCATTTTACTCAGCGGAGAATAAAAGGGGATACATCATAATGAGCATAGTGATTTACGTGATTATGAGGCCTGCGGCCAAGAAGCCTATGGTTAAGTGCACCTGAATCCAGCCTGGACCAAGACCCAACCTCAAACGTCATCCAGAACAGTTATCTTGGGAGGTAGAATTCATTCCAAGTCATCCAGAAGGCCCCCCAAAGTGGATGGGCAGTGCTCTATGGCTGCAGTTGGTGAAGAGGCCCTGAATACTTCCTTCTTCCAGACCCTGCTAAGCCCTCGTTTTGTCGTCCAACTATTCTCCTCAAACCTCTTCATTCTCAGGGAGGAACCTTGCTGGACAGCCACACTAATCCCAGAAAGAGCCTGGCTAAGTAAGAGCAAAGCAATTATAGCCACAACTGTCTGCTGTAATACTCTCTGCTGTGGCTTCTAAGCGTGAGCTATGAGCTCAGACCCTCACTGCCAGTGGGTCCCAGCTGTCCGGGCCGGTGCACACGGAGCCTCTGTCCATCGCTCACCACACTGCAGTTCTGCCAGCCCTCTTCAGTTTCTCCCATGCTATACTGGCCCCTTCCTATTCACCCAACGCGTTCAACTCCTTCCTGCCTCGGTGCCTGTCCTCTCCTCTGCTTACACCTCTCTTCCTCCCTGCCTAACTAACTTCTTTCTACTCAGCCTCCAGGTTCCTCACCACAACAGTCTTCTGAGACCCTCTCCAGACCAGGTTACGTCCCCCTCTTTTATGCTCACACCATACCCTGCATTTCACCTTCATAGCACTTATCTCTGCTGGGACTGGGTAATCATCTGTATGATTATGGGTTCAATATTGTCTCTATTATTAGATTCCATGCTGCTTAAGGGCTGAAACCAGGTTTGTGTTATTTATAACTTTACCTCCAGTGCTCAGCATGATGCCTGACACATAAGTACTCAATAAACACTTATGAAACAAATACGTAAGTTTAATTTTTAAAATTGCAAATGTAATAAATGTTCACAGTAGAAAAATTAGAAAATACAGATTAGAAAATATAGATTCTATATTGTAATGTAAAAGGTTCTGATTTTACACTCAGAGATAGCTGCTATTATATTTTGGTGAATTTTCTAGGAATTTTTCTCTTCTGAGTGTCCTGCCTGTTCCTGTTCTAGTTAGTCCTATCTAATCCTACTTTACATGTTTAAAGGCTGCTAAACCTTTAATCAAACTGGATTCATAGTATATAATCAGTTGTGATGATTTTTCCAGTTAGCTTTATATAATCAACACAAACTGCTCTCCTTGTAAGCATTTTTCTCTCCTTTAGGTCCAAGAGGCCAAACATGAGATATGATTCTAAACTCCCACTGACATAGACATCCTGTGATTGAAATTCAGTTCTCATAATGAATTGGGATCACTTTGCTGGTAACACAGAGGTTAAGTTACCCGATGGGGTTTGAGTGGAAAATAAAATCATATTACTTTCCTCATTTCTACAAACTGACCTTTAATAAATGATGAGGGTTTTAGGAAAAAATGTAAATGAAAGAACACAAGAGGGTTGTTTACATTTTTCTAAAGAATACTCAAAGTCCTTAGGGAACTGTTTCTCCACTGCTCCTTCATCTATGGAGTTCACTATAACTGCAAGTTTAAGCATTTATTGGAATGTTTTAAATTCTGGTATATTATAAAAAAGATTGTACACATTTTATATGACATCATACAGGCTAAACTTCAGAAAGCTCACTCAGATTTATAATTAAATGATGGCTTGTTCACATTTAAAATTTGTGCTGGAGTGTTGCAAAGGCATTTGTAACTAAACAGAGATATCTGTTTTGGTATAAGACACATGAGTATAACCTTGATTTTTAAATAAGACGCGCTTCAAATGTATTTTGTCCAAACGTGGGAATATTACGTAAAAATAAAAAGTAAACTGCAAGTAGCATTTCGGGCCCTTAATCTGGTTTCACAAAATATTAATCATTTACAGAAAGAAAAAAATCTCCAGCCAGAGAAATCAGACACTGATGAAGGCTTCTGTTAATCTTGAACTTGTGACCTAAAGGTGAAAGGACAAATTGTTTCATGCTTCATCTGTCTGGTCCATCTACACTGGATACAAATGACTTGTCTTGGATATGAATACGATAAAAGGTATGTGGAGAACCCAAATTACTTATCCTGCTTATTAAATTCCTATTTATCGTTGGCAACAATTATACTGTATATGAGCATTATATACACAATAAAATCCAAGCTTGGGAAACTAAGCTTCTCCTCTAAATTCAGAATATTTTAGAAACAATGAACTTCATAACCCTTCATAAGCCCATTTCAATGTCAAATGTCCTATAATTTCAAAGTAGTACATTCTTGTATTTAATTTAGAATACACAGGGTTAGATGCCTACCACATTAAAACTTGGTGGCAAGTACCCTTGACATGGGAGGAAACAAGAAAATTACAGCAACAATTACAGAAGTATATCCTCTTGTGGCTCATGTTAACATTGCCAAATCCCTGTATAAATCAGAACCAACTATTCATAGAATGTACCTGTCAGCAATATGCTACGTGACATATGGCTCTACTTAATCAAATATACAATTCCATTTAAAAAAAAAAAAAACAACTCAGAATATTCCTTTCAAGATACTGTGTTAACCAGTCATTCACACTCTGATGTGGTTTAAAACATTTAAATATTTATGCAATGTATTTTATTTATATGTATAGCTGTGTCTAAGAGAATATTTTTACCCTGGGAGGAAACTGATATTTCTGCAGGCCATTTTGCAGTAGTTGCTACACGAGTCCTCTTATAATGGCCCTGATACCAGGACAAAAACATCCCGGGTTTCAACGCTGTATCAGTGACTCTTTTATATTTTCTAGGTTTGTTTTTTATTAAATGCATTGTTCAAAATATGACAAAAAACAGAAATTGGAGCCATGGAGGTTTTTTTCACATCGCTATTCGAACCAGCTGCAAAGATTTAGATCACACTAGCTCTTATTTTACGCATGTCCTCTGCAACAAGAAAACCATGGAATGCCCTTAAAAAAGAATTTTAAAATATAAAACAGATGTGTTATCTTCTTTCCCTTTGCTATTGTAGTGCCATGTTAGGTAATTAATTCCTCAGTCTTGTATAGGTCTTCATGCATATAAAGAAAAGTTTATTTCCGTAAAAATTCTTAAGTTAGAGAACTCAAGCCCCCTCCCTCCCCCTCATTGCTCCTGTCCCCACATGAGGTCAGTGCAGGACGAAGGACCATTTCTCTCGGGGAGCCAACTCTGCACAAATGCATGTAACATATACAAAGTGTGGGTAAATGCCTCAGCTTAAATAGCAACACAAATTTTATGGAAATACAATATTATACTGAAAATCAGTAAGGGAAGCAGAAGTGACTTGTTCTTAAATTGCTGAGCATATTATTATCCAAACATTCTGTGAAATTATTTTCATGCTAGTGAATACGGACAGGTTTCCTATTTGAAATATGCCACTCAGCATAGATTTTACACTTCATCCCTTTTTTGATATGACTAACTTCTGACAAGAGATAAAAGTAAAAAAAAAAAAAAATCCATCAAACATCTAACTAGTTAAAAAAATCCACTATCAAGTACTTTTTAGTGATTCAAAATGGCAGAATGATAGTAGGAGAAAGACTAACACTATCTTGTGCTCACGTATTTCCTTTCACTGCTTTTCTTCTTTGAAAAGACGGAATGCTTATTATCAGAAAGGCTCACACAGGTTCTTCATTTCTGCAATAGATGCTTAGACAATTTGATACATAGCTAAGTTGAAGCATTGGCAAACTAAAGCCAGAGTACTTGGAAAAAATTTCTGGGAATATGTTACTTTCCACACAGATGTGGTACATTAGTCACAAAAATGTGGGCATGATCTCCGATGCATGTGTAGAGAACCATATTCTCCAACGTTTTAAAAAATAACATGCATCACTTTGCCAAAGCAGAGAAGGTCCCAAATATTATGGTGCCCATCAAATTCTTCATTCTCTCACACTTTGGTTTGTGCTTAAATTATTATTAGAAGTGATAACATAGAGTGCCTAGTAAAAGATCACATGTGGACAAACTGTAAACTGTTCTAGAATGTGCATACCTGTTGCCAAGCTTGTATTGCAGTGTTTAGAGAATGGACTGCATGTTGTCCAAAGTTTATAAATATAGAATCAACTATGATGGTGCCGTCAAGTAGCTTTTCTACTGCATCGCTGGAAACTGCAATTTGTCCAAAGATGCTGAAGGGTTTCACCATGCTTTGCATTGTAACATTTCTGCACTCTAGAAGTTTACAATCTGCTTGAGCTGAGAACTGGATCTCCTGACAGACAGAACTATTGTTCCACTGTCGAAGATACAAGTGTGGTTCTTTGAAGGAAATAATCATGTATTCTAGTTCAGACGGCACATTTTTATCAGAAACAAATGGCTGTAGGTATTGCGGTGGAGCTGTTGGGAAAACAAACAAGAAAAACAGCAACTGAGATGAGCCAATACTCGATGGAAATAAAGAAATGACATTTAAATGATTCACTTTTTGGTTACTGGATTCAATATTTACTGTTTAATAAATTTAAACATTCTCTTCATATTACAATATATGAGTCATCATTTGATATTTACAAACAAAACTGGTCTGTTCAATCAGCAGGTCTCTTAAATACGTATTGTTCAAAGGTTACATTCACTTTCACAGACAAAAATTTGATGACAGACGACAACAAATAAAATGAAGAGGAGGTAAATGTCTGAGGGGAGTTTTTTTTAGAAGTACTCTGTGTCTACCAACGAAATCTCAAAAACAAAAACACAACTCAAAGAGAGGTAGAAAAATCAGGCTAAACTCCATTTTTGCTGAAAAGACAAGATGTTTGACAATAGCTGTATTTAGTTTTTTTCCCCCCCATTTTCCATTGCGTGTAGGTTAAAAGTCTAATATTTGAATCAAAATGTATTAACTAGAAATGGTTTGGTGCAGACTTTCAGCAATAACTATTTACATACAATATTAGCAAACTTATAGAAGGCCACTTTTGCAATGTGGGAAAATTTGATCCTCTACCTTATACATGTGTAAAAATGCTGGTCCTTTAAATTATTGGAAAATTTGCCCATCTTTTGTAGAAGGTATACATGCTTTTGAAATCAGGTAATATCAATGACTTTTGGAATCTATTTGCCATTAATGTAATGACTCAGGATATAGAACAAAACCAGAAGCATCTCTTTCAAAAAGAACAAAATTGGAATAACAGTAAAACCTGAAATTTTTATAAGTTCCTTGGAACTTCTCATTAGGAAGCATGCAAAATCATGTCAGTTCAATACAATTGGTAACCTACATAATAGGTCCATAAATAGTTCAAAAGTAAGGGGTACACCTGTTATATGACATCAACTTCAGAATAACTTTGCCAGTGCTTACTGTTAGGGGAAATGAATGCTGTTTCCATCATGTGGATGGTAGTTATTAGAGAAGGAGATTTGGGTGGGTGAAATGATTAGCAATCACAACACTTTGAAATACCACTAATACCGTAGCACACAGAATAGAAAACCCTCCAAGCATTTTTACTTCCTGAAATTCAATTACCCAGGTAAGAACTGATGAATTGTATCTGGAGAACATTCAAGACAAAACAGTAAGTACTAAGTGGATGTTGTTCTGTTGCTAAGGTAAGAATACCTGTGCCCAGCAAAAGAAACCATCAACAAAATAAAGAGGCAATCAACTGAATGGGAGAAGATTTTTGCAAACAGTGCCTCTGATAAAGGGCTAACATCCAAAATATACAAGGAACTCATGCAACTCAACAACAAAAAAAACAAACAACCCAATTGAAAAATGGGCAGAGGACCTGAAGAGACATATCTCCAAAGAGGACATACAAATGGCAAATAGACATATGAAAAAATGTTCAACATCATTAATCATCAGAGAAATGCAAATAAAAACCACAATGAGATATCACCTCACCCCAGTCAGAATGGCTATTATCAACAAGACAAATAGTAACAAGTGTTGGAGAGGCTGTGGAGAAAAAGGAACCCTCATACACTGTTGGTGGGAATGCAGACTAGTGCAGCCGCTATGGAAGGCAGTGTGGAGGTTCCTCAAAAAATTAAAAATAGAATTACTGTATGACCCAGCAATCCCACTCCTGGGTATCTACCCAAAAAGTCTGAAAACATTTATCCATAAAGACACGTGTGCTCCAATGTTCATTAGAGCTTTATTTACGGTGGCCAAGACATGGAAACAACCAAAATGTTCTTCGATAAATGAATGGATAAAGAAGTTGTGGTATATATACACAATGGAATACTATTCGGCGGTAAGAAAAGATGAAATAGGACCATTTGTGACAACATGGATGGATCTTGAGAATGTAATGCTAAGCGAAATAAGTCAGACAGAAAAAGCAGAGAACCATATCATTTCACTGATATGTAGTATATAAACCAAAAACAATAAAACAACAAGACAAATGGGAAACAGAAACTCATAGACACAGACAACAGTTTAGTGGTTATCAGAGGGTAAGGGGGGTGGGGGGTGGTAGATGAGGGTAAAGGGGATCAAATATATGGTGATGGAAGGAGAACTGACTCTGGGTGGTGAACACACAATGGGATTTATAGATGATGTAATATAGAATTGTACACCTGAAATCTATGTAACTTTACTAACAATTGTCACCCCAATAAACTTTAATTAAAAAAAAAAAAAAGAGTACCTGTGCCTAGTTGATCAAGGTGATGACAAAGATGGAACTCCAGGTGAACAAACTGGAAGGAAATGCAAAGAGATGGGACGAACCATGGGGTAAAACAGGAGTCGACTCGGGTACAGGCAGCCAGGGCTGTTGGAGTTACAAGTTGGTCACAAGTGCTTTGAGAACCAGATTCACTTGCAGAGCTATGGGAAATAAATAATAAAAAGTTCAATAACCTAAATTTCCAAACATAAGTGAAATGTCTTTCTATAAAGGTCTTTAAAGCTAGCACCTATAATCCTATAGTCAATATGTTATCAAATCTTTTGTATTTATTCACATCAATTAGTTGTTTCTAAAAATTAAGTTCATATTGATTATTCCCTTTGAGTTATTAGCAGAAACATTTCAAAGGCCTCCTCAAATTCCAGGCCACATTGACCTACCTGTAATCCAATTTTCTTCCATCTACATGTCACATAACTCATGCGCAATTTGTTCTCATATTAGTTTAAGACCAACACAATTCAGAGTATGACTCTGCTGTTCAACAAACCCAGTACTTTCAGTTCACCATCAATGTTCCACTTTTGTTTTACTTCTCCAGATTGTCCAGATCCATATTCCCATATGAATTAGTCAATAATCCTTATTGAACACCCAATGAAAAGTATACTAGGTGCCATAGGCTATGACCATGCCAGAAGAACTAAGGTCCCATGGACTATTACCCCGCATGGTTCCTCTCTTCACTTGCCCATTGCCTAACACCATTTTATGCAAGTAAACACTGATGAAAAGGAACAGTGAAGGCATCTGTAGGAAGGAAGATCTTTGTACAAGGTAGCGGCTGGTGTCCATGGGAAACACGCTGCCTATTTGCCTTGCCTCAGGGCTAGCAGAAGTGTAGGAGTGGGGCTTGGGAGGGGGAGAGGTTTGTTCTGTAATGATGGATACTGAATTGAGGCTGTCCTATTTCCCCTCACTGTCTTCCATCCTCTTATTTCCAAATCTAAAATTTGCTCTGCAGCTATAGTTGCCTGGCTCTGAAATCCAGGAGGAGCTAGAGAAGAAACACCATAATTTACAGTACCCTAGGGAGAACTATGACAGGAAAAACTAAAGGAATAAATCCTTGGTTTTCAAAGAACTCACATTCTAACTGGCAATTTAAAATAGGTAGACATTTAGAAGCATTACAGAACAGAACCACCACTCAGGAATAGGAAAGTCAGAAGCGCGGCCAGAGTGAAAACATAAGAGGACCTCAGAATGGTGCAGGGTGAATCACGTGGAATTCTCAGAGTGTGAATCTTCAGCTGAGTTTTGAAAGAGGTTGTGGAAAGGCTGGTGAAAGTGAAAGCTAGGAGCATTCCAACATGTTTACTGAGTGTTTAACTTCAAGGAGGTTCTCCTGATGTGGTGGTATTTACTGCAATGTTAGTAAATCTCCATTGCATACAAACAAAACATAAACTCTGGGGTCCTATATTATTGACTAAGTGCTTTCTGCAAAAATGCAGCTAAATGTACTCTTAAAACTTTCTATAAATAGGCACACTAATCCAAATAGCTTTCTAGGAATTTATCTATAGAATTACAAATAAAATATTTCATTGGCACTGTGAAATTAAAACCTATTTATTCAGAAAGAGCAAAATGTATTAGCTGTACATGTATGTGGCTACACATATGAACTCTTTCTGTTTGCTACTTTAAGAAGTTGTTAGAAGTAGGGTACAATGTTAGTCAAACATTAAAAACCCCGGCGAGACTTCTATGAGAAACAGTGAGTACAGAATTTGAAGTTTTCTGAAGCATTTTTCTTGCCAACTACAATTTTGACACTCTTGAGATTGTCCATAATTTATTTGTCTATCTCTTGAGAGAAGCAGATACTATAACATACTGAAAAAGTTTGCTAAAACATCATGAGTATGTGCCACAATCTTTATTTATAAAAAATTGATTAATTCTTCACTTTTCTGAAATTAAATGCACACATCAATGGTTAAAAGATAGACAGATAGATAAGATAGAGAGAGAGAGAGAGATGGATACTCCTAATATAGTCCTGTGGTCAGTACTATCTCATTTAATCTTGAAATCAAGACTAAAATGGTTACTAGGTTAATCTATATTTAAAAATTTAGACTTTTATTTAAAAATTTGAGTCATATCAAAATTAAAGTTTTTTAAACATAAAGTTAATATGGCATATATAATCTGAATATGCTTTAACTGTATTTTGAATCAATTGTAGTATTATTTTTAATACTCAACTTGATCATTATATACTGTGAAAGCAGCATATACGCATCCATGTTTACCTTTTACATGGGATTACAAAGATCTGAGCGTAACAGAACTAAATAGTCATAAATATGAGCGTGATGAACCTGCTAGGCACACTTACAGCAGCTACATTTGCATAGTTTCCTAATTAAGTACAATGGACTTGATCTGATCCAGATCTCAAAAGGAAAAATTTAACTTATGAGATATGTAATAAGCAGAAATAGAGAGGAAAGTAAAAATGGCTCCTAGGAGCAAGATCTCTCAAATAATACACAGAACTCAAGATTCAGCAGTTAGTTCAAATATCAATATGTTCCTAATGAAAATTCAAATTTTAGAATAGTGGAAATATTCTAAACAGTGGAAAGCATGGCAGGAGTTTTACATATTAATACCTTCATTTCAGTCAAAGGGTTACTTATCAACTGTCCTGGGTGCCCTGTAGAGGAGGTATCAACTCTTTGAACAGGAGGGTTTTAGTAAGTCTAGATGGTGATTGAACCAGATGCACGGTGGGGACCCAGGCATAATTTTCAAAGATTCCCCCCTGGATGTCACTCAGGGTGAACCCCTTTAGCACTGCAGATACTCAACACTGATCTGACTTCATTGATGAAGGCTTGAGCTTTTCTGTGGATTCCTCTGTGGGACTAAGGGTTTCACAATACAGCATAATACAGCATAGAGATTAAGAAGAGAATGCCTAGGGTGAGAGAACTTAGGTGAAAATGCTTGCACTGCTATCACTTGTATTGCAATCTTGAGCAAGTTATTTCACCTGGACAGATGTCAGTTTTCTCATTTGTAAAGTGAGTCTAATAACGGGAACTGCTTTTTGAGTATTAAATGTGATACTCTATACTAAATGCTTAACATAATGTCTAGCACTCCATAATAGGAACAAAATCCATCCCTCTTTTTGTGTCCGGCAAACAAGGTACCATACTGGTCACTCAGTTTAACATTAACTGTTGGTGATTACCATTAGCTCTTCAGATGGATCTCATAATATCACACTGAAATTCATCTCAACGTGGTATTGTCTCTCAAACACTGGTTCACCTAAACCGTCTCCTGGCTACTGCAAAAACATTGCCCTGTCCGTCTTGGGAGAGCACTGTACGGCTGAGAGAAGACAGAGGATGTGTGCGCCTGCCCTACCACCTGGTCTCTACTACGTAGAACAGTCATTTTTAAAATACTTTAATTCCAACCCAAAAGAATACACGTTTATTGTAACCTAGTACACATTAAAATGGAGGAGGGCTAGAAGGTTTACAGAAAATACAATACATTGATATTTTTTGAAATACACTCTGATATTTTCTGAAAAATTGTAGTAAGATATACATAACATAAAAATTAGTATATTAACCATTTAAAACTATACAGTTCAGTGGCATTAAGTACATTCACATTGATGTGCAACTATCAACACGATCCATCTCCAGAATTTTTTCATCTTTCCAAATTGAAACTCCATATCCATTAAACAATAATTCCTGATTCTGCTCTCCCTCATCCCTTAGCAACCATCAATCTACTTTGTCTCTATGAATTCGACTATTCTTGGTGTCTCATGTAAGTGTAATTAAAAAATATTTGTCCTTTTCACACTGATATTTTCTATTTTACTAAAAAAAATAGTGACTGTAACCTGCTAAACTGATTTCATGACCCACTAATGGGCTGCAATCTGTGGCTTAGAAAACAAGCTTAAACAGGCCCTCAGGTAAAGGACTGCTTTATATGTACTGACTGTAAAAAAGTGTGTGTGTGTGTGTGTGTGTGAGAGAGAGAGAGAGAGAGAGAGAGAGAGAGAGAGAGAATCTCCCCCAAGGTTCAGAGAATCAGCATCATGACACAGAGACTTTGTTAAAACAATCAGCCTAGAACTTTAGGTGAGAACGAAGGAACACTGAATACTTTGGGGAATGTGTATTGGGAGAAGGACTATCTGACAAAAGACCAACTCCCTGGAGGGGTTGCTACATAGAGCTCAATCACCAAATAAAAGGAAACAGTAAAGGGCTTCAAAAAGATACTTGAGTAAGACAAGCATTCCTTCTACCCAACGGAGAGAAGGCAAAAATACATTTAGCCCTCAGAAAGAATTTTATGGATAAATCATGGATTATAGCATTGTATAACTAGAAACATAGTTGACAAAGCAGTTCCAAATGTCAAAATTTATGCCTGAATGGTTTATAAAAGTCAAAAGATTTTAAAAAATGGTACCCAGTAAATTTAGGTACACCTAAAAGTGTAGCTCCTGGGAGCCAAGTGGAGGGGAACAATATCTGGAGGCCATAGTCACCTTCTGGTAGGATAAAGCTCAACCAGTGGAGAGAAAAGAAATGATCCAGTGCCTTGACCATCACAATTCTCTTTCTCTGATTCCTCCACTGTCTATATATGCAAGAATCAAGGCTTTGGGGAATGAAAAGCATCTCCTCCTCACACACATATACAAAAAGCTGGGACCACTATCTCAAAGATTACCAAATATGAATGGGCAGGGGGTCTTTAGGGAGTAGGCGAAAATCTCTCTCTCTCTCTCTCTCTCTCTCTTTTTCTTTGACACATCTAAAGATGAAAGTATCCCCAAAACCTCACCCAAGTTTCAATTTTCATTGCATGCAGAAATAGTCACACACCCTAAGCCACTTCCCTTTTCAAGATGCCTTCTTCTACGAACCGGCATTTTGTGGGGGGAGGATAAAAAGTCCTTGTAAGCAGTCTGCTCTCACATGATTCAGTGTGAGAAAATGACCATGCAGTATGGACAACAAACCACCAAAGACTTGGCACAGGTGAACAGAGCTTAGCATTATCATCAAACAACTTATATGTCAGGATCTGCAGTTATTGTTGTGGCACATGAAGATTGCCTGTACTTTGTATGATTACATATCAAATATTTCTGGAGATAGCCATTTGAGGTGAGGATCAGAGGGTAAACAAAGTTGAAAGTTGTTCTGGTCCATCAGAAGACATCTAATTGATACCAAACCCAGGGAACCAGCAAGGTGGCCAAAAGCCCTAGAGCTGGGCCCACCACTTTCAGTTTCCCTTATTTCCGTCCTAAGGCCAGTCACTGGGTGAGAAACTGTAAATTCCAAACAGAGTAGGTACTTGCTGGTTATGTTCTGTTTGTTCTCTAGATTAATTTTCTACCCTTCCCCATCCTCTTCTTTGCCCCTGGACTATGCCAAAGAGCTGCTCTGTCCTCTGGTTTGTCCACTGGTTCAGCCAGTGGGAGGTGCCCAAGGAGATTAGAAAGTAGGAGAAGAGTAGGGTGAGGGCTGTATTTCCCTGACTCCTTCTCGGATGTGTCTCCATACATTGCTGTATGCCTCTGTCCAAAGCAGCTGCAAACACCTGCTTGGAGTTTTTAGTAATGGCTCTATCACCTGGCGCCTCCAGGCCTAAGAGAGCTACGGTTCCCCAGGGTTCCTAGCCCCATTGGTTAACCCTGCCCACACTTTTGTAAATAGTCCTTTTATTAAACTCTCCTCAATCACCTAGTTTGAGTGTGCCATCTGTTTCTTGTCAGGACCTAACTGATAAAAGGGGTTTATTTAGGCTTTGCAATGGGTGTGTTGGCAAATACATGCATGAAGAGATTAAAGATAAATAGCTGAAATGGGTATCTGGTCAGGGCTTAAAGGTTGTATCGCTTGCCTCCTGTCCAGAGCACAGCAAATTGAAGTCACGACTACTGTGGAAACTAAGCTTGAAGTTACTCTCCTTCAAATGCTAGATCAAAAAAGATATAATCATTACCAATCACTTATTTCCCTATGGTCAAGCAAACCATTAAAGTAAATGGGATGTAATTATTATAAACACAGTGACTGAATTAAAAATAATATGCCCATATGGGATAAATAGACAAGGGTTTAAGAGACTGAATCTTTTGTCTCCAGTCCTTTGTTGAAGGCTACCTGCCACCCTTTGGACTGGTTAGTTCCTATTCATTACTTAAGTCCTCAGCTTAGGACTCAGTTTCTCAAGGTCAAACGGCTGGTTGGCGATACAGCCAGGACTTAAACCCAGGTCTTTTAACTTGAAATTCTCTATGAAATAGTGCTTCTATTTACATACATACAGTGATGCCATCACCACTGAGCTGCACTACACTGTTGTAACTTTATGACACTTGTGGACAACATGCCTTCTTTGTTTTTAAAGATTAAGTTTCATGCAAGTTATTTTTATGAACTTTCTTCTAGTAATGTACAACAGTCTGATGGATGTCCTTCTCAAATCACTGAAAATATTACTTATGAGAAGATAATCTCTAATCGTAAAAGTGTCAAGTTTTTGGCCAGTTCTAGTTTCTAATGACAGAATATTCTGGAACTAATTATACCATAGTAGTTTCCTTTTGCGTGAAATGTTGACATGTTATCAAAGTACTAATGTTTTATTTCTAGAAACTGGATGAAATTTATTTAATGCCCATTTTGAAATGTCTTAATAGCATTTTATTATATTGAGTTTTAAATCACCTCTTCACATTTAATTTCATTAATGTCAATTTCTACCTAAAAATAGTTAATATCAAACCATTTAAAGTAAGATAATTTGGGAAATATTAGGTAAGTTGAAAAATCCCAGGTGAGGACAAAAAATCTGTGTTTACAATGTCAAAAGCTTGGTGAAAAATTGCCTGACTTTGCATAAATTTCCATTCTCTAAAGGTTCCACATTTCTGTAGTGCTAAGCTTATCACAAAAATAATTTTTATGAATGTTTCAGATTCAGAGGCATTAACCTTGTCTACAATGTTTCTTTCAATGATGAAAATCTATTCTTTCATAATTAGAATCAAGAAATGATTTCTAAGTTGATACTATTAGTGAAACTCAGATTAAAAAAAAAATAAATTTCATTGCCCATAGCTCTATTTTCTGAGGTTTCCTGGTTTCTGACTAGGTAACCTCTACTTAGATTAGACAATCTATCCATCTACTAACTTCTCACAGGATAGGCGTTCTTTTCACTGTTGCATTACACATAGGTAAAATCAAGATCCTACTCCTTTAATACATTTTCACTAATTTTATATTATCGTGTTTCCTCGAAAATAAGACCTAGCTGGACAATCAGCTCTAATGCATCTTTTGGAGCAAAAATTAATATAAGACCCGGTATGATATGATATAATACCCTGTTTTCCCCAAAAATAAGACCTAGCCTGACAATGAGCTCTAATGCGTCTTTTGAAGCAAAAATTAATATAAGACCTGGTCTTATTTTACTATAAGACCAGGTATAATATAACATAATATAGTACTGGGTCTTATATTAATTTTTGCTCCAAAAGACACATTAGAGCTGACTGTCCGGCTAGGTCTTATTTTTGGGGAAACAGGGTATCATATCACATCAATTATATCATATCATATCATATCACATCATATCATATAATATCATATCTCACAAGACCCAGTCTTATATTATAGTAAAATAAGACCGGTTCTTATATTAATTTTTGCTTCCAAAGATGCATTAGAGTTGATTGTCTGGCTAGGTCTTATTTTCAGGGAAACAGTACTAGGTAACATACTAGGAAGGTAATTATTTTTGAAGAGCCTAAATGACTCAGAAATAAAACATGTAAAGTATAAAACATATTATTATTAAGCATACAAAATAATCAATGAAAAACATCGTGGGACTACAGATTAAAATGTTAATAGAGGTTATCTCACTGTGATATTTTCTTCATTTCCCAAATGTTCTTCAATGAACATATATTATTGTTAATAAAAAAGACAAAAAGCATTCACAACAATATATAATATAAAGTAGTAATCAGAATATCAAGTGGTGTGCTATGATTATAACCTTGTAAAGTCATACAATAATAGGCAAAAAATAAAGGTAACCAAAAAGAGAAAACAGTTGATTTGCAGGGTGTTGGAATGGTGGAGTCTTTTGCTCTGTGTTAGTGTCATATGTTGTTTGGGGGGAAAAAAAGAAGGGATTATACAAAAGGAATAAGATACTGCTAAAGCCAATTCATCAGGAGAATCGGAACACTGAAAGTGATGGACATAGGCCCAACTTTATCTTTTAATTTAATTTATCTTTAAATACATATAATATATGATCCAAGAAACCTGTTCCACTGATTGTGATGTAGTCTCTTTTTTCTTTTATGTGAGCATGGACAGAAGCGGTGAAAAATAGGTTGTTGAAACCATTATTTTTCTAAGTTAGTGGATGTATTAAGCATGCAAACATTGGAAACGGGGATAACCTGGCCCTAACCAGATATCCTGTAGGGGGTGTGCAACAGGAAGTTCTGGGGACATGATTCGGAATACCCGGAGTCTAAGAGATTCATTATGTCCAAATAGATTCGAAAGCTGGATAAACTTTGGCTATTTGAAATCCTTTAAGTATAAGTTATTTTGGTTAGCCAAATTTTTCTAATGTCTGGAGATTTATCTCTCAAGGTTATTTTTAAAACCACTTAAGAAGGAACCATTTCCAAAATTTATCTTTTTTCAAGGAGACAATTCAATTTATTTAGCCTTTCTTTGAATGCTTCAGGGTTATCATTACACATATTGATTACTGTGTCATTAAGAGTCTATTGAGGTATGTATGGCTCTTTTCCTCTCTCTTTTTTTTTTTTTTTGGTTCAGGGTGACTGGATAGTTTGCTTTCTGCAATTTTTTTCTTCTTATATTTAAGAAAGAGGTTCTTAGTGAGGGCTTACAGGACTGCATTATGAGTCAAACACAGGATTTTTATGTGGACTTTGAAACATCAGCTTCTGTCTTGCTTCCTGGTTCTCATCTGTAGTTCAGACAGATGCAGCTGCTGAACAGCTGAGTTACAGCTAAGTGAGGGGTCACTAGGTAAGATAACTTAAAGACTGCTTCCTAGTACAATGTTACTATTTCATTTTTCACTGAGTTACCTCTGGTCATCAGCTCCATTTTGACTGCTGTTCAAGATAATTCTCCAAAGATCTGAGGATACCAGTTTCTTCTGGTCATTCACAAGATTGATATCTGGCAATTGCAGTTCACAAACTTTGCTTTCAGACAGACTAAATTCTCGAAATGCAACAAAAACCTTCTGGAGTTCATCCCAATATTCCAAACTACACGGAATCTATATTAAAATAAAAAAGGATTTTAGAGATTGCAAATAGATACTATGTTTCCATTTTGTTGAAATCCATATTGAACCTGTATCAGTTACAACATTAATAAGACTTTTTCAAAGAGCTAAGGTTGTAAAAGACAGTAGTTTACAATTTCTCTAGAATGCTTACATTTATCCAGTTTACCTATTTTATTTTAAAAGACCCATTCAAGAATAATATGAGAAAACAGCCAAGAAAGTTTTTAAATAAAAGAGAAAATGGGGAACAAATTCTACGAGGTGTTGTGTATCATAAAGTTATAGTAATTAAAAGATAAGGTTGGAGTAGTAACATAGAAATAGATGAAAGAATAGAATAAAAATAGTATACGATGTAAACACAGATACATTTCAGTATGTGATGAAAGTGCCAACTCAAACACGTAGGGGAAAGAGAAGAAATGAGGTTGCAAGAACTGGCTAGCCATTGGGTAAAACCAAACTGGGTCTCTACATCATTCCTGCATGAAAGTAAATTCCAAAAGGATCAAAATGTTAAAGGCTAAAAACTGAAAGCATAAGAGAAAAAAAAAATCAGTTGGTATTTTTATCACAGTAGAGCATCCTGTGTTTGCAGAGAGAATCCTTAAGGGATGAGGCTGTCTCTCTCCAGGACAAACAGTAGACTTGCTCTAAAGAGGTAGATTCGAGAAGCTCCATGTTCCTGAGCTGTGTCACATATCTATCTACTCCATGCATAGCATCCCATTGGGGGCTGTTCTGCAATCGCCCTCTTCGGACTTGGAGGCAAGAAAGAGAAACCAATGCCAACATGATGTTCATGCTGCTGGCCATGCCTCGAGCAATAAATGTTCTTTGTTTCTGACCCAAGAATCTTATGTCTTCTGCCAGCATCCATCAAACAATGATAGGCTAATTAATTAGCCTGCATAGGTAAAAATCCCAGACTCTGATAGCAACTAGTTCACAGAAGAAATATAACCAGGCTGTCAACATGAAAATATACTCAACTTCACTAGTAATTAAAGAAATTCAAATTAAAGTAATAATGCAATATTTTTATTATTCTGGTAGTTTTAAAAGACCGACAGTTCCCATTTCTGTAGAGATGTGGGAAAAAGCATTTCTACCCAATATTTTTGGAGGGTAATTTGGCAACATCTATTAAGTGCTTGGAAGTACTCATCTAAGAATTTGTTTTACAGAGATTCCAAAGCGCGTGTGTGTATTAACTTCAGTACTATGTGTATTATAAGAAATTGGAAAAATTCAAATATCCATCAACAGGGGATTAACTGTGACATAAAGATCTATTAAATATATGTATATATAACATATATGTATACATATTATATATATAATAGCTTGAAGTTACTCTACTCTTTATATAACATGTAATCAATAAATTATAACCACTAAAATGAATAAGGAATAGCTATATATACTAACACGAAAAACATCCAAGATATATTACTAACTTAAAAAAATTAAGTTTAAAGATAGAACATGTGGGTTGACCCCATTTATCTTAGGAAAAAACAGTGGGATCAGATGTGTCTCCTCTTTTTGGAAGTAATCCCTAATCATGTACCATCTTCAGAACTGACCACTGCTTCTCTTATGGCACTTTCATATTGAAAACAGTCCTCTATCACAGAACGCATTACATTTTGCAATTCCTTATTTACATCTTTGTCTCTAGTTGACTCTGAGATCTTTGAGGAAAAAATGGCACATTATTTTAAAAAATACTCTTAGCATGTAACAGTTTTGGGGACATAATAGGATCTTAATAAAAACTTCCTGAATGAATAACTTACTCTTAACCTTCTTTCCTAAATAAATGATTCTTAATTTTTTAATGGGAATAACTTTATCTCCATCTATAACAAAGTTTCTTTTCTTTAAACAGGAACTTGAGCTTACATGTGCGGAGAGATGCTTGATGGAAGAAAGGAAAGTAAAATGGCTAAGCATAAGAGGCTAATAACAGTGTGATGAAACAGAGGCATATATTTTGGTCAGCGATAAGGACAAGCAATACATCCATACTATTCTACTTTTAGCCACCGTTTCCTGAAATTCTCTCTTTTCTTGCTTTCTATGACATACTTTTTTAAAACTTTCCCCTCTCTAGGTCTTTGTTTCTATATACTCTCTCAGCCTGAAATACCCATGGACTCCCTAGTTTCTCATTGTCTCATGTTTAAATCCTTTCCATCCATCATGGTTCAAATAAAATACCACCTTCTTTTAGTCTTTTCACCTCCAGATGGAAAAATTCTCTCCGTTTTCTGAATGCCAATAGTTTTTTTTTTAGCTTTTATCATTGTATACCTTATGTTACAGTTATTTCTATACATAACATCTTCCCTGGTAGACACATTCCTTGAGGGAATGATTTCCATTTGGCTAAGCTTTGGATTTTCACAGCACCTGGAAAGCGTATACAGTGAATGTTCAAAAAATGTTGCTGAATGAATGAATGAATAATTCATGAATGAATGAATGGGTGAGTTACATACTGGGAGATTCAGCCCATGTCTGACACATGAAAAATTCTCCACAAAAAAGTACAGAAGATGAAAGCATGAATTTTGAAGTCAAACCTAATGGGACTCAAATACTAGCTCCATTAGCTATGCATCCTTGGGTAAATTAATTTTTTAAACATCTGTTCCCATATCTCTAAAAAGGGGATAATAACAGAAATACTCTCATGAATTACTGTGGGGATTAAATGAGACAAAGCATCTCATTTAATACCACATAGTAAAAGCTTAAGAAGTGTTAGCTATTAATTATTTATTCTTCGTATGCTCAAAGAACACTTCAAGTATTGTTATCAGAATTAGGTAGGTTGTAATAAAGAGTTCTGTTTGTTAGATTTTTTAACAATGGGTTGGACTTGGAAGAAAATAATAAACCTTGAACATGGATATTCATGAACATTGTAATCATAGTTTTCTGCTGTACACATATTACTTGAAAAATAAAGGAATATCTCATTGCTTAACTCCTTCTTAGACTCCCACTGACTGCCAGTGAGTCAGTCCATTGACTTAGGACACTCATAACTAGAGGTGGACATGATGTGGGAAGTGGGATAAGACGTATGTACAAGAATATAAGAATGTCAGATGGCAAATTAGGAAAACGCCGTGCTTGCCTCTCACGACCACATTAAAACTACAATTAAACTACAGAAGAACCATCATTGAGAATCATCTGTAGTCTAGCTGCACAGAAGTCCTACAATTAAGGATATACAAAAGAAACCATGTCGAGACTGGTAGGAGGGGCAGAAACATGGAACAGGCTGGTTCCACACCCACTTGTGGTAGTTAAAAATTGGGAGGGCTATCTCAGCTGTGGAGGTTCCCCCTGAGGAATGAGAGGTCCCAGCCCCATACCAGGCTCCCCAGTCCAGGAGTCCAGTGCCAGGAAAAGAAGTCCCCATAACTTCTGGCTGTGAAAACCAGTGGAGATTGTGGTTGACTGAGACAGAGGGCTGCTGGAGTTCCAAGAATTCCTCTTAAAGGGACAGCACATAGACTTACTAGCTGATGTACTTACTTGCTCTAAGCTCCAGTGTTGGGGGCAGCAGCCCAAAAGGTGCCAGGGACTTAAAGAGAACCGAACTGTCCGGGTTCAGGGTGAGGGGTATAGGGGCAGCTTTCTCCCAGACAGAAATGCTGGCAGAAGCCATTGTTCCTTTATTGAGCCCTTCCGCAATCCAGCAGTGTGAGGACGCAGGTGGCCTCCATATCTGAGTCTCCATCAACCTGGCTAACACCGTTCACCCCACCCCAGTGATTCCCTAAGACCTCACTCCACCTAACTTGTGGGCCCACTCAAGCTGCTTCCAGTGGCTTTTCCATACAAACAACCTGTCTTGGCTCATGTTGTGGACTTTCCTAAAATCTCTTAAAAGTTCACAAACCCCAAAGAAGGAACATCTAGCCTCAGTGTGCCCTATACCTCTTGCTAAGCAGCCCCAAGCTTGGCACTAACAGCAGCCAGCCTTGGTTTGTAGCTTAGCCTCTCCCAGGTACCTGTAAGCCCACCACAAGTGGCAACCATCTGTGGATCACTTTGTAGCTCATACCAAGTGGCCCTGGGCAGGGCATAGGTAGCAACTGACCTTGGCCTGCAACGGAGCCACTCCCAAGAGGATCCAGAACTGTCACACCTGGTGGCCAACTTTAGAACACACCAGAGCACCACCCAACCACCTCCACAAAAGACACACCCAAAGGGCAGAGTAAGCAGGCATCAGAGCCCTGTTAAAGCGAATCTTACTCTGTAGGGTCAGGCCCTGCACAACAACTCCTCCACTTCAGTCAAGGCCAGTCCTCACAACCAATTAGCCCAAGGGTCAATCCCTCCCACTGACATGAAAACAGCAAACAAGGCTCAACTACAATAGAAGGGCACACATAACCCACACAAGAGACACACCTGCAGCACCCAGCTCAGGTGACCAGGGAGACTGTGCTACTGGGCCCCACAGGACACCTACTACATAAGGCCACTCTACTAAGACCAGGAGACATAGCAGCTTTACCTAATACACAGACACAAACACAGGGAGGCAGCCAAAATAGGAGACAAACAAATATGTCCCAATAGAAAGAATAGAACAAAGCTCCAGAAAAACAACAAAACGGAGACAAGCAATCTACCAGATGCAGAATTGAAAACACTGGATATAAGGATGCTCAATGATCTCAGGGAGAACTTCAACAAAGAGATAGAAAACATAAAAATGGAGAAAAAAACACATGAAAAAGAACCAGTCAGAACTGAAGAATACATTAGAGAATACAACAGTAGATTTAATGAAACATAAGATTGAATTAGTGACTTAGAAGATAAGGTAGCAGAAAACACCCAACCAGAACAGCAAAAAGAAATAAAGAATCAAAAAAAGAAAAATGAGGCAGGTTATGGGGCCTCTGGGACAACATCAAGCACACCAACATTCACATCATGGGGGTACCAGAGGTGAAGAGAGAGGGAGTAAGGAATTAAAAACCTATTTGAAGAAATAATGACAGAAAACTTCTCTGACTTGGTGAAGAAAACAGATATACAAGCCCAAGAAGTGTACCTGAAACCCATGTAACTTTACTAACCATTGTCACCCCAATAAGCTTTAATAAAAAAGAATCTTAGTGGAAGAAGGTAAATGAGTTTAGAAAAAGCATGTTTAATATACCTACTTTTTACAATACAAATAATACAATGTAAAGTTCAAAATCATCTTCTTGGTAGAGAGGTTACATAGAAAAGTGTAAAAAAATTGCTTGTTTCTGGTACTGCCTCAAGAAATTCTCCATTAAAATTAATATATAATAAATTACGAATATTAGCTGTCACATGGAAAGCAGAATTGGGCCTTCAGGAAAAAGTCCTAGTAAGTTTTGATATACAAGGCAAGGGTTGGAATAGCTCCAAAACATAAGGCAGTCCTAACTGGGAACCATTGTGGGAAGCCATTAGGCAGTTTAAGGGCAATGCAAGTAGGCTATACCAACACTGGGGCTTGGAGAAAGAGGAATTGTGAGAATTCAAAATGAGAGATTTGGAAGCCAATCAAAGAACAAACTTTATTTAGTTCACAGCTTTGTGTGAGGCTGGGTCTTTGGTTACATATGTCAACTAAAACATTCCAGGCTACTCTGAAAATTCAGAAAAACAATAGAAAACTATGAAAGAAATACATCCCCAAATATGTCAGTTATGTGTTGGTCAGGATTTTCCTTTATACACCCTATTTTCCTTGGTTAATAATGGGAAATTAATAAATTCATTCCAAATGAGACTTCTGTTGAAAAAAAATTTAATTGTATGCCTATAAGTACATTTGCAAAAGTCACATATTAACCTCTTTTCCCACTATAAGAATATATTTGTCTACATGGTTATGGAAGGAGAACTGACTGTGGGTGGTGAACACACAATGTGATATATAGATGATGTATTACAGAGTTGTACACTTGAAACCCATGTAACTTTACTAACCATTGTCACCCCAATAAAATTTAATAAAAAATAACACCAATATATTTGTCTTCAAAACTTCAAAAGAGAAACTAATAACATTGAGTACCATTAGTATTTTAAAGGTAATTTTAATCAATTATACATTCACAAATATACATTGAGCCACACATTTATAAACCACATAGATATAATCTTTATATTTTTCTGTTTCTTCATTATAAAAAAAAAAATCTTGTTGGTATAAAATCCTGGCTCTGCCACTTAAATCACTGCTCTAAGACCTTGAACAACTTCTGTAATGACTCTGAGCTTCATTTCCGTCATTTGTGAAATGTAGGTAATAAAAACAATACAGTTTTCATGCTGCATTAAAGTTTGGACTTTATCTTCATGTCAACAGGATATCTTTGAAGGGTTTGAAGCCAAGAAGTTAATGCAGTCTTTTTATATTTTTAAAAGCTTTTGGATACTGTGCAGAGATTACTGTGCTAGGATTAAAAAAGCACAGATGTGAAAAGACCAATTAGGAAGCTGTGCAGTGGTCTGAGCTAGTAACGTAGACAGCTTAGCATATAGTCAATGACACTGGAGAGGTATGTGGGAGATTCTTGGGACATAAAAATTTGTTGACTGATTTAGTTATGAGGAGAGGGAGGGGTCAAGTATGCCTCCCAGGTCTCTGGCCCAAGCCACTCTATGGATGCTAATACCATTTACTGGGATGGCTATATTGGTATGTCTCTCTGAGGAGTAGGTTTGTGGTATAAGTAGGGTAGAGGAAGAGAGATCATGAATTCATTTTTAGATAAACTGAATTAAGAGGCACCAATGAGCCATCTAAGTGGAAAGCGAGTATAGAGTTGGCTATTCTGGAGAGTGGGATGGGATTTAACTGTTGATACATAACTGTAGGTTTGTCCAACCTTAAACTTTGTGTTAGGAGAATGTAATGAAAGGACAGCGAGCCACAAAGTTTAGGGTATTTTAAAAGAGGATGTTTTAAAAGATGAATTAATGTAAACTGGTTAAAAGGGGATGTGAAAACAGAGTACGATGATGGATAGGGAGAAAGCAGAGAACTATAGGTTTAGGTATAGTTTAATGAATGACTATAGTGGGGCTTGTTGAGTAAGCGGGCTGTAGAGATTGAGAGGCTGCGAGGGAGATTAGGATGCAGGAATGAATGACAAAGGAGGCTGAGCACTTTCGGATGATGACAAGGTCCAGGGCGTATGTGGGAGTGAGCAGCTGGAGTGGAGGAGAGCATCACAGGAGTGAGGAGATCAAGCCGGGGTTTGGCTGGGTCATTCACATGGATGTTGATGGCAGCGAAGAAAAAGGCTGGAAGCCATGGCCAAAGACTTCTGAGAATGAGGGACAGTGACCCAAAAGTTAACAGATGCAACAACAAAGAGGGGTGAGGATGATGTAATTAGATGGAGTGAGTCTCAAAGAAGGAAGAAGATTTTACAAGAGGATAGAAGAGTACAGGCAAGTGACATTATTGAGCAAGGAAAATATCTCATCTCCTGACCTTCAGGTAAAAGGGATGTGAGAGAACAAACAGCTTCCACATCAGAGGGTACAGAGAGTTCCAAGGGACAGCAATATTTTATTTAAGGTAAAGGGGTATGGAAACGCTTGGAGAAGAGGTTGAGGTTTAGGGGAGTTCACTAATCACAGAGCAGGTGTTCCACAGGTCTCAGTGGGAGGGTTTAGAAAGTAGAGGAGAAAGGATATTGGCAAGAAGAGGACAAAGAAATAAAAATCAGTATCTAGACAAGAGGGGATAAATCTTATAGTTTGGGCAGTGATTGGGAAAGAGGGAAGCGAGGCATATGTTGGAACTGAGTCCTCACTTAGGAGGGATAGGGTCAATGGCTGTGGCTCCAAAAGTAGCGTACTTCTCCTTCCAGAGGCCTGGCTTGCATTCTGTGTGTTCTCTGACAAGTATTCTTAAAGAACTGCAGCTATTTTTCCAAAAAAGTCAGAGCACAGAGTCTGATTTGTGGTACACGATTAGTTTTTAAAGTAATGAATGAAGATAGGTGCTGAAAAGATAACAATCTTAACTCTTTAACAGTCTTGTATTCTAAAAAGGTCTTGTTTTATATACTGAGCCATCCCTTCATATTATTTTGCAATCACACCCACTTCTAACAAACTTTCCATTAGCTCACTAATCTTCCTTTGCCTTTCAGTTAGAAGTTGACATTGCCCAGTTAATCTTTAGGTTAGTAGTAACATAATTAAATTAAAATCTAATGCAGTCAAATCGTGCTTCATATGGTAGCAATTAATATTTCTCAAGGAGTAACTTTGGGCTCTATTTTGTGTGACCTATTTAAAACAACTTTATCATGTGCTTTTAGGTTTGAAAGATGTGATGTGAATGATCTTTAGTTATATATCTATAACTGAGGATTTATTATTAATGCTTGCACTGAATAACTTGAAGGGAAGATGACTATTCCAAGAAAGTCTGGTTGCCAAAAAACAGTTTAGAAAGCCTGAATATCCAGTACTGAGTCATGGGAAGTGGGAACAAGTAAATTGGTTTCACTGGAAAACATTCCACATGTAACACATGGTACATTTCAAATGAATGTCAAGATTATATATATTTTTATTACATTTTGTTTTCCTATGCATTATTTGACAGGACCTAAAAAATTAGCCAGCCATACATAATAAACTGTACTCTAAGCATATGTGGTCTTTGCATATGAATATATTTTAGGTTGTATATCTGCCAGTTGGTAAGAGCACATGTATTTTTGCATTTAAAATGTTATTCCACAATTTGTTTCCATTTGATGGCTAATTTGGGAAGATTTGCATGTGTGTTGGTGATTTAAAAATATTTTTGGTACAAAGAATATTTTGGCACTTAATTTGTTTTTATTACTTAATAGTACTGCCAAGAGTATTAGCAGGGTTGCAACTGCCCATCTGTCCTCATAGATAAATAGCTCTGATTTCTTTGTGCAGGGACTGCTGAAGCTGGGCCATTCCCCCTCTGCCCACTCAGTCCCACTAAGCAACTGAGGCAAAGGATACATGGGAAGTGTCTTCCCTGTGTTTATGTGCAACAACAAAGAGCTGCTGGTAGAGACAGAAGAGAGCTAGCAAGTGATGTATTCTAACAGTCTGCTTCAATTGTCCTTTAGATTATAACAGAACAGAGGTAGCTGATGGTGTAGGGCTGGTTAGGGAGCACAAAGTTGTAGTTCCCATTCAGGACTAAGTTATGAAAGCCTGGTTACAGCAGAGAATATCACCTTTATCACCCCTCCCATCACATTTCCAAAGTTCTCAGGATACCATGTCAACAGGTGATTACAGCAAGGGGAAGAATCGCTGCTTTTTCATCATCATCCATGCTTTTTGTAGTAGCAGTAATAATAATACTGATGGCAGCTTAGGTGGAAGAAACTACCTTGGGGAAAACCCTTTAGAAGTTATAGAGATTTTTCTTATACATTGACTTACGGAGGAAAATATTACTCCCATTTTACAGATAGGTTAACTGTAGCGCAGAAAAGTTAGGTAATATGTTCAAGATCACACATTTAATAAGTGGCAGACTTTGGGTTATAAGCTCTATGCTCTTTTAACTAATTACCTTTGGATTAAAGAAGAAAAATAGACTCCACAATGTGTCATTTACAATGACCAGTTCCAGTTTCTTTAAAGTGGATTCTTAGGAAGAAATCTAAATGCAGAATACATTTTGATCTTTACCATTCATCTCAGTCATTTATAGTTACTTAATTTGGCAAATTGTTTTCTCTTTAGCTGTCTGCTTCATTCAGCACTTTGAATATGTTCTCTCTCCTCCTCTGGCCTCTATTTTTGCTGATGAAGAATCAGATGTCAGTCTTACTGAGTATCCTTTATATATGATAAGTCACTTCTCTCTAGCTGCAGTCAAGGTTGTCTTTTGACTGTTTGATTGTGTTTGGTATGGAAATATTTGAGTTTGTTCTATTTGGAATTCATTGAGCTTCCTGGATTTGGAGACTAATATTTTTCATTAAATTTGGTAAGTGCTCAACCATTATTTCTTCAAAAATTCTTTCTTCCCTTTTCCCTCTTCTCCTTCTAGGACTCCCACCATGCACATATTGATACGAAGCTCTGGTCATTTATCTTCATTCTTTTTTCCTTTCTGTTCTTCAGACTCAAAATAATCTCAAGTCATCTATCTTTAAGCTCACTGATTCTTTCTCCAGCCTGCTCACATATGCTGTTGAGGTCCTCTACTGACTTTCCATTTCATTTCATTTTGCAATTCTGGGATTTCTATTTGGTTCTTTTTTCTTCATAATTTCTATTTTTTATTGATATACTTACTCTATTTGGTGAGACATTTTCATGTCTCCCTTTATTTATTTAGACATAGCTTTCTTTAGATTCTTTGAACATATTTAAAATAGGTAAAGTCTTTGTCTAGTAAGGTCAACATTGAGACTTCTTGGGTACAGTTTCTATTTTTCTTAAAGATTTTTATTGTAATATAGCTAACACACAATATTATACTAGTTTCAGGTGTACACAAGTTATTCAAGATTTATATACCTAAAGAAGTGCTCACCATAAGTCCATCAAACATCTGACACCGTACTATGCTATAACAGTATTATGTACATTACAACCCCATGACTTATTTGTTTTATACCTGGAAATATGAACAGGTACAGTTCCTATTGATTGCTTTTTTCCCCCTGTATATGGGCCATACTTTGTTTCTTTGTATGACATAAAACTTTATTATATTAATGAATATCATTACCTATATTACTATTATTGTATTATTAATCAATAACAGCAACCATGGAAATCAGATTCTCTCCTTTCCCCAGGGCTTCTTGTCATTGCTATTTGTTGTAGTTGTTTGTTTAGTGCCATTTATGAACTGATTCTAAAAAGTATGTCTTCTTCCTTAAATGCCACTGAAGTTTCTACTCAGTGAGCTTAGTGGTTAGTTAATGATTAGACAGAGATTTCCTCAAAGTTCTGGAAACAGTAAGGACCCGCAGTCTTTGCTGAGGGGGATCCGTGTGCCTATTGAGGTATGCCTTCAACTTGGCTTTAGCCTTCCCTTCCTTCTTGAGCAGAGCCCAGAAGGTAGCCAGAGGTGACAGGTAGGGTCTTCTCAGGCCAGTCTTGAACATGTGCACCAGCACATGCATGTATGTGTCCTTCTAGTTTCCTACAAGGTTTTTAAAGCCTCTGTGGATATCTCATTCCTCATCTTTTCCTTTTAACCTTTTAGTTAGCTTAAAAGTTTATCTATTACCCTCTGCGTCAAACAGCCTTAAAATTAATTAATTTCCTTTAATTTTCTGTGACACTCACCCCTGGGGGTGGCAGGTGTCAAGGCTTTTCACACTGGAACATTTGTAGTTGATAACTTTTGAAAGTGTCATCATTGTGAAACTCTTACTTTGTTAATAGAAAGTTATTTGACCTCATTAACCAAGTAAAAGTATATGCTGCATTTATAACAAGGTCAAGGAGGTGATAAGATCAAATATATTCCCCAGTGGAGAATGTACTGAAAAGATTAGAGGTAGACAGGCTAAAGAATTTTTAATTGATGACTGCAAAAAACGTAGGTAAGTGGATAGTTAAAACACAGAAAGTGAAGTCTGAGCATGAAATAGTGGATTGATGGGTGATTGAAAGAGACAATGTGTATGTAGAAATTAGGATAAATCAATAGCAATATAAACATTAAAACCTAATAAGCCAAAAAACAGCTTTGCTTCTACAATACAGAAGAGATTTCTATTTATGATTGTCATTGGACTTAACTGTTCCTTTTAAACACGAAGAATATTTCTTATAATCAGTTATCTATAATTACACCAGGAGAAATATTCATCATACATAACAAATGCAATTGAGTAGAGATACTTTTCAATAGTTAATAATTAAAAATGAAATGCATTCTGATAATGGCATTTATCAATCTTTGTGTTTCTATGCCAAAGTATAAATCTACCATTTAACAATGACATAAAATACAAACATGTTTTAATTTAAAATATTATTTCTTTTTATATGTATTTGCTTTTTAGTTGATTTTGAAGAAAGAAAAGAAAGCTTCTATACATCTTCAACTAATAGAAGTCATACCAAGAAAAAAAAAAAAAAAAACACCTTAAAATATTGGAACCAGTTGAGAAACCACAAGTATTCAAATGCAGGAAATCATGATTTTATAACATTTTAATGTGATCTACTCTTGGGAAACAAAGTTAACCAAACCCTATTTCTGTACAGGAAATATTCCAGCATACAGTTGTAATGCACTGTGGTGAAAGGGTACAGCTGCAGATTTTTCACCTGTAATGCCCCACTGGTATTGTGGCTTACTGCATTGCATCAAGCCTGCCTTCCTGTCCGGAAAGCCCTCTAAGTACAAACAAGACTCTAAGTCCAGATTTTATTTTCCCTTGGTATCAGAATATTGTAATTTAAGAGCCCTGAGAAATACTTTTTAGCTTTTTAAAGGAAATATGTAACATTCTTTTATTAGGAAGTATGTTTGGGTTGGTTTTCACAAACTTAACATATGACCCAGTTATCTTATCAATTTATCAAGCTACCAAGTTTCAAGCAAATGCAGGTGTGTAATACGACATCTTTCAAGATAATATTTTCCCTTAAAGAGAAATAATAAAAATATATTAAGAACTTCTGAGTGAAAATTAACTTAGAACAGGGGCAACCTTACTATTTCATAGTTTCTTTTAATGAGACTACAAACCCTAAACTCAATATTGTGTTCAAGTCTCTAATTGTTCAGGTATTTTATTCATTTGTATGAGACAATCAAATATATATGGTGTACTGTAAAGAATATTAATTGGGAACCAGGAAAAGCTTAATTCTAATGTACATTTAGTTGTTAACTAGTTTTGCCACCATGAGTTGAAGTCACTTAACCAATCTGAACCCAATTTTCTTATCCATAAAAAATTAAGAAGATAGGATAAGATTACCCTAGCACTTTCCAACTCGAAAGTAATACATAAAAATGGGATTTGCTTTTTTAAAGTTTATATTTTAGAAAGAGAGTTTATATCTTAAATTGCATACTATGTGCCAAGATTTACATGGTTTTATTCAATCTTAATGGTAATTCTGTAAGTTTTAAGAGTATATTCATCTTACAGATGAAGACCATAAAGCTCAGAAGGGTTAAACAACTTGCCAAGGAGCTCAATGGTAGTAAGTAATAGAGCCTGGACTGTTGGATTCTAGAACCCTGGAAACTCATTCATCTCATTCTACGGACTCTCATATTTTAGTTACCTGATTGTGGCAGGGTTTCAAAAATATGCAATCTGACAAATAAGCTATGCTCATAAAACAAATGCTTATACTGTGATCATTTGCTATATGACTTTTTAAAATTAAAAAAGTTAAAATACAGTAATCTTTGATCATCGCTCTTAACAACCTTTATAAAAAGAAACAGAACTATAGTACAGATAGTGTAACCCTTAATAATTGGAGAGAAATCAGTAGAAATTACAGGGTAACTTTTACAAACCTGAAAATATTTTAGAACAAAAAGCAAGCATAGCATATTTTATAAAGGCTTGTCATAAAGTTAAATGTTTAGACTGGATCAGGAGTCAACAAACTTTTTCTATAAAGGGCTAGACAGTAGATATCAGAGGCTTTCTGTGTACATGCTCTATGCTCTCTGTTACATATACTTGACTTTGCCTATAGTGGCATGCAAATAGTCTCTAAATGAGCAGGTCTGTGTTCCAATAAAATTTTATTTACAAAAACGGGTGGTGGGCTGGATTTGGCCTGGAGGCAGCTGTTTGCGGATCCCTTGATTAGATGAAAAGTGTTGCTCTGATAAGAGGCCCTTTGGAGTATATATCTGTTGGGAGATAATTCTCCACTGGTCTGTCACATTTCCACACCTCTTAGAGGTAAAGGCATTGTTTGTGTTCCAGGCTGTCTTTTTAAGGATATATGTACAGCAGATAGCTGTGGAAGACAGACAGTGTTTCCCTACAAAGAGAAGGGCAGGCATGATTATTGCCATAAGAGATTCAGGTTCTCCAAGTTCAAGTTTCCTCTCCTGTCACGTAACTCACTATGTGTTCAAGAGTCATCTGGCTCTCTTCATGTCATGCTTAGGGAACTGAGGCTTGGGGAACTGACACATATGCAGACACTCTGTTGTAGGTAATAAATTCTCCTTCATCTCTAATCTAGCGCTCCCATGTTTTCTATCAATATCCATGAGGCTGTGGCAGGCTAAGTTGTTAACCTGCAAATGGCGTAAAATTCAGACACGTCACAATTTTTGACAATATCTATCCTTTACTTAATGTATATTTTTGTATGTCTCACATACATACATATACATATATATACATACATATGTATAAGAATGAATTATACTTAATTTACTCACCAAATATTTGTTTTTGTGGTAATGGCAAGCAAGGAATACAATGGTCAGCAAGATAGACAAACACGGTTCCTGACTTCATGGAACTTACAAGCAATCAATACATACGTAATTAAATACAGGACATTGTCCAAAACATTTTACAGTGTTTTAAAAAAATTGTTTTTCCCCACCCATTACTCTATACCTTTCTGGTAAATTTGAATCTGTCTTTAATATGGTTTAACTATTAATTAACATGGTTTAACTATTTATCAGTTGAAGAGTTTATTTTCTCAAAAGATAAGTCCATAACTTCATACTATCTTTTTGCCAAATCTTCTATAGAGCTACTAATAAGTAGGAAAGAGTGGTTCACGTGATTCTGACTCTGATGGAGGTATGATGGGAAGAGGATTGATTTACAGGCAGAAAACAAAAAGGAAAAAGAAGAAAAAGTATGAAAAATTAAAAAAAACGAAGACTGCCTAATCAGCCCCTGAGTAAGGGGCAGACTGTACAGTGTTGTTTTTAAAATAGTAACCTTGGTTAACCTCTGGTATTCTGAATAAGTGTCCTAGAGGAATAAATCTCAGTGTGGTAAAACTGAAATTGTGTGCAAATTCCATTACATTCCTAAGGAGTTATGCTCCAATTCTGGCCCTTCCGTATCTCCCCAGACTAACCTCCCACTTTTATACTCCATATGCCTTTCACTGCCATCAGTTTGGCTCCGTCAGTACTTCTTCAAATCTCATCCATTTTCAAAACTATTTGCTTCATATCCTCCCAGAAAAACAAACAATCCCACCAAATCCTAATTTAATATCTAATCATCCAAATTAAAAGTAATTTTTCTTCTCAACTCCCAAAGCACTCATAGCTTCAACCCTTCTTATGGCACTTAGAAATACTATCTTATGTTGCAGTTACTTGTGCATATCTGTGCATATGAAACCCCCCATCTCTCTTTAATGAAACCCAGTGTAGAATAAGCTGCTACTTGTTCAGCTGCTGCTCTTTGTTCAGACCTCTTGCCAGAAATATTTCAAAGGTCTCCTTGTCGTTAGTCTGCTCACTAAGTATGCTTCACAGATCCACCAAGCACATGACAACAAGATGTAAAGCCCAGACTACAATGAATATGTAGGCAGGAGCTGATTTTGGCAATTACCTTTAGAGAGAGTCTCAGTGCATTAAGATAACTTTATTCTATTTCATTTTTAGTTTTCACTTAGTCACAGTCAACATAAGTAGTATGTTAGGCATAGTACTAATCAAAGATTAGTAATCAAAGATAAATACCATGCAATATTATACAAACTCTATAGGTCAAAAGCAAGTACCATACAAACTCTGCCCTCAAAAAGCCCAAAGTAAAGGGGGAATCAGTAATATAAATAGGCCCAGGGTAATATGGGTGTTGTAAAGGACAACTTTCCCAGCCTGGGTAGACATATCAGGGAAGGCTTCCAGGAGGAAGTGTCAAGAAATGAACATAAAAAAGTAACATAAATTCAAACATGTATAAGATGTGTTTTATTTTTTCAAGATTCAACTTAAGGTCCTCCCTACATGGGAAATATTGCATTATGAATGAATACAAAATACATACCATTAAACTAAATGTATACTGCCATATTCCAAATACACACAAACCTAACTGACAAGACATGACAATGTAATTAGCACAAACCGTGTGGAATATACGGTTTTAAAAATGGGTAAGATGCATTGGATATAAACTTGAAAATCAGGAAGCATCAATTTTTTAATCATTATGCATATATTAAATTTTGTTTACAACACAGAAAACTCTTTGGAAATTCAAAATGTATGTTAAAATCTGATAAAGCAAATGTGGGTAAACTGTATAGTTTCCTAATACAATCATATTCTCAAAATGACTATTTTGACACTGTAGCCACAAAGTGGAATACAAAAGAAAAAGAGTCAGGCACATCTATGATATGCACCCTTACAGGATGTTAGAAAAGATGTCTATTTACATACCAACTGAACAAATCAAATCACTGCTCTGTTCACTTGGTTTGTTTTCAGGTTTCAGGTAGCTCTAAGGGAACAAAGAAGGCTCTCACATGTATCTATAATTCTCTAGGTCTTGCAAAATCATCTTAGAAAATCTACAGAGAGGCAAATTTCCTGGGCTGGAAAGACTGGCTTTCTTCATGAATTTGCAGATAGAATTTCTGGCTGTACTGACCACCATTATTTGGTGGTGACCTACGTCCTGTTAAGCGAATCATCATGTAGAAAAAATGTAATGTGGAAAAGATGAATTTGGGGAATGCTTTTTAGACAATTTAGTTAAATTCAAACACATCATAGACTAGAATAAAAGCCACAGACACCTAATTTGCTGTTTAGGCGTACATCAGAGGCTTTATGTGGTAAATTTTTCTCTTGAGATCCATGGAAAGAAAAGAAAATGTAAAATAGAAAACTAATGAATAGTATGGACAAGGGTAGAAAAAATACCCCAAAGCAGTTGTGCCCACAGATCACTTTTTATATTCACACAGTATGATCAGGAGCCTTCTTGGGTGTTCCTTACTCTGATCCTCTTCCCCTGACCCTGCTGCCCAAGGGAAAAAAAGTATTCTTGGAACACGTCACTCTGAAAAAAGTAAGAAACCACAAAAAAACAAATTCTTTTATATTCTCCAATACAACCAATTCTTAAAAATTTAGTGAAGCAATTAAGCTAAATCACATTAATTTTAGAGACTTTTCCATTAAAAATGGCTTACTTTTAGGGTTAAAAAGTATAAACACTTCTGGCATGTTACATAATTATTCAATATTTTAAAGATTGATTTTCATTTACAATTCTTGATATGCAAACACTGACTATTCCTAGAACCATCAGAATGATTTTATTCCTGAATGAAAACTATAGGATTATAGATTCTCTAAAAGGTATAATCTGGCACAGGTCTGAGGAACTGAGAGCTGGTCTGCATTTCCTTGAATATAATGAATTATGATTTTTTTTTGCAACTATATATCCTTAACCACAGAACTTTATCATACCTCAACTGAATATTATGGTTTAATAGCTTGATCTAAGTATTTTTTTTTTAAAAGTTTTTCTGGCTAAAAGCCAAATTCAAAACTTTTTTTTGTACAATAACATATCTATTTCCAACTTCTGGACTGCTTCTCCCTTTGGACCTCATCCCTGACAGACATCTGTATTTTGTAACTTTTCCTGCATTCTGGCTCTGAAGATACTCCTAGTTTTGGCCCAATAATCCTTTTCTGTTTGAATTCATTAGTGTGAGAATCACAGGACTGGAAAGGACTTGGGAGGTCAGATAGACACCAACTTGCTGTTCTGGACAAGACTAACTCCAAACCGTGAAGACAAATGATGTTTAAAGACTTGGAGAGGAAATTTCAAGATTTTTCTCCTCAACACTGGAGTGTTTAGCATGCTTCACTGTTAGAAAATGCTTTGTGATGTAATCTTCATTTTATAAAAATGTTATTTGACAGCTATCATGGCTTTCTATAAAATGAACTACCAGGTAGCTTATATTTTCAGTCCATTAAAGGGATATTTAAAGGATATTGAAATAAATTATTTGCTGGGTTCCAATGGTCCACAATTGGTGCAAGGGAAGTACTTAGGTTATATGACATTGACATTGCTTTTTTGATAGTAATATAAATGCTATAGACGTTGCCATTCTCATTCAGTTAGGTCTTTAGTTTTAATCTATCTTGTTGACTTCTATATATAAATGAGAATACTTTCTAGGTTAATTTGTCATGAAAACAACTCCTAAAATCAGCATAACTCGGTTCACTTACTGGTTAATGATCTTGAACAAATTCTATTTGCAGTTCCTTTATCTACTAAATTACAATGATATGAAACACAAGATTTTGGGAAGGGCAAATGAAAGAATGTGGGTAAACTGTCAAGGAAAATTTCTGGCATGCAGCGACGGATTAGGGACTATACAATGATGGATCAGACTGACATCACCTGACCAATTTTAACGTTGCTAAAAGTGCAGTAAGCAGACATCATGTGCCTTCCATTGTGATGCAATAGGAAGACTATTATGTCACTTGGGAAGTAACCATCCCTCCTCCCCTCAAAAAGCAACTCAGATCTAATCAAACTTCTATAATAACTACTAGATTACAGAAAGTATGTGGAATAGAGGAAAGTGTTAACCAGTATTTTAAGGATAAGGTGAGCCCCCCAAAAACAGAATGTAGGAAATGCTACAGGTCAAATGATCTTATTTCTTTAACACATAAATGACATAGGGGAGAAAAATTATGAAATTGCTATAGATTGAAAGAGACTTAAGAACCTTATCAGTCAAATGTAATGTGTAGATCTCAGTGGGATCCTGAGTCAAAAACACCAACTCTAAAAAAATATTTTTGAGACAATAGGGGAGAATTAAATATAGGCTATTATGGAAATAGACTATTATAGAAATAGACTATTAAATATAGACTATTAAAAGAAATTATTGCTAATTTTATTGGCTATCATACAGATATTGAAGTTATGTTTAAAATTCTTTACCTGTTAGCTATGCTTACTGAAATATTTATGGGTGAAATGATATAATGGGACTTCTAAAATACTACTCCAGAAAAACAACTGTAGCATCAACAAAAAGTGGTGAGAGGGGTAGATGTAACGAGGACAACAGGATATTGATAATGACTAAAGATGTGTAAGAAACACATGTAGTTTATTATACTAGTCTCTCTACTTCGATATATTTAAAAATTTTCAGGACAGAAACAGATTTTTTTCAAGGAGAATCATCACAATTATTTCCGCCCAACTGAAATTCATCAAATGATAGGAAACAATATAATAAACATATCAATCAAGAAAATTTAAAAAATTTGCTTGAAAATCCTTCAAAATTAGTTTAAGAATCATTTTATATCACCTCATACCTGTTAGAATGGCTAGTATGAAAAAGATAAGAAATAACATATGTTGATGAGGATGTGGAGAAAAGGGAACTCTTGTGCCCTGTTGGTGGGAATGTAAATTGGTGCAGCCTCCATGGAAAACAATTTGGAGGTTCGTCAAAATAGTAAAAATAGAACTACCATGTGATCTAGCAATTCCAGTTCTAGGCATTTATCTGAAGGAAATGAAAACACAAACTTGAAAAGAGATATGCAGCCCCATGTTCACTGCAGCATTATTTACAGTAGCCAAGATATGAAAAGAACCTAAGTGTCTATTGACAAATGAATGGATAAAGAAAATGTGATACATACACACACACACGCACACACAGAGTGGAATATTTATTCAGCCATAAAAAACTGTAAAATCTTGCCTTTTGTGACACCATGGATAGACCCAGAGAACATTATGCTAAGTGAAATAAGTCAGAGAAAAACAAATACCCTTTGATCTCATTTGTATGTAGAAGCTAAAAAAACAAAACAGAACTCCAGTTCATAGGTACAGAGATCAGATTGGTGGTTGCTAGAGGGAGGGGGTGGGGTGGGCAAAATGGGTGAAGGGGGTAGAAAGGTACAAACTTCCAGTTATAAAATATAAAGGTCTATTTCACACTTCATGTTAAATTAACTAGTGAAGATTTTTGACAGAGTTTATAAATTTTAAAGAGATCAAGATATTGCTTGGGCTAAAGTGTAGGGTTTTATGTTTAGGTGGAGCCAAATCTGCAATGGGATAAATGTGGGAAATATGACTGATTCTTCAAGACCATTTTTTAGAAATTATTTTGAATATACTAAAATACACTACAACAATCACTACAACAATCACTAAGACTACCTTATATTAAAATCTAGCTCTGAATTTTCTAAATGTGTCCAATAGAATACATTAAAAAGATAAAAAAAAATAGTAATTAGAGTATTCATTCTTTTCAGATAAATTTTTAATGAAATGGGGAGCAACTTTAAAAGCTTACTATTTTACACAGAAGTACTATTATTTAGCTAAAGAGAAAAAGATACTGGAAATTGTTTGGAATTGACTTTTCCTCATTAAAAAAAAAGAGGGCATAAGGCATTAGGAAGTCCCAAAATAGTCACAGGGATGTGAAATAGTATGGGGAATATAGTCAATAATATTGTAAAAACTATGTATGGTGTCAGATGGGTACTAGATTTATTGGGTGGATAACTTCTTAAATTATATAAATGCCTATGCCTAATCCTTGTGCTGTACACCTGAAACTAATATAAAATAATACTGAATGTCAAAAAAAAAAAAAAAAGACGTCATGATAAAGGGTAAAAACATGGGTAAGAAATCATTAGTTTTTGAGAATGTTTCCAAGTTGGCTTATATAGCAAATATTTTTCTAAAACTAAACATTTTTCAATCAACAAATGTAAGATAAAACTGTGAATGCACTTTACACATATTTCAAGATCACTGCAGTAAAATGAAGTTGAATGCTGTGTTAAGAAAGCTGGTTGTGGTGAAAACGAGTCCTTTGAGAACCTTGGTTTAGCTTACACAGAGCGAGACTAACAAAAGTAAAGAACAACCACATCAGTCATCTCTCTTCACTGAAAATGCCCTTTGATGGATATTATTTTCTTGAGATACTTAAAAGAGACTGTCTTCTATACTGAACATTGGATAAACTCCCACTCCTGTTCAACATACAAGAGAACCGTTAACAAGAAAACACACTTATCAAAATTCCTTCTAATAGGAGCCTAAAACGAACAGATTATTTAGATGCTTTGGCAACATTCTGTGCATCTCTGCTCAGTGATTCACCAGTCTGTGGCTGATAAAGCACTGAAAAAAAAAGTGGTTGCCATCTGCAGTTACTTATATATTTAAGTCTAGGCTTTCAAACCATTGGGACACTAAGACAGAGAAAACTGTCACATGCTTTGGTTTAAGATCAATTTTATGAAATGCAAGAGGATCTCTCCCATTAATTAATAGTATAGGTAATGCGATAGATAAAAGTTTGTTTTATAATAGCAAAACTAATAAAAATGCATTACAAAGTAGAATATAGAATTTGGATGGAAAACAAGATGTGATTTCAAAAACAGTTTATGCTTGGAGGCTGCTGCTTTGGACCGTACCTCTGGTGAGGCAAAATGTGAGAACACTGATTACATGTGAAAGTATGTTTCATGAAGAACATCTTCAACAGGATGTCCCCAATGACCTCAAAGCTACCTCAATATGACACCGATTTTTTTCATCAATCTCTGAGTAACTATCCATCCCTATAGTTAAGAATGCAGAGAATGTAGTTAAGAATTCCTGGAATCAGCATGCCTGAGAAAGAATCCTGTCTAGGAAATTTAGTAGTGGTATGCCCTTGGGACAGTTCTTTAATCTCTCTGAGTCTTAGTTTCCTCATTTGTAAAACGTGAATAACAGCTTTTGTGCTGTTGTGATAATCATGTAATGATTATTGAGATAATCATATGTAATGTTCTTAGCACAGTGCTTGGCACTAAGTAAGAAAACAATAAATGACAGCAAGAAACAAAAAACAAAACAAAAAACTACCTCTTCCAATCCCGAAACTTCACAGTCTCTTTCCAAGTTTGTTTTTTTGTCTTTGGCATGCTACCATTTATGAAGGTTTGTCGGCTAGTATGCAACAGCATAAGGACATAGAACAAACCTTCATGTAGGCCTTGTCTTTGTCATCTCATGACTTTCTTTTTAAGTGACATCTTGCCTCTGATTTCTTCTATCTCTATGGAATAAATCTTATCACTCAACTGTCTACTTATAGGCTCTCCATCCAATAACTTCCTCCAAAGAATCAACTGTAAACTAAATTCATAACTTCTTTTCTAATTCCTAACTTCTCTCCATCCTTCAATTCTTTTCACAAATACTTACTGAGCAACTACTGTGTTCCAGTCTCCAGATGACAGGGAAACATTGATGAATAATGGACAGGGCCCATATTCTCATGGAATTTACAATCTAGTGAGGACATCAAATAATGAAGCCCAACGTGATCTCAGCACAGACTCCAAAGGGGTGGGCAGGGGAATGGCTCTGCCATGGTGCCCTGGTGACTAGAACTTCTGTCCAACAAGTCAACAGTGACTTGTCAAATTCACAGCTTTCCTTTCCCAGTCCACAGTGTACTCTGCCTGTGTGCAGCCGCCACACTGCTGAGTTCCCCGAGCTTCCTCACATTTTCCCTGTGCCTGGGCTTGCTGACACTGTAGTCTCCTAAGACTGACCATTCCTTTGTTAATGTCTGTATTAGTTTGCCAGGGCTTCTACCGAATTACCACGGACTTGGTGGCTTAAAACAACAGAAATGTATTCTCTCACAGTTCTGGAGACTAGAAGTACAAAATCAAGGTGTCGGCAGGGCTGTGTTCCATGAAGGCTCCAGGGAAGAATCCTTCCTTGCCTCTTGCAGCTCTGGTTGCTCCTGGCAATCCTTGGTGCCCTTGAGGTGTGGCTCTATCATTTGAATATCTGCCTCTGCTTCACATGGCCTTTTCCCTGTGCGTCTTTGTCTCTTGTCCAAATTTCACCCTTCTTCTAAGAATACCAGTCATTGGGTGATAGCCCACCCTAATCTAGCATGACCTCACTGTAACTAATTACAGCTGCAAAGAGCTTATTTCCAAATAAAGTCATATTCTGAGGTTCTGGGTGGAAATGAATTTTTGGGGGAAACTATTAGACCCACCACACTTCCTAATCTCTTATTTATTAACTAGACATGGTGAGATTTCTCACGGTTCTTGTCTCAGCTCTCTTACCTTTGAACACTTCATTCTCTCCGAGAGTGACTTCTCTCATTTTATTTATATGGCTTAAATTTTACTTCTCTGAGGATGACTCCCCAGAACCATTTCTTAAATAACTCTGACCCTTTTCTGAATTGCTAGCCTACATTTCCAAACTTGTGGTAGGCATTTCATCGTGATTAGTCCTGTAAACGCTTAAATTGTAAGTGTTCAATGCAGAACTTAGTATTTCTTCCACAATCCTGACTACCCCATTTTTTCTCTGACGCTTCCAGTCCCCATTAATGGTGTTCTATCCACTCAGTTACCTAGGCTTGACCCACAGAGTCATTTAATTTCCCCCTCTTATTGTTGTCCACATCCAGGCACTGGAATTTGTTTATTCTACCTCGAGATGTCTCTCTGTTACATTCATTTCCTCCTTCCCACTCCGACAGTCATTCTCACTATTGCTGAGTATTTTACCCTGAATAGGTCTCCGGGCAGCCAACCTATACTAACCTCTAATTTATCCTTCCCTCTGCAGACAGCTTTGGTTGTCGCTCAGCTTGATAACCTTAATGGCTCTCTACACAGATAAAGTGCTTACGAAATAAAGCCCAAATATCTCAGCATAGCATTTAAAATCCTCTACTATCTGGCGTGGAGACTACTTTTTAAGCTCATCTCCTACTATATTAACTTCCTTCTCTGCACTTGCATTAACACTTACTGTATAACACTGGCTGCCAGCTGCCAGTGTATTTGTTTCATGAAGCTTAGATTCTAAGTTCCTTGAGCTAATGCTTGTAAGAAAACCTTGTAGTTATTATTAATCATCATCATCACCTTTTGGTCCTTCCCGTCACGTCTGTAGGACAGAAAGTGGTAAGGATTAAAACAGTGCTATCACCCAAACGTCCACCAACTGAGGATTGGTAAGTAAGTAAAATGTGGTATGACCATACAATGGAATATTATTTGGCAACGAAAAGGAATGAAATACTAATCTATGATATAACATGGGTGAACTATGAAAACAGTATGCTAACTGATAGCAGCCAGTCACAAAAGACCACAAATTATGTGATTCCATTCATATGAAATGTCCAGAATTGGTAAATATATAGAAACAGAAAATAAATCTATGGTTGCTTAGGGCTGGGGGATGAGGGTGACAGGTAAAACATACTAGATTGCTTTTTTGAGATGATAAAAATGTTCTGAAATTAATGGTGATGATTGCACAACTCTATGAATATATGAAGAGCCATTAAATTGTAGCCCATAAATGGGTGAACTATATGGTATATGAATTGTATGCCAATAAATCTGGAAAAAATGTTAATAGCATGAGAGAACCAAGATACTTAACTTTGATTTTGATGTAGCATTTGAAGATGCTGCTACAAAACTTGTAAGGTTCTCAAGATTGATTTTTTTTCCTAACTGGGAGTTGAATTAAAAAAAAGAAGTCATGCATGCTTAAAAATATATGACATAAATGGATTTTTCAGACCAATGCCTTTATGAAAAAGATAAAAGGATAAAGAATTTGAAGTTTGTCATCAAAACCCCGTTTTTCTCCAACATTCAAAATCTTGGACAGAACAAGAGGCAAATTGGCACCTGGAGATGGTAAGCTCTTAGAGGACAGTAATGATTACTAACATTTCTAAAGCACTAACTATGTGCTAGATACTGTTCTAAGTGTCCTTTGACATCCAGCAATCATTTACTGTGCCCAACCACTCAAAGAAGTATAACTACTACTAGGTCTCATTGACAGATGAGGAAGCCAAGTACAGAGAAACAAAGTCTCTTGTCTGAGGTCACCCAGCAGCTCCTGGATCTGGACCCAGACACTAGTTCCAGAATCTGTGCTCTTAACAACTGGGCCATATTATCTCTCTGTACTTCACTTCTCCTTCTGTTTGTTTTTCTCTTCAACAATGTAGCTTTTAAGAAATAATTTATACTTTATGAACAATGGTTTTTACTGTAACTCTCATAGGGAAAAATACTTCTATTCATAGGGAGAATATCTTTTCTATTTGAGGGAGAATAATTCATAAAAAGATGATCATAGACCATTAGTTCATATTTACTATCCTGCCTTTCTTTTACAACCTGAACATTTTTAATACTGAGCAGTAAACATCAAGCACACTGATTGCTAAGCATAGTTCCAGAAAGAAACGCTTCTCACCCCTTTTAATGCAAGAGTATTTAATTGGAAAAGAGAAATAGGCTAATAAAATTTCTACAACCGAATAAAGTGACAGGACAAATATGACTTGGGGATTTTTCCAGTTCACAAATGTTTTCCATTTACTTTAAAAGCACGTCTGACTGACAGATCCCCCCCCCCCACCACCATTTTTTGGAAGGGGAAGGAATGTTAGCATTTCTTGTTTTTCTTTCTATCTGTCTACCTACCTACCTCCCCACCTACCTACCTATATTTCAGAAGTCTCAGTTGCTTTTTAAGTTTTTGCCAAAAGTTCTGCTTCAGCAGAACGCTGACCATTGAAGTAGCAAACGAGTTCTCTTATTGCATCACAGGCTGAACGATCAATTTCACAAGGAGGTAAGAAGCAGAAGCAGGCCAGCGCGCTGGTGAGCACAGGACACTGTGGATTGGTCCTCAGGAGTCACAGCTGTGACGCCAGCAGGCACTGCAAGCCGTCTCCCAATTGCTCTCCCTCCCTTCTCCCTCAGCAAATGAGGCCCAACTTCCCCTTTAACTAGGAGTGGCCATGTGACACAATTCTGGACTCCGGGATGTTGACAGCACAGTGTGCAGAGTGTGGGTTCCAAGAAATATCCTTAAAGGTATGAGGTGTACTCTTTTTTGGTCTCTTCCTCTTTATGTGGCTGGAATGACGACAAGATGCCTGAAGCTTGTACTGTTATGGAGGAAGAGCTAGTGCTGGGGACGCAGAGCAGCAGGAAGCAAGAAGGGACGGGGCCCTCACGACTGCAGAGACTCTTACAGTCCTACATCTTCTACCTTCAGACTGTCCACATGTGACAGGAAGAGAAACTTCTGTTTTGGTCAGGCTTCTGTGATTTTGTGTTTTCTGTCTCTCATATCTGAACCTAATCCTAATTCACACGGCTCAGAAGCTTCTTGTGTTGTTGCGATTCTTCATCGAATATTCACACATAGTTTACAGTAAACTATAAACTTCTTGAAATTGTATGTCAGGGGTGTCCAAAGTTTTTTCAACGTCTTTCACCAAGGGCCATACGCGGTAAAATACACAAACAGCCGGGCCACTCACTCGAGGTGAAGTACGTATTGCCTCACCTGGTTTATTTAAGTAAACTAAATATATTTTTGGAATTTGCTGCGGGCCAACAAAAAATGGATCGCAGGCCGCAGTTTGGACACCCCTGTTGTGTGTTAAATCTTGTGTGTGCTCATGCACTTTTCAAGGAGAATCGGCACATGGCAACTCATTTAACTCTCCAGATTCTTAGCTTTCTTATCTGCAATAACGGGAGAACAATACTCACCTCTACAGAGCTGATTTCAGAAGTGGATCCAGTCTGTACACGGGCGGGCACGGTGGCCTAAGGGGAGCGCCTCCTTATTTCCCAAGTGTTGTGCTTAGTCTTGTATTTCCCACTGGGCTTCAACATAGCAGTCGTCTAGCACTTCTCTTACTCTCTCTCATTAAATTACCATATTAGTTACCAAGAGCATAGATTCTTTCTCTACAATGTCTCCTACATTCATTGCTTTTCCTCCATATCCTCTACCACCCCACCCCCAGCTTACAGCCTTTGTCATCTCCTCTCTGAGACCCCCTAAGAGCCCAATAGGCCTCCTCATTTTTGGTTTCTTCTTAGTCCATTGTACATTCCACCAGAGTACTAGATAAATTTACTTGAAGTCCTGGACTGCCAATGGTTCTCCAAGTGCTTATCAACTGAAATAACAAACTCAGTTCTCTAAAAGTAGTTAAGGTAGCACAACACACCAGAAAATATTATGGATTCACATAAACCTAGGTTTGCGTCCTCCTTTTACCTACCTCCTTACTTGCTTTGCGATCTTGGGACAATTTTACAACTTCTCAGAACCTCAGTTACCTTAGCACTAATGTAGAGATAATTGTACCTACTATACAGGGGTATAGTTAGGATAGAAAAGACACGATATATAAAAGGACAAATTCGGTGCCTGATACATGCCAGGCGCTCCATAAATTTCTTGCTTTCTTCTTTCCCACAATGAAACGGACAGACACTAAAATAATCACGTCTCTAGGTTACCACTCTTCTACTTCTCACTTACTTGACAACCTGTGCTAGTCAAGCCAGATTATCTGCCACCTCCCAGATTAAACTTCAGTCTCCTACTCAATTGTGAAGTTTTGCTCATACTGGTTATTTCTTCATTTTATCTGCTGAAATCCTCGTCAGCCTACAAAGATCCTCTCAGTTGCCATCTCATCCATGAAGCCTTTTCCTGATATTTCCAGTCAAATATAAACTCTTGTTTAAAAAGGTACTTCACAGGTTGTATTGCCTTATTTTGTGTTCTCGTTATCCATTCGAACAGACTAGAGGTGCCTTGAAAACAGAACTAGAGCCCTCCACTCCTCTGTATCTCTCATGGTCCTAGCCCAGGTTCTCTTATCTATATTTATTGAGTTATTCTCAAAATTCTCAGGTGGAACTCTTTTTAATATATTTCTAGATCCTTTTCCATACTTTTACAACACTATGAAGACAGAATGATTAAAAGCGTTTTCAGGGAATACACTATTTTAGTTTCCTCCTCACTAGCCAAAAAAGGAAGCAACGACTTCTGGATGCAAAACACTTAGTAGTCGATCCAGCACTGTTACCCATCATTCAAAACCATTTATTATTGTGTCCACTGGATGCGTAGAACTTCTTCCTTTCTGCTGTTTCCTAAGAGTCTGGCTCTGCCTCTTACTTCCTCAAAGCCCCTAAGGCTTCTTTTTCTTTTCTGCATTTCAACAAGAATGAATTTCATATCTGGCTTTGAGCTCCACTCCTAAAGATGATGGATAGGAGCAAAGCCATCTAAGACACATTAATACAGCTGCCAGTGGGCAGGAGGTGCTTATAAAATAAAAAGGCTCAGGATTCTGCAAACATATGTGCAGCTGTAAGTGAACCGCCCAACACAGCTGAAAAGAAACACCCAAGTTATGTATGGAAGAGGCAAATCATATTAGATTGCAAGTAACTCAGAAGAATTCTGTTTCTGTAGTGCTAATATCGCAACCTTTGCCTATCAGGTCCATGTGCTTTAGAATTACAGGAAGCTTGTAAAGTCAAGTTTAAAGCAGCAAAAGTCTAGTTTTTAATTTATTGGGTAATATCAAGTATTACTGTCTGACTCGGAACATTTTTCCTTGTAATTATGAAATACAGTGAAATCCACAAAACTATAAGGTTTAATGAAGCTTTAGTTCAGTCTGTGGATAAGTATGCAAGATAAAATGTTATCAGAAAACTAAACACAATTAAATCACCACTAAGCTACAGACATTAAGCATCACGCATTGTAAATTCAAATTCAAAAATAGAAATTATTTTCTATGTAAAGTTCTCACACATAATTAGAATTGGGAAGTATTTGTAGAATCTGTGAAGTTGCTAATGTGCTACATTGTCATTGTATTTAAAAAGGAAGCACTGACCAAAAGAAAAAAAAAAACACAACTATTGGTTTTAAGCATCTTGGGGACAAGAAAATATCTCCTATGGGTCAGCAGGACAGAGAAGCTTGCCTAATCTGGGAGGATGCAAGGAAGGGGAGGACAATAAGATGTAAAAAGTGATGTGAGGCTTTCCTCCAGATGCAGACAGCCTTTGATGTGCAGAGAGACACAGCTCTGCCAGATATTTGCAAAGGGAAAAGCTGGAAAAACCATAGCAAAAATGAGTCAATTTTTTTTAAGTGAGGCAGTCTTTCTAGAGACCTTCTGCTAGCGGCAATTCTTCCTCAAACCACAGACCGCATATAAAAGGCTTCCCTCTTGGAAGAGCAGAATACACTGTGCAGACCTTCAGAGTCAGTCAGACTAGAGAGAAACGGTTGAGTGTGAGGCCAGTACTGCCCAGGAGTTGGGCAAAGCTAGCCAGGGTGAAAAACAAGAGCAGTAAGCGAGAGGATAGAGTGGAGCACACTGGTGGTGTCTGCAGAGCTCACAATGAGCCCTAATGCACAGCCACGTTGGTGAGTGTGACTACCCCACGGCCACAGATGATGGGCCAAGAGCACCTGATACCAAACTAGTTCAACCAGGAATGTGGAACTGGACAGGAGGCTGGGCTTGTAATTGTGACTCTGGAAGCTCTGGGAGCTGTGGGGTAGCCGGAGAAGGAAGCATTGGAGGGAAAGCTAGCCTGTTAGAAAGGAAGAATTAAGCACATATGGGGAAAGACGCAGAGAAAAGTGACAGGAAACACTCCCCTGGGTTCCTAACTTCCACTCCTGGCCCCTTGCTTCTATGGGCCCAGCTGCACTTTGCCCTTGGTGTCTAGAACTTCCCACTGTATCTTGACACTAGATCCCTCTACGTTTGGCTAAGCCAGCTTCAGCTTTAGAGGGGTTCCTGCTACCTGCAGCCTAGAGGGCTGTCACGGACATACTACCTCAGAGGCCACTGACCGTGTGTGTAGCTGTTGGAAAGGTGGTGTCTCTTACGGTGGCCGCTCTGTTCGTGAAAGCATTCCATTAATCACATGCAGAGTCGGCAATCTTTTTTTTTTTTTTTATTAAATTTATTGGGGTGACAATTGTTAGTAAAATTACATAGATTTCAGGTGTACAATTCTGTATTACCTCATCTATAAATCCCATTGTGTGTTCATCACCCAGAGTCAGTTCTCCTTCCATCTTAACAATTATTATGACATTAACAGACTGGCAACACACAAAAAACGTCTTTCTCAGAAAATAGGGCTTCCTTGGCCTAACACAGTAGGATACAGGTTCTTGGATCAATTGACAGGATGATGACAATGATGATAATAGTGACAGCAGCTACCACTTACTGAGTATCACAATAATAATTTACGGAGCTTTTAACTACTCGTATGTAAGTCACTATGCCAGGCGCTTTACATATGTTCTCTCTACTCCTCACAACTCTTTAAGGAAGTGAGAGTAGAATTTTGTTTGGAAAAACTGTGATGCACTGCACAACAGATGTCAGTGAGAAAGGCCAGCATGCTGGGAAGGCAGGTAGCTGCAAGAGGGTACTTAGCATGATGGATTCAGTGTGAGTCAAGATCTGGCCATTGGTCTCGGAGCCTCAGAAAATGTCCAGGGTGTCCTAGCACTGACTAGACTGAGGAATGCTGAGTCACGCAAACAAGTTCACTAGAGACTGATACATAAAGCAGATGCCAAGTTATTAATTTACTTTGAGATGTATAATTACCAAGGAGCCTGGATACTGATGCAGCCTGAGCAGTGTATGATACTCTCTACAGAGACAGATTGGGAACCAAACTATTAGAAGGTTATATGGATGGTTAGATGATTTGAATGTTAGACACAGAGATTTGACAGCAGCTACATTCATCTTCATAAAGGGGATTTAGCTACCAGGTGAACCAGACACTTGGGTACCATTTCTTTGGATGCTGCGAGGAGGGCTTCTGCCAACAAATGCTTCTGTAACCCTTCTAGGTTTCTAGAGCTAGAGAGAAATGGCTGAGAGAAATGACTAACTCTCCTCCTGAAGGAAACATTCTTTCTGTAGATATCTTAATACCCAAACCATCTTGTGTGTCTAGGATTCCTTTTATTTATTTAAGGTTATTTTCTATACCTTTGGTCTGATTCATTACTTCATGATTTAACAGCTTGAAGTAAAAGGATCATTTTATTTTCCCTCTTTCCACGTTTCTCAACAAAGTAGCTCACTATCACCCGAATGTATCATCCACAATCTTATTATCCCAATGCTTTACAAATAGGATAAAGAGTATAGGTTTAGAAGTGGGAAGACCAGGGATGAAAGTCTGGCTTCCCTACTTTTAGCTTTATGATTCAAGACCAGTAAATTTCTCTTGGCCTTAGTTTCCCCACTTATAAAATGGAGATAATGCTCAACTCACAGAATAAAATAATATTTAATGAGGTTATGTATGCAAAGCACCTAGCACAGCTCTGGGTGTAAAACACAGGGATGATCATAATACATTCGGAAAAAAATAAAAAACAGATCTCAACCATTTAGATTTTCCTTGGTTTCAAAGTATGCAATTTTTTATTCATTATTCCTCCAATGTGGTTTCACTTTGATTTCTGTAATCATATTAGTGTAATTTAAAAATTAATTTCCCTAACTTTTGAACTGGATAAACAAAAGTGAATTGGGCACAAGTGCATTGATTTCTTTGGCTTACTGTTCACCTTCTCCACCAGAAATAAACAAATGACACAGCTTGATTTTTGTCTTTTTCTTCCTGTTATTCTTGTGAAGATATCTTTTAAGGACTCCAGTCATGTTTTTTTTCACAAAGAATTCTGCACCAAATTCTGAAGCTTAAAAATGCCTTTTTAACTGAGAAAGTGCTATGAAATCACACAGTTTTAATAATAAATTTATTCTCTTTTCCCAATTAATTCAATTTACTTTTCAGATGTCAGAATCCTCAAATTCCAAATTCCCCAGATTCCTTCTATATAAATGTATGGGTTTATCTTAATATATATTCAGATATTTTATCTTATGAGTTTACACATGCAATTATGCCCTCTCTTTTCAATTATATTATAAACCTTATAAGAGTAGTGACAGATCTTTTTTCTCTTCATATCCTCATTGTCTATACATTGTTGTACGCTATATTGATATTGAAAAGACATTCCATAATTATTTGTTGATGAGAAGTGTTATGGAGTAGAAATAGAAAATAACAGGTATGTTTATCTCATTTATTAATTTATATTCACATTTTCTAAAGGTATAGATTTGAATCTAAGTGTTTATTTATCTAATATCAAGTTTTGCGGCCTGTGTTAATTTTTTCCTATATTACCTAAACATTTTCTTTCTTTTTCCTCTGACTTTAACACCAGGAATCTTATGTACGTCCTAGATATTTCTTGCATTAGAGAAATTCCTGACTTTAGCTCTTGTATCTTTCTTTTTAACCCATAAAGCGTGTTATCAATGCCAAACTTATCCTGCCCTTTACTTCTGAGACTTTGCTTCCCATGTGTTTAAATTGCTTTAGTGATCCCAATCCATTTAGTATTTGTATTGAATTATAATGCTCAAGCTTTATGCTCTTAGGATCCTTGGTGCAAAGATGATATTTAATTTGGCCTATTGTCACATACCAAATGAAGATATCTAAAAATGTAGTGCAACGCATAAATGAAAATAAATATGAGAACAAGAATAATACAATATTGAGAGAATAAGAACAAGCACGATGACAGATCTGTGTGAGAATTAAAAATACCCATTACTAATTCTACCACAGAGGATGAATTAACATTTTACAATCTGGGAACGCTGTACTTCCAAAATGGAATCCTCAGTAGGCAGTGTACACAATAGAATGAGGAGAGAGGGAAACTCAGTATGTGCCAGACACAGTACCAGAGATTTCCTACTTTTAAGCTCATTTAAACCACACAACATTCCTACTAGGTTGATGGCATTACTCTACCTTACAGATCCTAAATATACTAACACTTAAAATTTAACATGACAAGATGATAAACTGATCACAAAATAAGCTCCTTTTGCTTTCTGTGAACATTAATTTTAGGGTCTTTATTCAGAATCTGTGGTTAGTTTGATTTACTATTAGAGACATGTTTTCCAAATAAATTCCATAAAGTCATTTGGGGAGACTGTTTATAAATCCCATTATGAATCACAGAAAGGTATATAAAGAGACAAATTTGAGGGTTCTGTGTAAGTGAACTCTATAAGGTCAGTTTTTTTTATGAAATAAATGGTCCTGAAAGAAAAAGTCATCTAAGCTTGTTTCTGTTTTTAGGACTACAACCAAGGAAATTACCTTATCTTTGTATTTAAGCCTCTGTCTAGGGGGCAGTGGGCTTAGCAGAACATTCAATGATCTCACCAAGAGCCTGTGTAATGTAATGACATTAGACTGTGTGTTTATGGTAGATAATACCACTGAAGCATAATACAATGCATCCTGACATAATTCAGTTTGTAAAACCAAAACTCATTCAAGAGCCCATAAAATAGTGACAAACTATGTAATAATTTTGAATAATACAAAATAGGAATATGACATTCATCCATTCATCTATTCAATATATTTATTGAATACCTCCACTGCAGTGGATACTGCAAAGGACATAATGACAAATTAGATATGATCATTTCCTTGGGAAACCTATAATCTAGGAGGGAGACAAGATATGGACACATATTTCTCCTTCCATCACCATATATTTGACCTCCTTTGACTCTGGGTGGTGAGAACACAATATGATATATAGATAATGTATTATAGAACTGTATACTTGAAAACTATGCAATTTTACTAACCATTGTCAGCCCAATAAATTTAATTAAAAATACAAAAAAAAGATATGGACACATAGTTAAAAACGTGAGGAATAAGGTAAGAAATAGCATAAAAGTGGTGCCATGAGTGCTAGAGAACTAGAGAGGAAGGTGGTATCATATTTGGAGCTGGTGTCCAGGAAAGGCTTCGTGAAATAGATGGTATGTGAGCTGTCTGGAAGTGTGAATAGGATTTCAGAGAAAGGAGAGATTCAAATGAAGACTGAGTGGGATGGAAGTGGGATGTCACAAGCTGGTTTGGGGAATGCTGAATAGGCCAGTTCGAGGAGAGCACAGATCATGTGTCAGGGAGTGAAGCCCAAAGCTGGGTGGGGGTGAGAGGTTACGGAGGGCTCTCAAGGTCAGCCTAGCAGGTTGATAGAATCACTAAAGGTTTGTCTCAGGGAAGTGATACAATCCACCTGTCCTTTAAGAACTTAGTGGGACAGTTTGGAAGGAAGATGGACTGAAGGCTGGAATTCCATTTAGGAAGCTCTTTTGGTGGTCCTGGCAGTTGCTTTTAAAGGAGGCGTGGAGGGAAGGAAATTAACATTTATTAAGAGCTCACTATATGTATGGCATGTATTTGTTTTAACTATAGTATTTCATTTAATTCTCAGGACAACTCTGAAATGTAAATAACATTAACTCCAGAGTTCTGTTGAGGAAATTAAGGCTCAAGGAGATCACTAAGGTTACTGAGCTAGTAAACCAAAAAGGGGAGGGGAAAAGGAGTCAGCCGTTGAGACTTTAATGTCCCCGCTATCAGCACTACAGCATTATGATAAAGGGCCTTCTTTTCATAAGCTCCCTGCAATGCAGGATCGGAGTTCAGTATTTCAGGTGCGCCTCTGGTACAGACCTAGAGATAATCCATATAGCAGGAAAACGATCTGACAATTAGAGGTTCTCCTTGAAAGCTGAAATTAGGGAGACTCTTCTATCCAAACAACCATAGAAAGTTCTCTGCTAGACAGAGAGTTTCTTATGAGTAGGTACTGCCTTACTGTCTCTGAATCTCAGGACGAAGCCCAGGGTCTGGCACTGCAAGTACTCAGGGGAAAACTATCATACTGGATCAAACCTGTGATTCATGCAACATGTTTTCTGTTTTCTGCCAAAGCTCCAAGGAAATTAAATTGTATGGTTCTAAGATTGCAACCCAGAGAGTTATTTCCACAGATAAAGCTCACCCCGACCCTTGGGGCAAATTCTGCTCCTACTCAGGGCAAAAGTTAAATCCTCACATAACGTGGGCCATAGGTTCTTGGAACCACGGTGAAATGATGTATAATGAAACCAACTTTACCCTAGGAATTGACATAAACAAGAGGTGTGTTCCTATGGCATGTCATCAATGTTACAATGAAATATTATTTGAGGACCTGCTATATAAGGACTGGGTGGAGAACTCAGCAGCAATGCAAACTTCCGCCAGGCCTGCTCTGTTCTTCCATCCCAGCGGCTGATTCTAGGTGTTCCTTCCCAGCACTGGGATCAAGCTGTCCTTTTCAGTTTACAGCAGGCGACACCTTGACTTGCCTCTTAGGCCAGCATCCCTATCTTTCAACTCTGTCCACATCTCAGTATTAAACGCCCTATTTAATACAACTGACATAATACAACCACTAAGCGTTATCATATTTATGTTAATAAATATATTGACATTCATCTATAAATATGAACCCCCCAAATCAGAAAGTCTTACATGATGCTGAAACTTTGATATAGGAGTGTTTTCTTTTTGATGGAAAATACCAATGTTCTGTATTTAGGCAAGTCTAATGGATTCAAAGATATTGCTGTTTTATTTAGCAAAAATTATCCAAGAATACTGATAGATAAGAAAATAATGAATATGACCTTGACAGGATGAAAAACAAATCTGAGGATTTAAAAATCAAAGAAATACTAAGAAAGCAGATCTTAAAAGTTCTCACGACAAGGGAAAAAAAAGAAAGAAGAGACTGTCAACATCTTGGCAAACTGGACAGTTCTGCACACTCTGGGTTCACTTGACAAAATGACGACACATATCATTGTCATCAATTCGGAAGGTGAAAATCTGACTAAATATATTATAATCAAGAATTTAAAAAACAATTCAATAAGAACATACTTATGCTAATATGTACCTTAGACCTCTCTGATTTATATTATTACTCTGATTTGAGAAGTATAGAGCAGTCATTAAAAAAATGAGTGAATATCTCTATGTACCAGAGGCTGGAGATTAGTGATCAAGACATACAAGAATTATTTTTTTAATTAAATTTACTCGGGTGACACTGTTTAGTAAAATTATACAGGTGTCAAGTGTACAATTCTTTATATTATATTGTGTGTTCATCACCCAAAGTCAAATCTCATTCTGTCACCATATATTTGACCCCCTTTACCCTTTTCTACCTTCCTCCCTCCCCCCTTTCCCTCGGTAACCACTATACTGTTGTCTGTGTCTATGAGTTTCTGTTTGTTTGTCTTGTTCATTTGTTGCTTTCAATTTTATATCCCACACGAGTGAAATCATATGGTTATTTTCTAACAGTAGAGATGGAAAGACCATAAGCAAGTAAATAAATAAATGCATACGATAATTGTGAACAGCAATAAGAGCTATGAAGAAAGTAAAAAAAAAAGCAACACAGAATACAGTAGTGGTAGTGAGCTAACCAGGATATGACATTTGAGATGGTATACCTGACTGACAAAGATGGGAAGAACGCAAGAGAAATGTCTCTTAAGTGGTGTGCTCAAGGAGAAAAAGGAGGCTGGTGTGGCTGGAGCACAGTGAGAAGTGGGGAGACTGGCATGAGATGCAGGCAGAGAGGTAGAAAAGGGACAGATCATAGGTCCTGTGGGTCACAGCAAGATATGTGAATTTGGTTCTAAGTGTCAGAGGAAGACACCATGTTTTAACTTAGGGGAATGATGTGACCTGATTTACATTTTTAAAAGATCACCTTAGTTGTTTGGAAAATGCATTACAGGAAGGTAAGACTGGGATTATAGAGACCAATTAAGAAGCTGCTGTAGTAAGGACCAGAAGATGGTAGCCAGGACTCAGGCTGCACCAGTAGAAACTGAGAGAAATAGATAGAATAGGGACATATTTTGGAAGTAGAACTGATAGGACTTGTTGATGAATCAGATGCAGAGAATCAGGGAAAGAGCAATCAGGAACGACCCCGAGGCTCTAAGTGAATGGTGTGTAATCTGGTAATAGGTGGAAGACTAAGAGAAAAACAAATTTTGGGAGAAATTCAGATTCACAGAATATTAATAAGTAGAACGATAATAGAGTGATATCCACAATGACATTTACATTAAACTCAGGGAACCAACAAGTAAAAAACTTTCACAAAATCATACAGAATATGATCACCAGTTAGATGGTTTTCCTATTAGCCTATCTCAGGCCCCAAGACCATTTTCAACTCTGGAAAATTAAAACTGAGTCATCCATCCTGGCTTCATGTGGACATACTTTATTTCATGGAGCAGTTCTAGAAATGCTTAAGAGTTGTGAGCACATGGTAGGCACACAAAAAATGTGTGGTGAACAGAATGACACCTGTTTGTCTTATTACAGTTAGTGACCATGTACCCTGCCTACAACAGGACAAAGAGTAGAATTGACAACTCTCCAAACTACCATGTACCATGAATCTGAATTATATTATTCTCATATTTTAAAATGCTTTGTGTGTTTGTGTATGTATATACATCTATATGTATATTTCTCTTCATCAATAGACTCAATTGATGGAAAAAAAATAGGTATGCTCCAAACATCTTTCCTAGTAGCTCAAGAGCACTTTCCCACCATGTTTTTATTTTAAGATGAATAGTCATTACATACCTGCAGCATATCACCAAGGTCTGCTGTGCTAATATCTGGATCCTCGGTGGTGTTGAAGGGCACAGGAGTTATCCGTACAAGGGTGAGCACTCGAGGTTCTGGATATCTCCATAACATCATCCCTGGGCTATCTTCGGTTTCATTGTAAAACAAGACTTCATAAACGCCAGGCGTTTTTAAAGGTTCTGTTAAATGAAAGTAAAATTAATTGTATGCTTTTGAAGGGAAACATGCTGGTTTATGAGAGCAAGAAAAATTGATGAAAATAAAAGAAAAATATATAAAGAAGCTGTTTGGTCATTTTTATACTGTTTGATACAGGAAAAAGCAAGAATTTTTTCTGAAGAGAGTCTGATTGGCAATATAGTATTTTCGTACCGCACATATTAATGCACTTCTGAAGTCATCTTGTTGTGTTATCCTTTAGTGAATGTGCAGTTAACACTAACACACACACACTGAAGCTATAGTTACTTACCAGCATCACGTATATACTGAAATAGACCTGTCCGTAGGTCATCTGAACTTTGTTCACTTTTGGACATTTGATTCTTTTCCACAGGAGAGGGCATATGTGGCACTGCTTCAGAAACTTGCACTTCAAAATTTCCCTCCTCATTAAGGTATCCATTGAGTAATTCATGTAGAAGAACTAAACAATTCAAATGTTCTTGACCCCAGAAAACCTTTAAAATTATATGAAAAATTTTAGTGGCTTTTAAATACAAACATTTCATGAAGATAATTAGGTACAATCATATTTGAATTAATGCATCACTACAATTATGTTCAATTTAATTACTGACAATAACTTAGCTATAATTTTTAAGAAGTAATTGACCTATTATGGGAGATAATTCTATTACTTGAGTAAATATATAAAAACAAGAAAATCGGGCCAGCCCAGTGGCTCAGGCGGTTAGAGTTCCATGCTCCTAACTCTGAAGGCTGCTGGTTCGATTCCCACATGGGCCAGTGGGCTCTCAACCACAAGGTTGCCAGTACAATTGCTCGAGTCCCGCAAAGGATGGTGGGCTCTGCCCCCTGCAACTAAGATTGAACACGGCACCTTGAACAGAGCTGCCTCCCAGATGGCTCAGTTGTTGGTTGGAGCGCGGGGGCTCTCAACCACAAGGTTGCCAGTTCAATTCCTCAAGTCCCGCAAGGGATGGTGGGCAGCGCCCCTGCAACTAAGATTGAACATGGCACCTTGAGCTGAGCTGCCTCCTGAATGGCTGAGTTTGTTGGAGTGCAGGCTCTCAACCACAAGGTTGCCAGTTCAATTCCTCGACTCCCGCAAGGGATGGTGGGCTGTGCTCCCTGCAACTAGCAATGGCAACTGGACCTGGAGCTGAGCTGCGCCCTCCACAACTAAGACGGAAGGGACAACTTGACTTGGAAAAAAGTCCTGGAAGTACACACTGTTCCCCAATAAAGTCCTGTTCCCCTTCTCCCAATAAAAAAAAAAATCTTAAGAAAAAGAAAGAAAATCAATTATACCATGTGAATAATGATCAATTTTAAATGCTGAATTAATGATGAAATTATGTTAATATGAGGTAATGTTTATTAATTAACTTAGCTAAGAGGGAAAAGAACATCTATTTGCAGTATGAGAGAAGGCGATGGAGATCCTCTAGGCCAAAATGTTAATAAAGCAATAGTAACCTTGTAGAATAGCTTTCTACATTTTGTCATGAGATTAAATAAACACATCTTGATTATAGGGTTCTTTTCTTTGCACTTTTATTTTTAAGAGAAAAAGATAGGGAAGATGCTAAATGAATCTGAACTCAGAAGGCTCCCAACTTCTGTGTTGAGTGAAAATGTACAAACACACAGTATTCTACACCCTGAGAATCAACTGCACAGGAGCTACCGTAGAGTTTCAGAACAAAGGTCTTGGTGTTTCTTCTAATAGAGAGAATGAAGTTCCCACTTTCTGCATGTGAAGAATATTAATCTATAATAAAAGTCTGACCAATGGGTAATAATAATTTCAGAGGGCTCAAAATTTCAATATTAAATTTCTCTGAATAATTGGATAAAGGCAATGCAACCATTAATTCTAGGAAAACCATATAACACAGAAAAGAAAAAAGAATACACAGAGGTAGAAAAGAATAACCCTATACCTGTGGCTAAATTTGAACCCCAGGCTTAGGTTCTGCTGTCTGGATTTAAGGCAGCTCAGACGTAAAGGTAAGAGATATGATGTTAAGTCTACTTTTGTTTTTACCAATACTGTTTTTTTGTTGGCTCTGGAAAAACAGAGGTCGGTGAAAAATCAAGCTGGGGAGTTGAACACTGTGCTCTAGCCTTTAAATTATTAAGAGACAGTCAGTAAATTTATGATGTAGAAATGATATACTTTAGTTTTGCTCTTATTGTTTTTAATGTGGAGTTACTCTGCTGCCTTGAAAAAAATGCTAATACAATTAATATTCTTGATAAAACAATACAAAATTACATGCTTATTGTTAAATATATGAAGATTTCTGATAGATGTGCACAATTTCCAGCAGTACAAAGCAGTAAGTTATTAGGATCCCCCCACATCTAGCTCTGTGCCAGTAAGAAAACTGATGAATAAGTTGAGGCAACACAAGTTTTTGATGAAAACAAGAAATTTATATATAATAAGCCTCCATTACTAACAAATTAGTCATTTCCATTGTCTGTAATTGTGAATTTCTCAAGTTTTTTTTTTGTGTGTGTCAAATTTGGGGGACATCAACTCATATAAAGAATACATTCAAATCTACCCAAGTAGAAAGTTATCAAGAAATAAGTTGAATACCCTCACACATTCTATACTTGGCTCTAAATGAAATGCATAAAAGGTTGCAATGTGTCAAGTGTTAGTCAATAGCATCATAATTTAATCTAAGGAATCTGCCATTAAGAAAACGTTCTTATATATTGCTGATGACACTGTCATTGACACAGGTAGACTACTTGGCAATTAGAAAAGTCTACATATTAGAAAAAAGTTTAATTACCCAGCAATTCCATTCCTAGTCATATATCCAAGAGAAATGAAAACATATGTCCATGAAAAAGCTTGTACACAAATGTTCATAGCAGCGTTATTCTTAAGTCAAACATGGAAAGAAGCCAAATGTCCATCAGTTGAAAGGATAATCAAAATATGGTATATCCATATAGTGGAATATTATTTGGCCATAAAAATGAATGAAGTACTGGCACCTGCTAAAACATGGATGAACATTGAAAACACTGTGCTAAGTGACAGAAGCCACTCACAAACCACCACCACATTTTTACATGAAATGTCCAGAAAAGTCAGATATGTAGACAGAAAACAGATTAGTGGTTGCCTGTGCCTGGAGAGGGGATTAGAGGGTAATGGGGAACAAATGCAAATGGATACAGGATTTGGGGAGTGTGTGTATGTGAAAATGTTCTAAAATGGAGTGAAATGGATTGTAGTGCTGACCACACAACTCAGTGGATGTACTAAAAAAACAGTGAATTGTGCACTCTAATTAGGTGAATTGCATGGTCTGTGAATTATATCTCAATAAAGCTGTTAAAAATGTTTAATAAGACAGCAATCTGACAATACCCTTTCTCACCACATCAAGATTTAAAATTTACTAAGAGTTAAAAACGGAACAAAGGCTAGTTAAAAACTTATGGGAAAAATGTGGCCAATCCCCACAGACCTGTAGCAGACCTCCTCTCAAGTCGATAGATATTTTTGGTATGGACTGTTCTGGGCCGGGATTGCCACTGTGTTTACACCACTTAGCTTCCAGATTGGCAGTAGCACAACATGGTCCTATCAGAATCCGACTTCTTTCTTTGAGACTTGTTTTAAGGAGAAAATCGTTTATATTGAGTAGAAATGATGACCCAAGAATTATGCCTGAAGAAACAAAAAAGAAATGGAGAGGGGTATATATTATAATTCTTTCATTTCAAAAAATATGTTTGCGCAAGAATCATCTTTTCTAAGGTCATTAATTCATCCTTTGTCAGAATCTTCTTTTTCAGTTGGCTTTCCCCCACAGTTTTATGCCATTTCTCTAGAATTCTAGTTATGAAGCAGGTATACCTTATTCACATTCCTAACAAAGCAATATTTGCCAAAACATTATGACTTTTTCCATGTGTGAGCATTTTAAGTTTTATGAGTAGAGACATTTTCATTAAATTGTGCAAGTTTTTCAAACAACTACATTAAGAATAAAAACAGCTGCTTCATTTGTCTATTGTTAACATGATGAGAAAGGGCAATTTTCTGTGATTTCTTACAGTAAAAGTATAGTATATTACTTTGCTAGACACTCAAGTTTTTGACTGGCCCACGTTAAAATCAAAACAATCAAAATATATAACATGTGTTTTCTAAAAATTTTAGTTTAATCCAAACTTCACACATCATAACCACTTGAAGTTTACAAAGTCTTAAAAACAGATAGTGGCAGGTTAGATTTATGAGAAAAACTATATGCTGTAGTTCAAAGTAAATATACCCAGAAAAGGAATACACTTTAAAATGTAGGTTTTCTTTTGAACTTAAACTAGAAGTGTAGATCAAAACCTTTTCATAAAACCAATGGCACACTTTAAGATATTTGGATGCAAAGTTAGAGTGGTGGGTTAACTTTCTCCCAAGGAGCTCATATTCTGAATTGTCATTGTAAATATTGAATTTCACCAGGCCACGTTTGTAATGCCCATGGCTTATTTTTCTAAGGATATTTGATCCTTAAAAGAGATGAAAGATTAAAAAACACCTTAGACTGACAGTATACACTTTTCAAAGTACAGTACCCACATTGACTTTTCAATTCTGTGGACCTAAAAACATCATATATGCTGTATGTTCCTACTGCAGAAATAAGATACACAACTTTTAATCTTCCACAGAAGACATGATGCCCACAAAAGTGTTAGGGCTAAGACTTGTCACAAATTACGATGGTGAAAATTTCTTAAAATTTTTCATCAAATACATTGTGGCATTAAGACTTCCACTTCATTTACACATTTTTCTGGGTTCAAAGCTACACTTTATTTAAAGAATAAAAATTAAACAGAGAATAAAGAAAATAGAAACAGGCCACCAAATACCCACATATCAAAAATCATCTTTATTAACGGAGTTTAGAACATAAGTCATAACTTCCTGGCTTAACTGCATTACATTTCCTGAAAGTTAAAACTTCTCAACAGTAAATATCTGCTAAATGAAACATACCAATTCATTATTCAGTGATTTGTCATAACCGGATTATGAAAGTACAAGCTTAATGCAATACAATCATACAGTAAATGAACACTAAGGGAATGTCAGAATTATATACTCTTTATTTTCAAATACACCCCTCTTCATACTACCCTACAATGAAATATCCAATTATGAGGGTTCCCACCATACCTTCACTCAGCTATGTAACCATAGTACAAATACTGGAATCATAAAATTCACATTGATATAATAATATTAAGTAATCTACAGATCTTAAGTTTTGCCATTTTCCCCACTAATGACTTTTTTCTGGTCCAGGATCCAACCTAAGGTCCCCACTGAATTTAGTTGTCAATCTCCTTAAGTCTATGGCAGACCCTATAGCTTTGTCTTTCATGCCCTTTATACTCTTGAATAGTCCAGGCCAACTTTTGCAGAATCTCTCTGAGTTTGTGTTTACTAGTGATTTCTGGTGGCATCTTAATGTGAATGCCCTATTGGTCCCTCATACACTAAGTGTTTAATACCAAAAGCCCCCTAGGTTGCTTAGCTGAATTAATACTTACCATTATCTCATCAAGCACCCAGACTGAAAAATCTTGCGGCCACCTTGGTGGCTCTTACTCTCTTGGATAGGTATACAACACTTACCAATTTCCATACTATTTTATCCAACTGCATTATTTTAAAACATCAAGGAAGAGAGACCTTAGTAATCTAAGTGATTGACAGGGAAGATCACCACATCATTTTCAAGCTCCAGCAGACTATGATCATCTTGGAGGCAAGGACCATCTTACTCAGTAGAGTACTGGGCACAACAGTAGCTATTCAGGACATACTCCACTGAACTGAATTGACAGTTTAGAATCTGATCCTATTTTCAGTAGTCTCAATATATTTCTTAATTGACAGACAGAAAATAAAAGTACTTAAATCTGTCACTCTTCATTTGCATCACTGTATTGTAGAACAGTAAGACTAGATGGAAGAGATTTTAGAAGTCATGTATTCCAAGTTCCCTTCTTCTAAAAACAAAAACAAACAAACAAACAAACAAAAAAAACAAAAAACAAAACCCATACAAATATTTTTAATTTTGAAATAACATTAGACCTACCCAAGTCGCAAAAGTCAGAGTTCCCATACACCTTCACCCAGCTACGTAACCATAGTACAAATACTGTATAAATAGTACAAATCATAAAATTCACATTGATATAATACTATTAAGTAATCTACAGATCTTAAGTTTTGCCATTTTCCCCATGAATGTCCTTTGTCTGGTCCAGGATCCAACCTAGGATCTCCACTGAATTTAGTGGTCAAGTCTTAGTCTTCTTAGTCTATGACAGATCCTCTAGCTTTCTTTGTCTTTCATGACCTTGATAATCAAGAATAGTCCAGGCCAATTATTTTGCAGACTATCTCTCAATTTGTGTTTACTAATGTTTTCTCACTAGTGGCAAGAATACCAGAGAAATGATGTTATTCTCAGTGCATCATATTTGGGAAAGTGATATTGATGTTTTATTACTGGTAATGTTAACGCTGATTACATGGCTAAAGTGGTGGTGTCTGCCAGCTTTTGCCACTGTAAAGTTGGCATTTGTAAATAATAAATATCTGTGGGGAGACACTTGGAGATTATACAAGTATCCTTTTTTACGGTAAACTTCACCCATTAATGTTAGCATCCATCAATGGTTCTTGAATGCAACAGTTACTACTGTGGGGCTTCATAATGTTGATTTCCTATTGCTCTTATTTTCCAATATTTATTAATTAGTATTGTAAGATAAAAAGAGCTGTCCTTTCTACCTCATTTATTAGTTCAATTATTTATATCAGTATGGACTCATGGATATTTATTTTATTTTGTGGATTATAATCTTATAGTATCATTATTTACTATGTTGCTTAAATTGAACCAACTTTGGCCACTGGGAACCCCTTCAAGTTGGTTCCTGTATCCTTTTGCTACATCCCCATCATTTTTTGAGAACTGCATTATTTTCCGGCTACAAGCTGTTTCAGTTTCTGATAGGGTCCAAGATGCCAGTGTAAGAAGACCCTGAACTCCTCTCCTTCTACAGACACACTGAATATTCATCTATATAGAACAATTCTTCCTGGAAAAGAAATGAGGACTGACTGAACAGCTTTTGCGCAACAAACAACAGAGAGATCACATAGAAAGATGGAGACACAATAACAACAGTAACCCTACCCTTAAGATAGTTACCTACAGTAGGGAGGGATATCACTGAGGGGTATGTGTGCAGACTCACCCACCCTCAGGCACAGTGAAAACACAGTGGCTTAAAGGGCACCTAGACTATATGTGAAGAAAATCCATTTACTAATCTTAGAGCATCTGTCAAACAGGTAAAGAACTGCTGGAACTCTCTCTATGGGACTGGAGGTGTGGACGAGGGCCATTTTTACGTTCCTCTTCAACCTTAATAGCGGGGGCAAAAGCACAGTCCAGTTACTGTTGCCAGCCTGCCAAGGCTGCCCCAGTGTACCCTTGGCTGTCTGTGCCCGTCCCAGCTCCAGGAGACCTGCTAAGATGGTCCCCATGTGGCATGCTCTGGGGCCCCCTTCACCTGCACTCAATCCAGCCATCTTGCTAAGGGGGTACTGGTGCAACCTGCCCTGGGAACACCCCCAGTCTGAGCTTACGCCAGCTGTCCCACCAAAGTGACCCTGAAGTGGCATGCCCTGGCACTTCTCCCCAGCCTGCACCTGCTCCAGCTGCAGCTGTCCCACAAAGGCAGCTTGGGTATGGTACACCCTGGAAGCCCCCAAGCCCACTCCAGCTCCAGCTGTCCTGTGAGGGTGGCCTGTGGGTGTGGCACGCCCAGGGAACCCCCATCCCACCTGTGCCCACTCCATATCCAGCAATCCCACCAAGGTGGTTTTGGCATGGAGCACCCTGCCCCCCCCCCCCCATCTGTCCATGCCTGCTCTGACTCCAGCCATCCTGCCAAGGCACCTGGACAAAGTGCATATGGGGAACTAAGTGGTCTGCACCACTTCAGTTCCAAGCCAGCCTGCCATGTAGACATGCAGTCTACATAGGGGTTGCTTCTACACAAAGGCCACTCCTTGAAGACCAGAAGTAGCTACTTTGCCTAATTTGTAGAAACAAACACAGAAAGTCAAACAAAATGAGACAAAGGAATATGTTCCAAACAAAAGAACAAGATAACCCCCTCTCCCAAAAACCATAATGAAGTGGTGATAAGTAATTCTGATAAAGAGTTCAAACTAATGGTCATAAAGGATGCTCACCAAACATGGGAGAAGAATGGAGGAACAAAGTGAGACCATCAAAAAGAGAAAATATAAGAAAAACAGGGAGAAAAAAAGAAATCAGTAACTGAAATGAAAAATACACTAGATAGAATCAATAGCAGATTAGATGATACAGAAAAATGGACCAGGGATTTGGAAGACAGAATAATAGAAATCACCAAATTAGAACAGCAAAAAGAAAAAAATAATTGAAAAAATGAGGATCTCTTAAGCGACTGCTGTGATAACATCAAGTTTACCAACCTTCAAATTACAGGGCTCCCAGAAGGAGAAGAGAGAAAAGAGCGGAAAACTTATTTGAAGAAAGAATGGCTGAAAACTTTCCTAACTTGGGGAAGGAAACAGAAATCCAGTCCACGAAGCATACACAGTCCCAAACAAGATGAACCCAAAGAGATCCACACTAACATGTTATAATTAAAATGGCAAAAGTTAAAGATAAAGAGCAGATCTTGAAATTATCATGCTAAGCAAAATAAGCCAGACAGAAAAAGTCGAGTGCCAATGTTTTCACTCATATGTGGGATATAAAACTAAAAGCAACAAATGAAGAGGACAAACAAGCAAATAAAAACTCATAGAAACAGACAATAGTTTAGTGGTTATCAGAGGGTAAGGGGGGAGGAGGTGGCAGAAGAGGGTAAACATGATCAAATATATAGTGATGAAAGGAGAACTGACTTTGAGTGGTGAACACACAATGCAATATATAGATGATGTATTATAGAATTGTACACTTGAAACCTACCTAATTTTACTTACTGATGTCACCCCAATAAATTTAACTGAAAAAAGGAGAATTATAAAGGTAGCAAGAAAAACAAAACTAGTCACATACATGGGGAACTCTGTAAGGCTATCTGTGGATTTTCAGCTGAAATTTTGCAGGCCATAAAGGAATGGTAGAATGTATTTAAAATGCTGAAAGAAAAAAACATACAACCAAGCATACTCTACATGGCAAGTTTATCCTTCAGAATTGAAAGAGAGAGAAGGAACTTTGCAGAAATGCAAAAGCTAAAGGAGTTCATCACTACTAAATTGGACTTACAAGAAATGTTAAAGGCTCCTCTTTAAGTGGAAAAGAAAATAATCATAATTAGAAATAAGAAAAGAGATAAGTTAATAAAATCTCATTGACAATGAAAAATATATAGTAAAAGCAGATCAGCCACTTACAAAAACAATACCAAAGTTAAAAGACAAAAGTAGTAAAATCAACTATAACTATAGTAGTTAGGGGATATATAAAATAAAAAGATGTCAAATATGACATAAAACATACAATGGCAGGATAGTAAAAATGTAGTGCTTTTAGAAGTCACTAGAACATAAATGTCTGTCAGCTTAAAATAGACTGCTATATACATCGATATTTATGAGCCTCAGGGTAACAACAAACAAAATCTTACAATATACCGAGACACATATAAGAGAAAGGAACCAAAAAAAAAAAAAAATAAAAATAAAAATAAAAAAATAACACTAGAAGAAACATCAAAACACAAAGGAAGATACCATGAGAAGAAAAAACAGAGAAAAACCACAAAAACAACCAAAAACAAATAATAAAATGGCAGTAAGTACATATCTATCAATAATTACTTTAAATGTAAATAGATTTAATGCTCCAATCAAAAGACAGAGTGGCTGAATGGATTAAAAAAAAAAGACACATCTATATGCTGCCTACAAGACAGTCACTTCAGATTTAAAGATACACACAGACTGAAAGGGATTGAAAAAGATATTTCATGTAGCGGGAAATGGAAACAAAGCTGGGGTAGCAATACTATCTCAGAGAAAATAGACTTTGACAAAAAAGACTATAACAAAAGACAAAGAAGGGCATTATATAATGATAAAGGGGTCAATCCAAGAAAAGGATATAATATTCATAAATATATATGCACACAAAATAGAAGTACCAAACTATAAAAAGCAAATATTAACAGATATAAAGAAATAAATTGACAGTACTACAATAGTATTAGGGGTCTTTAATACCACACTTATATCAATAAGTAGATCACCTAACAGAAAATCAGTAAGGAAACACTGGCCTTAAAAGACACATTATATCAAATGAACTTAATAGACATATACAGAACATTTCATCCCCAAACAGCAGAAGACACCTTCTTTTCAAGTGCTTAAGGAACATTCTCCAGGATCGATCACATGTGAGGCCACAAAACAAGTCTCAATAAATTCAAGACTGAAATCATATCAAGCATCTTTTCCATCCACAATGGTATGAAACTAAGGATCAGTTACAAGAAGAAAACTGGAAAAAACAAACATTTGGGAGACGAAACAACATGTACTGAACGACCAATGGGTCAATGAAGAAATCAAAGAGGAAATTTAAAAAAAAATCTTCAGACAAGTGAAAATGGAAACACTACTTTCCAAAATCTATGGGGTGCAGCAAAAGCAATTCTAAGAAGGAAGATCATAGTGATGCAGGCCTACTTCAAGAAACAAGAAAAATCTCAAATGAACAATCTAACTTTACACATAAAGGAACTAGAAAAAGAAAAAATGAAACCCAAGTTCACAGAAGAAAGGAAATAATAAAGAACAGAGTGTAAATAAATGAAATAGAGAGTAAAAACAACAATAGACTAGATCAATGAAACTAAGAACTGGTTCTTTGAAAAGATAAACACAATTGATAAACCTTACGCCAGGCTCATCAGGAAAAAAAATAGAGAGGGTCCAAATAAATAAAATCCGAAAAGAAAAAAGAAGTTACAACTGACATCACAGAAACATAAAGCATCATAAGCGAATACTACAATTATACACCAACAAATTGGAAAACCTAGAAGAAATGAAAAAAATCCTAGAAACACACAACCTTCCAACACTAAATGATGAAGAAATAGAAAACCTGAATAGACTGCTTACAAGTAATGAAATTGAATCAGTAATTCAGAAACTCTCAAAAAACTAAAGTCCAGGACCAGATGGCCTCACAGGTGACTTCTACCAAACATTTAAAGAAGAGTTGATACTTATCTTTCACAAATAGTTCCAAAAATTTGATGAGGAAAAAAATGTTTCCAAAGTCATTTTACAAGGCCAGCATTTATCCTGACACCAAAACCAGACAAAGACACTACAAAAAGATAAAATTACAGGCCAATATCCCTGATGAACACAGATGCAAAAATTCTCAACAAAATATAAGCAAACAAAATTTACTAAAACATTGAAAGCATTGCACACCATAACCAAGTGGGATTTATTCCAGGGATGCAAAGATGCTTTGACATCTGCAAATTCATACACGTCATTAACAAAATGAAGGATACAAATCTATGATCATTTCAATAGATGCAGAAAAAGGATAACATTAACATCCATTTATGATAAAAACTCTCAACAGAGTGGGTATAGAGGGAATGTATCACGATATAATAAAGGCCATAAATGGCAAACCCACAGCTAACATCACACTCAACAGTAAAAAGATAAAAGCTTTTCCTCTAAGATCAGGAACAAGACAAGGATGCCCACTTTCACCACTTTTATTCAATATATTATTAGAAGTCCTAGCCACAGCAATCAGGTAAGATAAAGGAATAAAAGGTATCAAAATTGGAAAGAAAAGTAAAACTGTCACTGTCTGCAGATGACATTATATTATATACAGAAAATCCTAAAGACTCCACCAAAAAAACTGTTAAAATAAAGAAATGTATTCAGTAAGTTGCAAGATACAAAATTAATATAAAGAAATTGGTTGAATTTCTATACATTAATAACAAACTATCAGAAAGAGCAATGAAGGAAACAAACACATTTATAGCTGCATCAAAAGGAATAAAATACCTAGGAATAAATTTAAACAAAGAGGTAAAAGATTTGTACTCTGGAAACTATATGACAATGAAGAAAGTAATTGAAGATGACCAAAAAAAAAAAAAAAAAAGAGGACTGATATACCATGCACTCATGGACTCATGGATGGATTGGAAGAATTAATATTGTTAAAATGTCCGTACTAACCAAGGCAATAGAAAATTCAAAACAATCCCTATCAAAGTACCAATGGCGTTTTTCAATGAACAATAAATAAATAATCCTAAAATTTTTATGGAACCTCAAAATACCTTGAAGAGACAAAACAATCTTGAGAAAGAAGAATAAAGCTGAAGATATCATACTCCCTGGCTTCAAACTTTACTACAAAAATTTCATAGTCAAAAAGTGTATGGTATTGGGGCCGGTCAGTGGCTCACGTGGTTAGAGCTCCGTGCTCCTAACTCCGAAGGCTGCTGGTTCGATTCCCACATGGGCCAGTGGGCTCTCAACCACAAGGTTGCCAGTTCAATTCCTTGAGTCCCGCAAGGGATGGTGGGCTCTGCCCCCTGCAACTAAGATTGAACACGGCACCTTGAGCTGAGCTGTCTCCTGGATGGCTCAGTTGTTGGTTGGAGTGCAGGTTCTCAACCACAAGGCTGCTAGTTCGATTCCTCGAGTCCTGCAAGGGATGGTGGGCTCTGCCCCCTGCAACTAAAATTGAACACGGCACCTTGAGCTGAGCTGCCGCTGAGTTCCCGGATGGCTCAGTTGGTTGGAGTGTGTCCTCTCAACCACAAGGTTGCCAGTTCGACTCCTGCAAGGGATGGTGGGCTGTGCTCCCTGCAACTAGCAATGGCAACTGGACGTGGAGCTGAGCTGCACCCTCCACAACTAAGACTGAAAGGACAACAACTTGAAGTTGAACGGCACCCTCCACACTAAGATTGAAAGGACAACAACTGGACTTAGAAAAAAGTCCTGGAAGTACATACTGTTCCCCAATAAAGTCCTGTTCCCCTTCCCCCCCCCCCAAAAAAAAAGTGTATGGTACTGACTTGAAAACACACATAAATCAAAGGAATAGAATAGAGAGCCCAGAAATAAAGCCATACATATTTGATCAATTAATATATGACAGAGGAGGCAAGAATATACCCTGGGGAAAAAAACAGTCTCTTCAATAAATGGTGATGGGAAAACTGAACTGCTACATACAAAAAAATAAAATTAGAACATTTTCGTACAACATATATAAAAATAAATTAAAAATGAATTAAAGACTTGAATTTAAGACCTGAAACCATAAAACTCCTACAAAAAACACACGCAGTAGGCTCCTTGACATCAGTTTTAGCAGTGTTTTTTTTGATCAGTCTTTCCAATAAGGGCAACAAAAGCAAAAATAAACAAATAGGTTATATGAAAATAAAAAGCATTTGCATAGCACAGAAAACCAGCAACAAAAGGAAAAGGAAATCTACTGAGTGGGAGAAGATATTTGCAAATCATACATCTGATAAGGGGTTAATATTCAAACTATATAAAAATTATGCACCTTAATATTAAAAAAAAAATTCCAATTAAAAAATGGGCAGAGGACTGAACAGACATTTTTCCAAAGACATACAGATGACCAACAGGCCCATGAAAAGATGTTCAACCTCACTAACCATCAGGGAAATAAACATCAAAACCACAATGAGATATCACCTCACACCTGTTAGAATGGCTATTATCAAAAACAAAAAAATAACAAGTGTGGGTGAGGATGTGGAGAAAAAGGAACACTTGCATACTGTTGGTGGAAATGTAAACTAATGCAGCCTCTATTGAAAACATTGTGGATGATCCTCAAAAAAATTTAAAAATAGAACTACCCACTTCTAGGTATTTATCCAAAACAAATAAAAACAACAATTTGAAAAGATATATGCACCCCTTTATATTATATTATATTATATTATATTATACTATTTTACTATAAGACCGGGTCTTATATTAATTTTTGCTCCAAAAGCTGCATTAGAGCTGATCGTCCGGCTAGGTCTTATTTTCAGGGAAACACGGTAGGTGAAGGGATTAAGAGGTACAAACTTCCAATTTTAAAATAATTTAGTCATGAGGATGTAATATACAGCACAGGGAATAGTATTGTAATAACTTTGTATGGTGACCAGACTTATTGTGGGGATCATTTCATAATGTATATAAACATTTGAATCACTATGATGTACACCTGAAATCAATAGGATATTATATTTCAATATATGTCAATTAAAATAAAAGTAACAAGGGGAGAAAAGATAAAGATTTTTATTATCCAGGGAAAATTGCAGCCTTTCTAATCATGAGTCAAAGGCCAGAAATGAAAAGGGGAAAACCTTATAAATTTTACTTCATAAAAAAATGTAAAACCCTTGTAATTAAAAAAAAAAGACAAACAATAATATTTGCAACAAATATGATTTTTGAAGAGTTGTTATCACTAATCTGAAAAGAGTACATAAAATACTTTCTTCTTTATATTTTCCAACATTGATTTTTTTTTTTACAACAAGCATATATATGGCATTTTTCTTTTGAGAAAAATAATACAGCCATTTTTATTTTTATTTGTTTGTATTTTTCCCATCCCATCTCTGCCATCAGCTATTTCTGCAAAGACTTTTGATTTCATGTGTTGAAGAATGTTATGTATAATGCAAAGGATGAGTGGTAGGTATACTCACTGCCCTAGAATGTCACTGTTCCCAGTTAGGCCTGGAAGGTTAAGAAGTATACAAGATCAGACAATTAAGTTTGCGAACTTATGCTAGAAAAAGTACTACATACCTCATTGCTGAGTATCACTACGTCACCTTCGAAGTACTCCCCTTGGGATGCTATGCACTGACGCCAGCACCTAGCCCACCCTTCAAAGCAATTTTGGAACTCTTTTTCTGGAATGGCCCTCAGAGCTGTCATCGTATTACTCTTGATGTACTGAATATCATCAAAATGTCTTCCTTTCAATATTTCCTTTATCTTTGGGGGCCAGATCACCAGATCAAGTGAGTAGGGAAGGTGTTCCAATACAGTTATTTGTTTACTGGCTAAAAACTCCCTTACAGACAGTGCCGTGTGAGCTGGTGCATTGTTGTGATGCAAGAGCCATGAATTGTTGGAGAAAAGCTCAGGTCGTCTAACTTTTTCACACAGCCTTTTCAGCACTTCCAAATAGTAAACTTGGTTAACTGTTTGTCCAGTTGGTACAAATTCATAATGAATAATTCCTCTGATATAAAAAAAAAAAGGTTAGCAACATCATTGTAATGAGTTCGCGAACTTATGTATGCATACTACTTATGTATACACATACATCTATATTTCTGTATCTATCACTAAATATATTAAAAATTGTGAATTCACGTTGATACCTCTGGTTCTAGTCCAACACCACAGGTGGTTTCTAGCCTTCTTCCTTTCATTATTTGTCACCTCTTCCTAAAAACATTGAGAAACCTGCCAAGCACCATTTCTGATGTGTTTATTCCTAATTACCCCTAAAACATCACTTTGGAGTGATTGGTCACAATTAAAGCCAGAACTAAAACAGACATAAAGGACAACTTTGGGGAAGCAAAGGTAATTATCAATGAAAAGACTATCAAAAGAAAGGGTTTTATTTATCTCTAGAAGTCTTGTTAAAAATAGGCCTGACAACATTTTGTCTGGAGCTTATAGATGAATGACATTTACCTTTCTCATTCTATAGCAGCTTTCATTTACAAAAAGGTATTTGTAAGCATATGATAAAATCTCCTTTGTAGAAGTAACTTAATACATACAGAATTTTGATCTTGCTATTTCTACTATGCAGGAATTACTTCAAAATACCAATATTGTACTGTCTTAAATGAGTTTCTGAGATTTTGCCTAAAAAAACTGGTCCACATGACAAAAATTTCATTATACCTTATGTGTATATTCCTCAGAATGTGTCTATATCTTCTCAAAGGAGAACCTAAGTAGCATTGCTAGAAGGCTCTTCTTAACTCCCCAAAGTTACACAACTAGAAGTTTGTGCATTTACTGACTGGGGTGAGAAGGGATGTAAGAAAAAATTCTAGATTTGAATTATTACAAAACAATGTAGAAATGTTAACAGCTTTTGTGTCACTGTATACACTTTTAAACCCATGAACATTTCCCAACTTTACACAAATTCTATTTTTTTTTTGCTTCGGTAGGAAGAATGAGACCTAGAATTCTCAGGAAAGTAATGATATAAAAGTAGGGACTGAAAGCTCAGGAAAATGGCCAGAATTAGGAAGCTAAAAGTCAGACAAACATTTGGGAGCCTGGAACAAGAGGAAAGAAAGCAGGCCAGACTCAGATGAGCACTGATGATGAGGCAGGAGACACAACGTGCTTGAGATACAGACATCTTGCAATTGAGCCACAGCTGTGTTCCAGCAATATCAGAATCAAATAAATACATGGTGATGGAAGGAGAGCTGACTCTGGGTGGTAAACACACAAGGCAATATATAGATGATGTAATACAGAATTGTACACCTGAAAGCCATGTGGTTTTGTTGACCATTGTCACCCCAATAAATTTCAATAATAATAATAATAATAATAATAATAATAAAGAATCTAATGACTAGTTTTCCAGGAAGTAGACTATTAGGGCTGGGATCCTGCTATATTCTAGATTTTCATGTTTGATACTCTCTGAAGTTTGATTTGGTTTAGGGATGAGCATAAGATTCAATGAAAACCAAGAAGGTACAAAACTTTTGGGAAAGTAAACTTTCCTCTTGATTCCTAGTTTTAAAGAAAACAAAGGGTCTGAAGCTGTTGGTAGTTACCATATGGATGGAGCCCGAGGCTGCAGCTGTGTAATACAGAAGATCTAATGGATTAGCCATGCCTAAGGATAGCACTGGTCCTAAGCTTTTTTTTTTACCTACATGAGACTGCTTAAACCAGTTTAAGTTGCATTTTCTGCCATTTATAACCCAAACCATATGAACTGATATACATTCTCTAACTAAAGGGATTTCCAAGGTTAATCCTCAGTCTTCTATCCTCAACCTCCACCAACCTCCAATCTCTTATTTCAGTGAAACTGTCTACTCTTATGGTTTTTCTGCCTCCCCCCACCACACCAATTCAAGCTGCTGTTTTTCAGTCTAGTTGTATAGGACACAGCTCCCTGGCCCACGCTGGTGTTATGAGACTTGTGCTCCCCCCCCACCTCCCCCTCTGGGCTGAGGCAGTTGGTCGCTGGTCGGCTGCTCATGGCAGCTCAGGGTGGCTCTCGCCAGCTCTCGCCCACTGTCGGCCACTCACGCTCCTGGCAGCACACAGCAGCCCACAGCAGCCGGTGGAAGCTCAGGGCAGCTCAGCTCCAGGAAGAGCCGTTGTTCACAATCTTAGCTGTAGAGGGCGCAGCTCACTGGCCCATGTGGGAATTGAACTTACGACTTCGGAGTTAGGAGCACGGAGCTCCAAAACATGAGAGACCAGGCCAGCCCTACTCTTATGGCTTTAAGGATAATTTCTTATGACGGTATCTGTAACCATGCTTAATTCTTAAACAAGTGTTTCTCCCATGCTTCTGTCCATAAAAAATGTGGATAACCTTGATCACCTCCAACTTGATATTTATGCATGCAGGTATTCATTACTCAACCAACACTGATTGGTTATCTAATATATATATATATATATATATATATATATATATATATATATATATATATATATATATACCGAATATACAAAGATAAAGTGAATGATTTGCAATTTTCTTTCGCATCAGATTTTTCCTTGGCAATTTGTTAGCCTCAAATTTTGAGCTCTCAGTGAGTACTACTGGGGGGGAAAAAAGACAACCAACATTTATAATACTGACTCTGTTATGCAATTGAACTGTTGAAAAACAAACACTTCCCTATTATCATACAAACCCTATTCATTTTTGCTTCTTTCAATTTACTTTATGTGCTGTCAATTTTCATTCTGATCAAGTATTTCATTGAGTATGTATGTGTAAGTCGCTGTTCTTTTTTTTTTCCTTTCCCCTTTCATTCTTTTCCCCAATAGCCTACCCCTTACTCTTACCCCTTACTTTTTCTAATCCTTTTATAGTTTGTACTTGCCTACATCTCCGCTCTTCTAGCATTGATCGATCACAGGCTTGTTTAACACACAGGTGGCACTGAGAATTGAAGATGCAATATCTTGGCAGTGAGGACACAGAAACAGGCACTGCCTAAGTGCATTAAGAAAACACATGATCTATAGATGAAAATGTGCCCTGGCTGGTCTCTTTTGTGCTCTTTCTTTTCTTTTGTGCCATATACCTACAAGAAAACAAGGTGTGGTTCACTTTTGAAACTCATACAACTAATTTAACTCATTCCCATGGGCCTAACTGCCCACTATACACACCACCCTGCTGTGGCTTTGCTCCTCAATGAGAGGATCCAGTTATTTGGGGACCACAGAAAGGTCCACAAGTACCAGTTTTTAAGCTTAAAATAGAGTCTCCATTTCCTTTTGAACATATCCTGCTACATTTTTGAAAAGCTACAACAAAACAATAGAAAAACAGTGGTTTTGATCTTGGTGTAAATGACCAGTAACAAGAGATTACGGTGATAACTTAATAATAAATAGTGATGAATTTCCCAAAGGGTCCTTTATAAACGGTAAACCAAACCACATTTTTACCACAAAATATGAAAATAATCCCTGGGACTCATAACAGGGTTATTAATTCTCTTTTCCCCTTTCTTTCACTTTAAGAAGTTGGCCTATGGGACACCATCCCCTCCCTTTTGTTTTTTCTTCTTTTTCATCAGGAAACATTCTAAATGTCTTCCCTGGGATAGAATGAATCTTATTTTATATGTAACCACACACATAAACCCAGGGCCACAGAGAATACCAAGACTGTGTAAGTTGGATACTTATACATTCAAAATCTGGTATAAATGGCAACAGAAAGTGAGTTAAAAGCATGTGTTATTCTTTATCTTAATGGACTAATGCATTGTTGGACAAAATTACTACAAGTAAAAATTATAAAAAGCTATCTTCTTAGCATTGGGACATTGGAAAAGGCTGAATAATTTTGTGATGTTTATCGCTCTCTCCTTCCCTTTATGTATGTATTGCAAACATGACAAAATGTTTATATTTGTTCTACCTGGTGAGTGTGTGTTTGATGTGTTCTGCATGACATTTTCTATACTTTTAATTTTCCCCCTAAATTTCCAAAAGAATAAGAGGAAAAAAATTAAAGAAATATGCTTTGAAAGTGTAAGATTTAAAATGATCACTTAAACTTTAAAAGCATGAATATTATTAAAATTATTTATGCAATCAATGATCAGGTCATTTTTAGAAAGTTAATTTTGCAATAATTTTAGGCTTTCAGCAAAGTTGATATTCTTCAACTTTGATATCCTTCACCCATCTTCTCTTACTATTAACAACTTTCGTGTATACTTTGGTTCTCAAAATGTAAATTAACGCCAATACAATACTACTACCTAATTTATAGACCTTATTTGAATTTCACCAGTTTTTCCTCTGTGTCCTTTTCCTGTTCCAGGATCCAATCCAAGACCCCACATTACATTTAGTGATTGTGTGATCAGGTCATTTTGACCGATGATAGAACCTCTTCTATCTGCCTCCATTCAACAGAATGCTCTTCTGCCTGATTTTCCACTGGCGCCTTTCAAAAATCTGTTTATATTTTTAATTTCAGCTCTGGCAAACTAATGGCAGATATTTAATTAAACTAAATGAGGTGTAGCAACATTGAGAAGTAATTTCAGAAATAACTGGTATGATAAACAGAAATAATCTGCTTTGTTTACATACTGACATACTTTTTATTGAGGGTAAAAATTTAGTTCAAGGAACAAATAGTTTCATGGCCTTTAAAATACTCCTTCAGAAGGCTAATAAATGCAAGTCACTTGTTTTGGAGAATGTTTACAAAGTGCTGCCAGCCCTACTTCATTAGTTTCCAGTAGACCCACAGTAAGGCTCCCATCCTCCACATGCTGACTGTGCAAAATGCAATCTAAATCAAGCTTCTGTATGTCATTAGAAAGAGTCTTCAATGATGACATATGCTAGCAAAGCATATCCAGGTATTTTTTTTTTATCCAGCTGGAAGTAATCTAAGGCTACTAGAAAATTAGCAAACATGTCAGATACATCCACAAGTCAATCTGCATAACAGTGAAACATCATGATACTTCAAAAAGTGAGGAAGAAAAAATCTTTTATCAGTATGATCCGTGAAAAGCTGACCTTAAGTGACTAGATGACTAGAAAAGAAAATGTTTGTAAATATGGTCCCTAAAGAGATGATTAGAAACCTTTCCATTTCTAATTCCTTCAATTAATTGTGTTGTAGCACATAAAAATGGCACTTGGGTTCTTTGATGATGAAAAAAACCCGTTTTTCCCCTCTTGATCAGAATATGTACGTTGATCAGATCCTATTTAATTACGTTCTATTTTTTAATAAGCCTATATATTTGTATCTAAAAATACAGCAAATTAAAATATGGGATAAGATTGATATACGGAAAACATAACAAAACTGTTAGAGACCAACATGGATACTGATATTTTTATGCAGAAAGGGATGCTGGTGTTTCCCAACAACTTTACTAAAAAGTCTAGCCATCGAAATGGGAGCCCAACTCGGTGGTCCGCCTGCTAACATGTATCCCTTCTCCAAGGCACCTGATGATTTCTCTCAGGTGAGATTTCCAGTTCCTGGGGACCCTCACCCTGTCCTCAATGGTAAGCTGGGACCCCACGTCTAATCCAATCGTCTTCCTTTGGACTTAAAAAAATGACAAGTAGCAGAAACAGGAGTACTTTTGTTCTTTCACATAAAGGTAGAATTACTCATGAAAGACGAAAATGTCTGCTGAGTTGGCTATTTATACTTGGACCGTGTCTGGGAAAGGTATTTTTTGAGAAATGTTTTAAAGCTCTCAGATCCTAGAAAATCTAAACTAAAAATACCAAAGGGTGATGGAGGATATGCTTTGCCTCTTTCTTCCCTTCCAATCTGCCACCATGCTCACTGTTTTTACAGTTGTGTCAGTTAATTAGAAAAATAAAACTTGATTGGATCATGTGGCTATGTTTAAAAAGAAAAAAACAGACTGGCAGATCTGCATAGTAGAAAGTGTATAAAAACCTGCCCAGAGAGGAAAGACCAACAGCAAATATATATTCCACAGGTTCTTAGATGAATACAGTAGCTGGTTAATTTAATTACATGAGAAAACTGCTGGTGAATCAATTTTTTTCCAAGTAAGTGACATGGATGGAAGAATTGGTATAAAGTTATTCTAACAATGTTGAAAGCAAAATGACTTAAGTAATTTACTGCAGTGGCTTAGAAACTCGTCTTGATCTACATAACCCAGGTTTTTAAAGATTTGTGTAATATAAAGACCAGAAGCCAGGAGACATGTCTTGAAGGCCCTGCTCTGCCTCAGATCATCCCTGGGCAAATCACTTCATCTCTGCGCCCTTAACTCAATGAGGGAGTTAGGACTAGCTCAAGGGGCCTCAACCCAGGGTTCTCTGATATTTAGGAGTCCCACACAGTAATGGCACTCCATTTTCAGGATGTCAAAGAGACTGAGAGCAATCACAAATTTGTCTGAGACAGGGCTGCAGAGGCGTACGACAGTCATGTCAAGTTGGTATAGTCATGTTAGCTATGCCATCTTAAATGCAGTTTGGCTCATGAGGTCCATGAGGGAATGGATAAAAAGTGTTTTTCATAAAGAAAAGGGTGATCTTGAAGATAATTTTCAGCTCTAAAATTTAATGATCTATATGGCCTTAGCGTTCACGTGGTATGACTGAGGTGGGAGAGGAAGATACAAAACAGACCAAGGTTTATTGAGGATTTTAACACATTTGTGCCATGAATGTATAGGGTCCTCTGCATACATCATGTCACCTAATCCTCTCAACAGCCATGTGAATTAAGTATTTTTGCCTTCATTTTGGAAATGAGCTAAGTTGTAAATTTTACCACAGTCAACGGCCAGTAGTAAGTAGCAGGGCTGGGATTCAGATTGTGTCTGCCTCTTTCCAGCACCATGTTGCTTAATAAAAACTACTGCTGTCAGCGCTCCGTAATTTCATTTTTCCAGTTGGTAACAGGATTGTGAATAAATGCTTTTTCCTGTCCCCAGCTGTCATGCACAGACTCAGTATATTATGCCAATATAGCCTACAAGTCCAGGGGCCCATCAAGAGAGAAAAAAAACCACCTAAGATGTATCTTCAGCCACTCATCACTGACAGGTTGCTGTGCTAAAAATGTTTCTAGCAAACAGCCTACTGGCTTATGTGGATGAGAGGGCAATTTGCTGTGACCACAGGAAAACTGAAGGCTGTCACAAATTCAGTAGAGTGGGGGATAGAGATTCACTTGTAACCTCTTTTTCCATAATCCCAGGGCTGGGGGCTATAATAATTCTTGTCCATTTCACCTAACACCAACCTATAAGGTGCTATCAAGGAGGCAGAGGAGAAGTTGGTAAGAAAAAGACCTCTAGTGTTTAATTACTAGGACTGGAAACTTTCTTCTTCAATAGCATTTTGCACAGTGAGATATCCTCATGTTAGCTGATAGCATTTTTGTTGTTTCAAAGGTCCTTTTTTCTCCTGTCCAAGGAACACTGTTTTAATATGTGTACATGGGAAATTTTTATCAGTGGTCATTTATCCCCCACAATGTATCTAAATCTAGAGAAATAATTCTTTACCATACCTTTGTTAAAGCTAGGAGAAGAAATAAAAAGCATTGATTTTTCTGTGTTTTTTTGCTATGGTACATAAGACACCAAGTTCAGTGCAGTGGGACACAAGTCTAAAATATATAACCTAAGGGCAACATTTTTCTAGTAGTCTAGATTAAGTTTGGAATTTGGTAACTAAAAACATTAGGAAGAAATAGACTAATTTAGCTAGAGATAAGATTTGAAGGTGGATATACTTGGAAGAGTGTAACAACTGTACTGGATTTCTCATTAGAAGAGAGCAGAGTTTTATGAAGACATGAATTCCCCAAGAGAACCATATTTACACAACTAACAATTCTTTTGTTTGAAAAAAAACGCTTTTCATGATTACATGTGGACACATGTGGGCTGTGTAAAAATACAAGAGATGCGTGACACACGGTAAACAGAAAGTAATGATTTTAAACAGGCCAAATCCTTGAACTCGTCATTAATAAATGTCTCTCGCATTCAGCTACCCGGGCTGCTGGGAGCCTGTTTTCCTCAAGTACTTCAAACACTGAAATCCAGGAACATTTATTATTTTAATCCATTACAGGCAGTGCTTGATTTAACTTTATTGGTTGCGGTGGTGGTAGTGGTTATAAGTGGGGGTACAGCAATGTTCTTTTACACATCATTTCAAAAGGCCTTAATTATATTTTATAGCTTGGGCCAGGAATTCTGCTTGTTTTTTGTCTAACAAGGTTCAAATGGAGTTCAGGTCGGTGATGAATCAGAAGAAAAAGTCAGAGATGGTTATCTCTCTGAGATGAGCTCATCTCCCTCCATGAAAGACTGGGCAGGTACATCATGTTCACTGCACACAACGCGTGAGAGTGCTTGGACTTTCTCAGTTGGTTGCTTATTACATGATTTTTACTTTTTATGCAACCTGGAAATTAGCACGTCAGAAATTCAACCTAATGTTATCTTCTAAATATCTAAAGTTACTCTCCTATGTATTTCAAAGACTTCCCATTGACATCCGGAACATCTATGGTAACCAGCACTAAAACAAAAAGTACATGAAGAACAATAATCACGTAACAGACACTTAAAAATGTATAAACTCTTATCACAGAAAAATTTAAATATCCCAGATGAAAGATGTAGAAGACTGCATTAACATAATTTGGCTAAACAAAGGAATAAGTAACTGTATAAACATGCCTGAAAAGTGTGTATCTACTAGTGGTTTTTTTTGGTTTTTTTTTTAACATCAACATTCTAAAATTTTTCTCTCTTTTTGAGGGTGTAAAAAAGATCACTTCTACGATAGTAGTATTAATATTGCTATTATTGTTCAAAATTCTATCTAACCATATATTATGATAAAAATGACAGCAAGGAAAATAAAAATTGTATGTTGGGATTTCTTCTCTACTGCATGTGATATCTAAAAAGAAGGACACAAAAGAATTACTCCACAAGGGAGTATCTTATACATTTATGGTTTTTACTTCCCCCCATATTAGAGAAATAACATGGGACATTATTTTGAAAATAAATTGAAAATCTTACATTTTCTACTTATTTCCCTTTAAATTTTTAGAACTTCTTAAATTCTACTTTCTTTTGGAATGTCTCAGTATTCCACCACTATGCACAGAAAAACATCACTGTTGAAAAACTCAGGAATCTACAGGTAATTTAAGAGTATAAAAAGAGGGACATGCCAGTTCATCAGTAGCAACTTTGAACCTTGTTACAAAATAATAGGAGAGAATCTGACCAGGATTAATAGTAGTGCTCACTTCTGGGATGACGGGTGTCCTGTTTCACGGACTCTGGGCCATCTGTCCTGCCTGCGTACATTTCACTTTTGCAAAACTATAAACGCACCTCTACCTCAGGGGCTATAGAAAGGAATTAGAATTCTTCTGCTTTTCATTATCACAAGATTCAGTAACTCATTTCATTGTCAAGATAATCCCCTTTTACTCTTTCTTTTGTGCTTGCGAGGTATAACAAAATGATAAATGAAATCCCATATGTTACAGACCCAATGAGGTCTCTACCTTTCTTTGAGTGTTGGGTTTAAGCTACTCGGGACATAGTGTCAAAAATGACAAGACCCTGATGCCCACACTATTCATTAAGGCTGGTTAGTGATTTGTCTAGCTGTCTACAAGCTGTATTTCCACTTCAATCCTCAGTAGCTGTTTAAAAGTTAAGTTTTCCTCTGGCTTTAACTGTCAAAGTATTCATTTCCTATTGTTCAGGCACTGGAAAGAAAGGCTGTTTCTTTATAAAAGTAACAATAGCCTTTGGGGTATTGTAAATTGCCTGTTGTTGGAACACAGTGTTTTAGGTAGTCATATCTAATTTAATGCTTCATTTCCCCTTAGGCTTACTTGCATCTCTGGAGCATCCGATGGCTATGACAACGCCTTAAGAGATTTTCCTCAGGAGATCCAGTTAAGTATGGAATGAAAAGCTGGAGCTCCACTTTTATCAATTAATGACTTGGTTTCACTTTTCAGTATCTGAAAAGGAACTTTAGGTTCTTTACATTTTATTGGTCCTGAATTTGGTGAACAAGAGGCATTTGTATATGTGAAAAATAATATAGTTATGCTTTTTTCCCTATTTTTGTTTATACACAAAGATAAGTACATCTGGATGACAGAGGCTGGGGTAGTGAAAGTTATTTAAACCACAGCTCTTTGACTAGAATGAGTTCCACTCATTGCTTTCTGCATGGATGTAAAGACCCCTTGGTCCCTTTGGAAAGGGCATCCTTTTTTCCCAGTTCTGACTAAAATGCCACCCCAAATGGCCCTACTTAGGCTCTTCTCCCAACACTTTGTGCCACCTAACTGGTTCATATCCGAGTCCCCTTTTCCTTAATATACATGGAGCTTGCTAATCTATGTGTCCCTGGGGAAGAGCAAGGCAGCCTAAAGAACAGCTATTTCATAGCCTGAATTGTGCACCCTTGCCTGCCAAACTCTAAGGAATACAGCCCTAATACACCCATAATTAACTCTGACAAGAGGAGCAAAAGACTACAGCTTACTCCCCACCCTGCCTGTGGAAAGTGCTACACTGCTAGTTCAGAATTTATAGCGACGTACTTAAGGTCTCTCCAAACGACGTACTTCAAATGGCAAAAGAGACTGTGCTGTGTGTGTATGTGGGGAGAGAGGGGGTTGTTTTTTAAAAGAACATACTATAAAATGGGATGGATTTAATGGACAGCAGAAGAAATATTATCTGCCTTAAAATGATTCAGAAAACAAGGTATAATTTCTAAATGAGATTCATTTTGTTATCGATAACACAACCATAGGGCTTTTTTTTGGGCAGTATTATACACCAACTTTAAAAATACAAGCATTACGTCTATTAAAATCACAACTTTAGGGGCCTTTTACTGAAGACATACACGAGGACATAAGCATGCTAGCTGAAATACAAGTTCGGTTATTATAAGTCACTGTTACACTAGCATCTGCATAGTGGAATTAAAAAAAAAAAAAATCAAGTCGCCTGAAACTCTCACAGTTGAGGGTTGCAGAACAGTGCAGACTAAGAAAAACTTGTAGTTTTTTTAAAGGGGAAAGAAAATATTTAACCATTTCATTTTGTTTCAAACAATGAAAACATTTCAGCGACTAATCTGTACATATTTTGTTGTAAAACCAGTAAATGAATACGAAAGCATTTCAGATTTAAATGTATTGACAATTTCTTTCTTGGGAAGAAAATTAACTTTCCCCCTTCACTCTTTTATTATTCCCTTTTCCATATACATCCCATAATCTTATGACAGATTAGATGATAAAAAATATAATCATTAGGCAAACTCAAATATTTTTGTACCTTTCAGAAGTGAAGAAACATGCCTACAACACATTCCCATTGTGTTTCTCTAAATATTACTTAGAACATAAGATTCCTCTAGCATTACAAATCTATTTCAGCTCCTAAATTAAAACTCATCTGGAGAGGACTGTTTTACCCTGTTTATATAACATTGTCACATAAAGAGTGTTAAAAAAAATATTTCACTAAAAATAGCTTGCGTAAGTTAGGGATTAGAGTAGTTTCTGCTGCTATAATTGTTCCTTTGTAGTTTTTTCCATGATGTTTTTGCACAGTGTTTTTGACTGTGTTTATTAAAGTCAGCACATCAAAAAGGATCAAAGAGAAAGTGAGTGAGAACCAAAGAAACCCCAAGTGTGTTGTCTCATTGGGGAGTTATGCAGATTCGCATAAACAAGTGCAAATTGTTGAGGTTTTAATGAAAATTTTCTACAATTATTTTATCGTAAGTCATTCTATACAATAACATCTGTACAGCAGATGGCTATCCTGTGCCACGGCAATGCCCCTGTTTCTCTCTCTGTTTAATAGCACATCTGAGATGACTACTTTTGTCACTGTGCTCGATTTGGTTCAGCAAAGAATTTGAAAAGTGCAGCTGCTGCAGATGCCGCCATAGTTATATAAACTGCAAAATCAGAGACACAGTTAAGTATTTCAGTATTAGATTCAAACTATAAAAATCTGACATTAACTCTGTTGAGCTCAAAGATATAGTATAAATATTTTTGGTTGAATGCAGAATGATGTCACTTGAAAAATACAAAAAGAAATATGACTACTGGTAGGAGGTTTTCCTTTTTTAGGAGGGGGTTATTTTTACAACTTATCAAAAATATACTTTGAATATATATTTGCATAAATTTCATCCAATTTGCAAAGCATGCATTTTTAAGGTATTCAACTATATAATAAAAGCTTAAATTGTATTTTACTTTTAAAAAGTTTTACTTAAAAATCAAGTTTTGAAAAATATATAGTAATCTCTCAATTACAATTTCCTAGAAATCAGCCTTCAGCAATAACTAGAACTTGACACAATTTCATTTCACTTAATTATAATTTATTATTATTTTGCTGACTTTGTTATCATCTTAAATGTTTGGGCATGCCATTACATTAAGCAGAAATGTAGAGAAAACAGATTTGGTGTCTGTTCAGCTCTCATAATAAAATTGTTCCTATTAAATGTCTAACTTCAATTTGTTTTGGTTTGTGGACTCAAATAACTATTTTAGAACATTTGCTGAAACTACAGTTAGAGTAGTATAATTTATGTCTTAGTCAAAGCTATAGTTTTCACTTTGTGTTTAACTAGATTTAAGAGCATAATTGTATAAGAGCATAAAGATATAAGGTACACAGTTATTCTAGTATGAAGGGGCAAAAAACAAGTTACAAAAACAGAATGAGTCTAGTACCTTGTATAGCTCAGTGAGAAGATTTTAATTATATTTTAGAGATGTTAACCGAGGACAGATACAATTAAATGTGGATAAAATATGAGTAGTTAATGAATAAAACAAGGAATGAGGATGAAAAAAAGAAAAGGACTTGGAATTGAGTACAATATATTTAAATTCTTTCACTCTGAGTTCCAACATTTCCCTGCTGTATCATTAAGGTACAACTGGAAAGGCATGGGAACGGGCCCAGTGTTGTCTGGGTTGCAATTTATTTGTGGATAAATCAGACATTTTAGCCCCCAGTGTTTCATAATCTATCATGTCCCACGGATCTTACATTTTTCATTTCTAACTTTTAAGACAATTAAAAAAATAGTGCTTTTAGCTGGCTTGGTCACAAATATTTCTAGTGAGAAAGAAATAAATCATTTATTTTTTGGCCTACAATTCATACTTCTCAACTCTAAAACTTTTTCTTTATCTCTTAAACTACTGTGCCCAAACTGGCTATTTAACTAAGTTACAGTTAGTTTCCAGCTGCCACTTAATTACTTTCTTAGTAAGCAACTAAGTTGCATATCGTTTCAGGATTTATTTTTATCCCCTGCACTATCCCTTTATCCCCTATGCTTTCCTGTAAATTAAAGTGGAAAAAAAAATGTTTCCCTTTTGCTACTTTTACTTTCAAAGTAAAATTTCTGGCACTGTGCCCTGAACTTTTACAGTAGCAGTTTCAGTGATTGAAAACTGTTATTTCCCACCTGTGCCTTGTCTTTTCTATTTCCCTTCTCACATTTCTTCAGCCCACCTTTTAGGTGTAGTGTGAAAAAGCACGTAACAATTTAGTCATGGTAACAAAAGAGGAAAATGTAGATGTCACTGCCTGTTAATTTCTCACCTCTCCACCCATCAACTTTCAGTTTGCAGGGTCCCTGCCTGTCTGCCAGGCTAAGCACGAAGCACAGCGCTTCCCGGCCAGGTGCTGCCGCCCGATAGTCCTCAGTGGCACTGTCCTTGCAGAGTTGCACCCTGACTTCTGTTACACTTTGTGCAGCACAGCTGCCACTAAGGCAATTTCTCTTCTTTAAATCAGTTGCTAGTACCAATGACCCAATGTAGTGCACCAGCCATCACCTGCAGGGCTTTCACAACACAGATCTCTGGGCTCCTCGCCCAGAGTTTCTGATTCAGGTCAGGGGTAGGGTCTGAAAATTTGTATTTCTAACAAGTTCCCAGGTGATGCTGTTGGTTCTGAGACCATTTCTTGAGAACCACTACTCGAATGGTTCATAAAACCATTTCTTGTTGTGCCACTATAGCTGTAAAAATAAATTTAGAAATGAGTAGTTTTAAAGACTCTTGTAGAAACACGTCTGAAGAGGTGGATAGGACCTGTTTTATTCAGGGCATTAAAATACTTAAGCTCAAAGGATTTGTTATAAAATTTTCTCTAAACTAAGGTCACAAACCAGAAATGTCCCCATTGCTAATGGCCCTTAAAACTTTTAACCTCCAAATAATATAAATCATCAAAATGATGCATTTTCAGATGTGAACAAGTCATGCCATTATCTCCCTCTCCCTGTTTTGGTGACTTACCAGGTACTTTCTGTGCTGCTTTGACAATCAGGCTCCCACTGAGAGTTGATAAAGATGCTAAAAGGCATGGTTTATTGGGATGGGGGACAGTTTCCATGGAGACCACCATCTGAGTAGTACGGACAGAGATTTTCTGAAAGCAGGAAACAGTCCTCCAAATGTTTTCTTGAAGTGGAACCTTTTGTGCTCCATCACCATGAACTTTAGGTTTAGAGATCTTCCCACGGTAACATTTGGAGGCTGGAAGCTCATCCTTAGGCAGCATGGTGTCGGCCAGGGCTGACGTCTCTTCACTGTGTGCACTTTTTATCTTCTTTAAAAAATGGTTTATCTGATCCAGCTTGGTGAAACTCAGGTTTGCTTTCAACGGCTTTGATATATCCAAGCTGATGTCTGCTATAGAATTGGAAAAGATAAGAAAATGACTGAAGCTCTCTTATTGAATATAAGCCTTTACCTCCCTGTCAAGCTTCAAGTTTCCCAACACCTGGATTGTGGGTGGACTCATTAGAATGCCAGATGCTGTCATTCTTTTACTCATCATCACCCATGTATTCTTTCCATGTAGTTACTTGAAGGAACCCTTGCCCTGGACTACTTACACGCCTATATTCCTGTCTTAGTTCATGTGACTGCCTGACCTGGTAGAGGCCACACATGGACATCTACTGCCTAGGGTTTCCAGGTGGGAATTCCCATCTGTTCTCATGAATTTTTTTCGCTTTCCCGTTCCCAAATCCTGAGATATAAACTGTTTTCTGTTTTCCATGATGAATCGTTTCCACAAAGTGATGGACAATACTACCAACCACCTGGATGCAATTTTCCCGATTTCCTGACCAACTTTTCTCGGGATTCGGGAATGGGAAAGCGAAAAGAATTCCTGAGAACGGGCGGGAATTCCCGCCTGGAAACCCTACTTCTGCCCTTCCAACAGCGGCAAAAGGAAGCAGCCTTTCCAGTTCATTACTGCAGCCGGCATCCCTTCCTCCAAAGTAAAAGAACTTCCCCTAGTATTCCACACACAGTCTGATGCAAATACTGGTATTAATAAACATGTGTTCAACTGACTGAAGTAGCCTCCCCTACCATTCTCTGATCAAGTATATGCAGAGAATGTTTGTTTCTCTTTTGTGAGCTGCTGCAAACCAGAAAAGTCCCTACACCTTTCCCTGTATATTCTGCATTGATAAAATTTCAAATACCTCCTCAGGGGTAGACTGAAATTTCTTAAAACCTATACTCCATTTGCTATGTACCATATACCAGCAGTTGTCCTTATCTGCCACTTAGCCACCGGACATTAAAACTAGCCTTATTATTTCTGATTTTGCCTTTTTATTTTACCGTCTTTCTTCTGTTTTTACTATTAATAAGATGTAAGACTATAAGCACTGTGAAGGCAGAGCATGTCATACGTCTTTACTCCCGTGACTGGTACAGTCTCTAACTTAACTGGTACAGTTAAGTTAGATTCAGCTTAACTGAATCTAACAAGTGTTCTTGTCATTGGAGCCTGAAGATATAATAAATCTTATGTGATACTAGGAATACCAGTTATTAAGCAGATAAAGTTAATATTCTTTATTAATAATCTCATTGACTCCATCTCTCTTCAGAAGGACGAACTCTTCTCACCTTCCTCAGATGTCAGCACCTACGGGTTTCCTCCTGGCTACCCAGGCTCCCTCAGAGTACCATCTCTCTTGAGTGTGCCTGCTCTTGTGTTTCTTTAATCAGGCCCAGCAAAACTCTGTGAGTTCTGCTTCTAACTAGCTGTTCATTGAAAACAGTTAGACATCTGAGTTAACCTTCTGCAATATTAAAAAATTTCCTGCTCCCCATATTTTTAAAACAGGAACAAACATCCTAACTTAAAATACTTTTTAAAAAACATCTTATTGACATATAACTCACATACCATATAATTTACCTAGTTAAAGTGTACAATTCAATGGTTTTTAGTATACTTACAAGATTGTGCAACCATCACTACTATCTACTTCCAGAACATTATATTATCATCACTGGACACACACAAAATCCCATACCACTTAAGAGTCACTCCTCATCCATTCTCCACTTCCAGCCCCAGGCAACCCCTAACTTAATTTGTGGTCTCTACAGATTTGCCTGTTCTGGATATTTCATGTAAATGGAATCACACACTATTGGCCTTTTGTGTCTAGTTTCTTTCAGTTACCGTAATGTTTCCAAGGTTCATTCATGTTTAAACATGTATCATCAGTACTTCATTCTTTGTAGTGCCTGAATCATGCTTCATTATATGGGTATATCACATTATTTTTTATCCATTGTCAGTTGATGGGCAAGGGTTGTTTCTACTTTTTGGCTGTTATGAACAGTCATGTGTAATTTTTTTGTGTGGACATGTTTTCAATTCCCTTAGGTATCTTCCTAGGAGTGAGCCTGCTAGGTTATATTTGATTACCGCCATCCTAGTGGTGTGAAGTGGTATTCGATTGTGATTTTGGTTTGTATTTCCCTAATGACTAATGCTGTTGAGCATTTTCTAATGTGCTTATTGGCCATTTGTATATATTCTTGGAAAAATGTCTTTTTACATCATTTGCTCATTCTTAAATTGGGCTATTTGTCTTATTACTATTGAATTGTATGAGCTCTTAATATATTCTGGATATAAATCCCTATCAGATACAGGATTTGCAAATATTTTCTCCTGTTCGGTAGATTGTCTTTTAAGTTTTTTTGGCGGTATCATTTTGTGAAGGCCAATATATCTATTATTTTGCCTGTGCTTTTGCTGTCATATGAAGAAACCACTGCTTAATCCAAGATCACAAATATTTACACTTATGTTTTCTTTTATAAGTTTTATAGTTTTACCTCTTACATTTAGGTCTATGATCGCTCTTGAATTAACTTTTGTGTTTTACGTGAGGTAGGTGGTCCAACTTCATTCTTTTGCATGGGAATATCCAGACAAGCAGCATTTGTTCAAAGACATTATTTTTGACTTGCAGAATTTGGGGTACTGAAAGAGGCTGGTAGGCAAAATATTTTAGGGTGCTTGGATTATTTAAATGGCCAATGCTTTACTTGCTTTGCTTACACATCCTTCTATGTGGGCTTCCAAATTCTGTAGCCTCACAGAAAACAATTTAACAAAATGGAAAAAAAAAAAAGGAACAACCTTAACACATGATAGCAACAACAGAAAAGGAAAACAAAGCTAAAGTAGAAAGAGACTCAGAGGTTGGGGCCTGAAGCTATTTGCTTTTGCCTGGACTCATAACATGAAGACTAAGTGTCAGAGTGCTTTCTGTAGCCAAGGAAACAATTTAGAGACCGACCCAGGAAGTAGCCCAAATAAACACTTAAACCAACTACCGAAGCTAAGAGATTCATTTTCCTTGACTGCACACTGGTAAAGCATCTATGGAGTGAATTATATATATTTATGTTGCTGACTACTACCTCAGTATGGACTCTGATATCTCAGGCACCACTGTGGTCCGAGTGATACAGGAAAAAAATTTTTACTCCTCTGGTTACTTGCCTAACTCGTCCTTTGAGACTTAGGCCTTCAGTCACTTCCTCCAGGAAATCCTCCTTGACCCCTGTAGCTGGGTGAGGTGTCTCTCATCCATAGCTTCCATTCCTGTACGTTATGCCATCATCAGGCACCTATTTATGTTATTTTTATAGTTACCTCCTTAGGTATCTGTCATAGTCCAATGAGCTTAGCTGTTAGTAAGGACTGTTAGTAAGGACTGTCCTACATCTTAATATTTGCAGTGCCTAAACTACTATAGTAAGTATTAAATTAGTATTTAATGATGTAATCAAGGAGACATACATGAATTTTTCTTTTCTATTGAATTCCCACAGGGACATCAAATCAATTCATCCAGAATAATCCATCAACTCTTCTCAGACATGCTAGATTCCCTGTCCCAGTTAATGGCTCTATGATCTACCAAGTGGCTCAAATTAGAAATCTGACTTTTTTATTCATTTCATTCCTTTTGCTGGTACAACTCAATGATTAAGTTCTGTCAGTTTTATTTACAAATTATTGATTGAATCTAATCCCCTTCTCTTAGTATTTCAGCCATTCCCCATGTCTTTCCTCCATGCCTTTAATATTGTTTAGTCAATCTAGTCTCCAGAGTAATTTCCAAATGCTTTGTTTCAAATATGATCCTGATTGGCTCACTCCTGCAAAAAACTACTTAATGGCTCTTCTTTATCTATGAGATAAAAAACCAACTTCCTTATAATGGAAAAAAAAAGGCCCTGCTTTTCCTTTTCTATAGCCATTGCCCACCTCACACTTTACAATTCCAGAAATGTAAGAGTTCACAGAGCCCACTTTCCCTAACCCATGCTGTCAAAGCACTAAGCCTTTGTTGTACATGTTGCTCCTTTGTCTCACATACCCTTTCTTTGCCTGTCTAACACCTAATCTTCAAGATACTGCTCAGCTTTTCTCTAAGAAATTGATCTGCAAAACTGGCCCCATACAAGCACTTTTAAATGAGATTATATCTCCCACCAATCAAGAAGATCTGTGAGTATACATTTTTCATCTTTAAAACTTAGCATTGGGCCTCAAACAACATGAAAAACATTTGGTCACTTCATGCTAGAGCACTCCAAAACATTCTAATCTGCTTACCTGCTTACCTGTGCTGGGCAGAATTCTAAAGATGACTTTCCTCCCCAAGTTGCCATATTTCACAAGCGATGTGTGACACAGAGCGTTGTCATGATGGAAGACGATTTACGGCACACGTTAAAAACACACCTTCTCTCAACTGTAGCTCACACCTGACTGACTACACTGAACAAGTTGAAACTTGTCACACACGGTTACTAAGGTTCGATGTGCCACTTCTGTTATCGAAGATCCCTGCCTTTCCATTGGACGGCAGTCAGCAGCAGCATTCACTGTATTTTGTGATCACAACGGAAAGGCTCTGTGTCACACATGCTTCTGGTATGGAAATTTCTGTCAAATAAAAACATTACAGTGTGTCCTCATCCACCTTATTCACTGGATCTGGCACCATCTGACTTTTGGCTCTTCCCCAAAGTAAAAATGATTCAGGACATTGAGGCAGCCATAACAGCACAACTAAAGACACGCAGGAACGAGGACTTTCAGAACTACTTCAGTAAGTGGCAAGAACATGGCATAAGTGCATTGGAAGCAAGGGGGAATATTTTTAGGGGAATTAATGGCAATGTGTTTTTTACTATAATAAATTTTTTTAAATTTAAACATTCACTGTATTGTTTGATCACACCTTATATAGGATCTGTATGAAGAAAATGACAGAATGCTAATTAGTAATCAAAAAAGACCCAAGTAGGGGCTGGCCCGGAGTCTCAGGCAGTTAGAGCTCCATGCTCCTAACTCCGAAGGCTGCGGGTTCGATTCCCACATGGGCCAGTGGGCTCTCAACCACAAGGCTGCCGGTTCAACTCCTCGAGTCCCGCAAGGGATGGTGGGCTCTGCCCCCGCAACTAAGATTGAACACGGCACCTTGAGCTGAGCTCCCAGATGGCTCAGTTGGTTGGAGTGTGTCCACTCAACTACAAGGTTGCCGGTTCAACTCCCGCAAGGGATGGTGGACTGTGCCCCCTGCAACTAGAAAATGGCAACTGGACCTGGAGCTGAGCTGCGCCCTCCACAACTAAGACTGAAAAGACAACAACTTGAAGCTGAACAGCACCCTCCACAACTAAGATTGAAAGGACAACAACTTGACTTGGGGAAAAAAAAAAAAGGCCTGGAAGTACACACCGTTCCCCAATAAACTCTTAAAAAAAAAAAAAAAAAGACCCAAGTAAGTGGAGAGACATACCATACATATAACATATTCATGGATTCATGAAAGACTCAACATAGTAAAGATGTCAATTTCCCCTGAATTGATCTATAGATTTAACACAATTCCAATAAAAATACCAGCAGTATTTATTGTAGATACAGAGAAGCTTGTTCTAAAACGTATATAGGAAAGTCAAGGAACCAGAATAGCCAAAACTCTTTTGATAAATAATAATATTGGAGGACTTATACTACCTGATTTTAAGACTTACTATGAAGCTATTGTGATCAAGACAGCATAGTTTTGGAGAAGGATATACATGTATATCAGTGGGACAGAACATATTCCAGAAATAGTGACCAAAAAAACACCATCAAATGACTTTTGAAAACGGTACAAAGGTAATTAAATGAAGAAAGCGTAATATTTTTAAATTAAATTTACTGGGGTGACAATGGTTAGTAAAATTACATAATTTCAAGTGTGGAATTTTGCAATATATCATGTATATATCACATTGTGTGCTCACCACCCAGTCAGTTTTCTTTCCATCACCACATACTCAACCCCCTTTACCCTCATCTACCATCCCCCTGCACCCCTTACCCTGTGGTAACCACTAAACTGTTGTCTGTGTCTATGAATTTTTGTTTCTTTATTTGTTTCTATTGTTCCTTTGTTGCTTTCAGCTTTATTTCCCACATATGAGTGAAGTCATATGGTTCTTGACTTTTTCTGTCTGATTTATTTCGCTTAGCATAATAATCTCAAAATCCATCCATGTTGTTGCAAATGGCAGTGTTTCATCTTTTCTTATGGCAGAGTAATATTCGATTGTGTATATATACCACATCTTCTTTATCTAATCATCTATTGAAGGACACTTTGGTAGTTTCCATGTCTTGGCCATGGAAACATGGCCAATGTTTCCATGGCCAATGAACATCAGAGTACATATATTTTTATGGATAAATGTTTTCAGATTTTTTTTTGGGTATATACCTAGGAGAGGGATTGCTGGGTCACATGGTAATTCTATTCTTAATTTTTTGAGAACTCCACACTGCTTTCCATAGGGGCTGCATCAATCTGCATTTCCACCAACAGTGTATGAGGGTTCCTTTTTCTCCACAGCCTAACACTTGTTATTATTTGTCTTGTTGATGATAGCCATTCTGACTGGGGTGAGGTGATATCTCATTGTGGTTTTGATTTGCATTTCTCTGATGATTAGTGATGTTGAGCATTATTTCTTATGTCTATTGGCCATTTGTATGTCTTCTTGGGAGATGTTGCTAAACTGTTTTGATATCAGAGGGATTATTCTTTAAGAATTTGTACCAATTGGAAGAACAGTTAACTAAGTTTACTACTTGGAACTGGTGAAAAGGCTGTGTGCAAAAGTTAGACAACCTGAACTTTTCGCCAACAATTCATGGCTCTTGCATCAAGACAATGCACCAGCTCACATGGCACTGTCTGGGAGTTTTTAGCCAGTCGACAAATAACTGTATTGGAACACCCTCCCTATTCATCTGATCTGGCCCCCAAAGATAAAGGAAATATTGAAAGGAAGACATTTTGATGACATTCAGGACATCAAGGGTACTATGACAACAGCTCTGATGGCTATTCCAGAAAGAGTTCCAAAATTGCTTTGCAGGGTGGACTAGGCTGGCATTGGTGCATAGCTTCCTAAGGGAAGTATTTTGAAGCTGACCATAGTGATATTCAGCAATGTGGTATGTAGCACTTTTCCTAGGATGGGTTTGCGAACTTAATTGTCACACCTTGTATTTCTGGGCTCTCATTCTGTTCTACTGATCTATGTATCTGTTTTTATGCCAATACCATATTGTTTTGATTACTATGGATTTGTAGTATAATTTGATATCAGGTAGCATGATAACTCCTGCTTTGTTCTTCTTTCTCAGGGTTGCTGTGGCTATTTGGGGTCTTTTATGGTTCCATATAAATTTTAGTATTGTTTGTTCTAGTTCTGTGAAAAATGCCACTGTTATGTTGATAGAGATTGCACTGAATCTATACATTGTTTTGGGTAGTATGGACAATTTAATTATATTAATTCTTCCTATCCATGAGCCTACTATATGTTTTCACTTATTTGTATCTTCTTTAAATTTTCTCTTCAGTGTCTTATAATTTTCTGAGTACAGGTCTTTTACTTCCTTGGTTAAATTTATTCCTAAGTATTTTATTTTATTTGATGCAATTGTAAATGGGATTGTTTTCTTAATTTCTTTCTTATAGTTCATTATTGGGGTATAAAAATGAAACCGATTTCTGAATATTAATTTTGTATCCTGCTGCTTTATTAAATTCATTTATCAGTTCTAATAGTTTTTTGGTGGAATCTTTGGTGTTCTCCATATAAAGTATCATATCATCTGCAAACGACAGTTTTATTTATTTCTTTCCCAGCTGGATGCCTTTTTTTTTTCCTTTTTCTGATCTGATTGCTGTGGCTAGGACTTCCAACACTATGCTGAACAAAAGTGGTGAAAGTGGGCATTCTTGTCTTGTTCCTGATCTTAAGGGGATTGCTTTTAGATTTTCCTCATTGAGTATGTATTAGCCGTGGGTTTGTCATATATGGCCTTTATTATGTTGAGATATGTTCCTTCTATTTCCACTTTGCTCAGAGTTTTGATCATAAATGGATGCTTTTTCTGCATCTTTTGATATGACCATATGATTTTTATTTTTCATTTTGTTTATGTGGTGTATCACATTAATTGATTTGTGGATACTGAATAAACGCTTGCATAGAAGAAATGAGCTCCACTTGATCAAGCTGTATGATCTTTCTTATGTACTGCTGAATTCGGTTTGCTAATATTTTGTTGAGTTTTGCACCTACGTTCATTAGGGGTATCGGCCTACAGTTATTTTTTTGTAATGTCTTTGTCTGATTTTGGAATCAGGGTAATGGTGACCTCATAGAATAAGGTTGGGAGCCTTCCCTCGTCTTGAAGTTTTTGGAATAGTTTGAGGAGAATCTTTTTGAATGTTTGGTAAAATTCACCTGTGAAGCCATCTGGTCCAGAACTATTGAGCTTGTTGATTACTGATTCCATTTCGTTAGCAGTAATTGGTTTGTTCAGATTTTCTGTTTCTTCTTGATTCAGCCTTGGAAGATTGTCTGTTTCTAGGAATTTATCCATCTCTTCCACATTGTCCAATTTGTTGGTGTATATTTGTTCTTTGTATTTTCTTGAACTTTTTTGTATTTCTGTGGTGTCCTTCGCCTCTTTTATTTCTCCTCTTTGTCACTTCTCCTCTTTCATTTCTGATTTTATATATTTGGGTCCTCTCCTCTTTTTTCCTTAGTAAGTATGGTTCAAAGTTTATCAATTTTGTCAATCTTTTAAAAGAACCAGCTCTTGGTTTCATTGATCTTTTATATGTTTCTTTAGACTTGATTTTGTTTATTTCCACTCTGATCTTTATTATTTCCTTCCTCATACTCACTCTGGGCTGTTTATTTTCCTGCGGTTTCATTTTCCAATTCCCCTTAGGTATAAAGTTAGATAATTTATTTGAGATTTTCTTTGTTTCTTGAGGTAGGCCTGCACTGCTATGTATTTCCCTCTTAGGACTGCTTTTGCTGTGTCCTATTGATTTTGGGTTGTTGTGTTTTCATTTTTATTTGTCTCAGGGTATCCTCTGATTTCTTCATTGATCTCGCTGTTGATCCATTCATTATTTGATAGCATGTTATTCAGCCTCCATGTGTTTGTGTGTTTTCCTTTTTTTCTTTTTTGGTAACTTATTTCTAGTTTTATACCGCTGTGGTCAGAGAAGATGCTTGATATGATTTCAATCATTTTAAATTTATTGAGACTTGTTTTATGGCCTAATGTGTGGTCTACCTTGGAAAATGTTCCATGTGCACCTGAAAAGAATGTTTATTCTGCTGCTTTTGGGAGAAATGCTCTAAAAATATCAATTAAATTCATCTGGTCTAGTGTGTCACTTAAGTCCACTGTTTTGGTGCTGATTTTCTGTCTGGAAGAATGTATTGGTGTCAGTGAGGTGTTATAGTCCCCTACAATGATTGTGTTACTGTTGATCTCTGCCTTTATGTTGGTCAATATATATTTTATATATTTAGTTGCTCCTATGTTGGGTGAATAAATGTTCACTATAGTTATGTTCTCTTGTTGGATTGATCCCTTTATTATTATGTAATGTCTTTCCTTGGCTCTTATTATAATCTTCATTTTAAAGTCTATTTTGTGTGATGTACATATTGCTACCCCACCTTTTTTCTTGTTTCCATTTGTGTGAAATATCTTTTTTCATCCCTCTACTTTCAATCTGTGTGTATCTTTCGATCTGAGGAGGGTCTCTTGTGGACAGATGCATGGGTCTTGTTTTCTTATCCATTCAGCTGCCCTATGTCTTTTGATTGAAGCATTTAATCCACTTAAACCGATTATTGATAGGTACATATTTACTGCCATTTTATTTTGATCTTTGTTTGTTTGTTTGTTTTCTTCTTTCTTCTGCTTAAAGAAGTCCTTTTAACATTCCTTTAATACTGCCTTGGTTCTAATGAATTCCTTTAGCTTTTTCTTATCTGGGAAGCTCTTTATCCCTCCTTCAATTTTAAATGACAGCCTTGCTGTGTAAAGTAGTCTTGGTTGTAAGGCCATCCTTTTTCATCACTTTGAATATTTCCTTCCACTCCTGTCTAACCTGCAAAGTTTCTGTTGAGAAATCAGCTTACAGTCTTATGGGAGCTCCCTTGTGAGTAACTAGTTGTCTTTGTCTTGCTGCTTTGAGAATTCTCTCTTTATCTTTAACCTTTGCCATTCTAATTATAACGTGTCTCATTGTGGGCCTATGTGGGTTCATTTTGTTTGCGACTCTACTTCCTGGACTTTTATGTCTATTTATTAGATTTGTGCAAAAGCAATTGTGGTTTTCACCATTATTTTTAACCTTTCAAACCGCAGTTACTTTTGCACCACCTAATACTTCACCAGGTTAGGGAAGTTTCCAGTCATTATTTCATTAAATAGGTTTTCGATCCCTTGCTCCCCCTCTTCTCCTTCTGGTACTCCTATGATGTAAATGTTGTCTCACTTGATGTTGTCTGAAAGGTCCCTTAAACTGTCTTCATTTTAAAAATTCTTTTTTCTTTTTGTTGTTCCGGTTGGGTTTTTTCTGCTACCTTGTCTTCTAAATCGCTGATTTTATCATCTGTTTCATCCAATCTGCTGTCGATTCCTTCTAGTGTATTCTTCATTTCAGTTAATGTATTCTTTATTGCTCATTGGTAATTTTTTATGGTTTCAATGACCTTCTTTATGCTTACTATCACATTGTTGAAATTCTCACCAAGTTGCTTAAGCACTCTTATAACCAGTGTTTTAAACTATGGTTGGTTGCCTCCATTTCATTTAGTCCTATTTCTCGTTTCTCTTGTTTTTTCATTTGGGGTATGTTTCTTTGTTTCCTCATTCTGGCTGCCACTCTGTGTTTGCTTCTATGTATTAGCTTTCCTGTGTCTCTTGGTCTTTGCTGGGTGGCCTTATGTAGTAGGTGTCCCATGTAGTCCAGTAGATTGCAGTGGACTACAATCTCCCTGGTCATCTGCACATCTATTTCAGGAGTCCCTTGTGTGTCCCTTGTGTGTGTTGTGTATTCTCTTGTGTTTGAGCCTTAATTGCTTTTGGCGTGTCAGTGGATGGGACTGACTGACTGTGAGGACTGGTCATGCCCACAGTGTATGAGTTAAGTGGGGACTGACCCCTCAGATGGGGGTCCATTTCTGTGGGCTCCTGTGCCTATTGAGACTCCCCTATGGGTGTGCCGCCTGTGTGGCTAGCCATGTAGTGTTCTGGTGTGGTATGAGGCTGGCTTCTGGGTGTGTTATTTCTAGTGTCTCTTTGAGAGGGGCTCCTATGCAGGCCAATTTCAGCCTTGCTTGTGACTAGCCCAAGCCTACTTGGTGGGAGCTACAAAACTATATGTGGTTGGATACTGCCAGTGCTGGACATAGAGGCATGTGGGGGTGGCTTCGCTGTGAACTGAGGCCAGCTATCACCAGCACTGGGCCTGGGCAGCTTAGCATAAGGCCCAGGGACCCCTAGGCCTGTTATTACCTGCTGGCTGCCTGTGAAGCTCAGCAGTTGAAAGTGCCTCCTTAGGTATGCAGGTTAGGATTGCTGATCCGGTGTTGAAGGTGCCTCCGGCGATGCAGCTCTAGCTGGGTGGGGTGGGGTCTCAGGGAGTCACGAGTTATGGCAAGTGGTTTTTACAAGGTTAATGCAGATTCAGTTTACAGTTCTTGTGCTACTGCCCCCCCACCCCGCCCCCGTGACCACTTCACAAAACACCACGAGAACACTGCAGCCAGCCGTTTGCCTTAGTCCTGCAGGTCCCCAAGACCTGCTTCAGTCCTGCAGGAACCCAAGGGAAGCTGTGGTGCAGATTGTGGCTCACCGCCCACCCTGAAAAGTTCTCGAGGCCACCGTGGACTGTCTGCTGCTGCAAAAGTCTTCCGCAGCTTGTGGGGCAAGGCGGGTGCCCAGGAGCCGAGAGTGCCCTGGGCAATGCAGTACTATTTTTCCAAGGTGGGGACACAGGGTGTTACCAAGGTAGTACACATGTGCAAATTTTACCAGACCAATGCAGTCTCAGATTTGGCTCTTTGGGGGAGCATTCAACATACAAAAGATGATGCCCTCCGATAGGCTACACGTGAGATAGGCTCCACACTGGGGTAATGGTTGCTCTCTCCAGCTCTCTCCCAAAGCCACTCAACTCAGTCTTTCCCAGTATGTCTCTGGAGCCTCTCAAGTAGCTGCCCTGCTACCGGAGGTCAGGTGAGTACAAGTGAGGGAGTCTGTATGCGGGCCCTTTAAGATGTCTGGGTTTCTAACTGCTTTCCATCTCCCTGGGACCAAAGAGTCTTCACTGATTTTCACTGCCAGGGGTTGTGGGAACTCTTCTTTCCGGCACAGGACTTCTAGGCTGGGGAGCCCAGTGTGGGGCTCCCTCTTCTGGTGGGGGGAAGGAGGGAACGTCCACCTTCAAGATGTCCCTCCCAGTGTTCAATCATGACCTGTGGCTTTGGGATCAGCCGGCTTCGTGTCTCTGCCCATCCTACCAGTCTTGATGTGGCCTCTTCTTTATAGCCTTAGTTATAGGGTTCTGTTCAGCTAGTCTTCAGATGACTCTTGAGTTTGATGGTTCTATAATTTATTTGTAATTTTGGTGTGAACCTGAGAGGCAGTAGGCATAGCATTTACATAATCCACCGTCTTGCACCTTCCACTAGTCTTTATTTATACTTTGAAAAAATTGATGAAAACTACAAAGTTTCTGCACAGCAAATAAACCATTAACAAAACAAAAAAGCAACCAACCAAATGAGACACAATATTTGCAAATGATATCTGCAATACGAAGCTAATACCTAAGATATATAAAGAACTCACAGAATCGAACAACCAGAAAGAAACAATTCAATTAAAAAACGGGCACAGAACCTGAAAAGACACTATTCCCAAGAAGACATAAAGATAGCCAACAGATATATGAAAAGATGCTTACCTTCCCTAGCTCTAAGGAAAATGCAAATCAAAACCACAATGAGAAACCCCTTACACTTGTCAGAATAGCTACTATCAATAAGACAAGAAATAATGCGCGTTGGAGAGGATGTGGAGAAAAAGGAACCCTTCTACACTGCTGATTGGAAATGTAAATTGGTGTAGCCACTATGGAAAACAGTATGGCATTTCCTCAAAAAATTAGGAATAGCACTACCGTATGACCCAGCAATCTCTCTTTTAGGTATCTACCCGAAAAATTTGAAAACATTTATTTGTAAAGCTATATGTATCCCTGTGCTCACTGCAGCATTATTCACAATACCTAAGACCTGGGAAACAACCTAAGTGTCCTTCAATGGATACGGGATAAGGAAGATGTGGTACGTATATGCAATGGAATATTAGCCATAAAAAATGATGAAATACTGTCATGTGCGACAACATGGATGGATATTGAGGGTATCTTGCTAAGTGAAATAAGGCAGATGGAAATGAAGAAGAACCATATAATTTCACTTGTATGTGGGCTATACAACAGCAACAAATGAACAAATAAAACAAACAAACAAACAAACAAACTCATAGACACAGACAACAATATGGTCAGGGAAGGGGATAAAGGGAGGATGAAGAGAGTAAAGGCTGTCAAACATATGGTGACAGAAGGAGACTAAACTTTGGGTGGTGAGCACACAATGCAATACACAGATGATGTATTATAGACTTGTACACCTGGAACTCATATAACATTACAACCAGTTTTACTCCAATAAATTTAATTTAAAAATGATGAAAAACATTAACCTCATTAAGATAAAACATTAAAAAATGAACTAGAAAAGTTTTGTTCAACAGAGACACAGTGGGTGCTCTATAGAGTAATGTTTTATAAGAACTGGTAATATAACTGGACAAAGAACCAGGCATAGATTAATGTGGATTTTATTTCAATTATTATCAGATTCTTGTTTTAAATGGTTTTGCATTTTGTCATAATCCTGACTGAACTTTAATAAATGGATTGCTTTCAAAGTTGAGATCTTAAGAATATGCAGTAATAGAGAATCTCCCAGCTGAGTCATCTATTTCTCTGCCAGATCTAATTTCTCACTGTCTTCAGAACACATTCTGTATCTTTAAGTTACCAAGTAAACCCATGCCTGTCAATTATTACATTCTAATTACCCTTCAAAACTTTCTGAACAGCTACCAGGAAACAGACTGATGGAATGACTATTGAGTTAAAAGGAGATTAGACAAATACAAATAAATTATACTTATTTTATGCTCCTTTCACCCTAGGAGATGACTTAATAGTGAAAGGAAAAGAATCATATTGTAATAATGAAATCAGAGAGGGAATTCAAGGCCCAGAAGTGATTCCCCTAAGTTTATGTTAATGCACACCTTGTGGACGACCAAACATCAACTGGAAAAGTTTCCTGAAAATTGTTCCAGCTATTTTCTCATTTAAAATGTTCCAACTTTACTTGACCCATTAGTCATCATATTACTTACATTTATGATGTATTTTGAAATCTATTACCAAAAACCCAATGGATTCAATATGGCTTGTTATACCCAAATCATAACATTTTTGAAAGAAAACTTCTTTGTTAAGTGCTTCTTCCTTTGGAATTTTATTTGTAAAAGACAAAAAAATTTTTAGAGAGCAAGGTTTGGTAGGAACACAGTGCATACATGCATGGCTACGTGTAGATCTAAGAATAATCATTCCCACTCCTAAGCCTCAATTTAGAGAAGTAAATGCAAAACACAGAAGAAATCTATAATCGAGCTTGACTTTATACACTATAGTAACTATAATAAAAATATTTTTATTATTAGGTCATTGTATATTTTTTTCTCTTATTCAGCAATTCAAATTCAGATTTTTCTTACAATATCCGAGTAAAGATATTCATGATGACAATGGAAGGTAGAGACTTAGTATTCACAGGTGTGAGAGCTGAAAACTTGGAAAGCTGCCCAAGACCCTGAGATCATCGTGTTTTCATTGAAGGTGTGAAGACCTCAATGGTGGCAGACATGAGTGTTTCAATTAACAGTGGATGCCAAGTGGAACTGGGTGTAAGCTGACCCCCACGGGCTGAGGAGGCTCCGAGACGTGGGCTGACACATGCCCTCAACTTGCTCAGCCAGCAGCAGTTCCCAGCGCTTATCACTGGAATTTGGGCCTCATCACTGCTAACATTACTCATGCATATATTCCTATGCGCAAGCATTGACTTTTTGTGACTGCATTGTCCCCCCTCCTCCAAATCACAATATAACAGTTTTGATTGTAGGGTACTTGCACTTGTTTTCTAAAATGAACATATTGAATTGAACTCATCTAAATGAGCGTCCCTCCCTCTAAGTAGTCATCAGTGAAGGCTGACTACATTCCATTGCCCTAATAATTCTGGCAGCTTTTGGGGTGCCTATGTCCTTTTTTCCCCTTCTGTTCTCAATGATGGAATATGCTCATCTGCAGAGACAGCGTATTTGGGAACAGCTGAATGATGTTTTTAGATAAGGGAGCAAGGACTCCAGACTGAGAAAAGATTAACAACACAGAGAAACCAATTTACAGAGGCTACCACTGCCAGTGATTAGACAATTTGATCATTACAAATAATGTGTTCAGAATAATAACAAATAACAACTAATCGGCCACCACTGAAATATGCTAATAAAACACCCAACTCATTATTCCCCAGCTTTACTGAGGTATAATTAACAAATAAAATTGTAAGGTATTGAAAGTATATGTTGTGGTAATTTGATATACATATACATATACATTGTGAAAAGATTCTTCCCATCTAAAAAACCAACTGATTTTTGAAAATGGGTAAATAAAGGGAAAGATGTAAGCATTTATTCTACTTTTCTTAGATGAACAATAATACTGTGTAACTGAATAGTAAATGAGAAAATGCTTCTGTTTATAGAACTATTCCAGTAACATATGAAAAAGGAATGCTAGATTTAAAATATTACTGTTAGCAACCGCCAGTGAATTTAGTCATTGAGCATCAATGGCTGTTAACATCACAAAAGGAGACCTCCAGACACTATGTGCCTCCTGATGAAACAATAAAACATTTTACAGAATAGTCTTGTGAAAAAACAAAAAAACAAAACACCGGAATCAGAGTAACCCAACTACTAAGTTAAATGTAGGAAACATAGAAGACAGGGGCATAGACAAAATCCAAACTATGATAAACCTGACAGGATAAATGAGCTGGTTTCTTCAATATATAAACTGTAAGAGATGAAAAAAGATAGAGGAGCAAACCTAATGATAAAAGAAACTTGAAAGAAGTATTAACCATTAGCAATGAATAGACCTGATCTGGTTCCTGGTTAAAACAAACAAACATACAAACAAATAAGAAATATACATGCACACCAACACCACGCCTGCACACACATTATGATTTTCATGAAATAATGGGAAATTTGAATGCTGACTGGGTTTTTGATGAAACTGAAGAATTATTATCTTTAGGTTTGATAACAGAATATTGGTTAGGTTTTTAAAAGTTTTTATCTTTTAGAGATACATATTGAAATATTACAGATGATATGATACATGGGATTTGCCTCAAAATAACACAGAAAGTAAGGAAGTGGAGAGGGTTATGTAAGAAACAATACTGGCCACAGGCCGACAATCGTTTAAGTAGGAGGTTCTATAATACATACTATTCTGACTACTTCTGTGTATGCTTGAAATTTTCCATAAGAAAAAATTTTAAAAAGATGAATAAGTATGGCACATGAAGAAGTGATATTGTAAAGATGATTTCAAACCATTTTCCTCCAAACCACCCTTTAACTTCAATAAGTGACCTTACCTTCCTTGTACCTTCATGGAGAAAGTTAAAATCATTCAATTTATCTCGATTTCTTCCTACCAAACTGAAAAACTATCTACCTAAATACGCCATTTTTGTTCCCTTCCTTAATTTGTTCTGTAAAATAGAGAAGCTTTCGCTTCTCTCAAACGAGTTCTTTCACATACATATTGGATTCTTCTCTTTCCCTCTTTCTAAGGAACCCTCCTTTATCTTTTCTCTTTTTAGTTTATCCAACTCTTCTCTCAACAGGATTCCTCTTGCTGACATTTAAACATGAGAAAACCCAAGTCTCTTTCATCATAAAAATAAAACCAAAAAACCCTGAGCCCAAATTCTCCTTCATATTCTTCACAGCCAAGCTTCTTGGAAGAGTTACTTCCCCTCTCCGCTTCTATTTCTTTTCCTCCTGCTTATTCTTCAATGCATTCTAGTCCAGTGTTCATCTAGGTTAATCCAGGAGGAAAGACACGTGTAGTCACAATGTCTATGAATCTATTAAACATTTTCAGTTTCTCTTCTTTCTGTGTCACTACTTGACTCTGTTGAGTACTGCTTCCTCTTGAATCACTCTTTTCCCTTGGTTTCTTTCACATTATGACATTCTCCAATTTTTCCTCTTAGCCCTCGGATTACTTTCCAGGCTCCCCATCCTCCTAGTCAGTAAATACTGATTGGACATCTTCAAGGTGAAGTCTTAGGCTCTTTTCTCGACTTCTCTGTCTGTTTTCCTTGCACAATCTTATCCATGACCATGGCTTGAATTAGCACCTATATACCAAAGACTCCAAAACATCTAACCCTTTATCACTAATCTTAGTGTCTCTTGTGAGCTCCAGACACGTATGCACAATTACCACAAACCCCACATACCCAAGGCAAAACTCGGATCTCTCACTACTCTCACATATTGTGAAGGAAAGACTGTTCCATGATGTGACCGCTGTTTGTCCTGTGAGCTGGACCTGGGCCAGAACGGAGGCTGCTTTCTGCAAACCTCCGTTAGAGACTGGTCATAACTGACATTCATTTTGAAATAAGTCAGCTCCCCTTCCTTGCCTCCTGCTATGTGCTGGTTTCTGGAACAGGCTGTTGTCCTGACTTGGTCAAGTATGTAATTTCCCATACCTGGCAGCATTCACATACCAGCACCTGTGACTATCCCCTGCCTTACCCTATATAATTCTTTGGTGCCAGCTAAGCGGTGCGGGGATCCATTCCATCTTGCAGCCACCAAATACATGCCTCGTGTAAGTTTCCTTTAATAAACTCTATTAATAGCTAGACTGGAGTGGACAGCCTCTTCCTTGGGTCTTTCCCTGCCCTCCACTTGCAGAGGTAGATTTTCAGTCTCAGGGCTTTCCCCTGAGTCTCCACGTACAAACATAAGCAAAAAATAAAATAAAACCAATGTGGTTCTCTTTAAGTATTTCCTATCTCATTAAATAGGATTATCACCTTAGTCAGCTTGGGCTGCCATAACAAAATACCACAGACTAGCTTACACACAGAAATGTACTTTCTCATAATTCTAGAGGCTAGAATTGTAAGATCAGGGCACCAGCATGGTTGGTTTCTGGTGAATACCCTCTTCCTGGCTTACAGATGGCTGCCTTCTTACTGTGTCCTCACTTGGCAGAGAAAGAGAGACAGCAAGCTCTCTGGTATCTCTTCTTATAAGTACACTAATCCGATCAGGAGAGCCCTAGCTTCCTGACCTCATCTGAACCTAATTTAGCTCCCACAGGTCCCATCTCCAAATACCATCACACTGGGGATTTGGTCTTCAACATAGGAATTTTGTGGCGACATAATTCAGTCTATAGCACCATCCAGTTAGAAAACCAGACGTCATGCTTACATCTTACCCTCCATTCCCTCTACTCCATTATCATTGTCTGGATTTTGCCTCCCCAATATTTACCAAATTCTTCATTTCCCCCATTTCTATCACCATTCCATGATTCAACTTACCATTATCTCACACCAGCACTACTGCAATATCCTCCTAATTGGCCCCTTGCATCTACCCTGCAACTAGAGTCATCTTTTCAAAATGCAAGTATAACCATATCAAAACACACGCACGCACGCACACACGCACGCGCGCTCACTTCTCTTCCCTCTCCCACCACATACATATCCTGCCTAAAGTTCTTCAGTGGTTCCGCAGTGCTCTTAAGATAAAAATCTAAAATCCTTTCTTCCGGCCAGGAAGGCCAGGCCTCTGCCTCTCCCTACAGCCTCACTTCATACCGCTGTTCCCTCACTCTGCCCTGTACTCATTTCCTTCAATGAGCCATGATCCCTCTCCCCACAGGGTCTTTTACACGTTCTCCCAGAAACCCACCTTCCCCTCCATGTGCTTGGTTAACTCCTTTTCATCCTGTGGAACTCAGCTCAAGTGCCAGTTACTCAGAGAAGCGTCCCTAAATCTCTTACTTTTTATGAATCCATAGAACTTCATGATACTTATGTTAGCTTATAATTATATATTATTTTGTGCGACTATTTAACCAAATTTTGTCTTGTCTAGTAGACTGTGTGCATTTCCTGAGAGAAGGAATTGTCTATCTTTTCCTCGCCACTACATTTCCAGTATTAGAACACTTGGAACATTGTAGTTGCCCATAAATACTTGGGAAAATAAATGAATGAAGAGCTCCATTGGGGATTACGCCCATCATTTTAGAACTTGAAGAGGTATTAGAACACTCTTTTACATTACAGAAGAAAATACTGAGGTTCAAAGAAGTAAAATGATTTGAAATGAATCACTTGCTTAGTGGCAGTAAGCCTGGATTGCTGAGGTGACACTAAATTACAGAGTCTTAAAGGCTGAGTGGAGTTTTGACTTGATGCACTGAAGTAGGTGGGTGGTGAAGATCCATATGACTTTGGCAGGGGAGGCTAATCCAGCAAGGGCAGGGGGGATGTGGGGGCAGGGGGGCGGGGGGGCCAGGATTATTGAAAAAAGGAGAATCTGAAGTGAGAGCTGCCAGTAACCAGATCCAGAAGGTAGCAGGCACAATGGGGGACCATTTCATAAGAAAAACTAAAAGGATTTGGAATAAAAAGGAGGAAGAATCCAGGGTGATAGTAAAATTGTGAGAAGACAGGAGTGGAACAATATTGAGCACAGGTAAATAAATTTGAAGACTACCCTGAAGAAAAGAGTGAATGAGGAGAATGGAAAAAAATGTTTTCATTTAATGCAAATAAGCTAAATTTTAAATAAGTAAACATATCTAATAGTCCTATACTTGACTAATAAGTCAAAATTAGACCTAGGCATTTGGGAGTTGTTAGCATAAAAGACAGTTGAGGTTACTGTTTATACTGAGTGAGATAAGAACAGAAGGCACAAGACAGCGACCTTGGGAAGGCCTAGAGCGACAGAGTTAGGGGAAGAGCTATATGCAAAAGCGAGCTGGAGAGTCAGTTAGGAGAAACCAGACAGTGTTCTTTTTCTCTTCTACCTTAGCCTAGTCCATGTTCCTATAAAGATATTCCCCAGTTACCCTTATCCTCTTCTGTAGAGGAAAGAATTCTGACAGAATTCGAGTAAATGAAATAAAAATCTAAATAATTGCCACACTACTGACTTCCCTGTAGGAGACCTTGTGTTGGCCTCTTACCGTCTCAGCACCCCCACAATAGCTTCTGTGACTCTTCGGGTCCTATTACTTAGCCAAGTGCAGTCTCCCAGAGGCACCACTGTTAACCAGACCTTCAAAGAAGATTTATAATCCATTCTGTAGTGTTGGAAAGTAATTAATTATGGCTTACTGATTCTATGGTAGAAAATTTGATATTAAAATCAGGTTATTATCTGAATATAAGAAAAAGTTTATTAAAAATCAGTTAGTTGAAAGTTATCCATTTTTATTTTATCTTCCAAAAATCAAAGTTATAGCCAAAATACTAAGGTTGAAATAACAAAAGAATTCCCTGCATTTTAACATTTTTGGTCCATTCCCTATTTGACATCCTAATATGAAGTTTACTGTTTTATTTTGATAAATCGTGGGGAATATAAACTACAATAATGTAATGCTGATGCTGCAAATTGGAACCCATGAAACTCAGGAAATGTAAAAGCCAAGGTTCCTACAGTCTTATTAACTAGTTTACATTTCTTAAATGTAGAAGATAGCCTGTTAGCAAGGCTGTAAACCTGAATTAAGATAAAGACAGGACTCCAGTGATTAGGGTATGGGCGTTGGCCCTATTTCTGGAAAGAGAAAAGAGGCAAAGGGTTAAGTATCAGAGCTACATTAAGAGAAATACATTTAAATTAGCTTCTTAAGATGTTTTCTTTCACTTTGAATCTTCTTCCATTTAAAAATCTTATCATTTATTCTTTATTTACCACTCCAGAAAACGTCAGGAGGCTATTTGGGTCATCTTTTTCAGGTATTGATTTTCAGGCTTCCCCTGAATCAGTCACCTTCAAGATATGTCTGAATTAATCCCCACTGAATAATAAATTCAAGAATAAAAGATCATAAAAGCAGAGTTCACCAAAAAGGAAAAATGTTTCAAAAATACACATATTTGGGCCAGCCCGGTGGCTCAGGCGGTTAGAGCTCCATGCTCCTAACTCCAAAGGCTGCCGGTTCAATTCCCACATGGGCCAGTGGGCTCTCAACCACAAGGTTCCCAGTTCAATTCCTTGACTCCCGCAAGGGATGGTGCGCTCTGCCCCCTGCAACTAAGATTGAACATGGCACCTTGAGCATAAAAGACAGTTGGCTCAGTTGGAGTGTGTCCTCTCAACCACAAGGTTGCCAGTTTCATTCCTCGACTCCCACAAGGGATGGTGGGCTGCGCCCCCTGCAACTAGAAAACGGCAACTGGACCTGGGGCTGAGCTGCGCCCTCCACAACTAAGACTGAAAGAACAACTTGAAGCTGAACGGCACTCTCCACAACTAAGATTGAAAGGACAACAACTTGACTTGGAAAACAGTCAACAACTTGACTTGGAAAAAAATCCTGGAAGCACACACTGTTCCCCAATAAAGTCCTGTTTAAAAAAAAAAAAAAATACACGTATTTGGGTGTAACAATGTAAAATTTCTCCTTTATATTCATATAATTAAACCTAATTGAATGGTGTGTTATTGTATCTGAGAAGTTTTTTAAAGTAATATTTGACATTATTTAAGTATACATTTTTATTCAAATCAAAGATGTTCGTGGAAACAAAGTATTCTAGGATTTTTTGGATTCTTTAAAAGTAAAAATTAAAGTCACTGCAATTTATAACATAGTAAATTAATCCATGAAATATATGAAAAAAACAGTATTCAAAACAGGAATTATTATAGTCTATTAAAAGTCAAATAAAATTTTAAAACAAAAATCAAATGAAACCAGAGATGAAATCATTGAAAGCTAGAATGAAAGCAGAAAAACTGAAAAATGCATAAATTAATGAATAGGTTAAACAAGGAGTGACTAAAGAAGTGATTTCATTAAGAGGAAGAAAAAAAATGAATGGCTATGTGTTTTAACTAGAGACACCAGGTATACTAAAAAGAAATGTGAAACTGCAGCCATAACTGTGTTTGCTATAAACATGTTACCTAAATTATATGAAGAATTGTGGTATGCTAATTATAATATTACATAAATGATGTGGGGATGTTTCCCCATTTTGGCATGTTTTTTTCTTTGTTGTCATTTAAATGTCATTTTATGGCTACAGAGACAGTGTTCAAAAATATGTCTGCAAAGGAACAATGAAAAAAATATGAGGGAGCTCAAATGTTTCTGCAAATGACCCTGAGGTAATTAGAAAAATCTGCACCCTTCCCAGTTCTTCTCACATGTCAGCTCTCATTAAATTAAAAAAAAAAAAAGGAAAGAAAATTCTCATTTCAAAGTTGAGAAGTCCTATGGTTAACAAAACTTTTAAACTGAGATCAAGTGGGCACATTCCTACATTTCTGTATGATGTCATACCAAGCAGTTCACAGCTGAACTTGCATTTGCAAGAAGTATGAATGATTTTTCAATATAAGAAATATCTGATCTAATGCTAATTTTTTCTCTATAGGCTAACTATGCAGGGAACAGGTGGCCCTGCTTTCAATTATGGAGGAGCTAGCTTGCCAGTGTGAGGCCTGGATTAGTTCACCTTCTCACGGGGAATTTTCCTCGGTTGGGAATGGATTTATTATGGCTTCACACATGGAATAGAGCTCATGTCAGCTGAGGGCAGTGACACATCATATGATTCAAATTAACCTGCTGTGGACTGTTCTGCGGAGCTGAGATTGTGTATTAAAATGACGACATTTTAAAAACAGCTTGAAAGAAACCAGGATTGCTGAACTGCAATGGTTCCAATTTGTTCCAACTAATCTATCACCTGCTGGAGATATTATTCTAGTGGGTTTCTGGTAGCTGCTGTTTTCCAGGTTTCTCCAAGCCACTGACCTTGCTAATGGGTACAATTGTTGCCTCTGAAGAAAGGATGTGGGGGTTGAGAGCTCTGAAGGGGTTTTCGAGGTATAAGTTGGGATCTACCATTTGCTCTAAGGTGCTATTTGGTGAACAGATGAGAAAAGGGAATGCTCAAGAACTTTGAATTATTTTTCCAAAAACAAGTGCTAAAGAGCAGCATTTTTATCACTAAAGAGATTCCTGAAATCCCTGAAAAATAAATTTGAAAGACTTAATTCAAAAGCTGTTAAGACTGTACCTTTATGAAGAAAATTTAATGTTAGGCAGTTATAAACAGTATTTCCTCTATTCTTCAGGGCCATAACTTTTATTGCTACCACAACGTCAACTGAAGAGCAAGAAAAGAATAAATGAAAATATACTATTTTAGAGATGTAGCATAAAACATTCTTTGGGAATGATACTTAAATAAGATGTGCACATAGATAAAAAACAAATGGTAGCAAATGATTCTTAATGATAATACTGTATAAAAATTAGAAGCATTATTTGCAATACTAAAAAACAGCCTTTTTAATTTTTCAAGAAAAGGGAATGGTATTGGGAATATTAAGCTGACGTTTATTCCCCTATCTCAGCATAAATAGTATTCCATTTAGCATACTATCACCTAAAATATGTAAAAAAAAAAAGAAAACCGTAATTTTCTTGAGTTGTCAACAAGCTATAAAATAATACATTTAAATAATACAATTAAAGCAAGAAATGCTGTGATTCTGTGCTATTATTCCTATTGCTCTCTAAATCAGTATAGAGTGGCAATTGGCTGTGTAGTGAGGGAATATAATTATTCTATGGAATAACACCTACTTACAAAATGACAAATTATTTACAGTAAGGACATTCTTGTCTACAACAGTAAATTTTGGAGCAGTTCAAGTATGTTAGGTTAGTGTTTCAGTGGTATCCCGTACAGCTGATACATCATTCAAACTAATCTTCCCTCAAATAATTTATGAAAGAAAAGTACTCTTGGTTAAAAGAGACTTAGAAGAACTGGACTCTTAGATGCTGAAGAACTTAAACCATTCACTGGACACTGTTTTTGATTTTTCATAATAAAAATACCATTAAAAAAACACTTATCATTCTTTGTATCATTTCCCCTTTTTGTGTCCCCCAAACATCTGCAGTTTGGTCTTCAATACCTATAACTGGTGGCATACACATACACACACACACACACACACACACACACACACAAGCACACACACGGTGCCAAAAAATGTATACATATTTTAAGAAAGTAAAAAAAAAAAACTATTAAAATTGTAATACTCAATATACACCGATAACACAAGATGAATACAAGTCACGTTTGACTTCTGCAATTATAAGAGGTGCTCAAAGTAGTTACCATCAACGTCCAGGCACTTCTCATTATGGCGAATGTGGGGACAGAGTCCCAGAGAGCAGTTTCCAGGCTCGTGGCCTCACGTGGAAAGGTGCTGGCTGGTGTGGTGGTTGGCTGTCAGCTGTAACCAGTTAGCCAATTAGCCAATGATAAAACTGCCGTGGCTGTGCTGGTCGGTCGGTTAGCTGGTTGGCAGGCAGAGAAGCAGAAGGAGGATTGCGCATCATGCGGCTCCTACTTCCTATGTCTCGCCTGGCAGCCAGCGAGACTGGGGTACAGGAGGACCCCTTGTTGGGGTACTGGAGGATGTTTGCTCCCTGTGTCTCCAACCCAGCTGCCAGCGAGAACATAGTGGTGTGACTCCCCTATCTATGGTTCCATGCGTGTTCCTTTTTGGCCTCACCATGTCCTGCGTTTTTATGTGGGGAGCGGGACCAGAGTCCCTGCATGACAGCGAATTACTGCTTAAGCAATGTTCACTAAAGTGTCCACTTGTATACATTTTTTTGACACCCTCTGGTAGACACACACATACCCCTCCCCCCACACACAATTTTTCTTTCACATATGAGTCATATAAACCTTGGTAAAAAAAGTGCAGTTTCCAGAACAATCAAGAACAGTAGCATCCACTTCTCCTTGGAGCCTGTTAGAAATGTAGAATTTCATCCATACATTCTAGAACTATTAAATCACATTTGCATTTTACCACGCTCCCCAGAGATGCTTCAAATGTACACTTAAGTTTGAGAAGTGCTGCTGTAAAATAACTATTTCAATTCATTTACTTAAAAGTTTGACTCTCCAGCTAGATTATCACTATTACTGAATGAACGTAAGATTAGAAATGACATATATGCAATTTTAAAAAGTATAAGAAACACAAAGTACAACAATTTTTAAAATCACATTTCTACTACATAGTCATATTAAATTCTAGAATTATGACTCACTCATTGACACTTCTCTTAAAATTCAAGTTATGTGACTGCCATGAAAATATGGAAAACAATTTACCACTGATTTGCAGGTCCCATACCTTTCACAAACAAATCAATCAAATGTAAACTAGAAGATAAATTTCTAGCTAAAGTGAGTGGAAGACTGTGCCTAAAAACAAAAGAAATCTGACACTAAAAAAGAGAAATAAAGGATAAACCCAAGTATCCCTGTCAGATCTCCATTAACTAACCATATGATCTTACCCTATTTCATCCATTCTAACATGTTCAGTTTTTTACATATGAACAATCCTGAAGTCAGGAAATGTCCTGCCACTGACATAATAAGAACTGTATCATAGTTTAAAGAGCATATATTTTTCTCTTTTTCCCTAGTGGTACATATTTTTTCCTACAATTGGTGATGGCTTGATTTCAATGAAATATGGTACTTCACACTCACTAACCAAGTTCTAGGACTCACACTCCTCTCAATCCATCCATTACCTCACCCCAAAGGCTTCTTCCAACTTTAATGACTCCCTTAGCCTTCATCATCAGCTTCTGGCTTTCCTTGGAGTAAATTTAAAACCATGTCTAGATACTTATAATGATTAGAAATAGTTCTTCATACTTCTATACTTTTCAATCCCAGCACTGGAGAAACATGCTTAAGAAGGCCCCACTGAACGGGCTAGTGTAGCTGATTTTGGGCTCTGTTTATTCCAGACATGATGACGGGCTGCCTTCTCTATCTATAGTTATGAATCATTAAGTGCACTGGCATGCTACACAGCATACAACATAACCAGGAGCATATAGAGGTATTTTTCACTCATCAAAATTCATGCCTTTCAGAATATTGCTAGAGATCTTAAGATAGTACAGCATCACAGTTTTAAATACTTAATGAATAAACTAATCTTTTGATGACTAATACCGTGTTTCCCCGAAAATAAGACCTAGCGGGATCATCAGCTCTAATGCATGTTTTGGAGCAAAAATTAATATAAGACACGGTCTTATTTTACTATAATATAAGACCGGGTCTTATCTATCATAATATAATGTAAGACCGGGTCTTATATTAATTTTTGCTCCAAAAGACACATTAGAGCTAATGGTCTGGCTAGGTCTTATTTTCAGGGAAACACAGTATGTCCTGAAGCACTATAAGTATAAAATAACAAAAGCAAAACTGAAAGGTATAATAGTACTTTCTGTTAAATAAATAAGTAGCTAAGACCTCACTGAGGTGAGGGGAGAATAATAAAAGAGGAGGAGGAACAAGCGATGAAAGAAGAAATAGAGCAGAAAAAAGAAAGAGAAGGAGGAGGATAAGGAGAAGAGAGGAAACACTTTAGCTACGTTAAAATTAGTGCAGTACAGAGTGTTCTAGGTCTGTGGAGTCACAAAGGCCTGGGTTTGGATGGCTTTTCTGCCACTATGACCTTGCGCAATTTATGCTACTTTTCTATGTCTTAGCCTCCTTATTCATAAAATAGGGATAATTACAGCACCTACGCCTTGGGTTTATACGAGTATGTAAAACATGTAGTACTTGGGACATAATAAATATTAAATAAATTGTGATATCTGTGTCTATTTAAAACTGAGCAAAAATATGTTTCAATCACTTTACTAAGCATTTGAAATAAATGAATTTATGTATCTAACCAAATCTATCTGTGTACCCTATCTTATGTATGTATATGATGTATCTCATCCTCCCACCCATCTATCCACCCTCCATTTTATTCTGTTCATTTACAGGTAAGGAAATGAAAGCATAGGAGATTAGATCAACAGTCTGTCACACAGTTAATTAGTAGAAAAGATAGAAATAAAATCTTAGGACTTTGGCTTGCAATCAACTATTCTTGAATTGTTAACTACTTTTTGTCTGACTAAAGGTAAGTTTTAATGTATTTTAATATTTGCCTGTTGATCTCCACAACAGGCAGCCTGAGAAGAGTACACTTCTGGAAAATAACTGAACTACTCATTTTTGGCCATGAACATCAAGATTACTAACAGACTCTCTGTACATGTTAATATACTCTCATAAAAAAAAGTACACATATCTGAATTATGAATTTCTTACCTGGTCCATTAAGAAAATCTTTAATTTGTAGCATCACAAGGGAAGGTGGAATACCACTTTTGCTGTCTAGTTCTCCAGGCACTGTCTGTAGCCAAACTGTGCAGTAATCAAGGGCTTCTGGCAGAGTCTTTCCAGGATCTAAAGTGATAAAATTGAAATTAAAAATATCAGTTAGATCACAAACATCTCATTTTGGTGTAAGAGTTTCAGCTGATAAACAAGAGGAAAAACTGGTTAATTATAGTATGTAACCTTCATTGATTCATTTGTTTGTATACATACAACACACAAGTACTAGTTTGGAGAAAGAGAAGCTCTCTCTATACAAGGTAGAATGATGAAACTGTATTTTCTAGAACCAGTCCAAAAAGGAAAAGACATTTCAAATCTTAACTCATCACCTTTGAGTGAGGTAAAGTTTATGTACTCTGAGCTGCTGACTGTTAACAGTTGAATAGTTGGATTTCTTTTTTTTTTAAACCGGATGTTGGAAACAAATTAAAGAAAACAGTGCAACCTTTTCAGTTAAAAAAAAAAAAAGGCATATACATGTTCAAAGAAGCAGTGGATTAGTACTACTTAGGGGTTATTTGATCTGTTTCAGAGTTTTACTGACATTACAATCACTTTTTACTGCTAGGCTTTTGAAGTTAACTTCAGTAGCTTTCCCATAACCTTTAATGATAAAAATTGGTCAATCTTTTAATAGTCCCAATTATAACTAAAACTTGACATTTTTCTGGTTTAACTTTTTATATTAAATACTATGTATTTTTTTTCTTTTTTTACTTTTTTCTGGTTAATATTGTATGTATTTTTAAAAAGCATTTTTTAGCTATGGGTGATGGCAAACAGAATTTTCTTTTTAATGCTTAGCAAGCCACAGTTTTTATTGAAATAGCTCTTTAAATAAAAACGACTGCTGTATCTTGGCATACAATGTAGTACGCTTTTTAAAAACTTCTAAATATTCACAGCTTTTCTTTAGTTTCAAGATTGCTTTACTCTGTGTTTTAATGGCCTCTGAATGTCAATTTTATAGGGATGTTCTTGCCATAGAGTCCATCTATTCCATTTTCAGTTGATTTGAAATGTGTTATTAAAGTGTTATTTATTTTAGGTTTTATTGATTGGATTGCTTTCAAGAATAGCATTTACATACAGTGTATTATATTCAACATATGGTTATATAGTATTACTGTCATATGTGAACTGGGCATATAAATTCTGCCTTGGAATTTGTATTTCCTGACCTTATCATGTGATCCTTATGAAATTTGGCACATATGAACCTTTATGTGATTTCAAAGAAAACACTGAAAGCAATTGATCGTGACGTTAGATCTATGTGGTAAAGATCAAACACTAAACTAGTGCATTCTTCTCTTTTTTATATGATCAGTGAATTTAAAGCAGTGAGAATATGCATAGTAGATCCATTACATAGTAACACTATACTAGTCTCTCTTTTAAATATAATGGTCAAGTCTGGTGAAAGGATGGCAAAGGTTTGCTGCTGGCAGGATCCATAATCAGTTTGTAGGAGCTACATAGCCTGCTAAGACCTGCATGTCTATTTCTAGGGCCTCACCTAGGTAGCCACCATCAAGAAGCTATTATTATAAAGTAAGTGGTACTGTACCAGACCTATATGAGGAAACGTAATTCTTTATTGTGAGGAAAATACAATTTAGAGAGAGAATAATGATATAATAGAGAAAACACACATAAGTGATGTAACTAAATAATGGCCAGAGATGAATTCAATTGATGTAGAAATATTGATGATTTGTAAAAAACTGGCAAGTAAAACTTGCGTTGATAAGTAAAATAAGTTATAGGAATCACATATCCAAACCTGTATGACAGGAAAGGGATATCATTAATACACAGAGTTCATATAATCAATATTGATACTAATAGAGACATGGGTAGTGGATAGACAAGCAATCACTAATGAAGAAAATGAATAAGAAGCAATAAATGAAGAAAAACAAACAGCATATAAACATTTAAAAATATAAACATTAAGAGATATTCAATTTTAGCAATAATCAATGAAAACATCTTTTAAAATAAGTAGCGTTTTTCACCTATTAGCTAGGCCAAGACAAATGAATCCTTTATCCTCTCTTTCTCTCTCTCTCTCTCTCTCTCTCTCTCTCTCTCTCTCTCTCTCTCTCTCTCTCACACACACACACACACTCACTGTAGAATTGTTTATCATAGCAAAAAGTAGAAAACAACCTAGCTATTCATCAACAGATTAATGTTTAAATAAACAGTGGTAATCCATACAATTGTTTAAAGAATAAGAATAGCTATACTGACATAAGACAGCCATTTTGTATTGTTAATAGTAAAAAACAAAGTAGGTTAAGCATCTTTTCATTTATTGGACATTTAAAATTCCTCTTCTACAAAATACATATTTATTCATTTTTCTATTGGGTCCTTTTTCTTACTACTCTGTAAGAACTCCTTATACATTATGGGTGTTAATATTTTGTTTGCCATGTATAGCAAATGTTTCCTCTTGGTATGTTAGTTGTCATTTAATTATATCCTGTTGCTTTTGCATGCATACTTTTTCTTATAGATGTGGTAAAAAATCTATTAACTTTTGTTTTATGAATTTATCCCTAGTGATTATATATTTTCCTGTAGTTTCTTGAAGCATTTTTAGGATTACTTATTTATTTATTTTTCACTTTTAGCTGTTTAATCCTTCTGGAGAGCACTGTTTTATGAAAAATTCAAAAAATCTGCTCAGCCTCACTATTAATCAAGCATATATACAAATTCAAACAAGATATACAATATTTCATTTATCAGATTAGCATATATGAAAACTATTGATAAGATCTTGGATGGGGGAGAAGGAGGATAAATGAATCCTCCTGTGTATGGTGGGTAAGAGTGTAAATACAGTATTGTTGCATGGGTGGGGGGAGAGGGCTGAAAATGAGTATCTACCAAAATTCCAACATCCATGCCCTTGTAATCAGAAAGGCCATCTGTATGACTCTATCTTAAAGAAATACTTATAGACACATAGATAAATATCCAAATAAGTTGACTGTGCCATCATTTAATATATTAAAAATATGGGAAAAATACAACTAGACAGAGAAATGGTAAAATAAATTATGATTATACTATTAATACTATACATAGAATACTACTCCGGCATTATTCACTGTAGCTAAGACATGCAAACAACATAAGTGTCCTTCCATGGATGACTGGATAAAGATGGTACATATATATAAAGGTGGTACATATATAAGGAGCAGTACTCAGCCATGAGAAAAGACAAAATAATGCCATTTTCGACAACATGGATGAATCTGGAGAATAACATGCTAAGCAAAATAAGTCAGAAGGAAAAGGACGAGAACCATATGATTTCACTCATATGTGGGATATAAAACAGAAAGCAACAAACGAACAAACAAAACAAAACAAAACTCAGACACAAACAACAGGGAAAGGGGGTAAGGGGAGGTTGAAGAGGGTAAAGGGGGTCAACTATATGTTGATGGAAGGAGACTAAACTTTGAGTGGTGAACACAATGCAATATACAGATGATGTATTATAGAGTTGTACATTTGAAACTTAACCAATGTCACCACCATAAATTAAAAAAGAACACTATGCTGTTAATAAAAAGAAGGAAGTGAATATGATGTACTGAAATAGAAGTTTCAAAATTTCTTGTGAAGTTAATAAAACAACGGAACAGGACACTAATTGTAATAAATTCAAATGTAAGAAACCTGTTTGCATACATACAAACATACACACACACACATATCTTTTCTAAGTAGCGGAGGATGATCATCTTTATGATGATTGTAAACACATACTGATATATGAACCTATAATTTATCCAGAGCTGAAAAAATAGGACTACATATCAAGAATTTATAAAAATTAAAACAAAAGGGAGAGAGAAAAGCACTTCAAAGGATATGTGATGTCCTACCCTTTATCAAAGTATAGACTGGTGAAACAGCAAATTCTGATAATGTGAATGAGTGATTCACAAGTAGGGGAAATGGGTTTTATGCATGTTGCCTCTCTTTTTGTAGAAGTTAGAAGGCCTAGCTATCTACATCAGGGGGATACGACTTAGAGAGAAAATAAAGTAGCAACAGCAGGAAGCAGAACAGGAATTAGGAATTAAGGAAAATGTAAAAGTCTAGGAAATGTATCCAAGGAAGCCAAAATTTCAATGACTATTTCCCAACAAAATATTACTGGCTTAATGATATTATTGGTTTAATTACTATACAACCAGTTAAAAAAGTACAGCTGTATTTATAGGCCTGATAGAACAGAATAATTGAAATTAGGGACATTCAGGAAAACACAGGTTGCATGGCTGATGTATGTATGACAGGGCTGGTGGCTACTCCCCCAGTTTTGGCTAAATTCTCTACTTTGAATATGCCTGTAATCATTGCGGTTAGATGAAGCAGCAGTAATAGCAGAGAGATGTCAGAGTCCCAGAGAAATAGCTCAGGTTTGCAAGTCACTATTTAGTCCCTTATACTCTAATGGCTAGATGATGAAGCTCATGACTTCTGTACTATCTTCAGTGTAACTTCTGAATTCCATCACCAGGTCTAGAAAATAGGATACATATTACACTTTCCTCAAGGTCAATATTGCTGGGAAAGCACCAGATAAACTAGGGGTAAAGGAGCCTGTGAATATAATATAAATGGAGTGACAAACAGGGATGACTGGAAGCTCCTTCAGACATTGCTAGCTTTCGTCTCTATGCTTAGCAAACACCTATTTATTTGAATACAGGAAGCTCTCAAAATAAGCTCCTCCCACTGTTGATGAGCACATTTATGCTGTTATCTCTAATCCTAAGAAACAGGAGAAAGTCATCTCTTATTGAGAGTAACAAAGTGTGGGAAACAGGTCAGAAAAAATGACAAACTTCTCACAGCCATACATGTTGTTCAAAGTCAGCCAGAACTCACTTCAATAAGATACTGGTATTGATAAAGTTATAATATTTTCCCTCTGGGTTGACCTGGCCTCCCACAGAAAATACTTCATCATATCATGTCACAAGAAACAACCAAAGAGAAGATTCAGAAAGTCTGAAGTCCATTCCCAGTTGGATCAAGATATTATTGGATTTAATAGAGACTTGATTTAGATTGTGTTCTTTGTGCTTGTGGATGACTTTGCTCTTCTTCACAAAACCTGCATTTAACTTAACTGCTGGGAAGGTCTTCCCCTGAATCCGATAAAAATGCTCTTTGTAGTGCTGCTCATTATTATTATTTTTTAACCCTAAGCAAATATTTAGTTAAGAATGTCTTTGCTTAACATTTGAATTATATAAAATATAGCACGATTCACTATGGCTAACTCAAAAGGAAACTTTGAAAATAGTTTTTCTTTGCAATCTTCTCCTTGACACAAAAATTTGTTTTCCAAGTTCATTACAGAATAGCTGAATGCTATAGATTTTGTAAGTTTTATTATTACTTTGCTTTGTTTTACTATGTGGCAGGATATTTCTTTTTCACAACTAAGTTGAATTAGGTCCCAATAAAAAGACATTTCCCCACAGATTTCAGTGGTAATTTCCTCATTTTAAGATTGATATAGCACTAAATATATATAATACGAAGTCCAGTTACTTTTACACCAGATACTTCTAAGTGTTCCATCACACAGACCAAAGTTTTAATTTCTCTTGCCATATAAAGAATTTGACTTTTAAAAAGCTTAATGCTATAGTAATCTGTTCATCTGAAAGCTAAATATCTATAGTAAGAGGATTAAAGTGAGACTCTACACCAACATCATTATTCTTCCACACTCGTCCCTAACAGTTACTTTGATCAACCACAGGTTTACAATGGAGTTGATAATTCATGCCTCCTTCTACTTTCTCTTGGCCACTGTTGTGCTCAAGAACACCTCACAAGTGGACTGGTGAAGGAAGGGCAGTTCCAGGTAAAGTTCTGTTTGTGGAAGATGCAAGTAACTATAGTCCATAAGTTTTTGACCTCTTGATTCAATTTTCTCATGCTACTGTTATCTTTTACATTTCTGTAGAAAATGAGTGCTAATTTAAATATAGAACAATGTCAAAGAAACAAAATTTTCCCATGGTGGAGAGTTCTTATAAATTTTTTTTACTGGAAAAAAAATTATTAATTGAAATTTGGGGGATGAGCCCTGAAAAATAAACTTCTGATTAATTGGGTTTTGGTGTACTAATTTTAACCATGTTTTCTTCAATAAGCAAATGGTTTGTCCTCTTACTTCTGGTATTAGCTTCTTGCTGTATTAATATGATCCTGTTGTTGCTTGCAATTCTGGGTAACAAAATCATGCTCAATTTTATCAACTTTTGAAATTACATTATGCCTTAAGTTCCAATTATTGATGATATACTAGGTCTGACAATTAAGTTCGCAAACTTGTTGCTAACCTTTTTTGATATCAGAGGGATTATTCATTATGAATTTGTACCAACTGGACAAACAGTTAACTAAGTTTACTATTTGGAAGTGCTGAAAAGGATGCATGAAAAAGTTAGACGACCTGAACTTTTCACCAACGATTCATGGCTCCTGTATCTCGACAATGTACCAGCTCACACGGCACTGTCTGTGAGGGAATTTTTAGCCAATAAACAAATAACTGTATTGGAACACCCTCCCTACTCACCTGATCTGGCCCCCAGTGACTTCTTTCTTTACTTGAAGATAAAAGAAATATTGAAAGGAAGACATTTTGATGACATTCAGGACATCAAGGGTAATACGACACAGCTCTGATGGCCATTCCAGAAAAAGAGTTCCAAAATTGCTTTGAAGGGTGGACTAGGCACTGGCGTCAGTGCATAGCTTCCCAAGGGGAGCACTTCAAAGGTGACCATAGTGATATTCAGCTATGTAGCACTTTTACTAGGATGAGTTCACGAACTTAATTGTCTGACCTTGCATAATTAAAATTAATGTGTTTATTAAACTACTATTTTAGATTTAAATTTCAGTAACTTTCTGCTTTGATGTCATATCACATTGAGTTTTCTCTGACAGTAGTATATGACAAAAACATTGCAAATTCCTCAGAAGCATAAAATTAATGCTTGTATGATGTAGCTCTGTAAATAGCCTCAAGATTTACTTTTGTTTCCATTTTATCAGTTCCAGAAAGTCCAGAAGGATCTACTGTTTGTTTGTTTTTTAAAGAAATGACAGACTATATGTATTTTATTCACTTTTATGCAGTCTTCAATGACCCATTATTATGAGTCATAAGCATCGTGAAGTCTGCTATAGCTAATGAGTCCCGGCCTGTCCCAGACTGCATAGACCCAACATGGCATCTATGGCTGCTTAGGCAGACTGGTTCTCTTTGACCTGAGGCACACAGGGTCGTCATGTTTATGAGATAGGATTTACGTGATTTCTGATGAACTCTTGAGGGACAACTGGCAGGTGATATGATTCGATCCCAAAGAAGAGGTTTAGGAAATAGTCTGTCACTGACCCAGGACTTACTGAACACAGACTTACTTTCATGAAGCTTTCTCACATTTTGCTTTATAGGGGAATTTATGTCAGTTTTCACCAAGATAAAATATAGGGTAATGAAAAGAATATGAACTTCGGAAGCAGACAGATCTGGGTATAAGTCCTGATTCTTTTAATTGGGTAAATTTAATTTTAACATCACTGAGTTTCACTTTTTGTTTCCAACTTGGGGATAACAAACTAAATTGTGGGGCTGTTGAGAATATTATATTAGATAATATGTGTAACATGGTTTATATGGGGCATGTCACGATCGGAGTTCAATAAACAGTCACTATCTGGTTTCTTAAACAGAAAATCTAAACAAAATAGGAGTGTGTGTGGTATGTCTTTCAAGTGTCTACTCTTCCTAGTTCTTTTAGTCTTTTGATTTTGAAAAATCTTTTTTTAAATCGCTAGTCTACAAATAAGAGGAATATAAAAAGTAAAAAATAAAAAGCTTTGCTTATTAGTGAAAATTATACCCAATTTTGATCTTAAAAAATTAGTAAACTTACTTATATTTAATTTTTAAAATAATAATTATTGAGGTCTGAAATGCTAGTCAATACAGTTATTTCCCTTATTTAATACTACTGGCTAGAAGAAATTATAGACCTGACAACTTCCCTGCACTTTGGTTCTGATAATTATAAAAATTATGCATATATTCTTACCTTCTTTCCCATCCCTTATAAATATATGGCCTACATACAGGAAGTAAATATTTTGCAAGCCAAAGTAGACTCCATTTTTAAACTAGAAGTTAGAGACTGCTTTCCAGAGGAATCTGGGTATATCAACCTTTGTACAAAGAAACTGAAATGACACTTTAAAATAATTTATAAGAAAACATGGTGAGTGCATCAGGATCTCAATTTCACACAGCTTTCTTTTTTTCAGGAAGATCAAGCAGAGTTCACAGCTAGCCAGAGCAGGGAGGGAGAAACTACCTAAACAGGAATCAGGGTAGTAAGTGAGGGCTTAGAGACTCCCTACTCTCTCACTTCATTGACAAGATGTTCCTAGATGGCCCTTTAGCTTAATCCTTTTATGCCCAGCCAAGCATATACAAAGGTATTTCTTTATAGAACTTGAATAAAATTTAAAGGAAAGAATTTTGGGAGGATCTATTTTACTGGATCTATTTCCCTTTATCTATGAAATTGATATTGTTAAAGCTCCCAAGGGGCCATGGTTGTCCTTGGTTTTCATTATGCTCAATGGCTGGAAGTATAACTCCCTGCAATGAGAGGTCGCTATCAGAACAGTCACCTTCTTACTACTGGACATGTAAAAGGCAAAGCTACAGGCTTACTGAATTTCTCATATTTTTCTAGATTTCTCTCATGATCCTTAGTTTAAATGGCTATATTTTTCTTTTTCTTTTCTTAAATATAGTCACAGAAGCAAATGTAGTCCATGAGGCCCCTATAACGCATGAAACTTAAATTGTGAAACAACTTAGAACCTTAAAACACAGTAATAATTCAATGTCAGCACAGCAAAATCAACCAAGAAACCAAATTCTAAATTGTTCTGGACACAAGTTAAGAGCCACCATCTCCTGGTTGATATCTAGGCATTTGGCTAACTCCACACTTTTCTCTATGCTCTGTATTCTGTATTTTGTAAGATGGGACGGGAAGGGGAAGAGGAGATTTCCTTGTTTGAAACCCAAACCTAGACTTAGACCCCATTAGAAGATGAAAGGATTCAAGTCGCTGCTGGGATGTGTGATCACCAGTGTCCACTGCCTCTTACTTTAGAATCAAGTCTTCCATATCTTGCTAGAAGAAAGTGCATTCTTTCTGCTTCATGATGCTAAGCAACAGATGATATATAAAATATCATTTTAATGAATTCCTTTTAATTTATTTTCTATGCTGTTCCGTGGTGCTCTGGATCTCTTTCCTATTTGGTTGTTTTTATGTTCAATTCTAATGTGGGTTTTAGATGTTTTACAGGACAACATCTGATTAAAATTCAGTACAAATAAACACAGGGTGTTGTCCAATAAAAAAAAAACACACGAAGTCATATATATCTAAGGAAGATCAGCTTAACCCCAACTGTAAGCCTCTTCTGTGCTCTGAGCAAGTCTGGGTTCGGTAACACTGAGCCAATCCAGTGGCTTTACATGATTCCTCCCATTTTTCCTTCATTTTATGTAAATATTAGTTAAAATGGGTGTCAAAAGGCCTGGGATACTAATCTTTTCCTCATGTCCAAAAAAGAAGGTCTGTTAAGGTCTCCCTTCTACTGCTCATAACTACAGAAGTCTTAATATTTCATAGTTCCAAGGCATTTCATAAATATTATCTCATTTGGAGCTCAAATTATACCATTAAACTATAAGAACAGATACTATTATACCCATTTTAGAGATAAGAAAACTAAAACACTAAGAAATTTAATTATTTGCACCAAAGAGCTAAGAACATTAGAGCCAAGACTAAAAGTAAAAATTTCTGATTTTCGTTCCAATACCCTTCCTCATACATTAGCCCCTCCCTCTTCCCCCTTTCCTCCGGCTGGGTGACTTCTTATTTAACTTTCTCACCACAATTCTCCCTGAGTGATGCACTAGAGTACCTCTCATTTAACAGACTTACTTACTTGCTGATTCCTGTCAAAGTAATAATTTCATTTCACATTATTGGTTAGCAAGAAATGTTCCCAGCAGCTAAATTTTCAGATAAATGTTCAAGTTGTGATCATTATGACATTAAAGTCACAGGTTAATTCTAAGCCTTTCCAGAGACTTTAGAAAAACCTTTAATTCTAAAGAGACATGTAATTCAATCCTTCTCTTAAAGTCACAATAACTAAATGAAATCAAGATATGATTTATGAGGTGTAAGAAGCCAGTTTATGATTTTCCAACTGTTGGTTTACTCAAATGTCTTTGGCACATTTTCTACAGACCTATTCATGAAAGGGTAAAGAAGTAAATTACTGTAACTGAAAATTTTCAAACTATACAATAGCTATAATTGCACTGAAATGGTGTGCTTTTTTTTTCCTTGGCTGACTACAACCACTATTTTAAAATGAGCTTTTAAACATATTAACAATGATGACAAAAGCAACAATAATAATATTAACATTCACTGAGCCTTGTGCTACACACTTAGTGAAGCCCTTCATATACATCGTTTAATTCTCACAGCAACCCTAGGAGGTTGCTATTAGTATTATCCCCATATTGTAGATACAGAATTGAGATTTAGAGAGGTTAAATAATTTGCACAAGGTCACACAGATGTAAGTAGCAGAGCTGGGGTTAGGACCCAGGACTGACTGCCTCTTGAGTTCTTATTGAACTCTATTCCAGGTTTGCCTCTTAATTGGACCTGAAGTCGTATCTGTAACATTTATAAAACTTTAATATGCAAGAAGTGTCTCATACTAGCGATATCATATTGTGGATATTTCTGTCCTACATAGAAATGTGTTATTACCTGCCTTTACAGTATGATAAATTTGAATCAACTTTAATTTCTGTATTCGTCCAGCTATGCTTGAAAAATTACAATAACATAAAGAAGATGCAAGAGGGCAGAGCCAATTGTTTTCAAATTGGTTTGTCAGTTCCTAGAACACATTAATGAGTAATACGATACTGGATTGACTGGACTGAGGAAGTATGGGGGTTAAATTCCCTCAGAATGGTTGAACTCCTTTACAATCGACCAGATGGCACAGTCATTTCTTCAAAAACAAACAAAAAAACCCAAACAAACAAGAAGAAAAATGACTTTTTGAGTCTGCCTTGGGCTGCATAGTTAAGATATGAGGCAATTTCAAATCTGGACTCCATTACCTTAAACAAAACAAATACCAAATTTTAAATATTTATAAACACATCTAATACGATTATGTTAAAAACATCTACATACATCTTTATTTAAATGAGAATTGCCAATAATACAGCTGCTACATATAAAGGTGCTGGTAGAAGTTCTCATTTCTGTTAGAGGTTGCTCCAGGTGAGAAGGGCATGAAAAAACCCATTGCCACACTATTTTAGTGTTTTAAAATGAAACCTTTTAACTCACATATGTATTATCTACATGGACTAGAAAGAAAATCATTTATAGGTTATTAATATGAATAATCATAAAAGAAATTCAAGTTGATAGTTTATACTGTAAAGAATCTGTTTTTTTTTTAATTATGGAGAGTAAAACAAGGCACTATATATATACATTTACATGTATGGGTGGCATAATTTAAGGTCATTAAATTATGCAGATTGGGGATTATATTTTATCACCTTCAAAATTATAAGCAATTATCATCATTTTAATTTCACTTCAGGTTTCTAAAATAAATGTAGGTATAGGTATAATTATAGATTCCATTTATCATCTATTCTAGGTAGTATCTTGCAATAAATTTAGTTTTAATATATAAGTGTATAAATGGTATATATAACACACGTGTGTGTACTGATCTATCTATATCAGTCACATGTTCTAAGAAGGCAAATTGACATAAGGGAAAATGAGTTTCACAGTATTTCTTTTTCTAACTCGATTTTATAACATATGAAAGGCTATCCCTAAGGAACACATAGGGAAAACACTATTACCGCCCTTTGAGTATTTGAGCATGTTCTTTGCTTAATGGTGACATGGGCGGAATCAAGTTGATGCTGACAACTCTCTAAGAGCAATAATTATTCATTACAATACATTTAACTGATCTATGCTCGATGTAAAGATATTAAAGTATCACTTTTGGAGGAAATCCTGTATTAAGTTTCTCAGAAACCATGTCTTGGCTAATGGACTAGAAAACATTTTTATTATTTTAAATTGTAGGATTGCTGGTCCCAGCCAAAATTGGAATAACCTCACTGAAGCCTAAGTCTCATGCTGCTTACAATTAAAAACTTTAAACAAACAAACAAACATACGAACAAAAAAACCTCAAATACCTGAGGACTCTGAAAAGTCAGTAAGAACAATGCATGCAGATTAGGGAAGGGAGTCAAACTTGCAGATGTGACCCATACAGTGTTGAGTTTCCCATTTTGTTTATTTTTCCCTCTTTTCTCTTATAATGTTAACTTGAGAATGAGTCCTAAATTGTGCTGCACAGTGATGGCAAGAACAGCCAAAAGTCCAACAGAAACCTGGTCTAAGAAATAATGCCCCTGTGGTTTCAAGAGTGTAAGAGAGACCAGCTGCTTTTTATTTTTATTTTTTCTCTCCTGGTTTTACTCCAAGGGTGGGTCATGTGTATATGTGAGTGACTATGTTGTGGTGGCAGTGACACAAGTATTTAAGACTTTAGCAGGTGTTGTAACTATGTTTCATGAGATAAAGGTAAACACACTTAAATGGAAATATAGTTCTCAGAAAAGAAACAGAAACTACAAAAAAGAACCAAATGGAAATTTTAGAACTGAAAAATTTGATAGAAATCATCCCATAAGAAGAATGGAGAGGAAAAAAGAAAAGAAAAAAAGAAAAAGAAAAAGAAAAAGGAGTCTCAGTGATCTATGGGATAATATAAAACAGTTTAACACTAGAGTCCTAAAAGGAGAGGAGAAAGATTGGTACAGAAAAATATTTAAAAAATAATAGCCAAAAGTTCCTGAATTTAATTTAGAAAAACATATATTAATATTTACAGAGTTGAGAAGCTCAGAGAACCTCAAATAGAATAAATTCAAAGAAATCAAGCCCAGACACATCATAATCAAGCTACAGAAAACCAAATATAAAGAAAAAGATCTTGAAGGCAGCTAGAAGAAAACAACACATTACATATATGGAAACAATAATAGGAATTGACATGGATTTGTCTTTAGAAACCACAAAGGATAGGAGATGTGTAACAGTATCTCTAAAGTGCTAAAAGATATGGCAACTCAGATTTCTATATCCAGCAAAAATATCCCCCAGGAATATGAGAGAGCGAGAAAACAATACTCTTAGATAACAGAAAACTAAGATTGGTTGCCAGCAGGTCTGCTCTAAAAGAAATGCTAAGGACGTTCCTAATGCTGAAGGAAAATGTACCAGAGGAAAACTCAGAACTTGAGGAATGAAAGAAACGCTCTGGACATGGTAAATATATGGGAAATATAAAATGTACTCGTTTCCTCTCTTTAAAATATGTAAGATTATTGAAACAAAGATCAAAATCTTATCTGGTAGGATTTTCAATATATTCAGACGAAGCATATATGATAATTATAAATGGGAAAGGCTAAAGAAACATATATGATTGTAAGACTTTTATATTTTCCTTGAAGTAATAAAATGTTATTGCTAAATTAGGCATGTATTTTGGAACCCCAGAAGCAACCACCAAAATATATTGCAAAAAAATAAAGCCAAAAAACAAATAAATAGAATACTAAAAATTATTCTGAAATGCAGCTAAAGCTCCATCTACAAATAATTAATAAAATTAATTTGAAGAGTAGTCTTATTTAATTCCTCTGTATTCAAGTAGTGTTCCTGAAACCATCGCATACAAATGATACTAAGCTTTCTAAATTGCTTCTCTGGCACAGCTCTCCATATCATGAAGATCCATATATTGCTAAACGTTCATCATTAATCATAATTATTATTAAATGAAGAGAGGTAACCGAATGCAGAAATTGAGTCTTCTGTCTGGTTCCTTAGCATTTTGAACATGTCTGATAAATAGCCAGGGTTCAAATGGAATGAATGAATGACTATTCCGAAAGAGTGTCTCAATGTAGAAATGAAAGCACAATAGGGATAAGAAGTTCATTCTCAAGTAACATCAAGTTGACTGTACAAGACAGGAGGGTAAGTGTGATTTTTAAAACCATGTAGATTAATTTAAAGTAGTTACCTTGGGATATTACACCATATTTCAACAATACTCAAAGGATTTTTAGTATTTGCTTTCAGTGTCTTCACTGCCATCTCCTAAATATATCATATGAAACCAAATCTTCATAATTTAATGTTAAAAATATTTCTACCTTCAAGAATCTCCCAACATGCTTTAACAATGAATAAAGTCAAAGATCAAGTGGCTCTAATCATTCTTAGGACCCTAATGAATTAGAGAATCAAAATCTCTGAGATGACTAGGGTCTTTAGAGGTCTCCTGTGTATGAATTGCTTTGTAACATTCTTATTGGTTCCCTTATTAGTTAATGAGTTAAATAAAATCTTTGACATTTTCTTTCATATTTACATAAAAAATTATGATTCTTTTTGAAAATTATCCTTTAAATATAAGCCTTTTTAAAGAGTAAAACAAAATAATTTGTTTACTTTTTGTTTCATATGATTTCCATACAAAGGAACTCAAGTATATGAATAATGGTTTATGACTTGCATAGAAAATAATAAACAATTACAAGCCACACTACGCTAAAATTTTTTTACAATCGAATGTTTCTGTCCTCTCAAAAAAGAAAGAAAACCCATTATTGCTGTAACAACCTCAGGCGTGTCTGACATACTGAAATGAGGCAATCACTGAGATGCACATATATGCTAAAACCGCAATTGGTTGGCTACCACTTGAGTTACCTTATGGAAAAGGATGAATTTTAGCATCAAGAGAGACAGTACAGTAAATCCTCACTTAAGGTCGTTGATAGGTTCTGAGACTTTAAGCAAAACAACATGTAACAAAACCAATTTGACCATAGGGTAATTGATATAAACAAGAGTTAAGTTCCTACAATATCTCATCAACATTATAACAACATGATGTTGAATGAAATGACGTTATTTGAGGACCTGATGTATGAACACTGCAGAAAGGCATAATGTTACTCATTCATTTTTAACTTATGATGACTTTAACTTTTCCTTGACCTTTCTTAGAAAGTTAGCCTCATGATTGGGTTCCATGTTGGTCTATATACAAGGATGTTTTTTAAAACAGAAAGTATTTTATTATTTTGACCCAGGAACTGATTTAACCGTACGTCTTTGATATGAGCCCTGATAACTTTGAATTTAGTATAAATATCTCTACTATTCATAGAGGCCACTAAAGTCACCCACCTATAAAGTGACTACAGCTGAAAGAACTTAAGGAGGGGCTTGGAATTAAGATTAATTCTTCCAGTTTTGGCCATTTTTAAGCTGACCCCCAAACAGGTATCAGGTATATAGGCATGAGTCTTTGTATCACTCCACTCCTCAGCACCACTCCCATCTCCAGTGCTCCTGAACTGTAGGCACTCAGTAAATGAGAACATGTTTGAGGAAGGGAGGCAATGGTTGCTGGTAAATGTTTAACAACTGCCTCTCAGAGTAAGAAAGCTGATTGATAGTATTTGCCAGTATCTGTGGCATAAATACTCTCATTATGGCCGATTTAAACTACCAGTGGTTTAACAACTGTCTTTTAAAGTTCTTAAAAATTTAACAATTGGCTCTTGCAAGCCAGTATGAAACCAGCTCCAGCACACCAATGGAGACAGAGCCAGGAGGCAGTCTAGGAGGTAACCCTAGGTTACTCCTCCTTAGTAACTGGCCTGTTACTCTTTTCTGAAGCAGAGGACTTGCACCATGCCTCAGCAAGAACCAAGGGTCCCCTATGACCTTACTTTCTTGGGCTGAACCCTGATCCTCATGCCTGTCATCCACTCTCCAGGAACCTGTGTAAAATGGTTCCCCTTCATGCCAAGAACGCACCAGCCAATTTCCAGATTGGACCAATTCTCCAAATCTCTCACTGCTGGCTTCCATTTGCTAGATGGGACCACCTGATAGCAATAAAAATGCCTGAACTAGACCTGAGCTTGCTACCGCTCTCTTCCAATACCAAGTTTTATATGACTCGGCAACCCTCTCCAGTCTTTCAGGCCAAATCTCTAATTCTACATTATCTCAGGGAAAAGGTCTCTACCTTGCTTGACCTGTTTCCATTAGCCCTTGTTACTTAACAGCCATTATGTCTATAATCTGAATCCCTGATCCTTTCCTAGTCTCAACAGGCAACAAGCGTCAGAAGTTCAATATAATTATTATAACACAGGATGCTCTCTGGTTATAAGGCAGGTATAGATGGGGCACAAAGAGCCAGCTGGCCAACACCACTAACAAACGTGTTTGTTGTAGATATGTAAAAATCTTTACATCATCTTAATTTGATAATAAACCTTCTCAAACAAATTTACTATTATCCTGTTATAGTATGATTAGATCAAAAGAATACCAAAACAATAAACTGAATTTTCTAAGGTTCTTTTTTTTTTTACTGAAACAGGTGCATTAACCTAGAAAGCATACCCATAGGCCATTAATATGAAAAAAAGCTTTGCTTCCCAATCACTGGAAATTGTTAAGGATTTCCATACCCCAGAAAGAGCCTGTTTAATTGAGCTACTAAAAAAAAAAATATTCAGAGGCACGGTAAGGACATGAAGGCTAAACCTTGATACATTTCAAACATTTACTTAAACATGATTCAGCTGTGGGACGTGAACTTTCCATATTTACATATTTCTCTGCAGAGAAAAGAAGTCGTGTCTAGTTTGCCAGCTGTTTTCTGTTCGATCAATCTTGAAACTGGGAATAAAACTTAATATGCAATAGTAGTTAGTAGCACTCCAGTGAAGTTGAAGGCTCTTACCTGTACATTTGTAATCAGAGGCTACCCCTTTAAGCACAGCATCAAATATGGTCATTTCCACTCGCTGCTTTCTGTGGTGGCAACTCAGAAGCAAAGAAGGCTGGGAGACAATCAAGTACAAAAATGGTTCTAGCTGCAAATCACCAGTTCCTCTTCGTCCTGGCTGTCGAACAATAGTTATGCCAAGTGCTTGTCTAGCAGAAGACCTTGTGGATGCATGAAGACTTTCAAGAGAGATGGCCCCTACTTTTTTCCCTGAAGGAAAAGATATACTGCTGCTTCTGAGATCTTCTGCTGTTACCGTGGAAATACATGCCTCGCTGGGCTTAGCAACATCTGAATCAACTTCCGGGAGATTTAATGAACAATTGCCTGTTTTTTCATTATTCTTCGGTTCTTGTGCTTTTGATTTGGGTAAGGTAGCACAGGAGTAGGTCATTAGTGAGATTCTACTTGCAGTAATAAATATGTCAAAAGGAATGAAGTTGAGATTTTTTACAATGGATGACTGGCGTGAGGGACGGGCGATGCGATGCTGACTGGTACCACTGTGCTGCTCTATTTGTACTATCCTGATTTTAACACTGTCACTGCCAATTCCACTATCTTGAGCACCACTGCACCGAGATGAGGTTTCAGCCATGCTTCCATCAAATGTATCCATTTTTTTCTGTTCTTGTTTAGAGATCTGTAAGGAAAAACAAAAAAAAAATATTTAAAAGCAGCTACATTCCAAGTGTTTCTATATAAAAGAGGTTACATAAACACGTTAAAAATGCAGCTATTATAATTTGTAACAGAGTAATCATAAAAATAAAGTAGGAGCCCATTCAAAAATTATTCATATTAAAATGCCAAGGAAATACTTGAGAAAAAGTATCAAATGCACATTTCTAACATTAAAATATACTTTTGAGTGTCTGATTTTCTTTTTTCGGACAAATAAAAAGTAGTACAACAGTAAAAATGCCTCTTTAAAGAATTAGTGTTCTTTACAGTGATTTTCCAAGTAGTACAATAAACTGTTTCCAAATTGTGATTACTATTGGTTGAAACTATATTTTAGGTAGGAGCAGTTTATATTGTTTACCCATGTCATTATAAAACTGATTTATAGGTTTTTGGATAGTAAGAAAGAGAGGGAAAAGTCAGTAGTCCTAAATTATAAAGGACAAAGAAAACTAAATTAAGATAGATGTATGCCTTTCAAAATGATGTTTATTTTCCTATACAACAGGACTTGAAACAGGGTAAATGTAAGTGACCAAGCAAAATGTAAGTAATTAAAGCCCTTGAAGGTGGAGTTTTCCTTTGTGCACTGCAGGCTACTCATGCTCAAAATTATCCATCAGTAACACCCTATGTAGAGAACAAAAACAACTTAGTGACAGCAGCAGGTAGGATCACCTTGGCAGTACAGCTCAAGGCCTTCAGTTTGGTTCTTTGGTTCCACTTTCTTAGGTCTACCAACCATGCGTTTGAGATACGCTATTCGAGACCTAGATGTCTTACTTGCTTTTTCATTGAAGTAATACAGGTTCGTTAAAGAAACCAATGAAAGTCTGAAAAAAAAACCCAAATCCTCCCAACCTCCTTCCTATCACCAAACATAACCAATGGTAATATTTTAGTGCATTTCCTTTCATTCCTTTTTCCCTACCTGTGCAAAGTTTCCTCCACACCCCTTTATGGTTATAATCATACTGTAGAGACAAATTTTTAACCCAATGTTTCTACATGCTTATATACTCTTCATAATTGTTAAGTTTGAAAAGCTGCATAGTATTTCATTTTGTGTTAGGAACAAGTTGTTCAGCATTTCCATGTAATTGGGCATTCAAGTTTTCAAATTGTGATAGCGAACATCTATGACAAACATCTAATATTTCCTTAGGACAGGCTCCTAGAAGTGGAATTACTAGGTAAATTGTATGAAAAAGTTTAAGGTTATGGAATATTGCCAACACCTTTCAAAAAAGGCTGCACTAATTAATATCACCACATGCAATGGAAAAATATTCCCCAAGTACTGGGTATTACTTATCATATTTTTATGTTCTTCCTTAATTTGCCTGGTAAATATAGTATTATTTTTTCCAACATGCTACAGATTATTATAAGTAGCTTGTGAAAATGTTAAACGACTGTTAAATAATTTAAGTCCATGTATGTAGTCATTAAATTTTTTCAAATAAGATTTCTTGCTTAATATTTCTTAATATTTCAACTGATTTTAAAGTTGTTGAGGGACATACACATTGCTGTTAGAAAAATCCAGCATAAACTATTTGAAATAAAAACAACTTCTCCATTTTATTGTCATTATTTTTTAATTTATTGGGGTGACAATTGTTAGTAAAATTACATAGATTTCAGGTGTACAATTCTGTATTACATCATCTATAAATCCCATTGTGTGTTCACCACCCAGAGGCAGTTCTCCTTCCATCACCATATATTTGATCCCCCTTTACCCTCATCTCCCACCCCCCACCCCCCTTACCCTCTGGTAACCACTAAACTATTGTCTGTGTCCATGAGTTTTTGTTTCTCATTTGTTTGTCTTGTTCTTTTGTTGTTTCTGGTTTATATACCACATATCAGTGAAATCATATGGTTCTCTGCTTTTTCTGTCTGACTTATTTCGCTTAGCATTATACTCTCAAGATCCATCCATGTTGTCACAAATGTCCATATTATTTTTAACTATTCTGTCTATGCCGTGCTGTTTCCAGACCCACTGCGCCCCTTCTGAACTTGCTGTAGCTGGCAAACATTTAGCTATCCATCAAGACTCAGAACACATGACACTTGTCTGAAAATTGTTCTCTATTTTCCTTTTTGCTGATCCTAGTATTTTACTCATACTTCTATTTTAGGATGTATTATTTTCTCCTAACAAGTTATGTGGTGGCGGTATCAGATTGTGTTAAAACAATCTATAGGCTTTAGAGTCACACAACGTGGGGTCAAGTTCAACACTTTCTAATTGTATGAGTTTGGATAAATTACAAACCTCTTTAAGGCTACATAATTTCATCTGTAAAACGGGGATAATAAATCTTATTTCAAAGGGTTAGTATGAGGATTCAATGAGCTAATATACCTAAAGAGGTCAACACAGTGTCCTGCACGTAGAAAATACTCAGTAATGGGCCGCTGTATGTTTCCCTCCCTTTTACCAGGTGAAGCACTGCCAAAGGGACTGGGTCATAGTATTTGCTTCTGGGTATTGTTAAGGAGCGGTGCATTGCCTGGCTTACTGCAGACGGGATCCATACATGTTTGACGACATGTTACTTTCTAATACAATATTGAATGAAAACAACTGCCCTTTGGATTAGAAATATGTGACTGTTAACATGTAAATATACGTGGACAGAGACTTCCCCATACACTGTACTCTTTACGGTCTTTATAGACGTAATCATGGGCTCCACCTGATCCGTGTCCTCCACCTTGTGGACCAATCACACTTGAAGCATCTGAGCCTCTGCTGGGTCTTCATCCTGACACTGAGAACTTTAATACCCAACACACAGAGTTGCTGCAGCATTAAGTGAGTGAATGGACTGAACACACACAGTAGGCACCATCAATAAGGGGTAAGTTAAAAAGGAGCCACCCTCCTTGGGTAGACTTCTTTAAGCCTTCAGAGGGTGCTAGTCTTTCCTGCTTCTGGAAACTGATATTATTATAGACTGTGTTTTGTCTCAGAGATTGTGAGCAATTGAAGATAAAAAATAAAATACCCCTAAGTATATCTATTATTTGCCAAACATTGTTAGCACATTACATACATTTTCTTTACTAAGTGTTACAACCCTTTGAAGAGGGTACTGTTACCTCTATTTTACAGCTAAGGAAACTGAGGCTTGGGAGGTTAATCAATAGGTCCAAGGTCAGACAGCTAGTAGGCTATGGATCAAAGGGAACACCATTCGTATTCCTAGCACCCATCATACTGCTTGTCACATAGTAAGTAGAGCTTAATAACTGTGTGCTGCCTGAATACACGAATAAACATATTAATTTAAAAATTCAGTAAAGTAAAAATAATTAAGGCAATTATCAAAATGATAGATTCATTTTAAAGCTTTCAGTTATCCCTATTATAAAAATGTAAAATATACCTCCAAGTCCATTACCGATTAGGACTTCTCAAATAATACATGAACAAATAATAAAATCAAGTACACAAGTAGTCTAGGATTTACTGCCCATGTTTTGAGGCATTACAAACCAAATATCTATATACAGAATAAATGAAAAATTTCTTTAGGTTGAGTTCTATTGCAAATTCAAAACAAGAACTCAACTATTTCTATTATCTCCATCAGAAAAGGTAACCATAATTAACTACATGAGACTATACAGGACTTTTTTATGCACAGAGTATTATATTTTCTTATTGTTATCTACAGATTTTGTTTAAAATCTAATGTCTCCTCTTTACAAGGAATTCAGAGCTCCCCATCAGTGGTAACATGACAAAACAAACCACCTGTAGGTAAAGATAAAGAAATTTAGTGTCCAGCCCCATTACGTGTTGTGATTGCCACATTAGACTCTAGTAGCAAATGTTAAGTGGCCCAATCTTGAGATATAAATAAACAGCAGGGCAGGATGGCAGCTATCAGCCTGGGTCATGCGGGTTACTGAACAGAAGTCAGATGGTAACTAATTCTAGTCACTACTGAGCAGAATGGAATTTGAACCAATGACCCAGAGATGAAAGACTCAGACTCTTACAGGGGGAAAAAAAAAAAAAAAAGTACAAATTTTCCAGTACTAGAAAACTAAATTCTTAAAACTGGGTTAAAAGCCAAGATTTCCTCGATTTTTCTAAGCTTCCACACTATTTGTAGGACTCAAATAAATAAGCTGGTGATTTTTGAGACATTTAAGAATCCATTGGTTTGTTACCGGTCTACTGCAGATTTATCTATTATATTGAAGAGTATCTGGCCTGCTACTGAGAAGTTTTATAATTAATTTTGTGTGCTAAGCCCTAAATTTGGGCATCAATTTACTATTCCTTTGTGGAAAAAGAAAAGTTCACAAAGTAATAACTCTGAAAATAACTTTTGCTTTATTACTGTCCAAAGGGAATAATAATTTAAGTTGTCAAAAATAGTAATATCTGCATGCTGTTAGTGAATGCAGCAGAAACACGTATCTCTGGGCAGTGCTGTTACATCAGCTCTCCCACTCTTTACCTAACTCATTTAAAATGAACAATAAAAGTTTTCTTTAATTAGCTACTGGTGTGCATTAACATGATCGTGATTAAACCATAAAAACCAACTGTACATTACTCTGGTCCCTTCTTCCATATGTTTTGAATTATTCTGTTTGAAAATGTACTTTGCGTCCCTTTTAAAAGTTCGACCTTCTGCTTTCAGAGAATTAAATGCATATTACTGTAGTGAAGAAGATAATGTTTCAGACCTCCAGGCATATATTAAACACACTGGCAGCACTTGAGACAAAATGCTTTACTTATTAGATACTTCCTATTCTAAACAGTGTCATCAAAGGCTAAAAACAAAATCCATATAAAAGCTGCACAATGCTTCCACACAGAACCTGTGCCAAAATCCCTGTACTTTCCAACTAATGAGGAAAGGATGTGTACTCTTAACATATGAATGTAAGATTTTCCAAGCATTCACTTTAGGAAACTGGGCTATTGATTCCATATGGGTTATATTAAATGAAACTGTATTGGTAAAATAACCTTTAAGATATTTGGCATGATAACTATAATTAAACAATATTCAAAAGACTAAAACAAAAGGGAATTTGGTTCCACAATGGCTAATTAAAATAAAATGAAAAAACACAGCATGCCATCTATCAAGATAAATTGTTATTGTTTAAGAACTATTTAAATACTGTTAAAATATACTTTTAGATAAAATCTGAAAGAGCTGGAAAAATATTTGTGGCTTAAAAATGGATAGTTTGGTGAAGAAAAAAAGTATAGGACTCTGAAATTTTATGCAGAGATAACAGCTTTAAAGCCCTGAGCACAACCAGATGGTACTTAAATCATAGGAATTCTACAGTTTCACTATCAATGGGTTTCAATATGAGAAGGTTTTCAATAGCTAGGAAAACATGTCAAGTTGATAGTTTACTTCTTAGATCATTTCAGCGCATTTTCCCATCCTTTCACAGTTGTATATGGTACAGATACTAGCTACCTTGGAAAAGGTGCTGAAAGGTAGTAGCTAGGGAAGTACAGCTAGTTCTTCCTTTTAATGTATTGAGATAGGTAAGTTTATTAGCTCACCCCGGAGTCTGTACAGGAATAGCAGCTAAAACCACACCTGAACATGTGACAGTACCAAGGAATGAATTACAATAATTTCAAATGACATTAATTTGATTTTCTTCAGTAGCATTATGGAGTGGAGAAAAATAAACTTGATTGATTGAAACTTTTCATTTGGACTTAACCTTTTTATGAAGACATCAAAAGTCAGACTCACTAATAAAAATGCTGCAAATAAATGGATATTTCAAATTTAAGTAAAAATATGTGGAAATCAACCTCTTGAGAATTAACAAGGACTTAAACAAATATAAATTTTGTTTTGATGGCTGACAAGAAAGGGTAATTCAGCATCTATCCCAATATATTAATTCACATTATTTAAAAAAAATTTCTTGTCTTTTTAAGGAAATCTTAACTATACACCAAACATAAGCATATCTACATATTTTTCTACCTTATCATAATTATGGTTATATAAGAGACACAGTGAAGTAATATTTCTAACATGCGACAGTTATAATTTAACCTTGGTCAAAATATCTTTTACTAGTCATGAATCATTTTAAACGTCTTATAAATTATGAAAAAGTCAAGTGTGAAACCACAGGATCAAAGTGACAATCACATCTGTATGTCACCACAACATTTATTCTAATTTTATTGTCCTTGCTAAAATGTAGTAGTGTTTTCAAAGAAGTAAACATCTTGTCTACCTTACCAAATCAAATACAATAAAAAGAATTGGTTATAGTATTTTAATAGTTTCACATACTGAAATTACAAAGGAAAATTTTTGTAAACTTGAAAAAAAATCATGTGCCTCATTGTTTAAACATTTGCTAACATCCTCTTCTAGATGTATCTTTTAGAAGTTTGGTTTTTGGGATGGGGCGGGGTGATGCTAGCTACTGAGAGAGGTTGTGGTATGCTTTTTTTAAAAAATTTATTGGGGTGACAATTGTTAGTAAAATTACATAGATTTCAGGTGTACATTTCTGCATTATATCATCTATAAATCCCATTGTGTGTTCACCACCCAGAGTCAGTTCTCCTTCCATCACTATATATTTGAGTGGTATGCTTTTAACACAGAGATAGTCTACACTGGAAGCTTCAGGTAAATAGCAAATTGTTGTAACAATCAAAAATACTTAATTTCAACTTGAATTAAGTAAACAACTAAAGTATATTTTTCAGTCTCAAATTTTCAGTGGTGTCAGCATTACACTTCAAAAACTTTTATCATTTTATACCATTGCAACTCAGTGATGTACTAGGTAAAATTTATTTAAGCACATTAAATTAAATGAAAAATTATAAGGAATCAATTGACTTCGATATGAAATGTCTCCTTCAGTGTCACCAATCCACATTATTTTTTATTTAAAAAACAAACGTGAATAAGCACTGTATGCACTTGAGTACTACAGATACAGAGTGCTAGAAAACAAGGGCTTTTTATATTTTATTTCTCTAAGCCAAATGTTATACAAGATCCCACTTAATATAATTGTTCCCAGTTGGAAGGCAAAAAGTTTTCACAATACTGCAGTAATTATGCAAAAGAGCAGAACTAATGATACCCACCACTGCTTAACAGATAGAATGGTAAAGTGTACTATAGTTTCAAGTTTTCCCTTTCATGAAGTAACTTTTCCGGCTCTTTGAAGTAACTGTATAAGACCACTACTGCCTGCTAAATATCAGTTCAAATATTCACATTTCAAGTCCAGTGCTAACTGCAATAAAAGACGCATGGACACAGTTTAGGAAAAGTTGTGTTTTACTGCAGCCTGTGTTTGGGTCTATTGTTCTAATTTAAGTTGTAAATTACAAAAAAGGACCAGTTCTAGTGCTAAACTGATTATAATACATAGGTCATTAACAGTGTCTACTTCAATGTTATAAACCAAACAACAAAAAATGTATACAAGTCAACCTATCCGAACAAGTTCATATCCTACTTATTGAGATTTCATCTGCAGTGTTGACCTTTAAATTTTTGTGTCTGTTTGTCCTTTTATACATACATGATTTCACAGCATAAGTTTATTTTCAGGAGCTTCTAAATTCATGAAAAAAAAATTAGTTTCAGGCGAAATTTTGTATACAAGGTCTTAACGTATAAACAGTTTTCATTATCTCTTTCTCCCTCTCTTTTCTATGTCTTTGACATGAAATTGGAATAGATTGGTCATTTTTGTTCAAGGAGACTAGATCTAATTGATTTATACTAACTTCTGAGTTTAACTTCGACTTGTTTGCTTTTTGTAATGAATTCACTTTTTTTAAAATAAAACTTTACATATTCTGGGAACTTAGATCTTAATCAAAACAGATGCCTCTACATGAGAAACAACAACCTGCTTTGAAATGGCCATGATGTTAATTCTTAAAAAGTGGCTACTGTGTGTACAAGGTAACTTCTCTTCATACTGATGAAATCCAAGGTTCACTCCACTGATGTCAATGTGGAAACCATTTTGTCCCGTGGCTGCTTAAAGATTTTCAATAGGATTAAATCAGTTGCAAGTCCTCATTATATCAGGGTTTACAATTGTGTCTGAGTTGGAGTCTGTTTCTCATAGAATTTTACTCAGAGACTGACTTAGATTGGCTCCTTAGGGCTAGTCTGATTTTACTAGAAACAACTGTATCACATCAGCCACTCTCATAAACTTGCCCTAAGATTGAATCAGCTCTGACCCTGAAGAGATGAAAGTTTACCGAGCCTATGCATTCTCTGTAAGAGTCCCAGAAAAGTTTGCATTTAGTTTCTGCAGCAATGCAGAAGCAGAATGTGCTTATTAACTATTCCAGTGGGCCTTTGCCTTGCAACTATGAACCTGATTTTCTGATAAGAAAACTATAGTTGAACTTAGAGAAATTTCTGTCAATAAAAATACATAGAAATCCCTATTTGATCATTCTATTCCTCTTCAAAGAAACCATTTGGGTTTATGGAAATGAAACAAGAGCATGCTTTTAAAACTAATTTTTCCCTAATATTCAGTACAGTTGAAAAATAATTAAAATAATTAGCTTTATCCAGTGGCTGGTTTTCACTGCCAAACAGAATCTAGTTGTTTTACAAAAATATTGAGCTAATTTTCATTATTTTATATTCTATTTACTGAATCTAAACAAATCTGTTTCAGTTAACTGCAGATTCTCTTCAGTTAAAGTAAAAACCTGAATCTCAGTATTCTCTACCAGTGTATGTTATTTTACTGAAGTTCATCAAGACATAACAGAATACAGCCAGTCATTTACAAGCTTTTATTGGCCACCCTTTAGCTTCATGGTGGCAGATCAAATCCAAACCGAACTAAAGCTATATATTGATTCTCTGTGTGTCATGTTATCCATACCTTAATGATGCAATGGATTTAAAATGCAATATGGTCAAGATGTTAGAAACATTTGCTTATGCCCTGTAGCCAATTCTTCTTTTACTTTACAAGAACTCTGTTCTCTTCTACTCCACAAAATCATAACTGGGCCTAAATGACCTTCCACATAGACTGCTTTGATCATACCAACTTCTCACTTCAATCCTTGTAAATGTGCAGTATTTTCTAAATTAGATAAATATTCCTAATAGCTCTGGTCAGCTAACCCTACAACATCAGCAAATTTTCATATGCTAATATGTCCTAAGTAATTCTTGCTGTTCTAAGAAAGCAACATTATGTACATTAATGAAGGTAATCCAACCTTCACCTTAAGGATATTCTTGGTCATGTGGGATCGCTTGAATAAGTTTAAAAGTTAGAAAGAAAATGAAGATTATCTCTTCCCATATATCAAGCATCTACAAACATGAGTGACCAAATCTGAAAATTCCTGAGAAGATTTTCTTAAAAAGTTATGAATTAGAAAACAAATTTTAATCATAGCTGGTATATCCTTACTAGATGATCTTATGGGAATGTCTCTTATTAATGCTAAATTTTAGAAGATAACATTCACAACAGTATAACCAAATTAGGATTATTAAAGAGGAGTTCTTAGCCTTTAAAGCTTACCTCTCTCTCTAAACTAGGTGAAGAATAAAGTTTCTATTTTTTAATGATATTATTTTTAAGGTAACTATTATTCAGTCAAGTATGGTTAATGTGTGGGCTTTAGTTATAATAATTTTATTGGGATAAAATATTTCTTGAGCTTCTTGAGGAAAGAGCCAATGTCAAAATAATTGAACAAAATGTGGAGTAAAGTTTTATTTCACATCATTCATTCAACAAACTGTGACTGAGCACGTCCAGGCATACCTTGGAGATACTATGGTTTGGTTCCAGACCACCACAGTAAAGCAAACATCACAATGAAGTGAGTCACACGAACTTTTTGGTTTTCCAGGTATATCAAAGTTTTGTGTACACTACACTGTTGTCTATAAAATGTGCAATAGCATTAGGTGTAGAAAAATGTATATATCTTAATTTGAAATACTTCATTGCTAAAAAAAAAATGCTAACCATCAATTGAGCCTTTAGCAAGTCATATCTTTTTGTTTGTAGAAGGGCTTGCCTCAGTGGTGATGACTGATGACTGATGAGGGTGGTGGTTGCTGAAGTTTGGGTTGATAATTTTCATTGGTCTCCATTTAACTTCATGATGGCAGATGAAATCCAAACTGAACTAAAGCTAAGTAATTCTCTGTGTGTCATGTTATCGATACCTTAATGATGCAATGGACTTGAAATGCAAAATAATCAAGATGTTAGAGAAAAACATTTATTTCTATTTCTTAAAATAAGACAACAATCAAGTTTGTCACATTGATTGTCTCTCCCTTTCACCAACAGTTTCTCCATAGCATGTGATACTGTTGGCATCTTACCCACAGAACTTCTTTCAAAATTGAGGTCAATCCTCTCAAACCTTGCTGATGCCTTATCAACTCAGCTTATGTAATATTCAAAATCCTTTGTTGTCCTTTCAACAATCTTTACAGCATCTTCACCAGGAGTAGATTGCATCACAAGAAACCACTTTCTTTGCTCATCCATAAGAAGCAACTCCTTGTCCTTGAAACTTTGATCATGAGATTGCAGTAATTCAGTCACATCTTCAGGATCTACTTCTAATTCTAGTTATCTTGCTATTTCCACCACATATGCAGTTACTTCCTCTAATGATGAAGTCTTGAACCTCTCAAAGTCATCAGTGATGGTTGGAATCAACTTCTTCAAAACTCCTGTTAATGTTGATATTTTGCCCTCTTTCCATGAATCACACATGTTCTTAATGGCATCTAGAATGGGAATCCTTCCCAGAAGGTTTTCAATTTACTTTGCCCAGATCCATCTGAGGAATCAATATCTATGGCAGCCATAACCTTCAAAATATATTTCTTCAATAATAAGATTTTAAAGTCAAAATTACTCTTTGATCCATGGGCTGCAGAATAGATACTGTGTTAGCAGGCATGAAAATAACATTAAACTCACTGTACATCTCTATCACAGCTCTTGGGTGACCAGGTGCATTGTCAATGAGCAGCATATTTTGAAAGGAATCTTATTTTCTGAGCAGGTTTCAAAAGTGGGCTAAAAATATTCAGTAAACAATACTGTACACAGATGTGCTGTGATCCAGGCTTTTTGTTCCATTTATACAGCACAGGCAGACTAGATTTAGCATAATTCACTAGGGACCTGAATTTTCAGAATGGTAAATGAGTATTGGCTTCAACTTAAAGTCATCAGCTGCATTAGCCCCTAACAAGAGAGTCTACCTGTTCTTTGAAGCCAGGCACTGACTTCTCCTCTCTAGCTATGCAAGTCCTAGATGGCATTTTCTTCCAATAGAAAGCTATTTCATCTACACTGAAAGCCTACTGTTTACTGTAACCACCTTCATTAATGATCTTAGCTAGGTCTTCCGGGTAACTTGCTGCAGCTTCTACATCAGCACTTGCTGTTTCACCTTGCACTTTTTTGTAAATTTCTCTGATTTATTTAGATCCTCATCAGATTACCTTATTAATGCTAACAGGTTTTACTACAGCTTCGTGGATTTCTTAAATACAGTCATATATCCGGAAAACAAGATAAGTATTATTTTCCAATATTTATATCCATTATTAAGTTTTCTTGCCTAAATGTTTTCACCTAAATTTTTAAAGCAATGTTGAATCTTATCTTATTTCAGACTTTAATAGAAATAGCTTTAGTATTTACAATAAAAAATATTTGCTATTGGTTCTTGATGCATAATTTCCTTTTACTTAGTTATCAAATCATATTCAAAACTGTAACATTCTATCAAATGCTTTTTCAGCATATACTAATAAAATTTATCGCCTTTCATTTAAAAAACTTTACTTTGAAATAATTTTATTTACAGAAAAGTTGCAAAAACAATACAAAGAGTTCCTGTGTATATACCTTTACACAGATTTTCTAGATGTTAGTACTTTACTTTTGTTTCACCATTCTTTGTGTATACATGTATGTGTATGTATACATATATATGTATCTGTGCATGCTGTATATATAATTTAAAGTTTTCTGAGACATTTGCAAATTGTCTTTGCCTTTAATTTCTAAATACTTCATTGTATATTTTTTAAAAAGAAGGACATTCTTTTACCTAATATTATCAAAATAAGAAAATTAACATTAGTAATAGTCTATAATCATTTAAATAATCTTCAAATTCTTGATGTAGTTGATTATATTAGATTTCCTGATACTGAGGCTTGGATAGCTGAAATAAACCTTATGTGACCACAGTGTACAATTTTATTTTATTTGGAATTTGTGCATTTATACTCAGTCATAGGTGAGATTAGGCTGTCAGGTTTGAGTATTAATGGTACACTGGCCTTTAAAAAATCAACTGAGTATCTTTTAATCTTTTCCCATGGTCTGAAGCAGTTTATAGAATAATTAAAAATTACAGGCCAGTGAGCTGCACCCTCTACAGCTAGATTGAGAACAATGGCTCAACCTGGAGCTGGGCTGCGGTGAGCAGCCAGCAGCCCGTGGGCAGCGTGAGCGGCCGGCAGCCTCCAAGAGCTGCGTGAGCTGCTGTGAGCGGCCGACCGGTGACCGACCGCCTCAGCCAGGGGGAGCGCAAGGCTCATAATACCACCAGCATGGACCAGGGAGCTGTGTCCTACACAACGAGCCTGAGAAACAACTGCTTGACTTGGAATTGGGAGTGGGGCAGGGAGCAGGGGGAAAAAACATTACAACTCATCTATTTTTTTGGGCTGAGTGTCACCTTGCACTTTTATGTTTCAGAAGCAGCTTTTTTCTTTAAACCTCATGAACCAACCTTTGCTAGCTTCAAACTCTCCTTCTTCAGCTTTCTAATCTCTCTCAGCCTTCATAGAATTTAAGAGGGTTAGAGCCTTGCTCTGGATTCAGCTTTGGCTTAGGCAATGCTATGGCTGGTTTGAGCTATCCAGACCACTAACACTCTCTCCATATCAGCAATTAGGTTGTTTCGCTTTCTCATTCATGTGTTTACTGGAGTAGCACTTTTAAATTCCTTCAAGAACTTTCACCTTGAATTCACAACTTGGGTGTTTGGCACAAGAGACCTAGCTAGCTTTTGGCCTATCTTGGCTTTTACTATGCCTTCCTCACTAGACTTAATTATTTCTAGCTTTTGATTTAAAGTGAGAGACATGTGACTCTTCCTTTCACTTGAATACTTAGAAACCACTGTAGGGTTAATTGGTGTAACTTAAATATTGTCCTGTGTCAGGGAATAGAGAGGCCAAAGAAGAGGAAGAGAGACAGGGAGCAGCCAACTGGTGGAACAGTCAGGACATAGACATTTGTAGAATAAGTTTTCTGAAACAATTATAATAGTGACATCAAAGATCACTGAACACAGGTCACTGTAACAAATACAATAATAATTAAAAAGTTTGAAATATTGCAAGAATTACCAAAATGTGACACAGAGATATGAAGTGAACAAATGCTGCTGAAAAAAAAAAAAAATGGTGCTGATTGATTTTTTTGAGGTAGGGTCATAAACCTTCAATTTGTTAAAAAAAAAGAAAGAAAGAAAGCATATCTGCAAAGTGCAATAACACAAGGTATGCCTGTACTATGTTCTAGGCATTGGTTAAGGATATAGCAGGAAAATGTCCTGCCTTTATGAAGTTTACATTATAGTGGGGAAGTCAACCAACAGAATTCTCTCTCTCTCTCTCTCTCTCTCTCTCTCTCTCTCTCTCTCTCTCTCTCACACACACACACACACACACACCATATTTGATGATGGATGCTGGGTATTATAAGAGCAAGAAAAAGTCAAAAATAATCTGAGTTATTTGGCCTGAGCAACCACAAAAATGGAGAGAGATGATTTTCCAGGCTATGCAAGCAGTTTCCTCATCTGTCCATGTGTTACGCTAATACTTTAACATTCTGCCTTTCCAAACTGCCTGGTTTTCCAAGAATCATAAATGACACCAGTGATTTTCACATAGGGAGATGATGACAGTCCCCACCATACCAAATTTTAAAGGATTCTCTAGTGCAATTATGATGTCTTCCTAGTTCCTCCAATAAGCCAAACCTCCAATCAGTTAAGAGTCATTCAAGAGCTATAATTAGAGATGGTTTTCTGGGGTTGGGCCTAGACCTCATTCTAGACAAACACTTGTAGAATACAGAAATGGAGCCAAGACATGGAGTCATGCCACATGCCCAGAAAATCAAATGAAGGAGACATAGAATAGTTCTTGGGAGGATTTTGGCCTGGAAACAGCTGAAATTGACATAATGTTCATGAGCTGAGTTGGAGAAGGAGAAAAGGAGAGAGGGCTGGGTTCTTACAATATCTCTGTATTTCTAACTGCTACTGAGCACTTCTACTTGGGTGTCCCATTATCAATATCACACATCTAAAAGATCACCATAGCATTTAAAAATACTTTCCCCCCAAAATACCACCTCTATATGTTAACTTTTTATGTATTTGTTCTTTCTCAAAGGCTCAAATATTAAATATACCTTCTTGGCCCCACCAAATACTGCTGGTCATTCCTTCATTTTATTAATTACTCTTGCTCTTTCCTTTGTATTTTCTATTTTCGCTAGCCCCTCCCACTTTACATTGGTTAGTTACAAGAGTTCCTTAATTAAGTTTCTTTCACTGGTCTTTCCCTTTCCTAATCTATCCCAAATAGCACTGCCAGAGTACTCTTCTCAAAACACTTTCATATTTACTTATAAACATTTGTCCCACTAGAATGTAAAGTCCATGAAAATAGAGACTTTTTGAGTGTTTTTTATTTTTCTACTTTTATCACCAGCACCCAGAACAGTGCTTGGTACACGGTAGGTACGCAGTAACAATTTAAAGAATGAATTAAGGAAGGAACAAATGAACAGAATAATTTACAAGGTACTCATGTAGGTCCGTGGGTGGGGGAGTAGATATAAGGATCAGTTAAACTTGGAGCCTGCCTTGTAAGTTAGAGATACTTATTCACTCAAGAAGCTTTCAGGACACATCTGAACCAAGACTGAAAGAAGCTGGGATTTGGATTTGTTGAAATGCCAGTAAGGACACTGAGGCTGAGAGGAACATATAAATAAAAAAGTGACAAAAGACAAAAAAAGAGCATGGGTAAGTGTATGGAAAAGGAAAGGTCCCATTTGGCTCAAACAACAGATATACTAATGGGAATAGTAGAAGATGAGGCTGGAAAGGCAGGATAACACAAAATTCTAGGTGGCAGGTTAAGAACCTTGAATTCTTAGTTGTATGTCAGTCTTCCTCACAGCAGAGCCTCTTGCTCACCTGAATCAGAATCACCTAGGCCGGTAGTTAAAACAGAGATTATCAGGCCTCATGCCAGGAGTCTCTTACCTGCAGGTGAGACCTGTTGACCTGCACTTATAACAAACTTCCGGTAATGTCGATGCATATTAATGTTTGAGATACACTGCTATAGACAATGGAAAACTGTAAGAACATTCTCAGCAAATAAATGATGAAGTGGTACTTGAGAAAAATTAATGTGATCACAATGTGCAGCAGGAGTAGAGGACTGGAGAGCAGAGAGATTGCAGGCAGCATCATCAGGTTAGGAAGCAACTGGCCAGACGGCAATGATGGGGATGTGAACTACAGCAAGATGCGAAGCAATGGCTCCAGGAGATGAATGAGAGAAACCTTATTTGATCCCTCTGGTTCAGAATCTGGTCATGGCACACAACTGCCTACTAACTAATGTAACCAATATGCTTGGACCTCCTCTCTAACCCACCCGTCACTACTCCTCTCTTTAAGTTCTTCATTCTGGAACTTCACAATCACCTTCCTACCTCCACATCGTCACTCATGCTGTTCTCCCAGCCTGGAATGCCCTCCTTCTGAAGGGTCCATTTCCTGTATGAAAACTTCCCTTTATAAGTCCACAAAAACTGCTCTCTCTCCCCTATAACCTTGTAGGACATACTGTCTTTGTCCCTTATCTGGCATAGGCCACATTCTACTGCTATTTTCTTTAAATCCTTATGCTCTATCTCTCAGATTGAAGGAATCTTAAGTCTAGAAATATAACACATCCATTTCTGTAAATTCTGTGCACCAAGAATGTAACTGAAGTGAATTAAGTATATGTAGATGATAGTGATGCTGGGGATGAAGATGGCAACGATGACAACCTAACTAGCTGATTCCCGGGTAGTCTCTACAGCAATGATACCAGTGCATAGACAACACTACTTATTTGATGTTTAGAACACATCAGGAACTTTTCTATGTACACTGAGTATATGTTACACACTTTTCTATATCAACTCATTTAATCCTCAGAACAACCCTATAAAAGTAGGTACTATTATCCTCATTTTAAGATTGAAAAAAACTGAGGTGCAGAGAAAGAAAACCAAGATGGCACAGTAGGTAAATGCTGTGCTTACCTTCTCTCACAACCACATCAAAATGACAACTAATCTACAAAACAACCATTATTGAGAATCGCCTAAAATCAAGCTGAACTAAAGCCTTTCAACTAAGGATGAGCAGAAGAAGACACCTTCAGACTAGTAGGAGGGGCAGAGACACAGATCGGGCTGGTCCCACACCCACATGTGACCATTACAGACCGGGAGGGATGTCTTGGCTGTGGAGGTGACCCCCGTCCCCCAGAGGAGCGATAGGTCCCAGCCCCACCCTAGTCCAGGGTTCCAGCCCTCGGGAAATAGGTCCCCATAATTTCTGGTTGTGAAAACCAGTGGAGGTTGTGACTGAGTGAGACACTGCGGCTGTACTCACAGGCTCTCCTCTTAAAGGGACCGCACGTGGACTTACCCACTAACAGAATCACTCGCTCTGATCTCCAGCACTGGGGAAGCAGCAGGAGAGGTGGCAGGGACAAATGGAGAACTGAGTTGTCTGGCTTGGGATGGGGGCTGGAGAGGTGGCTTTCTCCTGGATGGGGGAGCGGGTGGAGGCCATTGTTTCTTTGCTGAGCCCTCCCCATTCCCGGCATCCAGACACAGGAAGCAGCCATTTCTGAGTCTCCAGCATTCATTTGTCAAGCCCTGGTGATTCGAGTACTGGCCCTGACCAACTTTCAGGCACATCCAGGCTGCTTTCAGTGGCTTTTTCGTGCAGACCAGCAGTCTTGGCTCAAGCTGCAGACTTTCCTAGGGTCGCTCTAAGGTTCGCGGAACCCAGACAAGCAGCATTTGGCTTGAGCGTGTCCTATACCTCTGGCTGAGCAGCCCTAAAATGGCACTAGTGGTAGCCAGCCATGGTTTGCAGCTTGCCCTTTCAAGGTGCTTCCAAGCACAGCACAGGTGACAACCATCTGCGGATTTCACTGTGGCTCTAGCCAGGTGGCCCCGGGTGGGGCACGGACTGTGACTGAACTTGACCTACAGTGAATCCCCTCCAAGGTGGTCCTGGGGCTGGTGCCCCCAGTGGCCAGCTTCAAAACGAGCTGGAGCATTACCCAGCCGCCTCCAAGTATGACACACCGAAGGGGTGGATTGGGCAGGCACCAGAGTCCTGCTGAGGCAGATCCTGCTCTGTAGGATCAGCTGCTGCACAACAACTCTTCCACTGTAGTCAAGGCCAGTCCTCACAACCAGTGAGCCCAAGGGTCAGTCCCTCCTACTGATGTGCAATTATCAACCAAGGCCTACCTACAAGAGCAGGGCACACACAACCCACACAAGGGACACACCTGGAGTGTGTGGTTCAGGTAACCAGAAAGACTGTGCCACTGAACCCCACAGCATGTCTACTACATAAGGCCACTCTACCAAGATCGGAAGACAAAGCAGCCCTACTCAATACATAGAAACAAACACAGGGAGGCAGCCACAATGGGGAGACAAAGAAACATGTCCCAGGTGAAATAACAGAACAAAGCTCCAGAAAAAGAATTAAGTGAAATGGAGATAAGGAATCTATCAGACGCAGAGTTCAAAACACTGGTTATAAGAATGCTCCATTATCTCAGGGAGAACTTCAACAGAGAGCTAGAGAGCATAAAAATGGAGATGGAAACCATTTTTCCATTAGAAAAAGAACCAGTCAGAACTAAAGGATACAATAATAGAAATGAAGAATATATAGCAGGGAATCAACAGTAGATTAGATGGAGGAGAGGATCCAACCAGCGATGTAGAAGGTAGCAGAAAACACCCAACCAGAACAGCAAAAAGAAAAAAGAATCCAAAAAATTGAGGAGAGTTTAAGGGGCATCTGGGACAATACAAGCATACCAACATTTGCATTATAGGGGTACCAGGAGCAGAGAGAGGGCAAGGAATTGAAAACCTATTTGAAGAAATAATGACAGAAAACGTCCCTAACTTGGTGAAGAAAATAGACATACACACTCAAAAGGCACAGAGAGTCCCACACAAGATAAACCCAGAGAGGCCCACACCAAGACACATCATAATTAAAATGCCAAAGGTTAAAGACAAAGAGAGAATATTAAAAGCAGCAAGAGAAAAGCAGTTAAGTTACCTACAAGGGAGCCCCATAGACTGCCAGCTGATTTCTCAATAGAAACTTTGCAGGCAAGAAGGGAGTGGTGGGAAATATTCCAAGTGATGAAAAGCAACAACGTACAACCAAGATTACTCTACCCAGCAAAGCTATTATTTAGAATTGAAGGACAGATAAGGAGCTTCCCAGGCAAGAAAAAGCTGAAGAAGTGCATCATCACCAAACCAGTATTACAAGGAATCTTAGAGGGACTTCTTTAAGACGGGAGGGGGTTAAGGACAGGTGAAAGGGGAAGGGATTGAGAACAAATTACGTGTTAAATAGTAGTCATGGGGATGTAGGTTACAGCATCAGGAATATAGGCAACAATATTGTAATAACTAGGTATGGTTCCAAATAGGCACTAGATCTATCAGGGTGAGAGATGGGAATGGGGTTGGGGGCAGGGTGAAAAGGTGAAGGCATTAAGAAATACAAACTGGTAGTTAATACACAATGGGGAATATAATCTGAAGGCATTAAAAAATATAAATTGATAGTTAATAAAGTATGGGGAATATAATGAACAATGTTGTAACAATCACGTAAGTTGCCAGATGGGCACTGGACTTACCAGGGGGATCACTTCATAGACTGTGTCAAATGCGCTATACACCTGAAGCTGAAGTAGAATAATATTATATGTCAACTCTAACTAAATATACAGGTATATATGGTCACGGGATGTGGAGGACAACATAGGGAAGATAGTCAATGGTATTGTAAAAGTTATATAAGTTGTCAGAAGGGTAGTAGCTTGGGGGGGTGGGTTATCATTTTATGAAGGGTTTAAATGTCTAATTATTACATTGCTTTATACACCTGAAACTAATAAAAAAAGATTCTTCTAGATAAATTGATTACCTTTTATTTCTGTACTCCACTCTCATCCCCATCTACTCCCATTGCAATGTGTTTAATATGTATCTGTTTATATTTAATTAGTACATTGTATGTATGTAAACTGTATGTAGAAATAAAAACCGAGGTGCTGGGCATGCTTATTGCAAAAGAACAACAACAACAAAAACCCCACAAAACAACAAAAAAACCTGAGGTGCAGAGAAGTTAAGTAACTTGCTCAAAATCACACAGCTGGTAAATGGTGAACTTGGATTTGGACATTGGCAATGCAATACCAGAGCTCATTTTAAAATCATAATCTACAGAGTTGCTGTCTCAGAATCTTATTTGTTTTTTTCATGGCCCTTACCACAATTTGAAAATTTTAAAACTTTTTGTTGTTATTTTCTGTCTCCATACTAGATAGCAAGATCCCTCTTTGTAGGGACTAGGTAGTTTTGTTCAATGCTACACACCTGGTGCTGGGCACAGAGTAGATGATCCATTAATACATGCTTTGTGAATGAATGAGTGAATGAATGAATGAAACAATAAGGAAAAAGGAGGAGAAAAGAGTAAAGCTACAGATACCACTATGAATATCTCAGAGATTAGGGAGGTTTTTTATTACTGCAGATTTCAGACAGATGGCTTCTTAGAGAAAGTCTTCATCAATATATGAATGCATTTTGAAATGCTGAAAGGAAAAATCCATTTGCAAGGTGCTGGGACCAGGTGTCTGTATTTTAGCAAATCACTCTATTCAAGAACAGGAAGCACAGCTTGGAGATAGAGCACTGCAGTAGGGAACTGAAGACCTGGCTGAGTTCCACAGTTTCCACTAAGTCACACCTGTGTGGGAAATGACTGTCTTTGTTCACAGCTTTCCTTTTGTCGACATGGAGTTAAAACAGAGTAATCTCGGCCAAATTCAAATTCTCATTTCAATGCATCAGAACCATGGCTTATTAGAGCTGGAAAAGGTTTTAGAGCTCATTGTTTCCAGAGATTTTTTTTTTCAAACTACTTTTTAGCCACAAGACCGTTTCTTTAAAGAAAATCTTATGGGGCGATGAAGTTAGTGGGTGACAGGGATGCACAGTATGTAAAACAGATAAAAGCAAAGTTGCCCCAGGATGGTTGTGTCATGAATGTGCACACATGTGATTTGGGGGCCACAAAGCTCAAATGTGCCACAGATCAACCACTCCTTGATATAATTTTTAAATATCTGCTTTACTGAGATAGGAATTCACATATCATATAATTATTTGAAGTGTACCAATCAATGTTTTTGGTATATTTAGAGTTGTGCAAATATCACCACAATCAATTTCAGAACATTTTTATCAGTTCAGAAAGAAACCTCCATACCCATTAGCAGTCACTCTCCTTCACTACCTCACTTTTCTCTCTCCCCATCAGCTCCTTAGAACCACTAATCTATTTTCTGTCTCTGTAGATTTACCTATTCTAGATATTTCACATAAAGGGTATCATACAATATGTGGTCTTTTGTGACTGGCTTCTTTCACTTTGCACAATGCTTGCAAGGTTCATCCATGTTGTAGCATGCATCTAGAATGCATACACTGCATCCCTTTTTATGGCTGAGTAATATTCCATTGTATGAATACATTACACTTTATTCATTCATTTAGTTGCTGGAAAATTGGGTTGCTTCCACTTTTTAGCTATTTTTGAATAATGCTGCTATAAATATTCAAGTGGAAGTGTCTGTGTGGACATATGTTTTCTTTTCTCTTGGTTATATAGTTAGAAGTGAAATTGTATCTAACTCTGTTTAATCTTTTGAGGAACTGCCAGATTGTTTTCCAAAACAGCATCGACATTTTACAATCCCAAAAAATATATGAAGGCTCCAATTTCTCCACAGCTTCACCAACACTTGTTATTTGTCTTTATGATCATGGCCATCCTAAGTGGGTGTAAAGTAATATCTCATGGTGGTGTTGATTTGCATTTCCCTGATGGTTAATGATATTGATAAGTTTTTTTCATGTACTTCTTGGCCATTTGTGTATCATTTTTGCAGAAACGTCTATTCAGATTCTTTGCCCATTTTTGAATTTGGTTGTGTTTTTATTATTGGCATGTAAGGATTCTTTTATATTTTCTAGTATAAGACCCTTTACTACATTGTGATTTGAAAATATTCACCCATTCTGTGGCTTGTTTTTTTCACTTTCATAATTTTGATGAAGTCCTATTAATTAATTAATTAATTAGGTTGCTTAAGCTTTTTGTATCATACTAATAAATCTAAGATTAAGATTATTAAGAAATCTAATCTAAGATTATTGAAGTTTAATCCCATGTCTTTTTCTAAGAGTTTCATAGTTTTAGCTCTTACATCCAGGTCGCCATCCATTTTGTATTAATTTTTGTATATGGTGTGTGGTAGTATTTTCTTCTAATCCTTTTTATTTCTATAAGGTCAGTATTAATGTCCCCTCTTATTTCAGACAAGCAATCTTCCTGATCAGTCTAAGGGTTTGCCAATTTTGCTGATCTTTTCAAAGAACCAAGTTTTGGTTCTCTTGATTTTCTCTATTGTTTTTCTGTCTCCCTTTGGTATTTTACAGAAGCCTTTGAGAAAGTAAGGAGTTTGGGGCTGAAGCAGTAGCAGCTTCCTACCCATCCCTCCATTCAAGTGACTGCATCTCTGAGATGGCCCAAGCCAGTCCTATTTCACACCTATTGTCTTACTTATTAATAATGTTCACTATTATTCTCAAAAGTTTCCTGTTTATATGATAAATTATAGGTCACTCTAACAACAGACCTGGTCTGAAACTAGATTTCCTGCAGGTTTTATTGATCCAGCTTCCTCCCAGTTCCTTCTGTTTGAGTGTTCTTTGTGATTCTGGCCTCAGGTATAAAATAAAGGAAAAAAGTGAAATAAGGACAATACAAATATCAGACCAAACAGATACACTTGCAGTCAGACTGGTGGGAATGTTTGCCAACTAAGAAAAAAAGTAAAAAAGTTAGTCTTCATTTATCTCTCACTCACACTGTTTTTTTATTCTTTTATAAACAAGTATAAACTGTGGTTGAAGTTGTAGAGAAATATTCCCAAGAACTGCTGTGGATAAAGTAGCTGTGTCCATGGGTTACTGCCTTTCCCATGGGGCAGGGCCCTGAGTTCTATTTTCCAATTACGCCTGTGCACATTCTTCCTCGGTGAAGAGGGCATGCGCTAGTACCACACTACCCTTCTAAAGGGGAAGGAATATTCCTTCTCTTGAAAGAGAGGTTCCAAGTTTAAGGGCTTAAGAAAAAATAGGGATCACACTACTTGCTTTTGCTACCCACCTTCCATGCCCTATTCAGTGTACTTTAACCTATCAGATGCCAATAATTCATTTCCTATTCTATAATATCTGTCTATTCCTCACTCTGCCCTAACCCATACTCTCCAAGGAAGAGAGCAGGACATGATTCTGTGATTTCATCTACTCTGCACCTCTGCTTCTCCTATCACAGCTGAAGGCATACGTGCCAACAAACATATATACTTGATCAATTATTTAAGTGTATTTCATTCACAAGAGGAGTAAAGGAATTGTACATTCAATATTTCTAGAAGTACACTGTACTACTCAAGGAGAATTAAACACATTTTCATGTACTTCATTTGAATCCTAAAATCTTCTGTTTGTACGTTATTAAATCTAGAAATCTGATCTGTTATGTTGGCCTGATTATTGCATGTTACTCACAAAATTTCATTTTATTTTAACCAAATATGCTTTCCCCCCCCCCCCCCCCCCGCTCCATTAGTCTTTAAGCTTTATTTAAGAAAGGTTATTTTAGGAACTAAAGTTTTAAGACACTTTACAAAAATTTGTTTGTTAACAAGAAGTCTTCTGATATCAAAGTTAAATCACAGTGAAAAATATGTTACGTTCAAGGTTTTCACTGGAACAAAAATGCTCATTAAAAGTCAGGGAAAAATATTACTGCTGTTTTTAGTAATAAAACACAATGATGAAACACAGCTTCCTTAACAATGTAAAGACGGTGGGACAGTGACTCAAGCAATGGAAGATATTTTATTTTGATGCTTAATGTAGTTCACAGAATACCAGTTGACTTTATTCTTAGGAACACATTTTAAAATGGCAGTGATGGATTTTCAGGCCTGGTTACACCTACCAGGAAAATGATGCAACCATTATTCACCTCTTCCAACTATGGTTTTTACTGGCATCTTCTATGAGTTACACTTTGGCACTGTTCTAAACATCATCAGGCCACAAGCTCAGTCTAAATCAAATATTTTTACAAACTAAACAATCCAGTGCTAAAAACTACCCAAGTTACAAAGACCTAATGCTGTTTCCGTTCCAAGGACTGGACTCTTTTATAGGGGAAAAAGTGCTTACTACATTAAAAGGGAAATGGTGCTTTAACCCAAAAGAACTGGGTTGGCCAGAGCATTAGAAAAACAGTTAGGATCAAACCTGCACTGGCCACCAACTGACAGACATAACCCACTAGTGACCTTTTCCAATTTCTGTGTCTCATGAGCCCACATAATGGATTGTCTAAGTAAGTTAGTTAATTTAGAATTGGGTCAGTTAAGTTAGATTCACACAGAAAAATTTCTGTTTCATAGACATAGATTACACCCCTTACTCTGGCTAACACGCTTGCAAATGTGAGCCACTATGCACATTATTATTGCAAAAGAACAAGTCCAAGTCCAAGTGCCTGTCCTACTAATGATAGGTGAGTAGCATTATCTCTTTATGTGCAGAGTATCTAATTTTCAAAAAGCTGAAGGAATGCATATAAGCAATGTTGGCAAGCTGACTTCACAAACCAGGGAAGCTTTCATTTTTATATATTAAATACAGAGATACTAAAGCATTCTCTTTGTAGTTGCTGCAAGTTTCAACCTGAAATTAGTTACCCAGTGACTGGCACATAGTAGATGTATTGAAAAACACTTGTTGAATGAATGAATGCAGAATATTTGGTTTCCTTGAAGATCTGGGAAAGCCATATTATGTCAAGTGCTACATTAGTAATATATAGGAAGCCACAAGCAATTTTAGTATACATTTTCCTTTCTCTCTATACACAAAGGTCATTAGTCTCTACTTGAGGAGTTTTGTAACTAGATTAATTTTGTTCAGCCCCACTGATCTCTCTCACTTCTATCACCTCAATCGATTTTATCACGCAGGGCTTCACATTGGTCAATTACCGTCAGGACGAGCCTAGTATTACTGCCTCAATAACTATAAATTCTTTGCTTAGAGGTATTCATTAAATACATCCATCATTTATTCATTTAACAAATTGGTACTGAACTCCTGTATCGTATGAGAAAAACAAGAGCAGGGTAAAGGAGACCAAAAGTTCTGACGAAGGACTGAAATTTTAAATCAGATGGCCATGGGAAGCCTCATTAGATGGAGATATCGGAGTAAGGACTTGAGCTGCTAATGGGAAAGAGGCCCTCCCCTGCAAAGGTCTGGTGGCAGGAATCATGCCAGGAATAATGAAGGAACAGCCAGGGGGCCAGAGTGGATGAAGTGGAGTAAGCAATAGGCGTGCAGTAAGAGAAGAACGGAAGGGCCTGATCTCAGAGGACTTGGAGAGTTGTCATAAAATCTTAGCTTTTGTCTCAGAGAAATAGGAGCCAGTGAAGAAAGCTTGTGAGGGGACAAGAGAAGCAATCAGTATAGGTTTTAAAAGAATCACTCTGGCTGCCGTGTTGAGAATATAAGGCAGGGAGAACAGGGTGCAAAAAGGAGATGAGTCAGGAGGCTTCCTGCTAAGCAATCTGGGTGACAGGTGACGGTGGCTTGGACCAGCGCAAAGCAGTGACGGTGGTGAGGAGTCGTCAAATTCTGGATATATTTTGAAGGTAGAGCCAACAGAGGGAAAAGAGAGTGCAGTGGGGATTTAAGTCAGGGCTTCCAGACAGATTAGATGTGACATATAACAGAAAAAGAGGAGGTGAGTATGACTTCATAAATTTGGGCTTTAATAACTATAAAAAAATGGGAGTTGTCAATGACATGAAAAAAGACTATGTGTGGAGTAGGTTTGAAGGAATAAAAAGATCCATAGTTTCATTTTGAACATTAACCTCATATAGTGAAATGCTATGATCCTCACATTATAATCCCAGTTCATTTTCCTCATTATACATTTATTTGTAGATTCAAAACAAATCTATTGCCATTTATTTCTCAGGCATTCTATTCCAGCTAGAATTGTATTAGAGACCTTATATAAAATAGCTTTTATTCATTAGAGCCAACTTTTCTCTCACTGCAGTAGCTGGCAATTCTAGTCTACCAATTAAGAATTAAGAAAAGTTCCTGCTTGCCTCTCACTTGCCAAAAGCAAATGTGTTTGTAGCTTCTTGTCTCTAGGTTCAAGAACAAATTGGACAGGATAAAATGGCTCTGGAATTAGAATCAGAAGATCTGTAGTTCAAACCCTGGTTCTTCACTTTCCTGTGATAGGACCTTAATATCTTTGGATCTCACTGATGACAACATAAAATGGAGGAAATACCTACATCATAGAGATGGTGTGAGATTAAATTAAATGATGTAAGTGGAAAAATGTGATGGATTGTAAAGAGTTATACCCATGTTATAAGTTATTATTATTGTCTATAGCTTGCCAAAAAATTTACACATCACTATTGTTTTTGCTCATTCATTTTTTCATTCATGCATTCCACCATCTTACAAAAAGGAATGAATGTAGAAAAAAGTTATTTGAATAATCTCTGAGCAAACTGGTGAAAGGCTTTTGAGAAGCTTTCTGGGGGTTTCTTTACCCATGCCCTTCTAAAAACTGCCTAGACAATGGTTACAAAAATGACTTAATCTTACATAGGCTTGACTCCACTATAATTAATTCTGCAACAAAACATTCATTAAAATGAAAACACAAAAAAGTCCTGGTAAAGAAATAGGAGGTAGCATGTTAAAGCAGAAACAGCAATGACAAGTGAGCCATGGTATATATTACTGAAGAGTCAACTGGACTGATTCCAAAGTGTTGGAGTCAGAACAGAGCAGACTCTTAAGATATAGCCAGTGGGAGACGAGAATGATGGTCTGTAGCAGGAGAGGGAAAAGAGAGTGCAGTGGGGATTTAAGTCAAGGTCTTGGACCGGACTATTGTCAATTTATTTTGTAAGAATTTTGGCCTGCTCTTGATGGCCCTCCATTCTTATTTAGGGAGAAGAAAGGGTATTCAGGTAATCTTTCTCAACCATATCACTATATGCAGAGAGACTAAAAATTTTGCTGAAAAGGAAGGAAGGTGTCTAGTTTTTAGAGGTCTAGGTTTCTTATGAATCTTAGTGAGTTAGTCACAGAACACGTTCCTGTGTTCTTAAACAAACAAACAACAAAACTCTGGAAATTTCAAGCTTTCACAACTTTTTCTTAACTAACTGAAGGCATCTAGAAGATCTATGAGAATCCTGTAGTAGTTATTTATTTACTATGCTCTCAGACCCAATGTTATTATGGCAGTTTTATTGTGTACCATAATTATTTACTGATGGGTGTGTCTTTTGACACAAGGTATGAGCTCTCTCAAGGTTGGGAAGGTATTTTATTCATCCTTGTAACCACAGAGCCTCTGGCACACACATAACACAGGTCAATAGAAGTCTTTCGTAATTCCCCTCCTATGTATACTTTCCCTTGCACCCCTTTATTTTTGAATGGCTAACTCCAGAGCCCTTTAGTGAGAGCGAGTATGTACTTCATTATCCTTTTGTGCCATAGGCTGTTCACACAAAATGGTTAATGCCGAGCAATGTTAAGGCAGGAAACCCAGAATTTCAGACCATGCATTTCCTCATAAAGAAATGGAATGCGTGAGACAGTATCATTCCAGAAATTCACCTGAATTGTCAATTGAGTTACACTATTGCTGTCTTAAGATAATTTTGGCTTCTAGTTCTTCTGAATCACCCTCAGTGGTTTTTATTGCAACACTGTCAGTCTTGTGAATTCACTTTTCTCAATATGTCATCATAAAAATATTCAAACACAGAAAAAGATGAAATAATTTTATAGGTAAGCCTACCATACTATACTATAATATTAATTTTATAGTAACCCTACAATATGTACTATTTTATAGTATACCTATCACCTTGATTCTTTTAGAAACATTTCCTTGTTCACTTGTTGTAATAACTATCTGGGACAGAATGGTCTCAGCAGGAAAAAAAGCACTTTTATTTCACTTATAGTTTACAATTTAAAATATCTAGGTATCTACCCAAAAAATCAAAAACATTTATCCATAATGATATAAGTGCTCCGATGTTCAATGCAGCTTTATTTACGGTGGCCAAGACATGGAAACAAGCAAAGTATCCTTCAATAGATGACTGGATAAAGAAGATGTGGTATATATACACAATAGAATACTACTCTGTCATAAGGAAAGGTGAAATAGTGCCATTTGTGACAACATGGATGGATCTCGAGATTATTATGCTATGTGAAATAAGTCAGACAGAAAAAGTAGAGAACATATGTCTTCACTGATATGTGGGATATAAAACTGAAAGCAACAAAGTTACAAGACAATAAAACAAAGAAACAAAAACTCATAGACATAGACAATAATTTAGCGGTTACCAGAGGATAAGGGGGTAGGGGGTGACAGGTGTGGGTAAATAGGGTCAAATATATCATGATGGAAGGAGAACCAACTCTGGATGGTGAACACACAATGTGATATACAGATGATGTGTTACAGAATTGTATACTTGAAACCTATGTAACTTTACTAACCATTGTCACCCCAATAAACTTTAATTTAAAAAAATCAACAAAAATATTAATATCAATCATACTTATTGAGTCCTTATGTGCTAAGTCCCTTACCTTCATTATTTTTAAACCTTATAAAATTCCTACAGGGAAACTGAAACATAGTAGATTAAGAAACCTGGCCAAATACTAGAGCAAGTTTCTGAAAGCTAGACTTACACCAAAACTCACACTCTTTATCATTACATACTGATCTGAAAAGCTAAAAGAAACAAAAACAAAAGAATTGAAGCCAATAGTATTGGTTACCTGCCAACCATCCATTCTAATTTCCCCCATCCTAATAGAAATCTAATTTTTCACAAAACTTCCACCCCATCCTATGTGTCCCAAGAAAACTTAATCCCACCCCCAGCATCAAGGGGTATAACAGGTCCCTTTCCTGTAATTGGCTCAGAAATTCAGGCCTGAGCCAATCAGATAGAGAATTACCTAAATCATAGGGCTTGATTCTGGAATGGGCATGTGGCCCAACTAGGTCTAATAATTCATGGGAAGGATTTTTCTCAGCACTTCTGGCACAAAGGTTCCTTATGAAGATATAAGATAGCTTTGGGAAACAACTAGATGCCATGAAGTGCAGACATGTAGCTGGGAACGACTATAGCCATCGTGCCACCATGAGGAAAGCAAGCTAAGGATGAAGCCAATGTATCAAGGAGGGCACAGCAGAGGAAGTCAAGAGAAAAGAAGCTGCATTAGACTGAGATAACTCTCAAGTCTCCTGTGGCTCTGGATTTCAAGTTTCGAGAGGCCATGAATTTCCTTACTGTATGATACTTTTTGGGTTTTCTGTTATTTGTAGCCACAGACATCATAGCTCACAGGGAAAACCAGGCGGAAGAATAATGCTTTAAAGAAAACTTTAATAGCTAAAAGGGAACACAGTGAAAGGATTACACACACAGAGCTGTTTGCAGGGCCCTGAGTTGAAGAGGGTGCAGTGCATAGGAAGTAGGTATACTGCTGAACTTCATTCCCAGGGTCGGGTTTATCAACAACAGCAAAAGTTGCCTGAGGTTGCTAGTGCCTTTCTTAAAGAACATCCTTATATTTCCATTAGAGATTATAAAGAAATGAATTCTAGTCAGGCTTTAAAAAGTCTTGAGTTCTTGCCAGCAGTCCTCCACATACAGACAACTACTTTGTCACCTGATCCCAACACTTTCACTTGTGCGTTTGAGACTGTAATTAACTAGAAGTCAGCAGACTTAAGTTCTAATTCAGGCTCTGATTAATCTTGTCATTTGCCTTTCTAGGATTTGTGTTCCAAACCTGAAAATCCCTGGGATTGCTTTGAGGAACAAAGATTATATATAGATTATTTTTGAAATACAAATATGAGGAATTATTATTAACGAAATATGGTATGTTAGCTATTGCTCATTGGTATAAGGGGTTTTTTTGTTGTTGTTTGTCTTTTTGTTTTAATCAGTCACTATTAAATAAAAAACAATGCTAAGAAAATTGTCAAACTATCACTCAGAGGAAGAAGTAGATCATCTGCCCTTTCCCTCTTCTCCTTCCCAGCTGGTTGGCTAAGGGGCTAATGGAGTAAAGTGCAGTGCCCAAGAAGCTATGTTATTAATGTTATAGCTAATATTGATTACCTTGGAAAGCAATGTGCAACTTACCAAGATGGGTACATTTTTTTTTGGGGGGGGGGTGGAGGTGGGGAACAGAGCTTTGGAAAATAACACAATGGAACAGCTGAGATCACGGATCAGCCACCACAGCTGAGTATAAAGTTGGTAACCAACAAAGTGGGAGATAAGAGGGAATGGACAACACATTTTTCTGCTTAACAATTTTGCCTGAGTGGGGACTGGCACTATTTACTTACTTTGCCGTCTTAAAACAACAAAACTTAACAGCAATGAGGACAGAACAGTTGTTTATAAATCTTTCAATGTGATGGATGTCTAAGTACAGGCTCATATTGTCCTCTGGTTTCTCATAGGAGTTACATCCAAAGCAAGTTATATGTTAAAAAAAAAAATCCAGGTTTTACTACTTCAAAGCAATATTATTTGTTATCTCATACCATCAGTCCTCATATTTAGTCTTAAAATAGATCAAATAGTGAGGATTTATTTTTAAGATATAGGGGAGATACAATTCTTAACTACAAATTTATTTACTAATTTAAGTTATCAAACCTTATGACTCTTCAATTTCTGTTGGTGTATATCTGCATTAAAATTATTTTTTAAAATTTAACTTATCAAAATCTGCTTTTAAGTAATATTATACCATTTTGCATATAGTCTAAGAACCTTAAAACGTACACTTCAATTCCTCCTCTCTCAGCTTTTGTACTATTGTTTTCATAAATTGTACAATCACATATAAACCCCTTATTTTTTTTTAATTTTATTAAATTTATTGGGGTGACAATTGTTAGTAAAATTACATAGATTTCAGGTGTACAATTCTGTATTATATCATCTATAAATCCCATTGTGTGTTTATCACCCAGAGTCAGTTCTCCTTCCATCACCATATATTCGATCCCCCTTACCCTCATCTCCCATCCCCCACCCTCCACCCCCCTTACCCTCTGGCAACCACCAAACCATTGTCTGTGTCTATGAGTTTCTGTTTCTCATTTGTTTGTCTTGTTCTTTTGTTGCTTTTGGTTTATATACCACATATCAGTGAAATCACATGGTTCTCTGCTTTTTCTGTCTGACTTATTTCGCTCAGCATTCCACTCTCAAGATCCATCCATGTTGTCACAAATGTTCCTATATCATCTTACCGCCGAATAGTATTCCATTGTGTATATATACCACAACTTCTTCATCCATTCATCTATCGAAGGACATTTTGGTTGTTGCCATGTCTTGGCCACCGTAAACAAAGCTGCAATGAACATTGGACCACACGTGTCTTTATCTCTTAAACCCCTTATTTCAGTGTTACTATTTTAGCTTCAAGCAGTCAATTATCTTTGAAAGATTTAAAAAGTGAGGGGGAAAGTCTTTTATGGTTTCCCATATACAGAGGGTGCCAAAAAATGTATACACATCTTAAGAAAGGAAAAAGCTGTACTAAAATTGTAATACTCAATAACATATACCAATAACAAGATGGATACAAGTCATGCGTATACATTTTTTTGGCACCCCCAGTATTTATCATCCCCAGTGATTTCATTCTTTTGTGTAGATGCAGATTTTTTTTTTCGATCTGTTACCATTTTCCATCTGTGTAAAGAACTTAACAGTCTTTGTAGAGCAGGCCTGCTGGAGACGAATTATTTGTGCTTGTGTATGTTTGAAAAAAACAACAAAAACATTATTTTTCCTCAGTTTTTTAAAACTTATTTTGTCAGGAGATAGAATTCTAGGTAGATAACTTTTGTTTTTGTGTACTTCAAAAATGCTGTTCCACTAAGTTTTTGGCATGCATTTCCAAAAGTCTGCTGTCACTGCTATCTCCATTGCTCTTTTTCTCTGGTTACTCTTTTTCTGTGTTAAAAATTGCTTCTTTGTCAATGGTTTTAAGCAATTTTTTTTTCTTTGGGATTTAATTTTTTTTTAATTTATTGAGGTGACAATTGTTAGTAAAATTACATAGATTTCAGGTGTACAATTCTGTATTACATCATCTATAAATCCCATTGTGTGTTCACCACCCAGAGGCAGTTCTCCTTCCATCACCATATATTTGACCCCCTTACCCTCATCTCCCACCCCTCAGCCCCCTTACTCTCTGGTAACCACTGAACTATTGTCTGTGTCTATGAGTTTTTGTTTCTCATTTGTTTGTCTTGTTCTTTTGTTGTTTTTGGTTTATATACCACATATCAGTGAAATCATATGCTTCTCTGCTTTTTCTGTCTGACTTATTTCGCTTAGCATTATACTCTCAAGATCCATCATGTTGTGACAAATGTTCCTATATCATCTTTTCTTACTGCTGAATAGTATCCCATTGTGTATATATACTATGGCAGCAAATTCCAGCAATCACAACTACTACAATATACAAGGGGTATCTACTAAGAATCAAGCCTAAGCATTTTTTTAAATCACATAATTTCATCTAGGCCTCACAATAAGATACAGAATTAAGGAGTATTATCCCAGATTTACAGATGAGGAAACAGGCTCGGAGAAATCAGTTGGCCTCCCTTTAAAGCCATTAAGTGGTTGGGCCAGGATTTGAACCTAGCGTTTCTGACCATTCTATGCTTTTTGCACTTCATTTAGAAGATGACTAATAGTATAATTACTAGTATAATAAAATAACTAAATATTGTATTGAATAAAAGACAAATTTCAGTAGATCTGAAAAATGTCCTTATACTGATTTTAACAAACAAAAATTTTACAATGAAAGTTGATAAAGGCTGTTGCCTGTTTTGTTTTGTTTTTAGATTATCACTTCAGTATGATAAAGAGTAAAATAAATTTATATTTAATCCAAATAATGAAAGCATAAAGTTCTGTTTTAAATAATCAAGTAAGGCAGAGCTATTTTTAAATAATCTGGATCAAGTCCAAATCCCATATAAACCCAGGTTAAAATCACCCTAGTCCATGAGACTTCCTTCTCATACTGAAACACTTTAAAAAAAATAATAATTTAAGATAAAAGATTTTTCATGGAGTTATTTTTCTCTAGTGAAATCACATTAGCCTACACAGGCTACAAGTAATCTCTAAGTGTAAATCTATGTACTCCCTTGAATTTGTCATTTAATTTATTCTTGTTTATTTAATTAAAGAGGACTGAAAATTAAGTAAGTACTAAGAGGCTCCCATATACACAAAGCCAAAGCCAATATTTTCCTGGGTCTTTTTCTAGGATAAAAAATGGTTTGTTCAGAGTATATATGTTTTTGATAGGATGTCAACATGTTAAAATAAACGGTATCTACCTAGCTTTACATTTATATAACCTGTCATGCAGCTCCTGAGGTACTTTGACATCTATGATACTTTATCGCCAAACAGTATGAAGGCATGAAAACATTTTCACCTCTAACTAACGCTCCAGGCTATTAACCAGTCTATGCAACAAAACATATTAAGCACCTAGTACATAAAAGGAATTATGCTGTCTGTGCCTGACACACATACAGAGTGAAGTAAAGATGCTGCTCTTGCCAACAATTTCAGTCTTATTGAGTGAAGCAGGGGATATAGGTGAATGAGTAGATAGGCAAATAAGAATGCAATACGTAAACAAAGAAATAATAAATATTGCTTTAATTGCCGCAAAATACTTCCAGTCTGTTAAGAGGAAAACACTGATTTAGAAAACATGAATTTATTACCAATTACTGGCCTGATACTATACAATGCACCACCAGTGCTGAGATAAATAAGATAATAAAAGAATTTATCTTTCTGAAAGAATTTAAAATAGGGTGTCTACCCTTTAGAAATATCTGCAAAGTGTTAACACATGCTATGCATTCTGGGACACTCAAAGATGAATCAGACTTTGAGCCTGTCCACAAACATGTTGCAGGGTAGTAAATGTATTCTTTACTAAAAATAATTATAGACAGGTGCAAAGAGATTTAAGAAGTAAATATTACTTCTTACAAGGATGTACAAGGATGGTAGAAACTGGAGTGATCTGGGAATGTAAGTTTGGCTTTAAAGGCTACATAAGATGGCAACAGCAACAGATTTAGAAGGAGAGGTCAAAAAATTCTAATAAATAGCAGGATAAAGGAATGGCAATAGGAAAATAGAGAGGTAGCACAAGTTGACCCCCCATACTTGGGTGAGACCATTTGTGTATGAAACTATTAGTACAGTCACGGAGGAACTTGGTACATCCCTGAGCCCAACACTTTAAATGCAGGTTGTGCGTCCTCAGTAACTCTGACAACCTAAAATATTTCCAAACAACTCCATCACCACCCCAAATGAGAACCAAACAGGTTTCTGTGTAGGAAAGATAAAGCAGGAGAGATAAGTTGGAGCTTTCAGTATCAGGATGAGATCTTATTTAATTTCAGTAGACGAAGGGAAAACATTGAAGGCTTTTGAAAAAAGGAGTTGATATGACCCTAAAAACTTTAGGATAATTACTACTGGATATGGTGTATAATGCATTGGCTTGAAATGAGATAGCTGGCACAATCAGGAGGATATTTAGTGCTGCTGCACAGCAGTAAGGCCCATGTGGCTGGAAATAAGGTTCTCAGTACGAGAGACTTGATTTCATTATTATCACTGCCACAGACATCATCATTCACTGAGCACTTCTGTGTACCCAGAATTGTGCTGAGCCCTTTGATTTCTCATTTATCCTCACAACAAGCCCCAAAAAGCCACCAAAATTTTTGTTCCTCCACAAGACATGAAAAGCTAAGAACTGCCACTCTTACTCCCATTTTAGAGATACAAAAATCCAAGTTTAAAGAAGTTAAGAAACATGCCCAAGCACACGATTAGTAAGTGGTGAAGCCAGGATCAGAAATCCAGATTGCTAGCCTAACGGCAAAGGCAGCAAGTACTTTACACATATAATCTGGGATGGAATCTTGGCTTCACCATTTACCAATTATACGATCTTGGGAAAATAACTTAAAAAAAAGCTTCTGCCCTTGTGAAAAATGGGAATAAGAATAGTACCTATATTTTATGGGGTTATAGGAAAAACAGATGATGCTCATATAATTTACCGCACTTAGCTAATAATCAGTATACATTAAGTGACTGTCAACATTATTGTCATTTTATCACTTTGAGTACTCAGATATGGACTCCTAAAATTCTTCCACAGCATATGTTATCCTTCCCTCCATCTATATTTTTTAAGGAAAAATTTAATCAAACCCATTCTATGAGAACAGGATTCTGGAAAGAAAAAAAAAAAGATTTAAGTTTAAAGACTAGAAGACTTTCCAGTCCATTTTACTAGTGTTAAAATAGAAACTAAGCTCTGACTTTATTAAGAAATTAATTTAGAAAAAAAAAATCCACCACAAAATTCCTGTTTTCAAACAGAAGATTGCTTAGAAGACTGCTAAGAGTGTAACAGCTGTTTTAGGTCAGTGATATTACTCCTATGGCAAACAAATACATGTTAATGATTACCAAACTCAAAGATTTGGGTTTCTTTTTCTTTTCCATTTTTGGTCTATTTATTCTTAGGAATACCAGTATATTTCTAACATAGCTATTTGAGAATTAAATGAGATAATGCATGTAGCAACACAGCATACATAGTACCTGGCACATGGTGAGAAGTTAACGAATATTATCAATTGCTACATTATCATCACTATTGATAACGTGATTCTTGAGAATTTTAAGATACATAATTATGCACTTCAAAAGTCTCCCCAATAGTATTATTTCTGCCAAAACTGCATCACAAATAAAGCACTGACAAAAGTCAACCAGATTTCAACCAGCTAATAAAATATCTATACATAATTTATTTGATGCTTATTATATTTATATAAAGTTATTTGTAACTTTTTATACAACTTCTTCATTCAGCTTCCTGAAAAAGTCATGTATTTTTGTAGCAATAACAGATTTTATAACTAAAGGTACATGTCATTCTTAAAATATTTCTTTAATCTGCTTAATTGAATTCATTTTTCCGTAGAACACTACTTAGGGAAGTTTAGCTTGAGAATGTCAGAATGTTAGTACAATTCATTTTCAATTTCTAATCTGAGTATTTTTCAGCTTTATGAAAGTATAATTGACATACAACAATGTGTAAATTTAAAGTGTACAATGCGACGATTTGGTGCAAGTACATACTATGAAATGATGATCACAATAGGGTTTTACCACATCGATCGCCTCACAGAGTTATCAATTTTTGTATGTGGTGAGAACATTTAAAATCTACTCTTAATAACTTTCACGTATACAATGTTTGTACCCTTTGACTGCCATCATCCATTTCCCCCATCCGTTTCTAAGAGTATTTATATAATCACTTTTGAAGCTTGAAAGATGACTATCTGAGGAATATTTAATGTGACAAATTAAGCCTACACTTTGGATTTTTACTAAGGCATCATGATATTTCACGTAAATTTTCTGGTAAAGTAGCTTGTAAAAAAGCTAAACACTGGAATTAGGAGGAATCAGAAGGCTTAGGTTTCAACTTAAAATGAACAGCAACCTTAGACAAATAAAAATTGATTTCCAATGTTTTCTCATTTTAAAATGGGGATGGAGATTATTTACCTTCTAAATTTCTTTAGATTATAGAAATACTGAAAGTGGTTCAGATATGAGAAACAAGACAGAAAAAACTAGTATGTCCCAAAATAACAAAAATATATTTGTTTCTACTCAAAATGACAAATGACTTTTAATTAATCCTAACATTTCTGTAAAATACAATTTTTTGAGTAGGTAAAAAAGAAACTACCACATCTCAAGTTTTATTGTATATCAAAGAATACTCACAATTATCTTAAAGGTTATTAAAATCCTCCCTTTTCTGACTACAAAGCTGTGTAAGGCTGGATTTATCTTTCTATACTTTAATCAAAACAACAAATTGCAACAGACTGAATACAGAATCTAGCTATCATCCATTGAGCCATACAGTAAAGAGATTTACAAAAAAAATTAAGATAATGTCAGTAATGATTTTTGTTCTGGAAAATATGATTTTCATAAAAATTGTTATTTTAAATCAGGGACAAATTGTTATAATGGCATAACACTAACCTCCAAATTGGATACACATGAGCAATTTCTAACACTCTTCTCTGTACCATGTCTTTTCCCAACAGAAACACTTAGGATTTTTGTTGTATTGTTTGATATTGAACAAGATGTCACGATTTGTCTGTGTTAGGTAGCTTAAGGGTGGCTTTTTGGGTCAGTAAGACTATGTCGTTGGTCATTATCATCAAGTGGTAGAAGACAGAGACCATACTCCTATGTGACTGTGTCAGGAAGAATAATAGCCCCCTGAAGATGTCCATGTCCTAATCCCTAGAACCTGTGAAATACAAGGTGTGAGCAAAAAATATGGTGAATGTTTAAATAAAAAAATGTATCACAGTAAAAGACACATTGACAATTAGTCCCCCTCAAAATACTCACCCTTGCTTTGTACACTTATCCTGTAGTTCTTTCCACTTTCTGAAGCAGGTCTGGAAGCTCTCTTCTGTGTCTTTAGTTGCACTGTCGTGGCTGCCTCGATGTCCTGAATTGATCAAAATGTTTTCCTTTCATGACCATTTTGACTTTGGGGAAGAGCCAGAAGTCACACGGTGCCAGATCCAGCAAATAAGGTGGATGGGGACACACCGTAATGTTTTTATTCACAGAAATTGCTGTACCAGAAGCATGTGACATGGAGCCTTTTCGTTGTGATCAACAAATATGGTGAATGCTGCTGCCGAGTGTCATCCAACGGAAAGGCAGGATCTTCAATATGGGAAGCAGTGCATTGAACCTTAGTAACAGTGTGTGACAAGTTTCAACTTGTTTGGTGCAGTCAGTTGGGTATGAGCTAAGTTGAGAGAAGGTGTGTTTTAAAGTGTGCCGTAAATCATCCTCCATCATGACAACGCACCGTGTTACACATCCCTTCTGGTATGGAAATTTCTGTCAAATAAAAATATTACATCCACTTTCTTCACCGGATCTGGCACTGTGTGACTTCTGGCTCTTCCCCAAAGTAAAAATGATTCAGGACATCAAGGCAGTCACGACAGTGCAACTAAAGACACTCACAAAAGAGGACTTCCAGAACTGCTTCAGAAAGTGGAAAGAATGATGAGATAAATGTGTTTCAAGTGAGGGGGAGTATTTTGAGGTGTATTAATGGCAGTGTGTCTTTTACTGCAATAATTTCTTTTTTATTTAAACATTCACCACACCTCATATTACCTTACATGACAAAAGGGAGTTTGTAGAAGAGATTAAGGTTACAGATCTTGAAATAGGGAAATTAAGCTGGATTATTCAGGTGGGCCCAGTCTAATTACATGAGTTCTTAAAAGCTGAAAACTATTCCTTGCTGTGGTTAGAGGGAGATGTAACAATAGAAGAAAGGTCACAGAGAAGTGATGTAAGAAAGACTGAATCCACCATTGCGGAAATTTAAGAAGAGACCATGGAATGCAGGAGGCTTCTAGCAGTTAGAAAAGGCAGGGAAATGGATTCTTTCCTAGGATGTCCTAGGACTTCCAGAAACAAACAGAGCCCTGTTGACAGCTTGATTTTAGTCAAGTTAGATACTTGTATCAAACTTCTGACCTAAAGAACTAAAAGATAATGAACAACTGAAAGGTAATAATTTTATGTTGTTCTAAGCTATTAAATTTGTGGTAATGTGTTACAGCAGCAATAGGAAACTAATACAGTGGTAATGTCAGTTTTCATCCAAGACTGGTTGAGGGAGATTTACTGTAAAGTTAGTAAGTTTCAGCTTCACAATCTCTTGCTTGCACAGGACATTTTTCAAGGCACTGAACCTAATTTTGTATTTGTAATTTGTATTCTTTTTAAAAAGGAACAACTTCAGATACCAGAAAACCTAGATCCACTTCCTGAAGAATGCTAAAAAATAATATTAGAGGAATTTCCCCTATAGGGATACCCCCTAATTCCAAAGGTTTACAAACATCTTCTGAGATTAATGTGGGGAGGGGTGAGATCTCTTAGAATTTATATGAATATGGTTCTATGAGGAGAGATAAGCCTTGGGGGCTAACGGGGGACTAGAAAGATGGGAAGTTAACTTCAGAAAATATTTTAGGAGAACTAAAATTAATGACTTCAAAAAACTCTACTAATTATTGAGAGGAAAACACTTAAGCAGAAGAGACATTTATGAAATGGTTAAATCCAGAGTTAGTTATCTATACATTGAAGAAGAGAAGTTAAACACATTTCTTTCCAAGTGGCTCAAATTGCAGCAAAACAGAAGACAAGATTTTTCAGGTCACTTCTGGAAAGAAACTTCTCTAGTCATATCATAGAGAAGTTGAGACTTGTTATTAACTATCAATAAGTGACGAATAAATTAGAAACTGCCTTGTTGTGAGTGTTAACTTTTTCTTATCTGGTTTTTCCAACTTATCTCAAGTCAACAAATGGGCATTTATTTCCTGGAGAGCAGCCTGGATTACCACTGGAGGTCAGTCTTGGGCTTTCCCGCAGGTCATCAAAAACCCCAATGAATGACTGCAAAGGGAGGTGAAGGCCGACTAGCATAGTCCAAATCTCTCATTTTGCAGCAGATGAAGATACTAAAGCTCCGAGAGGTTAAATAAACGCCTAGCATATACGGGATTAACTATAGTCGCAATCCATACTATTAACTGATTTTTACAATTTTTTGAGTGTTAACGGTACAACTACTCTATTTATAACATATATCCTAAATAAAAGAGAAGAGAGAAATCTCCTGCAGAGAAAAATTCCAAGTGATCCATGTAGATACTGCCCACTCAACATCGTACAAATCCAAATTAAAGTACATTCTGAAAAATATCTGACCAGCACTCCTAAAACTGTTTCGTTTTTAAATTAATTAAAGTTTATTGGGGTGACAATTGTTAGTAAAGTTGCATAGGTTTCAAGTGTACAATTCTATAATACATCATCTATATATCACATTGTGTGCTCACCACCCACAGCCAGTTCTCCTTCCATCACCTTCCATCCTAAAACTGTTAAGGTCAGCAAAAACAAAGAAAATACAAGCAGCTGTCACAGTCCAGAGAAGCCTATGAAGACATAAAACTAAATGTAATGTGGTGTATCATTGTCAAGATCCTGGACCAGAAAAAGGACATTAGTAAAACATTCTGAGTAAAAAACTGAAGAATTCTAAATAAAGTATAGACTTTAATTAATATTAGATATCAATATCATAATGTACCACACTAATGCAAGATATTAATAATAGAGAAAACTGAGTGTGGGGTATATGGGAACTCTATACTATTTTAGCAACTTTTCTATAAATCTAAAATGATTCTAAGATAAAAAGTTATTTAAAAAGATCTATACATTCTAAAAAAAGTAAAACCTTTAAGCAATTTATTAATATCTGAATCTCCCTTCTCTTTTGGCTGCCATGAAGTTAAGAGTCAAATCTGAGGTTCAGCACTTGTGGCCCGAATTTATGTTGTTTTTATTCCTCTGGTTTAATTTTTAGAAATCTTTATATTTTACTATTATTTGTATGTATCTTTGTAGACTCCAATCAATATTTTACTAGGCAAACAAATTAAAGTTTATGTAGAGGTAACATCATGCCCTTTACCTCAAATTTCCAAGCCTTGTTCCTTTAACAGATATCCTTACACGCTATTTCATAGAGTAAAAAAAAGTTATCAAATGGGTACCTCCTCAACTCCCTATTACTAAACTCTTGAATCTACTTATCTGTAACCATCCTCTCTTTCTTCTCTTCTGTTACATTAAAAGAGCTGTACTTCAACCTAATATCAGCCCCTCTGTCTTTTATTTGCAGGATATTATTTTCTCACTATTTTAGGAATGCTACACTCTTGATTTTTCCTTTTCATTCCAATATAGTTTAACCTCTCTTAAAATTGAATCCTTCCCACTGATAGTTAAACATTTTTATCTTTTCCATATTTAAAAATAAAACCAATAAAAAATAAATAATAAACCTTTCCTGAATCTTTAAAAAGACAATAGCCCACTACAACATTTTCCGTCGGGGGCATCAATGAAATACTGAATTTGGCAAGAGAGCAAGACGGTGCGAAATGCAGGGAGATTCCATTCTGTGGCCTTTGAATTAAGTAATAGTTGATGACTATAAACAAACACGTAGCAGGAGAGTCACTTTTGCCTTCCAATTTGGACTAGCTGGGGAAAGAATGATCCTGTTTTTCTTTCAACAAGTACACTGAGATGAATCACCGATTTATTTTATCTTTATTCAGAAAAGATAATAATGAATTAGTTATCTATTTTCCTAGGGCTTTCCTTCTTATATACATATCCTCTCAAGCAAATGCATAGTAAGCCTATTACTGGTTTTTCTCCTTTTCCCTTAAATCAGTGCTTCGGTTCAGGCTCTCATTATCTGGATTTTACTGATAAAACTTGCAGTAATCTTCCTACCCAATCCATCTGCCACTTACTCCAAGTGTGAATCTAATCATGTCATGATCCTTCAATGGCTTACCACTGCAATACAAGGAAATGTAAATTTTATGAGAACTATATTTCTATTTCTATTCATATATTAATTTTTGCTTCATTCTCCTTCTAAACACCCACATCCATACCAGTTAGGTCAAATTACCTCCAACACCTCTTTTAATCAATATATTTTCAGGGCAGGGAGTGGGGGAAATAGCCTGGCTTTGATACTTATTGTGGGACTTTATTGAGATTCAGTTTCCATATCTGTACAATCTGGAAAAAAAAAAGTCCCCAACTTAGAGATTATTAGGAACAAAGGAGTTAAGCTCCATAAAACACTTAGACCATCTGGCACATAGTGAGTACCTGGTATGTGTTAGTTAGCATTATATAGATTCCGAAAAGCTACCCCAGTAACAGACACTGTGACATTAACAGAAATCACTGTTGCCAGTGGACTTTTGTGTCTTCCAAAGGTACATCAGTGAATGGGCCAATTTTTAGAAAGAATGGGGGGAAGGAACATTTGCTGACCAGGAATCTTTAAAAAAGTATAGAAGGAAGATTATTGGGTTTAGACTTTGGTGTTTATTTTAGATACCTCTATACTCTATGAGAGGATTTTTAGTCATTTGCTGAAGAAAACCTTTGATGAAGAGCCAAAGTTCTAGAAATAAGCAATTTAAAAATGTATGAAATCTTAGATGAGAATTATATACATTCCCATGGCTCTGATGTTAATATTTTTAAAAAGTTGATTCTTTTATGTAATAGTAACTGAAAGCCCAGAAGTTTGCTTGTTAGAAAAGTACAAACTGTCAGATAGGAAACCAAGCAAACCAAGACCCTCAGTTGTTTTGGATAGCCAGATCATTTATCATGTTTTCACTCAGAAAAGATAATGAGGAATTAGTTATAACCTATTTCCCTAGAGCTTTCCTCCTTATATGCAAGTTTTGTAGGTCCTGAGGAATATAGTTTTAAAAGACAGCATTGGAAATTTGAGAAAAACCTGTGAGAAAGGAGCAGTTACTGAAGACAGAGTTCAAACTCAGAGAGAAGACATAACTTAGCGCAAACAGGGAGAAATATAAACAAGAACAGATGAAGGAGTCCTAGGGAGAAGGACAGATGAGAGGGGATAGTAGTCTTGAGACCACAGGAGCTGACTGCAGGTGGAGATGTAGCTGGAGCTCCCTGCTCTGACCAGCTTGACTGTAACATTTTTTAAAATGTAACTTTATCATGCTTATAGACAATTGGATACTTTATGTAGTTCTTAATTCTTTTGATAGTTGTAGAGAAGTCAAACACGTATATAATAACTGAAAGTCTGGGGAAGTAAAATCTTTACTTTGGTAGAAATACCCATTACTTTAGAAATTTGCAGAAACATGGACTAAATTCTGTATATTTTATGATGGCTAACATAAATTTTTTTGAAAATGAAATGTTCCTTAAAAAACAATTTGTAGGGCCGGCCTGGTGGCTCAGGCGGTTAGAGCTCCATGCTCCTAACTCCGAAGGCTGCCGGTTCGATTCCCACATGGGCCAGTGGGCTCTCAACCACAAGGTTACCAGTTCAATTCCTCGAGTCCCACAAGGGATGGTGGGCTCCACCCCCTGCAGCTAAGATTGAACACGGCACCTTGAGCGGAGCTGCTGCTGAGCTCCCTGATGGCTCAGTTGGTTGGAGCGCATCCTCTCAACCACAAGGTTGCCAGTTCGATTCCTTGACTCGGGCAGCGCCCCCTGCAACTAAGATTGAACACGGCACCTTGAGCGGAGCTGCCGCTGAGCTCCCAGATGGCTCAGTTGGTTGGAGTGCGTCCTCTCAACCACAAGGTTGCCGGTTGGACTCCCACAAGAACTAAGACTGAAAGGACAACAACTTGACTTGGAAAAAAGGCCTGGAAGTACACACTGTTCCCCAATAAAGTCCTGTTTCCCTTCCTCCCCCCTAAAAAAAATTCTTTAAAAAGAAACAACACAATTTTTAGCAATCAAACACAGAGCATAAGAATAGGTACCAAGCATGCATGGGACAGGTTACCAAGTGTGTCATTACCAGAGACTGAAAGGGAAGGAGAGCTAAGGAAATGCCTAAAACCAAGTGGTTAAGTGGAGGAGGAGAAGAAGGAGGAAGGACAGAAGGCAAAGGAAGAAATGCTCAATTAGCTTTATAAGTTGTCTCCATTCTTCTTCAGGATATGTAGTGTGTGGATCAAAGAACCTCCACCTTCAGATCCCCAATGATGTGGTTCTATTCTTTGCCTCTAAAATATGGTTTTTATTTTGTTACAAAAGTTTTATTTACTCTAAAACATTAATTTGAAAATGAGCATGTGTTACTCCTTATATACACTACCCCTGTAAGTAGGCTTAATAAGATGATTACTCGCTATTCAGGAATAACAGGGTAATTACTGCAGCCAAATGAACATAACTCAGGGCAATCTTAGTCCTCTCACCCTTCTATTTAGTCAATTTTAAAAGTTTTCTTTTTTTAAGAAAAATTGCAGGAGAAAATGGTAATATTATATGCTACAGATATTTCAAATCATAACTGAAATAATCCAATACTACTTTGAATATAATATATTCTGTTATATTAAAGTACAGGAAAATGTAACCATGATATTTATGCTTCAAGATTATATGCCTACTATCAGTGTGTGAGTACATCTGAGAGGTTCAGCATAAAATGGATCTGAGCTTGAATCATACCAGTTGTAGTCATTCTCTAGTTCAACTAACTTCAACTCCCAGCTATTGCCTATTTACTTAAAGCATTTCAGCCTAGTACTCAAAGCCTTCCACAATAAGTACCCAACCTGTCTCCATCAAACATACGGGGGTCTGACAATTACGTTCGCGAACTTCTTGCAACGATGTTGCTAACGTTTTTTGATACCACAGGGATTATTCATTATGAATTTGTACCAACTGGACAGTTAACCAAGTTTACTATTTAGAAGCGCTGAAAAGGCTGCGTGAAAAAGTTAGACGATATGAACTTTTCACTAACAATTCATGGCTCTTGCATCACGACAATGCACCAGCTCACACGGCACTGTCTGTGAGGGAATTTTAAGCCAGTAAACAAATAACTGTATTGGAACACCCTCCCTACTCACCTGATCTGGCCCCCAATGACTTCTTTCTTTACCCCAAAATAAAGGAAATATTGAAAGGATGATATTTTGATGAGTCAGGACATCAAGGGTAAAACGACGGCATCTCTCATGGCCATTCCAGAAAAAGAGTTCCAAAATTGCTTTGAAGGGTGGACTAGGGACTGGCGTTGGTGCATAGCTTCCCAAGGGGAACGCTTCAAAGGTGACGTAGTGATATTCAGCAATGAGGTAGGCAGCACTTTTTCTAGGATGAGTTTGCAAACTTAATTGTCTGACCTCGTACAGTTAAGTAATGATTTCTCCTAATTCTTTTGAAGTATATATTACATACATATTTTCTATTTCTATGAACAGAAATAGGAATTCCTATGAATTAAGAACTGTTTATTAATTCATAGTGCAAGCATTTATTCAGTGTCAAATTCTATTGTGTGCTCAGCACTTTCCCTGGATTTTATCATCTTGACCTTATTAACTGTAACAGTGTCTGTATCAGTGAGCTTGGCCTTATGTAATAGAAAGCCAACTATTAGTGGCTTAACCACTTATGCTTATTTTCTTCCCATAACCTAAAGTCCAGGGCTAGTTGCAGTGGCTCCATGATGTCACTCACATCTCAGGACCATTTTATCTGCCCACGTTACTCTCTTTAGTGTACGGCTTTTAGCTTCCTGTTTGCCATCACATGGTCACAAGTGCCTGGGAACTTTCATTGCTATTATTCCACGAAGGAGGACAGGAAAGAAAGCAAAGACTTTCCTAGAAATCTGGAGAACACTTCTCTTTATATCTCATTGACTAAAACTGTGTCAGGGGAGTCAGATGCTATCAAAGACTTTCTCTCTCTATCTTTCAGCTTTGCTTATTTCTGTGAGGTCAACTCCTTAACACAGACAGGTTTTCTTCATGTGATAGTGGTGAAGAAGAGTGTGGCAAGGTCAAAGAAAGGTTCAGTATAACAACGTCTGGACTTAATGAGCCACAGGAAAGAGTTTACTCTTTTCAGTGTCTTCATATAAAATACTGTCCTTCCTTGAGTATGTTCCCATATCTGGATCAATAACTGGGTCAGGAGGATGGAATACAATGATTGGCCAGGCCTCTGTCTCATGTCTACCCTGTAATGGGAATCCCCATCAAAACCACAGAGAATAAGAGAAGGTTGTTTAGCCAAAGGTAGGGGAGTTCTATTATTAGATGAAGAGGGTTAGAAACACTAAGCAAAGAACATTTGTTCCTATAGTAGCACTGAACAATTTGCAAGCTAATGTTCTTTCTGCCATATTATATTGTATACAACTTCAGGCTCTAATTGAGAATATATAATGAAGAGACCCAAAGCTGCTTCCTTAGGAACATCCTTCATAGTTTTGACTACCAGGTAACACTGAAGTCTCTGGCCAAGGCTGTCAGTTGTAAAATAACAGTAAAATAATTTTCAGCAGGACACATGGCCATGCATTAGAAAGACTACCTTTCTAGGCCTCTCTTGCAACAGGTGTGACCACATGGAAAGTGAAAATAACTAATATACAAAACTAGTGTGTGAGTGTATAACTACCTGTATAGAGAGACAGATATAGATAGGTAGGTAAATAGTAGATAGGCAGATAGATCTGGCTCCATTTCTTTTTTTTTAATTTTATTGGGGAATATTGGGGAACAGTGTGTTTATCCAGGGCCCACCAGCTCAAAGTCATTGTCCTGAGAGCGCAGCTCCGATCCAAGTCCAGTTGCCATTTTCAATCTTAGTTGCAGGGAGCGCAGCCCATCATCCCATGCGGGAATTGAACTGGCAACCTTGTTGTTGAGAGCTCGCGCTCTAACCAACTGAGCCATCCAGCTGCCCCTGGCTCCAATTTTTTGTTTATTATTTTCTATCTTCTTCACTAAATGTATGAGCACTAGAATATGAAAGCAGAAACTTTATCTCTTTTGTTGGATGGTGTCACCCTAAAATCTATAATAGTGTTTGACACATCGGAAGGGTTCAATTTTTATTGAGTAAATAAATAGGTCACTCTTTTCTGTCTATTCAATTTCAACTTCTCCATGAAGCTAAATCTCTGACCACCTGGCCTTTAGGTGTCATTTCTTCCTATTATGAATGGTTCTTATACAGAGATTCTGTACAGATTCTGTGCAGACATTCAAATAGTTGATATTTTAGGATGGTAGAATAAAGATATAGACAATTTTACTAAGTTATATTCATAGGGAAAAAAATAGAGCATATTTATCACTTTTCACATACCGCTCTGAGTTCTTAGTTATAAATTCATTTGTCAATGTTTTATTTCTCAACCAGATTGTAAAATCCTAGAGGGCAGAGACCAAAGTGTACTATTTTTCCATACGTCTCAGCCTGTAGCCCAGGGGTGTCAAAACTTTTTTCAACATTTTTTACCAAGGGCCATATGTGGTAAAATACACAAACAGCCAGGCCACTCACTCGAGGTGAAGTACGTATTGACTCACCTGGTATATTTAAGTAAACTAAATATATTTTTGGTATTTGCTGGGGGCCAATTAACAATGGATTGTGGACCGCAGTTGGCCCGCGGGCCACAGTTTTGACACCCCTGCTTTAGCCAGTGTATCTGGTGTATAGTGGGTCCTCAATGAATACCACTAAGAGTAAGACAGTTTAATAGCGCCTTAAGAAAACTTAATGCACTCACTGCATTTCTAGTCAAGAAATCTGTATGGGATAAACATTAGCATAGCTAGAAAACGAAAATTTTTATTGTTTTCTTGATGTTTAGCATCTACCTTGAGGCAACTATGATGTGTTTCTCTCTAAGCATATGCTTGTTTATAAAGAGAAAATTATACTATTTTTAACATTTACAAGGCCTAACTGAAATTGAGACAAGTGTAATAGTTCAATGTACCTAAGAAGTCCATCCCTTGGAGACGATGGGCAATAAAATACATAATATCTTTTCCAGGTGTAGATTTTAAGATATTAAGGTATTTCCTTACAGGCCCTCCTGTCCATTTAAGGCTCTGCACGAATCCATATTTTATTAGAACCTCTGTTTATTGCAGGGTCACTAGTAGTCAATCCAGGTCCCTCCAAAGGGGGGTAAATACTATAACAACACTGACAGAAAGTCACCACATCTACATCACTCAGAATTCCCAATTTCTTCCCTAAACATAGAAATTATGTAACCGCTGATACGGCCTTTCCCCTTCACGCCTACTTCAGGATGGAAAGCATCGAGCTAGACCAGAACACCAACATCCGCTACTACACGGGTCCTAGTTCCTGCTTTCAAACCTGCCTCTATTCACATGTGTACACAGCGTATAATTTGCCTCCATTTCCCTCTTCTTGCCTAAAGTTTCACTCAGAAAACATCTGGTACTATATCACCACTCATGGTTCCTTCCTTCCCCTCTTCTTCACTTAAGTTCCTACTTCCAGTTATTCTTAGCAACTCTCAGGTTGGTAAAGGATGATTACAAGAATTTTTCACCATCGACTAAAAAGGCATGGATATCCACTCACAAAATAAAGCACAACTCCAAAGCAGATAATTTCCAATCTAAAATAGTAATAATAAAAACAAACAAACAAAAAAACCCCACCCAATCTCCACCACCACTCCACAGGGCATACACTCAATCATAACTCATAGTAAAAAAGTCCAACATACTATATTCTATTTTAAAGCAAACTATAAAAACACTTAAGTAAACTATATTAGGGATGTATAATAAACCCTATTACAATATTTTTCTATTGTACTCTTTCTGTACAGAGATTCAAACAGTTAATATTTTGGGATGGTAGGATAAAGATATTGACAATTTTTACTAAGTTATTTTCATAGGAAAAAAAAACCCTTACTTACTTGATACCCTATAATTTCTCTCTTTACTTTAACCAAAAAATAAAAAATAAAAATAAAAAATCAATGTTCCCTAATATGGCTCTTTTGTGACAAGTGAGCAGCAGGTCTGAGAAGTAACAGTCCAGAATAGAAAAGGCAGAAAGAAGACTTTAGGTAAAATGGTTCCAAGGGGAAAAACAGACATGACATTATTTTATAAGTTTCAAAGGGGGAAAAGTTAAATTTTGGGCATTATGTAGAATCACTGGTGGGAGGTGGGGTGGGGTAGAAAGAAAGAAGAGGTAGAGATTTAAAAAACAACTGAGCAAATAAAAAATGTAAAAATGGTTAACATTAGGAAAAAACAAAGAGTATAAAGACAAGACAGTAAGCAGTGAATAATATTTATATAGTCTTTACAGTGATAACAATTCATATAGACAAACTGACATAAGAAAGAGGAGAAAGAAAGTGTAAAAGATGGAATCCACATCTACAATAAATAACAAGTGTATAGGTAATATTAACATGAGTAAATCAGGAGGTGTCTATTCATTTTATTCAAAAATAGAGAGATAAAAGGTTTACAGGGTGAAAAGTGGCTAAGCAGGATGAGGTGAGGGTATCAGGGGACTGATACTATTTTGATATATTTAATTTAGCAACATTTGATTGTTAAATTATATATTACTTTCATAAAAATAACATTGCATTATAAAAATAAACTAACCATTTCTATTTCAAGTTAACAGGCTAGTTTTAATATCTCATCTACATAATTTATGAGTTTACCGATTTCAGATAGATTGCTCAGTTTTCTTCTTTTCATTTTAAATCACCCTAATACTTTAACCTAATACACAAAGAAATTATCTTTCTTTATGTTGTATTTTTTTGTGACTGCAACGAAGTAAAAATGACATAAAGGTAGAATTTTTTCTGTTTTGTTTTTGAACAATTCCTTATCATATCTTGCATAATAATAGCTTTAGAAAATCTTACAATAATGTTTTGTTTCTTATCATAAAAATGGCGTGTATTATTATTACCCAATAAATAGACTGGCACAAATTAAAATCTTTAATTCTTTTGTTTATTCACATTCTCTTTCAAATGTTTCCTGATATTTATTGGTACATGTAATTAAACTATCTCCTTTATCTGTATTACATGAATGTTATGATTATATTATTAATATTCACTTTTATATAATTCAACCTTCACGGGACCAAGACCATCTTCTAAGTAAAGAATCTTTGAAAGGGTAAACCAATTGTGTCAATCACGATAGCAACACTCCATCTAGATTACATTTTTCAGAGCAAAACTACGAGAAAGGTTTTGATCAACTTGGGAGGAAATTTGTCGAAACCATCAACTGGTCATTTATTACCTAAAGTACTTCTCTTTCAGCTATGTACTTGAAAGTTTCATCATATGTTAGTTGTCCATATAATTAAGATTAATGTTAAATGTTGTTTCTAGCAAAAATCCTTAGATTTTTCAGTTGTTTTCACTTCTACTTCCAAAGATTTGTCCATGTTTCTTCCCCTTTGTTTAAAGTGTGGATATGTTTCCTCTACTAACAAATATCCCTCTATCACATTCTTGAATAATTTTTAAAATTCATCTTTCAAACGAAACCTTGTCAAACATTTTCTGAAAAAATTAACACCGTCCATCAGATGGTGGGTTTAAACTCACATAACATTTACTGGTCTGTAATTCACAGGGCTCTTTCTAGAGTCCTGATCAATGGGATTTCCATTATTAATCCATAATTCTTATGAAATAGTAATCGTTCATAATGTCATGATAAACATTTTTAAAAAACACATACCCCTCCCTCTACTTCCCCAATAATCCAGCCACATTCATCTTTCAAATGTCTTCAATTCCCAGAAAGAACTTTAAAAAATTATAGCAATGTGGTTGTTTTAAAAGTAACCAGCTCTTTCAAAATATATTGTGACTTATTATAAGCATGTATTCTATGTAGCTAAAAAGTCCTTATGTTCACAGACTATCAGAAGTGAGTTCTGCTAATCATTTATGAAAAATAACCTTCCAGTTCACTAAAGGTCTTTTTTAAAAAATTACACATATTTAGTAATCTCTAATTGGATTTTAACAGTCTATTAGTTCTGTGACAAACTCAGTACAGTTGACCCTTGAACAATACAGGTTTGAACTGTGCAGACTTTTTTAAAAAACAAAATTATAGTTGGCATTCAATATTATTTTAAGTTTCAAGTGTATAGCATAGTAATTAGATATTGACATAATTTATGAAGTGATCCCCCTGATTAGTCCAGTACACAGCTGACACCATACATAGTTATTAAAATATTACTGACTATATTCCCTATGCTGTACTTTACATCTCCAGGACTATTTTGTAACTACCAATTTGTACTTCTTAACCCTTTCACCTTTTCACCCAGCTCCCAACCACCCTCCCCTCTGGCAACCATCAGTTTGTTGTCTTTATCTCTGAGTCCGTTCCTATTTTGCTTATTTATGTTGTTCTTTAGATTCTACTATAAGTGAGATCATGTGGTATTTGTCTTTGTCTGTCTGACTTATTTCACTCAGCATAATAACATCTAGGTCCATCCATGTGGTCGAAAATAGTTAAGATTTCATGTTTATTGCCAAGTAATACTCCATTGTATATATGTACCAGTTCATCTTTATCCAGTCGTTTATTGATGGGCCCTTAGGTTGCTTCCATATCTTGGCTATTGTAAATAACGCTTCAATGAACACAGGGATGCAAATAACTTTTCAAATTAGTGTTTTGGATTTCTTTGGATAAATACCCAGGAGTGCAATTGCTGGGTCATAAGGTAGTTCTATTTTTAATTTTTTGAGGAACCTACATAATGTTTTCCATAGTGGCTGCCCTAATTTACAATCCCACCAACAGTGCATGATGGTTCCCTTTTCTCCACATCCTTACCGACACTTGTTATTTGTTGATTTATTGATGATGGCCATTCTGACACGTGTGAGTTGATAGCTCATTGTGGTTTTTACTGGTTCATTTATCTGATCATTTGTAACTGAGCATCTTTTCATAAGTCTACTTGCCATCTGTATGACCTCTTTGGAGAAATGTCTACTCAGGGCCTCTGCTCATTTTTTAATTGAACTGTTTTTTGTTTTGCTTTTTTTTGGTATTGAGTTGTGCAAATTCTTTGTAAATTTTGGATATTAATCACTTATTGGATGTATCACTGGTGAATATCTTATCCCATTGAGTAGATTTTTTCATTGTGTTGATGGTTTCCTTTGCTGTTAAAAACTTTTTAGTTTGATGAGTCCTATTTGTTTATGTTTTCGTTTCCCTTGCCCAAGGAGACAAATCAGAAAAAATATCACTGAAAGCAATGTCTATATTACTGCCTATATTTTCTTCTAGGATTTTTATGGTTTCGGGTCTTTAATCCATTTTGATTTTATTCTTGTATATGGTGTAAGAATGTGGTCTAGTTTCATTTTCTTGCACATATCTGTCTAGTTTTCCTAACACCATTTATTGCATAGACTGTCTTTACCGCATTGCATATTCTTACTTTGTCACAGACTAAATGATCTTATAGGCATGGGTTTATTTCTAGGCTCTCTATTCTGTTTCATTGATCTATGTGTATGTGTCTGTTTTTATGCCAGTATCATGCTGTTTTGATTTCTATAGCCTTGTAGCAGTTTGATATCAGGTAGCGTGGTAACTCCAACTTTGTATTTCTTTCTCAAGATTGCTATGGCTATTTATGGTCTTCTGTGGTTCCATATAAATTTTAGTATTTGTCCTAGTTCTGTGGAGAATGCCATTGGTATTTTGACAGAGATTGCATTGCATCTATAAATTGCTTTGGGTAGTATGGACCTTTTCATGATGTTAATTCTTCCTATCCATGAGCACAACATATGCTTCCATTTATTTGTATCTTCAATTTCTTTCTTCAATGTCTTATAATTTTCCATGTAGAGGTCTTTAATGTCCTTGGTTAAATTTATTTCTAGGTATTTTATTATTTTGGGGGGATGGAATTGTAAATGGGATTGTTTTCTTAATTTCTCTTTCTGATAGTTAAATACTGATGTATAAAAATGCAACTGATTTCTGAATATTAATTTTGAATCCTGCTACTTTACTGAGTTCGTTTATCAGTTCTAAAAAGTTTTTGGTGGAATCTTTCAGGTTCTCTATATATAGTATCATGTCATCTGAAAAGATTGACAATTTTTCTTCCTCCTTTCCAATTTGGATGTCTTTTATTTCTTTTCCTTGTCTGACTAGTGTGGCTAGGACTTCCAACACTATGTTGAAAAAAAGTGTGGAAAGTGGACATCTTTGTCTTGTCCCTGATCTTAAGAAAAATACTTTTCTATTTTCCTGTTGAGTATGATGTTAGCTGTGGGTTTATCATAAATGGCCTTTATTATGTTGAGATAAGTTCCATTTCCACTTTGCTGAGAGTTTTTATCATAAATGAATTCTTTGTCAAACGATTTTTCTGCATTTATTGATATGACCATGTGATTTTTATCTTTCATATTGTTTATGTGGTGGACCACATTAACTGATTTGCAAATAGTGAACAAAACTTGCATCCCAGGAATAAATCCCACCTGATCACGTATGATCTTTTAAATGTATTGCTGAATTCGTTTTGCTAATATTTTGTTGAGAATTTTCACATCTATGTTCATCTGGGATATTGGCCTATATTTTTCTGTCTTTTTTTTTTTTTTTTGTAATTTGTCTAGTTGTGGAATCAGGGTAATGAGGACCTCTTAAAATTAGCTTGGGTGACTTCCCTCCTCTTGAATTTTTTGGAACAGTCTTAGAAGGATCGGTGTTAATGATTATTCGGATGTTTGGTAAAATATATCGATGAAGCCATGTAGTCCAGGACTTCTGTTTGTTTGCAGTTGTTTGATTACTGATCTGATTTCATTAGTAGTAATCAGTATGTTCAGATTTTTTTGTTTCTTATTGATTCAGTCTTGGAACATTGTATGTTTCTAGGAATTTATCAATTTCTTCCACACTGCCCAATTTGTTGGCATATACATTTTCTTAGTATTTTCTTATAATCCTTTGTATTTCTGTGGTGTCAGCTGTCACTTCTCCTCTTTCATTTCTGATTTACTTGGATCCTCTCACTTTTTTCTTGATAAGTCTAGTTAAAGGTTTGTCAACTTTGTTTATCTTTTCAAAGAAACAGCTCTTGGTTTCATTGATCATTTGTGTTGTTTTTTTTTAGACTCTATTTCATTTATTTCTGCTCTTATCTTTGTTATTGCCTTCCTTCTACTAAATTTGGGCTGTGTTTGCTGTTCTTTTTCTAGTTCTTTTATGTGTAATGTTAGATTGTTTAATTGAGATTTTTCTTATTTCTTGAGGTAGGCCTGTATTACTATGAATTTCCTTGTTAGAACTGCTTTCATGTGTCTCATAGTTTTTGAGTTGTTGTGTTTCCATTCTCATTTGTTTCAAGGTATCTTTTGATGTCTTCCTTGACATCACTGTTGACCCATTCATTGTTTAGTAGCACATTATTTAGCCTCCATGTGTTTGTGTGTTTTTCAGTGTTTTTCTTTAAATTGACTTCTAACTTCATACCTTTATGGTCACAGAAGATGCTTGATATGATTTCACTCTTCTTAAATTTATTGACTTGTTTTGTGGCCTAACATGTGGTCTGTTTTGGAAAATGTTCCTGTGCACTTGAAAAGAACGTATATTCTACTGCTTTGGGGTGAAATGCTCAAAAAATATCAATTAAATCCATCTGGTCTAATGTGTCATTTAAGACTGCTGTTTCCTTGTTGATTTTCTGTCTGAAAGATCTATCCATTGATGTCAATGGGGCATTAAAGTCCCCTACTATTACTGTATTACTGCCAATCTCTGCCTTTATGTCCATCAATATATACATTCTTTACATATTTCGGTGCTCCAATGTTGGATGAATAAACATTTACAAGGGTTATATCTTACTGGATTGATTCCTTTATCATTATGAAATGTACTTCTTTGTTTTTTTATTATAGCCTTTGTTTTAAAGTCTATTTTGCCTGATATAAGTATTGCTACTCCAGAATTTGTTTGTTTCCATTTGCATAAAATATCTTTTTCAATTCCTTTACTTTCAGTGTGTGTGTGTCTTTCAATTTGAAGTGAATCACTTGTAGAAAGAATATATATGGGCTTTGTTTCCTTATCCATTCAGGTACCCTATGTCTTTTGATTGGGACATCTAATCCATTTACATTCAAAATGATTACTGATAGATACATAGCTACTGCCATTTTATTATTCATATTGATGCTCTTTTTCACCTGCCTTCTTCTTAATGAAGTCCTTTTAACATTTCTTGTACTGCTGGTTTGGTGGTGATGAACCCCATTAGCTTTTTCTTGTCTGGGAAGTTCTTTATCTCTCCTTCAATTTGAAATGACAGTCTTGCTGGGTAGAGTAGTCTTGGTTGCAGGTCCTTGCTCTTCAACTCTTTGAATAGTCTGTGCCAATCCCTTCTGGCCTGCAAAGTTTTTGTTGAGAAGTCAGCTGACAATCTCATGGGAGCTCCCTTGTAGGTACCTAACTGCCTTGCTCTTACTGCTTTTAGGATTTCTCTTTGTCTTTAACCTTTGCCATTTTAATTATGATGTGTTTTGGTGTGGGCCTCTTTGGGTTCCTCTTAATTATGACTCGCTGGGCTTCCTGGACTTGTATGTCTATGTCCTTCGCCAGGTTAAGCAAATTTTCTTCAAATCGGTTCTCAATCCTTCAAATAGGTTTTTCAAATAGCTTCTCAATCCTTTGTTTTCTCTCTTCTCCTTTGGTACACCTATGATGTGAATGTCGTTCTGCTTCATGTTGTCCCAGAGGTCCCTTAAACTATCCTCTTTTTTTAAAATTATTTTTTCTTTCTGGTGTTCTAATTGGATGTTTTCTGCAACCTTGTCTTCTAAATCGCTGATTCAGTCTTATGCTTTATCCAATCTGCTGTAGATTCTTTCTAGTGTATTTTCATTGCAGTTATTGTATTCTTTATTTCTGACTGGTTCTGTTTTACAGTTTCTATTTCATTTTTTATGCTTACTCGTTGTTGAAGTTCTCACTCAGATCCTGGATCATTTTTATAATCAATGTTTTGGACTGTGTATATGGCAGATTGTTTGCCTCCATTTTGTTTAGGTCCTTTTCTGGAGTTTTCTCCTGTTCTTTCATTTGGGATATATTTATCTCCTCATTTTGGCTGCCTTCCTGTGTATGCTTCTATGTATTAGGTAGATTGACTATGTTTCCCAGTATTGGCAAAATGGTCTTATGTAGTAAGAATGGCCTAGTCCTGTGGGGCCCAGTGGTGCAGTCTCTCTGACCATCTGAGCCGGGTGCTCCAAGAATGTCTCTTGTGTGGGTTGTGTGTGCCCTCCTTCTATAGCTGAACTTTGACTGTTTTTGACCTGTCAGTAAGTGGAGCTGACACTCATGCTGACTGGCTGTGAGGACAGGCCATGACTACAGTATAAGAACTGTGCGAGGGCTGTCCCCATGAACTGGAATTTGCCCAAGTGAGTTCTGGTACCTGTGGAGACCACCCTTTGAATATGCCACTTGTGAGGTAATCGAGTGGTGCTCTGGTGTAATCTGAAGCTGTCCAATAGGTGTTTATTCTGTGGCCTCTTGAGAGCAGCTCCGGTGTAGGCCAACGTCAGCCGCTGCCTGTGACCATGCCCGGCATTACCTGGTAAGAGCTACAGTGATTCTCAGTTGATAGCTGCCTGTGTTGGAACTGGTAGAGCATGGGAGCAACCTACATTGGGAATCCAGGTGAGCTACCACTATTATTGAGCCTGGGGCAGCTCAGCAAAAGGGATAGGGCACCCTGAGATCTGCCCCTCACCTGCTGGGAGCCCATAAAGCTCAGCTGTCATAAGAGCCTCCAGAGGTACGTGAGTTGGAAGGGGCAGGGTCTCAGGGAGCCAGGAGGCTAGAGCTAGCAGAGTTAACCAGGTTAATACAGTTTCAGATTTGGCCTTGTGGGGGGATGACTCAACACAGGGACAATGACAGTTGTCCCTCCAGCCCTCATCTTGAAGCCACACAACTCAAGTCTCTCCTTGTATATCTCCGGCCCCTCCCGAGCTGCCGTCCCTCCACCAGAGCACATAGTGAGTGCCTGGGAGTGAGAGAGTATATGTGCGGGCCCTTTAAGAGGAAGTCTGGGTTCCCAGCAGCCATCTGTCTCATCCTGATGAATGGAATCCCTAATGATTTTCACAACCAGATGTTGTGGGGCTCCTCTTCTCAGCACTGATGCTCTGGGCTAGGGAGCCTGGTGTGGGACTGGGACTCCCAGCTTTTCAGGTGAGACCTCTACAGCTGAATTATCCCTCCTGATTCTCAATTGCCCCACGTGGGTGTGGGACAGCCCCTTTTCCATCTCTGCCCCTCCTACCTGTCTCAATGTGGCTTCTTCTTTATATACTTAAAAGGACTTCTGTTCAGCTAGTTTTCACGTGGTGCTCCAGGTTGTTCTATAATTTGGTTGTAACTTTAATGTGGTCATGGAAGGAGGTATGCACAGCATTTACCTACACCACCATCTTGAGTGGAACCTCTGAAAGTCTTTTTTCATTACTGACATTTTCACAGACACACCCCAGTGAGGCTGTGGGGGACAGGGCCAAATTGTCCTTCTTCATTAGTCTGTACAATTTTTTTATAGTGTGGTAAAATATGCATAAAATAAAATGTACAGTCTTAATTACTTTTCAGTGTATTGTATTTAAATATCTCCAAGAAGGAACAAAGGGCCACAGACACGTTTTTTAAAAAGCAAACACAATGCTTAGCTCATTTATGAAACTATGAGGGATGAGTCAACATCCAGGTAAGGGTCATTAGTAATCTAACTCTAAGTGTCCCTTCATTTATTGAAATCAGATCCTACTAATAGATATTAGAAGATAGGTAAATAGTTAAGAATTGACTTGCCAAGTTGTATAAATTCCTAAAACACATCAAAAATCTGAGATGTCACTGATGTTAGAGATTCATAAAAATGTTAGAGGCACAAATAATATAGGAATGTAAAATGCTGTTTCCAACCTAACTTGCTTCAAGGACTTCATCAAAAATCCCATGGGGAGATATTTTTTGCTCTGCTTATTTTCAAGTCATATAATTATATTTTTATGGATTGTCTAATCTATATTGGAAAAAAAGTCAATATTTTGAAGAATACATATATATATATATATATATATATATATATATATATATATATATATATATATATGGCTTCATAGTCCTTTTTAAAAAGATACTGAGCAAACAGAAATTATGGGTGGTAAAAGATACAGTTAGAGAATCTTCATTTACAGAAGTTAAAGGCTTTATCATTTTTAAACGTTTTTTTAAAATAAAGAAGACTGAGAGACTAATGTAACTCTCCAGGTCCAGCACGCTTATAGTATATGAACTATGTCAGAATGGAAAGAACACAGAATTGAAAGACCTAAATTCCAATCTCACATTCACAATTTTCAGCCAAGTGTGTGATTTCAGGCAGGTCACTCACTGTCTCTGAGCTCCAAGATCCCAATCTGTAAAATGGTGATAATGCCCATCTCTACCTCACATGGCAGCTATGATAACATGCTTGAAGATAGTACTTAACTTACATTAAAATACCTGGCACATTGCCCAGCATCAAGTGGCTCTCAGTAAATATCTCTTCCTTCCCTTCTTTTTTAATAAAGAGAACTTAGAGCATTTTGCATAACTCATGACAAAAATAAAGCAACGTCCTTTTCACAGATAAATGGTTTCTTAACTTGAGTTTTACTGTAACTACAGATATGATCATAGAACTATGGAAAAAAAGGCAAAGAAAACATATCTTGAGAAGCATCTAACAAGCAGCTTTCTTTGTTTCATGCTGACATGCTTTGTGGTTACAATGCAGGCATCCAATGAACACCAGATCAGAATTAAAATTCTAGGCAGGCTTTCAACTTTTATGATTGTATCCATTCTTCACTGAGCATGGCAAACGCACGTTTTAGAAGTTACTTACTAAAGATATTCCCATAGTACTCTTAAGAGTTCATTTCCAAAAAGAGGCCCTATCCCTTTAATATATCTGAGTAAGTAAAAGCTATCCCAGGTTTCTTGCATTGTACTTTAAAAATTGCAGCAGGGTAATAAAATCATGTTTTTTACAGAGGCTTTTCTAAGGCTAGGCCACAGCAGAACTGCAAAGGTGCATGATGAATTATAGGAAAAAAGACCAAACAAATTTCAAAACTAAAGAATACCAATCCAAAATGATTTATGACCACATTTTCAATAAAATTAAATATAGAATAATTAGCAGAAAGCATTTAATTTAATTTAGTTTTCCTATTATAAATGTAAAGTTGGCATAACTGCAGCAAGCCTAATCAAAATCAGGTAATAGTTACCTCTGTGGCCTTGCTTGATGGTTCCAGTCCAGTCATATTTGCTACTATTAACTGATGTAAGAGTTGAACTTGAGCCACACTTAGGAAGAAGTCCAGGTTTGTGGTTATATTCACTTCCAAGGAATGGCCACACACTAAAATCTCCTGAAAGAAAAAAAAAAGGTTGAATATAGATAAAGAAACATGATAGCCATTCGATGATAATTTATCATTCTTTTTTTGACCCTATGTTGATGAATTTTCCTGGGACTCAAGTTCATTTGTTAATGAGAATAGCAGAAATGGTGAGCACAGCCACTCGACACAGTATAATGGATTAATTTAATAAACATTTATGAGGGCCTGCTGTGAGCCAGGCTATGTGCTAGTTATAGGGCAACAAACTAACAATAAGAATTTTTCACCATTTCGTATACATCTGGCTTTTTCATATCCCAAACTATGATCATTATTTTAATATATAATCAATGATGTAATTCCTCAGCCCAGTCTTGTTCATTCATTCAAACCTACAAATATTTACTGAGCATCTCCTAATTACCATGCACTACCCTAGAGTGCTTGGAATGTAACAAAGAACATTGGCCTTGAAGGACAACCTGCTCTTGAGAAGGTTACAATCTGGTTGGGCCGACAGATGTAAACAGGCAATTGTAGGTCGGCAATTACAATCACAAGTGGTATGGCCTGAGTATTCTCCAAAGGATACACTCCGAATGATTTATAACAAAACAGAGGGCTGAAGCCAAAAATAGCTAGACTAATTAATTTCACTTCTTCAAACTGCTAAAATCTTGGCAGCATTGGTAGATAGATGTCCACTACTTAACTGGTGCTGTTCTGCATAACTGAGTCACTTGAACATTCATCACTGGAAAACCATTCAGTGAAGGAAAACAGAAATGAAAAACAATCCAGAAGCCTCACTTAATAAGCAGAAGTCCTGATTCTTGTCATGAAGTGCATGTGGACAATGTTCAAATGCTTGGAAAAGTCCAAAACAACCTTCTCCTTATTAGTGTCATCCAAGGGAATGGATTAAAGGAGACTGATGACTGGTCCAAATACAAACTACACAGCTTAGAGCAGGTTTTAATAAAACCATAAAGAACAGTAGGTAGGAAATGATTATCTACCACACCCCCCTTTTTATTGGTTAAATAACCATTTCCCCCACAAGATTTCTGTGTTTATGCATTATAGTTAGAATTCTCATTTAATTCCTCAAGTAAATGATGAAAATAAATATATTCATGTATTTTAAACCAATTGTGTTACTAAGTAACTGTAAGATATTAGCAGACTTACTCGTTATATACCTTTTGTGGATATAAGATACCATGCCTAACCTAACTTTCCCTGTAGGGCTATTAAAACATCAGATAAGAACATATAAAAAAATACTGTTTTTTGTTTTTTTATTTAAATAAGAAATGTAAAGTTTTATAAGCTTGGATTATTATATTTAACTTGTACTTAATTAGTTTGAACTTTTCATAACAACTGTCTGTAACTTTGATTCAAAAGTTTATTAAGTTTTTAGTATAACAAATTTCTATGAAGAATTTTTTTAAATTATGATGAATCACATTTTTATTACATTTCTACTCTAGGCAGGGAGGCACTGATATCGTAGTGATCAGACTTGAAACCAGATCTACCACTAACTGGCTAATAACATGGATCAAATTCCTTAATTTCTTTTGATCTCAGTTTCCTCATCTATAAACTATGGAGACTAATAATATCTATCTCATTAGGAAGCTGTGAAGACTAAATGAGCTGTTCCAGGTAGAACTCTTCTGTAAGGTAACCCATGTGAGAACTCTAAGTTATTTGTCAGGATTACGGTTGCTTTCATTACAAAGAGGTTGTAGAGGTTGTGTATGGTCTGGAACCAGACCAGATGGGTTCATACCATGCTCGGCTACTTATTGTTATGAAAATGTGGACAGGTTATTGGGGTTAGCCTTTCTATGCTTCAGTTTCCTCATGTGTAAAATGAGCAGAGAAGGAGAAACTAATAGGATTATTATGAGGATTAAATGAGTTATAACATAAAAAACAATAGCTGAACAGTACTAGAACATGCTCAATAATTATTAGTCACAACAGTAACTTATTAACAATAAGCTAATTTGATAGTCTATGCACTGGAACCATGAAAATCCTAACATACAAAGAGGAGCTGCTCCATTATTTAGACGAAAATGAAACCTAAATTAAGTTCTAACCTCAGTATGTATATTTTCTGGAGAAATTATTTTGGTGAAAATGATGGCAGGTGCTCCAGTTATTCGGACAGAAAAATCTGTTAAAATGGGAGTCAAAATTGCTCTTCTTTCTTGATGCCGCCGTATGCTAAAAAAATAAAGTACAAAACTATTAGCCATTTCATTTATTTGAAGAACATTTTTCATTAAATTTGTACAAGTCTTTGTACTATAAACATGTATGACAAAATCACATTATTTTGAGAGTGCCTATTGGCATATTTTATAGTCATAGTTCTGTAACTTCAGTACTTAACTTCAGAGTTATAAAAGACACCAAATTTAAAAAAATCACTGAGAAATTCAGATGTAATTAATTACTTTCATATTAGTCACATCCTAGCACCTTTCAACAAATTGTTTTGAATTCCTTTTGTTCTTGCAAATAGCTTAGTATCTCTTTTGTTACCAACAATAATCTCACTACTTTGTGATAACTTTTGATTTCCTATTTTTAATATCTCTGACTTTCTAATTTACAACTACCATCTTTTCAAACTCATTAGGTTCACAAGCATATACTTTTAATCTTTGACCTTTCTTTTTTTAAGCTCTAAGAACCATCATCTGAGCGCACAGATTATTACTCCCTAAATAGTTCGTGAAATGGCTTTTGTGACTTTGATACTGCATGCTTCTTCACAACAACCCAGTAGGTAAAGCAAGGATCATCATTAGCCTCAAATTACTAATAAGGAAAGGAGGTTCAGGGACTAGGGTAAGCCACCCATTGGGAACAGAATTTCCACAATTGGTCCTGGAGGGCAAGTTGATACCAGAGTAGTATTTGGCCTCTATTTTAATTTTTCTTTATACATTCTCACTTTGATTAGTTATTTAGCATGGTATTTCTACACTACATTCAAAATTGCTAATAATTTCAAAGGAAGTATTGCATATATGGTGAAAGATGAAACTGGAAAACAATATTGAGAAACCAAAGCTTGTGCTAATACAGATCCTCAGGTCTACTAATCATACTCTCAGTTTTCATTTTATGAAATGATACAATTGTATGTTTAACTAGCAAGCCATACCTCAAAAGTTCCTTGGAAGCACTAATTTAATATTCCTTATAAATATGTCCCTATTATTCATTTATAGTATAAAATGATCAAGTTGAGATCAGAGATTGGCCTAAATTGTCTTGCGAAAAAGCCCAGATAAAACTCAAGTCTTCCTACATGCTTTTGCAGCAGAGTAGTCTAGAGAGTACTAGTATCTTTTGTTGAACTTTGCAGTGAGCAGAGCTTTATATGGTGCTTGCCAAAAAAGCAAATTGGATCATCTGGTTCTGTGACACACAGGTATTGGATTTCAAGCAAGTCAATTTTAAAGAATTAAGAGATCTGGTGAATAGAGGGTAACAGGAAAAAGTATTAAATCTGTGCATACAGAGAAAAGTTTGAGATCCTGAGCGACACCATAATTATAACCTAATAGCTCAAATTCCATAAAATGACCAATGTGAGAAACAATGTGATATACTATCATAGGGGAGTGCTAAAATATACCTTTTATTAAAAATACCTTAAACTGGGAAATATGAAAGGGAACCAAATAAGAGCAAACATTAACTAAAGCACTGATGGAAAAAAAGCTTTTCCATATCATAAGTTTTTCCCCATTATGAGATGAATTAAATCAGTTATATAACATAAGAAAGACCTATGACTTTAGAGGTAAAAAGAAAAATTTAAAAAGTCAACAGTCCTATAAAACCATAACTTCTCTGGTATATAGTGTAAACTTTTGTGTTTTTCTCTGGTTAGTATTTGAGGTGATGATATACATTTTAAAAATCAGTCTTTTTAGATTCAACTATTTTGAAGGATGAACTCTAAAGAAAATAGTAACATTGAAAAAATAACCTCAACAAGAATTAATTTCTGCCAACATTTTACTAGATAATAATCTAGGGTTTAAAATAACAAAAGACAGAAACAAAACTCAAAGTATTAACTCATATTGTTAAGGACTTCAGGGTCTTAACCACCTCAATAAATCAAGGGAATAAAGACCACAGGATAATTCTTACATCCCTGATGGCAAGGATTTTAATATCATCTACTTATCTATATCTGGGGCTCTTAAAGGGCCAGAAAAATATCTGCCCATCAGACACAGGGAAGAACCAGGAAGTTTGCCTCTCTAGGCAAGAGAGCTTATAGAAAAAAATAGAGATCTCCCTGGAAAATGAAAAATAATGGGAAATCCTTCATTTATGTTTCCTAGCTGTAATTTATACTACCTATGTTGGTTCAAAAATACCCATTCTGAATTATTTACATGAAACTAGCATCAGATCTTTGATAACCTTGGGGCATCTATCAGAAAGAAATGCAAAACCTCTGGAAAACATTCCCTCAAACTGACAAAAAGGATTCTTAGAAACAAAGACCACTGAAGATAAGCTCTAATAAATCAGAGATCATTTTATATACTCCATAAAAAATTATTCTTTATTACCAAGAAAATTCAACCCTATTGTCAAATTCATCATTGAGAACTTTTGATAATGAACAATAAAATAAGTTTACAACTGTTAAAGACATATAGGATGGAACAAAAAGCATCAAGAAAAAAACCCAAAGTACTATCAAAAAAGGCAAAACAGATTTGAAAAACAACTAAATAGGATTTCCAGAAATAAAAAATACAGCTACTAAAATTAAATACATAATAGATGGATAAAAAACATTTTATATTTGCTTAAGAAATACAGTAAACCAGAAAAATTAGTAAACCAGAATTTAAGATTTGAAAAAATTACAGGAATGTTCTAAAGTAAATTTTAAAATACAAAGTCTAAAATAGAAGTTAAGAGACATAGAAGGGCAATTCTGACATATAGGTAAAATTGGAAATCCAAAATGAAAGAACAGAAAGAAAGGAAAAGGGACAATAGTAAAGAGAGAATGGCTGAGAATTCTCCAGAATGGATGAAATATAGGAATACACAGATTTAGGAAGCACAATGAGCCCTGGTTCACATGAATACAATAAAATCCACCACTAGATACAACTTGCTAAAACAGTAACCACCTATGATAGACAAAAGAGATTAAAATCAGCTAGAGAAAACAAATTATCTATTGCATGTTATGGCATATGGGGTTATGGCATATGGGGTTAGGAAGGTTGTGGAAGAAATATTTCTCTGATATACTCTAACAATAATTTAATATATATCTCTACACTGTCCACAGAAACAAAGAAATGGTACAGTGATTTGCACCTATATCATGTAATATAGAGGATTAAGCCCACAGAAACTTATAAAACTCTATCTGAGGATAAAAAAAAATCAACAATCATGAAATGCTAATTGAATAACAGGAAAGTAATCATATGTGTTGACAATAGCTATTCTGTTAAGCTCTGGGAGTAGTAGATTGTAAATAAGGAAAAGTACAGTTCTCTGAAATTGTTACTAAGCAAGAAGACATAATTATATGCCACACACACTCATGCAAATACATGTTTAGGAAGGCTGTGGTCATTTTTCTTGGGCTCAGCATATTTATGCTAAGGTTCTTCTGCCCACCTTCCATACATACATTTTGGTATGACTTTGTGGGAAATATTAAAGCAGTTTAAGAACCATACTTCAAAAATCACATAATATAAAAGACTGGGAAAAATGGTACTAAGGTTTCCAAAATATTCCTCTAAAATAATAGAATTAAAAAAGGCTAGTTGGTCTGTGGTCACACAGAACAGTTATTATGCAACATGAAGACTTTCTTGGTATGGAATTACAGCTGAGCTTCAGCAAGAAGATACTTGAGGAGAAGATACTTGGGACTTGTTGAGGAAATTAAGTGAGATAATCCCTTATAATGAATATACCTAAATATGAAAAACACTAATATTCACAAACATTTATTATAAACAATCTGCTACTTGGAAAACAGTTATAATTTGCTTAACTATACTCATTTGTAGAAATTCCTCCTATTTTTAGATAAAGATAATTTGTAGTCTCTAACAACTTTAAAAAGCAAATACTTACTTCAGAGTTTATACCCATTGTGTTTTTTATCCCCCAAGAACTATCCAGTGTCTTTCTAATGCAATTAAAATAAAATCCAAACTTTCTCTGACCTACTACACCATTCATAATTTTGTCCTTTCATACCCAAAACTTCATTTGTTATTTCTCTCCTCCCAGCCAGGTGTGATCCTTAAATGTGCCAAACTCATTCCTATTCAAGGGTCTCAGAACACTCCTGGCAGAAACACTCCAGGCGTATTTCCATGGAGAGCTCATTCTTGGCCTTCAGGTATTAGAATAAGGCTTCCCTGAGCCCTAATCTATCTCCCAGTCGCCCTTATCACATTGTACTGTCATATTATTTTCATAGCATTTATTACTCTGAAATTTTGAGAACATGGACTGAAAGTCCACTATCATGTCAGGCCCTCAGCTACGTGCTGGTAATACAATGACAAAGATGGAATCATGGAGCTCAGTTTAGCAGAAAAAATAACTACACAAAATAATCATAAGGTAGGACTAGTACTTATGATTATTTTGTGTAGTTATTTTTATACCATCAACACACAATTTCTAATGTCATTTTCTCTGAGAAACTTTTAGCAATCCCTTGGTTTCTCCCTCCTCCATGAAGTTTACTTTGAAGTTTTTTCCTCTTGGGAAAAGAGTTGTCGAGTAGAATCAGATACAGGAGTCCCAGACCACAGATATAAACAACTGGAAACTATAACCAAAGCTATTATTCATTGAACATCTCAGTAAAATTGAATTAAGTGGATATTTCAATAGACATGCTCATAAGACTTTCTTTAGAGTCTATAATAAATGTAGCACTTGTGATCTCCATCATAAATATATTAACCATAGTTTCGGATTTATTATTTTGTTTGTTTAGGGGAGGGATATTTTTTGTTTGGTTTTTTTTTTGTAAAGAATTTTAACATTATTTAATTCTGCCAAACTAAATTAGTACTATCATTTTATTTAAATGTACCCTAAAAAGCACCCTCATTTTAGGTTGTAGTTCCCATAGCATTGATCACAGATGTTTTATATATCTTTACAAATTAACTTCTTGAGTAAGTGTAGAACCTTGAGATAAAAGATTAGGTCCCCTACTGAATGTTTCCACACCTCTCTGTACTTTTCCCTTCATACCCAGTTCCCAGGTACCTTAAGAGAAGGAGAAATCATATACTCTCATGTAAAGCCGCAATAAAGTTTAAGGGAATTACTATAAAATCATACAATTCTAGTAGCCTTCTCTACCTGTGCAAAGTTATCACACTATTATAGACTTAGTGTGGTGATCACATCATAACATATACAAATGTTGAATCATTATGTGTATACTTGGAACTAACATAATATTGTATACCAACTACAATAAGAAAATAAAAGAAAATAAAAATAAAAATAGCACATTGGAAACCAAATAAATAAATAAAATAAAATAATAAAAAGATTATCTCTTTTTAAAAAATCATACAGTTCAAGTAGGTTTTGGTCACTCCAGGCATTAACCTACGAGCTATGTGAATTAGACTAACTTCTATAATTCTGCTTAGGCATTAGGTTGACATCCTCACAAATTAATAAGACAAAAGTCTTATTAATGGTATGGAAGTAGATCTTCTGCTGGTTTTGATGGTTTTCAGGTTGAACAATAAGAACAAAGAAAATGCTTCATTCTACTTTGCTATTAACGATTTCAGGTAAATTCTGGGAAAAGCTCATGTTTGATTAATCACAAATCAAAATATGCAAGGGCTCCTGTGAATATTTGGGTAATACTACACTTCAAACAAAATACAAATCAAAGATCAAAACACAGATGGAATAGTCACAATCTCTCAGGATTAAGGTCAATAATATATGCTTCAGGCACTTTAGTATCAACCCAAAAGCAATGTTACCAGTCCTGTAAAGCACAGGACTGTGCCAAATTCAAATTTAGCTTGCTAAGCAAACACCAATGATTTAACAAATCTTATGTGGGGGGAAAAGGCCTGCAGAATACAATATACAATTTGGTACATGTGCATCAAAATATTTAAACAAATGAATAGCTGCAAATACTTCTCTGACAATGAAGTTTGAACATAAATTACTCAAGGAAATCAAACACAGGTAGTGATAGGGCCAAATAAAAGTACTGCGATAAAAACTAAATGATTTATTATTCATGTATAATTTTAAAATCTATTCAAATTATATATTTCAATACTATAAACAAGAAAATTATATTAATATTAACTTGGAGAATTAAGTCTTACTAGTATTTTCAGGAAATTAAAAAATAAACTTTCTACCCCCCACCCCATATCACTATGTAAAAAAAACCCAAAAAACAGCAAAAGTGATTTGAATGTGTAACCTGCATATGGCAGACATCAGTACAGGTTATTTTAGTTCTCAGCACTTCATTTCCTCAGATTATAAAATAAGCCCAGATGTAGTAAAAGTGGTTGCTAAGAGGAAAAGAAAAAAAGTGATTAACTAACAATGAATTTTAGTATAAATGTAAGGGGTCAGAGCATTGAGCAGAAGAAAAGTAGTTGACAAAGAGGAAGCAAACCAGGGTTTTACACTTAACTCTATTTTTAAGTGCCATTGGACAAGCCAAGAATCCTCCTCACTTAGCTTCTTGTACTGGCTTTGTTCTGTAACAACTTGCTAATAAGAATGGTTCAGAGTTTAGAGAGGAATTTGTATGAGATTTGGAAGGTGTAAAGGAAATAGTAGCCAATATACTCTGAAAGTCATACTGTTTTAAATGCAGTGAAATTCCGATGCAGAGGTGCTGACAGATTCCAGCTCGTCCTCACTCTTCCAAGCTTTATGATGAGCTCTTCTTGTTGACCATTGGCTGTGCTGACCAACAGCCACTGTAGGCTCACCCATGACACAGTCACCCCCATGGATTGCTCTACCAGCCTGGAGTCCCCTCCAGCTGCTGGACATGCCTGGCTTCCAAGATTCCCTGGGGAGCCACAAATTTTTTACCTAGGTCACGTTATCAAGTGACATTTCTCTCATCCACCATCTCCCTCTCTTAGACCTTTCCTTCCCAGCTTCTTCCATAATTGGATAAGGTCTTATTCCTAGAAGAAATTTTTATGCTGTAACACTTATGGTTCTGCTGAGCTGACTGAACCTTGATGTAACCCCCCAGCTGAAAAATTAAGACTTTGGAAGCAGAGATCTACACATTTTAGAATTTGATGATTCTTTATGCTTAACTTCCCTGCTCCCTAACATACACACATAGATGCATTATGATTAAAGACAAAATCTTACTAATATACTCAGGAGGCATAAATTAAAACAATTAAAGGTTGACATTTAACACTGGTCAGGGGAGGGAACAAATTATTCTTCACTGGGTATCTCTTTTACCTGTAATACTTAATGAAAAACAAAAGTATAATTATACCAAGGATCTGTTTTTCTGTCAAGATTAATCAGAACTAAGCTATATCAGATGTAACATTTCTTGTCTCATTTAAAGACATTTATCAGAATTACTTCATCAGAAATACTAATTCAAAGTCACTTGATTTGTTAGCTCTACTTAATCATTAATCATTTAGTGTTTCATTAATTTACTCAAATCTTTATTAAGCATCTATTATGTGCCAAGCATGATATTATGTGGTAGGTATTCAGAAGTGAATAAAACATGTCACATTTTCATACTCTTGGCCTTTTGATCTACCACTTTCTTAGTTCAAAATGCTCTCTCCCCTCGCCTGCCACTCATCCTCTGTGGAAACAAACTCAGAAGCCCTGTACTCTGTGAAACCTTCCCTGACAACCCACCCATAGAGTTAATCATTCAGTTCTTTCTTTAAATTTTCTTTTTGTACCTATGCCAATTTTAGGTTAATTTGTTTTGTTTATGTGTCTGTCACATTTATTAGCCTGAGATGTCCCAAGTACATGGACTGTGTCTATCCTGATTTTAATGTGGCTCTTCTATAATCCTAAGTATCCTATAATTATGTCTATCATAGCACTATCCACACTGAACTCTAATAGTTAATTAACTAGCTTGTCTTTTTGAATAGATACTGAGCTCTGTAAGAGATAGACACATATTAGAAGTTATTTCATCTTGTTTCTCTAGGGTAAAAGACATTCTACAGCATATACTGAATGTTGAAATGTCTGTTAATTTTTGAAAAGGGTGCCAAGAACATTCAATGGGGAAACAATAGTCTATTCAACAACTGGTACTTGGACAACTGGATATCCAGATGCAAAAGAATAAGGTTGGATAGATAAAACACAACAAGAACAAAACCTTACTACAAGAGCTAAACCAATAAAATTCTCAGAATAAAACATGGGAATAAAATCATCAATGGATTCTTAGGTATTACACTAAAAGCACGAACAACAACAGGGAAAAAAAAGATCAATTAGAATTCATCAAATTAAAAAAAAATGAGCAAAGGACTTGAATAACCATTTTTCTGAAGAAGATATAATAATGGCCAACAACCACATGAAGAGTTGCTCAACATCATTAATCGTTATGGAAATGCAAATCAAAACCATACCCAGTAGCATGGCTATAGTCAAAAAAAGAAAAAATAAGTGTTGTTGAGAATATGGAGAAATTGGAACCCTTGTGCACTACAGGTGGGAATGCAAAATGTTTCAGCTGCTGTGAAACAGTTTGGTAGCTCCTCAAAAAGTTAAACATAAAATCACCATATGACCGTGTAATGTTACTGTTAGGTATATATCCCAAATACCTGAAAAAAAATACTCAAACAGGAACTTGTACACAAATGTCCATAGCAACATTATTCACAAGAACCAAACGATGAAAAGAGCCCAAATTCCAATGGATGAATGGATAAACAAACTATGGTATTTATATACAGTAAAATATTATCCGGAAATAAAAACGAATGAACTACTAACACATGCTACAATGTGGATAAACCTCCAAAACACTGTTAAGTGAATGAGCCAGACACAAACCATGATACGAGTATGAATCTCTTTATATGCAACATCTAGAATAGATAAATCTAGAGACAGAAAGCAGATTGGTGGTTGCCAGGGACAATGAGGAGAGAGAGGGGTGCAGAAAAACTACTTAATGGGGAAGGGGTTTTAGTTAGGGATGAAGAAAATGTTTTGGAACTAGACAGAGGTTATAGACCGAGGTGGTGGTTACACAGTATCGTGAATGTACAAAATGCCACTGAATTGTTCACTTTCAATGGTTGATTTTACATTATGTGACTTTCAAACTCAATCAATTATTAAAACATACACACACACAAATTGTTTATTAAATGAATTAAGGAGTGAATAGGAGAGATATAGCTGAGTTAAGGACAGATGGTCATAAAGTTTCCTGATTAAGATAAGGCTCATCTTTGTCCATGATAGAATTTGTTAAGTTTTGTAAGCTGGTACTATCTACACCTGAATGACTGAAGTGGAGGAATGAGGGGACTTGATCCTGGCTGATATCCTGTGATGTTTGGATATCAGGAACGGAGTCTCAGATATGTACTGTGTACTCAGATCCTACATTCAGGACCAAAACACTCATTACCCCCACCTTCAGGGATTGCTGCTTGTACCTTCAAGAGAGAGAGTTTTCATTCAAATTTACACTCCTTCCCAGGGGCACATTCAATCACTTGTCAATGAAGGGCGATAATTATACCTTTTATGTCATCAAAGCACTTAGTGCTAGGGATAAATCAATGGACAGGATGGTGTTCCAAAACTGCTTTGAAGAGTGGACTAGGTGCTGGCATTGGTGCACAGCTTCGCAAGGGGAGTATTTCAAAGGTGACCATAGTGATATTTAGCAATGAGGAATGTAGCACTTCTTCTAGGATGGGTTTGCTAACTTAATTGTCAGACCTCATATACAGCTATTAGAATTAAATTAAATACACTAAGTGATATGATAAGAACATACAGAAAGGGAACCTAACCTTCTATCATGGGAGCTCAGGGAAGACTTCTGGGAAACTGTGATGTCTACTGAGACTTGATGAGGCAAATGGAAAGGGTGGGCTAAGAGAGTTCCAGGCAAAGAGAAGGTCACATACAAAAGCCTGGTAGCAACTGACAATCCTATTTTCAGGAAGCTCATTATGAATAGAGCACAGTGAAGTTAGAAAAGAATGTGAGGACCTGAAAAAGAAGAACCTTATAAGGAATACAGACTACCACTTAGTATTTGGTCTTAGGAAAGTTTTTTATCTTGTCTAGGGCTTAGCTACTTTGTGGGTTTAGGAAAACAGTCCTCATCTCTACCATTATTGTGAAATTATGTAAAGTGATAAGCATTATATAATCTATTATTAATGTTATTACTATTAATGCCAATACATGGATAAATATAGTTTTTGTGGTAAAGAGGCAGAACCAAAAAGCAATCGGCATTGCAAAAGGCATATAATAGTCTGCATACAATGTTTTAAAGAAAACTAATATGCTATGTTATAAGCAACAGATTTTACTGAATCTTATAAATTAAAAAAAAAGAAAAATAATTAACATTTTCTTAAAATCATAAAAATTGTTTACAATATACAAAGTATATCTTTTTACAATATAAAAGTATCTTGAATGCCCAGCACCTTTGTTCCAGCAAGCAGCTCTACCTTTCTGATGAGAACTATGAATAGCCCAGGTAAGATGGCAGTGGCTCCCTACAAATCTTATAGCTCACATTCAGGGCTAATTCCTTTTAAAATGTCTTCTGTGAACATAGCTGCTTTTAGTTAAAGTGGACCGAAAAAAACCAATGCAGAACCACTGATACTTTTCTCATATTATTATTATATGCAGAAAGGAGAGACTTAAAAAAATAAATCTGACCTTGAATACAATGGATTTCAAGGGAAAATGTGAATGTATCCTTAGTCTGAAGTGGAGGAACCTTGCATCAAATAGCAAGCTTTAAAAATAAAATTCTGACACAATCTTAAATTTGTAAAATTACAGTGTTAACAGTAGTAAGACTAGCAGGTTTCCAGGCAAAATCATCAGCTACAATTACAAAATATACTTTATGTTTGTCATGAAAGGCAGAAGCAATACCAGAACACTTAGGTTGGGCATGCTAAAGATTATATCAGCAACTGTTCTTATGGCAATAAAATATTAGAAAGTGGAGAAAATTTCTCAATCATTTCCTACCTGCTGGCCATATTCCACTCCAGGGCTGGATTCTGAGAATTTCTTTCACTCTCTGTTAGCACGCCGCCTGTGCCACTTTCTTTCTCTGGTTTTAGTTGATCCCATTGTGCAGTACCAATATTGATAGACTGAAGGTCTATTTGGTATTGTCTGTCTTCAATTTCTGATCCAGGGTCTCGAAGAATTCCTAAGTTCAAGGCTCTCCTGTACAGGCAATGGGAAAAAAGTAAACAGATAAATATTCTATGTTTACTTTGTTCACTAACATAGTACCAGTATCATTTTTGTTCTTTAAATCACCAATGAATACACTGGGTTAATCAAATCTATGAGGCAGGTATTAGAAAGTTACCACATATTATGACTTGAAAATGTATCTAAAATTTATCTCTCACAATAATCTACCTTATAATGACTTCTTGTGTTATTCCCAGCACCGTACTATTTTTCCAAGTACTTTCACATACATGATTTCAATCTCTATTATCTCTATTTTTACTAAAGAGAAAATAATTCAGAGGTTGAAAGATTTAGCCAAAGTTACCTAGCTAGTATGCTTCGTTTTGTATCCTAGACAAAACTACAACCTAAAGCCAGATTTTCTGACTCAAAACCAAGTCTTCTTTCCAGTGAAAATAACCTACCTTCCTCAGCCCTTTGATGTCTTGTTAGGAAAAGTGGCGAAGCCTTGTTAACCTATTTCATTCCCCTACTCTTTGCCTTTTGAGTCTTGATATTCACATAGACTTAATTGTTGAGAAGACTGCACTGTTCACTGATGTAGAAACACAGTGACGACTGGCCCATGCAGAGCTGGGACTTTGATCTTACTGGACCCAATGCTAAGCAAAGAAATAAAACTATCAGGAGGTTAAAGTGAAATTAGAGGAAGTAAATGGTAAAATTTTTCCTGAAGGTTTTAGAATGAAAATAGTAAGCCAGTACAGTAGGGTGGTAAGAACGGGCAACAGGGTTCAGGGTTCTTGGTCCACATAAATCTAAGTTTTTGTGAGTTTGGGAACTACTTAATTTTGTTGGTTCACAAATGCTTCCAAGTGAGTTATCAAAAGGAAAATAATATTTGGCCACTATGAAAGTTTCAATAAACAAAAAAATGAAATAACATAGAGGATAAAATTAGTTTTACTAGTATAGATACTGAAAAAACCTACAATTGCAGGTATTAGAAAAAATACAATTAAATAAATTATATCAATTGAACACTAATATAAGTAATTGGGGGCTTTGGGGGTTGTGGGGAAGAAGCAATGAATCCTAGCATGAGAATTACAGAAAGAGGGTAAGAATCTGCTTCAGACTATGCCTTGGCTAAGTAAGCAGTGTGGGTGAGACTGTGCCCAGAGGTTGGTCAAATATTGATGGAAAGTGGATGATTATTGAGACTCAAATTGGCAGATGCCTGGGCCAGTTGCTCAGGAATGGAGGGAGATGGCATGCATTGAGTCAGGCAAGATGGGGGCTGAGGGTAACGAATTCAAGTGAAGAGAGAAGTAGGGAGATGACTGAAAAATTAAGTGAGCAAGCAGCTCAGGTGGAGGGATATCAGAGGGAGTTACAATAAGGTAACAGGGGAAAAAAGTAAGCATTGGTCACGAAGCCACAGTAGGAGCCAGAGAAATAGAGATGGGTGGATTTAATTATTCCTAAGTTAATAGCTGAACTGGTTTTCTTTTACTCTTTTCTAACTTAGAAATATTACAATCTAGGAATGGGTGTGCAACAAAAGGTGGCCCAAAGTTTTACATGAACCCAAGAACTGCATTAGAAATAGACCTCATGAAATGGTCCATGAACCCTTCCAATTTATCCTAATGAAGGCGAACAAAAAAGGAATGAGTGTGCAGGTGGGAGGCAGTAACATTTTGAGTGTCCCTCTTTTGGTAGAATGCTCTCCTTTCATTGGAATATTAGTGTAATTCTGCTCATTCTTAACGGCACAGCTCAGACTTCAGTTTCTCTGCAGCAGTTCCTGATCATCCGTTCTCCAAACTCCTTCCTTCCCGAATCTGTGCTCTTAAAGTCTCTATACTTATAAGAACGATAACATCAAAATGATTTGTCAGTCTTTCCTAATATAGCATAAATTTTTTGAAGTCAGAAACTACCTCTCCCATTACAATCAGTAAATGTGTTTCAATTCACTACTTTGAACTGACACAAATTTTTACAAATCTCAAGCGGAGAACTTACCTGTCTACAGCTGTAAGAACACACAGTCTTTAAAGAAGAAACTTTTTATTTAGGTCCATGTAATTCTGACTTACAGCAAATATCTTGGTCAGTCGGTGGCCTAGCCTAAATTTATATCAAATTTATATCACCAAATTTGATATAAATCTGGAAAGGCTTGCTCCAGGTAAATAGTGCCACCAGATGACAGGCAAAAGCAAAGGTAAAAGTGAATTTTCTTGAGATGAACTCAAAGAATTTCCACTCAAAGAATTTCCAAGTGAAGTGACAGACTAATAGACAAAATTCACAATTCACACAAGATAATAAGGCACCTGAGTAAGATACATAAGAAACAAGGGGCAGGAAAAAAAAGAAGGCCCACAAAGATTTCACAAATTGGGTTAGCACACATGAAAAATAAAATAACAGTTTAAACTTTTTTTTGAAAACTATCTTCAAAATATGAGCAGGACCATAGACGATAAACAGATGGCAAACAAATATATGAAAAGATGCTCCACATCATATGTCATCAGGGGAATGCATATTAAAACAAAGAGATACCACTACACACCTATTAGAATGGCCAAAACCCAGAACACTGACAACACCAAATGCTGGTGAGGATGTAGAGCAACAGGAAAGAACACTGACTTATTTCTGGTGGGATGAAAAATGGTATAGTCACTTTGGAAGATAGTTCAGCGGTTTCTTATAAACTAAACATCCTCTTACGATATGATCCAGCAATCACACTCCTTGATATTTACCCAACGAAGCTGAAAACTTATTTCCACACAAAAACCTGCATACGATGTTAATAGCAGTTTTACTCATAACTGCCAAAACTTGGAAGCAACCAAGAAGTCCTTCAGTAGGTGAATGCATAAACTGTGGTCCATCCAGACGAATATTATCAGCACAACAAAGAAATGAGCTCTCAAGCCAAGAAAAAACATAAAGGAAATTGAAAGACATTTACTAAGTGAAAGAAGCCAATCTGAAAATGCTTCATAATGTATATTTCAACTATACTCGTATGTCATTTTGGAAAAGGTAAATATATGAAGACAGTAAAAAGGTCAGTGGTTGCCAGTTGTAGATGGGGGAAGGGATAAATAGGATGAGCTCGGAAGATTTTTAGGACAATGAAATACTCTGTATAATACTATAATGATGGATACATGTCATAACATGCATTTTCTAAACCCAAGTTGGTGTTATACACATTTCAGTGAATTATAATCATATGGACTATATCCTCTGAGCATAATACAATTTGGATGTTTTCTTCAAAAAGAAAATCTGCAAAACTGTTGGAAATTTATTAATAAAAACCCATTTCTTAGTCATTCAGTGGTCAAAAATTAATAATAAAAATTAAGAAATACTTAAATACAAAATGCTATGCATCACAGGTTGTGGGATGTAGTTAAAGTAGCACTTAGAGGGAAATTTCTTGTCTAAAATGTTTGTTTTATCAAAAAAAGGAAGGTTCAAACTTAATGAGGTAAACATAAAAAGGCAGAATAAACTAAAAAAAAAATAGAGGGAAGGAAATAAGAGCAGAAATAGTTAAAAAGAGAGAAGATCAACAAAGCCAAAAATAGACAAACCTCCAGCAATTAAGGGGAAAAAAATTAAGAGACAAAGATAGAAAGCCAAATAAATTATATTTGCAATAAAAAAGGAAACATAACTATGATGCTGTGGAGATTAAACAGATAATAAGAGGATATTAGGAAGATTTATAGAAAAAAAGATTTTACGATTTATCATGGACTAAAAATCTCTCCTCATCACTGTCCCTAGAAGATATTTTTTACCCTTTTCACCATGGGATTAATATAAAGTTTATCCTCTAATATCTTCCATCGTGTTACTTTTAAAAATCACTATTTTAACTAAACCCTGACAGTATAAAACTGCTAGCAGTATAGTAACTGATGAGAAGCAACCAAGTTCTTCCCTATTCCCCAACTTCCCTATTCCCTATTCCCCAGACTGTCAAAACTAAATTCTCCTATCTCTGTAGCCCGTCCTCCAATGAGCTAACTGCATTCCTTCATTCATTCAAAGGATATTTAGTGGGCACTGCATGCTAGGTGCTGTGCCAGACCCTAGGGATAGTGGGTCAAAGGTCTCTGCCCTCATACAGTTTAGAGGCAATTACAAAACAGTTAATGATATAAAAGGTTAGGTATAAAATACAATTGGAAGCACACAGGAGAGACACCTGACACAGATCTAGGGACTCCAGGAAAGTGGAAGCAGTGTTTAAAGGAATTTTAAAAAAGCCCAATCCCATTTCATACAAGGAAGGAAGTATTCAGGCAGAGGAGACAACAGGTTCAAAGGCCCAAAGATGTGAGAGAACAACACATTCTGAAAAGGAGGCTCTGAATGGTTGGCGTGGAGAGAAGCATGGAAGGAAGTAAAGCTATCAGGCCAGCAAGGCTTTAAGACAAAGATAGGCCTTTTTCTCAAAGTGTCAGAGACCTGCTCCAGGCCCATCCTTTGCGGGTGATGGGGTTCAGCCTACAGGTCAGGCTTGCCTAGCAAATTAACATTTCCTCCTTTGCCAAAAAGATTATAGAAATTATGTGGTAGCACCGCAGTCATGAGCAAAGACAGACCTGAATTTGCTTTAATTATGAAAATTAAGTGAGATAACATAAAGGGCCTAGCATAGAACTTGCCACATCATAAAAACCTCAGTTAGAAAAAAATCACTCTACTTTGATTATTTCCTCAGCTTCTGTATAAAATGTTACATAAAAAGTGAAATGACTGGAAAGTGAGAGGAAGAGAGATTTACCCTGATTAAGCAGACATTAGGATTCTGAAAAAAATAAAAGGCTGAGCAAACAAAGCAGCTATAACCCTCAATTTAATTAACCAAACTCAATGAATTCTACTTACATCTAATTTGACCTGTTTTATCAATCTAAAACCTTTCTAATAGCATGCTTGTAAGTATGCAATAAATCTTTAACTTTTTAAGATAAGAAACAGTTTATCATAAAATTTAGGTCAATTAAAAATATACTTGCATCTTAAATACTGGCAACAAATTTTTAGCCTCCGGAGATATCAAATCCATAAAACATCAATGTATTTCCTCTGCAAACAGTTAGTTTCCCAAGTGTAAAATTTAAATTACTATTACAAATAATAAAGGTAGGTCATCTGGCTTATTAGTTTAGGTGAATATAAAAATTAACTACATTTTAAAGAATTAACCAATATTATAAAATTTACATTTACTTTGATTATTCTCTGATTAAAAATAAATATAGGATAACCTTTTTCAGAAATAGAAAATAAAATCTAATGTTTTTTTTATTATACTTCCCCTGACTTATTTTCAATTCTTTAAACACAGAAAATATACAGTGGTACACCGATTTACTTTATTATCCAAAAAGTACGATTTTTTCCCCACAACTTAAAATACTCATTGATCTTTATTCTTTAAGTATAAGATATGCCCATTTTGTTTTATGCATACTTAAAACCAGTTCCAGTTATTCTAAAATAGAATGTTTCAAGCACTTTGCTTTGTTTTCCAATACTAAATTAGGAAAACACATTCAAAATGTTTTCGTTAAAATACCATACATTAACTTTTATTAAGCACTATTAGAGCAAGATGTCTTCAGAAAGATATATTTCACATCTCATGGTACACTACACTTTTTTTATAAGGTATAAATACATAAATGGTTACAGACATAAGATTTGAAAATAATTTATTTTCATTTTTTTAAAAGCTGGAAATCATTTTCAACTTTTAAAATGCTGTTTTCCCTAAGCAAAGAACATATAACTTAAAAATAGCCTGTGAAAAGTAAAAAACAATCTCACTACAATGTCAAAAATGAAAGTATATTTTATTCAAGAGAGTTTTGATTTAGTACACTACATTTGCACAGCACAAAAAATAACTGCAAAGTCATTAGAGCAAAGAATTCTAATAGAGTGATAGTTTACCAGGGAACTAATGATTGGAAAAGAACTTTATGACTTCAGTGTGGACCAAAATGCCTAATTGTCTGCTTTAAAAAATATATATGTATTATATATATTTTGTGTATATATATATATAATATATATATATATATATATATATATATATACACACACACAATGAAAATAACAGTAAAGAAAGTTTTATGTTGTTTAATTTCCTAATTAAAATTTTCCTAGAAATGTTTGATATCGTAAGTAGGAATCAACTTTTTTCTCAAATTCACCTACTTCTAAAAGTTCTATGGACTTTGCTCTCCCTCCTTATTGCAGTCTTTAAAACCTTTTAGCAATTCAAATCAGGAAAGGGGGTGAGTCAAGATGCCTGTAACTTCCTTACCCTTAACACAAAAAGCTGCTTTATTGGCTAAAATGTAGGAGTTATAATTGTAATTGCTTTGCCCTTCCGAAACTCATCTCCCATACCTTTTGAATCATTCAGCAGGTGGTGTAGGAGGATAAACTAAAGTCTGCAATAGTTGGTCAATAATATAATCATAAGGAACCAAAGACGACTTTAAGTATATAACAGGAAACATAGCTTTAATGTTTTCCTTTTTAAATTGATTTAGTCTGGGTCAGGCCTTTGTATGTTTACATAAGGAACAGCTCATGTTGAACCATTTACTGCTCAGTGCTGAATAGGCACATCTCAGGAGCTCACTTTATGTAAAGAAGTAAAACTCATTACTTACAACTCAAATGAGATCTACAAAATGTTAAACAAGCCAGAAAATCGGAATGTAGAAGTAAAATTTATATGTCTTGATTAAATTAAATCCCTACATTTTTATCACCATGTCTCCAACAGTGAGAGTAATTTTGAGAGCAAAACAGGGCAGGGGATACAAACAGTTGACCATCAGGCAGAGATTGAATGCTGATTTCCATGACCAATGACTTAGGGCAGAGGTGCTCATCTTCAGAGTTCAGAAGAATCACCTGTGGAGCTTGTTAAATAGTGAAGTTTCCATTTGCTGAGAAATCTGACTCAGTAGCTCTAAACTGGGGCTGAGGAGTATGCTCTCTCCTACCTTTTTTCAAATCTAACCTAGCATCCTTATGCTTTATAAAAACCACATTTAGACTTAGAGCATCAGTCATATCTCTCTGATTTGAAACATCGTATCTCTGCTAGCTGAACTGAGAGGAGTAGAGAAAAGGACCAGTAAACAAACCTAAGGCTATTTCATTAATAAAACAGAGAAATTAATACTATCCTGTCTCCTTCAACAAGCTGTTTAGAGGAAGCATCTTTTCAAGGCCAAGATCTTTAATTCACTTCACCTTTGAAGGCTGGGTCAGTTTCCGTTTTCTCACCTTCAGGTACTTAGTCACAGGCATATGGTAGGTAGGTTTTGATACATGCAAGTTGAATAAATAACAAATATTCTTCTTTATTCCCTTCATTTCCCTTGGGGACTTTAATCAATCACTTTGTCTCTTCGGCATCTTTACCTTTTTGACTAAAAATATGTTCAAGATATTCTTGTAAAACAAGAGAGACAGACTCTTTGCATAAGAGCCTGCATCCCCTCTAGTTACACCCTTTCTCTCACATTCCCTTTTAACCAGAAACTTATTTTTTTCTGCAGGATTTCTATTTACTCACAATTTATTTTCTCCTCTAACCAAGAACAATCAGGTGTCATCCCTACCTGTTCTCTGAAATTTTCCTGGAAAAGAACTCCATCTGATTTTCTAATTAACAAATCCAATGGATGACTTTCAGTCATTAACTTACCTGCCCTTTCTGGTCATTTGACAATTCAAAACGGCAGTACACGTGGGATGCCGGTGAAGAGCCCAGACTTCACATGAGCCTGCCTGGCTCCTTAAGTCTAACTCTGCCACCTACCACTGCGGGCCTTTGGGCAAATTAAAGTCTCAGTGCTTCATTTCATTCACCTGCAAAGTGAAGTCACTGAGGGGAGGCAAATGAGTTATTGCATGCAAAGCAATGTCTGACTCAGAGAAATCATTAATACATATTAGAAGCCATTATTATAACAATTTTGCTCATTCTTGAAATTGTCCTCAATGAGCTTGTGGCTCCTATCTCTCTCAACTGTCCTTTAGTCTCCTTTACTAGATTATTTTCTTCTGTTTGCCACTTCAATATTGGTGAACTCCAGGGCTCTATCTTCAGTTTTATTTTATGCTTTATATGCATTCAGTAGCACAACTGATTCACAAATGCCTATATATGTACTTCTCACTTATATCTCCAGTGAAGGAGAAAGGTTTCCTAGGATCTCCTTACATTTTCTGATCTAATCCATTCTATGATGAATGGCACACATCGTCAAGACAGTTGGCTACCATTAGATTTCCATGGTCATCGAGATGGCTGTATAATAATACTTTTTTAAGAGCATGAATTTTAATGTCACAATAATATTAAAATCCTGGTCTACCACTTACAAGCTCTGTATTGTGGAGAAGTCAACTAACTCAGTGAATATCAGTTTCCTCCATAAGGGGAAAGTGGTATCCAGCTATATAGGTTTTCTTTGGCAGTAAATGGGATAACGTTAACCTGCTTAGTATCTACAAATTACACCTGCTTATTGTTACTGCGTACTACAGTGGATAAGAAAGAAGCTACCTGGCCTGCTTTCAGACTGAATCCAGTGGTCTCACTTACTGTGTACCCTAAAATCCAAAAGTACACTGAGGATAAAGAGACTTCAATTTAAACAAATGGGCCCTATAATAATTTCGAGCTGAAACAAAACATTATGAAGAAAATAGTTTCTCATTATTTCAAGTGCAAGTGATAATTTAATAATACATTTATCATGTATTTCACATTCTCAAAAGACAGAAGGGGTTTATGAAAGTAAAGGATCAAAAACAAAGTTATCCAATTATTATTTTCTAAACATTTTATACCTTCCAGAAACTAAAATTACTTTTTAATTAATTTAAACTTTAAAATAAACAAGCAATTTTACATTAACAAATGGTTTGATGAGGCAATAATAAAACTCACCTTTTCCTAGTTATACAAATATTACATGATTGTATAAATCAACATATGAGTAAAAGTAATAATGATATGGCAGCAGTATTTACCAATTATTTTCTTTTTGATGGCTAAATTATAGGTAATTTCATTAGAATGCAAAATATCTCTTTCTGCTTGAAAATTCTCAAAATATTCTCACTGGCTATGCAAATAAGAAACTAGATTATCATAGTCTATCTTCAGGAAAACATGAGCTTTGAACGTTTTTTTTCCTTCAGCAAACAGTCACAGACTTGAGCTAGTAAGTCCTCATTTGCTCACGAATACTATAAATGGGGTATATCTGCAAGATGATTTAAGAAGATACAGGGTATACAATGTATGGTTAATGTGAAAAGTATTCCAAACAATACCAAACAATTCCCACCTCATTGGAAATATGTTTGAAAGAAATGCAGTAACTGAACATACACTGCTTTGAAAAATTTGTTAATGTGATCAAAGAATCCATGTGTAATCTCAGAGAAATTACTGAAAAAGTGACATACTGGAGAAATGAAAATACTATTTCAATTTTGTAAAAAATCTAGTTATGACATTGATCTTCAACAAAATCGATTATTCATTTATCAGGAGGTTTTTGATAGCTTAGAATAAAAAGTGGTGTATATTTGGAGTAATATGAATTAAGAAAACAGTAAGCCAAACCTGAACCCATTTTCTTTTTGGTTGTATTACCATGATAATAAAAAATGAGAAAACAACATCAATTTTATGGAACTCGATGATATAAAGATGTGTAAATGACTAAGTTAAGAGACATTTTTAATAGAGAAATATGGACTTGACTAAAACATAGTCAAATGGATTTAGAACTGGTTCAATACCAGATCCAAAAAATATCTATTTGGAGTCAGGTCTCTAGATTCATGCCAGAGGATTTGGCTCAAGTAAATAGCTTTTATCATTAATTTTAATGAATTCACATAAAATCAGTCTCATCAATATTTCAGATGGCAGTTGGGAAGTAAAGCTAATATGGTGAATGAGAGAATCAGGATTCTATATCTTAAAATATTGGAACAAAGAGTTTAAATTAATCAGATGAACTTGCACAGGAACAAATGCGATATTCCATATGTAGGTTCAAATAGTACAGCATGTGAAAGAAATAGCTTGACAACACTTCACATTTGAAAAGAACAACAAAAACAAACGAAAGTCTAGAAAGGTTAGGCTAGCTTTTGAGAAAGAAAAAAAATATCAAAAACATTATCAAGCGTGATTCTAGCCTTTTTAAAAATGTATGTATGTATGTATTTATTTATTTTTAAGGAGGGCACAGCTCACAGTGGCCCTCACGGGGATCGAACCGGCAACCTTGGTGTTATTAGCACCACGCTCTAACCAACTGAACTAACCGGCCACCCCTAGCCTTTTAATTTTTAAATAGCATAACATACAACTCATGGTGCAAAATTTCATAGGACTAGGCAATCTCTTCCTTATTATACTAATAAAACAGTGCAATAGGTAAGTACTATTCTTTCATTAATGTTCAAACATTAAATTTTAAAATGAGTGCATTTTATTTGCATAGCTTTATTCAAAAAATAACATAATATATACTAATTCATTGACAACATGAGATCAGAGATTTTTTTTTCAGAATGTTATAATATATTACAGGTGTGTTTACATAAAATCCTCATGGATTCCTAAAGCATGCAAGTACTTGACATAAAATATGTATCTTCTACATATTAGAGTCCATTGACGGTCTTACTTAGCAGTGACATTTACTGCAGTTACCACCTAGGTGACTGTGAAAGGCTAACTGTAAATTTAGTAAAAACCCTGCATATCTTAGATTTCTTTGTTTCTAAAGATGGTAATAAATAGATCATATTTATAATTTGTCCTTATTAAGAGATAGTCAGACCTCCTACTTGCTTCTCATGTTTCTGTAACATATCTTTGGCAATCCTCCTGATTTAGGATTTTTCTTATAAAACCTAACATAGTTGTAAATCAACTCCGACTGTATAAATCATGAACTACCCAGACTTTATTCCAACTGTGTTCGCATCCCTTCTCATTCAGAGATTTTGTTCATACTTTTTCATTTTTTAAAATTTCATTTACTCAAAACAATTAGTTTTGGTACTTAACAGGCTCCTTATTTATTTCCAAATCCAATTTGAATATCCTATTTGAAAATTTCTATGAAATTCTCTTTAACGTTTGTAATATTCCTTCTTTCTCTACTAATCGATCATTATTCATCATCTCCTACTCCTAAAATTATGTTTACAAAGACTTCCCTTAAAAATTATCATTTAAATCAGAACTCAGAATTGGTTCCCTTTTACTCAGCTAAAAATGGTCAGCAATACTAATGGTATTTAAACACACTGGTAAGTGATTAAAACTGAGGTGTTAATAGACTATTTAATAACAGAGAAAGAAACGTTCATAGTATATTATTAAATACAAAAAGCAGGTTCTTTATAATTTTCTGAGTACCTTCTATAATAAGAAAAAACAGACAACCCTATAAAAGTATTTATAAAAAGTAAATTGCAGCTAAATTACCTTGACTACATGTAAACTATTCCTAATTCTAAGTGCTTCAGAAATCTTTAATAAAAATTTTACCAAAGAAATCTCCCTTTATCTCTTACCAAATTGATTTTTATTAGTATGCCTCTAATCTATCATTTAAACTTTTTTTCTTTTATTGCATTCTTTTGTTCCACAAGATTTCAATTCAACTACCAAACTATAAAGTGTTTTATAATGCAACACACATAAAAATACACACTAGTAATAATATTAATAATACCACTTTATATTTGTATACAGTTTAATGGTTTGCAAAGGGCATTCCAATATCATCTCAGGTAAATCACCATCCACAAAGTGCTGATGCTTTAGGTAAGGAGGCTGGGAAACAGCAGAGTCCCTGCTGGAAACCACACCTTCTGACTACAAATTCAGCCCTCTCTCTTGCCTCTTTTCTATATTTCGCAACGTGAGAAGTGGTTTTCAAAATACAACATAAGTTTATACTTTATTAAAATGTATACGTGTGATATCTAGTTGGGTGAAAAACTGAGAGATTTCAAGTTAAACTTAATAAAGACAATATTTCCAGAGTATAGGCTAAAGCAAATTTAAAACAAGAAATTGGTGAGGGGAGGGCCCGTTAGATTTGGTATATAGCAAATCAACTCCTTTTTATTGAAATGTCACATTATTATATATAGTTTATAATGTATAGAGTTGCTTCAGACCTCCAAATATTACAAAATTGGTCAAGAAGAATAGGGACCAGAAGTAAAGGGTCTTAAATTTATATACAATAATCATTAGCAAGTCTCCCTTTATTTTTAAAGGAAAATAGTAGTTTTAAAAAATGCAGCAATAGTTCAGGAAAATTTTTAATACATGATCTTAAAATTATGACTATCTCAACACACAAAATAATCAGAATAAAGATGGTTTCTTTAAGGAAAGGAACCATCAAGAATCTTCTAATCTTCAAATCAGCAATAAGTAGTAGCCTAAGATTTCATTTAAAAATTTGCTGCTTTCCCCATGGTATAGTAGGGTAATCCCCTTCTCTCACCATACATTAGAGGATACATATCTCTAAATCTAATCATATTAGGGCATCACAGCATCAAGGTATTGCCTCTAGTTGTAGAGAGCAAATGTTTTTCCCTAAGGCCTAAGGGTGTTCATTCACAACCAGTCCTAAAACAATCCTGTTTGTAGTGTCTAATACAACAGTATTAATGCTAAGTGTTTGCCAGGGTGTAGAACAATGGCAACTCTCACACTCAGCTATTGGGGATGTTAATCTGATACAATCACTTTGGAGACCAACTTGGTGACATCTGGCAGAGCAGAGGTTATGCATAACTTGTGACTTAGCAATCCCATGACTAGTTATATACAGAGGGTGCCAAAAACATGTATACACATTTTAAGAAAGGAAAAAAACTGTATTAAAATTGTAATACTCAATATATACCGATAACAAAAGATGAATACAAATTATGTATATACTGGAACCCCCGGTATATACACTCCCTAGAGTCATTACAGTAGACACTAGCTGTCCATTACAATAGCCCCTCGTTGTATGTGTCTATTGAAAATTAAGTTCATTAACATTTAATACAATTATAAAAATTTAGTGCCTTAGTCACAGTAATCACAGTGCTCAATAGACATATTTGGCTAGTGTCTCCTGTATTGGACAGTGTAGATATAAAACATTTCCATCATCGCAGGAAGTTCTTTGTATAGCACTGCTCCACAGAAACTATTATAAACATGCACAAGGAGAGTGCTGAATATTCATTTTGACACTACATTTGATAGAGAAAAATTCAAAACTTATACATCTGTTAACAGAAGGATGGATTAAATAACCTGGCACAATCATGCAATAGACTGTTAAATAGCATTAAAAATTTGTGAATGAAATTATGATTAACCAAGTGACGAGTCTTACATGCATAAAGTAGAGTTAACAAACCAAGTTGCAGAACACAGGAAGCGGTGAGAGTATAAGATGCATTTTCTTATTCTCTATATTGTTCTGATATAGTTTCAGTAAAAAGGCCAAGTGGACTTAGATGCCGTGGTAAAGAGCTCAAGCTACCTATGTAATCTTGGGCAACCCTGAGCTTCATTTACTCAGCTGTCAAATGTGAATGACAGTACTAAGTAGTGCCCAGGGCTGTAATGAAAATTAAAGGAGGTAAAATGTGAAAGTACTCTGTAAAGTATAACATGTTATGCAAATATTAACTAGTATTAAATCGGGCTTAAAATTACAAACCAACTAATATCTGAGAATTTTAAATTGATACAAACCTCTTGGGTAGGTGGGATAACGTGGGATATGGTTTTCTGCTGGTACATAAAAAATTACGATTTCTTAGTTTGTCAGTGATACTTTACTTATTTAACTTTGCATGAGTAATGACCAGATGTGGAATCCATTTCCCAATTTAATCAGTATCCTATAGCCTAGTAATTATTTCAAAAATATTCATCAATTATAATAATTATGACAGCTAATATAAGTATTCAGTAAATATTTCTGAATACTTACTATGTGCCAGTCAAGTTCTAAATTCTTTACATTAATTCACGTAACCCTCATAAAAGCTCCATGAGGTAGGCAGTATACATTATAGACAAGCAAATTTGGGCAGTTAAGTACTTTATGTTGGCCAAAGTCTAGTAGGCTAGTGAGTAGAAAGGCTGGGACCAGGCAGTAGGTACCAGAATCTGTGCTCTTTAAGCATCTGTTACGTGCTTGCATTGTGTTAATCCTCCAAAAGCAGTGCAACCTTGGTTAAAAAAAAAAAAAAAAAAAAAAGCAGGACCTTCCCATTCACCCAAGCAATGAAGCACAAATTCCTTAACCAGGAATTCAAAGCTTCCACAATCTAATCTAAATCACTTTTCTCCACCACTCTCTCATTATGCCCTTTAACAATCCTCTGATACAGAAAGAAGACTGCTCAGGTCTCTAAGACTACCTGCCTCTCTTCATTGACCCTTCTTTCTCTCTATCTGGCATATTTGCTACAATTCAACATATCCTTCAAGGTTATCACCTAGTTCTAACTCTTCAATGGAGAGTCCCTCTGGCCACCATAGCTCAAAAGACTATGAGGGTATCTCCCTTATCTAACATCTATAATTAAGACGTAATTAATTATATGGACATGAATTAGAGCACTCTGATTCAAAACAATGATGCTACAAGGAAATTCTGAGGAGATCCTTGTCAATAATAAATGTATACACTCTCAAGGCATATGCTGTCTTCCAAGGTTTGGCACTGGAATTTTCTTCTTTTGAAAACTCTTCCCTATAGAAACTTAATCTCATGAGATGAGGTTCTAGAAAGACCTCCATTAAATCTACGTTTGAACACTATCCAGATTTACAGAAATAATTAAGTTTAAAATATTATATATTACTATAGATAAGAATTCCAAATACAGTATTTTACTCATGCATTCTGGAATTAATGAGCTGAAAATAAATCACTACCTATTTCACTCAGGAAGTGAAACACTAGTATGTCATTGATAATATGAAGACATTTTTTCTTCTTCAGGAAAATAAGAATATAAAAATATTTTCCCCTATCTTATTCCCCAAAATATAGAAGTTTTAATTTATTTTGGGCATTAACGTATCAACAAGGCAAGAAATATAAAAACATGGAGATAATAAATGTGATATGCTTGTTCTTAATAGTATATCAAAAGTGGATTAAATATCAGGCCATAATAACATAGTGTTGACGTTAGTCAGGAAAACATAATGTGACCAAAACATGTTATACTGTTTATTCCATTGTTATACTGTTTATATAAAATTTTAGATAAGTTTTAATTGACACAGAAAACAATATTCTTTTATAATCTTAAAATCAGATAAGTAATATTAATATACAGGGTAGTTTCTAAATACAGTATCCCTGGACTTTTTCTCAACTATAATTAAAACAAAAAAGGCAAAAGGAGAATTAAGGAAACATATAAACAATCTAATGATGTAAGTTTGGCAGTTTTTATAAACAGAATAATGACTACAAAAATATTTAACCTTTAGTTGTGCAGAATTCTATACCATGACATTTTAACAAAATAACCTTTCTTTTCACAGAAAAGAAAATGTTGAGCTATAGCAAAGACAAACATATAAAACATGAAAGTACAGATATTCAAAATAGAGACTCAAGACCACAGCAAAAACTCAGAGAACAATTAATGTAGTTTTTAGATTTTGGTAACAAAATAAACAGTAAAACAAAAGTTTTTGTATCTCTCAAAGGGAATACAAAAGAAATTGATTTAGATAAAATGAAATTTTATTTTACTTATGAATTCTTTAAATTCAAGAATTTTGTTTTGAAAATACATGGTCAAAGTGGGGGAAGAGCTAGGAAATACCAGTAAAATTGAGACATGAAAGTAGTGGAAAAAAGGATATTTTTCACACCTTAGCATGTGTGTTGAGGCAAAAGCATTCAACATCAAATTTATGAACTGAGAAATAATGAGGTCAAACAGCTGTTAAAGAGATGCTACAAAAATGACTCCCAACTTAGCTTGTGATAAATTTTAAATTTCTTTCTGTGAACACTGTGAAGTATTCCTTAAAAAACATAACTGTTCATAGAAATAAAGATGTGTTTTCTGCTTTAGGGTATCAAAAAAAAGAATGAGAATATATTTTCAATACGAGTGGCTGATTCCACTAAGAGGAGGCATTATTATACTTACTTCTAAGAACCTTTTCTATCACCAATTTCTCTAACAATTATCTACTACATTTATTCATTATATTTGTTTTACTTTATTATGTATAAATACTTCCTTCCCCAAACATTCACACTATCTGCTAATTCACTTTGTGTGCATTAATAAAATCACATTTATCTTAAAATACAGAATTCTCCTTCAACATTAACATGTTTTTGAATTACACATATACATCTATATTTTAACGTGTTGCAAAAATGGAAAAGAATGTGCAGAAAATTATTGCACCTTTTATAAAAAGCCAGTTGAATAATTGTTTAAAACTTATTGGTGAAAGGTCTTAGTCATTAAAAATATGTTTTTATTTTGTACACTAATATGCTTACAATATAATCATGATTATTTTGATTGTTAAGTATATAGATCATAAGTCAGGAGCTGAAAATGACTTAAGCTACGGTGACAATAAATACGGTGACACCTTATTAAACTAGTGAAACACTTTCCTACAAGATGAAACAAATGCAGACGCTACATTAATATATTAAGACTATATAAACATTCAATGAGTTCTTCCTTTATATTTTAAATGTGCCATATATGTCTTTACCTTCAGAAATATTAAAAAAATCAATCAGTTAGTATACTTTAAGTATAATTACAAAGATGATTAAATTATGTTCCATGAGGGTAAAGACAATATTTTTATTACCAGTATAGAACCTACATCTAGCAAATAGCTGGTAAGTAGTAAGCATTCACAAACATTTTTGAGGAAATAAATAAATGACACAATAAGACTCTTTTTATTACATAAGGATGAAAGATAACTTGTTATTTCAATATTATAGAAAGAGCCTGTCTGGCAGCTAGTACATGCCTGCAGTCTTAGTCAAATTAATGTGTGAATGATATACTATATCCAACACTAGCACTGAAAGAGAGACAAACAACAAATACTAAAATTATCCGTATATGCATATGAAGAGATGATTAAACTGGTTCCTCAGATAAACAAAATAACCCCGAACACACACACACACCATAGTAGAGCACATATTTCTTAGTGCTGAATGACTAACAGGTGAGCTAATGATATCATATTAAAAATAAGTTTTAAAAGTTTAAATAGATCCAAAAAACAAATATAAAAGTCATAGAAAAGATGAATATAAAAGAATAAAGAATCTAATTTCATATATTTCATTCTAAATAAATACGGAAAAACCCTGAAAGTTTAAAATATCTGACAACAAAGATATAATGGACATAAAACTGCCATTTTTTCCTACTTTTTAAAACTGCAATTACGGACTTCAAATTAGTCTTAAAAAATCTAGAAGATATCCATAAATAAAAGCAAGAGAAACAACTTCTTACAGACAGGTAACTACCTTTGAAAATTTGGTGTGTAACCATCTAGGCTATTCATATGTAAACGTGTACATAAATAAGATCATACTATACATGTGGTTTTTAAAACCCATTTGTTCACTTAACAAATACCTCAATTACATTTCAAGTTAATCTAATAGGCACACATATTATCCTTGTGGTGGTTGCTTAGAATTTCACTGCATGAATATATACTATTTTTGTATTAACCAATCCTCTACAGTTGAACATTTAGATTATCAAACCTTTGCCACTATATATAATCAGCTACTGCTGCTCATTTTTGTTTAAAAAACGGCCGAAATCTATAGCACTTGAGCACTTTACTATTTCTGAATATGTGATCTTAGAATAGTGAAGAATATGTGGAATCATCAGCTCTGTTTCATTAAAGGTATATAATATTGCTGATAGTGATTGTGTCAATACTTACTGCCTGTAAGACACACACCCAGGGAAACTATACTATAAAGCTAGTTTCTGTACTGAACTTTATATGCCCATAGGAGATTGTGAAGCAAGTTCTGATTTAAAAACCAGGTATCTGAGGTAAAATGAGGAAACCTAAAGCGCATCTACCTACAGTAATGTTAGTATTAGCAGCCTCTCACACTGACTCATTTCTTTCATGAGAATCATAGTCTCTAGGAGGATTATCCAATTATGAAAACATAAATACTTTAACGAAAATGGGAGGTGGTTATTAAAAAACAGTATCCTTAATTATAATAGTGCTGCTAGATATAGTAAATGACCGTATATATTAAGGAAGGTTGAACTGTAAGGCCCTGGACCACACCAGGGTCACAATTGGGAGCAGAACAGTGATCAACATATAAAAGCCACGGAACACATGAAAGGAATTACAGTACATCACACATCAAACATTTTGGCCTGGTGCTTCCTTCCTCTAATCCTACTGGCAGGAAATGCCCTACATATCCTTTGAGGTGACCAGACACATTTAAAAGTAGTCTCTTGTTAAAAAAGCTCTTGGAAACTGCGATTTTCTCCAAAGAGGAGAGGAACTTCTGCTCAGCACGGCTGCACTACATTTCTACTTGCAGCACAAGAACTGGAGCTCCACTGCTGAGGTATTGTCACTGCATAACGGAATTTCTTCTGCAGAGGGTTCAAAAGGTATAGAAAAGAAACCTGGAAAATATGTTTTCACATTGCATGTGATATGCTATTGGGCAAATTCACCCAGAAATGTTACAGATTTTACTATTTTATTATATATATGAAAATAAAGTTAAATATTATATAAGGAAACATGTTTTGGCCTACATCACCTTTTAAGCTAGCTTTTCACCAAAAAGAATATACTTATGGCACTAAGGATAAATATTAAAAGAATCTCTTTTTAATATACAGAAACTTAACCTGGAAAATGTACAAATGATTTTGGCACACTATTCAAAATGAAGGCAGCTAAATTTCTGAGGACGAATATTTTCAAATAAAATAACATGAAGTTGGAAAAAAATAGTGAGAGATTCAGATTGAAATGTAACTTTCCCAGAGGGTTATCTATTGTGGTATGAACTATACTATAAAAAAAAAAAAAATACTTGACCTTGATTTTGGTGTTTCATGCAATAGGATAAATACGTTTACAGAATAATTTCAAACTGTTTATCAGAATGACAGGATATTAAGTCATTACTGTATATTTCATTACATCTACTCCATCACCAAAACGAACAAATGACATTGCAATTCTCTAACTCCATGTATGTTATTTTTTCCCTAGTTTTTGGATAATTCTTAAAGTTTAGTGGTACTATACCTCAGTTTTATCAGGTGTTCTTTAAAATCACCTGGAAATACTGAGGTTGTGTTTCACTGAACGTGAGCTTCGGGATATCTATTCAGGACTTAAATGACTGGGAATGTACGCAATGCCAAAGACATGCTGTCCACAGTGTGTTTGATAAGCTGACATGGGACAGGAATTCCTTTCACTGTTGTGTCAGTTTATCAAACCCATACCTGGATGACAGTCGATTCAGTTAGAGCACACTGGAATCCTGGAACACAAAGCATTATTTCCCTTTCGAGAAGCTATATATTCTATGATGTATAAATGTCACATACATATATATATGACAATTTGCACTAAATAACTGTAACAGTAAATATTCAGAGAAATTGGTTAAAAAGCTCACATTAGAATCAAAGTTATTAGGGTGAACCCTATGAATTTCTCTACTGAATACAGATGTTTATTAATAAAATTTTTAATCTTTATATACAGTTTTTATTTTTCCTTATATTCATTAATGATTTACATGGAAAATGTCACAGTGGAAAAATATACTATTTGATACTAAGGTATAACCAACTGAAGTTAAAAATTATGCTTTAATTCTGATCAAAATCATTTATATTTTGGATTGTAAGATTTGACATTGGCTCAGAAACCATGTCAAGGAGACTTACAGATGATAAATTATGTTGCAAAAAAAAGTTTTCACAACTTAAAAATTCATTTTAACATTTAGTTATGTCAAAACTAATCTACTCGGTTGGACTGAAATGAGGAAGATTTCTGGGTGCTGGTAACATGGCTATGTACACATGTAAAAGTTCATCGAGCTGCATACGAATGACTAATACACTTCTCTGTATGTAAGTTACAACTCAATAAAAATACTTTAAAGATATGAAAAAAGTACAAATCAGAAAAAATTTGCTACGTGCTTATTTTGTGTTTATCTATTTTTGAAATCACATGAGTGTTTTTCATTACCTTTGTCAATGTGGAATGCTATTCTGGTATCTAGTTTTTACTCAAAGCTGAATGTTAGAAATGATGGGCAAGAATGTATTTCAGATGGAGGAAATACCTGTCTTCAGCACAGAGGACACATGGTCTCCAAACAGAGGATAAATATTTCTAGTACATAAAACAGGTAAAACTGTACTGTTTATTTTAAGACAGTGAACTCAGTGAATACAGAGTAAGACATAAAAATAAGTATGCATATTTAGTAGTTATTGTTTAAATTATACTTTAGAAAATAATAATTTACTTCATCTAAGGTAAGAATTACAAGGATTTTTCGAATAGTAGCACCTTATTAGTGATTAGCATGTGCTTTTACACATTGTGTATAGGTAATTTATTATTAAATTAATAGAAGTATTTATACTCAACTAATAATACATATTAAATGAATGCACAGATGCCTGCTTCCTAACCTGCTTTTTAATTAGCTTCTATATTTATAAAGGAGATAAGAAGGACTTGGATGAAAACAGACCCTAGTCAACAAAGAGTAAAATGGGTTTTCCTCAGATTGCAATTACAAAGCCAACACTGCAGCGGTTCACATTTACAAGCTCCTTAACTCAAAGCTGATCAAAGACAGATCTACCTACCTACCTACCTACCATCATATATTTCTCCTATTTAATCCTTTTAGGATGATGACTAGGGTAGATTATATAAATAAATATAAGAATAAACAGGTTACTCTTTAGGTACAATAGTCAATCTTTGCTATTAATGGGGAAAAAATGTAATCCATCCTTTACATCAGACACATAGAAAGTAGCACAATGGTTCACTATTTTTTAGGAGCTGTGTTATATGTTAATGGTTCTGGTGACCAGACATCATATTTCAGAAACTCTGGAGATTTACCTTAAGGGACAATATGATTTCTCGCATTTGTCTTTAAGTACAAAGTTGTTTAGATAATAATTTCACATGATAATGTTAGTGCCTCAATGAAAATACACAATCAGGAATGCATAAGATATTACATATCCAGCATAATTTACATAACCGAAATGTATTAGAAAGAAGTATAAGATAGATTTTCCAAGTTCATAATAAAAACTGCAATGCTAATCCAAATATACTATATTATTCTGTAGCTTCTTTCCAACATGAATTTCTAAAGTATCAATAAAAAAGGGTTAATACATTTAATATCACATTCCAAAATTTATGACAGTAGAACTGATAGTCATTTTCAACACTGTTATTGAGGTAGCTTTTGGCAGCAAATAGAAACATATTCATGGAAACCTACATCCTGCTACAGGAAGCCACAAAAGACGCAGTTACTTTGGTGAGGGCCAAGTATAAATCCAAAGCCTTCACACTAGATCAGCTGAAGAACACGAAAAGGACTAAAAGTCTGCCAGTAGTATTTTCAAACAAAGCTTTTAGGCAAGTTACTCTAAATACCTACTATCCCAATCTCTCTGATTTGCTAAAAGGGAGTTATTTGAAACCAAGACTAAACATTATAGGATTAGGAACATAACGTCACTAGATATGAAAAATACCTTGCCAAAAACCAACACAATAGTTATTTTGGGAACATTTAGATAGAAAGAAAATTAGGAAGAAATGAAAGGTTGTGAGGCAAACTGCACAGTTTTGTGGAGATTTTTAGAATTTAAATTTTACAATGTATCTGAGAACTACAGTGCAGTTAAAGTGGACGTTAAACAAGGTTTAAGACAAACCATAAAGACATATAGAGGAGAAATGCCATACTTTGAGCAGTATCTTCATCAGGAATAAACCAAGGTTATTACTAATATTTGCAGAAAAAGAATAATTTTCATGTTTTAACCAAAGATAATTGTTTATAAAGTATACATGCGTAATTGTTAATGATATTAAGCTCATCTATGAAAGGATGCTAATCTCATCTATGAATTTCTATTCGTCATATGCTTACATTATTCATTTATTATTTGGGTCTATGTATATTGTTTAAGTATACATGTAAAACAAGATAAAAATTAAGTTAATCTCAAGCATGAATTTCACGGGTCACATCAATTTAATGTTAGTTCACATTGGGAAGATTAACCTTTGAGAAGTCAGGATAACTATTAGCAGTTAAAAAATTACAAAAGGATATTGCCAAGATTTTAATGTATGAAACAATTCTGTTGCCTGCAAATGTCTACATCTCGGATTACATCAAGGTCTGTTTGTTTAAAATCTTAAATAAGATACTTTATTCCTGATTTTGGTAAATTATGATTTAAAAAAAATCTCAGTAAATCAATTATACATTAAAGTAGTAAAAACTTAAGAAACATTATATAGTAGTTCAAAAAATTCTGCTTAGTTTTGACAAGCTTCCAGTTAAAAAATGTGCATTTTTTTTTGTTGAACATTTATGTTACTGAACTATTAGCCATAAAGTGATTTTTTATAATGAAAGATAAACAGTCTCATCAACTATGTAAGAATAAAGCATGTTTTTTCCACTGTTCCTGTGATTGGTGGTATCTCATCAGGCTCATTGTGAGAATTGAAGAACAACCACGATTGCAAAAGTTGCCCATAAAAAAAGCAATAAACAAAGGGGAAACAAATTCTGTATATAATGCGGGAAAAATGCTCCTAATGCAAGTCTTCTAAGAGTGAAAATGAATCAGCTCCCCTAACTTTTGTAATTTTTTAAAGTTAAAATTTCATGAATTAAAACTACCACAAATAGGCTACACCTGTCAGAAGCCTCGTTTATAAAATATGTCATTAAAAACTTTGCCAAAATTACCATGGATTTTTCATATAATTCTTGTAAACAATTTTTAAGAGAATGAAATTCTGTATGGAGAAAAACTGAAACCCAATACTAGAATCAAGTCTATTAAATACTGAATGCACTAAAAAGGATTAGCAAATGTCTGCAAAAAAGAAATGGCAGAAAAATTCAACAACTGACAAAGTTTTTAAAGAGCTATGGGATAAATTAGTCACAGATAAAATCCCAGAAGGGACATCAGAAGACCCACAAGTATTTATGGCATGAACCAAAAGCTGTATGCAGAAGTTCACAAATGTCCAATTACAAGAAGGATATATAGTTCTCTCAAGTAAAAGATGAAAGTTAAGAAACTTTATAATTAAAAGTACAACAAAAGAAAAAAGTTCTGTTTTGAGTATTTTAAAATTCCTTTAACAAATAAAATATTTTGGAATAAGGTATGAAGTGAATGTTACATACAATTACTGGTTTGTTTTTTTCAAATCTTTTACAGTAGGTCTTAAAAAGAGTTTTTGAATTTTTAGACAGTACAACAGAGCAATAAATAGGGAGTCAACATATAATCTTAAATGGCTTCCAAATTTATATATCTAATTCTGTAAGTATTTTCAGATATGTAGCTTAAACACAATATTTCTCAATTGCACATGATTAGGGAAAAAAAGTCCAAGTTACTAGAAATCTTCATGACATGCTTTGAATTAAGCTTTGATATAATTTTGGTGGACTAAAAATACATGTGAACAAATAGTACGCAGCTGTTTTAAAATTTAAAAATCAGTATTTTTAAACACAATTTAGAGAAAAATAATGATATATAAGAATACTCTGGGAAGAAGAGAATAATATAACAAGGAAAAAAAAGTTTTAATTTATCTGTTTTTCTTTCATTAACTTTGAGATAAAACTAGAGTAATAACTAAATTATACTAAAGTAAAAATATAAATTTTTAAATACTTGTTTTATAATGATTTAAAATATCTCATGAAATACAATGCACAAAAATATAGAGTTTATTAATCAGACAAATCTATGGTTAATATTTATATCTGGTCATGATTCACTTCAAAGTTCATAATAGATGTGAGAAAAAACTTGATGACAATCAAAATCATTAGCTAGGGAGCCATTTTATGTAGATCTAATCCAGTAGTAAGTACGACTTAATTGAAAATTCTCTTAAAATAGATTGTATGTTCATAGGTAATTCCCTGAAGGACCAAAGAACTCAAACACTATAGTTATAAGAGTTTTCACTATAAATTATGTCTCTAATATCTATACTATTAAGTCCATCCAACCTGGGATGTTTTAGGGAACTTAAGGAAAATGCAAAATTGGTACCTAATGGTATTGTCAATTTAGTCACTCAATAAGAATTTTGTTGGGAGAAAAAAAAAAAAAGAAGGAAAAAGAAACTAACATCAAAACAATAATAAAATTTAATGGGATATAAATGTGAAACTTCAAAAAAAGTTTCAAACTTAATATTATATACTAGTTAAATATGTTAGTTAAATAAAAGCCAGTCTGTTTTACATGAAACTGAGTTACAGGCAACAAGATGTACTGGTAAAGAGCATGTGCAATGGAAACTGGTTCTGTCACGTTTTTATGTGTGATCCAGGAGAAATTATTTAATGTCTAAGCCTCCTTTTTTTTTTGTCTCTAAAACACATACAATCATAATATCTGACTCATGGTTATTGTGAGGCAAGCATTGCATTGATAGCATGAAGTAGAATCCTTGACACAAAGGAAGCTCTCAATGGATGTTACTGTTGCTACTACTAGTAAATACTATTCTATTACAATTGTAGAAACTAGGTCAGACATTGGTATAAAGGCCAAAGAAAGAGGAAATTATTTCTAAGTGAAATGATTATGGAAGGTTTCAAAAAGAGAATTTAAGTGAGACATTAAAAGACAGATGTGATTCTTAAGAATTTTTTTTTAATTAATAAGGCTGAACACAAAAGAAAAAGATTTTTAAAGGATCCCAAACCTAACCAATGTAATTTTTATAACAAAAACTCCTTGAAAAGCTGAAGTGGAAGAAGCTATATTTCAAGAAAGTTGAAAATGTATCCATAAACATATTAAGCATTATTGGGTAAACTATATTTAATTTGATATTTAATTTGAACAAGTGTCACATGAAAGAAAGCAACTAGTGGTAAGATTTGAAGTGTAGGTTGAAGTCAGATCATGGAAGACTATGCACGCTGGGTTAAAAGACAGGGATTTTGTCATGTTAAAAATTGAGCACTATGACAGATAATGAACAGAGCTGCTATCATCAAGTAATGTTTCAAAGTGGTACATTAAAGCCAAATGCCTACAGTATTTTAATTCTCTCAGTAGTGAATTGTGAATCACTTGGCCTTTGAAATTCACATGGTAACAAAGAACATTTTAGCTATAATAATTTCAGTTTCTTATTGGTACTGACATGTTTGTTCTTTAAAGACCACCATAGTAGCTATTTCACTGAAGGAATAACTCAGTTTTTCTTTTAAAGTTTCTTGGGTATAATAATGTTTTGAAGTCTGGAATGTCTGGGTCACAACATATTCTACAAAAACTTTAAGTTTTAATGAAGCTTTTTAATAATGGAGACTATTTCGTTGGTTAGAAACAAAAAATAATCCTGAGTCCTTTCATCTATGCTGTCTAAAACAGCTACTCAAACACAGGCAAGTATTTCTGCAAATGATGACAATGAAGGATGCCCACACTATATTACTAAGTTAAAACAAACACAAGTTGCAGAACACTATGTAGAGTACAATCTTATTATTTAAGAAAATCTCTCTCTCTCTCTCTCTCTCTCTCTCTCTCTCTCTCTCTCTCTCTGTCAGACACATACACGGTCTAAAAGAGAGTCAACCTAAGTATTGACAATGGTCGCAGAGGAAGGACTTAGCACTCAGAGTAAGCCCTGGTAAGAAGAGGAATTTCATTTTCTATGGCCACACCAGGGTTATTTAATTAAAAAAAAAAAAAAGGAACATCACTACCCATTTATTTATAAAATGGTAGAATAGGCTTATTAATAGATTAAAAATAAAGGTAGATTTGCTATAAAAAGTACCATTCTACCAATTATAAATTATTTTTTAATTCTTATTTTAACTTTTCATATTATAATCTGATAACAAGTTGACTGAATAATGATAAACTAAATTGTAAACAATATTTTTTAAACTTGAAATATAAAAAGAATTTTAAAAACACCATTAAAATGTACAGAAAAAGTGATGCATTTACTTAAATAGACTCAGGAACAAATAGAGCTCATAGGTCTCTTCCTGCGGCTATTTCTAAAAGGAAAAATATTTGAATAGAATGGAAGAACACTTTTCTCTATTCCTTCCTGTGAAAACTACAAATCTGGATGGAACTTCTGGAATCATTTTTTCATCTTACAATAATTTTCAAAAGATGCAGGACAGAATGTTGTAAGGACTCTTACAATAAAAATGGGACCACACAAAAAAGTTTAGGGTGCCAGTTCATATCTTCTGATTTTGCTTATTTCATCAGTGTGGGCATTGTGGAAGGTGTTGTAGACAAAGTATGAATTATGATATCAAATCTATCAGAATTTCACAATGCAATTTCATTAGCTCAAATGTTGTTGTTGAGGTCTAGTTCCATGAAGGGATGTACATAAATTCTAGTCAAAAATATATACCAATCATTGGTGTCTAGTACATGGTAGGCATTCAGTAAATATCTATTGAATAACTGAAATAATAAATCAATGTATATTTAATTAATTAATTAAAGTAATTAATGAATGTATGCATACATGCAATGGAATAGCATAAATGTCTCAAGATCCCTACTGTTCCAATGACTGATATAGAGCTATTTATTCTACTTCTCATATTAAATCTATTTTCAGAAAATAATTTGACACAATGAAAATCAAGTCAAACTACTTATCACTGAAAGGTTTAAAAAAGTCTTCGGAAGCAGAAATAATATAAATCCAGTGTAATTTTCCTATAGCAGTTATACTGTGAACTCGCCTAAGGTCCTGATTGAGACCTATTTCCATTTTTAATAGAAGCAACCATAAACACTACAGTTAATGAGCTAGAGATGATGTACCAGCATTTGTAAATACAAAGTTTCTAAAAAATAGACAAATAATTTATATAAGAGAAGAGTAACCAAATTTATTAAATTCTTAATATCTTTAAGTTACAAACATATTTAAACATTTTAATTTTACTTCATAATAATCCCTATTTTATTTTAATTTCCTTAAATCAGCCTATGAAGGAACACTTTCAGCACAGGTAATTTCTTTTTTCATCTGCCTTTATAACCTTTTACTTTTAATTGTTTCTCTGCTTCTCTTTTTTAGCTTGACAGAAGAACGTGAATCATCTCTCAAGAAAAAAGGTTGGTAAGATAAAGGAAAAACTATCAGGCTAGACTACGCTTCAGATCTATGGTGTAAGTCAGGGAAATGGCTGAACACATCATAGAACAGGAGAATCCCAGCTGAAAGCAAAGTGGGAAATCATCTTGTCCAGGAATCAGCAGTTGTAAGTTAGGTAGATAGATCACTAGCAAAGAGGAGGCAGGTAAAGAGGGTGGAGGGCTAAGGGAGGGGGTCATGAAGATATACCTAACAGCACAGCATGAACACTGAATAAATAATATGTTATATACGTGCTGCTGTGATCAGATGCTTTGGAGAGTAATAAACTACAAATTCACATAAAGTCTAAGTTAATAAAAGTTTCTGAATTATAGATTCCAAAAGTTAACTGCTATCAACTGAAAGTCTGAAAATTTTGAAGTTAAAGACTGTACTGAGGGTGATCTTGTTAGGGAGTAGGAAAGTCTGAGAAAGGAAAATGCTCACTTTTTGTCATAGAGCCTTTCACAATGTTTGAATGTGTAGCATTAAAAATTACTAGGATTCATTAAAATATTTTTTTAAATCCTCTCAAAGCAAACCACTGCTTTAATCGGCTCAACAAAGTGTGGTCCTTGAAGCAGCATATCAGAATCACCCAGTATCAAGGTCACACACAATCAACTCAGGACCTTGGTAACAACGTGGAAATTCGGGCTTCATCCCACACCTCCCAAGTCAAAACCTGCATTTTAACAAGATCCCCAGGTGATTTGTAGGCACATTAAGTTTAAGAAGCACTGGTGTAATCCAACATAAATCAAAAGCCACTCTAAGTTTTCTATGTTGCTTTCTTTTCTTTCTCTTTTTTTTTTTAATGGAGGGTGCAGCTCACAGTGGCCCATGTAGGGATCAAACTGGCAACCTTGGTGTTATCAGCACCACGTTCTAACCAACCGAGCTAACCGGCTACCCTCTATGTGGCTTTCTTGATCAGCCTTCGCAACATCAGTGATAGGTAGCTCACTACCTCCTGAGATAGTCAACATTTTCAAAAGTAAACTCCTCATCTCCATCTGCCCAACCCCCAAACCAAATCCTCCCAGTTTTCCTTCCCTCAGTTAATTTCATACTTCTAGTTGCTTAGGTCACGCAACTGAATTATCCTAATCTCTTTTGTCTCAAATCCCATGTATAATCGATCTGCATCTTCTCTTGCCTTTACCTTTAAAGTATCTTCAGAATCTGACCACTTCTCACCACGACCACAGCCATTACCCTAGGCCAACCCACCATCATCTCCTACCAAGATCAATGCAAGTCATAAAAACTTGCCCTTCTCTGCCCGCAGTCTATTTTCACGTGTTGGCCTGAATTATCTGCTTAAATATAAATGAAATCACTTCCCTGCTCAAACCATCGGAGGACTTCTCATTTGATGAAAAAAATCAACACTCAATAATCAAAAGAACTTCGTATCATATACTCTGTTAACTCAAATAGTGGAAATAATCCTTAACACAACTCCTTTAGCGATCAATAGCAATCTTCCATTTGTTTCACCGAACTATGACTCTCTTCGTTTTTAAATGTGTATTTTACCTCTTTTTAAACGTGTATCTTTAGTTCCTGCTGGCAATCCCTTCATTTCTTTCTGCAGGTAGTGACTCGGTAAACAATGAAAGCATTATTTTAAAATTCTGCCTATGTAAATTATTTTCCCTCAGAACTACATCTCACTCAGAATAACAGCCAATCCCTCACAAATGTCTGTAAGGCTTCTCCGTAATGTCTCTTACCTCACAGCCCACTACATTCCACCTGGCACATAACTGCTTCAGCTGCCACGGGCTTCTTTTGCACACTCCTGCTCAGGACCCTTTTGTTTTCTCCCTGAGGCGTCCTCTCGGATTAGAACTTGCTTTCCACCTCATTCCCAATTCCTATCTTCTCCCTGTTGCATTGCCTGCCTAACACTTAACAATATTCTAATATACCAGAATAATTTATTAATTTCTAATGGTCTCTCCCCCTCATTAAAAGCACGCTCCATAAATGCAGGGGTTTTTCTCTGTCTTATTCATTAATGTACACCCAATTCCTAGAATAGTGCCTGATGCACAGTACGCTCCCAATAAACATTTGTTAAGTAATGACTAGTTAATGAATAGCTCCATTTATTATCAGATTTTTATAATTTGAAAGATCAAAAGGGATTGAATATATGGTGATAGAACAACTGACTCTGGGTGGTGAGCACACAATGTAATGTATAGATGATGTATTACAGAATTGTACACTTGAAACTTATGTAACTTTACTAACATTGAAACCCCAATAAACTTTAATTAAAAAAAAATTTTCATTCTATTGAATTCTAATTGCTGTTATTGTAATATACATGAATTTAATGATCCTAGGTCTATTCTTAGCTTCAGAAAGAATGAAGCTATGCCTTCTGACACGATAGGCCTAGTATTTGAAGAATGGTTCCATGTCCCCTAGAAGTTTTCTCTTCTTCAGATTTAAGGTCTTCAGTTACTTTAGTCTTATTGTTGTTCCTTCATAGACTATATGTATTTTTTATACTGGCTGCATTTAAGGTTTTTCTCTTTATTACTTTTTAATAATCAAATTGACAAGCTGTATTATAAATAGAGGCTTCTCCTATCCTAGACCTTGAAACCTGTGTTGGGAGAGGCAGGTCCTGTTGC